>NC_138550.1:50797354-52100936 GCF_964273705.1 Natrix helvetica
TTATTAACAGTTTAACACAGAAAAATGTAAGGCAAACCTCAAACCGGCAAACAGCAACATTTGACAGCTGACAGCCCTTTTATTCTAGAGCTGTCAGACGCTGAACCATAGAATGGCTGCATTCTCCCACCAGCTGGCTGCTCACGTCTCAACCAATCAGGGGCCGGCTGGTCAATGGCGTTGTAGCCTCGAGGATTTAACATCCCTATCCTCCCAGTTAGCACATGCGTAGTCAGCCAAGTATGCCAGCCGGCGTTGGCTCCACCCTGATTGCCTTAATTCAGAGGCGGTGGCCAAAGGAGGAGAAGCTGGTGGAGAGTCCTGTGGAACATCAGGAGACTGCGCAGCTGAGTCGGAGGGAAACTTTTTTTTTTAAAACAAAGTTTTTTATTGGTTTTTTGATGTTTTACATAGGGAAAAGGTAAGGGAAAGGTTACAAATTTTGGCAGCTGCGAAATGCGGTAGGTGCACCCCCCCCTCCAAACTCATAGCATACATTTGCATAAAATTCAAGTATTACATCATAGCATATAGTCAGTGTGGTGAATTCAATTGGTAATTTCGGTCAGTTTATATCACGTGAATTTTCTTGCTTATTTGTGTGATCTGAGCTTTCTTGATGTCGCCCCATCTCCCCCAGCTGGCAGTGCTCCGGCCCCTCCCATGTCTTGTACATCTACTGAAGTGTCTTCTGGTTTTTCTAGGAGTAGTTTATTTTTTTCCATAAAGGCCTGCGCCTCTATAGGTGTATTAATTCTAACTCTTGTCTCCTCCCAGAATATTAGCATACCTTCAGTCGGAGGGAAACTTGACCACCGTGGGACTGATCGGATACTCAGGTCTGCCTGGTGACAAGAACGCATCAGTGGGGGGGTGTTGCGTGCGGCTCTGTTTGCGCTGGATCAGCCTCTGTCGATATTAGTTCCCCAGGGCAGGATTGGGCCTGCACCGGGTGCTGGTATGTTGTGCTGGTGACTCGCCGTCTGAGCTGGTTGATGTGTCTGTGCTACATTTGCCCGTCACTGAGCTGGACCCTATAAGAATAGGGTCCAGTTAATTGCATGATTTGCCGGGAAGCCACCTTGGTTTGGCCTCATAGTTTTGGGTGTAAACTGGGTCTCCCACATTAAAGGCCCGTGTGGAGTCACCTGCGAGGGGGCTTTTCTCTGCTGCATAACCGGGGTGTAGTCGGTCCAGGGTTGTCCAGAGCCAATGACCCATAAGCCGTTCTGCGGGACTTTGCTTGGTGATTGGGCACGGGGTTGTATGCTGTGCCAGGAGGTATTGGGACAGTTTGTCAATTCCATGGCCCCAGGTGGCCCAATACCTCCTTAGCTGACCGGACGGTTCATTCTGCCAGGCCATTTCCGGCTGGGTGGAGCGGGGCTGTCGGGGTGTGTCGTATGCCATGCTGGACTAAAATCATCTGGAAGGGTACCGGCATGAACTGGGGCCCATTGTCAGTCACCACCACATCAGGCAACCCATGGGTGGTGAATAGCCTCCCCAGCGCCCTAATTATGGCCTCCAAAGTGGTGGAGGACATGAGTGCCAGCTCCACCCACTTTGAGTAGGCATCTACAAGGGGCAAGAGGTTCTGCTGATAATTATATGCCCCTAGAAAGACGGTCCATCTGGACATTCTTGGAGACAAAATCTGAGGAGTCTGGCGATCCCCTGCCAGAAGATCCAAGAGGGGTTTATGGTTGGTCACTAAGTGAAAAAAATGACCATAAATGTAATTGTGAAATCGCTTTACCCTTGCTACAGCAGCTAGGGCCTCTTATCCAGCTGACTGTAATTTCTTTCAGCTGCTGAGTGTGTGTGCGAATAATAGGCAATTGGAGATTCTGAGCCATTAGGTAGAATGTGACTCAGAACGGCCCCAATGCCATAAGGCGATGCATCGCACGCCAAACTTAATGGGAGGCAATCACTTTATTGCACTAATAAAGATTTGGATGTAAGGAGATCCTTAACTGCCCTAAAGGCTTGGACTTCTTTAGACCCCCAATGCCAGGGCATCTTGGAGTCCAGGAGCCTATGAAGAGGCTCTGCCAAAGATGCCCTATGGGGGTAAAAAAATGGAGTAAAAATTAAGCAGCCCCAGAAAGGCTTGCAGTTCAGTCTTAGAGGAGGGCGTGGGGGCTTTCTTAATTGCCTCTACCTTGGATGGAGTAGGGTAGATGCCTTTGGAATCAACTAGATACCCCCAAAATTCTACACTGGAAACCCCTATCCTATACTTTTCTTGTTTGAGTTTCAGCCCCACTTGGCGGAAATGGGTCAGGACTGCTCTTAATTTATTGACGAGCTCAGCTTGATCCAAAGCAGATATAAGCACATTGTCAAACTAGGGTACCACCCCTGGCACCCCCCGGAGCATCTGCTCCATTAGGCTCTGGAAAATACCCAGGGCTACACTAACCCCAAATTGCAAGTGTTTACGTTTGAAAGCTCCCCGGTGCGTTACGATGGTTTGAGCCATGGCAGTGGCTTCGTCTACCGGAAACTGCTGGTATGCTTGTGCCAAGTCTAACTTGGCAAAAATGTTTCCCTGGCCCAAGGAATGGAGCAGATGTTGAACCACTGGCATTGGGTAAGGGTTGGCTTGCAACCCTTTATTAATGGTGCATTTAAAATCCCTGCAAATTCTAATACTATCATCCTGCTTAATAGGTATTACTTTGGGGGTCTCCCAGGGGGAGTGGTCTACTGCTTCGAGCACTCCTTATGCTATTAATTTATCTAGCTCTAAATCTACTTTGGGCTGAAGAGTAAAAGGCACTCTCCTGGGTTTTAGAAGTATTGGTGCCACCTGGGGGTCCAAGTTAAAAGAAATGGGGATCCCATTATATTTACCAAGCTTGTTGTCAAATACGTCCGCGAACGAATTTGTAATATATGGGTAAGGTCTTTTTAAAGTCTGTATGGTATACTTTATAGACTTTCCTTTGAGTCCCTTTTTGGGAGAGGGGGCGGTTTAAAAATCTAAAGATAAATAAATAAATAAATAAATAAATTTGTTTAGCATGAAAAACCTCTTCCCATCAAATTTGAGCAGGTTGATAATTGGAAGCACTGGTACTGCAAAGTTCTCATCTTCATGCAGGCTTTGTACTAACCATTCCTGACTATATGAAAGTTTCACCAAAATGTTTTGAAAACTCTTGTTCTTTTAGTGCATATTTGTAAAGATCATGTGGATGATTCTCTAAGAAAATATTATTGGCCCATTCCTATCAAAACTTTAATTTATCTCCAGTATAACAATTTAAAAATAATGATAATTTCAGTACTGAATATATTTATGTCAGGACTAGTCATTATATTTTATATCTTTTTAATTTCAAGAAGATGCCATACATTAATTAATTAATTAATCAATTAAATCATTTTGATGTCTAAGAATTATATGTTTTAATTGAGCAGAAGATTTTAAAAAATAAGCATCAGTAGTTTCTTTTAAAGAACTATAGAAGCCAAGCATTGCTTTTTTGTACAGAGGAACAATGAGATCTAAAACATGTTCTACAATAATAACAATTTTTATGGCCTCTGAAACCATGATCGTTATGCATACTCTAAATGCAACTTTATACTACAAGACAATATGCAAGCCAGTCTATAGGTCACTCAGGAATTCACAATGAAGAAAGGCTTGCCACAAAAGTAAAAATTAACAAAAAAAGCTTCTTCCAACATGTTAAAAACAAGAAAAAAGTTAAGGAAACAATTGGTCCATTGCTAGGAGAAAGTGGCAAGAAGGTGACAAGCAACAGGGAGAAAGCAGAACTATTTAACTCATGTTTTGCATCTGTCTTTACACAAAGGGATAAAACAGTCCAACCTATCAAAAGCAGCACCACAAAATTAGGAACACAAATTGAAATAGGGAAGAAAATGGTAAGTGAGCACCTGTCTACCCTAGATGAGTTCAAATCACCAGGACCGGATGGATTACACCCCAGAGTTCTGAAGGAACTAGCAGACGAGATCTCAGAACCACTGAATTATATCTTTCAGAGATCCTGGAACACCGGGGAACTACCAGAGGACTGGAAAAGAGCTGATGTGGTTCCCATCTTCAAAAAAGGGAAAAAATTAGATCCAGGAAACTACAGACCTATCAGCCTAACCTCAATACCAGGAAAGATTCTGGAAAAAATAATCAAGCAACGAATTTGCGAACACCTAGAAGCAAACAAAGTAATAGCCAAAAGCCAACATGGATTTGTCAAAAACAGATCATGCCAGACTAATCTTATTGCATTCTTTGATAATGTGACAAAATTAGTGGACCAGAGGAATGCCGTTGATATAGTTTACTTGGACTTCAGTAAGGCTTTTGATAAGGTAGACCATAACCTACTACTAGATAAAGTAGAAGAATGTGGGTTAGACAGCATCACCACCAGATGGATTGGTAACTGGCTGACCAACCGCACTCAACGTGTAGTTCTCAATGGAACTGCATCTACATGGAGGGAAGTATGCAGTGGAGTACCCCAAGGCTCTGTTTTAGGCCCAGTACTCTTCAACATCTTCATCAATGATTTGGATGAGGGAATAAATGGGGAACTCATCAAATTTGCAGATGATACCAAGCTGGCAGGAATAGCCAACACTCCAGAAGATAGGCTTAAGATACAGAAGGATCTTGACAAACTTGAACATTGGGCACTATCTAATAAAATGAAATTCAATGGTGAAAAGAGTAAGGTTCTACATTTAGGCAACAAAAACGGAATGCACAGGTACAGTATAGGTGATACCATACTCGGTAGTAGTAACTGTGAAAGGGATCTTGGAGTCCTAGTGGACAACCATTTAAATATGAGCCAGCAGTGTGCAGCAGCTGCCAAAAAAGCCAACACAGTTCTAGGCTGCATCAACAGAGGGATAGAATCAAGATCACGTGAAGTGTTAATACCACTTTATAATGCCTTGGTAAGGCCACACTTGGAATACTGCATTCAGTTCTGGTCGCCACGATGTAAAAAAGATGTGGAGACTCTAGAAAGAGTGCAGAGAAGAGCAACAAAGATGATTAGGGGACTGGAGACTAAAACATATGAAGAACGGTTGCAGGAACTGGGTATGTTTAGCTTAAGAGAAAGAAGGACTAGGGGAGACATGATAGCATTATTCCAATATCTCAGAGGTTGCCACAAAGAAGAGGGAGTCAAACTATTCTCCAAAGCACCTGAGGGTAGAACAAGAAGCAATGGGTGGAAACTAATCAAGGAGAGAAGCAATTTAGAACTGAGGAGGAATTTCCTGACAGTGAGAACAATTAATCAGTGGAACAGCTTGCCTCCAGAGGTTGTGAATGCCCCAACACTGGAAGTCTTCAAGAAGATGTTGGATAGCTATTTGTCTGAAACGGTATAGGGTTTCCTGCCTGGGCAGGGGGTTGGACTGGAAGACCTCCAAGGTCCCTTCCAACTCTACTATTGTATTGTATTGTATTGTATTGAATACATACATATAAGAAATAATATTTTTATATCAGAAAGAATATAGAATAAAGTGAATGTGCTTGAATTATGGAATGCTTTGCACAAATATGGAATTGAAGATTGGATGGTGAATATGCTAGAGTATGATAAAAAGTAACAAATAAATGTTTAGTAAATGGCTCATGGAAATTGGAGAAGAATGTGTGATGTTCTCACATTTTTAAATGTGTTTATCAACAAATATATAAGGAATATAGTGATGTTTAAGGGATATAGGTTAAACACATGACTCCAAGTATATTTTTGTGTGAAAATGATAGTGTGGTCTTAGCTGAGAACACAAATGACTGTAGCAAATGTTTGATAGATGTTGTCTTCATGCAGTATGAATCTGAAAATCAATAGATCAGTCACTACAGAAGCAATGTTTAATAAGGAAAACGGAGCTAACAATTCCAATTACACACACACACACACACAGAGAGAGAGAGAGAGAGAGAGAGGGAGAGAGAGAGGGAGAGAGAGAGAAGGGAGAGAAATGTTCCTTAAAGAAGGGAAAAGGGTTAAAGAAAAATTAAATTGTGGAGATGTCAGTACAAGTTAGTGAATTATATGGCCTGTTGTGAGAATTTTTTTCAAAGGAACTGAAGTGGTTGTACATAATAGCATACTTTTGTTGCAACAGTTTGATATATTATAAGGTACATAAAAGTAAGGTGAATGTTATTGGAGTTGGTAGCTAGAAATCTATGTAGTAAATCAAAACAAAATATGGTCAAATAAGTGGACCCTGAATGAATGTGGTTTGAAAAAAAACGTTCAATATGAATGAAATATGTTAGGTAACTTGGTCATATAGAGAGAATGAGTGAGAATTTAATTGCAAAACAATTATACTGTTTTTCTACAGTATACAAGAATTTCAACTACTAAAGAAATACTACAAGGAATATAATGGATAGTATTTTCATTTGTTTAAAATCAATCCTTTAAGTCATACTTAAGTTTCTTTCCAACAATTTCATGGTTTTAATTAAATTCAATCTGATTATTGCTTCAACCACAACTCACAATAATCAACCATGGTTTCAGTGGTGGAAATTTGATGTAAACTAACGTTTAATCTTCTCTTTTTAGAAGGTTATGGGTAATTATTATATTTTCTGCTCTAACAAAGTTATGAAATTTTCAGTATAGTTTTATACCAGTCAACCTAAATTATTTTTATTGGAAGTAACTATGTAGAAAAGTTTTCAGAAAATATTGTATGGTCCGTATTCAGAATTGAGGCCCTACTTTCACATTAAAAAAAAGAAACTCATAAAAACATAGTCTTTCAAAAAGTAGAATTTTATTGCATGGGTATTTGCAACTAGACACAAAACTTTAATAGGATAAAATACAATTAAATCAGGTGAATTATAGGGAAATTGACTAAAAGAAAATACAAAAACTAAGCAGATTAGAGAATTAAGTAAAGCTACTAAAACCTATAAAACTAATCTCTTTGTAATTGTAATTTAACTGGAAAGGGAAGTAAAACAGCTATCAACAGAGACTGTGTCTTATCTCAGCCTAAAGTCAAGTGGCTTTGTGTGGCCAGTGAATAAATTTACAAGTCTTTTATAATTTAAATGTAATGTTATTTTATTTTTATTCCTTTTTAAATAATTTATTGTATTTTACATTATGTTATGTTATTATAATAACACTACAAGTACTACATTCAAAAAAACAGAGAGGTGGCAATTGGAACTTTTCTCACATCTCTTTTAACATTCAAAGGTTTCCATTAACCCAGGTTGACCACACAGGATTCCATCAAACTCTTGTGTGTTGACATAGTTACTTAAGTTACTTCAAAGAAATTGCTTTAGATGATTTATAAAGATAAACAGAAACCAGAAACAAACAGGCTAAAAGGGATCTGTTCAGTATATGAATAGTCAACCCCTTTGTAATTAGTAGTATTTGACATCCTTCTGCCTGGATTGTACTTGGCCCAATGATAAGCTACCTCTGCAACTGATAATGTTCAAAAGACTATTCTAACTTGTCCTTAATAATTCAATACATACATTTTGAAACTGCAATTTGGAAATGGGCAGGCAACATTCTTATTCTCTATACATCACAATCTGCTTTCCCTGCCTTCAGCCTCAGAAGATATTGAATAACATTTTCTGAAGAATTCAGGTGCTGAAATGGCATAGTCAACTTTCTCACTTTCATTAACTCTCTCCCAAAGCATTCTTTTCTCTTAAAATTGTGCCAAGCCTCAGGCTACCATTATTTATTTTCATCTGCAACATTTTCATCCCCCCCCCCCCTGTAATGTAGATCCTAATGATGTTGCCATCTTCTGAAGAACAATATAAGTAATTCAGATAAAAGGTATGTTTTTGTGCATTTTTGATCCACTGTAATAACAGCACATTTTGTCTTTCAGCATTCTATCCATAAGCACTGTTATTTTCTCCCATTTGCAGTCCTTTTGCAAGTTTAGAATGCTGCTAAATAAAGAAATCACCACTGTGGGTCTTCAACTAAAACATACAGTAAGTGTTGTCAGTTTTATTATAAATTTTGTCTGTCTTTAATTGGCAGCCATGCGGCAATCTTGTTTTGATGCAATCTTCCATGTTTGCTGCTTTTGCATTATGGATGCCAGGAAATGTATATGAATAAGCAAGTAGGTTGTAACGTTTAATTAGGTTGATTTGTTTAAATATCAAATAAAGGAAAACACTCTATGGATAGATAAAAATGTGAAATCCAGTCCGGCTGGACTGTGTTTTATGAACCATAATTATATCTTTCTTATCAACAGTTGTCAGTTATGGGTGTTTGTGTAGCAGATCCTTGTCTGCCTTAAGAGTTTAAAACTCACATGTTGACAAAAATCACAAAGACTGCATATAGAAGTAGAACAGAAGCAAAATAAAGCAAAGATAACACCTGTAGTAGTAGGTGTCTTGGGTGCCATTCAAAAACATGTGAAGCACTACTTGAACACTATCAACATTGACAAACTCCCCATCAGTCAATTGCAACAGGCAGCTTTAGTGGAACAGCTTACATACCGCAAGGACACCTTTAACACCATCAAACAACAATATCTGCATCTCCCAGGTGCTTGTGAAGGACTCACGCCCAATCCAGTCTAAACATCTGTCTGATTGTGCAACCAACTATAATGATCTTCTACATGATTCTCAGTGATTATGGGCAGTTTAAAAATTGTTCAAATCATTTAAAAATAAGTAACAATAGAAAACAACGCAAAATAAAAGACAGAATGTAGTAAAAATTAACCTGGATGAGAACAAGAAAAAAGAAGAAAAGAGGAATAGTAATCCATTCCTGGAACATAACAATAATTGGATTGGATGCAACTTCTTTGTATTGACAACAAACATTCCTTTATGGAGTTCTACTCAAAATTCTTTTTCTGGTGGAGTTGAATTGTTGTTCAAACAATAAGGCAGATGCAAATTAACTGGACAATTCAGATTATTATGTTATTTTAAATATGTTCAGTAGATTTTTGTATATATCTTAGCACATTTTCTGGTGCTTATATAGCAGATGGTTTTCTACCAGGTGGTTTTCTATAATTTTCCACTATTCTACCCTGAGAAAGGGCACCATGATTTATTCTTGAATCGTAAGAGAGAAGTATCGTGTTCTTCAATAATTTATCATAAATGAAGCATTATTATATTGTACTGCTATACTTGAAATGTCAAGAGAAACCTCAATAGAGGTAAGGGAGAGTTACAATTGTATGTTTCCCATTACACCAGCAGCTTGTTTTTTGCACCATTTGTTTTATAGCTTGACAATTTTGCACCCAAGAAATAAATTGGATAGCTGAATAAACTGAAATTTCGGTTAGTCATATGTTGCATTTTTCAGCAGTTTAGATTCTTCTTGTACTTTTAGCTTTGAGTTAAATTGCTTATTTATTTCTTTTTATGTCAGCCAAAACATTTAAGTTTTATTACCAAAACAGGTAACATCATCAGCTCTAGCACTGAAGATGTTTCCTAGTTACCTAACAGTGGTGGGTTCTGGATCCTGGTGAAGCCAGTACAGTGCAACGGGGCCAGGTGTCCCCTACATGAATGCATGCAGCATGCATGCACATGCGTACTTACCACCCGTGATGCTCTGTGATGCCTCTGTGATGCTCCAGCTGCATCATGCAGGTGCCATACGCTGTGTGTGTGTGTGGAAGCCCCGAACAACTCAAATACAGATAAGGCACGCAGGTGTGTGGGCCGTCCAGAGCACCATAGCGGAACGGTACCTGGTGCTCCCAATAGGCACTGGTACGCCCGTACCGGGGTGTACCTGTCGTATCTCACCACTGTTACCTAATGAAATGTATAGAGGAAAATAACCAAGCTCAGAGAACACCAAGAACCCTATCCTAAAACATCTTTCTCTAAAAAGATAAGATTGATGAATAGATGAAACATGATGGGAAGATTCAATCTCTGGTCGTCCGTCCCCCCCCCTTCGAGGATACACAATTAAAAATACCCATATTGGTGATTGCTGTGATGTGTTTTCTTTCACAGTTTATATCTGCATGACTGCTGAATTCTACTTGTATTTGGAACAAGTCCTATGTTGTACTCAAGTAGCTACTTTAATCAGGATTCCCTTTTGTGGACTGAGGATTGGCAGCATTGGCTGTTGATTTCCTTCTATAGTAGTCCTTCTGTAGAAATATTGGCCAAAATTTTTAATTCCTTAAACCAAATTCAATGGTTCCCTTTCTATTTATGGATAATTTTTCTTCGGAGTTGTCAACAAGATGTGAAAGGCATCAAGTATTCACATTTTCCATTTTACATGATTAACATAACTGCACCAAAGCTATATTATGAGCCTCATAATCCAGTTTCACTGATAACTGTTGATTATAATACGTAATCAATATGTCACTATTTTCTTTTGTTCTGTGAAAGTGTGTTCCCATCTTTTGTTCACTGCCATGCTCTCCCTATTTATAGCAGAGCATTCAGTGGTAGATCACAATGGTTAAATTGGCTGCAATCTGAATAATAAACAGACCCCAAAAAGGATCAAAGTAGGTCAAGGTAATCAAGGAATATTGTTGTAAAGCAGTATATGACCCAAATTATGAATGAGATGAAACATCAACCACATAGTAAAGGAAATAGCTTTAATTCAATGGACAGATTTTGCTTCTTGCGGGACTGAGATGCAGGCAGAACTGAAGTGATGGTAGTTGCATCATCCTTAGGTCTTCATTTTCCTTTCTAAAGACCCCAAATCCATCAAACTTTATTATAACAAAAAGAATGGGAAATACATCTATTTCTTATTTAACCACCAAAACGTTCTGTTTCAATTGCATTTCTTCATTCCAGATGTGAATATCTTCATTTACCTATATAAATGGAACACACTTTCATTACACTGTTAATACAGTATTAAAACAAACTGAATTCCATTAAAAGCCTGCTCTATAGAAAAAGTGATTTGCAATTTACTGTAAAATGTATAGATCTGGCTTCTCCAGGATGAAACTGTCTGTATACAGAAGCAATAAATTCTTATTTTAAAGGACTCTCTGTTCATACAACATACTTAATGAATTAGGTAACAATAATATGTCCTTTGGTTAGGTTTTTATGTGGCTTAGTAAATTACATAAACTCAGAAAATGGGTGGCTCAAATGTAGTCTGAGAGTAATTAGCAGCTTATTCACTTCCAGTTACAACACAGTGGAGAACTTAACTGAATGCTGTACTTCTGGCTAGTAGATCCTAAAATTGATAACGCCTCTGCTCTGATTCTCATGCTTAATCATTCTGACTGTGACAACTGACACTGAACCTTTTGAATTCATCTCACCGTGTCCTTAATTATATTTCTGAAATCTAAAAATAAAGTTTTCTACTCTATAAATCTTTATGAATAGTTTGATAGAGATTTCTTATGGATCATTCACCTTAGCATTTGTATCTGCACAACAAAGTTGAAAGCTGTCTAACTAAACAATGAAAACTGATTGCAGTATTTTTTTGGTTCACAAATGGTTCATACAGAATTAAATAGCTTGAATTTAACTTGTTTTTCTCAAGCAGAACAGGTATATTGTGAAACAACTTTTTTATTCATCATAACTGACCTTTTAACATTTTCCTGAATTAGAAATGTTACTTGCTAACTAGTTATCTTATATTAATTTATATTAGTAACATTAATTTTCTTCAAGTATTTGACTATCAATTTTAGCATTAAACAATTGTAAAAATTAGTCCTTTGAAATTGCTGATTTGTAACATACTTTTATATTACACTAGTATTTAAAATAGTCACTAATTAGATGTACTTCTTGGAATCTCATAGCAGACATACTTCTTGCTGTTAATTTTTGATTACCTTACAAGGTACAATATATTTCACTAAGCCGAAATACAATTATAATTTTTTTCTCAACTGTACATTGGAAAATTGTACTTCTTGTTGGAATAACACAGATTGAATTTATAATTTAAACATTATATCTATAATTATGCTTATTTCAAAACATCCTACTAAAAATAAAAATACTAAAAGAGCAAGATTTTAAAAATCTATATATTTTAATGCATTTACTTTACTGCATCTTTTTATATCAAGAAAAACAAGTAAAAGTACTTGGACATGTGAGTAGATATGTTAGATGTTTGTGTCAAATTTTGATTGAAACTATTAATATTCAGCATTGTCCATGAAGGAATAAAATTATATAATCTGGTTATATATGCTCTTTAAATGGAAGTGGCTGACATTAAGTAAACATTAAAATCAAATGTAAAATAAATTAGCAATAAATATACATATATAACCTGAAATAGGAAAGAAAGAAAAATCCAATTGTGATTGCAATGCAGAAAAAAGAAAGAAAAACAAGAAGACCCTGAAATATATTCAGAGAAGACTGCCCATTTAATTTATGCTTCACTTTATCTAGAATAGCCCATCTCTGTTTTATGTACCTCCTGCATCTTTGTAAATAAGCCTATAATAAGAAGTTTCTCTTTCAGAATCTGGCTTTTGCTGGGGGGAAGATCCAAAGAGAGATTGTGAGGGAGAAATGAATTGTGAGACTGATTTTTAAATTTGTATAATTCCTAGAGACACCACCCATTATTTTCTGTATCCATATGACCTGACAACTATAATCACACTGAATTAGGTACATATTTACTCCAAATGAACAGAAAGCTTCCATCCTCTGTGGAAGGCATTTTTCATTAAACAGAGGGATTTTTCTGATTGAAAGACCCATGCACCTTTTGTGGATTTCTTCCTCTTACCCTAGAAAATCATATCCCTCTCTATTTCATATAGTATATGATATTCCAGGACATATATTCAAAGAAGTTGAAGGGCTGCGTGGAGAAAAAAGAATTAAAAACAAACAAAAACTCTTTTGCTTTTAGTTTGCATAAGAGTCAGTAAGTCATGCTATTTTACCACAATGATATTGCCAGATTTAAAACAAAACAAAACCAATATTAATGCCATATCCACTCGGGCAATTTTCTAAGCTAGTTTTCTTTAGGCTAGCATCTCTTCCAAAGTATTTTGCAAAGGTTATATAAGCTATGGAAAAATGAAACATAGTTTTCCATCTTCACTTGCATTAATACTAACTGTGCAGTCTTATGCATCTTTATTTTGAAGTACAACTACTATGTTTCACAGGAATGAATTTGCATGTTTAGGAATAATTCATTTTGAACAATATATTATAATATAGTAATCGCTCGAATTGTATTTAGGGTTATCTTATAATTGGAGCTAGTAGGATTATATATTACCTTGTGAAGAGCATCATGAGAATTGAATTGCTTAAAACAGAATGATGCACATCATTCTTATCAATTCCTTGGCCAGGAGGCTAGATAAATATACCAAAAAACAAACAAACATAAAACCCAGGAGAAATTCAATTTAGCATTCTTGCAGTATAATGTAGCAGCTTTTTGTCCCAAAAGAAACATCAGTGTTTGTGTTACAAATGCCATAGAATAATAGAACTAAAGGCTTTGTTTCAGGTTGGTCTGCACACCCTGCAGCAATGTGGGAGCTGCACCAGACTTTCCATGGCAAATCGGGTGCCACATTCCAAAAATGGTTGAGATCCACAGACATTAGAGGGAAGGGTTTGGTGGTTTAATGCTGAAAGTATCCTTGTTTCTCTTTAATCATCTCACAACTCTAACAAATATAAAAAAGCCAAAATATATCAGTTACTTGGAGGGGAATGGTCTCTAAGTGTCCCAGAACAAAAGTAATTACTGGGATATAGTTTTGCATCCTCAACTAACCCCAAAGTTGCTATTCAAAAGGCAATTGGCAGGTTCTTCAGAACTGAAGAACATACTAGGCTAAGAATTGAAACATTGTCAAGGAAAAGCCAATTACCGTAAGTCAATTGTCTTTTGAAAAGCACCTTTGGGACAACCATGACCTGGATGATTGAGAATCTCCTTAGACATCCCGCATCTAAGGCATCAAATCCAACTTCCTCTACTAAATCTAATGGAGTATATTCAAAAGTTGCGATAAAAGTATGATGGTGGTCACATTATGTTGACTCCTGGCAACTGAAAGGATTATTCTCTGTACTTTTCTTGACAAGATCCCAGATGTGGTTGACCATTGACTCCTTCCTAGAGCTGAGAAAAAGTGACTGGCCTAAGGTCATTCTGTAGGCTTAGTGCTTAAAGCAGGATTAGAACACAGTCTTCCATTTTCTAGTCTGATAGAACCTGTTTGCTCCATTGAAGTATTTGTATTCATACTTACTGGTATGCTACTAAAAACAAATAAGGTGATAGATTAAATATATGCATAAAGTATAATAAAACTTACCTTATTTCTGGAAGATCCAGCCTTAGGACTATCAGATTCCACATTGCAATTGGTATGTTTGCAAAGAGAGAAAAGAACTTCACTTTTCTTTCTGCTCTGTAGTTGTGGTGAAATCACTTCCTTGCTCCAAGTGAGAGACAAGTTTATTAGGATGACATTTCATGGCAAATGCTTATCTCTCTTCCTCACACACTGTTCTTATTTTTAAATTAAAATAACTAAAACCATATCATTTTAATGTGTCATCCAATTTGACTCGAAGAAAGTTTGCCCATCAATACCCTAAAGCTAATTGCTACAGTCCCAATCAATGTTACACTTTTAGGACAAACCTCATGTTCAATTACACAGCCAGCATTTCCACTTTTCATCTCACTGCAGATTCTTGCATATATGCCTTGTTTTTTTCCCTCTTCTAATTTTACATTGACACTCCAGTAGACCTGGCTATAATTATCCACAATGTAGGGACATTATTTTGTCCAATTGAAATGAAGACTAAAGAGAGGCATCATTAGGGTTTACAACCATAAAATTGCTGAAGAAGCCTCTTTAGTATCAAAAAATCACCAGTAGTGAGCACTGAAGAATAAAACAGGGATTCTGAAAACAAAAACCAGGGAGATAAACTTTAGAGAAAGAAGTGTTTCCTCTCTGTATAGATTCTAGGATAAAATACTAGGATACTCTAAGCTTAGAGCACCTCACAACCCTTCTATAACATTTGGACCCTTGTATTCCACTTGATCATTCTGGTATTTGGTGTTTTGATTTTGCAGGTCTCTCAAGGCAAGCTTGCTGAACTTTGGGAGACTTGATTTTTCTAGTATTTGTCTCTATACATTTGCATTTAAGTTTCTTTGCCCCTTGTTCATTTGTGTCACAAACTTCTCAGTAAAGTTTGCAACCACCTATTTGTGTGTTTGTGGTTGGATGAGCTAAGGCAGGACAGTGTAGATCTAATAGCTATAGTTGTAATAGTGTATATGACCTTGGGTGACAGGAGGAAGAGCCAGCAGGAAGAGGGGTGGCAAAAGCTTCTCTAGTTTTGGGGCACCCCCCCCCCCAAGTGATATACAGAAGGGGTACTTGCAGACTTGCAAGATTCTGTTAATGTAATTTTTCAATGAAGACAGAGCTGGTACTCCCAGTTCTGTTTCTTGTATGGACTACCTCACAAGACTAACAGTGAATAATTATTTTATATATTCTTTTAAATTCAGTTTACTATACCATATCAGATGATAACAACATATTCCAAACATGACTGAATGCAGTAACATAATTATTATCTATGTTATAGTCTAGAGAAAGAAATGTGAAGCACTCAGATAGATAGATGATAGATAGATAGATGATAGATAGATAGATAGATAGATAGATAGATAGATAGATAGATAGATAGATAGATAGATAGATAGATGATAGACTGACTAAGTGAAACTAAAGCAATATGAATCACACTAGGGGAGGTCAGGTGTTTCAGTGATAAATGCTTTTTTCTAGGTTCATTCAACAGCTGCATCATTTCATAACCTGGAATTGTTTCTTGATTATAAACTTGCTATGGGTTTTTAGCAAAGACTTTTAACTGCATCTGGGAAATTTTTATTGCTCACACCAGACTTGCCTCTCTGAGTTCCAAGTTGAATACTGCCATTGTAAAGATTCTGTTGATTGTTTATCCAGATTGTTTAATTATGTCTCTTGTGCTATTGTACATTAACAATATGTTTTGTCTTTATGTTTTTAGTTCCCTAATGTAACCAGGGAAAGAGGAGGAGGAAAGATATCCCTGTAACTGGATCTTTAAAAGCTTTGTAGAACATAGAAAGATTTAATTAAAAAGTGATTTGTGAGAATACATTTTATGATAAGCAGCATTATACAGAGTGCAGGAAAGGAATAAGAAGTCAAAGAAATTTAAAGCATTAGATAAGGAAAACAAAACAAAATATAGCTAAACTAGTTTATATCCATAGCATTCTCTATAGCTTTTAAACTTGTCTATTTCTGCAAACCACCCTTCAATTTACCGTATTTATTCACTTTTATATCCATTGCCTTTGTTCTTATCTCTGTATTTTGAAATATCATCAACTGTATCTAATCATAGATTTCTTGGTCTTTCGTTTCCTTAAAACCTATTTACCTTCCTTAAATATTTGCTTGACAATTTCAGTTCTCATTTGTCTTTTGTATATAAGTACAGTACACCCCTTCCAAGTAACTTCCTTTATACTAATACTAATCACTTTGGTACTCAATTCATATTCATTTAGCTTTTTAAACTCTGTGTCTGTTTAATTTATTACACATACTTCTTAAAGAATTCAATCCATTATAACCAATTTACATTTATGTCTTGCTGATATATTCAAATCATATTTTCATAGTACAAAGTGGGGAGAAACACATTTTAAAAACAGCCAGTCTTGTTTCTTTCAAGAAGTGTTCATTTCTCATAATATACCATGTCATAACCACTACCTTTTTTTACAGTAATGTGGACATTTAAAAATTCATCCATTCTTCCATCTTAAGTTGGATACTTTCTAGCACAATATACAAGTTAAATGGTGTTTCTTGCTACTAATTAATACATTATTCACTCTTTTTTCTCAGACAAACACAAATAACTTGGTATTTGATTAATGAATTTTTAGATCCATACCCTTCACTGATTCATAGAGTCTGTCTAATATTCCTTGCAAATCATTTGGGTTCTCAGCCAATAACATGACATCATACACATACAATTGTATATACATATTCTTAACTCCATTAACACATTTCTAGTGTTACCACAAGCATTCATTTTACATTTATCCATAAATACATTAAATAAACAAAATGGATGTTACACATATTAGTCTTATTCCTTGCTCACTATTGGACAATTAACAACAAATTCTGTATTCTTATGCATTCATTATGTATGCAAATTGGAACAGATCCTTGAGGGAAGTTTTAATTTTGTTTGTTAACTGAATAATTGTTTAACCATATCACTTTGAAAAGAGAACTGACAGTGAATAAAATGTTATGTTGTATTAAAGTTTACTTCAATTGGGGCTTGGTATTATTTGTCTT
Source organism: Natrix helvetica (assembly GCF_964273705.1). Taxonomy (NCBI): domain Eukaryota; kingdom Metazoa; phylum Chordata; class Lepidosauria; order Squamata; family Natricidae; genus Natrix; species Natrix helvetica. The sequence goes on from NC_138550.1 coordinate 50,814,818, forward strand.
AAAGAAGGGGGTATGGCTTAGTGAAGAAACTATATTTGGGTGCCTTCCTTTTGGGCAACACTTCACTGGTTTTGAGGGTATTATTCTTGATCAAAATCATTTGAGTAGGTATAGGTGTGTGAAAACTTTATTTTCTTTATTTGTTTCATTCTCATTTCAGACTGTCTCACTACTAAGATAATATTTGTCCTGGATGCTTTAAGGAGTTGGCAGTAAAAGACACACCTTTGTTGTGTTTCTACTTCTACCTTGAGAATTGATTCCAAATAGCAATAGCACTTAGACATATATACCGCTTCACAATGCTTTAGAGCCTTCTCTAAGCAGTTTTACAAAGTCAGCATATTGTCCCCAACAGCCTAGGTCCTCATTTTACCGACCTCAGAGGGATGGAAGGCTGAGTCAACCATGAGCCTGGTGAGATTTGAACTACCAAATTGCAGGCAGCCACCAGTCAGCAGAAGTAGCCTGCAGTACTGCATTCTAACCACTGCGCCACCTTGGCTCTTATTAGATCAGTGACCAGACAGTGAATTATGGCCTGGGAAATGAAGAGATTGTAAAATCATCAACTTACAGTACAGATAGCTATTTCTCATGAGTAAATTGAAGGGACTAAAATTTTATGAGTTCAATGGCTGGGAGTTGGGCAGCTGAGAGTCAAGGAATTATATAAATACTCAATAGAGATATGAAAAGATGGGAGGATTGTGGGAGTAAATATTTTAAAAAGTTATTTATAAGTTAAAATCCGTTGCAGATCCCTTAAAGAAAATTGAAATATTAATGGGAAAAAAATGTTTGTTGCATTAGCAGACTTCAAGATTAATACACAGAAGATGAAGATGTTAACACAAATATGGAAATAGAAGATCAAACTGTACATTAATATGGGCTTTAAGACTGAAAGAAAGTAAAATATCTGCCTACCACTATGACAAATATGAACTCTGCTATTTCAAAGTAATGTTAAAACAAGGGATGAAGTTATAAAGACATGTTACGATGAAAGAAACTGCAACTGCCATTGCTGGGAAGAATTTTTTGATAAAAATGAATGTCTTGCCTAGAATGATATTTTTGTTTTGAACAATATCTGTTTTGATAAATGGTGCATTATTTAAACAGTGATAGAAGGATATATCTAAATTTGTGTAGCAGTGGAAAACCATGAGTTAAATATAAGGTTTTTCAAAATGCAAAAGAAAGAGGAGACTTGACTTGAATGAAAGAGGGGGAGGGGGTTTCCTGAGAAATAGAAACTCTCGGGGTTAGAAGGACATGATCTGAGATTTAGGTGCTATGAATATTTATGGCACAACAAAATTAAGGTTATGTGGATTTTTAAATTAACTTGGTTAGATGTGCCATATTGTGAATATGGAATAGATAAAAACTCGTATTGTGCCCCAAAACACCTTTGTGGATCTCAGACAACGAAGGATCTTATATAATAATAATAATAATAATAATAATAATAATAATAATAATAATAATAATAATAATAATAACAACAACAACAACAACAACAACAACAACAACAACAACAAACAACATCTTGCCAATAGAGCAGAAAGGCAACAAAAGAAGGAGCAGGGGCACAAAAGATCAGCTCCTAATTGATAAAATGATATTAGAAAATTGTAAGAACAGAAAAACGAACTTGAATATGGTCTGGATTGATTACAAAAAGGCATTTGACTCATTGCCACATAGTTGGATCATAAAATGCTTAGAAACAACTGGCATTAGCAAAAATATTACATCCTTTACTGAAAAGGCGATGAAACAATGGAGAACCGAGTTGGCAGTAGGGAATGAGAACTACGGAATGGTTAATATCAAGCGAGGAATTTTCAGGGTGATTCACTTTCACCTCTTCTCTTCATCATCGCGATGATCCCACTATCAGTAATCTTAAAAAAAATGAAATTAGGCTACCAAACAGCCAAAGAAGCCGAAAAAATTTCGCATTTATTATATATGGATGATTTGAAACTCTATGGAAAGTCAGAAATAGAAATCCAATCATTGACAAACACAGTCCGAGTATTCAGCACCGATATTTCAATGAAGTTTGGCATGGAAAAATGTGCCACTGTATCCATAAAAAGGGGCAAAATCACTGCGTGTGAGGGAATTGAAATGCCCAATGGCCAACTAATTAAATGCAACGAAAATGAAGCCTACAAATACTTAGGCATTCTGCAGTTGGATAACATCAAGCATGGAGAAGTAAAAACTATTGTCAGGGGAGAGTACACCAACAGAGTTAGGAAAATTTTGAAATCTAAATTGAATGGTGGAAATACAATCAAGGCCATAAACACCTGGGCAATACCAGTTATAAGATACACAGCTGGTATAGTTAACTGGACACAAGCTGATTTGGACATTTTAGACCGAAAAACCAGGAAACTAATGACAATGCACTACAGTTTACATCCACGTGGTGATATTGATAGACTATACCTACCCCGGAAATCAGGTGGCAGAGGATTATTACAAGTGAAGCAAATAGTTGAAGAAGAAAAACATGCACTGGCTGATTATTTAAAAGAAAGTCAAGAACATATATTAATCGAAGTAAAGAACAAAAATCTATTGAAGGCCCAACAGACGAAACAAGAATACAAAAAAGATGTGATAAAATTAAGAATGGAGAGTTGGCAGAACAAAGCATTGCATGGCCAATTTCTGGAAAAAATAAAAGATAAAGTGGACAGTGAAAAAACTTGGTTATGGTTAACAGCAGGTACATTAAAGAAAGAAACAGAGTCACTAATCCTGGCTGCGCAAGAACAAGCTATCCGCACAAATGCCATTAAGACCAAAATCGAAAAATCCTCTGATGATGCCAAATGCAGACTCTGCAAAGAAGTTGATGAAACTGTTGACCACATACTCAGCTGCTGTAAAAAAATCGTGCAGACTGACTATAAAATGCGGCACAATTCAGTAGCACAAATGATCCACTGGAATTTGTGCAAAAATTATAATATTAAAACAACAACAAACTGGTGGGAACATAAGCCTGAAAAAGTCACCGAAAATCAGATGGTCAAGATCCTGTGGGATTTTCGTATACAAACAGACAAAATACTAGCGCATAACACACCAGGCATCACACTGGTTGAGAAAAAGAAGGTTACAATCATAGACATCGCAATACCAGGTGATAGCAGGGTTGAGGAGAAGGAACATGAAAAAGTCGCGAAATACCAGGACTTAAAAATTGAAATCCAACGATTATGGCACAAACCAGCAGTGGTAATTCCAGTGGTAATCGGCACACTGGGTGCTATTCCAAAAGCACTGGAATTACATTTAAAACAGTTAAAACTTGACAAAATCACCATCAGTCAAATGCAAAAAGCTGCACTGCTTGGATCTGCACGTATATTAAGAAAATACGTTACGACGTCCTAGGCCCCTGGGTGGGGCCCGACTGGTAATCAATGCCAAATCCGGCGAATCAACTGGCCGCTGTGATACAATCGAACAACAACAACAACAACAACAACAACAACAACAACAACAACAACAACAATAATAATAATAATAATAAAGAATGGTTAATATCAAGCAAGGAATTTTCCAGGGTGATTCACTTTCACCTCTTTTCTTCATCATCGTGATGATCCCGCTATCAGTAATCTTAAAAAAAATGAAATTAGGCTACCAAACAGCCAAAGAAGCTGAAAAAATTTCGCATTTATTATATATGGATGATTTGAAACTCTATGGTAAGTCAGAAATAGAAATCCAGTCACTGACAAACACAGTCCGAGTATTCAGCACCAATATTTCAATGCAGTTTGACATGGAAAAATGCACCAGTGTATCCATAAAAAGGGGCAAAAAAAGGGGAGTTTTAACCTCAAATATTTTGTGGAGAGGTAGACCTTCTCTCCCACCTGGAATGGCTATTGGGAGCTCAGTGTTTATCTGCCTGTTTCTTACAGATCTGCGCCGGTTTAGCTAGCACTTTTTTTGACATTTTCCCAGTTTGCTTTCAGCATTGACATCCAATCAGTCAAGCTGACTGAGGAGGGGAGATCCCTTGGGTACTCCGACATCAAAGAATTATCTCAGAGAGAGGGGTCCAGTTCACAGCTAAGTTCTGGAGTGAGTTGCTGTGGTCCATTGGGTCAACCCAGGACCTTAGCTCAGCTTTTCACCTAAGCACCACTGGGGTGGGGGGCAGAGAGACTGAACGCTATGGTAGAGCAGTACCTGAGGTGCTACATCATGGGTTTGGCAATCTTTGCAAAGGAGGGGATGAATTGTCTGTAGAAGTTCACGAACCCTAGGAAGCTTTGTAGCTGTGAGGGAGTTACCAGCCTAGGACGGCTTGTATTTTGGCTGGGTCCATCTCTATTCCATCATTTGACACTCAGTAACCCAGGTAGTCTAGCTGTGAGTGGTGGAATTCACATTTTGATAGCTTGACATAGAGGTTGGCTGCCAGAAGTTTTTCCAGTACCTGGTGGACCAGGGGTATTTCCAATACCTGGCAGACCAGGGGTACAACCATTCATGGTCTCTGTGTAGATGAGGATGTCGTTCAGGTAGACAAGGACCTCATTGTAGAGGTGCTCATGCATGGAATACTGCCCCCCTTTCCTCAAATGTCAACTCAATAACAGACATGGAAATGCTTTATGAGTTGGCAGTATATTTTAAGAAGGTACTTGGTTGATACCTAGGGTGCTGGCAGCAGTCCGTATCAACAATTAGCATCAGTCAATGGTACTTGAGATGCATTTTTGAATGTTCAGCTGACTGAGTTTCATGTTTAATTAATAAAGCATATAATAACAATAATAACAACAATAACAACAATAATAACAACAATAACAATAATAACAATGACTACAATAACTACAATAATTACAATAATAACAATAACAATAATGATAATAACAACTACAACAACAATAATAATAGGCAAAACAAAATATATCTTATTGTGAGATACTAGAATTTTGTCAAGGGGAATATTAAATAATTATTTATCAAATATTAAATAAAACCAAGAGAAGAACTAGTTGCAGAGGGATATAGTTTTGGAAGAATTTAAAATGGAGAAAAGAATTTATAATTTTGAACATTTTAAATCTAACTTGGAAATAGAATAATGTGCTTCATATTTATGTTGGAATAAGCAACAAGATGAGATATTTAATCAGGTTTAAAGGATGTGTTACAAAGCTAGAAAATTCTGGATTCAAATATAACCCAGATTCAGGGAATTTTCAAAATTAATATACAATTGATACCAGAAGTTTTTCTTTTGGAATTGGTTTTTTTCCCAACAATTGGGGGAAAAAATTATGTAACTTTGTTTTGTACAGGTTAACTGAACTGAGATTATTGTATGCACAAAGCTGGAAAGATTCAACGCTATATATGATGGAAGATTGGTGGATGAAGAGGATTGAATTTGTTGAGATGGCTAAATTAATTTCTTTAATTAGAGAAAAGACAATATCTCATTGTTGACTGGAAAGCCCTTATGAAATTTTTGTGCAAAACAAAAAACAAAAAAATGAACTTATGATTTATGGTTTTCATGATGAGACAAGATATATTACAGAAAAAAGAGACCTATGCTGTACTCATAGAGTATGAAATACATATCTAATTTTACTTATAATTTCTCTAAAGACAACTGGAAATTACTTTTTTGCATTGTTTCTTTTTTCTTTACTTTTTTTCTTAATTTACTTTTAGTTTTCTCTTTTCTTTCTTTCTTTTATTCCTTTTTATTATTTTGGATTAGTTTTTATCTTTCTTTTTAAAAATCTTTAATAATAATTATACAGAGAAAATCTATGTGGTCACTAGGAGGTGGAAAGAAAGAGAAGAAGAGGATGACCAACAGTAAGACTTACACTGGTGACAAAGGCCCCCATTCAGATACTTGAAATAATAGGTTAGGACTACATCATCATGGAGAACATCTATTTATGTGGCTACTAGAAATCAGTAATTATTTGATGACACATAATAAAAAGAGAGACAGTACTTCATGTGGAACCTCATTTGGTTTTAGAATATATTAATTTATTCAAATTATATTCCATGTTTCTTAAAGTTCATGGCCAGGTACATTTCTTTTATTTAATTTATATATTATCTATGTATCTGGGTCTCCATTTTTTCTTCAATACAATCTTATGAAGCAGGTGAGGTCATAGAGAATTACTGGGCCAAAATCACTTGGTGAAATTTCCATAACTGAGGGGAAGATTAGTTTGACTCTTCCAACTAAATTCTTTAACACAATAATAAGGGATAAGAACTTACAGTAGTTTGCTATAAAGATTTTGTGGGCAAATAATATCCCATATTCCAATAAGAATCCACTGGTGAAGCAATGAACCTACTTGTCTACATACTTTGTACTTTACCTACTTATATCATTGTCTTATTTTCAGAAGACTTTCTGAAGACACTCTGTTCAGTGCTTTGCAGACTGAGGTAGACAGAAATATCCTTTTTTGTCTATGAATACAATCGCTGGTGCCTGAATTAGAAAATACTGCAGCCTATTTATCCTAGTTAACAAATAAACAACAATAACAATTAAAGCTTCACTATTTGCAGCTACATACTTCTTTCTAAACATTTAAACTCTATTGTTTGAGAGCAAGAGTGTACATGAAACAGAATTAAAAAAGTATAAAAATAGTTCCAGTAGAATTATTTACATTGTCTGAGTCTTTAATAATCTTTTTTAAAAAGGCGCAGGAAAAAAGAGTAGGTTTTTGTTTTGACTTTCTAATGCTCCACAACCCACACATACCAGTACCAATAATAATCACAAAGGCTTCTTGATCTATTGAGGATTGTAAAGCAATATTGCATGTAGGTGGATATTCTTTCGAAAACAGTATTGTGCTTAAGGTCTCATCTCTTTGCTATGTGCTATGTACCCATGTCTAAAGTGTAGAATTTGCAATGGCACATCATAGGGGTTCAAGTTCTTTCCTTTGGAAAATTCATGCAACATTATGAACCTGAGGATGATGATGATGATAATGATGATGATGAGAATAACAACAACAACAACAACAATAATAATAAATACAGTGGATCATGCCCTTCATCTTCACAGGAACGCTTACAGACTCTACTTACCAAAGAAAATAGGTGTGGGTGGAATGCAAGTACAACAGTCAATTGAAGAAGAAAAACTGGAAAAATATCGGAAGCAATGAAGAGGATTCACTGAAGCTATACCAGGAAGGCTTACTGAATTCTGGAGAAACCAAACTGGCTTAAAAGAAAGATCAGATAAAGAATGGAAAAGAGACATGGGAAGACAAATTATTATAGGGCCAGTATATTGAAAAAAAATATCAGTCAAAACAGATAACAATATTTGGCTAAGATCAGGAAAACTGAAGGAGACAGAGAGACTAATTATGCTGCACAAGAACAAGCTTGAATAATAAAAGCATACAAAGCCAGAATTGAGAAGACACCAACAGACAGTAAATGCCACCTCTGCAAAGAAGCTGAAGAACCACTGGACCACCTGGCTAGTTGCAGCAAGAGGTTCAGACAGACTGACTTAAATTAACGGCATGACAAAATAGCAACAATGGTTTATTGGAAGATCTTTCAGGAAATGCTATTTGTCTGCAAGCAAATATGGATGGGACTACAAAATAGAGAAAATAATGAAAATGAAGAAGCTAATGTGCTCTGATACTAGCCTTCAGAAAGGCACCTGCCACATAACACTTAACAATTGTTGATAGGAAAGACAAAAAAGTGGATGTGGCAATACCTGGAGACAACAGAATAGAACAAAAAGAATTGGAGAAAATCGGAAATTACAAAGGTATGCAAATAGAGATAGAATTATTGCTTCAAAAGAAAGCAACGATAGTACTAATGGTAATAGGCACCTTGTGTATAATCCCAAAACAACTGGAGCACCACTTAAACACCATCAGCATTGAGAAAATCACCACCAGTCAATTGAATAAGGCAGAACAGTTTACTCTCTGCTAAAGTAAATTTAATATCTTGAAACATCAACATCTGCTTATACCAAGTCCTTGGGAAAGATTTAACAAGTAGATAAAAATGTCAAATCCTATCTAAACATTCTAGATGACCGTGGAGCAATCATCATTATCATCATCATAATCCAGGCTAAATATATGACTGTGTGAAAAAACGTTTATTAAATTTGTACAGTCTGATACTCAAAGACTACAGCTCACAACAATCAAACAAGAAAAATAATAAAATCTATAAAACATAAAATAAAGTATGACAAGTACAATAACATGGAGTTTCCCTCTTGATTGCCAAAGACCTGGGTGAAGACCCACATCTTCACAGCTCTTCTAAAAAACCTGGAGTGGAGGCCACCTTTCTTAGGAGAAGCCTCATTCCAGAGGGCAGGCACATCTACAGTGAAGGTATGTTTCTAGGATCCTGAAATACGGCATACTGTAACTGAAGTAACCTGGAATATACTAATCCTGCAATATTGAATCTGGCCAGATGTTAAGTAACAAGCCTATGCCATGTAGAATGTTATAGGTAAGAACCAGCACCTTGAATAGCACCTAACAACAAATCTGCAACCAGAGCAGTTTTGAAGCAGAGGTGTTATATGGCATGCTAAGACATGCCCATTACGGCTTGTTCACCAGATCCTGAAGCAATTGAATATTCTGTGTGTTCCTTCCGTTTCCGGCTGCTGGTCCGACGGGCAGGCTCTGCTCGCCCCGCGCTCTTCTGGTGGGCCCCCCACCGCTTGGGGGCCCAGGATGCCCTGTAGAGGCTCCTGCCAAAGGGGGGGCGCAGCGGGGGATCCCCTGAGTCGGCGGCAGCCGGGGGGCGCATCGCCCTAGGCACCGGGAGGCATGATGGGGAGGCGCTGCGGCGTCTTCGTGAGGAGGCAGCTGGAAGAATGTGCGATTTGAAGGACGCGGTTGCTGTGTGGTGAGGTGGAAACTTCCCCCCCCCCCGTTCCCTTGCTTGTTCGTAAGAAAAGGAAAGAAAACACTGCCAGCTGTCTTTAAAGTCGTTTTCAACTTGACTGGAGGGAGGGGGATTTCCCCCCCCTCGGACAGGCAGCTTTAAAACTTTTTGCTCTCAGCCCTAGAGGAGGAGGAAGGGAGAGAGCCAACTAATGATTTCACGCCCATAACAAAGGCGGATTTTGGATTTTAACCTTACAAATGAGGTGATGATCTGAAAACTTTGGAAACTTTGGAAACTTTCTGTTATGCCTCTAAACCCCGAAGCTGGCAGGGCAAGATGGCACACTTCCGTTGTCTTTATAAACAATGAAAATTGACTCCACCTATAGAAATTCAGGCTTCCTGTCTTTGTCCTCTGTGACACTCAGACAAATCTCCTGTTGAATTGCATCTCCCTGGAACAAAGGACTTTTTTACTCTACTGCCAGAAGCAATTAGAATAATTTCCTCTCTGCTTGGACTCCTAGCCTCCTGAACTCTCTCGGCGGTTTCCCTCCTTAATTTCCTCTCTGTATTGACTTTGAACTTTCACTGCTCAACATAATGCCACCTAAAACACCACCTCCGGGGAAGCCGGGCTTTGCTGTCTCCGCCCCCACATCTACAGTTTCAAGTCCGAGTGGACAACAAACGTTATCATCATTCATCCAGCCCAAACCTGCTGAGACGGACTTTCAACAGATGTTCCAACAAATTTTAAAGGGACAGGAGGACATAAAAAGTGAACTGAAGGAGATGAGAGAACAGCTGAAAGCGAACCAAGACCAGACGAGTAAAAACACACAGAGACTGGATCTTTTGGAGGGAGGGACGGCTGAGATGAAGGGGGGTGCAAGGGGTGCAGAAGGGGAACCAGGAGATTGAAATCCACCAAATGAAAACAGAATTTGAAAGAATGTCCTTTTTTCTTAGGTTCCAAAATGTAGTGGAGGCAGATGATGAAGACTTAAGGGACATCATGACAAACATCTTGGCTGAATATATACAGAAAGAAAAACAACAGATGGGGTGGGAACTGGACCTGGTTTATAGAGTAAATTCAGCATATGCTAGAACACATAATGTTCCCAGGGAGGTACATGTTAAATTTCTCAGAAAGACCACGAGAGATGAGATTCTGAGTGCACATAGAGGGCAAGTGTTGAAATATCAAGATAGAGAAATAACCATTCTGAAACAGATCCCCAAGAAAGTGAGAGAGAAAAGAAAAAATTATTCGCAATTAGCGAAGAAGCTTTACCAGAAAGGGGTGTGGTTTAGATGGTTGATGCCTGAAGATATGTTAATTTTCTGGGAGGATACTAGAGTTAGAATCAACACAACCATAGAGGCACAGGCCTTTATGGAAAAAAGATAAAGCACTCCTAGATGTACCTGATGATCTTAGACCCAACATACAAGACATGGGAGGGGCCGGAGCTCTGCTGCTGGGGGGAGAAGGGGCAATACCAAGAAAACTCAGATCACAAAAATGAAAGGAAATCGGCTTTATACAAATTGATTGAAACTTTTATATGAATTTATATGCTGACAAATTACTACTATGTAATATTGAATTATTTGTTTAAATACTATGAGTACGGGGGGGGGGGGGCGGAGATACCCTTCACACATTGTAACTGCCAAAATTTGTAACCTATTCCAATACCCTTTTCCTTATTATTTTTTAAAAAAACCAATAAAACTTTGTTTTAAAAAAAAAGAATATTCTGTGTGTTCTTCAGGGGCTGCCCCATGTACAGCAGGCTTCATTGCAGTAATCAAGCTGTGAGGTGACCAGGGCATGAGTGTCCCTGGGTCTAGTAAAGAGTGTCCCTGGCACACATGATTGAGTTGTGCAAAGACATACTTGGCCATAACTGACATATATTCTTCAAGCAATAGTCATGAGTCCAGGAAGATTCATTGTGTGTTTAGGAAGAACAACTTGCATACCAACCTTGAAGTGGAAAGTAAGGTAAAAGGTACCTTGTTTTATCAAGGTAAAAACAAAATGGAATATCCCCAATTCTTAATGGCTAAACACATATACTCCCTTGGTCTTGGTAGGATTGAGTTAAAGATGAATCCTGCCTATTGAAATCCACACACTGTCCAGGCAGTAGGACAGAATCTTGACCACCTCCCTTGGCTAGCCTGGATTTGAAAGGTATAATTGAACTGAACCCCAAATTGACAGATAACCTTACCAACAATTTCATGTAGATGTTAAAAATAATGATTTAATTAAAAATGACTGGTACAATAGGGTATATACATCAGGAAATGGATGTAGTGGTCAGTATAGTAGCACCTAATGTGTCAGAGTGTGTTTAATTTATTCCCAGACTTTCTGCATATATAATCACCAAAGGGAGAATAGAATAAACACAATATAACTTGCAAAATATTGTAAAATACAATTAATTTTAATTTTAAAATAAGAATTAATTTAATGAAATATTGATTTAAAATTATAAAATCAATACAGTTAAAGTCAAAATTAAGATCATTTTTACTAAAAATCAATTAATAGTTAAAAGCCAAGGAGATGATTTTTTTGCATTTTTCTAAATACTAGTTGAATAAAAGCCAAACACATCTCCTTGTAGGAGGTACAACCTGGATCCACAATAGGCAAGATCCTCTCTCAGTTATGACATAAAAGAAGTTGCTGTCATAAACCTTGCATTGATAAGCAGACAAGCCTCCACATTATGTACCAATTGCCCTGCAACACTTTCAAAGGTTAACCAATTCAGAGCTCATTATTGTTGTCAATGAACTGTAACTAAGGCGCAGATAACTATGTTCCAGTTCTAATTTATTAAGGAATGGTTACAGGTGGTATATACTAGCACAGTTATGCAGATCTGATCCTCACCATAGTAATCTTCTGTGAATCTAATTACAGCTCAGTAACAAGAAATAATACTGCACACCTTTTTCTTGGGAACTGCAGATCTACCCAAAACAATTCCTGAGTCCAGGTATCTCATTAATGACAGGCTTTGTCTGGCATAATTTCAGTTTTTTTCCCTTCTTTCAGCCAATTACTGAAATTAGGTAGCATGCAAAGGTGGCTATTGCTTCCTTTTATTGAGGTGATAAGGATGCATTTTGTTGGTTATGTACTGTATTTTATCAAAGGGTGCGTCATTTTGAAATATGTTGAATGAATGCTAGAAATTTTAGCTTAGCTATTATGAAATGAAAGAATATGACTTGCTACCCCTTTTAGAACAGCACAAATGTAACTTATGGTTACTTTCAACATAGAAAGGAAAATGGAAAATTCAGTTTGGGAGTTATCTTGTCTGATTTTTAAAATAAGTTGTGTGTGCTGTCTGACAATGGAGTTGCTATGGAGATCATTCGCTCTTGGATTCTGCTCTATTTCATGTAAAAGAATTTGAACATTTAATAGCCTTTTATGTTGTTAAAAAAGTAGACATTTTTATACTAGGAGGCAAGATATTTGGAAACAGTTAATTGTAGCAACAATGTGTAAGAATGATGCAATCTTTATGTTACCCTGTATTGCACACACCCAATATTTTATAATTGAAATAGAATTACCTACGCTTGCTACTTTGTAATTTCCTATAATTAATTTCTTTGGTTTTGTTGGGACAATTGTTTCATTGGATAAACTATTTCCCTTGATTTGAATCAAAGATAGAATATATGGAAACATGAATTATTTTCTTTACATGTGCAGGCAAATCTGTTATATGACACAGCCAATTTCTGTTTCTAGTCTCAGAAAGACTAGTTGGCAGTTTTAAATATAAAGCAGAAAACAATTATGTAGACCTTGTTGTTCCTCAATTCAGCAGAGCTCAAGGACTTGATAGTTCAACCCTGAGTTATACTTATGTTCTTTTGTTAGAAAATAATTAATCTGTCTCCTTCAACTTTCTCAATAATAGCAAGTGAAATGAATATCCAATTCCAGCTATTGAAATGTTATTGGTTTTCCATCTAGAAGTTTTGATCAGATATCTTTCAAAACAGCAAATTCTAGTTGAAGTTTGTTCAATATCAACTTTTAAAAAAAATATCCAAAGAAAGATGATAAACAGTGTGTGCCATCTAATTTACATAAATAATACATAGTTAGAATTGGTAAGCTATGCAAATTCATTGAGAAGTGATATGATAAATGCTTGAAAAGGATGCCACATAAGTTGTCAACTCAAGATCTGTTCACCATCATTCCAGAGAATAACACATGGAGTAGTAAATGGCAGTTATAGGAGGGCAGGTTCTGACTGAATGGCAGTAAAAACAGCTTGGTAGTGGTACCAATTATGTGGATGAATAGAGAACTTCTTTTTTCTGGAAGCATTCAGATACTGGAGAGCCATCTGGTGGCAGTGCTTTATTTTGGATTCCTGTATTGATTAGAAGCTGGATTAATTTGTATAAATGGCTCTTTGCAACTCTATAATTCTATGTATTGGCTAACAGTTGTATTTTTTCATGATGCCAATACAATACTTCAGAAGTATTATTTATCCATGAATATAATTTATGGTAGAAGATTGGAGTAATTAGTGTGGTATCCACAACAATAGCTGATCTGTAGAAGGCAGAAAAAAAATGCATCATATAGAGTTAACAGAGATAAATGAGATTGGAAGAAGGAAAATGTGAACACATGAAAATTGTGTATTAGGAATTAAATGTGAAAGATTTTATAGCCAAGGAGGCTGTGGAACTGTTTTGGGTATCATAAAAAATGGCAAAAATAGAAATTGCCAGAAGAAAGAAAATAACAGATGGCCTTACAAAAATAGACATTTTATGGAGAGTAAGGACTGTGTCAAACAGAACAAAAACAACAAAATTGACTTGGTCAGAAATGAAAGAAAAATGAATAACAAATATATTAGCCATTCATCTATTTGACCATCATATGAAGGTTATATGAACTGTTTTGTATTTCCTTTTATAGCACAAATTGAACATTTGGATTCATCCATTTAAAAAAAATGCTTTCTGAATATATTTCATACTTGTTATAATATAAAGTACTGTCAATGTGACAAGTACATTCTAACAACAAAACATTTTGAAAAGAAGAACTGGGAATGGCAGAAAATCCTTACAGAAAGTAGAGAAGGAAGGGGTAAATGATCTGTGAAACATAACCCCTTTCTTACCCTTTTTTAACCTTATCTCAATATTTTGTATTTATTGTCCACTGAGAATTTTTCGACTTGCTTTGAACAAAGCAATAAGTATGTTTGCATAATGTAACTATTGATACCATTTATATCATTCAGACACAATTCACAAATTTTTCATAATAAATAACAATGAGCCATAATCATGAATGGAAAATTATACCATATTCCGACTGTCTGGGCTGTATAGAAGTGAAAGTCATTATTTTTATGCAGAAAGACAAGGTAATTAGGAGCAGCCAATCAAATTTTGGTAGTGAAAGTAAGTAAATCAGATATGACAGACAAATTCAAGGAAAGCCTAATAGAAAAGAAACAGCAAGAGCTCTATGTAACCCCATTAAGCCAGTCTTGCCGATTGTGATTCTACTCTATTTTCTCCAGCTGAAATATTTATATAAATATAATGTATCAGCTCATCCGGAGGAACTACCTGAACTTTTAAAGGGCAAACTGTCTTATTTTGCAGTTTCCGTTTTGGGCAGATAGACGTTCTGGACAGGAGTTCATCATGTGATTCAGAGAGTGATGATAATAAAGCCATATACTTCTCATAATTGAGAAATCCAGCAGGATATCTTGACAAATCCATTTTCTGCAGCTTTATGAAAAGGGATGATGCTTGGAAGTATGCAAATATTTGAAAACTGCTAAATCTCACTTAAGAAACTCCATATGAAGAATCACTCATATGCCTCCATGTGCATGCACATACAGACATGATCTCATATGAGTTCTGTTCCAACTTCCAATTAAATAATACAAACAGAGAAAAAAAATTACCTTAAAAGTGTGAAAGTTAATATTTCCCTCAAGTTTGAATCTGACTGGTGATCCCTAGACACAACTTTGGTTTTGGGGAAAGCAACAATATAAAAGTTATGATCACTGTTTTTTTCTGGATATTTTTTTTTCATTCTCAGTCTAGTCAACAGGCAGAGAATTCCCTAGCGCTCTCCAAGTATTAGCCAAATTTAACTCATGTTAGCAGTTTTTGAGATTAGCCAAGGTCAATGATGCCAGAATGATACAACGCTATTTTGACTGGCTTCTCAAAACACACGATTATTTGGAGTGTCTGCAGTGGATGAACTACCTAAAAAAGGGGTGGATGATTACAATTGCATTGTTGACATTTTAACTCCTGCCCATATATTGCTTCAGTACAGCCAAACAGCCAACGTTAATTAAACTATGCATATGTTCTACAAATTGTTTTTTAGTCACATTTAATTATTTGGATCATTCCTCCATATATTTATTGGACATAAACAAAAGCATATATGCTGCAATCCTATTCTTTCTCATAAATGGAAGCTTTCTATAGGGTGGATCCAAAGGCAGAGAACTTCTCTGATAATGTAGTCATCCCCCTCTCCCTCTCAAATTGTTTCTTCTGTCAGCAAAACTCATTTTCTTCACAGATGGTAGAGTTTGGAATCAGCTGATTGATGAATACTTTACTATAAAGTTGTCTATTCAAGTGGATACTTAAGCAGTTTGGTTTTTGAACAGTTAGTAAATGCAAAACACTACTAATGAACAAACCAATAAGCAGATGTTGCTGCTGAATGTATTTTATGGCCTTGTATTCTTTCGTGTTTCAAATTTGTATTAATGCAGGTTGCTAAGTGCTCTCAAGAATGCTCCAGCTTATCTGCAGAATGCAGAAAGAGTGAAGCTCGATATTTAATTTCAACAGAATAAAGAATGGCTTTACTTCTTTGCTTTTTCCTGTTAATCTATGTATTGATAATTATGCTTTTTAAATTGTATATTTGGCCGCTTTTTAAAAAAAAACATTTGAATATTAATTTGAATATTATATTGTTATGTTTCCTCGGACCTTATATTTTAAATTTTTATGAACTAGAGAGAAAAGAAAATATAACATATAAATTGTTCTGATTAACATAATCAGCTTATTATACCATAACATTCTTGCAGCCTGGGGTTAATGTATGGGTTATATAAGCTTAATATAAATGATAGTCTTTCAAAAATTAATATGCTGCTCAAGCTGTATGAAATGATAATTCTTGAAATTTTGGAGGACTGGAGTAAATAACTGAAAATATTAAAACTACCATTTCTTTAGTTTTATACAGTTGCTATTATCCAAATATTATTTTGCCAATACAGTATATATCTTTATTTTCTTTTATCATTTTCAATCCTTTATTGAGTTCTATGTAGTGTTAAAAGCATCAAGTTAGCAACTGGGTGAATAGGTGTTCTAGTCTTACCTTATGCATAAAAGCCAACTGGATAACTTGGGCCAGTCATTCCCTCTCAGCCCTAGGAAGTAAGCAATGGAAAATCACTTTTTAAAAACTTTGCCAAAAAACCTGCAGTGACAAATTCGGACAGTTGCCAGGAGTCAAAAACTGATATAAGATGTTGTGATATAATATATGAATAATGTTGAAACATGAAGAGGAGATGCTGCCTAAGAAAACTTCAATCAGGAGAATGAAGACCTCCAGTGGTTTAACATCAGAAAAAGAAACTGAGAAAGGATCCACCCTAATGCAACTAGCAGTTAAAAGTGGCAGTGAGAAATTTGTACTTTCAAACTAGCAAGATTCTATTAATGTAGCATTACTATAAAGTAGATTTAGATAATCTTGTCACGTTTCCCATCTGGTTTACCCTGGAAAGCCAACAAATGCACACATACAAACCTTTTAGTTATAAAGTTATAATAAACTAAGATAAAATAATCTTAATTTATTATAACTTTTTCAGAGTTTTAAAAAAGGTGGGGAATATACCATTTCATAAATCCATATAATAGAAAACAAATTCTACTACATTGTGGTACAGTATGTGACTGGATTTTGTCTTATTTTCCAGTTTGTCACAACAGGAGTTCTACACATCTGCCTTTAAATGTATTAAGTAATCAGGATATGAGATATCTCTAACTTGCTACCAGCTTAGCAGTATTATTGTCCAGTTCCCAACTCCCATCAGCTGTAACAAATTGGAATTAAAGCAATGGTGGGTTCCAACTGGTACAGCCCGGTACGCAAGTACCGCTAGTGGAAACCGGGCATCCGTTTGCATACCAGGGAAGCTGGAGGCCTGGATATGCCCTCGTACCGGTACAGCCTGGACGTGTCTAAGGCTGGAACAGGCTTCAACATTGCTCTGGTCTGGGCTCATCTGAAAAATTCCTCCCCTGCTGCTTCCTTCTCTTTGAAAAGGGGCTAGCAAAACAGGGACTTTGCAAACCACTTCTCAAAGAGAAGGAAGCGGGGGTGGGGAACTTCAGATGAGCCCAGGCTGGATTGGGCTTCAATGCTGCTCTGGCCTGGGCTCATTTGAAAAAGCCTCCCCCGCCACTTCATTCTCTTTGATAAGTGGCTTGCAAAACAGGGACTTTGCAAACCACTTCTCAAAGAGAAGGAAGCCCGGGGTGGGGGACTTATTCAGATGAGCCCAGGCTGGAGAAGTGGCAGACTGCTTCTCCTCTCGCTTCAGAAAGGCTGCTTCGCCTCCGTTGCCCTCCTTCCCGCACTGCAGGTGTGACCTCAAGGGGAAGATGTCCTACCAAGGCAAGAAGAACATTCCTCGGATCACAGTGAGGTGAAGCACCCTCAGGCATATTCTCCTGATCTTGGTTGTCCGAGGCAAGGGAAGCGGGTGGGTGGGAAACTCCAAAAGTCTGGCTTCCATGAGACCATGAGGGTGCAAGGTGGAGAGGAGAGGGGGCTTGGGACGAGGCCTCCTTGTGCCACTTGCGAGGTGAAGATGGTACAGCACCATGGGAGGGGGGTTGGTTTCATCTCCCAGAGATGGGGGTGGCTTGGGCTGGGGGAGCGGCTGTTATTAATATTAATTGGCTGTTAAGTCACCCTATCTAACCTGAGAATATGGAAACAATAATGGAAGGGGATGACAAAATACTTCCTATGGGGGGTGAGTTATGTTTTTCTAATGAAAGTAGCACACATCTGGAGTCTTAATTTGCTTGTTTCTTGGGTGTAATTCCCCCTATAATCCTGAACTTCAGAAGGACTCAATGGTATTTTTAGCTTCAATTGGAGAATCTTCATAATGGCTAACCTGTTTTCTGAGTTTTGCTAATCATAAGATAACGCTCTGGTTGAATCAGACTCCTTTTATTTGTCTAGATATCGGTATTTTCCAATCTATTGTATTGGATCTCTATATAGCCCAGGGTAGTGTAATCCTGTGCATAATTGACTTGAGTGTAGGTTTATGAATTTTATGAAATTTCTTGACAGAACAATTAGAGAAATGGGATGCCTTCAGAAATCGTATACCATCACTGGAAGTTTTCAAGAAGAAATTTGTCCATAATAGTATAGGGTCTCAGTTGATGCTTCAGAAGGGGTTGGACTAGAAAACCTCCAAGGTCCCTTCCAATTCTGTTATTCTTTATAAATCTCTCCAATCAGTCTTGATCAATCATCACAGAATGGTGATAAACAATATTTGGAAATTTGGTACATCAGGTGGTCTTCTGACAGCAAAATCTCATCTTATTGACTAGTATCAAGGGGAAGATGACTTTGAAAATGCTTCCTCTCCCACCATAACATGCAAGACAAGGTGAGAACTGGCTGGGATGGGCGGGGCCAGGAGAAGCCAGGCAGTGCCCCTCCATGTGAGTGACATCGAGTTGGCCATGCCCACCCAATCACATGACCACACCCACCTAGTCACACAACTGCCAAACAATTCCCACCCAGTCACATGACTGCCAAGCCACACCCAGAAAATAGGTCACACCCACAGAATAGGTAGTAAAAAATTTTGAAGCCCACCACTGATCTGAAGTACATATAACAGCTGGAAAGCTGTGTGAATAAGACCATTGAATGAACAGGCATCATACCGTCTCAGTGCCTTACAGATTTTTTTACATTTAATTTATTTTTGGTTTCTATTTTGTAACTCTGCAAATATTTTTAAATCAGGTGTATTATACAGAATTGGTGACAATAATCACAGGGCTGACTGATGAAGAACATCTAAAGTAAAGTCATGGCTCTGTTTATTTATCTTGCTCTTATGTGGTAATGATGTTTCCAAATTCCTACCTCCAACCAACAATAATATCACCCCTTTATCATTCTCGGGCCTTTCAATAAAATTATCTCAGAGAAAAAACTTTAGTTTTATATCTCCCTGTCAGGAACTTCCAGATTACCCCAATTGCAGTGCCAGAATGTAACAAGCTATATTTTAATGCAGAATGATCAATAGATTTTTGAAATAGATAAAAAGGTTCCCGTCTTTAAAATGCAGCATGTTCCTTAAGTTTTGTCTGGATTATTCTGGGTGGTTCAATGGTTCTAGATTTTTGGATCATTTTTTAACAGGCCTTGCTTTGTTTTATGTTTTTAATTGCTATAATAAGCCAAGAGTCCTTTAAATTGATGTGTATATACAGTATATTTGTTAAATACAGGTAGACTGTGACTTATGATCATGTAACAAAGGTTCAGAGTTATTGTGGCGCTGAAAAAACAGCTTACAATCTGTTCTATGATGGTCACAGCATCTCCCCTAGTCACATGACTGAGATTTGGGTGTTTGGAAAACTGGCTGGCATTTACAATTGGCTGCAGCATCCTGCAGTTATGTGATCACACTATGTGACCTTACCAGCTGGCTTCCATCAAGAAAAATCAATTGGAGAAGCTGCATTTACTTAACAGCCATGTGATTGCAATCACTGCATGATTCACCTAAGACTAGGGTAAAAATGGTGCTAAGATTGGGTCTGGTCACATGACTCACTTAATGACTGAATCACTTAGGAACCAAAATCCCATTTCCAAGTAAGTTGAGTACTACTCATCAACAAAAAAACATTTTAAAAATGACTTGTGTATCATTCTAAAGCCTTAGGAATCGTCAAACTGGTTAAAAAAACCTGGTTTTTTTAAAAAAGTAAAGGTGTCCCCACAGGTTTTACCTTGCTAGTCATGACCAACTATAGCGGTGCTCATCTCCTTTTTTAAAGCTATTATGCTATTACCTTCTCATATGTATACACACAATACATATTCATCTACTTGTGTTTGTTTGCTTTCGAACTGCTAGACTGCAGGAGCTGGGACTGTTGCAGCAGCTTGTAGCAAGTGAAAGGAGCTCACTCCACCTTGTGGCACTCAGTTCTCAAACTGCCAAGCTGTAGACCTTTAATATTCTAAGACTCAGTGTCCTAATCACTGAGCCACTGCCTCCCCTTTTACCTTTTAATCTTTACATTCATAACATTAGCTTTTGGGTCCCACTCCCTGGTAATCCATTTGTTGAGCAGCCAAGTCTTTAAAAGGATCTATTAACTTTTGTTTCAAAAGGAACTTGGCATACAAAATTGTGGTTCATTCAAAGACTCTTCCTCAGCTTTATGTACAGTATATTCAGGTGGGGGATGTGTAAAGGAGGGTGTATTTCTCTAGATTCGTATTTTTTTTCCAGCTCAGTATGGTGAAATTAGAAATGGGCAGATCAGAGCTGGGAAATGCAATCTTGTCCTTCATACACACAGGTAAGTAGATTGTTATTGTTTAACAACTAACCAGGGCTGATTTGACTCAGGAAATATTTGCTTTTCAATCATGTTTTCTCTGGTTCTTCCTTTAGATTCTACAATTTGTATTTATTACACATCATAATGAAGAGTAGACACCACAGTGCTGTGACATCTTTATTTAGTTTTCTATGAAATAGACCATTTCTTGTTCCTATTCAAGGGGATACCTGAGGCAGTAAGGGGAAATAAGTGATATAAGAAAGCAGAAGGTGAATTGCTTACTCTCAAACTAGAAACAAAAATAAATAAATGAAACTGCAAAAAATACTTTTCAGTGCATGATCCAATTTTATCACAAGAAGTAAATATGCATACTTCAGTGAGAATTAGCAATAATAATAATTGGAATCTAGAATTTATCTTGAAAATGAAATGTAACATCAAACTTTATTCCAGGTCAAGTAAACAAGCACTGTTTAGTTGTGTTATTTATTAGACCTGCAATATAATTCAACAAGGAAATATGGCGGCATAGTAATATGAATGTGCTTCTTCTTCAGACTTGCAACTAGGTGTACATTAGGAATGCCAATAGAAAATGAAAATAAACCATCTATTGAAGGAAGATTACTGCAACATTTAAAATCAAAAGAAAGTGGTGAGAGAAGTAAACAACATCTGGAAAGCTACTTGACCTTGATTTTATCTTAGTAGGTGATTTGGATGCTGGGAAATATTTACTGAGATTTTTGAAGCTTCAGAAGGCAAATTAAATTAAACACTAAAACTCTATTGGAACTGTACACTGAAAAGCAGATTTGAAAGACTTGAAGGAACAAAAGAAGAAAAGATCAATAAGACTTTAAAACCTGGACAATTGGGAAGGTGTAAATTGGAAAAGCACAAGCTAATAGAAAATCTGGGGACTTGGAGGAATAATTTTGGGATTGATCAAATCTTATTAATAAGTGGGTTTTTTGATGGAGTATTCAAATATTGGGATATTGGGACATTAGAAGTATATTAACTTGTTACAAAATGATCCAGTGGGAGACAATAAAGTTCTATGAAGAAATGCTAGAAATAGTGACATAGAATTATAAGAAGGGGATGGGAATATTTAAAGATAAACATGTGAAAGTAGAATGCTCTCAACAAATGGTGGGAAAAGATGAATATAACATACAGAAGTCAGCTGAGAAATTAGAGGGAGTGGTGGAAGGGACAAAGCAAAATAAAATATAAAAAGATAAAAATAAGTTAAAAGCAGATTAAAATAATACTGAAAAGTTAGCAATAATAAATACTAAAAATCAAATAGACAATACCCTAAGAGCTTATACTAGAATAGAGAAGGAAAAAAGAAAGATCTTTCAAAAATAATGAAAGGGTCATAAATTGATATTCAAAAGATGCAGCAAAAGGAGATAAAGAGTAAGAACAATTAGTCTGTGCAAAAATATTAGAAAGATATATAGGATTCCAAGAGAGGAACATAAAAGAATCACTAAAAAAGCAATAAATGATGAAATTCTAAAAAGGCTGAGAGATTATGGATAGAGATATAATATTTTGCAATTTAGAAATAAGTGGAAAGTTTCAACTGGGAAAACAGTAGTGTGTGTGTGTGTGTTTGTGTATTGTGTTGTATTTGTGCTGATAAATAAATAAAGGGAGACTAGTATAGATCTATTTCAAGCTATTTAGCTCTCATCAGCTAGCCATACCCTTACTGGGAATCCAACCAGGGCTGTATTGCATATTAGGCCGATGTAATTGCCACTAAGCCACAGGCTCTCTTCCTTATCAGGTAGGCCAGGGAAATAGGTATGTATTTGTGTTACAACCCCTGGTATGCCTATTTCCCTGGCCTAGCTGATAAGGAAGAGAGTCTGTGGCTTAGTGGCAATTACATCGGCCTAATATGCAATACAGCCCTGGTTCGATCCCCAGTAAGGGTATGGCTAGCTGATGAGAGCTAAGTAGCTTGAAATAGATCTATACTAGTCTCTCTTTATTTATTTATCAGCACAAATACAACACAAATATAAAAAGGCAACATTAAAAATAAAAATATGGTTTTCTGCCTGGATGGTCCTCTGTAATGAGCCGAAGGACAGAAAGGGGGAGTAGTGAGCTCCCTCCCATATTTGGGCATACCAGGGGTTGTAACACACACACATACATACATACATACATACATACACATACACACACACACACACACACACACACACACACACTGGAATTTATTATAAACATTAAGATTAGGTGGTGCAATTAGGTATATATAAAGGTATTATTATGATCAACAGGGTATAAAAAATATATTGGAAAATATAGTTTTCAAGGACTATAAATTCAGGGGATTTAGAGATATAATCTTGGGACTGATTAAAATTTATTGATAACTGGTTTTATTGGTATTTAGAGAAAGTTGAAAATGTGGAAAATGTGGAATTTATAGAATATTGAAAATGTGGTGGAACACTGAGTGATAAATTGGGAAAATATTAGTGTAATATCTATTGATACATAAAAGAATATATTATAATTATAATGAGCACATTAAGGCTAGAAGTTGGAAGTTAAAAATTCTGTATATATAATTGTATTATTACGGTGAGTTCTGTGTGAAAAATATGTCAACCCAGTCATTACACTGTCCACAAAAATATTGGTTGTTAAAGAAAAACTGTAAATAAAACATACAGTAAACAAAAAAAAGGGGGGGGTGAAAATAGAAAACACTAATACATAGCAGTTCAGTAGATCTTATAATACTTTGTTTGTTAACTTTGGAATGCCCACATTGTAGAAAAAGATAGCAAAGATTGATTGCACTGTTCCAGTTGTGGGTCTATTTCATATTTTTGTAACAATCCATTTGGATCTCAGGGTGGGGAGCTGGGGACATCAGCAATCTAAATTCTAATATGCCTTAAAATGCTTCATAACTAGATTCAGATCTCAGCAAAAATTGCAATTGATATTTTTTCTGCAGATATGAGTGCCTTTGATTCTAGCTTGTGATGCTCAAATGCTCAGTACAATTACATGTAGCACAATAATGTTTGTGTCATCATTTTTTACCATTCTGTTGCCAGCATCTGCTCTCAAAAACCATCACGACATCCAACATGTCACACATGAGTAATCAGGGATTGACGGTACATTATTACCAAAAATTAGAGTATGTCAGAGGAAAAAGCACTCTATTCACCAAAAACGGAGACGGTATTCCAGTTTAATGTTTTTTTTAATGGACAATTGCTACTTTATAGCTGCACCAGAAGCAAACAATAGAACCTTTCAAAGACATCCACAAATTCAACCATTTCATCAAAATGACAAAGTGATACAAATTCCACTTCTTTTGTATGTATTCATGATGTTATGATAAATACGCAAAAAGTGCTGAGTTTGTGTTGGGTTAACATGACACACCTTTTGGCAGTTGTCACCAGCTCCCACTGCTGAAACCTCTGCGATCATGAGGAACAGCCTAACTGTGAAACTGAGTTATAACCATGCAAGATTCTTATAATTAAGTAACTTCTGTTCCTGTTTTAAGAGTGCCTTTAAGCTTCCACCTGCCATAGAGGCATAGTCCTCAACTCAACATTTATACATGTAAAATATTGCAACCTTGTAAGCCTATTATTAATGTTGCTGAAGCCTTGCTGTAGAACTTTATCATAACTCTTTTAAACTTTGGAGGGAACTTTGTGTTTTGTTCAAATTATACCTTTGTTTTGAAACTTGTCAACAGCATATTTTAGAGTGAAGTCCTTTGGAAACTTGCAGTAAGAGGTACAATTAATCAATTATGAATCCAAACGCCAACCAGCTTCCAAATACAAATCTAATCAAGATGTGAATAAAGAATCTACTATTAGCCTATGGGCAAGAGTTCTTTTTGGTCCTTTGCCTCAGGCAATAAATTGTCTTGAGTGGTTGGGCATGGAAGATTTTCTTCTCCTCCAAGAATCCAGAAATGCATTGAAGTACATTTGAAGGAAAAATAGATTTACCCAACATATGAATATGTAGATCAGCAGTCCCCAATAAGGTGAGATTTTAACAGGGGATTTCTTAGTTTAGGGACTGAGAGAACATTGTACCAGCACAGTCCCACTTAGAACTTAAGGAGAAAAATAATAGAAATGAGATCTTGATTAAAGTCATTCATGCCTTTTAAATAGCATGTTTTAACAAGCACTTTAAAAGAAGAATATACAAAGCTAGATTACACTTTGTGGAATGAGAATTAGGTACTTGCACAAAGTTTGGTGTTTCCTAATTTTTTGGGGAACTTATTTTCTCCGTATATTAATTCAGACCATTCAGCACAAAGCTGGTATATAGTTCCATAACAAATAGTTGAGTTTAACCCCATTGGTTTCACAAATACAGATGTTTCTGTGGTGACTTTATTATCAGTGATTTATATTTCTACATTTGTTCATTCATTCATGCATTCATTTGAAAGAACTATATTTCTCTCTCTGTAGATACACATTTCAGTGGCTTACAAATATACAATAAAAGCACTCATAAAAGCATTCGTAAAAGTAGCAGATACATAGTCACATGTGTAAGATGTACAACTATGTAAATTGATTATATATATATGTATGTATGTATGTATGTATGTATGTATGTATGTATGTATGTATGTATATGCATGTATATGTATGTATATGTATATATATATGTATATATATGTATATATATGTATGTATGTATTCGTTTTACAACCCCTGGTATGCCCAAATATGGGAGGGAGCTCACTACTCCCCCTTTCTGTCCTTTGGCTCATTACAGAGGACCATCCTCTGGACCATATGGCAGAAAACCATATTTTTTTTATTTTTAATGTTGCCTTTTTATATTTATGTTGTATTTGTGCTGATAAATAAATAAAGGGAGACTAGTATAGATCTATTTCAAGCTATTTAGCTCTCATCAGCTAGCCCTGGTTATATATATATAGTCAGTTAGTTGATCATTTATATTAGTGTTGACCTGAGGTGTGAAAGAATTTTAAGGGGAAAGAAAGAAGCAAGCCATTGAGAAGACCCTTGGTCGTGAGACAGATACAGAAATAAGTTGAGATATAGATATAGGTAGAGGTAGAGGTAGAGGTAGAGGTAGAGGTAGAGGTAGAGGTAGAGGTAGAGATAGAGGTAGGTAGGTAGGTAGGTAGGTAGATGATAGATAGATAGATAGATAGATAGATAGATAGATAGATAGATAGAGTGTGAGTGAGTGAGTGAGTGAGTGAGTGAGTGAAAGAGAGAGGGAGAGGGAATATGAAGACATTTGTGTTTAGTAGATGAGACAGAAAAACTCAGATAAGCTTACAAGATTTATATTGGTTTATTAGGACGGTCAGGTCAAGAAACAAATATCACAAGAATTCCATCAATGTTTCTTTATTGTTGTTGGGTATAGTAACATAATTGTGAAATTTTTCCAGAGTTGCTCTCTGCCTCTTCTCATAGTTAACAGAATCAAGGCAAGGCTATATTTTGAGTTTCAAATGCTTTCTTCTATCTTTGGGCTGTGTGCCCCCCCCCAATAGTTACTTAATGTCTTGTTGTTTCCTTTCTTTCTCCCTCAATTTCTGTCCAATACCTTCCCAAGGTTATCTCTAAAGTTATTTACAATCAGACAAGAGACAACTAGAGTAAGAACCATTATTTCAATATGGCAAGGATATTTTGTGAGCAGATACCTTGAAAATGAATTTAAAAGAATACATCAAATCATACTGAGTAGGTTATATTACAAATTCGTAAAAAGAAACAGGTCCCTTCTGCCTGGCTGCAAAAAAAAAGATAACTGTTTAATACAATCAAAGATTTGGTGCTTTATGTGTCTATTTATAGTCCATTTAATTTAGAATTATGACAATGAACATAATCCTAATATATTGGTGCTTCCAGCTATAGGAAGCAAGGAATGTCTGTTTTGTAATTCTTAATGCTTGAGCTCCATGGGACTAGTAGGATCACTGTTTTCTAATTTGCAGGGTAGCATTCATTTGTTTTGAATCTTACTATATATTTTTCATTTTTTTAAAAAAAATGAAATAGCAAAGAAACAGGGGACTTATTTTGAATTACATGCCACCACACCTTCTCCTGACACTTTTGTCCTTAGCTCTAAAACAGTGGATACAGGAACTGGGAAAGTTTCAGCAAAATACTTAGATAACATAGTTCTCACGTTAAAAAGCCACAAATTAATAACGAGACCATATTTAGAGAGAGACAGAGCAAAGATGTGAGGATGATACTAACTTATTCTACATTTAGGATAGCTATAAAATCATGTTTGTATCTATTGCCTGCAGAAGAGACTTTATGATTCATTCTGAAGCTGTGTAGTGACCTTCCCTATAGAGGTGTAATGAGGAATCATATAAACCTCATGAAAAGTGATCAGCAGGGGTCTGAGTTCATAAGCATTTACAAGGAAGCAAAATTGTGTCTCTTGGTATCTATGCTTCGGAAGGAGGAGGATAGTTCAGAATAATTGCATTGCGGTGAATAGAGTGTTGGTATCACAAGGAGAAGAAAGCTAAGTGTTACAAATAGAGAATTTTCTGTACTGTATAGAGTTTTTTACCAATTTCTTAGTAGGCTGATTTTTTTAAAATGAATTATAAGTAGTCCTCACTTAATGATGGTAATTGAGAATGGAATTTCTGGCACTAAATGATGTGGTCATGGGATGTGATGTCATGTGACCATGTTGCTTAGCAACAGCTGTTCTGGCAGTCCCTGGTTACTTTAATTAAGTGAATCACTGCAAGTCTTTAAGTGAGAACCTCATACACAATTGTGACTATGACTTTCTGCTGGCTTTACCTTCGCCTTTGCTTGTGGAAGCTGGCAAGGAAGGTCACAAATGGTGATCACATCACTGCATGATGCTACAACATTAGAAATGTGGTCTGGTTGCTAAATGCCCAAATTGTGATTACATGACAGCAGAAGTTCAGTTAGGTTTCAGGGATTGCTTTACTGAATGAGTTAACTAAAGGCTACTTTTACAGTTGTGAGAGCTGAATGGATTATCATTGCAACCATTGCTTGGAGGAAGAATTAAATAACTGTTCTAGAAAGGAGAAACGAATAAAAAGATTTATGTGAGTGGTGAGTTGTTGCTGCAGGAATAATAAGCTTTATGGATGTAGTCATTAATATGTAAAATCTTTTCCCCCAAACATAGAAAGAGTAAAAGTTTGATCTAGGTTGACTGTTTGATATGATTATTCTGAAGCATAAATAATGAGGTACAAAGTATAAATATAAATATGTTTTTAGAACACACTCCTTTCATTTAAGCACTATAACTGCACATTTATCCATCCAGAATGTAAGCTTTGTTTGTTGTACATTTCATGCCTCTTTTGACAAGAGACAGTTCTTATTTACTTCCTTTTTTTAACCACTTTGGCTGTCAAGGGGGACAAGTAACCATACTATATCACTGAATGGGTATACCTTATTTAAGATAAATGAATGACAAATTTACATGTATGCAATAATACATTAATCAATTATTTTCATGCCTGAAACTGAGAAGAAAATTAAATGTACACAGATATTTGAAAAATTAAGCCAAAGGATCACCTGACCCAATGATCAATACAGAATTCCATTTCTTGAGTTGAATGGCATTTTTGAGACAAATACTTTCAATGTGGAATGGGACAACTTAGTGTGGCCAATTTGCTGTGGCCAGTTCACCACTGCCAACTTGCCATGGCCAACTCACCACCAAACTTACTGCAGGAGAACTCGTTGCAGGGCAATTCAACAATTCAATTTAAATATTTACAATAATTTAAAAAAAAATATTTTAATTTTTGTCCTTTTGTCCCTCCTTTTATGGTCTTTATTTCATTATTCTATGCCACAATTTCTTTGATATGAGTGTGACTCTTGTCCTGCAGCAAGTTGTCCCATGGTAAGTTGGCCTAGCCAAAGGGTCTGTGATGAGTTGTCCATGCCAAATTGGCTGTCCCAGTTGTTGTAGAGCAGTTTCAGTGACTCGCATATACACTCTAAGTAAAGATAAAGGTAAAGGTTTGTCATGTCCAGTTGTGTCTGACTCTAAGAGGCAGTGCTCATCTCCGTTTCTTAGCTGAGGGAGCCAGAATTGACTCAAGACACTTCTGTGGACAGGTGGACAGCATGACTATATGCCTAGGTGCATGGAACACTGTTCTCTTCTGATCAAAGCAGTATCTATTTATCTACTGACATTTGCATGCTTTCAAACTGGTAGGTGGACAAGATCTGGGGTAAGTAACAGGAACTCACATTGTTGTGCAATGCTTGGGTTTCGAACCTGGGCTGTCAGTTTTTAAACACTGAGTTGTCAACAAATAAAAAACTTTCATTGAGTGCCTAACATTGCTGCAGTATTTTTATAAAAAGAAACCTTGGCCTTTTTATTCTTTTCCAGAGATACTTTAATAGTGTAGATTTAGATATAGATGAAGGACACCATCATTATTCACTTTCTTGCTGTTCATTTCATTTCTGAATATAGTAATTAAGAACTATACAGTTAAGATATTTAGTCATTATCCAGTCAAGATTTTTTAAAAAAAAAAATTAAATAATTCCCTCATTTGCTGTAAATCTTTGAAAAGTTATTTTGCGTGTCCCATCCATCTGTCGCCATCCTTCATATCTCCAATTAGATCTGTTTACCCCATAAGATCCAGCAGGCTAAGGCACGTTTCAGATCCTTTCTATGAAACAAGGTGAGACCTGAGATGTGCCTTTGTTGTTGCAGTGCCTACCTAAAGGAACAGCATCTTCCCCAATGGTCATCGTTGTGTTGACTTTCCTTAACGCCTCCAAAATTTGACCTTCCTTCCATTCCCCCAGTTAAGCTAGAGCAGGGGTGTCAAACTCGTGGCCCACAGGGTGGACGTGTCACATGCTGACCACGCACATGGCTGGTTTAGCGAAGGGGGAAAAGTCATGATATCTCACATGACAATGCCGTGATGATGCGAGTTTGACACCCCTGAGCTAGAGTATGGCATAAACCCATTCTAAGCTGAAAGGTCTTGAATTTGCTGTAGTTGGCCTCATTTATTCTATTTCAATATGAAATATGTTGCAGTTGGCATTGTTTATTCCATTTTGGATGTTTGTTAGGTTTTATTTTGAGGTTCTTTGTATTTTTACAGCTCTAACCATGTGAAAGCCATTTAAAGACACTTTTACAATATAAATCATATAAAATCAAACCACTCAATCAATAAAATCTATAATTTGTTCCCAACTGTAGTAAATGTACAAAAATGCCTACATTTCAGAAACAGTTATTTGAGTAAATGCTTTTAGTCATTATTGAAAACATATGCTAAGATTTTGAAATGGAAAAATGTTATTTTTCTCCCTATATCTATTCATGAAACTGAGGTTTCTTTGTCATCAGCACAAATTAACATGGTAATACCAGTATAAATGCACAGTATTTGTTTTTGCAAAAGAAAAAAAGGAGCATTCATTTTTATGTATTTATCACAGTGTTTTGTGTACTTTAGCCACAGAGAATTAATGAGAACTTAAAGTTCTGCTGAGAACACCGCATAAACCTTAGCTTTCCAACACAGAGGGGTGGCAAAATTATGATACTTCTATTCATATTGGACTTATCTTTTCAACATTTAATAACCATCAGTCTTTCCCAAAATTAATCTGAACCCCAGTCAAACCACTGCTGAGCTTGCAGTTGATTCTAATTTTAATTTTCTATTTATAGAGAAATATATTCCACAGTTTGGCTTACATAAACAAGCATAAATTAAATAAAGGAAGTAATTCTGTATTTGTCAGCATAGAACCAGTTCAGCCATTTCGGAAGGATGCATTACGAATTCTCCTATTATGAATATTCACAAGGGAACCATACATCCACAGTTACCCTAATATATGATGTATTAGGCTCATTGAAAATCTCAGCTGGTATTACTATAAGAGAGATACCCCTCTAATGTTTATGGAAATAAATAAACCACAGACAAGGCAAAATAGGCGAAGAGTCAGCAGATCACAAGAGAATGGTTTCTGAGCTCCTATTTACAAAAATAGCTACAGAATGCAAAGGTTTTATGCAGGGGTGGGTTCCAGCAGGCATTACTCCCAGTTTGCTCCTGTGCGCACTGTGCGCGCATGCGCAGTGCAATTAAAATTGTTCTGCACATGCACAGAGTTGAAAAACAAGATGTTTGCAAAGCAGCTCTTAAAGAGAGTGAAGCGGGTGCGGCGCACCCAGAGCTGCCACTTCTTCACAACAGCCAAGGATGGAAGAGGAGCTGAGGAACTCCAGGGAGTCTCCCACATGTTGCACCCCCTCCCAGCCTTCTCCCGTGCTTCTGTGCTGTTTTCTGGCACCCAGCTTGCTGGTCTGCCCTCATCCCCACTGCAGCTGCAATGTCCCAATTACCACTACCAGTTCACCCAAACTGGTCCGAAAATTTACTCTTCCGAGCTTTCGGATTCATGCTGGAGCTCATCTTTAGGGAATTTCTTTCTATTGTAATACATCTTTGGGCTGTTCCGTGAGTTGTGTTTATATGCTGCCTTCCTATTGGCTGATTGGTGTGTTACTGGCTGATGATTGGCTGTCATTCTGTCATTTCCTTGTGCTGCCAAGTGCACGGCTTCTAAGTATTTGATAAGCTGGTGGTAATTCAGCATGCCTGTTGACTGACAAGGGGCCAACTACTTTGGATAGTAACATGAACTATCTACATGATGAAAGGAATACAGGGATAATTTCCACAAATTCATGAAGACTTGGATAATCTAAAATCAGTAATTGCATTTGCGGCAAGTATTCTTCTAAGTGCAATAGAGGGGGGGGGAGTCACAGGTGTTACATGGTGCTACAGAGAAGAACCCAAATATGCCATAAAAGAAGAGTCCCCAATTAAAATGATAGAACACAAGAATGAAACCTGAGAAAATATATAAATACATTTGAAACTGTTAAGTTTTCTTCAATTTACTTGCTTTTCCCTTCCTCATCAAAATTCTAATACATTAATAGGCTGTAGGAAGTTGTTAAATTCTACTCGTTTCTGACTTGAGCAACTTCTTCTTTGTTTCCTTCTGAATGCTGACCTAGTTTTAGAAGAAGGCAGCTATCTATCCTGCCCCTTTCCAGGATAGGCAGGAGATCTGTGTCTATTTCCCCAAAATCAAGTCAGATCTGTGAGAAAGTGGGTTCAGTTTTGGATACTATCCATCCATCTGGAAATATCAGCTGGATGAGAGGCTATTGCACAACAATCATGTACTTCTATGTGCTGAGCATGAATAAAACCTGTTCCATATCTACAGTAGCAGCAGGTTGCTTCTGCACCATGTTGAGTTAATTTTTCCAGCTTCTTCAATTGTAAGAACCGCTATTACAGGTAGTCCTCAAATTATGAATGTAATGGGGCCTGCCAATTACATTTGTAACCTGAGGATTCTTTGGAGTGAATCGTGTAAAATGAGCGTGAAAACTACCTTCTTTCACTCATGCATTTGCTAATCAAATGTGCAGATCGTTAAGTGCACATGAGATATCTCAGGATGGGGAAGGCCTTGGGGGGGATTAGTATGGAACAGGCAACCTGCTTAAGACCACCCAAGGCCTCCCCTGAGCTACTGAGATATCTCATACTCCATACAATTGCTTCCCCCCATCCTGCCAAAGGTTCACTCACCTTGCGAAGATCTAGTGAGCTTTCTCCTCTTCAGCATCTCTGCCATGTAAGATCATAGTCCCCAGAAATTTCCAGTCTCTGCACAAAACATAATAGGACACTTCAAGGCTGATGGGGCACTTCAAGGAAGAGTGATTTTGCTGCCTCAAAGCATCTTGTTGGCTTGCAAATGCTTTTCACGCTGAAAGTGAAAGGTTCTGGGGCTGTGATCTCACGCAACCTCAGTCACCCATCTGCTTTTGCAGAGAATGGGTGCTTGAAGTCGTGCAAGATCATGGCCCCCAGAAGCATTCACTATCACCATGAAAACTATTTCCAAGCTGATCTGACACTGGAAGCGAAATTATCTCACTCTCAAAGAAATTGTGGCAGAAAGGAAACAGATCTTTGCAAAGTAAGTGCGTTCTCTGTGGCAGCAGTGGTGTATTCAACGTTAAGCAGACTAAGGATATGCTTAGGGCACCAGGCCCAGGGGGGCACCACAGAGTTGAGAATGAAAAAACCCAATGAAGATTTGTACAGTATATACAAAGGAGGGGCACCAAGATTTGTCAGGGCTTAGGGCACCAGTGACATTAATCTGCCACTGTGTGGCAGGATGGAAGAGGGGAAGCAATTGCAGGGAGCCAGGGAGGGGAATAGGCAGGATGAATGTTGCAGGGCCTCTTTGGTCATTTATGAGGCTGCCATAGTGCTGCAATATTCATAATTTTGGGACTGCATCATAAATACTTGGGGGAGGGGGTATTTATCAGCTGATCGGCAGTTGGATCTGCCTCCTGGAATACCTCCAGTCAGCTGTTCCAGGCTGCGGGGATCACCACTGCCTATCGGTGCTGGTGCAGCCCATTGCTGCTGCCACCTCTCGCTGCCTCCACGCACCCCATTTTGGCCTCCGCACATCCCATTTTGTGACCCATTCCAGGCGGCAGGGATAAGTGGCAGTGGTGATCAGCCGTGCCGGTAACGATAGGCAGCACCAATCCCTGCAGCCTGGAACAGCTGCCAATCAGCTGCTTGTGCTAAATCAGGCTGTGCTTTTTTTTTTAAACAAAATTTTATTGGTTTTCAAATATATAGGGGAGGGTAAATAGGTATACAAAATTTTTTGGCAGCTTTCATACTGTTGGTAGAGCTCCCAGCACGATACTCACATATATAACATTGTACAAACAAAATTATAAAAGAAAACAGTAAACCAAATCTTACTCTATATTGTTAGTTCTGTGTTCCTACATGTTTCTCTTTGTCATTCTCTAATATATCACTAACTGCTATTGTTCCAAATAGTTTTATTTTTGTGATCTGAGCCTTTTCGATATTGCTTCTTCCTCCCTGTTGCCAGAGAGAGCCTCAGTGCCCCCCTCCTTCCCGTCTTGAGTCTTGCTATCTTGTGTTTTACTGTCTCTTTCACTACTCCCACTCAATTCCTCCTCTGAGAGCAGAAAATTCTTTTTGATGAAGGCCTCCGCCTCCTGAACTGTATTAATTCTGATCCTATTTCCCTCCCAGAAGATTAACATCCCCTCTGGTATCAACCATTTAAACCAGATCCCCTAAATCAGGCTGTGCTGAAACTGACCAGGCTGTTTGCTGTTTGCTATAAGGAGGCAAATTGCTAGGAGGCAGAAGCATTTTTTTTCTTTTTTTCCTCTCCAAAAGCTAGGTGCATCTTATACTTCGGAGTGTCTTATCATGCAAAAAATACGGTATTTTACATTTTTGTCCTGTCTAATTCAGAGGTTAATTAGACTCCAGATATCAATTTATAGCAGCTGTGGCATAACATGCCCTCACAAAATTTATTCCTCTTCATGCTGTTTGTTCTGTCTCCCAGAAATAGATTCATAACTACTTTTATATCATTCTCTTAACTTTGTATTTGACTACATTCTCACTATGAGAATTTAAAACAATTTTTAAAATGTATCAGGAGATTCATTGTGAAGTATCTTCTGCTAATAAAGAATCTGATTTATTCACATTTGTCGTTTGTGTAGAATTTTTTGCAGATGAAAGTAGTGGTAAGATGGGGTAGGAAAGGGAAGGCTACTTTTCTTTGCACATGCTTAAATCCATGTCTGGTCTGAAAGCATTTTAATTTTAAAATAGTTTTTATTAAACATTTTTACCTTTAAAAACAGAAAAAAGCAACAACAAAAAAGAAAAAAAGGCAAACATAACAATATACAAAATAGTTATACCAGGTATTCTTATATACCTAAAATTGGATCTAATCCTTTCCTTGTAGTTACTGCTAACATTTCTCCAAATGTGAAAGCATTTTTTTAACTTTTCAAAATTCCATCTGGTATGGTTGATCAGATAATAAGCAGCACTTGCTTAATTAACTTATGCCATTATGTTTCACTGGTTTCAATAACAGATTAAACATATTCTTATTTAATATTGGCTAAATTGTGTTTACATAATCCTTGATTGTGCCAATTACAAAAAAAACTAGTCTTAGTATTAGTTATAATTGCTAAAATATTTAGTCCTACATTCTACATTTATTCATTCATATTACATAGCTTTTAGGCATGTTCAGGCAGGTTTGAGTGTAACAGCCTACAGACTTCACTTGTATTATGACCAGCTGCCCTGCTTCTTTATAACAAGAAGGGCTTATCAAGTTTCTCCTTAGGAAGCCAGGACTCTTCCCATTTCCCTTTAGGTTTCTAGTTTTACAGAATTTCTTGCAGAAAACAAAGTCAGCTGCCAGACTTTGTTTCAGATCCAGTTTTAGCCCTGATCTCCTTTTTCTTGTCTGGTGAATCTAAGAAAAAAATAAAGGTAAAGGTTCCCCTCGCACATATGTGCTAGTTGTTCCCGACTCTAGGGGGCGGTGCTCATTTCCATTTCTAAGCCAGAGCCAGCGCTGTCCAAAGATATCTCTGTGATCATGTGGCCGGCATGACTAAATGCCAAAGGTGCACAGAATGCTGTTACCTTCCCACAAAATGTGGCCTCTATTTTTTTACTTGCATTTTTACACTATTAGGTTGGCAGAAGCTGGGACAAGTAACGGAAGCTCACTTCGTTACGTGGCACTAGGGATTCGAACTGCCAAACTGCCAACCTTTCCGATCGAGCTCTTAACCACTGAGCCACCGCGTCCCCGATAAGAAAAAAATAGGTATAATTATCACTATTTTTCTACAACTTAGTGATTTTTTTTCTTGGGCTCTTCAAATCCAGTCACAACTATCAACTGACTTTTTCTTAAGTATCTCAACAAGGATGGTTAAGGAAGATTCATGAATCCCAAATCTATAGAATCCAAGTTTAACCTTGTTCTGTTTTGCTAATGAACTAATTCTTCAAATAGGAAGAAGTTACTTCTGAAAAGTACTTCTGAAATCTAGATATTATTTGAGATGCCAACAGAACACATTAACTCAATTTGTTTAAAATAGTGACGCTCATTAATTATTGTTTAAACATTCACAGAATATTATGTCAATATATGTGGCTCTTTGTATTTAATACATGGTATTCTTGAGACCAGGGTTGCTATCATTTAACATAATCTCCATGCAAATATCCAGTATACACATAATCAAGCCCACTTGTAATGTTATCACAACTAATCTTTATTTATTTATTCATAAATATATTAAAAATCAAGATTACCTGAATGCTCATATGACATTCAGAATAACTAACTTCATATCTGCGTAAAATATTCTTTAATTTAAGCCTATTGATATTTCATATGTGTTATCTAAAGCAACAAACTTTCTTTCTTGCATCAATATATTTCTTGCTAGAGAGCAAAAATGTGTTCTGCACATTTCTTGTTGGGCATAGAGGCATATTGTATATTCCAAATATTGTTTGATGATACGTTTCATAACATTTCAGAATTCTCTAACTTTCTAGGCACAATTAACACCTCCTCCCCCCACATCCAGCTTGCTATCCTCTTATTTCTTTATACTGGAACTATAATACCATTCTTCTAAGTCATATATTCTTAATCCTCATGTTAAATTGTATAGTCACTAGAAAAGCAAGCCAAGTGCTATTGCAGTATACAGACCTGGAACCTTTCCATTTTTAAAACATTTCCACAGCTTTCATGATGCCCTTTTATCTTTTTTTAAAAAAAACTTGGCCATGAACAATTACAGCATTTGTTTCAATTCCTTTTTTGACATCTCAATGTCATTCCCACGGAGCTCTCTAAAAATATTCCTTGCAGCTTTCCTTTATTTCGTTTTCATCTCAAATAATTTCATCAATTTTATTTTTAATTTCATCACTTTATTGGAGACTCAATTTCATCCATTTTCAAAACAACTGTTAATCAAAATGACTCTTCGTTTCCACTGCCCATTTTAAACTTAACCCATCCTTTCTCTGCCTTATTATATTATTTGCTATGAATTATTTTTCCTTTCTCTTATTTCACAGACAGATGAAACAAATAATTTTCTTTAATTCGATACATTTGTGAGTTTATATTCCCAGTCAGTTAATGCTGTTATTCTAATGCATGCAAGGTCTTCTAAGGACTTTGGTCATTATCAGATGAAGTCATGGATACTGATCTCCACCACGTATCATAGCTTTGGCCAATCAAAAATTTTATGCAATTATTTTTAGGAGAATATGTGTTGATACAGTTACTAACCTTAATTGAATCTATTTCATTTACAGCATCCCTGCTAATGGTAAAGACATTTTAATATATTTGGCTAGTGTGCAACAAGTCGACCAAAGCTCATTTTTGTCTCAAGCATGTACATTCTATTCTTTGCAGGCTGGGATCCCTGATCTAGAGCCTACCTTGCAATCAAACATATTATTGTGCTAATTCCATTATCTATGAACTGTGTGAAGTGCTTTGAGGATGCATGCCCTATCTATATTTTATTAATGTATGAAAATATAAACTCAATATACACATTTTAAACTGATTTTTAAAATTAAATAGTGAAACAAAATAAGTGAATTTCTCTGTTTCTCTCTTAGATATGAAATACATTTTACATATTTTCTGTCAGCAATGTGAATCATGCAGATTTAATTAGAAAATGTAAAAGACTATATAATACTCCTTCCTTTATAACTGCAGTCTCATCCCTGTTGTAGTCGTTGCATATTTTTTAAAAAATTACAGATAGATAGTTGCATAATACATCTTAGAATATTTGCCAAATTGCTCCCTAACCTCAGTTGTTATCTGAAATTTACTGGCAATACTGAACGCTCTATTGATTACTAATAGAGTAAAAATACATTTTTCACTTCAGAGATTCCTGCAATTTTGAATCCTTTTACCTTTGAGTGGAAAATGATTCCAGGTGTAAGTAAGTAAATCTTTAATACCGTCAAAGACCAGCAATACACATTAGTTTTTACAATATGTTAAAAAGTACTGACATTAAGATATAATTAAAAAGTATTGACATTAAAAGTGGAAAATAACATACATGTTCTCAGATTGTTCGGGTCACTCCCTGGTTTATCTGGGTGCAACACTGTTAAGTATAGGAGTAAATACAATGGTCCAAAGATTGTTAGAGATATGTCCAGATAATTGGTACAAGATGACAAGTATACTTCTGTAGCCAATCTTTTTCTTATGGACATTGCAGCAGCACAGAACTTTGCCACTGCATACGTGGTAACCAGGTTAGTGTCCTGGAGGAGAAAGTCTAGATAAAAATTGTCTGCCCTCCCTGGCAATCTCTCTAATAAGGGGAGAATATGTGCAGACCTACAAGCTCTGTATAGCTCGCAGTGTAATAGAACATGTGAATTATCTTCCACTTCTCCTTTACCACATATACAAACCCGTTCTGCTATAGGTGTTCTCTTATACCTGCCCTGGAGGAGTGCTGAAGGAAGAATGTTAAATCTGGCTCTGAAGAAAGCTATTCTTTGTTTTGGGAAGATCAGGTCATTTAGATATCTTGCCGATTCCCACACACCCTGTTTGATTCTGTCCCTACTGTGGAGAGGTAACCTATTTAGTTCTTCTTGGAACTCCATGTCTTTCATTCTATTAATTACTACTTGCTTTGCTTGATCAAAGCCTAGGGACATTAAGAATAACGGTGAGAGCCTATGAGAGCCCAGTTTGTGATCAATCGCCTGTTTCCAGGAGGAGGGGAAGTTGCCAGTCAACACTAGTGGGGTCAGTCCCTCTGGAAAGAAATGCATTTTAAGCCAATGAATGACCATCATCTTCCAGGTTCTTGTCTGAATTTGAGGCATGCCTGTCTCAATTCATAACTGGGCATTTGGAGTTCCATTGGGTGCAGCTAAAATGGCTCGCAGGAATTTGGTTTGTATGGTTTCTAGCAAGTCTTTCTTTGCAAGGATTCATGTTTGTGCCCCATATAGAATTTGTGCCAATGTTTTGGCCTCAAAATGTTTTAAGGCAGCAGGTACTAACTGACCTCCACCTGTATAAAAGAAATGTTTAATTGCATTTGAGGACCTATTGGCTACTTGTAATGTGTGACCAGGTGTACCTTCCATGTCCCTTGCGAGTGGAAAACCAACCCAAGGTATCTAAATGTTCTAACCTGTTCCAAACTATGTCCTTCTATTTTCCAGGAGTATTGGCTTGGTCTTTTAGCAAAAACTAAAAATTTTGATTTATCAAAGTTAAGGACCAGCTTGTTTTGCCTGCAATAGCCAAGTGTTGCCCTAATTGTTCTCTTCAGTCCTACAGAGGTTTGTGAAATAATAGCAGCAGCAGCATATAAGAGAATTGGAATTTTGCATTGTGCTAGGTTAGGAGGATGGAAATCAGGGTTCTGTCAGAGATCAATCAGAGGATTAATATAGAAGTTAAAGAGGGAGGGGGACAGGATGCAACCCTGCCATACCTCTTTTTGTACCCTTACTGAGCCGGTTAAACTCCCTTGGGAATTGCACCTCACTTTCAAGGTGGAATTGGCATACAATTTTTGTATGAGGAAGAGGAGGTGTTTATTGATAGTGGTGCATTTTAATTTCTCCCAGAGGGTGATCCTGGATATCAAAGGCCTGCTTAAAATCAAGGAAGGCCACAAAAAGAGAGGATTTTTTTAAATATATGTATTTTTGTACTAAATGGTGGAGAATTAAGATATGATCCACCATAGATCTTCCTTCTCTAAAACCGGCTTGTTTGCCTTTGATTATCCCCCCCCCCCCGAAATTAGCCAATCTTGAAGTTTATAATTTAGGTGTTTGGCATACAGTTTACTAATAACGCTTAGAAGACTAATGGGTCTATAATTGCCTGGGTCATTTCTATTACCTTTTTAATAAATTGGTATGATAATTACTACTCCCCAATCTCTAGGCGTATGGCCTGTTTTATCTATAAATGTAAACAGTGATGCTAAAAGTGAAGCCCACCAACTGGCGTTCTTTTTGATTATTTCTGGCAGGACATTATCAGCCCCGGGTGCCTTATTAGCCTTGAGGGCTCTGATCAACTGGGATATCTCTTCTGATGTAACAGGGGGCCAGTAAGGAGTTTGGTCCAAACTAGCTTGGCTCTCCTTGGTTACATAGTCAGGATCTGTATAAAGCTCCCTAAAATACTCTTCCCAGGCATGAATTGGAACCTGATTTGTTAGGGGGTAAGGGAGGTTTTCCCAGTCCCCTGGTGATGTACCAAAAAAGGAATGTATTTTTCGTCCTGACTGCCGTAATTAGTCTATGCCAAGACTCAGAGCCACACTTTTCTTTTCTTTTAGAAGGTTCTTATATTGTGCTTTCAGCTGCTTTAAGTAGTAAGTGTGATCCTTAAAGGGGACACTTTTACTTTTCTTGAATTCCATATTATATATCCTTTTTAGTTGCACACAATCTCTATCGAACAATTTTTTGTTCTTTGAAACCGGACTTTTGGAGTGAGCTAGTGATCTGTTACTGAGAACCGAATTCAAATGTAAAATTAAGGATTCAAACCCCTCTAGGTAAGATCCTCCACACTTATTTCTTAGTAGAGATATTCTTAGATCTATGGTTTCAGGGGCTAACATCCATTTGGTAACTTCCTTAGCGTTTTTCTCGTTCCATTTAATTTTTACCTGGGTATTTTGCATCTCTAACCTGGGTAGGAAGGCTGTGCCTGCCCTTAGAGATTTCTGGTGCAATTTGAGTGTAAGGAGTATTGTATTATGATCGCTTTCCAGTCGCAAGTCTACCTCCATCTTCTGTAAGAACTTCAGGAGGTTATACTTATCCTACTTGGAAAGGGAGCGGCTAATAAATCCAAATTTATTATTATTATTATTATTATTATATGATATTATCCAGTAATCAACTGTGGATTTTCTTCCTGCTCCCTGATAAGTATATTCTACTGGAAAGTCACCCCATGGGGACCCGTTTAAGGATGCAAAGATCCAAACGTACAGTAATTTGTCTTACACACAAACCTGCCCAATTAGCTTTAGGGTCTTTAAATTGTCTGGAATGCAAAGATTCTCCTGTTACATTTTCATCATAGTGAATCTTAAAATGATTAAATAATGCTTGATCATTTGGTCTCATTCTAGCGTTTAAGTCCCCTCCCCCTATAATTATTGCAGCTTTGGGGAATTTGGCTGAACAGCCAAGAAAAAAATCTTCTATGCTGTCCCAAATCTTGTTAATCACATTATTCTTATTAAGTGGAGGAATATAGATATTAAATAGCAAAATCTCCACCTGTTTAAATAAGAGTAATGTAGTTACAACCCATGGCTGGAAAAGTGGCAGTGATACACATTTAAATTGCAAGGATGTATTAACTAATGTCACAATACCCTGTTTGGCTCTCCCCCCCCCCCCCCACCTTGCTTGGGACAGCCGGGATTGAGTTAACCCAATAGCCATCTAACTGAATCTCTGTGGAGGCCAGGTTTCCTGCAAGAAGAGGATGTCAAATTGTGATATATAGTCAAAAAAGAGTTGGCCTTTTGATGGAACAGACCAACCTGCTATATTCCAGGTTATAAGGGAAAGTGGGTCATCTTTTGCAGCTCATCAGGAAACTTGATTTATACAAAGGGAAGTTGTCTGGTTGTTACCATAGATTGAGGTCTCATCGCACAGCGAATTGACCTTCTTTAAAAATAGGGAGGATCTGCCTAGGTCATGGGTAGACTCTTGAGGAACTTGTTCAGGGTAAGAGGTTTTAGCACCAGCTAACAGAGCTTGCCATTCCAATGCCTCTTCTCTGGGTGTAAGACAAGCAGGGCTGGATTTTCCTATAGGCTAACTAGGCTTCAGCCTAGGGCCTCAAGATCAAGAGGGGCCTTTTATTTGTATTTATTATCTGTGCCACATTTTTTATAAAGGTTAGTACCAATTACAACATGTTTCATTTAATATATTGATATATATCACAGTAATGATGTATTTTATTATCTCTCATGTAATTTACAAACTTAAAAATGGGAGGTGAAAGGGCCCCATAAGTGGAATAGCCTAGGGCCTCTTTTCATCTAAATCTGGCCCTGAAGACAAGGCGTTATTAGGTCGTCTTTCATTCTTTGAGGTGGTGGATCTGACGTGGGTCGACTCTCAGTTTCTTGGTTTGGTTCTGAAGGTGCTGAAGGTGTCATGGGATATTCACACAGGGATGAAAACATCTCCATCTCTACTGGGATCTCTAATACCCCCTTTGGGTCTTGGCTTCTATTTTCCATGATCATGATTCATGATTTTGTACATGAATAAGGCATGAATATTTTTTTCAGTGGAATAATTGAATAAATAAACTTAGGAAGACTATCATACTTAGAGGGGATCTTGTAGACAATAACATCTGAGATTGTATCCCTGGTTAATCCAAATTAGTATAGTGCTTGAGATAAATAGCATTCTGTGTACAAATCTTCTGTCTCCCATTCTGCCTAAGAGAGCAGACTGCCTTAGGAGGTGTAGGTTTTACTGGGTATACAGCACTATCATACACATAGTGTTCACACATATTTTTGCATATTACCTTAATTTAAACAGCAAAACAGTGTAGTTCACCCTTAGTAAAGGAGGCTGACTGGTGTCCACAGAGCTGTCCAGAAACTAACTGTTACATGGTACTTCCTTGCCACTCTTCTGCCCTCTTACATTTCTTTGTCTTGAACTTGGATAGCAGAGGCTGCTTAAAATAAGAGAACTATACCCAGACAACTTTTATTAGAGAATAAGCTCTCTGGGGGGATTGGACAGCAATATGAGTTACAGCTGGGGGAAAAAAGGTAAAGAGGTTAACAGAATAACAAAGTTGGAAAGGATCTTGGGGGGGTCTTCTAGTCCAACCCCTTGCTCAAGCAGGAGACTCTATACCATTTCAGACAAATGTCTGTCCAATCCCTTTTTAAAAGCCTCCAGCAATGGAGCAACCACAACTTCTGGAAGTAAGCCATTCCACTGATGTATTGTTCTGTCAGAAAATTTATCCTTTGTTCTAGGTTAGATCTTTCTTTAATGATCTTCCATCCGTTACTTCTTGTCCTGCCCTGAGCTGCTTTAGAGAATTCTACAGAATTCCATTTTTGTAAATTAGAACTTTATGTGAAACCTACATTTATGCCTTCATTATATTCATAACCCTTCTACTCAAATGTAGCAAGTACATTTCTGAGGTCAAGAACAACATTCTGGAGATAGTGAAATACCCTTTTATTTATTTACTTCAGCCCCCACTCATAGATTTCATATTATTTCCAGTGACCTCTTCAAGCTTAAAAAACAACTTTTGCTGAGATGAAATGGCTGCAAGAAATGTATAAAAACCATTCACGATTGATTTTTTTTTAAAAAAATATTTCTACTAGCAGTACTCTAACATATCACATTATGAATACTAGGAGACAGAGTGTGATAGAGCTCGAGCTTTGAGAAGCTAACAACATATAGCAAGGTTCCCAATAATTATCTTATGATGGCTAGACAGAATGATTTGCAAATGGCACAAAGGCCAGCTTATGTTCAATGTAACAACATTATGGAAAATGGCATCTTGTTGAGCAGTCTTCCCTTTGCTCTGGTAATATACTTATATCTTGAATTGTAGGTAACATGTGAAATGTGATTTTTTTTTTTTTGACAGGATTTGGTTTAAAATTTAATGCAGCATTCATTTAATATGTCCTAATGTGCTATACAAATGTCTTTAAAAAGTTAAAATTCATCATTGTTAGCTATGATTAGTGACAAGAGCCTGAAGATAGGCTGCCACCTAATGGAAAGTTTAGGCAGTGAAGCTTTAAGTAAGTAGAGAACATATCAATATATGGAAACTGCTTTTTTAAATCACATAACGTACCCTAAATATATAATATTAATATAATATATCATATGTCATCCGTAACATGATCTTTGATAGCTCCTTAATCTGGATCTCAAATATTTGATTTCTACTGGGTCTTGAAATAATATTTTATGTTATTCCCAATACTTCATAATTTTTAAATTAAAGATATGTCTCTGGAAAGGAGATGAAATATTAAAAAAAAAACACTTCCTACTTGTAGATGATTTAGTGCTGCTTGTTGCTTTAGAAAACCC
Source organism: Natrix helvetica (assembly GCF_964273705.1). Lineage (NCBI taxonomy): Eukaryota > Metazoa > Chordata > Lepidosauria > Squamata > Natricidae > Natrix > Natrix helvetica. Next base: position 50,858,789 of record NC_138550.1, read on the forward strand.
ATTTTATTTATATTGTAGTGATTAAACTACACAATAAAGTACAAAAGTTCAGCATTCAGAATATAATGGGTCTTGAGCATCTGCCTTATTCATTATATATATTTATTTATGAAGAATCATAGTTATAACCAACTTCTCAGATACATGTATACTCAATCAAATATTTTTCAGCTTCATTGAATTGAGCCATTTTCTTGCACCATTTTTAAAAACCTAAAATGGTTCATTTCACTGAACAATGATGAATTTTGAGGCTGAATGGCCACAGATTAATTTTCTTTTGTCCTGATGCTGAAAGCCTACATCAGTATAATCCATTCCACTTTTTGGAGTGGAGATGAGACATTAATGTAGCAGCCATTTCTTACTTTAAGTAGATGTATATAATGGTATTCTTTGTAAAATAGGGAATCAGATAAAAGAGACATGATTTCTAATGGATCTTCAAGCATTTTGACATTCTAGACAATGGATTAAAGTCCTTTACCATATGTTGAATCCTTAGAAGGTATTTTTAGTTATCTAGCTTCTTATGTTGTGTACTTGATGGGTTTATACATATATATCTGCTACTGTTTTCTTTGCTTCTTTTCTAAGATGTCTTTAACATTTAGAAGCAAAATTGCATTTACATTGTACAAATGGCAATGTACACATTCATCAGAAACAAAAACTCATATACATGCTCAAATACTATATGTGCATAGTACGTTTATTTCAGCAAATAATGGAATTGAAGATGAATTATGTGGGTTCTGTTTCTGTAACTCGTTAAAATTGGTCTATTCAAGTAAAGATAAGACAGATCTCTGATCTGATTTAGCACAGTAAATTTGTATAGTACGGTTGGTGGGTAGGTGTGTATATCACATACAATTTACCTCTGAACTAGGCAATCGGATGCCTTCCAGATACTTGAATTTTAACTCCCATTAATTTCAACCAGCAGCTTTCTTATTACCGTGCAAAACATGTGGTTGATATATTTTTTTAAAAAAATGTTTAGTAGCACCCAAACTGTACCACTTTTGCATTTAACAAGAGACACGAGTCACTTGCTTTAAAAATACCTTGACTATATTTCCAGGTCTTCTTTTTAATAGCACATTGAGGAGTCAATGCAAGAAACAATTTATCATACAAGAATTGCTGTCAAATTTGAGTTATCATGCAAATGATAATGTTTACTTGCTCATATAATCTTGGTGAAAGGGCTAGTTGGCAAATAGAGTAGAATTGAATGTTTGGGTGAGATTCTTATATTCTATTTGTGTTAAATTAAACAAAAGAACCTGATGGGTTGGGTTGCTGTCATAAGTCCAGGTATTCAGTTTGAACTACAATCAAGCTGTTTTGAGATAAGTTGTACATTATACAGAATGCATTATGGAGAACACCCTCAAATCAGAGTGTTCATTCAATGTGATCTACTAATACCTATTGATATCTAACTACCCAGAGTGCAACATTCCTTCATTTAAAGTGTATGTTTGCTGAACTAGCCCATCACTAACACCATTTTCTCTGGGTATATATGCCAGATAACTTTAAGACCTTTTAAAATCGGTCTATAAAATCTGCTTTTTTTTTTTGCAAAGAGCTTTTGAGATTATCAAGATTATTATCTTGTCAGGTTTAAAGTTTTCAATACAAGCTTGGCTCAAGAAAGAAATACATTCAGATCCCTTCTCTGAAAGTTGGGACAAACTGCTACATTACCATGACACCTCCATCTCAACAAAGCATCACAAATGGTATGCATGACAGAAAATCTTCCCTTGCTAGTTCTTCTTGATCTCATTGTGCAATACAATAATAATCTGCTCAGATGGAAAACCTTGATTTGACCTTTTCCTCATGAAAAAAATGTAAGCTATGCCTTCCTTCCTTCCTGATTGTATTGTAACAACATTGGTTTTTTAAGACTAGGAATGTTAGAAGAAACAGTGTGAATGCGAGGGCAAACATCGTAAAAGGAAAAGGGGTGACTCATTACTTACTAAATGCCAGGTGCATCTTTCATTGCCATCTAGCTTTTTAATAAACCATGAAATATTGGAGCAATAGTTATTGACAAAGCTGAACCACCTAAACCAGTACAGTTGAAACGTGGGTTTTCTCCAAAATAAAATTCCTAGGATGCCTGCCATTCTGCAGCATCAAGAAATGACTGGCCTAAAGAAAAGAAAAGAAAAACAGTCACCTGTTTCAAGAAAGCAAACAATATGGGATGTGCTGGTACAGTCCTCTAGCAAAATGAGAAATGGGAACAGCTGGAGATTGTTTGCAGACTTGTAGGATTTTTTTTAAAAGGGTAAAAGCTTAGCCTCTTGTCTTAAGCACAAAGTTTGATGAATCTTATGTCAGAAGGAGCCAAGATAAATAGAATGCTCAGCAACTTCTGAAACCACATTTTCTCTTTATCAAATTGCATCTTTTTAAAGAACTCATTTGACCCTAACTTTTTTTCCTTCTTAAGTTCATAGAAGGAACTCTAGGGGCACTATAAGATAAAGAACAAGACAACATAATGAATATGCATTATTTCCTTAGTTCTACACTAAAAATATGCACTTTTTCTTTGGTCTCTTTCTTTCTTTATAGATGAGTTATTACTAAATTAAAATGGTCTTTTAGTCTAAGATGTTCTTTAATTTTCTTTTAAGTTTAAAATATCCTTGGCTAACTAGCTACTTGGAAAATATAGATTAGAATATACCAAAAATATGCCATTTTTGTTTTGGTGAAATGATTAGTTGAATGACCTTGTCAGTATATTTCAGCAATTAATAAGTATGAGCAATTAACAAGCATAATTAATAATGATAGAATAAGCTTCTGAGTTTGGGTGTTAAGGTATCAGTTCTACGTCTATTTTAGCTATGAAATCTAGTAGACAAAATGGAGCAGTCATTCAGCCCTATGAAGAAAGCAGTGGCAAAGCACTTTTGAAAACCTGGCCAAAGAAAAGAGTATGGGCTTGTTCAGTCACCAGAACATATGACTGACTACAAACATATATAGACAGAAAGCACTCTAAATTACTTTCCAAATAGCTGGCCTGGCTCGACCATAACTTAGTAACGCTCCTGATGGGTTTTTAATTTGGTAATTTTATTAGGGGATTTTAAATTGTGTTTTTTAACTGTCTTTCACTTAAGTCCATCCTCCTCCATGCACATATGTATATGTCTCTGTTTTTGTATATATGTTTGTCTTATGTGTATTTTTATCTGCTTGATTGTACGCCGCTCCGAGTCCTTCGGGAGAGGGGTGCGGCTAATCAAATAAAATTATTATTATTATTATTATTACTTTTGGATAACAAACTTCAGCACAGGCCAAAGTCTTTTGGGAAGGTGCTACAGAGGATGCTCCAAAGATCCATCTGCTATCATATCTCAAGATTCATGGCTACTAGGAAGGATGTAACATAGCATTTACATCCTAAATTTGATTCTCAAATATTCAATATTTTTTATCCTTGTCCTAGTTGTATATGCTTTATCTCTGAATATTAGTCAATCTTTCCAACTATTGCTGCTTTATCAACACTGTCCTTGTTAAGCTGGGTTATATTATGATGGGGATTGGCCCAAGAAACACCAGATTCCAGTCTACCTAAATAACAAAAAAGTTACTGGTTGATTTTGGCCAATCCTCTCTTGAAGACCAACTAATTTCTTAGGAATTTTGCTGTGGGGAAAAATGGGATCAGGGAGTACTATGTATGTTAAGTTCCTTCATATAAACCAGAATAGAAATCTAACAGTGGTTAGCCATCTCTCTAGAAATCTTATTCCCCAGGCAACTAGCAAGGACAGTTTTTCAGCCATATTCAGGCCTGTCCACTATGTGTGCCTGTGCCCAAGAGGAAGGAATTTAACAAAAAAGTTACTGGTCACTTCCGGTTCCGGCGGCTGACGGCAACGGGCAAGTACTTTTACTTGTTTTTCTTGATATAAAAAGATGCAGTAAAGTAAATGCATTAAAATATATAGATTTTTAAAATCTTGCTCTTTTAGTATTTTTATTTTTAGTAGAATGTTTTGAAATAAGCATAATTATAGACAGTGTTGTAGACATAGCCTGTCCACTATGTGTGTCTGTGCCCAAGAGGAAGGAATTTAGCATGAGGTAACAAAGATAATGCCTTGCAAATGCCAAAAGAATAGTGGCATGTAACATTTTGATCACAGTATTTACAATCATAACACACCTTGTAGTGGTTTTCTGTAAATCCCAAGTCTTCACATAACACCTGAAGAGATTTAGAGCAATTGGTCATCAAAGGTGCCATCTACAATAACAGAACAGTCATTCTTCAGTGTATCATAGAGACCATCTGATATGGCTATGAATACAATTATTTCATACACATTAAGTGAGAAGCATCACCAGTGATGGGTTTCAAAAATTTTTAGACCCTCTTGTAGGTGTGGCCTGCTTTGTGGGAATGGCTTGCCGGCCATGTGACTGGGTGGGAGTGGCTTTCTGGCCATGTGACTGGGTGGGAGTGGCTTGGCAATCATGTGACTGGGTGGGCGTGGCCAACTTTTAAAATGTGGTGAAACTCACTTAACAATACTCTTGCTTAGCAACCAAAATGTTGGCTCTGGCAATTGAAGCACGCAAGTCTTAAAGCTGTCAAGTTACAAGACTCTTGCACCCCTAACCCTTTAGAAAAAAACCCCAGGGGTGTTCAAACTTGACAGCTTTAAGACTTGTGGACTTCAATTCCCAGAATTCCTCCTCTCGCCCTTCATCTTGATGATGTCCGGATGGGCGGGGGGAGGGAGCTGGAACCGATTCTAAATGGCACTGTAGATTTGTGGAGCCTCTTCTATAGAAGAGGTTAGAACTGGCAGGAACCCAGCCCTGAACATCACTCTTCTTTTGTGGACATGGGAATTAAATGGGAATGAGCCATAGATCAGTGATAGTGTACACTTATTGTCTCTCAAAATGTTCCAGATTTAATCCCTGGCATCTCTGGTTTATATATAGGACAAACAAACAGGAGAATAAATGCACGCATCACAGAACACAAGAATGCAGAAGAAAAATAGAAAAAACTTCCTCCCTTTTTCAGCACCTTAAAGCTACAAGACATGAAATAAACTTTGAAGGAGCCAGGTTAATCTTCAAAACAGAACACCTCAACAAGAGAATAATTATGGAAGCCATCGAAATAGAGAAACACCCCCACAACATGAATAAACGTGATGATACCTTCCGCCTACCAAACATCTGGAAACCAGCCCTAGTCAACAAACGAACACCACCCACCACCCAGGCCGTTACAATACAAAACAACAATCCACACACAGCCAGCACCAATCAGCACCAATCTACCAATCATGATACAACCACACAACCAATCATTCTACTTACTGAAACAAAGCCAGCATCCCATCCCCTCCCACCAAGATTTACAGAAAGACGGCAACTCCGATCGCATTTTAAGGCCAAGCCTGAAGATGGCAAGTGAGATCTTGCCGAAACGTTGCCAAGACAATCTCAATCCTATACGGGAAAAGACCCGAATACAACAAAACCAGCATACCTACACCCGTGAAAATCTACGAAAACAAATATATATATTTGGTGAATGGAAACTATCCATTCACAGGGGCTGCCACTTGAGTGGTTTTACTCCAGGGAAGCCTTTTCTCTTCAGGAGGGGGTGGGAGGCATTTCTTTGCTAATACATGGGCTTTCTTATATTTAAAAAGGGGGCAAATTCTCTCTGCAGTAACTTTGAATGGTTGCTAAACAAACTGTCGTAAGTCGAGGGCTACCTATAAATTATTTCATTATTTTGTCCTGATGCTAAATCAGAATTTAAGCATTTGCAATACCATCTGAGTTATGTGTTTGCTTTGTACATTTCTATTGCCTAGTAAATAGGGCGGCACTGATTATAATAGTATGATACTTTTTGTATTTATATTATATTAATTTATTTAGAAATACTACAGGTAGTCCTTATTTACCAACAACAGTGGGAACCAACAACTGCATTGCCAAGTGATGTGATTGTTAGGTGAAATGTCATGTGACTGCACCAGACAGTTCCTTTGTAACCATTAAGTGAATCACTGTAGGTAACATATGACCACAACTTGAGTCTTTCTGCTGTCTTCCCCATTGACTCTGCTTGTTGGAAGCCAGCTGGAAAATTTGCAAATGACAATTATGTTACTGTGGATTGGTACAACAGCTGCAAGTTTGAGGACCTGTTGTAAATCTACTTTTTCAGTGCCCTTAAAACTTTGAAGTATCCATGAATGAGGCAGTTGGTAAGTGAGAACTATTTGTTTATTTATTCCTTATTTATATTACACTTACTTATAATCTCCGTAATCCAAAATTAGCATGTCTGAAGATCAGCAGCAGGGTTTTTAGCTGCTTTGCAGAGACTGAAAAATGGAAATAGTGCCATGTGGAAGTGCCCTGTGATTCAGGAAAAAAAAAACACCTATATTCTATAATCTAAGGTTACAGACTGAACAAGAGATTGCTGTGTACTAGCCAAACATTAGCAAACAATATCCTTGATATTCCCAGATCTCATCTCGTGTCTCTTAATAATATGCTGAGAAGCTTCTTCTTCCTAAGTAGGCTATCATTTTCATAGGCTCATTTTTCTTTGTAATAATTCTCAGTAACATTTCAGTACACGATCTTGGGATTATAGATAATTGCTTGAAATACCATGTGGTGTTTACCTAGCTAATGAAACACACTGTTTACAGAACCTCCAATATATGAACAGTCAGATTGGGGCTTTGCAGCTTTGAATGTACATTATGTATTGCAATCAATGATGATGCTGATGATGATGCTTAGTGCATACAATTGTTTCTGTCATTTGTAATTAAGTACCGTTTCTATGAATAATTGATTAAATAATCTGGGCAGATTTGTTTCTGCAAAGTTGTTTTCCTCTCCAATCATGTTTACTATATACTTGAACAAGTGTAGGTACATATTAGTAGCCTGTTGATTATTACTGCTCAATTGAATATAGGGGTGCCATGGTTATTTTCCAGTTATTCAGTTGCTTTTGTGACCTGATGAAAATCATATCCCAGAATTATCTGCCCGTTTCTTTGTTTCATCATATTTAGATAGGTTCCCATCTCATGAAACTTGACTCTGGGCATTGTACAATAACAACAACAACAAAAAAAAAAAAAACAGACCATAAAATAAGCTTATTCTTGTGTCGTTAATGATTCTTGCATCTTTGTCTTCTGCTGGCCTCTTTCGATTGTTTTTGATTTTTCCAGACATCAAGCTCCAAATGGACATTCACATCTTGAACAATATTGGGACCTACTGTAGACTAAAATGTGTTGTTGTTGTTTTTCTTTTGCACAATATAAAATGAAGTGTATTGTGATACCATAGTGTCTTACAAGAAGTATAACATTTATATGCAGGATGTCCAGAGAAACATAAGGATCTATTTTGGTCAGTAGTTTCCGTCCTTCTGACAAGCACGGTTGGATATATCCCAGAGTTAGGCTCATGTAGGCCTTAAAAAGACAATTAGAATGTATTATTGGTAACAGGATAATACGTCTGAGTGTGTGGGAAAACTGAAAGAGATTTGTGCATGAAGAGGAAATGGGTGTTACAATATCCTCTTTAAAAGAAAGGAATCTTTATTTTGTATCACAAGATCAAGGCGACCTTCATTGTGATACCGTAATTATTACTAATTTTGATTTTCTTTTCTATACTGGGATAGTTTATCCTGTCATCAAATTCTACACCCATCCTTTGAGGTAACTGCTATTCTGGATTTTACAGATAAGGAAGTGAGGCAGAGATACTTGTGCACTCAAGGGCAGCTGTTGAAACTTGGCTGACTATGCTGCATTTGTGTAACCTAATAGGTTCATATAAGCCCCGAAATGAACTCTATAAATGTTGAAACATCTACCATTTGCCTTAACATGTTATTACTTAAGGTTATGATAAAAGCATTAAAAAACCAAAGCGTTTTGAAATACAATCTTCTTTCTTAAACACTTCCTAGCCCTTTGGATGATAATACTTTCCAGAAATAGCTTGTGGAATAATTGATAGCAACAATATCCTTCCTTTTTACCTTTTTAGTGTCCTTATAGCTTTAGAATACAAGTTTAGTTATAAAGTCAAATGTGCTGAATCAAAAGTGATTCCTCAGCCTTGACCTCCCACACAATGTGTTCAGAATAGCTTAGGCAACTTCCTCTGAGTTTTATTTAGCAATGATTAGGCCAGCCTTGGAAAAACCCTTTCCCACCAATGTTGAGTATAAAAGAAACTACTGTATCTATGAGTGGAAGTTATCCATTCAGATTATGATCAGAATACATCAGGCTTATTTTTTGCAGCATGTAACACAGGAATTGTTCTGCTAAAGCTCTGAATACTGATAGCTAAACTGAAGATACTTTACATCCAAAGATTATATTCTTCAGTTTCACCTGCCATTCCTTATCAATGATTCAGTGCTTGAAACGACTCCAGTTGTGAGACTCCATATATCTCTGCACTTAAAGAGATTGCTGATTTAATAGACAAATGCCAACAATAATTTGCCATTTTAGTATTAACATACTGATGTTAATCATTACCACGTATTACCAACTTGCCTAAGGAAAAATTTGGAGAACTTGTAATTGTTCTTTCTAACACTAATTGCAAAATCCCGATAACGTAATTTTCTCCCATGATGGCCAATTCGTATCTAACTATTTTTGATTCACAATTAACACAGCATACACTGCTATATTTCAATAGCCTTTTGAAACTGCATCGTCATAGTGCTTTTCAGCAAATTATATTTAAATATTATATATTCAGCATTCAGTGGTATGGATGAAAGCTTTGATCAAGGCTATTTCTGAATTTTAGTGCTGGCAGAATAACAACTCTATACCCAATTAATAGCTGAGGCCAACAAAGAAGTTTATTCTACTTTGATAGATGGATCTATCCCCTCTGGTGGTCATTATACCTATAAGCATGCATAACACAATTTGTCCATTTCTCATTGATTTAATGTGTGGCTTTGTCTTAAATAGATTGATTTTACATTTTTGGACAGATAAAGGCACTTTGTTCCCTACGTAGTCTGTTAAAATGCTGCCTAGCCAGTTCCCCATCTTAAAATATCCTGGTATGCATACTAATGTATTACTTTGGTTTCATTAAACACTGCTTGTCTGTTTAGGGATAATAAAGAAGGGGCTTTATTTATCCCCAAAGTACTTTATATTTGACTGTTCTATTTTTAAAGCAAGATATACTGTATATTATAAAATAAATGCATGAAATGTAGAAGATAACTGATGCCTAGGATAGAAGGTTAAGGTTGCCTTCCTCTTTGCTCTGGTTACTTCCAGGACTTCATACCTTAACTCCCCTTCCTTTTTTAGTATAGTGACTTAGAACTCCAGCCATTATCACCTATCATCATATGACATGTACCTTTGTACATAGATATAGCTTTCACAAGATATACTACCTTTATGGGATTAATCAATCAAAATACAAGAGAGACATTGCTTCTACGTGGCACTTTCTGCCCAAGTATTATACAGGTATGTGACTCACCCTTCCTCCATGCATAGGGGAGAGGGGACTTTCCAATCTCATAAGAAATAAACAGTATCAAATTTTAATTAAAGACAGATAAAATCTAAAAATGGTTTAATTAAGCATTAAAATGCACCGAAGGCTCAAGAAGATAAATATAAAGCAGTCCATTATTAAATATAACACAGAAACGTAAAAGAAAATGACAAAACAAAATAAAATGCTCTGGGGAAGCCATAAGATGGTGCTGGTCTGCTACAAATGGCATTATCCTACTAGTATCTCAGAGAAGATACTTCAGGATTCCAGATCAAATTCCAAATTTACAAGGGATTTGTAAAGGAAAAAAAAACCCTCATTTTTTTCATGCAAATAACTTGAAATGCGTAAGCTGATATCAATCACGATAGAAAAACGTATAGAGTGTTAGAGATTTTAATACTACACTGGAACAAAAACCAAGGATCTAATCCAAATTTCTGGCTAGAACGATTTTAGATATTTTATACAGAAATAGAAGCTTCTTACCTACCTACTCCACTTTTTTTTCAGAATACCATTAAAAGCAATAACAACCATTAAAAACTAAACAAATTACTAAAAATATGAGTATTCAGTGAGTATTTGGAGAGGGTATGCATCCCTGTTTCTTATTGGTAATTCAAATAATGAGAATGACCCACTTTTACGAAGATAATGTGATTACTTGCTTTTTACATTTTAAGGATATTATTTATTTATTTGTTATTTATTTATTTATTTTTGCTGTGAGACAACTCTGGGTACGTACAGCAATAAAATGGTATGTGTGTGTGTGTCTTTGTAAACTTTGAAAAGAGTAAGGTTCTACATGTAGGCAAGAAAAATGAAATGCACGGGTACAGTATAGGTGGTACCTTGCTCAATAGTAGTAACTGTGAAAGGGATCTTGGAATCCTAGAGGACAACCATTTAAGTATGAGCGAGCAGTGTGCAGCAGCTGCCAAAAAAGCCAACACAGTTCTAGGCTACATAAACAGGGGAATAGAATCAAGATCACGTGAAGTGTTAATACCACTTTATAATGCCTTGGTAATGCCACACTTGGAATACTGCATTCAGTTTTGGTCGCCACAATATAGAAAAGATGTGGAGACTCTAGATAGAGTGCAGAGAAGAGCAACAAAGATGATTAGGGGACTGGAGACTAAAACATATGAAGAACGGTTGCAGGAACTGGGTATGTCTAGTTTAATAAAAAGGACTAAGGGAGACATGATAGCAGTATTCCAATATCTCAGGGGTTGCCACAAAGAAGAGGGAGTCAAACTATTTTCCAAGGCACCTGAGGGTAGAACAAGAAGCAATGGGTGGAAACTAATCAAGGAGAGAAGCAACTTAGAACTGAGGAGAAATTTCCTGACAGTTAGAACAATTAATCAGTGGAACAGCTTGCCTGCAGAAGTTGTGAATACCCCAACACTGGAAGTCTTTAAGAAGATGTTGGATAGCCATTTGTCTGAAACAGTATAGGGTTTCCTGCCTAGGCAGGAGGTTGGACTAGAAGACCTCCAAGGTCCTTTCCAATTATGCTATTGTATTGTATTGTATTGTGTCTGTGATATATACCACACACACACACACACACACACGCACGCACACACATGATATATAAAGTTGTTCCAAAGGGCCAGAGTCATGCCAGAAAAGGCTCTTCTCCAAGCCAGATGGGATCTGCAACATGCTTCCTCTGCCTGCACAGATAGGATGGGTTTGTCCCATTGAGATGAAATGATTCCTCAAGTAATCTGGATCTATGCCATGCAGGGTTTATAGGTGATAACCAATACCTTGAATTGCACTCAGAAACAAACAATTGCCAGTGGAGTTTTCAGAACAGGTGTAGTGTGAGCCATTCTAGGGACTCCCAAGACTGCCCAGGCCACCACAATCTGCACCGGTTGAAGCCTCCAAATGGTCTTCAAGGGTAGCCCTATGCAGAGCACATTGCAGTAGTCCAAGTGGGAGATGACTAGGACTTGAATGATTAAGCGCAGGGATTTCTGATCCAGGAAAGATAGCAACTTACACACAATCCAAAGTTGTCAAATACTCTCCTAGTTAGGGGACTGGAGATGCTCTTTGACCATGAATAGCAAGTCCAGGAGAAACCCCCCTCCCCCGCAGCATTATGGGTCTGTCTGGAGTAGTTCCACACCATCCACAGCTGTCAACGCCCAGATCTTGAAGCGCCATGCACTCAAAGCCATTCAGTCTTTCCATAGTTCAGCCAGAGCCTGTTGTCCCCACCCAGGCCCCCAGAGACTCCAGGCACCATGAGAGGGCAGTGACAGCAACACTTAGGTCACCTGAGGTAAAGAAATAAAGTTGAGTATCATTCACATAACGATGATACTTCAACCCATGGTGATTAAGTATCTCAGTATGAAATAACATTAACTGGAAAACTGTGAACATCTTAGACCAAGCTAAATCTAAAAATGCTAGGAAATTTCAGGAAGTCTGGCATTCAGACAAATCAGCCATAAATAGGTATGTAGAGATAAAACACACACTTACATATCATTCAAAAGACAATAAAAAGCTAAAAATGAAACTAAAAGACCAAATGTCTTTTTGCCAGCAATCAACATCCAGATAAGAAGGAAATACACCAGGATTTACACCAGAAAAACAATCAAGCAGTAAACAATGGCCTAATCAAGTACTACCAAGATGAAAGCAACACTCTCACCAACACTGACAGGGCAAGTTACTATATATAAACAGAAAGCTAATCCCACTCCCTTCCAGCAGCGAAGATGTTGCCTAATTGGGTAACAAAATGTCTGCAGGCAAATAAACCAAGCTGAGAGAATAGCAAGAACTCTACAGTTCGGCCTTGAGGTACACATACTCGCTTCTATTGATATATTGTCCATTCTTTTCCAAACATTGCAGTGATCCAGTAAATCTTAGGTTGCAAGATACAGAGGGTTTAGCATATCTCAGGCAAACTCTACACAAAACTGGCTCTTTTTTGTGTTCAGGTTAGGATAACTTACTGACTTTAAGAAGTCAAGTGAACTTTGAGTATTCTTGTGTCTTTCTAAATTAATATTACCGTGCTTCCTCCCTTCCTGATTATACTTAAAATAAAAAGCAGATGTATCAAAATACTGGGAGCAAAGGAAGGGTTGGTTTTTTTTCTTGTGAAATTTCTAACTTGGCCATATTCATGAAATGCTGCGAAAGAGTCTGAGTTATTATCTCTGCTGTACACATAGCCTGGAAAATATTGTAGGCTTCCAAACTTTTAAATCTGAACTCAGTCGAACTTTGGAAGAGAACAGTCACCCGTCAGAATTTAATATTTCATTTAGCAGAAAGATGCATCTTCTGCATCCAGAACACCAGCTAAAATTTAAAATGGAATCTATGTACAATTCATTACTTTCTATGAACCATAAAAGATTTCACCATTTTTATTATCCTTCTTTCCATCTTCATGTGCTGAGTGCATATTGGCAAGTCCTATATTTAAAAAAACAGTATATGAAACGTGCAGTCCCTGAAGTTCTATCGTTAACCAGATTTAAGACATTTTAAGCAATCTGCTTGAGAAGAATATCACAAATACCAATTAACTCATTGCAATAAAATCTGTTACATCTGTTTTGAATTGTGTTCAGAATTATTCAGAAAGCAATCAAGTTATGCTACATTTTAGAGAAGAAACAGAGAACCACTAACAAAAAACTGGAAGTGAAGTATCTGGTGGTAGAGCATATAAACATTACCTGTGTATAGAATTGTTAGGGCCACATTAGATCAGCATTTACACTTACAAAAGAGCAGTGTTTAGGAAGAGAAACCAGAAAAGGAAAGATATTTTAAAAAGTATGCTTACATCCTATTAATGGCTTTGGATTCCATTTCTTATGGAACAAAATAGAAAGTTGCTTCTACTGTTTCAAGTTGCTCCCTTTTGAGAAGTGAAAATAATATTATTACTACTAACATCTGAATTAAGATGAGTGTCAAACAATACTTCCAATTCTCCAAACTTGCTGTTCTTGTTAATTTACAGATATTTCACGGGGCTTTATTTTCCTGTATAAGTGATCTCTGCCTATAACTGTTCTAGCTGTAGAAAATTTGCATCTGAAAGTTCATATGGAGGTTTTCAAGTCCTCTAAATTACCTTTGTTTTGAAACTTTATATTAGCTTCTGCTAGCTTTGCTTGAAAGCTTCAAGTAGCACCAAATGAAACCCTGTATGTATTCATTTTATTGATAATAAGATCCTCACACCATTCTAGTAATACTTTATTGCTAACAGTTCCGTTTTAGTAGTGTTATTACAATTTGGATTTTTCCTTTTTTATTCTTCACATTGTTGAAGGATTATTTGGAAATAGAATGGAAAAAAATGGCCCAGAAGGAATGGCAAAGGGAGAAAAATTTGACACGTAAGCTTCTTAAGCTTCCTTGACCTATATCAAATAGCCAAGCAATAAAAAGGATACTATCGGAACATCATAATCCATCTGATGATTCTGTCCCCTTTGCTTTAGGAAAAACCATCCTTGATTTTTAAAAAAACAACAACCCTTAAATGTGCCATGGGATGCAGAAATTAACTTCAGTTGCCATTGTACATACTTATTTTATGACCTACCTTGGCTTAACATGCCAAGTGAACAATTAAGAAGAAAAGATAAAAGTGTTAAACAAATGTCGAATGCTGCTTTCTTATCCATACTGTTTGGAGAGCAGTTTTGCAGAATTTCTATTAATTTGGGGCCTCGTCAGGCTTTCCATGGTATGTTGAGGACTATACTTCGAATGAACTTATTTTGGCAAGAGAGTGCAGGACTTTTAAGAGATTCACTGTGTCCTTTATGCAGCCATCTCCCAGTGTCCCATAAATGAATTAAATATGCACACTTATTTATGGGCCACAAAAAATAGAACATGTGAAATGATATATTCTGTACACTTTTGGTCCAGTGGTTAAGATGCTGGCCTAAAAATCAGGAGACTGTGAATTCTGGTCTTGCCTTAGGCATGAAAAATTGGCCGGGTGGCTTTGGGCCACTCACTCTCTCTCTCTTCACAGGGTTATTGTGGGGGAAATAGAAGAAGGAAGGGTTATTAGGCATGTTCACTATTCATAAAAATGATAGAGACAGGATTAAAAATAAATTAAAATAAATATACACTGTTATAATGTCAAATGATGGATCTAGATCTGTGATCAGCAATGGCCTTTACAAACAAATATTTTGAAGATTAGAATTGTTAGATATTAACTCTGTCTGCTATAGTTTCCAACAAGGTCCTCTGTTCAGGCGGGAACAGAGATTGAATCCTATTGGCTAAGAGGTCTGACAGCTCCCTATAAAAGGGCTGCTGTCAGACCAAGAAGTTGCTGGATTGTATAGACTTTTTCTACTTTAATAAAGAGCTGTTGTTACGTTAAGCCTGTGTCTGCCTTCTCATTACCCAATCTAACACTGGTGACGAAGGTGGGATTGAGAGGCAGACAGGTGAAGAACGAACAACGAGACATCCAGCAAGTAGATCCAGCCTGGAGTTCGGCGCGGCAATCGAGCTACCATTTTGAGTGGCAAATTCGAATCGCCTCAACCGAGAATGGCCATGCACACCCCGCCAACTCCATATGACCTGGTGGCCGAACACTGGGAATCGTATATGTTATGATTCAAATGCTTCCTTGAGGCAAACAACCTCATGAGCGTCCCAGATACCCGAAAAAAGAACCTTTTTCTGGGGTACTGTGGCAGAGAGGCCTTCAAAACAGCAAAAGACTTATCAGAGCCAACTCCACTCCAAGCGGTTCCTTGGGTGGCGTTGCAGCAGACCCTGAAGACCCACTATGCCCCCAAGCCATCGAGGCACGTTCATCACCACGAATTCAACACGAGGAATCAAAAGGAAGGCGAATCCATCAACCAATACGTGGTGGCACTGTGAAAGGCGGCGGCTTATTGCGAGTTCTGTGACCTGGACAACTTAATATTAGACCGCATAATCTGCAGCGTGCAGGACATTAGTCTGCAGAGACGTTTGCTTGCCAAATCAAACATGTCTCTGCAGATCGCACTTGATGAGGCCAGAGTGTCCGAATCCGCAGACAAGTCCGCAGAAGCCTTGCAGTGTCAACATAATGTGCCGCAAACCACGCAGAAGCAAACGCGCATCCATCACAAGGCCGCAGAACAAGAACCCTGTGACAATGAAGAAGATGACAGCTACCGCATACGCAGTAGCCACACAAAGCCAGCGTGAAAATTCAACTCACGAATGCCGCCCTGTGCAAGCTGCGGAGGGGAACATGCCCGGTCTACTTGCAAATTCTGAGATGCAACCTGCAGGCGTTGTGAACGAAAGGGGCACATTGCCAAAGTGTGCCGGAGTGAATTTCCTGCCACCACATGGCAGCCTAAAGACACTCCTGACTGCCAACTGAGGCCCACCCCAGGGGCCTGGCATAAATCGCAAGGGCGCCCAGAGAGAGAAACAAAGGTTACCTATCACACTGTGATAGGACAAGTCCGCACTAGGTGGCCAAAAAACCTGAAGATCACTGTCCTCATTGAGGATGCTCCCTGAGAGCTCGAAATAGACACTGGATCACCCTTAATGATCATGTCTTGGTCAACCCTGAAGCAAGCCATTCCTGGTTTGAAGAAACGGCAACTTCGCACCCCAGACATCAGCCTGCGTGACTATCAGGGGAACCAAGTCCCCATCGTCGGCCAGGGCACTTTCCGCATAAGGTTCAAGGAATTCCATGCCAATCTTCCCGTGACCGTGGCCAGAAACAACCTGCAGACCCTCCTGGAGCTTGACTGGTTCCAAGCCCTGGGGTTGGAGGTGACTGGAATCAACTCCGTGAAGGAAGACGGTGCAGAGGTCATCTTTAAGGAGTTCAAGGACATCTTTGGCCCCGATCTCGGTAAGTATGTGGGGACACCAATCTCTTTTAGCTTGGACCCCAACATAGCGCCTATCAGGCTGAAGCCCAGGAGAGTGCCTTTCGCTCTCCGCCTGAAAATTGATAGAGAAATTGACAAGCTCGTGATCCAGGGAATCCTGGAACTAGTCGACCATGCTTGCTGGAAGACTCCTATTGTGACCCCGGGTCAGTCCGCATCTGCGCTGACTATAAATGCACAATTAACAACGCGCTACAACAAAGCACATAACCTGTATCCATTGTACAGCATTCACTACATTCACTAGGCCCAGGAAAAATCTTTGTTAAATTGGACATGGTGCAGGCATACCAACAGTTGCCTGTAGATGGCACTAAAGCGGAGGCGCAAACCATTGTGACGCACAGGGGTGCATTCAAATGCCACCGCCTGCAATTTGGAGTTAGTATCACCCCTGGACTGTTCCAAAGCATCATGGAACGACTTTTGCAGGGGATAGCAGGAGTCATCTCCTATTTTGATGACATCTTGGTATCGGCTGCAAACGAGGCACAACTTTTAAAAAGAGTTTGAATGGTTTTGGCTAGAATTAGAGAAAAGGGCCTCTGGCTCAAATAAGAAAAATGCAAAATTAACGCACTGATGGTTGAGTTCCTGGGGTACATGATTGGTGGCTCTGGGATTCACCCAACATCACAAAAAATAAAAGCAATCCAGGAAGCCCCCATATCCTGCACGCAAACTGAGCTGCAGGCGTTCCTGGGGCTCCTTAATTTCTACAGCATCTTTCTTAAACAGAAAGCCACCATCACTGAACCGCTCCACCGTCTTCTGGTCAAGAACGCCAAGTGATCCTGGGGCCGAGCTGAGGCTGCTGCATTTGCTACGGTCAAGCGACTGCTGACAGCTGATTCCCTGCTAGTCCAGTACAGCCAGACCCTACCACTGGTGTTAACGTGTGATGCATCGCCCTTCGGCATGGGTGCTGTCCTCAGCCACCGCATGCCCAATGGCACAGAAGCCCCTATTGCTTTTTACTCGCGAACCTTGTCTTCAGCGGAAAGAAACTACAGCCAGATGGACCGTGAGGCTCTGGCTGCAGTAGCGGGTGTCAAAAGGTTCCACGAGTACCTTTATGGCTGGGACTTCGAACTTGTGACTGACCACAAGCCATTGTTGGGACTACTGGCTGGGGACCGACCTACTCCAGTTTCGCTATCCCCTCGCATGACCAGGTCGACTGTTTTCCTGGTGGTATACTCCTACAAACTTATCCATTGTCCTGGCTCCACTCTGGGACACGCAGATGCCTTGAGCCATTGCCCCCTTCCAGAACCATTGGCTGACCCCACTCCCAAGACACTGGTCCTACTTATTGACTGCTTGGACACTGGACCTGTCTCGTCCAATGACGTTGCCTGGGTTTTGGCAAAGGACCCCACCATCAAGCAAATCTTGAACTGGGTGTGGAGGGGGTGGCCCAAGGGGCCTGTTGGGGCTGATTGTAAATTTTATGTTGCAAAACGAGATGAATTGTCTGTAATTAATGGCTGTCTGCTGTGGGGGGACCGAGTGGTTATTCCAAACAAACTGAGAAAGGCAGTATTGGAGGCTTTACATGTGGGGCATCCTGGCATTGTAAGAATGAAGTCTTTGGCTAGGAGCTACGTCTGGTGGCCTAACATGGACAGGGAGATAGAAGAATGGGTGGCTACCTGCACACCGTGCCAGGAGTCCAGACCAGCTTCCCCAGAGGCGCCTGCTAAGGAGTGGGAGCGTCCTCAAGCACCGTGGTCTAAGGTGCACATAGACTTTGCTGGCCCAGTTCATGGCCAAACTTTCCTTGTAGTTGTGGACGCATACTCGAAGTGGTTAGAGGTAGTCCTGATGACCTCCACCATGGCAGAGGCGGTCATCAAGGTGCTACGGAGACTTTTCTCCACACACAGCCTGCCTGACATCTTGGTCTCTGACAACGGGCCCCAATTCACAGCTATTCAATTTGAGACCTACTTAGCAAGTCAGGGAATCAGGCATGCCCTGGTCGCTCCATTCCATCCGGCTTCCAATGGTCAAGCGGAGAGAATGGTGTGATCTGCAAAAGAGGCCCTCGCTAGGATGGGCCCGGGGGATTGGCAAATACGGGTTGATC
Source organism: Natrix helvetica (assembly GCF_964273705.1). Classification (NCBI taxonomy): domain Eukaryota; kingdom Metazoa; phylum Chordata; class Lepidosauria; order Squamata; family Natricidae; genus Natrix; species Natrix helvetica. The sequence goes on from NC_138550.1 coordinate 50,877,482, forward strand.
ACTATTAGTTAATCCAACAAATCGTGCCAAGTGCCACTACCGGGAGGAGCCGCTCCAAGCTTCTCATGGGTCACCGGCTAAGGTCCCACTTAGACCGCCTACACCCAAACTACTCTGCCGCATCGCCCCCTGACTCCACAAGCAAAATTCGGAACTTTAGCGTAGGGGCTCGGTATATGCCCACAACTACGCTGGGGGAACTCTGTGGATTCCTGCTACGGTGATAGGCATCACTGGGCCTCACTCTTATCTGTTAGAGCTAGAGGATGGTAGAAATTGGAGGAGGCATGTTGACCAACTCCGTGGCTGCCTCTCCCATTCCAATCTCAGAACACCAGACGCAATTCCCAAACAAATCAGCCAAGGTCCTACCCAAAAGGAGCAAGCGCTCACTCCCTCTACAGCCAGCTCAAGCCCGAGGGTACTGGGGGACTTATCTGAAGTTGTTACAGGCCCACAGCGAGCTCCAAATGAGCAAATCCTAGAAGCTCCAGCTGCGGCCTGAGAAAAGTTCCAGGAGGTTCCAATGAGCAGAGCTGGAGAGCAGACAGGCCCGTCTGACCTGCCCAAAGAACCGGTTCCAAATGAACTGCGAAGGTCTGGTAGGACTAAACAAAAACCCGCCTACCTACATGATTACGTGACCAATAGAAACATCCTAACTAAGAGGGGAGGGGTGTTAGATATTAACTCTGTCTGCTATAGTTTCCAACAAGGTCCTCTGTACAGGCGGGAACAGAGATTGAATCCTATTGGCTAAGAGGTCTGACAGCTCCCTATAAAAGGGCTGCTGTCAGACCAAGAAGTTGCTGGATTGTACAGACTTGTTCTACTTTAATAAAGAGCTGTTGTTATGTTAAGCCTGTGTTTGCCTTCTCATTACCCAATCTAACAAGAGTGAAAAAAGACTGTTCAGAATCTCAATATAATTGCAGTTTGCTACCTAGGAACTTCCATTGTCATACTGAAGAGTCTATGGGTTTGGTACTTATTAGTGTTTTCTGTAGAGCTTATTTTAGTGAAAAATTAAATAATGTTCATAATTTAGATCAAGGAACTATAATGTATAACACGTTTTGCTGATAATTAAGGTTAAATACATTCATTTATCAAATAGGATCCCCCTTTTTTCTCCACTAAAAACCAACAATTTTCAGTTGATCAGCACAAAGAACAATTTTCTTCCATTCTTTTAATTTTTAAATTAATTTTTTTAAAATTTATTTCAGGAAGCCAAATATAACTTCAATATGTTTTCATTTAAGAAGTACAACAGACATAATAAAAATATATAGAAATTGTAAGGAAGTGAAATGATACCTTAAATATGATTAGGATGAAACATTACCTAATTTGCCATATTACAACTATATCACCAATTGTGCCTAAATAATTTACAGGCTATTTTAAAGTCTCTTTTAATTATTGCTGTATAATACCACAAACTGTATAAATAGTTATAGATGAACTGAAACATTTATGTCTTTTGTATATGCAGTGTATTTATATCTTGTCTAACATTTCTTTCATTTTATTTTCCTTAGCTTTTATTATTAGTTCAACTGAGATGCAGCTTAAATGTATAAATTACATTACTGATTTAAATTAAGTTATTCAATGTGCCTTAAGGGCTTATCGAAAAGTAATCATGATATGTAATAGATTTTAAAACAAAAGGAAAACACAGCCTTAATTAGAAGTATTTTTTAACATTTCTCATAGCTCCTTGTTCTTGTTTTCATTTCAAATTATATTCTTTTGCAGCTTATTTACTGCTGCTTAGAATCACCATCATAAAAAGAGATGATTAAAAATCATAGCCTATTGATTCCAATAATATCAGTATTATTTTCCTGCAACAAATAGACTTCGAAAAAACCTATAATTCTTTTCCAAGAATACTTATTTTGCAATGCCTTCCCTGAGATTCATTTAAATGCTCATGGATTGAAGCTGCTTTAACCTTTTTTTTTTATGCTCAACTGGTCCCTTTGCCTTTTTTTTTTAAAGAATGAAGGTTCAGGCTCTAAAGATAATCAAATTCTGGTCACTAAGACCCAGAACTGCATAACAGCTTTGCAAGCTATTTTCCATATCTCAAAAACATTTGGTATGATTCAAATTTAGGATTAGTAGTTCTAATATTTGTGCTAGTTACAGGTTTCTATTCTAGTTAAGGACAATGTTAGCCCTGAATAATACAACTCAAGTTTTAGGGTTTCAGCCAGAAAACTGATGAGTAAGAAGTCCTGTCCAGAATTTTCTTATTCCTTGATGAATAATTTCCATTTGGCTTTTGCCCATGGTTTTGTCTCTATCAAGAATTTTGTTTATGGCTTTGTTTCCAGGGCACCAGTTCTGTTTTAAAATGTCTTTTTTTATTCTGTGAAAAATAGGGAGTCAGGGGCAAGTGGAAAGAGGAAAGACACATTTGCATTCATCTGTATAAGTTTAAAAGATCTTCCTTAGCAAGAGACCAATATTTTCCATATAACATACATAGAATTTCCATTGGTACTTTTAAAAACATTTTTGATGTTCTAATTCCATTTTATGTACTTTATTTATTTTTATCCTTGTCACAGATTCTGCTGATGCTATTGAATAAACTAGTGAGAATGACGGGTAAAGTAAAAAGATCCCTTTTACTTTACATAGCGAGATAATCTGAGTAATAAATTTGACTATGTGTCAGGGGAAGCCAAGAATAATGGCAATCATAGGTACCACTATGACAAAGGAGATTCACAATAGAATTCCCTATGCCACCAGGTTTGAAATTTGGGGCTTGGTCAATCTGGAACTGCTCCGCCTGAGGTTTGATCTAAGCATAGTACACAAAATTGTCTGCTACAATTTCTTATCTGTCAATGACTTCTTCAGCTTCAAACTCTATAATACACAGGCAAACAATAAATACAAACTCAAGGTAAACCGCTCCAAACTCGATTGCAGAAAATACAACTTCAGCAACAGAGTGGTCAATGGCTGGAATGCTCTACCCGACTCCGTTGTTACAAACCCTCTCAGCTTCAATCTCAAACTGTCTACCGTGGACCTCACCCCATTCTTAAGAAGTCCGTAAAAAGGGCGTGCATAAGCACACCAGCATGCCTATTTGTCCCTGTCTTATTGTCCCCATTTATCTGTATTTACTTCCTTTGTTCATATTTATGTTCATACATATACGTGTTATCTTGTACATGTTTGACAAACAAACAACAAATAAATAATGGAGAAAAGGATACTGAAGAGAGCTTTCTCAGAGCTTTACCTGATAGAAATATAATATACTATGGAGTTAATATCACAGAATTCCTTCAGTTCCATAATTATGACACTTCCTAGCTAGGGAGAATGATAAGCAGATATTTCAAGAACAGAGAACTCAGAATATCATACAAGTTACAAGGGTTGTAGAGTATTTATAAAAGAAAATAATTATTGTCCTAATATTGCTTTAGCACTAGGTAGATACTTTCTCCAGAGAATTAAAGCTCAACCCACCAATCTGTTAAATATCATTTGGCTCTGGTCTACATGCTCCAGCATTGTCATGAAAGATCCATTGCTAACCATGGATATGGTATCATTATGAAGATGGAATAATATAAGGATTTTGTAAAGCAAAATAGCACTAGCAATAGCACTTAGACGTATATACCACTTCTCAGTGTTTTTCAGCCCTCTCTAAGCAGTTTACAGAGTCAGCCTATTGCCCCTAACAATCTGGGTTCTCATTTTACCCACCTCAGAAGGCTAGAAGGCTGAGTCAACCTTGAGCTTGGTGAGATTTGATTTGCCAAATTGCAGGCAGCCGGCAGTAAGCAGAAGTAGCCTGCAGTACTGCATTCTAACTACTGCACTACCATGGCTCTTTGTTATCATTGTTATGTGACAACGCTAGAAAAAAATGGTGGTGCTGGCAGGTAATGTACAAGGAAGGGAGGGAGGGAGGGAAGGGAGGGAGGGAGGGAGGGAGGAAGGAAGGAAGGAAGGAAGGAAGGAAGGAAGGAAGGAAGGAAGGAAGGAAGGAAGGAAGGAAATTTCTTAACACAAGGAAAGACTTTAAACAATTTTATTTTTATCATATTGCTATCTTGAAATGTTCTCTTACATCTCTTGGGCTTCCTGCTTCTGGTATGCTGGTGCCATAAGAATTTTTTCCTCATGGATTTGTTTCATGAAAACTGAATATTTTTTACATGGATAAAGGAAACAATATTCAGTAACCTTTAGTCGGGAGGCACATTACACAACTCTGGTACATCATAATAGACACATGACTATGCATCAACATAATAGACAATACAAAGGAAACAAAACTGATATCTTCAGTATTAATTCAGCAAGTTCCTTTATTTATTTATTTTTACTTTTTTCTACTCATACAGTTTCTCTGAAAGTGGGAATACTGGTAGTTCTTGAGTTATGCCCACAATTGGGACTGAAACGTCTGTCACTAAGTGATGTAGTCATTAAGTGAGGCCCACCCACTTTTATGACCTTTTTGCTTTTGTTAAGCAAATCACATGGTTGAGGGGTCCCTGGTGCTATTCTTGCAGATATTTCATTACCAAAGCAGGTAACATCATCAGTCCCTAAGATCTTTATCTAAGATAAAGAAATGAGAAAACTAAGAAAGTAGTTTTCCAAATAACCAAGCTATATTGTCTAATTTAGGGATGTGGCTCAATCAAAATTTGGTTCAAAAGTACTTATTAATCTAGCATAATATTTTTATGAATGCAACTATTATATGAATTGCTTTCATAGACAAGATTTTAATTGATTTTATACTATGTGTCCTGCAGAATAATAATAGTAGATTTTTTTTTGAATTACTGCTTTGAGTAGTAAAACCAACTCCTGATTAAATTCTTGTAGTTCCTAGTTGAATTGGTAACCAAATATCTCTAACTTCTATGTGACATCTCTGTCTGTATGCCAGCACATTTTTAAGGGAGTTTCGATGTTTCTGTAGCAGAACAGAAAACAGACATTTTTGAGGTAAGTTTCAGGAAAGAAGAGGTGAAAGAGCAGTTGATAAGGGCAATGATTGTTATTTTCTGAGGCTGAGATTTAATGGATTTTTCTTGTCAAATATTCTCCAAGCATTCAAGAAAAGAATTATGAAGTCTCTTAAATTCTGTGCCTTGGAGCATATAGTTGAAGAAGACATTTAGGATAGATACAGGAAAGTAACAACATCCTTTTCCTAATCAATTCATAGCTGTCTTCAGTGAAACACAAAAGTACAATTTTGGGAAATTCATAATAGGTCTTCTATAATAATGTACCTTGGTTTTGAATCTAAACATACATGATATTCTGAGCAAAACTTTAATACATACACAAATATGAAGACTCTGACATTTCTCTTCTTTCTTCTGCTTCTAAGAATCAATTTAATATGCTGAAATGAAACAGAATTTAATCTCAGTGCACTGGTATATTAGAGAATACAGAATGTAGTGAAAACAATTGTAACTTCTCATAGGTACAGCACGGGGGAAATTATGCAATTGTCCTGATAACAATATTTGCTGTTGCAACTTCTGCTAGAAGAAATATTAAAAAGGGGACTCTCTGTTCAGTTTATGATATTGGCTATGAAACCAAAATTACATTCCTATGACAAGGAAAATGTATAAATCAAGGAATAAGATTCTTTAAAGCAGGGGTATCAAACTCAAGGCTTGTAGGCTGGATCCGGCCCACGAGGTGCTTAAATCCGGCCCACAGAGCTGGATTGAAAATATAATGACTTGCCTGCAGTGCCTCTGCTAGCTAAAGCCGGCTGCATGTGGGACCCCCATGGCCCATTTTCTGTCTCCATGGTCTCCTGCAGCACTCTGCCAGCTGAAAACAGACAACACAGCCCGTTTTTGGCCCATTTTTGGCAAGCAGAGTGCTGCAGGAGGCCATGGAAGGCAAAAAGGAGACACTGGCCCCCCGCGCGCGCGCACACACACACACACACACACTATGCCACATTTTGGCCAGTAAAGTGCTGCAGAAGGCATCTGTCCCATCTCCCCTCAGCTCCCCACCATCCCCCCTGTTGGCCTGCCGAGGAGAACTGCAATACTGATCCAACCTTTGAAGAAATCCAGTTTGACACCCCTACTCTAAGGTCAAAATGAATTATGTGTAGATATATGTATTAGGAGGATTACTAACAAAAGAAACAGTGAAGGTAAACCTAAAGCAAGTTCTAATTTGAATACTGACTAACTATTCTGCCCTTAACTGCCCTTAAGATAGTTCTACATCAGTCCAACAATAGGCCAATCCTTCCTTTCAGTATCCTCTTGCAAAATTGTGAGTGGATATTTGATAGGCTGAGAACCATTCCAAAAGTTGTTGCAGAATTACAGTGTTGAGTTTGTTAGATATTAGCAACTGCCATAATGGTTTCCACCAAGGTCCTCTGTTCCGGCGGGAACAGAGATTCAATCTCATTGGTCGAAGGGTCTGACAGCTCCCTATAAAAGGGCTGCTGCCAGACTGAACCTTCGCTGGATTGTACATACTTGTTCTGTTACAATAAAGAGCTGTTGTTGCCTAAGCCTGAGTGTGCCTTTCCTTTACCAAATCTAACAGAGATGGGAAAGTTATACTTATTGCAGCATAGCCAAAGTAACTAAGCTCAGTTGATTAAATTTTAATTATTACCTCAATTTTTTTTGATCCACTTTTGTCCCACTCTGTTTTTTATACTGTGCCTTCTGATCTGTTCTTCTTGTGATTAAGTAGTTTAGTAAACTTTTAACTTCTCTATTTTTTTAGTATTATCAACTACATCATCATTTACAATCCTGCTACCATCCTGTCAATCTTTTTGCCACATAGTTGTATTTCAATAAATACTTAGAGAGAGGCTCTTTCTAGTAAAAGGCAGATTCTTTCAACCCCTTTCCTCTAGATCAGGGGTATCTAAACTTGGGAACTTTAAGACTTGTGGACTTCAACTCCCAGAATTCCCCAGCCAGCCTGGCTGGGGAATTCTGGGAGTTGAAGTCCACAAGTCTTAAAGTTCCCAAGTTTGGACACCCCTGCTCTAGATGGAGCAAAAATTGATACCATTCTCTGCCTCCCGAGTCCCAGCTGGTTGGGAGGAAATGGAGATTTTGCAGTAACCTTACCCTGGAGTGGGGAGGAATGGAGATTTCATAGTATCCTTCCCCTGCCAGACCCACCATGCCATGCCCACCAAGCCATGCACACCCACCATGCCATGCCCATAGAACCGGTAGTAAAAAATTTTGAACCCCACCACTGGTTGTATTATCTCCCAACCTCTTTGAAGAACATCTGGGTAAAAGCCAAGGAGAAAGGAGAAAAAGACTTTGCTTCAACATTCAGGTTACCTCTAAAAATAGGTAACAAGTTTAGTCAAACAGTGTGTTCAGTGTAAATTTTTGTCTGTATGTAATAGAAGTCTTATTTGATCATTTGCTTTTTTCTCTGCACAAATAGAACATTTTGTGCAATTTCAAGGTAAGTTGAACATTTACTGTTCTTAATAAAGAGATAATATTTCTCCTTACTAAGAGATAATATTAAACTTGAAAGCCATCTGCCACGAGCCCTTAATGCACATTTTTTTTACAGCAGGCTTTGTATATATCTATTATATCTTTGTATATTTTATCTATTTTTGCAAAATTAGTTTATTGCCGAAAGAAAGACCTCTAGCCATAAGCCTTTATGCCACAAGATCAAGAGGTTACATTATGGGAATTATGGTCAATTCTCTCTCACGGACTGGCATAAAGAACAAGATGCTAAGTAAGATCCCTCATGGAAGATGCCTTAATGCGGCATGGCAGCTATCAGCCTGTGGCACTGCTGAGGTGTTATGGAAGACCAGGATGCTTCAATAGCGGCCAATCAAGCACAGTAATCCCACAGTCATTGAACCAGTTTTGGGTGCTTTTGGCAAAAGTTGCTCTCATTTAAAAAAAAGGACTTTGGACGAAGGAGCAATAGAACTTTGGAGCACTGTGCTTCATTAAGACCAGGGTCAACGCAACCATCTACCAGGAGATTTTGGAGCACTTCATGCTTCCTTCTGCAGACAAGCTTTATGGGGATGCTAACTTCATTTTCCAGCTGCCCACACTGCCAAAAGCACCAAAACCTGGTTCAATGACCATGGGATTACTGTGCTTGATTGGCCAGAAAACTCGCCTGACCTGAACCCCATAGAGAATCTATAGGGCATTCCCAAGAGAAAGATGAGAGACATGAGACCAAACAATGCAGAAGAGCTGAAGGCTGCTATTGAAGCATCCTGGTCTTCCATAACACCTCAGCAGTGCCACAGGCTGATAGCTGCCATGCTGCATTAAGGCAGTAATTGCTGCAAAAGGGCCCAAAACAAGCACTGACCTTTTCAGAGGTCCAATATTGTTCTATGTACAATCATTGTTTTATTGATTGCATATAATATTCTAATTTTCTGAGATGGTGGATTTGGGGTTTTCATGAGCTGTACGCCACAATCATCACAATTATGACAAATCACAACTTGAACTATCTTGCTTTGCATGTAATGAGTCTTATCTCATACATCAGTTTCACCTTTTAAGTTGCATTACTGAAATAAATGAACTTTTGCACGATATTCTAATTTTTCGAGTTTTACCTGTATATCCTATAGCTCCAGTTGTTAAATTACAGTTATCAAATGGCATATCTGTTCTTAAGGTTAAAAAAAGTTCAAAACACCTGGTTATGGAATGCATGCAATGGCTGCAAAAAATGTGTGCATCTAGGTTTATTATAAGCTAGTCTTATTTCTAGAAATGATTCTTTGTGGATACAACTTATTTGTGAAATACTGTATTGCTACAAATACCTGGTTTTAAGGTATATTATATATGCAACATAACTTTAACCTTTTTAAACCTTATTTATGGACATATAAATCCAATAAACAAACAGACATAGGGTATGTAATCTGCTTAGAGCTGTCAAACTCCTAGCCCAGGGGCCAGATGCATCACACGCTGGCCACGCCCATGCCTGGTTTAGCAAAGGGCAGAAAAGTCCCGATACATCACATGATGCCACTGTGACGATGTGAGTTTGACACCCCTGGCTTAGAGTCAATAATTATTGGAATAGAAGACTGCTGGAAGAAACTGCCTGTAAGTCGTTGCAGTTTTTTCGGCATGGTTTTTCAGAAGTGGTTTGCCATTGCCTCTTTCTCAGGGCTGAGAGAAAATAGCCCAACTGGTTTTGTGCCTAAGGCAGGATGAGAACTAATAGTCCCTGGTCTGTAGTCTGATTCCTTAACCAATATATCAAATTGACTCTCAGGAGTAGAACATAAACCAGGTTAAATTAACTAATCATTTTTATTATACATGGAGATCATATGCTATTTGCCTACAGTCTCAAAATATGTGCCATATTTTGCAACTTTTCAGGTGACAGTCTACAAAGGGGTTATGTGAGAGCACAAATGTGATGGAGAAGAGCCAATAAACTATCTAGACTGTGGAAAGAGGAATCAGGCAAAAGAGGAAGGGGAAAGGAGAAATCAGGGACACCATATCTTATTTTTATTCTCTAATGTGACAGGATGATATCTAAGTGTTGATGGCTTCCTCTGAAATTGTATCCCAGGAAAAGTTATTTGAAATTTACAAATGTGTTACTTTTCCTTTCATTCTAATTTTACTGATACACCAATCACTAATACAGTATATGAAAGCATAACTTTCAGTATTAGCAAGTTGTCATTACAAATGTGGATTATTGTAATTTATCAAACCAAATCTGCCGTACTACCATTGACCTTTCTCTGGAAATAGCTACAAAAAACATAACTTGGAATCTAAAAAAAGGTGTTCTATAACAGAATGAATAATGTTTTGCTAAAAGATCACACGGGGTTGAATAGCTTGTGGGAAGGAAGGTACAGGATGGGATTTTAACTACAAGAAAAAGAGGATTGTGTTGTACTTTGCGAAGGTTGTAGGTGTATGTATTGTATACATTCTCAAAGCACTGGGCTTTCATTTGTGGCTGTTGCTTGGACTATGATTCCATCTTGTATTTACTAAAGAAGTATACTTCTTGTAAGGTTAAGTGTGAAAATAAATCACTTATATTGTATAAAACCTTACAGCCTGAAAATTTTGCAAATTTGTAGATTTTGTCTTCTTCATAACCACCCTTCACTTATTTGAGGACAGTTATGTCTTCCTATTCTAAATATTTTCTTTTTCAAATCCTTATCTAAACATACCCCACACCTCCAACAGGTCCCTACATATATTTTCAGGCACTTTTTTATATTGGTTGCTCTCCTCTGGGGACACTAGTTTGTCAATTATATTCCTAAGTGAAATGTCTAAAACTATACACAATATTCTAGTTGCAGTTTGACCTACATAGAAGAGGAATATGTCAGCGTTCCAAATATCATGCAGAATTAAATCATTTTCCAAGGCAAAGTTATCCTTAAAGCTCCAATTTAATAAGACAGACATGTTGGCATTATGCTATAAAATTTCAACTCTATTTTACATCCTGTGGGTTCACCCAGTTGAAAGTTCATATCTTTCCCCACACCCCATAATTCATCACATGTTCCAATCATCAACTTCCACACTGGCATCTACACCCCTCTGCTTCCGGTCAGGTGTCGAGGTGCGGAGACAAAAGATGACCTTGGCTTCTATAAAAGAATGACAACATACATTCCACAATCCTACTCCTTTCTATTCCCCCCTCCCAACTACTACACTATTGAAACACATAGGAAATTATAAGAAAGTGTGGCAGGCCAAAGATTCTTAAAGGAACCTCTGCAGGCCTGACAGGCGGCCTCTCTCCAAAAACCCCACGTTGTCTGCAAAAGAAGTAAAAGTATACATTACTATACACATTTAACCACCTCTGCCTCCCCCAGGGGGACCATTTGGCTTATCAGGGGACTTCTCATGGAAATGTTTCACTAATTTATCCGCTTTCAGATCCCAACTCTTCACCCACGTAGCTTCGGACAAAGGGTATCCCTTCCAATGCACTAAATATTGTAATTGACCTCTATACAGCCTGGAATCTAATATTTTTTTCACCTCATAATGTGTTTCCCCTTCTACCACCACGGGAGGAGGTGGAGCTTGGGTGGATGGCCTTATGCTAGACCCCCTTACTGGCTTCAATAAGCTACAGTGGAATACCGGGTAAATTTTCCCTAGGAGTCTGGGTAGGCTGAATCGAACTGTAACTGGGTTAATTATCTTTTCTATTGGGAAAGGACCTAGAAATTTTGGACCTAATTTCTTACTAGGCATCCTTAACCTTATGTATTTAGTAGACACAAAAACTTGGTCCCCCACTCGAAAGGGGGGTTGTAGGGAGCGATGTTTATCAGCTTGCTTCTTGTAGGCTTCTGCCGCATCTGCTAGCACCTTTTTCGTATTCTCCCATCCCTTCTTTAGTGCCTCCATCCATTCATTTAGAGACATGGAGGAGGGGTGTTCTTTAGGTAGTTCAGGCATGGGAACGAATTCCATGCCACTGGTAATCTGGAAAGGAGTTAATCCTGTACTGCTGTGGACCGCATTATTATATGCTACTTCGGCGAAGGGTAGTAAGTCCGACCAATTGTCTTGCTGATAGTCCACATAACACCGGATGTACTGTTCCACCATTGCATTGGCCCTCTCTGCTGCTCCATTTGTGCTGGGATGAAATGCTGAGCTGAGTCCCTGTGTGGACCCGATCGATTTTAGGAATTCTCTCCAGAACTTGGCGGTGAATTGAACTCCGCGATCTGAAATGATCCTTTTTGGTACCCCATGTAGGCGATAAATGTGTTTCACAAACATTTTTGCTAATTTCTTTGCGGATGGTAGGCCTGAACAAGCGATAAAGTGTGCTTGCTTGGAAAACAAATCAATAACTGTCCAGATTACTCTATTGCCCTTGCTATCTGGAAGCTCGACGATGAAGTCCATTGCTATCTCTTCCCATGGTCGGCTAGGGTTGGCTACTTGTTGTAGTAGTCCAGGGGGCTTTCCTGGCCGGTTTTTCATTGTGGCACAAGTAGCACAGCTTTTTACATAATCTTCCACCTCCGACCTCATCTTCGGCCACCAAAATTGACGTCTGGCGAGGTGGAGAGTTTTCAGGAATCCTAAATGACCTCCTAGTTTCGCATCATGACTCTGCTGTAGTACTTGCAGTCTCATCTCTGCAGGGATGTACAGTTTGGATCCCTTCCAGGCTACGCCAACATTCATTGATAGGATGTCCTTGTTGTTGTTGAACCATGGGTCTGTCTGGAGGGCCGCTTTCAGTTCGGTTTTCAGCTTATCTTGGCTTCGAGTGGTGACTTGAGCTACCTTTTGGTGGGAAGGAGATATGATGGGGTTGACAACTTCTTCCTTTTTACTGTCAAACTGGGGTTTTCTCAACAGCGCATCTGCTAACAAGTTCTTTCCTGCGGGGATGTGTTTTATTTCAAATTTGAACCTTTGGAAATATTGGGCCCAACGAACTTGTTTAGGGGATAACTTCCAATGGGCAAGGAGAGCTTCGAGGTTTTTATGATCAGTCCATACCTCGAACGGTATATACCCCCCTTCCAGGAGATGTCTCCAGGTGAGCATGCTCCACCTGATCGCGAATGCTTCCTTCTCCAAAATGGGCCACCTTCTTTCCGTAGTGGTGAGTTTCTTGGAGATGTAAGCGCAAGGTAAGAGGTGGCCTTTTTTATTCTTTTGCAGTAGCACTGCGGCTATCGCGACATCACTGGCATCCGTTTGGATTATGAAAGGTCGCTCTGCATCGGGGTGTTGCAATATGGGTTCTTGGGCAAAGAGCCATTTTAATTTCTCAAAAGCCTTTTGACAATCCATTGTCCATTTTAACGGTTGGTTTGCTTTTGGTTTAGTTGGGGAAGGCCCCGTTTTTAAGAGTTCCGTCAATGGTAGGGCAATTTCAGAGAATGTCGGAATAAACTGCCTATAGAAATTTGCAAATCCAAGGAAGCTTTGTAATTGTTTGCGAGTGCTTGGAGGTTTCCAATCCAACACCGCTTTAACTTTTCCTGGATCCATTTCTACTCCTTCATTGGAGATACGATAACCCAGGTAATCTAGCGAGGTCTTGTGGAACTCACACTTTGACAACTTTGCATACAGTTTGGCAGCCAGAAGTTTTTTCAGGACTTGCCGTACCAGTTTCACATGTTCTTCCAGGGTCTCAGAGAAGATCAAGATGTCATCTAAATAGACGAGTACTCCGCGGTATAGGTGGTCGTGCAGCACTTCATTTATGTACTGCATGAATACTGTGGGTGCTCCTTGTAGACCAAAAGGCATTACTTTATATTGGAAGCTGCCCAGAGGAGTGTTAAAAGCGGTCTTCCACTCATCCCCTTTCCGGATTCGTATACAGTAATACGCCTCTCTCAAGTCCAGCTTGGTGAAAATCTTGCCTTTAGCCAAGTGGTTCAACATATCTTTCATGAGAGGCAGGGGATAGGTATTCTTTTCGTATACCGCATTTAAAGCTTGTAAGTCCACACAGAGGCGAACTCCCCCATCCTTCTTTTCTTTGAAAAGCACTGGGGCTGCTACTTTCGATTTGGCTGGTTCAATAAAGCCTCTTTTCAAATTGGTGTCAATGTACTTCCTCAATTCTGTCATCTCCTTAGGAGTCATAGAGTACATTTTTGGCTTTGGTAAGGTTACCCCATGTTTGAACTCTATTGCACAGTCTGTGGGGCGGTGAGGTGGAAGGTGGTTTCCGTCTTCCTCACTGAACACCTCCGCCAGATCCCAATAACTCTTTGGAACTCGTTGGATACCCGGAGGTTTAGTGTCTGCTGCGGTTGCCGCAGGTTCCGGACGGTCTGGGCTGTTGGGTTCCAACGTTCCTGGGTGCCCTTTTGGCTCCACTGGTGGCAGTGGCCCGCAGCCGATAGTCAGTTTTCTAACGCCGTCCTCCCACTTTATTGTAGGTGCCCTCTGTTGGCTTGGAGCATTTTCCCATGCTGATGGCAAAGGAGGTGGCCAGTGGCATCTCATCCATCCAAACTCTGGGAAGAAAACCCAATCTGGTTCTGCTTCATTTACTGGTTGCAGCCCAATTTGTGGTGGCTGGCAAGTGAAAGAAGCTGGCCAATTTCTTTCTTGCTGCCAAGGTTGAAATTCCCATTTTGAAAGGGAATCTGTCTCCCACTTAGTTGCTGGGTAATAAGTCATTTCATTTATTGCCGTTTGGAAGGAGTAATTATCTCCATTCAAGTCCTCCAGCTCATTGCAGCTTTTACTAGTGAAGGGGGGGAAAGATTGACTCACGTTTGGTTGAAGAAGTCGGTCTGAGAGGCCCCTCCAGCCATCCCCCTCCGGCTGTGCATGCATCTTCCCAGAGGCTATACAAGTGAAAATTTCCTCCCACGCAAATTCTTTTGCACTTCGGAAGAACTTCAGAGAAGCAATTCATCATTAGCTTCTTTATCTTAATTGTTCACTGATATTTTACGCTGATGTGGTCAGCGTTGGGAAATCAGTACCCCTCACCAGCCCCCCCATACGAGGGGGGGGTCTGATGCTTTATTTTAAAGGGAGAGTTGAAATAATGTCAGCGTTCCAAATATCATGCAGAATTAAATCATTTTCCAAGGCAAAGTTATCCTTAAAGCTCCAATTTAATAAGACAGACATGTTGGCATTATGCTATAAAATTTCAACTCTATTTTACATCCTGTGGGTTCACCCAGTTGAAAGTTCATATCTTTCCCCACACCCCATAATTCATCACATGTTCCAATCATCAACTTCCACGCTGGCATCTACACCCCTCTGCTTCCGGTCAGGTGTCGAGGTGTGGAGACAAAAGATGACCTTGGCTTCTATAAAAGAATGACAACATACATTCCACAATCCTACTCCTTTCTATTCCCCCCTCCCAACTACTACACTATTTAAACACATAGGAAATTATAAGAAAGTGTGGCAGGCCAAAGATTCTTAAAGGAACCTCTGCAGGCCTGACAAAGTATTTATCTTGATTTTGACGCTATACTTCTTTGGATGCTTGTAGATAGTGTGGAAGATTACATTTTTAATAATTTAATTTAATTTAATTTAATAATTTAATTTAATTTAATTTAATTTAATTTAATTTAATTTAATTTAATTTAATTTAATTTAATTTAATTTATTTAATTTAATTTAATTTAATTTAATTTAATTTAATTTAATTTAATTTATTTAATTTATTTAATTATTTTTTAATTTAATTATTTAATTTAATTTAATTTAGTTATTTTATTTTATTATTTTATTTTATTTTATTATTTTATTTTATTTTATTTTAGGCACACATGTGTGCTTATGTATACACTTTAAAGATCTCTTAGGAATGGAAAAGATATTGATAAAGATATTGATAAAGACATTGATAAAGATATGCAGGAACTATTACTTAGGAAAAGGGGACTGAAGTATTTCTAATGTCAGAACTTTCAAAATCTAGATTTCTAATGTCAGAACTTTCAAAATCTAGATTTCCACATGTATTGCTGCTCAATATTGTCCTGCCATTCTACCCTCATATATTACCTTTTGTCCAACTAAACAAAGAATTTCATATTTTGCCTCAAGGAATTCATCTTGCTGACTTATGACTTTATGTATTTATATATCATCCATCTCACTGTTGAGTGACTCTGGGCAGCTTGCAACATCATAAAGCAATATAAAAACAAGTAGCATATTAAAAACATTAAAACATTAAGAATTAACAAAAAATGTAGATAAGAAAGGAATCAGTGCATATACAATATGGAAAGGTGAGGGTCTTCTGAGTGTATGGACTGTTTCCATTGGGGCACCCAGCCAATTGGCAGAGCCATGTTTTCAAGTCCTTTCAGAAAGTCAAAGATATGGTGGAAGGTCTCACATTGAGGACACAACGTTCCAAAGGGTGGGTGTCATGGCAGAAAAACTTTTTCTCCTGAACTGAAATTTCTCCTAAAATTGCTTGGCCAATTAGGTCTGCAGCATACACCTCCTGCTGGAGCAAGTGGGGCCAGCCAATTCCATTGGGGGAGATGGTTCCTCAGGTAACCTGATCTCATGCTATAAAGGGATTTAAAGGTAACAAACATCTTGAATTGTACCTGGTAGTAAATCAGAAATTGCTGCAGCTCATCAAGGTCCACCTGAATTTTGATCCTACAATATAAAATGCTCAGTACCTTAGCACTCAGTACTTCCACATCCCTAGTTACTGTCTTATCTTCAAATTTGAAAACCTGTAATGCAAATCATTTATGGGTGCATTGAACAGTAAAGACCTAGACTGGAGTCTAGTCACTCAGCACTTCTTTCACTAGATTTATTCATTGATATATATATTCACTGATTCCATTTGTTCAAAGAGTTTTGTATCCAACTAATGATATCATAGTTCAGCCCACATGTTGCCATTTTTTCTGACAGAATGTCATGGGAAGATTTGAAAAATATTTTTTGAAGTCAAGGTACACTATTTTCACAGCATTTTTGTGGTTAACTAAACTGATTATTCTATCAAAAAAAGAGATCAATTTTGTTTGGCATGCTTTATTCTTGATAAACTCTTGGAATATCCTGCCAAACAATACATTCTTTTCTAAATGCTTATAAATTATTTTATAAAATATTCCAGAGTTTTGACCAGTACTAAAGTCAAGCTGACCAGTCTGTAGCTATCAAGTCATATTTTCACTATTCTTGAAAATGTTAACAGTAATTTGTCCTTCTCCAATCTTCTGGCACTACTCTTATCCTCCATAATTTCTCAAAAATTATGAAGGATAAGGGATACCAGAATGTCTTCCAGACTCTCTTTCCAGATTTTCAGATGTAATTGATCTGGTTGTGGAGATTAAACTTGTTTATAGTAAGCATATATTTCCAAATCATTTTTTTAACTTCTTTGGGTTGCCTCTTTTTCCTCTTCCTTTTTTTCTGGATGAATTTGAAGATGAATTAAAATTATGTTTGTTTTGTCTTTCTGTTCTTTTTTCTTCCTTTGAAATTGAACTGAAGATGAGTTTGAAAATAAAGTCAATTGAAAGTCCACTGAAAGGTTGACTTAAGTGGAGATTCATACAAATGAAAAAGAACCAATGAGCAAATACCATTATTATCTGAAATTGAAAAGATTCAATTTCGTACTACATGTCCACTACACAATGGAGAAGAGTGCCCATTTCTTTTGGCTAGAAAAATATAGCACACAAAGCTGCTTATCCTTGCTTATTGTTTAATCTATCTTTTTGCAAACTTCCTCAGAGAACTTGAAAAGATATTTTCCTTACTAATAAATATATTGAAATAATAATGGACTTCATTTCTAATTCAAATGACAGTGAAGAATTGTTCTCCATTATTTCTTTTTTTCTTTTATATTACATTTCTCTCATACTCATTCTAGAAATAGGTAATCAGCAAATATTAAAGGAACTGGGGTAATAAAGTGTAGATTTATGTAATAACTTTGGACTCTTGTGTCCTTTGATTTTTTAAATTATATTTTTCCCTGCCATTAGGAACACAAGCTGTAGAACCACACCATCTCACACTTAATGAGAGTGGCCAGTGGTTGGATTCAATTTTTTTTACTACCAGTTCTGTGGGCACGGCTTGGTGGGTGTGGCATGGCTTGGTGGGCATGGCAGGGGAAGGATATTGTAAAATCTCCATTTCCTCCCCACTCTAGGGGAAAGTTACTGCAAAATCCCCATTTCCTCCCAATCAACTGGGACTCAGGAGGCAGAGAATAGATGGGGGCGGGTCCAGTCAGAGGCGGTATTTACTGGTTCTCCGAACTACTCAAAATTTCTGCTACTGTTTTCCAGAACTGGTCAGAAGCTGCCGAATACCACCTCTGCTTAGGGGTAAGGGCATGATGTAAAGGCACTTCACTGGAAGATAGGAGGTGATGTTAATATTAACTACCACAGTGCCTACTAAGATAGAAGCCAGAACTATCTTGTATCCCCAGAGAATTTCTGGGATAAAAGGATAGCTCTCAAGTCTTTTTCCTTATCGTCAGAGTATTACCACTGCATGTATATGGAAAATATCTAGAGAACTTTACATTTTCAAAAACAAAAATGTCAGGCACAGGACACTGTATGAGGGAACTTTATCCAAATCAGATGGTAGCAATCAGTGATTCTTGCAGCTTCCATCTCTCAATCATGTGTTCACTTAGCAACCATTTTGCTTAATGACCAAGACAATGAAAGGGAATATAGTCACTAAACTAGGAGAAGGGTGTATGGAGAAAAGAGTATTATATGAATATTATCAGAAAGAACCTAAGCATATGCACTATTCATCTTCTGTCCTCACTTCCTTTGTACTCCCAGACTTAGGATACTGTTTAGCAGCAAACCATAGTTTCCTAATTCATCTAAATAGACTCACTATGAGAATAAGACTTAAGTGCCATCTGTGTTTGCAGTAAAATAAAATAAAATAAAATAGTAGACTGGAAATTTAAATTATATGATTGGTGATGTCTGTATTATATAAGTGGTCCTTAAGATTTCTGTTGAAAAAGGTTGAATATTATCATTAAGCAAATTAATATTTATTGTGATTTTTGGGGGCTAGTTTGATACAGGAGAAATTCTTGGAATTGTGGGTGCTCCACCACTGGAGTTTTTAAGGAAAAGATTGGACATTCATTTGTCCAGGATGGTATAAGGACTCCTGACTTGGATAGCAAGTTGGACTAGAACAGGGGTCCTCAACCTCTGGATGGTGGCCCAGTAGTGGCCAGTGAGCAGTTTGCAGCTGGGTCGAGGAAACGGTGGGTGAATGCGTACATGGGTGAGCAGCAGGCAAGTGCATGCACATGTACTCAATTTGTGCAAGCCGTGGGCACATGTGCATGCCACTCACACAAAGGAGCTGCGTGCATGCACATGTTAGATAGGCGAGGAAGTAGACAGATGCCGTGAGGTGAATTCAAAGGCTTTAATTGTAGCAGGCTTGTAACAAGCGAAATACAGGAGAGAAGCAATGTTCCCCTGCTTGACAGCTATTTATACGGAGCTGTCAAGCAGGGAAACCAATGAGGAGCGAAGAACAGCCCGCTCTTCAGCCAAGCCGCGTCTTACTCAATCAGACGCGGCTTGGCTGTTGCTAGCAGACCGGCAGGGAATCCCCGGTCGTAAGTCGAGGAATACAACAGCACACTTGCCTTCTGCTCTCACAGAACAAACCCTCCCCCCCCCCCCCGCTGGTCCACAAATCCAGAAAGTTTGAGGAACTCTGGACTAGAAAACCTCCAAGGTCCCTTGCAGCCCAATGATTCTAACATTCAATGTCAGAAGTAACAGAATGGAGGCTAGCAGATCAAGGTCGATTTACAATATGAAATAAAGTATTCACAGAATCGGAATCAAAAGAACTGCAAAGGTCAACCCAGGGCAAAGAAATTGAAGCCTTGCCAGAAGTAGTTCAGACTGTAGAGGCAAACCAGAAACAGTCAGCAGTAGAGGGAGCCAACATAGATATTGAAGCATCATCCTCCCTCTTCTCAGAAAGAACAAAGCTCTCTAGCTAAAAAATGAACGGAAACAAAGCTGAGTATCTAGAACAGCACAAAAACAACAGAATAAGACTGCCTGCAATGAAGTTTGCTTCAAAGAAATAGCTAACACAAATATTAAAAGATAATAATATTGTAATGTAAAATAAAAAAACCAGCTCACTGCAAGAAACAAACCAACTAATGTACAATACAGTTTTAGTTATAACTGAATTTTGGAATGCAAAATCAACAAAGAAGAAAAAAGCCAACCAGTGCACCGATGAAATGGAAAATAAGATCAGCATGTTAAGTCAGATGCAAACAAACTACAACAGATGAAAGACAAGAGGCTGACGAACAAAAAGAATATCTGAAAGGCAAGAAGGTGAAGAAGAATACCTTATCAAGAAACATCACCTAGAAACAAGAAAGATCAAGGAAGCATTGGAAATAACAAAGCAGCAGATAACAGGAATACCGAAGAAAAGTGACAGATTTGAAGCTCAAATTGCACACTATAGGAAAAATCTCCAATTTCAGTCAAATTACAAACATTTCTACCAAATTCATCACTGGAGAGACTATAGTGATAGTCAATATCACTATACCTGACAAAGAATAAAACTTTCTAACTCTGGATACAGCTGTGGGACAACTCAAAGAAATACAACGTGAATGCAGCTTATAAAAGAGGTGGATAAGAATAAAAAAAGAAGCTGGAATGAAATAAGTTCTAAGAACAGCAAGCATGGTGGGAAAAAGAGCAAAGGAGCTGAAGAATTGGTCAATACTAGGTGAAGATAAAATGCATGATTTTTGGTCAAAACATGTGACTGCTCTAAACCCATTCCTTTCCAAGCAGTATAACAGCTTATTTCAAGGAGATGAAAGAGAAGATTGTTTAACATTTGGCAAAATCTACATGGTAATGAAAAATCTAACAAAAGAGGCAGCACCAGGGAACTACAGGCCAATTAATTGTTTACCAATAACTTTCAAATTTCTAACTGGTATGGTTGCTGATAAGGTCCAACAACATCTAGTTGAAAACAAGCTCTTTTCCTCTGTGCAAAAAGGAAACTGTCCAAATAGCAGAAGTCACCAGAGGAACAAAATATCAGCTCCTAATTGACAAGATGATTCAGAAATCTGCAAGAGAAGGAAGACCAACTTGCATCTAGCTTGGGTTTCAAGGCATTCAACTCACTGCCCAGAAATAACAGGAATCAGTAGAAACATCAGAAGCTTTAATAAAAGATTGATGGCACCATAGAAAATCACAGAACACCAAGACCTGCAAATAAAAGTAGAATGACAGTTGTTAGATATTAGCATATATCGCTGTAAGTCTCCACTCAGGTCCGCCGCTAGGGCGGGAACTAGGGGTTGTTCCGATTGGACGGAAGGTGTACCCGATCCCTATAAAAGGGGAGCTCTCAGACCACACACCAAGCTGGATCACTAATACTACTAATAAAGAGCTGTTAAGTCACTACTTGTCCGGAGTCTGTTCTCTCGTTGCCCGAATCTAACACTGGAGACGAAGATGGGATCGAGAGACAGATAGGACGAAGAAGCTACCTCCAGAATCCAAGGATTCGATCCAGCCTAGGAATTCGGCGGAAATTCCGGCAGCCATCTCAGCGCGGCAAATTCAAACGCAGACAAGATGGCGATGCACACTCCTCCAGCCCCATTCGACCCAATTGCCGATCATTGGGAATCCTACATGCTCAGGTTCAAGTGTTTTCTCGAGGCAAACGATTACACAGGAGTACCGGACTCTCGAAAGAAGAATATATTCCTGAGTTACTGCGGCCGAGAGGTTTTCGAGACGGCCAGGGACCTCTCAGAGCCAACCCCCATTCAGGCGGTAACATGGACGGCGTTGAAACAGACATTGCAAACACATTACGCGCCAAAACCTTCCCGCCACATTTGCCGCCAAGGATTCAACACGAGGAACCAGAAGGCGGGAGAATCTATCAACCAGTACGTTGCAGCTCTACGGAAGGCAGCCACGCATTGTGGATTCAGGGATCTGGACGAGCAAATCCTGGATCGCCTCATATGCGGGTTGAGAGACATTTCTCTACAGAAACGGTTGTTGGCCAAACCCAACTTAAGCCTACAGATTGCACTCGATGAGGCGAGAGCTTCTGAATCAGCGGACAGATCATCCAAGACCATACAACGCGGATACAGTATGATCCAGACCGGAGCCAGACACGCCAGAGTACATTATGAGGACACTGATCAAGAGGTCGAGGACAGCGAGTTCGAAGACAGCCATCATATGCGGATCAGTCACACAAGACCGGTGGGGAAACCTGAATTCCGTTTGCCACCATGTGCAAGTTGCGGAGGGAACCACCCCCGGTCTACCTGTCGTTTCAGAAACGTTGTTTGCTCGCATTGCGACAAACTTGGGCACATCGCATGAGTGTGCCGGAGAGAAGTCCCTGCCTCACGAAGGCAGCCTCCAATGTACCGCCAACAGAAGCCCAACCCAGGGGCTTGGCGGAAAAACAAAGGGCGCCCAGAGAGAGAACCGAGGAAGTTAGCCGAGAGAGAATACACACAAAGAGCTGAAAGGGCGTATTACCAGAGCGCCGAGAGAGAGTATTCCCAGGATACCGATGAGGAGAGAGAGTTGACCCAGAGAGAACTAATGCGAACCTATCTCACAGCGATAGGTCAGGTCCGCACCAAGCGGCCTAAAATGCTGAAAATCACTGTCCTCCTGGAGGACTCCCCTTGCGAGCTCGAAGTTGACACGGGATCCCCCCTCATCCACGATCTAATTTTGGAGGGGGACCCGGACCTCGCCGGAATAACCGAGACCTGGTTGGGCCACGAGGGAGGTCTACCCCTTGTGGAAATGTGCCCGCCAGGTTATCGAGCATTTCACCAGCCTCGGGCCCAGGGAAGGGGCGGTGGGGTAGCAGTGATTATCCGGGAAGACTTAGAGCCGAGAGAGTTCACCGTGCCGCAGACATCCGGGTGTGAGTCCCTCGTCGTGAGATGGGGCCCAGGGAGGCAGTTGGGCCTGCTGATAGTATACCTGGCTCCTCGCTATACTTCAGCGGCCCTGCCCGAACTCCTTGAGCTGATCTCATCGGTGGCGGTTGAGACCCCCAAACTTTTAGTGATGGGGGATTTTAATCTGCCGTCGATGGGAGAAGCGTCTGAGGGGGTTCGGGAGTTCATGGCTTCCATGACAGCCATGGACCTGACCCAGTTAATTCAGGGCCCTACTCACAGGGGAGGCCACACCCTGGACCTTGTTTTTGTCTCTGGCCAGTGGACGAGTGATCCGGGAATAGGGGATCTAGACACTATTCCCCTGTCATGGTCGGATCACTCACTTCTCCGGCTGGACTTCCCTGGTGCTACCCCCCGCCGCGAGGAGGCGGAACTGGAAGGTATTAGATGGTTCCGCCCCAAGCGCCTGATGGAACCGGATAGGTTCCAGACGGAACTTGGGCCACCTCCTGTGGACCTGACCCGCCCCCGAGTGGAGGACCTGGTAGTCGCATGGAATAGTGCGACTACCGGGGCCCTAGACCGGGTGGCGCCTTTGCGGCCTCTCCTGCGGCGACGAACCACCCTGGCACCTTGGTTTACCGAGGAGCTAAGGGTGATGAAACGCCACAAGAGACGCCTAGAGAGTCGTTGGAGATCCTCCCGCTCCGAATTTGACCGAGCACAGGCACGAGCCTATTTGAAGACGTACCTTGTGGCATTAAGAGCGGCCAAACGTCAACATTGCGCCGCTCTTATTGCGTCTGCAGATAACCGCCCTGCCGCCCTGTTTCGGGTGACCCGTTCCCTCTTGTTTGAGAGACCACGGGAAGCCCCACTACAGGGCAGAGCAGAGGAGTTTGGGAATTATCTACAGGACAAAGTCGCTCAAATCCGGATGGGATGGACCCCTTTCAGTGGTTCAGTAGAGACGCCCGTTGCGAGTCTTGAGGGACCGCTTTGGGAGGAGTTTGACTCGGTTGCCATCGAGGATTTGGACAGGTTGCGTGGACGTCTGCGACCCACCACATGTTTATTGGACCCGTGTCCCTCCTGGCTTGTACTGGCATCCTGGGAGGTTACGCGCGACTGGCTCCTGGGCCTGGTGAACGCCTCGTTGGGTGAGGGGTCTCTACCGGCCGCCTTGAAAGAGGCGGTGGTGAGGCCCCTGCTCAAGAAGCCTTCCCTGGACCCAACGGACCTAGTCAATTATCGTCCAGTCTCCAACCTTCCTTTTTTAGCGAAGGTTGTAGAGAGTGTGGTAGCACAGCAGTTCCCACGTCACCTGGAGGAAAATGATTATCTAGACCCGCGCCAGTCCGGCTTCCGACCCGGGCACAGCACGGAGACGGCCTTGGTCGCATTGGTTGATGATCTCTGGAGGGCCAGAGATAGGGGTTGTTCCTCTATCCTGGTCCTATTAGATCTCTCGGCGGCGTTCGATACCATCGACCATGGTATCCTGTTGCACCGGCTAGAGGGGCTGGGAGTCAGGGGCACCGTTTTACGGTGGTTTGGCTCCTACCTCTCTGGTCGGACGCAACGTGTGTTGACAGGGGAGCAGAGTTCGACCCGGAGGCCACTCACATGTGGAGTGCCACAGGGATCGGTGCTCTCGCCTCTCCTGTTCAACACATATAT
Source organism: Natrix helvetica (assembly GCF_964273705.1). Taxonomy (NCBI): domain Eukaryota; kingdom Metazoa; phylum Chordata; class Lepidosauria; order Squamata; family Natricidae; genus Natrix; species Natrix helvetica. Next base: position 50,901,719 of record NC_138550.1, read on the forward strand.
GAAACCGCTGGGCGAGATCATCCGTGGTTTTGGAGTGGGATATCATCTGTATGCTGATGATACTCAGCTATACATTTCCACTCCGAACCACCCCAATGAGGCCGTCGAAATGATGTCCCGGTGTCTGGAGGCCGTACGGGTCTGGATGGATGGCAACCGACTAAAACTCAACCCTTCCAAGACGGAGTGGCTGTGGCTTCCGGCCTCCCGGTTCAACCAGGTGCTTCCATCTCTGGCCATCGGGGGCGTCCAACTAGCCCCCATGGAACAGGTGCGCAATTTGGGCGTCCTCCTGGATGCCCGGCTGTCCATGGACAACCATGTAACAGCCGTGGCAAGGGGGGCGTTCCATCAGGTTCGCCTGATGCGCCAATTGCGCCCCTTATTGGACCGGGATGCCCTACGCACAGTCACCCATGCGCTAGTGACGTCTCGCCTGGATTACTGCAATGCTCTCTACATGGGGCTTCCCTTGAGATGCACTCGGAGACTACAGTTGGTCCAGAACGCGGCCGCGCGGGTGATTATGGGGAGGACTAGATACTCCCCTGTAACACCTCTCCTGCGCGAGCTGCACTGGCTGCCTGTGGTCTACCGAGTGCGTTTCAAGGTTTTGATTATGATCTTTAAAGCGCTCCATGGCACAGGGCCTAGTTATATGCAGGATCGCATCCTGCCCCACACATCCCTACGACCAATTCGCGCACACAGAGAGGGACTTCTCCGGGTGCCGTCCGCCAAACAGTGTCGGGGGGCGACACCCAGGAGCAGAGCCTTCTCTGTGATGGGCCCAGCCCTGTGGAATGACCTCCCCCGTGACATCAGGATTACTTCCGATCTCCGCTCCTTCCGTGTACAGCTGAAGACCCACCTCTTTCAATTATCCGGCCTGGCTCAATCGCAATCGTAATTTTCCCATTCCTCCAAACTGTTTTAAATTGTCCTTAAATATTAATTTTTATTGGGTTTTTACAATTGGGGTATTTTAAAGTTGATTTTTAACTGTCTATTGATGTAATTTGTTTCCTCCTCCGTGTATGTATGTAGGTATGTTGTGTATGTATGTACGTTTGGTGTTGTTATATATTTTTTATGTTTTATGCTCCATTGTACGCCGCCCCGAGTCCTACTTGGAAAGGGAGCGGCTAATAAATCCAAATTTATTATTATTATTATTATTATTATTATTATTATTATTATTATTATTATTATTATTATTATTATTATTATTATCGTCCCTGATGATCATTTCATGGTCCGCCATGAAAAAGGCAATCCCTAGCCTTAAGAAGCGCCAACTGCGAACACCAGACATCCTGCTACGTGACTACCAGGGAAACAGGGTCCCCACATTTCGGGTGCAGTTCAAGGACATCGTAGCCCAGCTGCCTGTGACCGTCGCCAGCGCGCCATTACAGAGCCTCCTGGGACTGGATTGGTTTGAAGCCCTGGGGCTAGAAGTCACCGGAATCAACGCCATGGAGAACAGCAGCGCTGAACAGATTTTTAAGGAGTTCGAGGATGTGTTCAGCCCTGGTCTTGGTAAGTATGTGGGTAAACCTATATCATTCAATCTAGACCCCAACGTGGCGCCAATCCGACTCAAACCAAGAAGAGTGCCTTTTGGGCTCCGTCCCAAAATTGATAAGGAAATAGATAAGCTCGTAGAACAAGGGATCCTTGAGCCGGTGGATCACGTGCGCTGGGAAACCCCCATCGTGACCCCAGTTAAACCAGATGGGTCAGTCCGCATCTGCGCGGACTATAAATGCACAATTAATGTCGCCCTACAACAAAGCACATATCCTGTGCCAGTAGTCCAACACCTATTGCACTCGTTGGGGCAAGGAAAAATATTTGCAAAGTTAGACATGGCACAAGCGTATCAGCAGCTGCCTGTGGATAGCGCCACGGCGGAGGCCCAAACTATAGTGACGCATAGGGGTGCTTTCAAATGCAACCGGTTACAATTCGGTGTAAGCATCGCTCCCGGTCTGTTCCAGAGCGTCATGGAACGGCTTTTGCAGGGAATACCAGGAGTCGTCCCTTATTTTGACGACATCTAGGTGTCAGCTGCAAATGAGGAGCAACTATTAAAAAGAGTTAGAACTGTTTTGGCCAGAATCAGAGAAAAGGGTCTCCGCCTTAAAAAGGAAAAATGCCAAATTAACGTGCCTAGCGTAGAATTCCTGGGGTATAGAATCGATGGATTGGGCATACACCCAACATCGAAGAAAATCAAGGCGATCCAGGACGCCCCCACACCATGAAATCAGACCGAGTTGCAGGCATTCCTTGGGCTTCTTAACTTCTACAGCATTTTTCTAAGAGAGAAAGCCACCGTTGCTGAGCCGTTACATCGACTCCTCGCAAAGAACGCGAAATGGACATGGGGACGCCCCGAGGCAGCAGCTTTCGCTGCAGTCAAGCGCCTGCTCACGACCGACTCGTTACTCATCCAATACAGCCAAACTCTACCACTGGTATTGACCTGCGATGCATCACCTTTCGGCGTCGGCGCAGTTCTCAGCCACAGAGTGCCAAACGGAAACGAAGCACCCATAGCATTCTACTCAAGGACTTTATCATCGGCTGAAAGAAACTACAGCCAAATGGACAGGGAAGCGTTAGCCGCTGTGGCTGGAGTCAAACATTTCCACGAGTATCTCTACGGCCGCGATTTCGAACTCATTACGGACCACAAACCACTGCTGGGTCTCTTGGCGGGAAACCACCCCACACTGATCTCACTCTCCCCACGCATGACCAGGTGGACTGTTTTCCTGGCTGCGTATTCCTACAAACTGATACATCGACCGGGATCCACACTAGGGCACGCAGACGCACTCAGCCATTGCCCCCTCCCAGAACTATTAACAGACCCCACTCCCGAGGTACCGGTTTTATTGATTGACTGTTTGGACTCAGGACCTGTTTCTTCTTTGGATGTTGCTAGATTCTCTGCTAAGGACAATGTAATCAGACAAGTACAAACTTGGGTATGGAGGGGGTGGCCAAAGGGAAATGTGGAACCCGAATTCAAACTGTTTTGGTCAAAACGAGATGAACTGTCAGTCTTACAAGGTTGTTTATTGTGGGGGGGTCGAGTTGTTGTTCCATATGCATTGCGGAGAAATGTTTTAGAAGCATTACATGTTGGGCATCCGGGGATCGTAAGGATGAAAGTGTAAGCTAGGAGTTACGTTTGGTGGCCAAACAGGACAAAGAGATAGAGGAATGGGTAGCCACTTGTGATCCGTGCCAAGAGTCTAGACCAGCACCCCCTGAAGCGCCCACCACAGAATGGGACAAACCAAAAGCACCCTGGTCGCGAATACACATTGATTTCGCAGGACCAGTCCAAGGGCAAACGTTTCTAATAGTTGTGGATGCATACTCCAAATGGTTGGAAGTAGTCCTAATGACTTCAATCACGGCAGAGGCAGTCATTAAGGTACTACGGCGGTTTTTCGCCACTCACGGCCTGCCCGACCTCCTGGTCTCCGACAATGGGCCCCAATTCACGGCCATGCAATTCGAAACGTATCTAGCAAGTCAGGGAATTCGGCATGCCCTTGTCGCGCCATTCCATCCGGCCTCGAACGGACAGGCGGAGAGAATGGTGCGATCTGCAAAAGAGGCCCTCGCTAGGATGGGCCCAGGTGATTGGCAAACACGTATTGATCATTACCTTCTAATCCAGCATATTACCCCCAGCGCCATGACGGGTAGGAGCCCCGCTGAACTCCTCATGGGCCGCCGTCTACGGTCTCACCTGGACCGACTTCACCCAAATTACTCTGCCACATCGCCCCCAGACTCTACAAGCAAAATTCGGAAATTTAGCATAGGGGATTCAGTATACGCCCACAACTATGCAGGGGGAACACTGTGGATACCGGCAAAGGTAATTGGTATCACGGGTCCGCGATCATACTTGCTGGAACTAGAGGACAGCAGAAATTGGAAAAGGCACATAGACCAACTCCGGGGTCACCTCACACACTCCAATTTGCGATCTGCTAACGAGGACTACATTCCGTCGGAAAATCAACAAACCGAGACCCCAAACGCAGAGGACTACAGCATCACGGAGCCAGGAGAGGAACCGGAGATCTACGATAGAACGGAACGGCATCCAAGCGAGGAAAGCCTTCCAACCCCTGACTGCGAAACGGAACAAGCAGAAAAAGCCGATCTCACGCCCACCCCAACTCAACCCGAACTCAGACGATCCACCCGAGTAAGGCAGAAACTGACATATTTAAAGGACTTTGTCACTAACAGGAACACTCCGTCTAAGAGGGGAGGGGTGTTAGATATTAGCATATATCGCTGTAAGTCTCCACTCAGGTCCGCCGCTAGGGTGGGAACTAGGGGTCGTTCCGATTGGAGGGAAGGTGTACCCGATCCCTATAAAAGGGGAGCTCTCAGACCACACACCAAGCTGGATCACTAATACTACTAATAAAGAGCTGTTAAGTCACTACTTGTCCGGAGTCTGTTCTCTCGTTGCCCGAATCTAACAACAGTGGTAAAAGAAAGCAAAGATAGTGCCAATAATAATACACAACTTGGGTGCAAACCCAAAACGTCTGGCGCATCACTGGAATATCATTGGCATTTGCAATATCCCCATCAGTCAAATGTAAAAAAAACCAGCTTTGCTTGGATTAGCTTACTTCAGTGATACCTTTAATATTATTGTATTACTGGTACACAACAACATCCCAGGAGTTTGGGAAAGACTCAATAGTAGGACAAAAATGCTAAATCCAGTCTAAACATCAGGCTGATTGTGTAACCAACCACAATAATATATTTGAGTTAGAGGTCACCTGAGTGCAGTGGTGGGTTTCAAATTTTTTTAGAATCTCTTTTGTAGGTGTGGCCTGCTTTGTGGGAATGGCTTGCCAGCCATGTGACTGAGTGGGAGTGGCTTGGCAGTCATGTGACTGGGTGGGCATGTCCAACTTGTAAAATGTGGTAAAACTCACTTAACAACGCTCTTGCTTAGCAACCAAAGCAAGTTGGCTCAGAAATTCTGTCATTTGAAGCAGGCAAGTCTTAAAGCTGTCAAGTTACAAGACCCTTGCACCCCTAACCTTTTAGAAAAAAACCCAGGGGAGTTCCAACTTGACAGCTTTAAGACTTGTGGACTTCAACTCCCAGTATTCCTCCTCCAGTCATGTTGGCTCAGGAACTGGCATTGAAGTGTGCAAGTCTTAAAGCTGTCAAGTTACAAGACCTTTGCACCCCTAACCCTTTAGAAAAAAAAACCAGGGATGTTCAAACTTGACAGCTTTAAGACTTTAAGGTTTAGATAGGACACTTAGAGGTGGGCAGGGCAATTGGTGAGCCAGTCAATCAGTAAGTGACAGGCAGGGCAAGCATGGTGAGGACGGGCAGGTGGAGAGAGTTGGAACCGAAGAGCCAGATTGTCCGAAGACGTCTTCGTGGTTATGTGGCCAGCATGACTAAATGCCAAACATGCACAGAACACTGTTACCTTCCCACCAAAGTGGTCCCTATTTTTCTACTTGCATTTTTTACATGCTTTCGAACTGTTAGGTTGGCAGAAGCTGCGACAAGTAACAGGAGCTCACTCCGTTATGCGCCGCTAGGGATTCGAACCACCGAACTGCCAGCCTTTCTGATAGACAAGCTCAGTGTTTTAGCCACTGAGCCACCACATCCCTTGTTTCAGAGCACATAGGCTTGCCTTAACTATGCATTTTACTTTTCACATTCCTATCAGCCACTTTTTTCATCAACTAACAAAATATTTCATGTCTTGGGTTTTTTAAACAGCATAAATGTATTGCTGTTAAAAGATAAGTATATTCCAGCTTTAATTTCCGAAATAAGAACTTTCTAGAAAAGTGGCAAAAGAAATATTATTAAAAATAAAATATTTTTTCACAAGGATCAAAATCATTAATTAGATATAGATACAATAATCCAGTTCAACTGCAGTTATCTTTCTTTGCCCATGAAAAACTGTATTGCAACATATAAAACTGCAGCATCCTGGACAATTGTTAGAAAACAGGGTTGCTTTTAGGTTTGAAAGAAACAGGGTCTTTCATACAACCCCAGGTTTTTGTTTTTGCTTTGAAGCTGTTGTGTTCTAAAAAATGCAGATACCAGTTGCTAAAAAAAAAAGCCTCTATGTGCAAGTCTTTGAGATGTTATTTAGAATAAAGGAGAAGGAAAGTCAATAACTTAATTTCTACAGGAAAACAACTTCCTTCGCATTTGTTTCCCAAAGATTTACTGTTGCCCGAAATAGCAGGGAACAGTTTATTATCTTCAAGAAACCGCCCTCTTAAAATACAATCTTGTTTGACTGAGCTGATGTCTCTTATTTAAGTTTCATCACTTTAACTTTAACTTTTATTTGATTTCTAGACCGCCCCTCTCCCAGAAGGGACTCGGGGCGGTGTACAGTCATATTAAAAACAGTAAATATACATAGTATAAATATAAAATAAATATAAATGTGGCTGGAGGAGGTAGCAATCACCCTTTCCATCATAAATTCTATTATGGAAGAAAGCAGTGGGTGTACTATTTATGGCTTCACCCAACTGAATCCATCACATAAAGTTTTAGGAAAGATTTTTTTAAAAAATATATAAACTATTGGGGGAGGCAAAGGGAGAAAAATCAATATGGAACCATTTTATTATTTCCAGATGAGAAAAAAAGTGAGACAACATAGTGATGTCCTCCAATTTTTCCCATCTGTAATTAGGAGTGAAAATATTTTCCCCCATCTATAATTTCAATGTAAATGGGATTGATTTCAGTTCTGACACTGGTAGGATTGTTGAAAATGATCTATTATCCAAGCTTCAGCAGATGCCTCTCTTGATGACTGAAATACAAAACACCAGCTTCAGAAATCTTATTTATTAATGTCAGTCCACAAAAAGGCCCCAATACATTTCTTTTAAAAATTGCAGGCAAATATCCAGCTCTTTGCCTCCCCCCCCCCAAAAAAAAGAGAAAGGCAAACTGAAGTGGTATAAATAACTCAGAACAGCTGGTTTAAACAAAGGCTTTTGGGGAAGCAGCCACAATTTGTCTTCTACTAAATGGATCTTTTGAGACCGTCCATGCCAGCATGGCAGCCATTTGTACCCATGTCCTGATCTCAATAACTTAGTCACCAGGCAAAGATTCTACAGAGATTTACAGAGATATCCTTGAAGAAAGTACGTAGCAGTTAGAAAAAACGGAATTAGGCCTGGAAAGAAAGAAGAAAGAAACTTAAATGATATCACCTTGAGTCTCTTTCGAATAAAAGGAAGGGAAGGGAAAGTGCTGTCAGGATTTCAGAATTGTGTTGCCATTGCTTATATCAATATCTCACTCAAAATGCAGACATGATTCGGAGGCTATGTTTGGCCAAGATGGCATTCGTTGATCCGAAAAGTGGACCCTGCACCTTCATGGGAAGATGATGATACAATTGCGTATATCAGTAGAGTTCCAGTATATCTCTTTTCTTACCTGGTCTGACTTAAGGAGCTGACTTAATCTGGGTATTCCTGTTCTACTGGTAGAGGAGTGCCACATACCCAGGATCACTCTTGTACCTTTTCCCAGAGGGGGAAAATGTCTCCTATAAACAGTGTGGAACATCTGCTGGTGGACAATCAGTGCACTGCAATTGAAGAATTTTTGTTACATGGGTGTTAGACTTGTAAGCTTTCTGCCACTGTATTTCAGATTATAGATTTTCATTGCTCTGGTGCTTAATACATTTCCTTATATGTCCAGTTTTGGCTAATTGACTTGCCATAGCTATTTCTAAAATACAATAACTTTGATTCATATCTAATAGTCTCCTCGCTGGATTTTGCGGTGCTTCTTTACAAAAACCACCCTTAATGTGTTGTCCAGAAGTTGCAATTGATGCAGAATACAGATACAAAGTTATAGGTATGATCATATAGTCCCAATCTTACAACAAAGTATTAGTTGCCCATAAATCACCAAATCAAAGAATAGCTATTTATTTGAAGAAGAAAAAATGACATAGGCCCAAATAAGAGATAATCTTCCAGTAGTTTCTCAAAAATCTAGCTTCAACCTATTCAGTGATGATTAAACCTAAAGTCTTCTAAACATTTGAATTTCAATTTGAAAAATCCTCACAGGAAATGTGGTTAATTACTCAACAATTAAACAACAACTAGAAATATATTTTCATCTGATGATAATAATTCTATCAAATCATTCTAAGTATGGTTTGACAGCTATACTTTCCTAGATTTGTTTTTATTTTTACTGGATATTTTTAATTAAGTAAATTGTAGGAGTGTGTGGTGTTTGTTGGGTATTTCCTCGAGCTCTTTAACAGGATGATGATGTAAATAGTAATACATTTGATCAACACTTCTATTCAAACATGTAACAATGAGGCTGCTCATACAATATAAAACTTCTATGAATATAAGATTTCTTCTAAACTGTCTCCAAGACTTGCTGGTGGAAATCTTAAGATGTAGGAAGCCAACCATGACAGGTTTGTCTAATAGAACGTCACCAAGCTTTGGTTATCAAAGCTGGAGAAAAATATGCTTCTCCTGATTCTTGTCAGTTTATGTGGAAGATCAAGACTATCGTGGTGGACTATGATTTGAAACAACTTAACTCGAGGCTAGAATAATATTAACAGGCAATGATGAAGTTGGGTTGAGAAAGAAAGCAGGATGGGTAACTTTAGGAGTTTCCCCTCCCATCACAATGTCTCTGGAAATTCTCAATCATTAAAGTCATGGTTGTCCCAAAGGTGCTTTTTCAGGAGGCGACTGGACTTTCTTGTTTTTTCTTTGAAGACATTTTGCTTCTCGCCCAAGAAGCTTCTTCAGCTCTCACTGGAAGGTGGGGAATGGAAGGATTTATATTCCTTGCAGACAGCTGGTCATTTGCATCCTTTCAGAGAGTCATTGAGGCCATTTGGAGGTTATCTGTGTCCTCAGGGTCACCTGAGAAGTGCAAATGGTTTGGGAACCTTCTTGGCTGTAGGATGTTTTCTGTCTTGTGTCCCTTAAGTTTTGAAGACAGGTGCAGGTGTTGGGAGTGAGTCTGTGTTGTCTGCATCTCAAACTGAAGTACAAATGGTTCCTATAGTCTGCAATTTTTCTGGAAATACGCTCATACCCCCACACCATTTGAAGGATGTTCATCCCAAAGTGAATAGCTAAACGTCTATTGAGTTTCTCAGTCATTCAGGTCATGGTTGTCCCAAAGCTGCTTTTTCAGGAGGCAGGTGGATTTTCTTGTTTTTTTTTCTTTGAAACACAACCATAATCCAATTACGGTAAACACCATAATCCAGTTACAGTAAACAGATAATAAGATAAAATTCTATCAGACAGCATTATCAAGTGCATGTTGCTTTTGATCTCCTGAGCGTCAATTCTGTCTTCCAGATGCTGGGAATTAATAGCATTCGATGAACAATGCAATCCTGACCTGATCGTGAACTTTCCCTGTAACATTTGGCAGAGTGCCTTGAAAAATATTAAGCTGAGTTGAATAAACCGAAGAATGAATCTCTATTCTAATTCTCTTACTCTTGTTATGAATTTCCTGTTAAATTTTTGCCAATATTGGTTAGCCTCAGGCAATACCTACCATTTTTTCCCCAAATCTATAAAAGTGTTGTCCCACCTGGTGTTAGTCTTTATGAGAGCCGAGGTACTTTTACATAAAAATTCAGCTGCACCAGAGGTGAGTTGCTGCTGGTTCAGCCTGGATTGGGCGAACCAGTAGTAGTGGCGGCAGAACTGCCACGTGCACTCACAAGCATGCGCGGAAGCACGCCCAAACCAGTAGTAAAAAAATTAGCAGCTCACCTCTGAGCTGCACTATAAGGAATTCAATCTTATGCATAGCGGAAAGTTTTCCTCCTAATGGCAGAGAAACAGATCTACAGGCAGGGGGTCTAGTCAATTCCATAGGCCTTTTCATTTTTGTGGGGAAAAAAATCTAATGTTATCCTACTCAGTACAGTTCTCCAAGAGGTGGTGAGGGGGTGCCAGTCTTGGAGCTGGCTTATATTTTTCTTGTTGCTGTCTCCTACCTTTTCGTACAGTCTATAATCCCAATTGGATTTAAAAAATAACTTTCCTCTGCTTTGAGTCCTTCTTGACATAAAGAATGTGTTTATTATAATGCGAGCTGTCTTATCTAAAAATTTATCTAAGATAACTAGTGTGACGTCTCTAGTAGGCTCAATCTATATGTGTGTATACTTGTGTGTGGTATTGGTGTCTCATTATATTTAGAGAATTTTGAATAATGATATTGATGGTTTAGTGTAGTTAAGAAATTTTGAATTATTTAGGGATAATGGGAATTGAGGAGAAAGAAATGTACAGTGAGGAAGAAGTTGTGTAGATATGAGTCCTAGCTGAAAAAGAAGGTGTGGGAAATTGAATACAGAAGTATGGAACTCATATTGTGTTGGCAATTCTGTAATATGATATGTAAAGGGATGTCTGCTTATGTGGTTGGAAATAGCAAGGACTGTTCTTTGTAGTTTGATAATTTTTCATAGTATTTGAAGATTTTTTTTTGTTTGCTTATCTGGTTTTTTAGTTTGATCTATGGGTAGGTGGGTGTTTGTATATTCATTAGGCCCTGCAACTTGTCAGAGGGTTTTTGTGTATGTGTGTGTGGAGTCGTGTGGAATGTTCCACATGGAGAAATAGTGACATTTTCCTGGTGCTATTCACCCTTGCAGAGAAAGGGCCTGTTTGATATGTCTACTTTGGCTGATTGATGGGTACCAGAGGTCTGAGGTTGCCCCTGAGAATCTAGTGGGCGGTCTAGCAAAGATCTTATTTCAAGTCTGGAATAGATGGGCGAGTGAGATCCTGGACTGGATTGCTGCTCTTTTCCATAAACTATAGGGTTTACCTTGATTTATTTGAAGAGTTTTGGGAGACGACGTGTTAGAAATAATGCCTAGAATGCTATTGAATGAATCCAACTATATTGAACAGCTATCATCTAGTCTCTAGACTACCATTTTGGGCAAAGGTAGTAGACAAAGTTACAGGGCAGCAGATAGAAAATATTATCAAGCTTTCTATCAGAATCTTTTTAACCATGCCTGAGTATAGGATGAAAAGTGCACTGATTGTTCCCATCAAAGCTTAGAGGTAGGACTGGGATTGGGAAAGCACAACTCTACTTGTTCTGTTAGTGATTTTTAATACCAAAACCTAGGGTATCCTTCTGGTTTGTCTTTGAGAGTTTGGAATCAAAAGAATCATTTTTACATGGTTCTGCTCATTTCTGAGTGAAGAGTGAGTGTCTATGGGGTATGGCAGGGTGAGATACCATGATATGGAAGAACACAAGGAAGGGAAAGAGGGCCACAATTTGTTGCACCTCTTAAATACTACATGAAGCAGATGTGAGAGATCACTTGACTCGAAAAATGGCATCATCAATATCCACACAATACCAAATTGTATATATTCCTGCACAAATGAAAGCTGTGATGGAAATTTTAATTTGATGTCTGTAAAATATAAGGGTCTGGATTTGGAGAACCATGCCAAGACTCAACCAAGATGGAATGGCTGTTGATTTAGAAGTCAATAGTCTAAGACAGTATCAACAGCTTTAAATAGGCTGCTATTCCCCAGAAAGAGCTGGCTCCTCATGGACTCAGTTTCTACTGAAAAACTAGTGGAAGCTATATCCAGGAGACTCTTTGACACACTCCTGATGTCCCAAAGGTGCTTTTTCAAGGGGAAACTGGATTTTCTTGTTTTTTAAAAGACATTTTTCTTCTCATCCAAAAAGCTTCTTCAGCTTCTTGGATGAGAAGCAAAACATCTTCAAAGAAAAACAAGGAAGTCCAGTTGCCTCTTGAAAAAGCATTTTGGGGACAACTATGACCTGCTTGACTGAGAATCTCCACAGACACACTTCTGATGGTACAGAAACAGAAGGCATTAGCAATGGCCACTCATGGCCTTACCATCTCATTCTGATGACTGATTTACTCTGCACTATTGCCCAGAACTGCAGCTGCTACAAAGTTCAAGTTCCTGCATGCCTACAAGAGCAATCCAATGTTGTCATATTATGTAAGATCTGCTGAAGCTGAATTGTTTGTTGGTGTTACCCAAGGTCATCTTTTAAACCCACAAAACCTTTCATGTCTTGAATCCTGGTTATTTCCATAACCACTTATTCTAAATGGAATCTGGTTCCCCCTAACAAAAAGCTGCCACTTGATTAAAGGTGGTACTTTAATATTTTTGTTCTTAGTTTATATTCAAAAATAGATAGGTATGGTTCATTTATTACACTAAGTTATGGTTTATTTAATATTGAATTACTGAATAAAATATAGTAATTAGGCTGGATTCTTGCAATGCCAAAAATCATGGTTTACGAACTTCAGTAATTTGATTTATGATCTTCACAAAATTAAAACAAGCCATCTTATAGGTTAGCCTAATGTGTGAACTCAACCATAATGTGAAAGAAGGATTTGGGGCAGAAGAAAAAGCAATCAAAGGATTTTCCATTTGTCTGAAATATATTTTTTTTTTAAAAAGAAAAAGATATCCTTGGGAAGTAACAAAATGTCCTTAATACTATGGAACATAACTTAAAATATTTAAATTTAGGGGAATGATCATAGCAAGTGTTCATTTTCAAGCAGGATGGAAAAATAGTGTACCTTTTGAGTTTTGTATGCACCCTAGTAATGTTTACCCAGAAATTCTTTTATACTTTTAGGGAAATTTGATTTCTAGAGTATGTAATTCTATATAATCATCTATCATATAATCTGATTTCAATTTTATTTCTCAACAACAGCAATATAAAAAGATTACAATCCAGCTGCACAGACACTTTTTACAGCATCAATCAAATGAACTATTTCAGAGTTCCAATAATGTTCACAATTCACAGCAAGAATTTGAGACTTCAGGATATGAGGTAAACAGATGCACTTTCAGTATAAAATGGCAAAAATAAAAGATTTACCACACAATTTAATTTCTAATGGTTGCCTTGTATAACATGAAATTCAATGGAACATAAATGTGACTAGGATTAGTTTACTTAACTTCAATTTGAATTATATTAAATCCAGATAAGCATGAAAGGTAGATCGCAACATTAATTCCTATTAATGGCGAATTGATATACAATGTGCATTCCAGTGGGATAATATCTAGATCTTAATTTACTCTAATCCTACTCTGCTGCTTGGTGCTAGCAAGTACAAAGTATATCTTAACATATGCCTTGTGATAAAATCTAGTAGCTATTTTTATGAAGATGTGATAGGAATTTATATAAAATAAAAACTCTCAATTTCAAAAAATCAAAGTTTATGATTTCTAGTAACATATTATATTGCATAAATACTCTATCTTGTTATATGTCTTTTCTTTAAAAAGGTGATAACTTAAGAAATTGTTTTAGACAACAAATATAAAAATAAATACATTCATATGCTGTATGCTGATGATACTCAGCTGTACATCTCCACCCCGAACCACCCCAACGAGGCCATCGAAATGATGTCCCGGTGTTTGGAAGCCGTACGGGTCTGGATGGATGACAACCGACTCAAACTCAACCCCTCCAAGACGGAGTGGCTGTGGCTTCCGGCCCCCCGGTTCAACCAGTTGCTTCCATCTCTGGCCATCGGGGGCGAGCAACTGGCCCCCATGGAACAGGCGCACAATTTGGGCGTCCTCCTGGATGCCCGGCTGTCCATGGATGACCATGTAACAGCCGTGGCAAGGGGGGCGTTCCACCAGGTCTGCCTGGTGCGCCAATTGCGCCCCTTATTGGACCGGGATGCCTTGCGCACAGTCACCCATGCGCTAGTGACGTCTCGCCTGGACTACTGCAATGCTCTCTACATGGGACTTCCCTTGAGATGCACTCGGAGACTACAGTTGGTCCAGAATGCGGCCGCGCAGGTGATTATAGGGAGGACTAGGTACTCCCATGTAACACCTCTCCTGCGCGAGCTGCACTGGCTTCCTGTGGTCTATCGGGTGCGTTTCAAGGTTTTGATTACGATCTTTAAAGCGCTCCATGGCACAGGACCTAGTTACTTGCGGGATCGCATCCTGCCCCATACATCCCTACGACCAATCCGCTCACACAGAGAGGGACTTCTCCGGGTGCCGTCCGCTAAACAGTGTCGGGGGGCGACACCCAGGAGCAGGGCCTTCTCTGTGATGGGCCCAGCTCTGTGGAATGACCTCCCCCTTGACATCAGGATTACTTCCGATCTCCGCTCCTTCCGTGTAAAGCTCAAGACCCACCTCTTTCAATTATCAGGCCTGGCTCAACCGTAGTTTATCCTATTCCTCCTGACGGTCCTTTTTAAATTGTATTATTATTATGGGATTTTTAATGGCTAATTTTTTATTATTATTAATGTGATGTATATTTACTTATTACCTCCTCCATGTATGTATATGTGTGTATCTATATGTTTATATGTATGTATGCATGTTTTTATTGTACGCCGCCCCGAGTCCCTTGCGGAGAGGGAGCGGCTAACAAATTAAATTATTATTATTATTATTATTATTATTATTATTATTATTATTATTATCATTATCATTATTATCATCATCATCATCATTATTATTATTATTATCATCATTATTATTATTAATTATTATTAATATTATTATTATTATTATTATTATTATTATTATTATTATTAATATTATTAATATTATTATTATTATTAAAGTATATGCATTTATTATCAATTATAATCCTTCTCAAAATTGAAAAAACTTATAAAGTACCGTATATACTTGAGTATAAGCCGAATTTTTCAGCCCACTTTTTGGGCTGAAAAATCCACTTCGGCTTATACTCCAGTGGGGGAAAAAAAAAAATGTGGCTCTTTAAACATTTTAATGCGGCTCTTCTGTGTGCCGGGCGCCCGCTTCCCTCCCTCCTCTCGGGCTTCGGAGGGAAGCTTCTGCATAACCCCGGCGAGTGACAAGTCTCCCAGGCTGTAATTTGCAAAGCTGTACGCGCGTGCCTGTTTTCCATGGCGTGGAGCAGCGGCGAGATTCTGCGCGGCGAGCGATGATTCCAGGGGCCATCCGGGAAGATGAGGAACGCGAGGGGGGACCCTGCCCCCCCCACTGATGGCCCCCGGAATCATCGCTCGCCGCGCAGAATCTCACCGCTGCTCCACGCCGTGGAAAACAGGCGCGTGCGCACAGCTTGGCAAATTAAAGCCTGGGAGACTTGTTGTCACTCGCCTTTGCAGAAGCTTCCCTCCGAAGCGTTCCGAGGGAGGGCTGTAAACTTCCCTCCGACGTCTTGGGATGTTCTGAGGAGCCCCCCAAGGCAAAACGCCACTGCCAGGTAGTTAAAAGTACGTCTCTGATTCGTCTCTGTCAGTCTCTCTCTGATTCCCTCTCTCTCTCCCTCTCTCTGTTCCTCTGTCTGTCTGTCTCACTCACACACACACACACTTTTAGCAATTTTATTGTTATCTACCTGTATTTTTATTTTTGAAATTTACCGTGAGCTGCTGCATTTCCCAGCCTCGGCTTATACTCGAGTCAATAACTTTTTCTAGTTTTGGGGGTAAAATTAGGGGTCTCGGCTTATACTTGAGTCGGCTTATACTCAAGTATATACGGTATGCATCATTTCTAATACATTTTACTATATACATATGAAGAGACATATTCTCTCATAGTCTATAGCCTAGCAAATAACTTTAAATATGCAGATACTGGAAAATTGCTGTGGATGGACCTGCTATCCTGCAGCTTGATTTTCCCTGCTTTACAAGTGATTTCAGCAGTGTAAAGTTGTTGGATGCAATGAGACAACTTAAGGGTCTTCCAGATATCTTGTGACTGTTAACTCTTGTATTTCCCAACCAGCATAGTATTTGGCTATATTGTCTGAGCACATCTGGAATTCATTTGGATATGGAAAGCTGTAATAAGAGATGTTCCATTTATAGTGGAATTTTATGTTTGCAAAAGGTCGTATGTAAGCATGTTACTGCTGACCACCATGGCAACTGTTAGTGTATGTGAAATGGCAGCTTCTCAATATTATTTCTTCATGAAGAAGCCAGATTTCATATAAAAATTATGCATGTGTTCCAAAGGTCTGTTAGATTTTGGAACAAATATGATAAAGGAAAGGGAAGAGAGTTAAATTTTGAATATTTCTTTTTCTTTCCCTTCCTTCCTTCCTTCCTTCTCTTCGTTTTCTTCCTTTCTTTCCTTCCTTCCTGGCTTTGAACTGCAAGTTATCTCTTAAAAAGATTAAATACATTCTAATGTTTGGAATTTTAAGCATCCAGGACTACTTGTTTTGCCTCTCCATGAAAAATATAATTCAAAGTCTCTTTAAATAATGTGGGGTTTGTTACATGTGAGGTAGGCAAGACCTGACCAATAATTAAAGAACTGCCTTTTTTCTTCCCCACTTTGATCAGGAAAGGAATTTTATCAGTACCACAACAAACTTTCCAGAAGTGGGGGAAAAAATGCCCTTCCTGCTAGAATGCAAACGTTTCCTTAAATTTGTTTTGGCCATGGCATACTTGCTGCTTAACTTGTAAAAAAACTAAGATTAAGAGATGTCTGTTTATGAGTTTGCTAGCAACTAAACTGGCATTTTTATCTACTGTTCATACTGACGGGATTCCTTCCCACTCCACCATGATTTAACACCATCTCATAATATTTCCACTGTCCCATCTGAGTGACTCTACTCTGAATTTCCATGCACAAATTATAGTTGCTACCTGTCACTTCAATTTCAGTGCTTTGGTCTGAATATACATACATACATACATACATACGTATATATATATATATATATATATATATATATATATATATATATATATATATATATATATATATATATATATATATATATATATATATATATATATATATATATATATATATATATATATATATATATATATATATATATATATATATATATATATATATATATATATATATATATATATATATATATATATATATATATATATATATATATATATATATATATATATATATATATATATATATATATATATATATATATATATATATATATATATATATATATATATATATATATATATATATATATATATATATATATATATATATATATATATATATATATATATATATATATATATATATATATATATATATATATATACATACACACACACACACACATATATATATCTTTAGATTTCTATTATAGTTTAGCTGCAAAGTGTAACGTTACAAAAATCCTTTAAATGTTTTGGCTTTTTTGAAAGGTCACAGCTTTCATGTGTCAAAATTGTACCATCAAAAGAAATGCACTTTAATAACCTCTGTTTGAAACCCTTCCCACATGTCTTGGAACACAATTACCAGTTTCCTAGCTGCCATCGTGGGCATGGTGTGTTTGCACATGGTCGTACATCACTTGGCTTGAGTTCTTTTGCACAGTCTGAGGCAGGTCGTCCAGTGAGGTCTCTGCATTGTACAGATCTCTTCTGCAAGCCAGTACCACATGACTTAGAACATTCTCTCCATTCTTCAATAATCCATTCAGATAAAACTGTCTCCTTGATTGCATTGAAAGATTCAGTCTTACTGAAAGGCTCCTCAGCACCCGGCTGTGTTGATGTCTTCATAAAATAGGTATATTTGATTTTAGATGGAAACGAATTGCCCACAGTAAGGACCTGTATTGTTAATGGTTCTTTCAGTGGACTGAAGCTACAAATTCTTTCCAGAGAAGCAGATGAACCACTATATCTCAAAACATTTCCTTTATAAGTAATATCTTGCTCCATTGTTGTTAGTGTATAGTCGCCATTGAGAATATAAGTATCATCGGCTACTTTGATTGCAAGGAAGCTTCCATCTTGCCCCGTACCCCTATGATTTCGTTGCTTCACTTCTATGTTTGTTGCCCCAACAGGAATCACAGCAACGTCATGGTAACCAGGTCTACAGGAAAGAAGAAGAGTTCTTGTTGAATACCAGCACCTCTTAATTATGAAGGACTCCTATCATACGCAATAATTTAGGTTGAATCTTATAAAGAAGTAATGCATCTTGATAACTTTGTAACTAAAATAATATACTAACATACAACCTGCAGTTGATTTACAATATGAAACATTGCTTCCTATACTGATTTCATAAAACAATTCAAATGAAAAAAAAATGTCTTTCATGATAATGAGTAGGGTAACAACTCCTAAAGTATGAAAACACACCTGACATTAGAAAACATTCGAGATACTTTCTTGCAGGTAGATCCGTTGCCTCCACAGACGCCACATTTATCAAACGTCTTACTGGATCCTATTACACGATCACAACCTGCTTTTATACATTGCCCTTGAACACAGATTGAAGTGGAATCTGGGCTGCATAAAGTTCCATCTACCACCTTTAAAGCAAGGAAGGCTTGATTAGAAGTTATACAAAGTTTATCATTAGATTTTTAAAGTACCGAACAAAACCCAGTCAGTTAATCTATTTTAAATTTTATTTTAAAATCAAAGTGTCATTGGGGTTTATATATTATGTTAATGTGGGCTATGATATAGTGCCATTATGATTTCATTATGATTTGTGAATATAGCTTATCTATAAACTATACTTATAAACTGTATTTATAAAGTTTAATTTTTATGAATCTGTTTATTCAATAAATTAAGACCAAAAAATGCCATGTTTTAGCTGAATGTATAAACAAAGATAAAAAGTGACCAATGTAGTACCTTTTGACAATGTAACGCTATTTCTGAAATTATCTTGTTTTGGAAATGCAAATAAAATCAAAATAGCAAAATAAGATGTCCAGGAGACATCGAGTAAGAAGAAACCCACTTCTGAAACATGTTAGACAAAAACCCAGCATGACAGATATGTATTATCAATATTCAAATTATATATCCAACTCCTAAAGAAAATTAATTATGGAAAATATTTCTGAAATTGGAGTAGGAATAGATTGATTGTACAACTTGGGAAAACAATTCTGAAATAAAAATTCTGCGTGAACTTGTTGGGAAGGAAGAAGAATTTTCCATCCAAATGACCATTGTCTTACCTGAAGGGTCCTTTTCAGGGCGCTGCAAGGGAGAGTCCAAAGAAGGGTTAAACACAGCCAATCTGCCCAGAACTGAATTGAAACTTTAAGCCACGCCTCTGGTGCCGACTCTCCTCAGATTTATTCAATGAAGACGTGGAACAGTTGTGCGCTGAAACTTCAACTGGAAGTCTAATATGGAACAAGTCAAACATAGTCCAACAACAATAACAGAAACAACAAACAACACTGTGACTTCACAAACACCAGCGGAGAATAGACCCCAGGGCGGGGTGGACTCTCCGTTGCAGCGCCCTGAAAAGGACCCTTCAGGTAAGACAATGGTCATTTTCCAGGGCGCTGCTCTGGAGAGTCCAAAGAAGGGACATGCCCAAGCTAACTGTCACTAGGGCGGGAAGGCTCAGCCATCAGGGTCGCTCCGCTGGTATGGATGCCCTGAAGAACACGCCTCCCAAAGGCCCCTTCCGCCGATGCAAAACTGTCCAGTTTGTAATTTCAGACAATGGAGACGGAGAAGTCCAGGTGGCCGCCTTGCAGATCTCTTCAATCGGTGCCTGTGTAGACCAGGCAGCTGTGGTGGCGGCGCTTCTAGTCGAATGTGCTGTGATATTGCGAGGCACAGGAACGGACTGTAAAACGTGGGCAAGAGCAATGCAGGCTCGCAGCCATCCGCCGATGGTAGATGAAGAGACCTTCTTGCCTTGAGAAGCTGGTTGAAAGGAGACGAATAGAGATTCGGATTTCCGAAAACTGGCCGTGCGCTTGATGTATCTGCGAATAGTCCTGCGCACATCCAGCATGTGCCAGCGCTTTTCCCTCGGGTGCCGAGGATGCGGACAAAAATCCGGAAGGACCACCTCCTGCGCCCGATGAAACCAGGAATTGACCTTCGGAATGAAGGAAGGGTCCAGCCTCAGGATTACTCTGTCGTTACGAATGAGACACAAGTCCTCTCTGACTGACAAGGCAGCCAGTTCCGATATGCGACGAGCAGACGTGATAGCGACCAGAAAAACCGTCTTGAATGTGAGGTGTCTGAGACTGGCCGTCTTAATGGGCTCAAACGGGGGCCCGATGAGGGACCGCAACACTACACTGAGATCCCAAGATGGGTATCTGTGGACCACTGGGGGTCTCAGGTTGGTCGCTCCCCTGAGAAAACTGCGGATGGTCGGATTCCGGCCAAGAGATGTGTAGCCCTCAACTGAGAGGATGGTTGACAGGGTTGCCGCCTGGCGCCTCAGGGTGTTAGGTGCCAGGCCCTTGTCCAAACCTTCCTGCAGGAAGTCCAGGATGATAGGAACCGAAGCAAGGGGCGCAGACGTACCATGAGCAGTGCACCAACTGGCGAAGGATTTCCAAGTGGCGTCGTAGATGCGTGTCGTGGACTGCCGTCGTGACGCTTGGATGGTGCCAATCACCTTGTCTGACAACTTGCCTCTGCTTAGGAGATCCCTCTCAAGTGCCAGACGGCCAGCTGCAGCCACTGTGGCTCTGGATGTTGAAGGGCCCCCTGGCTGAGAGAGATGTCCTGTGGAGGAATCCGCCACGGTGGTGTGATCGAAAGACTCACTAAGTCTGCAAACCAGGTTCTCCTGGGCCAGTACGGTGCTACCAGCAGCACTTCCGCCTCCTCTGCTAGGATCTTCCTGATGACTCTGGGAAAAAGAGGTAGCGGGGGAAAGGCGTAAAGCAGACCTTTTGGCCACGGGCCGTGCAGCGCGTTGACTCCTTCCGCCCTCGGGTCGTGGAACCTTGTGAAGAACCGCGGAAGATGCGCGTTGGCCGCGGTGGCGAACAGGTCCACCAGCGGGAGGCCGAACCTCTGGGACAGTTGCTGGAACAGCAGCGGATGTAGACGCCACTCCGAGTGGTCGACTGTGGATCTGCTCAGCCAGTCCGCCTGGGTGTTGCTCGTGCCCGAGATGTGCTCCGCCTGAAGAGAAAGAAGATACCTCTCCGCCCATCGACCCAAGAGCTCCGCCTCCTTCATCAGGGATCTGGAGCGCGTTCCCCCCTGTCGATTGATGTGCGCCTTGGTGGCGACATTGTCTGTCATGATGCGTACGTGGTGGCCCTGAACGGTGCTCTGGAAGCGCTTGAGCGCAAGCCTGACTGCCCTCAGCTCCAGCCAGTTGATGCTGTGAGCGGCTTCGGAAGGGGACCACCTGCCCTGTGCGAGCTGGTTGTGGCAGTGGGCCCCCCAACCGAACAGGCTGGCATCCGTTGTGATGGTGAGCCTGACTGGCTCCTTGAATGGCGACCCCTTTAACAGGGCCGGAGACAACCACCACTTTAGAGAGCGACGTACCTCTGCTGGAACTGGAATCAGTCTTGTTGAGCTGCTTTCATTTGTTCTTTGATATGGAAGCAGGAGCCACTGAAGGGGACGGGAGTGAAGTCTCGCCCAAGGCACGATTGACAGGCACGAGATCATCTTGCCGAGGAGCTGTGAGAGCTGAACCACCTTGACTAGTCGTGACCGCTGCACCTGAACGACCATCTCCCAAAGACTGGACACCCTTTCCGGGGACAGGGATACCGTGCACGAAGTGGTGTCGATGACGGCCCCTAGATGCTTCAGTCTGGTCGTGGGAACGAGATGACTTTTTTCCAGGTTGATGGTGAACCCATGGTCCCGGAGCGCCTGCATGGTGTGTTCTAGGTCGCTGACAGCTTGTTGATGCGATGATGACAGAATGAGAACATCGTCCAGGTAACAGTGGAGTCTGACCGGACGTGACCGTAGAAAAGCCGCCACGGCTGCGAGAACCTTTGTGAATGTCCTGGGCGCCGATGACAGGCCGAATGGCAAGGCCCGGTACTGGTAATGGAGGCCCGCGTAAAAGAACCTCAGGAACTTGCGGTGGGCTTTGCGGATAGGGACGTGGAGGTAGGCCTCTTTGAGGTCTATGGAGGTTAGTATATCGCCTCGTCTGATGCACCCCAAGATGGACTGGAGGGATTGCATCTTGAACCTGCGATATGTCACGTGGTGATTGAACCTCTTTAGATCTAATATCCCCCTCCACCTTCCTGAGTTTTTGGGGACCAGAAACAGGATGGAGTAAAACCCTCTTCCTTCCTGGCCTGCTGGGACAGGCTCTATGGCCCTGATCTCCTTGAGGTGCCTTATCTCCTGTTCCATGAGGGATCTTTTGACTAACCCTGAGGGAAGTGGACACCAGATAAAGTGGCAGGGAGGGGGGGACCAGAATTCTAGAGTGAGACCCATGCGGACCGTTTGAAGAACCCACTGGTCCGACATGGTCTGCTCCCATTTGGCGTGAAACAACTGCAGCCGCCCTCCTATGGGAGCTGACCTGTGATGGTCATTTATACCTCCTAAAGGGTCGGGAGCTGGAGCCCCCCCGAAATGGCCGCTTGGGGAAGGGCTGCTGGCGACCTCTGTCTCGAAAGGACTGACGGTCCTGGGACCGCTCACCCTGCTGGGGATACGCCCGATGATAGGGGGCGGAGCTGGTGGAGGGCTCATTGCTCCGAAAGGCCTGCCTCCTGTAAGAGCCAGGACCTTTACGATCAGGCTTCTTGGTGACTGATGGCATCACTTTCTTTTTGTCCTTGTTTTCCACAAGGACTGGATCAAGGACCTCACCAAACAGCTTGTCCCCTTTAAAGGGGGCAGTAACAAGCTTCCATTTGGATCGCATATCCACATTCCAGTGCCTAAGCCACAGGAGGCGTCTGGAAGTAACATTAGACGCTAGGGCACGCGAGGCAAACTTAGCAGCATTCAGAGTGGCATCAGCAGTGTACTCTGTGGCTGCCATGATCTTATTGATATCCTGCCTGACTTTAACGTCCTTGGCAGGTATCTTCCTCAACAACTGCCTCAGCCACAGGAGAGCAGCCCTGGAGAAAAAGGAGGCCGAAGCGGAGGACTTAATAGCCCATGCAGCTGCCTGATGGGTCTTGTGACAAGCAGTCTCGGTTCTCTTGTCCTCAGCCTTGAGCCCCTCCAACAGGTCAGGAGGGAGCACAGAAGAGGAGGTAAGAGCCGCTACAGGGGGATCGATAGGAGGGAGCTTGAGCAGCTCCTCCAGGCTGGCATCCACCGTGTATAGCTTCTTGTCATGGCTGCTGGGGGTAGCCATGGTAGCTGGCTGCGCCCACTGTCTTTGAACTAAATTGAGGAACATCTTGGGCACAGGAACTATTTCCTGGACCGAAATGGGTTCTTCAAAGAGATCCCCAGATAGATCATCAGGGTCTACAACCCCATGCGAGTTGAGATCTTAGCCTTATCTAAAATGGTTTTGAAATTATCCAAATTAAATAAGCCTGAAAAGGCCGGCTTTTTGGCGGGGCTTGCCTCATCCCCAGAGAATTCAGCTTCCTGCCTAGGAAGAAAATCCTCTTCCTCCTCCCAGTCTGACTCATCGGAGGCCACTGAAGAATGCAGGGACGGGGGTGGAAGGCTAGGAGTCATCTCTCTGGAATCCTCCTGGTGTTGCAAATGGTGGGTCTTGCGAGTGCGCTTGCCACCTTTTCGCATGCCTGCCTCAATGCCCTGGGAAATGGCCCTGTTAATTATTTCCTGCATTTCAGTGGATAAATTAGGCCCTTGGTCCTCAATGGGGCGAACCCCTTGAGTGGGCCCGGAGATCGGCTGTTGAGGGGCTAAGGGCCCCATTGGAGCTGGTCCCTCCTCCATATCAGAGAGACAGGCAAAGAGATCAGCCTGATCAGCCATGGAATGGCCTGGAGAAGTTGCCATGGCCAAGGAATCCCCTTCCTCTTCACTATCAGAAATGGGGCCTACCTGGGCTGGAGGAATTTCCCTGGAGGGCTCCCCAGGAGACACCGAAAGGGAAGATTGGGCCTGCTGTTGGGCTTTGGAAAACTGTTTTTCTAAGGCCTTCTGTCACCTTAATGCATCTTTGTCTAGGCCTGAGTCCTGCTTGGGGCCATGCCTGGAGTAAGGCTTACTCCCTCTAATGGCCTCCCTGGCTTTCCCGGCCTGTCTTACAGGGGCTCTGGAAGAGACACCCTCAGAACTCTCAGGGGCCTGATCTGCCATGGTAACAATCACTGGTTGGGACAGTAGGGGGATGGGAAAACCACCACTCACCACCTCCAGAAAGCCCACCGCAGCACAATGCTCCTGAGGAGACAGAGAAACTGCAAGGCCTGAAGTAGCTTGGAATTTAGGCGCGAGCAGAATTCGCTCCCAGCGCCTGCAGGAGAGTAAGGGAAGCGACCCAGCAGGCCACGATCCCACGCCGCTATCCTTTGCTTGGATTGGGGCCCAGGTCACCAGTCACACCGGCCAAGTCTGACTCCACGCGGCTCCTGCAAAGAGCCAGGCACCAGGCAGCTGCGGCAAAAAACTTTTAAAAGTAGAAACAGAAGGTTGCGCAATCCAAAATGGCAGCCGGAACTCACCGCTTTGCGCGCCAAATTTGAAGAGGGAAGAAGCCAAAATGGCTGCCCTGGAAGCCCACGCCGCAATTTGACTTGCTAGAAGCACAAATTGCAACGGAGGGCTTCCAGCGGGAATCGGCCCCCAGTAGGGGTGCCCCAACACCGCTGGCGTCGGCACTCCAACCCACGAGCTTCCCCCAACAGCTGCCTGCGGCTTCGAGGAGCCAGAGCAAAGCCCCGGACTCCAGGAGAGCCGAAAGGGTGAGAAAAAAACCAATTAAAAAGGGGGAAAAAAAACAAACTTAATTTAAAACTCACCAGCCTGCTCTAAAAAATCCTTAATTACACCGTTTTAAAAGGTATTCTTCCTCTGGAGAGTCGAAGGAATCAATCTTAGAACTGGAGAAAAATTTTAGCGCATCCACTGGGCTAGCTGAACTGAAAAAATCTGAGGATAGTCAGCACCAGAGGCGTGGCTTAAGTTTTCAATTCAGTTCTGGGCAGATTGGCTGTGTTTAACCCTTCTTTGGACTCTCCAGAGCAGCGCCATGGAAAATTTATAGTTCTCCATACCACTGAACAAGTATTGTGAGAACAAGCAGCAAAATTCCTGCTTTGAGGAGCTAGATGTAGTTAAGTGCATGTAAAGTGTCTAAGAGGTGATTAAAAAATAATTAACAATTATCTTGTTAGAGTCAACCTTTTCCAGGCTGACAAGAAATGGGAATTAAACTAGGTTGGGGTATACAACTCTCAGTAGGTGTCTTTATATCCCCCATGACCAAAACAAGATCTGGATGTCTTAGCTTTTCTATCACAAAAAACATAATATTTATACTGATTGATTTGACTATCCATCTTGCAACAGCAGCTCCTGGTGGCCTAAAATTGTGTGGAAGCATTAAAAAAAGAACTAAAAATACAACTCTTGAATAAAACAAACAAACAGTAATCTGTTTTTTTATTAATTTCTTAAGGGTATTGGTAGCTTTTCACCACCAACCTAATTATGTTAATATTGCAAATGCCCAATTTGCATTTTGACAGAAAGGCAACTCATTTAGCATCTAAAATGGACTGTCTTAATTGCTTCAGAAGTGCTTCAAGCTTGAAACACTTGATCATGAAACAATGATTTGGAACTTAGGATATTTTAATACTCAAAACAATTTGAATTAGAAGCATTTCGCACCACCACCTCAGTGATTATCAAACCAATTGATATTGTGTGTGATGAAAAAATATCTCTTTAGGTTTTTAAGCTTTTTATACTTGCTTTGTTAGTTAACTTCATGATAGAAACCAAATCAAAAGTGTTTGAGTGCTTTTTGGAAGTAAAATGTTTAGTAATTATACTATACATTGTTAGAATACCAAGAATGATCACAGCTGATGGCAGCAAGTGTCCAACTTTGTCCGGATATAAAATGTTACTTTGCTTATTACAGAAAGTTTCATTCATCATTTCTACAAGCGGTCAAAGTTAATGAACACACATAAAAATGTTTGATGTATATCACATGCACTTGTACCCACCTTTGGTTGAAGAACAACAAAATATCTAGTGCCTTTGGCAAGGCAAACCAGCTTGCATCTATCTTTGGGAGAGACTCCAGCATACTTAGGTATCCATTCCACTGCAACGCTAGCTCCAAAAGGTTTGGAAATATCATTGTGAGCCTCACATTGTTCCTCCCTGAAAGTTTTGCCTGTAAATTATGAAGACATTGTTCAGGCTCAGCAGCCTCATGTTTTATTTTATAATTGCATTTATAAAATAATGTAAAACTTACTATTCTCTGGACAATCTTCAATATTACAGGACCTGTACTTCATACGCTTGCCTTCACAATACTTTCCTCCATTCTTTGGAACTGGGTTATCACATTCTCGCGCAGAATATTGCACCCCTCCACCACATGTTCTTGAACACTCTCCCCATGGTTTCCATGAGCCCCAGGCTCCATGAAGAGGGGTCTACAATTCAAAACAGGGAAACAAATGTGCATACTAAAACAACTTGAAAAAGCATTTTACAAGAGGAGGGTGACATAAAATTTAGAAATAGTTATGATTCTATTATTTACCTAACATGTATTATAACTGTGGTGCTTTAGGCCTTCAAGGTAAAGCAACACCCTTTCATGCTATTCAAAACTAGAGAAGAAAAATAAATCCTATGTACTTTTACTCATAACTAATGCATGTTGAATCTAATGAAAGTTCTTTTCAATACTTATATAGTGGGTATTTCTGATAAATATGAGGTACAAAATGTTTTCTCATTTATAGATCATTCCAGGGTAGATCATCAAAACAGAAACAATAACGGTTTATAATAACTTGTTATGTTTATACATTATTGTTAAGTACTGAATGGCAAATTAATTTTAAACACTGTTTTGGTAACATTTTTCTGCAACAGTCATCAAATGGTACTTCAAAATTTTACTCACTTTATATTTATTAAATAAAAGTTTAAAAGGAAAATTTAAAAAAAATACATTTTTAAATTAAAAATTAAACCTGAGTAATTCAGAATATTTTTCATCTTACTCAACTGCAAGCACATGACTTACATCATATAGCTTCTTGTCTGTTTCATTAATGCACTTGCTGTTCATGCACAATTTTCCCTCTCCACAACTGGTACCATCTGCCCAGGGAAAATGTTTGGTTTGGCACATAAGCACTCCACCAGAAGTACCAGTACACCACAAAGTTGTACATGTGCTAGCAGGATAAGGACAAAGTTTGGATTCCTCCCCAAATGTAAATTGGCACTGTCTATTAGCATCATACGTTGTGCCAGGAAAATCAGAAGGAAATTGCAATGGCTTGTGAGGTTTGTCCAACAGACACTCACCTGGAAATAACAAAGAAAAACCATATTGTGACTTTTGAGTATTTTTCTTTTAAATATTGTGGTGTCACTCTTTGAAAAATGACAGAAATTAGAATATATCTTATTCAAATGCCTGACTCGTGAATTCACAAGATAAATTTTAGCCTGTTAACTTTTCTGGTTTAAATTTAAAGAATGTTTACAAATATAAAGTTACTGTATTTTTCGGAGTATAAGACACACCTTTTTCCCTCAAAAAAGCAGCTGAAAATCTGGGTGCATCTTAAATACTGAATACAGCATTTTTTTTGCCTCCAGAAAGCTTGTCCCCTTCACCAAAATGGTCGTGCATAGCTTTTAGGAGGCTTTCAGAGAGCTCCTGGAGGCTGGGGAGGGCAGAAATGAGCGAAAAACGGGCTGTTTTTTGCTCAATTTTGCCCCTCCCCAGCCCCCAGGAGTACTCTATAAGGCTCCTAAAGGCTATCTATGCCATGGGGGGGGGGGGGGGGGGGGGGAAGGGCGTGCTTTTGCAAATGGGTGTTTTCTGCTCGTTTTTGGGGTCCCCCCCCAGGAGCACTCTACAGGCCTCCTAAAGGCTATTCTTGCCTTTAAAAAAACAAAAAACGGGCCCGTTTTTGTGAAAAACAGGCCATTTTTGAGAGGTCTGCAGAGTGCAAAAACTTTTTTTTTTAAATTTGCCTCTTCAAAATCTGTGCGTCTTATACTCCGAAAAATAAGGTATGTGAAGTAAGTTTGGAAGATTTTGATAGTTCATTACAAACATTAAATTGCTACTTATGTTTGAACATAAGCAAGTGGCAAGCTTTATCACCCAGGCATTTCCTTTCTTTTTGGTTAGACCAATGCTTCCAAGAAACAGATCATTATGGCATTTGGGAAAGATATGGAAAAGAGTGAACAGACATTTGTCTAGGATCCAATACGTTCTCCTGCCTAGGCAAGAGATTGGACTGGAAGACTTCCAAGGTCCCTTCCAATCCTATGATTCTAAGTCCGAGCCTTCTAATATTTAGTAATCCAGCCATTTATATGCAAATTATTATGCTATCACCGTGATGGCAAACCTATGGCACATGTACCACAGGTGGCACATGGAGCCATATCTGCCGGCACGCATGCCAGCCAGGTGATTTTTGGGCTTCCGGAGGAGGCCGTTTTTGCCCTCCCAGGCTTCAGAAAAGCCTCCGGAGCCTGGGGAGGGCGAAAAACAGGCCCAACAAGCCTATTGGAAGTTCAGAAACGATCTGTTTCCGGCTTCTGGAGGGCCTCTGGGGGAGGCCGTTTTTGCCCTCCCCAGGCTCCAGGAAAGACTTCAAACTTCCAGTTCCTCCCTGCCCCCGGGAGGAAATACCAAGCTCAGCTTGGAGGTGAGCAGTGCCACGCATGGGGGTGTGTGTGTATGTATGCACGCATGTGCATGTGGGGGTGCACTTTGCATTATGGGTGTCATCACTGGTCATCAGTTGTATTAGTCTTTCCCATGAAGCTATGATTCACTTCTTCTGGACTAAAATAAATTTCTTGGGACAGAGCCACAAGATATCTTATTTGTGTGGCTGCAATTTAATGTTATTCTAACTGATTTGAAAATACTTAAAATATTTTAATGCAATTAATTCTAATATTAAAATCCAGCATTTTGAATGGAATTCTGTTAGAAATATAAGCAGCATGTTTAAAACTTACCATGACCATCATCCAAAAAGGTAGTTATCATGTATGCACTGCATGGAGACCACGGATGGCTTAGATCCAAGTTGGAAAGCATAGATGCCATCATATAAGAATCCCTATTTATACCATTAATTGTGGTACACTGCTTTGCATCATCATGTGGCATATTAAACACATGGCCTTTAAAAAGAAGAGAAAAAAGTGATGAACTCATCACACATTAAAACATGCATGGGAACTTACTAGTTGGACTTCATTGCTATGTGACACCACCATTAGTTAATATTTTATTCCGAGTTCTATTCAAGCCATTGATTGTCTTCTATTTATATGGTTTGAGGCCTTTGTGCCTTTGATGCCTTCTATCTCAGATAGATTAAGCTGAAGTCCCTCAATCATCATGCTGAAGATCTCATTTTTGGATGATAGCTTTCCATGGAATAGTTGGTCCATAAGTGGCCCTTACTTTCATGGAGTTATGGAAATTTGTCAAGAGTGGATTTTTTGGAGGACTGTGAGACTAATTCTGGTTTGATTGTGACATGACAATATAATTTTTGTTTGAAGCTATTACTGTCCTACTGTTGATTGTTATATAGAATAATAGAGTTGGAAGGGACCTTGGAGGTCTTCTAGTCCAATCCCGATTAGGCAGGAAGAATTATGTAATATATTGTGTAATATTATGTAATTATATTGTAAACTATTATATAATTTACTGCATTATCATGCATTTTTAATTGTATATTGCTTGGAGTCTGATGGATCATAGTAGTATTAAAATCTTATAGACATACTTTAATATTATATTGTATATTTTATTTTATTTTAAGCACTGAGTTTTTATGCTCGCTTGTAAGAACTGATATCAAAAATGTTCACCTCCTCTTTTACTCCATATGATAATTTAAAGATTTTTCAGTTTTTTTTCTGACCTCAAACTGTGATTAGAAATCGTATACACAGGTTTCGATTTAACACACAAGATTTGTGTGGGTGTACTTTAAAAGTCTCAGTCACTTCTTTCCCTCTGAAACCTGAATGAATTTACTTTTTGCCACTGAAAAATATCTCTTTACAATATTCAGTAGTCCTTTTCACATATACTGAAAAAAAATTAGCTCATAGTTTTGTCCCAATGTTGGTAAAACCTGGACTTCTGATGCTTTATACTACAAGTGGAATATACCTGAATGACTATGCATTAAAAAAACAACCTCTGGGACATTCCGGGATAGTGTTTCTCAACTTCAAAATGTTTAAGATATGTGGACTTTAACTCCCAGAATTCGCCAGCCAGCTTTGGGAATTGAAATTGACACAGCTTAATGTCGCTGAGGTTGAGAATCACTGTTTAGGAGAAAGGTTATGGCCTAACCTTTTGCCTCAATCTAGATTTCGTACATTTGAAATTTTATTACACAATGACTGAAGCCAATACTTTTGTCTGACATGGCAGAATCTAGGCACCATGGTGAGAACTTGACCACAGTAACTGCAAGAAACAACTGAGTTGAAGCCTTAACTGCAGACCAATAGGATAAGGCATGCTTTTTAAAACAAATAAGCTTGCCACAAATTTCCCCTGAATTTCAATTTCCCCTGAATTTCAATTACCTAATTCATGAGTGGTTGTAAAAGCAGCTTGCAAGCCATCATCTTCTATGATAGAGCAACTGCGGTTTGGATGACAAGCAGTTCCCACATCAGCCATCCCAAGAGTGTCACATGTTTTGGCACCACAGAGATCCTATAAGAAGAAAATATGTACTTTCATTATTAATTGGGTCAGGAGCTTGTCTGACAGAATGAAATTATTTTGGCAATATTCCTTTCATAATGGAAATAACATAACAGTCTTCAAAAATTAAAAAAAGTCATTCAATATGGAAGTAGTATTAGGAACAGATGATAATGACTGCAGTATCATTACAACCAAGCTACAACAGATGTTTAGTGTACTATTTCGATGAATTATTTAAGTGAACTATTTCATTATCTCACATTTTACATGATAACAATAGTCTCTACTCAATTTTTACAGCTATTTGTCAAGGGAGAGACTTGAAACCTCTTCTTAATGCTTGAAAGAAACTGGATGTTCATGGTCATGCAACAATAAAGCTTCCTAATCAAACACTCAACAAATATTTTTGTTCACTATTTAATAACACTATTAAAGGTGTAACAAATTAAATTTATGGCACCAGCTCATACCAAGAAACCACACTTTTGACATGCTCTTTGAAATATTTCAAATTAAAAAATGTAAAAGTAAAAGAAGTATTTTTGAATCTACTGCTTGAAGAAAGTTCAAATTACATTAACTGGAACCTATAAATATCCAGTCTTTCCCATATTTCGCCTTACCTGTCTGGTAAAAAGAATTGCAGTATCATAATGTTCTGCGTGCCGGTCACTGGGAGGATTATGTTGCTTCTGCCAGTTACAAAAATTCCTTAAAGTGAGAGCACCCGTGGAAGATACATTAGGCCCCTTCTGCTCATCATAGATGGCTATTATTTTCACCACCACCAAATTAATAGGGTTCCGGATACTGGGATGCTTGTACATTCTACTAGCCACAGACAGGAGTGTGAGAAGGTAGTGGTTCAGTCCACTGCCATGGAAATCTGCCATAGATTTGTCTGCTACAAGCAAAGTTTCCACATAGCGGGGGCGTGACAAAAATCTTTTCTTCCTTATACGTCTATTTTCTATATTAAAAAAAGCAAAATGTAAGAAATATATATTACCAATATTTCCCAACAGTATTTATACAACTGGCAAATTATAATCATCAACCACTACCAAGCCAGAATGGGAATCACAAAGATTATCTAAACAGCCCATTCTTTTTTATTCATTTTAAATAAAACTTTTTAAAAAGTTTTAAAAGAATAGTAATGAATGTTAACCCTACTAGAAAGGGTTAAATCCTCAGACTGCTTATAAAGAAATATTTCCATTGAGGATTTTCAACATGAATCATTGCTGCTGTCAATACATTTTCATAGCGATCCTCCTTAAATATTAAAATTACTGAAATGAAAGACTTTGCCTGGATCTGATCCAAAATTTCCCAAGGGCATGGAAACGGAAATACCCCCCTTTGTTTCTCCAGTTTCCAGTTCCTGTTTAGTAATCAAATAGAAAGGAGTTTCAACTTGCTACAACGAAATGTACTTCAGTTATGTAGGTGTCCCATTGGATGGGTCTGGCAAGGTTTATGCCTGGCCTGAAGTTGGATGGGAGTTCTTCAGGGACATCAATTGATTGGGAACTAAAAAAATAATCATGCTGGAAGAATGGGAGTAGTAAACCACTTCTATTTGGCTGTTGAGGTAACTACACAGATGTGTTAAATGAATTAATCAAGAATGCAGTTCAACTTGAAAAAGACTTCTCTGTTAAAAAGAAATTACAGTACTTGAAAGATATGCTTTCCCATAAAAAACATGTTTGTTGTCACATAAAAATCCTACATATTAAGATCTTATGTTTGTGGCTTTCTGCATGGGAAGCCAGTACAATAATAAAGTTGATTTCAAGAGGATCTGAGAGTGGACTGTCCTTGAATCAGCACTAAACAGCATCCTAAAACAGCGTAATCTAGATGGGGTTTAGCATAAAGATCTTCAGAATCGTCTGTTCCAAAATTGGTAAATATTGCACATTTTTAATTCCAAGTATTCTGCAAGCTAGCATCCTGCAAATATTTTTTGCAATTCCAACAAGGCGGAAGCGGCCAATGGTTATCAATTATGGAAGTTGGAATCAAATATATATAGAAGGCATCAGATTAAAGAAACTTTATGATACCTTTATATGAATAGAACCAAAAGCTTTAAAGTCCTCTTTGAACTGAACTTGCCTTCGAATGACTACCTGAACACATCTGTCTAGTTTTCTTGCCAAAAATATGGGAGTACTTTGCCTTCTAGGATTTTTTATGGCAAAGTACTCCTATATATATATATATAGGAGTACTTTATATATATATCCCCGAGCTACTCCAAATTTGCTTAGTTTTTTGAGACTAGCTCTAGTGATTATTATGCTAGGTAGATCTAAAACCTAACATTGTAGAAATTACAATGTAAAATAGTAGAGAAATAATCCCCTTGGGATATTCAACTAGGGTCTAGATTCTAGGTATTGATACTTACCAATGGAACTGAAAGTAATTAGAGAGAGCAGAATAACTCCAAATTTCCTAATTAAGAGTGAGTAGAGCATTGTAAACCGAGACATGCAAACCAAGTTTTAACTGAATTGCGCTTTGACTGACAATGTTATAACAACAGTAGAATCTTATGTATTCTTTCTTTTGCTGCATTTAACTCAGTGTCATTCTAAGTAGACATTACATTATGTTCAGTGAGAAAATATATCCCTTTGATTGCAAGTGTATTTTCATATTATCTTTAAACAGCTACACACTACAGTATTCACACTATCAAAGTATGATTCAACAATCTAAACCATAAACCAGCTAATCATATTTCAGCTTACCATGAATACACAGACCATATATATGAAACATATATGCACTGCACCAGATAACTAGGTGAATTCAGTAAGCCATATGATGCAAATTCAGGCACACATTTTCCATGTAGGGCATTCTTGTTTTGGACTGCATTTTCCTTATTGCATTAAGTATTATAATCTCATTTTAAGTGCATCTCACAAAATACAGGTTCAGAAGGACCACTTTGGAGTAGACATGCACAAGCTGTCATCAACCAGTAAGTCTGAAATGTTTGTTACAAAATGTCTTTCACTAATCGTATGTCAAACATTATTTAGCCTAAGGCAGCCTCACACCCGAGACTTCTTCACTTTAAGTATCTTCTCCTGTGTTTATAGAGAAACGCTAATCCCACGTGTCTCAAAGGTGCTTTTTCTTCAGCTCTGAAGATTTTTATTATATTATTATTCATATTTATAGACCGCCCCCTCTCCCGAAAGGGACTCGGGGCGGTGTACAGTCACTAAAATACGTTATAAAATACATGCAAAACAGTTAAATAATTAAATAAGTAGGTAGGTGGAGGAGGTTACAGACTGTACATGGAATAATAAATATTAAATATAATATACAGTATAATAAAAACTTTTAAAACCCCAAACCCAATTAAAATGAATAAATCCCCGGGAGGTAAAACTAAGAAAGTGCCAGGCCAGCTGATTGAAATAGGTGAGTCTTTAACTTTTGCCGGAAGGAACGGAGGTCGGTGGTAGTTCGAATGTCAGGGGGGAGGTCATTCCAGAGGGTTGGGCCCATCACAGAGAAGGATCTACTCCTAGGTGTCGCCCGCTGGCATTGACCAGCAGACGGCACCAGGAGGAGCCCCTCTCTGTGTGAGCGGATAGGCCGCAGGGACGTGTGTGGTAGGATGCGATCCTGCAGGTAACTAGGCCCACTGCCATGGAGCGCTTTAAAGATGGTGATCAATACCTTGAAACGCACCCGAAAGGCCACAGGTAGCCAGTGCAGCTCGCGCAGGAGAGGTGTTACGTGGGAGTAACGTGTACCTCCCATAATAACCCGCGCGGCTGCGTTCTGAACTAGCTGCAGTCTCCGGATGCGTCCCAAGGGAAGCCCCATGTAGAGAGCATTGCAGTAGTCCAGGCGAGACGTCACCAGCGCATGAGTGACCGTGCGCAGGGCACTCCGGTCCAATAGGGGGCGCAATGAGAAGCGAAACGTCTTCCAAGAAAATCCAGCTGCCTCTTGAAAAAGCACCTTTGGGACAACTATGACCTGTATGGCTGAGAATCTCCAGACAGTTAATCCCACGTATTTCACCGGATTTGCTCCCATTCGTAAATCCTTAGCCTGAGACTATTGGGAAATACTGTCCATTGCAATCAAAATATTCGACTTCCCTCCAAATAGCTGGATTCGAGAAATCGCTAATTTAACATAGATACCCCGAATCAACAACTCCCCTAATCCCACCACTTTCCAACATGAAAAGGCATGAAATTCACATCAATGTAGTACTTTTTTTAAACGCTTCCATTTATGACCTCATCTTTTAGAGTGACCAATAGCAGCACGTCGAAACGTGATTTTTGGACCATTCCGAACGCATTGAAAGCTCTGCGTCTGGAGCGCATGCGTGCCCCGCAGCATCGTCAATGCTGCTCCCAAGAGCTATGCTCCTTGCTCGGACAAGGGCGACAAAGAGAGGAACGGTGCAGGGACAGTAATACCTGCGCGGGTCGCGTAGTCCGCCTGCTGCTTTTCCCCTCGGTGCCGCCGCCCTTCGGAGACCGAAGTTTCGTCGGAGTCGGGCACCTCGCACTTAGCACCGCTGCCACGGGGGACGGGGCTCTGCCGAGAACGGCTCAGGAGGTGGAGCTGAGACTGCTCCCCTTCTGCAGCCTGGGAGACGTTGGCTGGCTGAATGAGATATTCTGAGCCGCGCAAGTAGAAGGCGCCGCGGATCCCGTCGCAGAGGCTGAGCGCTGCGGCCGAGGCCGGATCCCCATTGACCGTGCCGGAATAGAAGCAGCTGGCCAAGTTCGCGCCGAGCTTTTGGTAGGCCGCCTCCTCTTCCTCCCTCCGGCCTCGGGGGCGGCTGCCAACATACTGGAACGTCAGAGCCGGAGCTAAGAAGCTGTAGTCGGGCTTCAGCTCCAAACTGAAGCGCTCGCCAAAGGCGTCCAAGCGGTAAAACTGCTCGTCGGCCGCTCGCTGGGAATCCACTTTTACGGGCACCACCAGCTCCTCCTCTCGGGGCGAAGAAGGGCCGCCTCGAGCACCCAGCGAGAGCAACAGCGTGCTCAGCGCCAGGTATGCCTTAGCTCCCTTCATGCTGCACCACAGGGCGCGAGGCGACAAGAGGGGGAAATAAAGAACAAATTAACGATGTGGAGTGTTGAAAACGTTGAAAATGGCAAGCAAATGGCGCCTTTGCAGCACGTCTGCCGAACCCTTTAGAGCCCGAACTAAATGCGCTGCTTGTAACGGCCTAGGCGGAGAAGAGCAATGCAGGGGCTCCTTCCGCGCCCTGAATTCACTGGCAAAGTCCTGAAGGACAACTAGAGATAAAGCGAGCCTCGGCTCTTGGCCTCGAGTATGAAAACGAAGGCAGCGCGCGCTTGCACTTATAAGGAGAAGGTCCGCCCCCCCTTACCCCCCCTCTGCCGTGGAGGTGGGAATCGGCTTGAGCTCATTTGTGCGTAAAGTCAGCGCGGCAACGGTACCCCTGCCCGCCTCTCTGGCGATCAGCCGTAGATTGCCCGAAGAGAGAACATATAAGTTGAGGGGGGGGGGGATAACTGCTTCTTCTTTACCCGCTCACGCTACTATTCCCCCAAAACTACCCTGCCTGGCAGTACTTTTACTCTTTCCCCCAGCACAGCTTACGCTCCTCTGCAACTCAAGTTGCTGCTGCGGTTTCTTTTTCCAGCTTCTCCACAGTCTGAAACTTTCCTTGAGCTATATCTGAAAGTCTTTTGCTCCCCCCACCTTTAATCCAATGGTTCTCAACCTTTTCTTCACCATGGACTCCCTTTAAATATCTTTGGTGGCCACAGACCATGGCCACGGACCCCCAAGACTTAACTCAAGGTTTAAGTCATAACCTTTCTTCAAGCCTTTGCAGACACCCTATGATGACATTGTGGTTGAGAACCACTGCTCTAATCTTTATTTAGCTGATCAGTTGCCTCAGCCTTTGCATTATGGAACTTCTTCATATCATACTTAATTCTGTTGGAATGTTTGAAGCAGTATCCCTCTGTGAGAACATTTATAAGAATGGCAATCTAACCTGACCAAGGATTAGTCG
The DNA here is from genome assembly GCF_964273705.1 of Natrix helvetica. Taxonomy (NCBI): domain Eukaryota; kingdom Metazoa; phylum Chordata; class Lepidosauria; order Squamata; family Natricidae; genus Natrix; species Natrix helvetica. Next base: position 50,938,610 of record NC_138550.1, read on the forward strand.
GGCACATTTTATAATGGAAACAGGAAGATGTTTATTTACAGGACATTTTAGGGATTAGGTCAACCTAGCACCTAGCTAATTACATCCTAGCAGAACAGGCAAAAAAGGAAGTGTTCTTGGAATAAAGGCAGAAGGAACAATCCTTCCTAAATGAATATAGGAACAATAATAGACAGATATATATTCTTAATATCTTCACCATAGTGTCCTTAGAGCAATAGGTCATGAAGAACTGAAGGGTGAATGCAATTGAATTTTGACCGCCAAAATTTCAAAGGTCACCAATCCTTTTGAAATTGCATTCTGATTACTTAACAATTCTGCTTCTGCAATTGTGGGCCATTTATTAACAGTAATAACACCATTAACTGCCTATTTTCTAAGATTACTTGCCACAGTTCCTAAAATCTAATGATTCTCTAATGTAGAATATTACCTAGATTTATAATGGCAAAATGAGAAATTGCAATTCATGTTTCAAGCCAGTAGGAAAATTTAGGAAAACAAGTACTGAAAGCAAATACTTCCTTCACGACTTGCTTTAAAAGAGAATAACAGTAGTCCTTGGTTAGGGATTGCCTCATTTAATGACCATTCTAAATTATGATGGTGATGAAAAGGTAATTTTGTGACTAATCCCTGCATTTATGACTTTCAGTGTCTCAAAAGCAAGATTGTAAGCACCGTGAAAGCTTCACTTAGCGACTGCTTCTCTAAAAGACCAAGTTGCTGGTCCAAATTATAGTCAGGTAAATGAGGAATACTAGTACTAGATCTTGATGATACTTCCGAAGTTTCTTTCTTAGTATACGTTTCTAATTAATTATTCAAGTTGTTTTTTATTTAGTAGCATAATTGTTATAGCATTGTGAAAGCATAGCAAGTTTGGAAAAATCATTGAAGAAATCATTCTCTATGGCCATTTCAGCAGTTCCTTTTGCCGAATAGTATATTAAACACTGAATATTATATTGAATAAATAGAAAATTAAAATACCAAAATAAGTTCTAGAATTTTTTATTCTCTCAGGCTTTTATTCTATGTAGTAAATTATTGAATCAGTATCCCACTTGTAATATTAAGCCTAAATAAAATTTCAACTGAAAAAGAGGACTTTATTATTACTTAAATGTTAATCCTCAAACAAATGGTATAGCTAAGAATATGATACAAAGCAGTGGGTGGGGGTACACCAAGTTGGAATTATTTTTGTTTTACAGGATCTGAATCCCTGTTGATGAGTTTGAGTCAATATAAAATAGAAGAACAGCTGCATTGGACCACCAAAATTGTTCAAAGCAGTTGTTGAAAGTGTACATTGACACTCTTAAAATAATGTTGTATGGTTCTGTCTTTAAGTTATAGAATTTTATTTCTATGATTTCTTTTATATCTGGGAGACTATTTGGTCTAAGGTGTAACTGATTTAAAGGAAAGTAAATTTGAGTGTATTGGACTTCAAAAAGCTGACTTTAGTAAGTTCAGTGGGATGAGTTTTTTTAAAGGAGATACTAAATGTACATTTGCGTATAATTCCAATTAAGAAAAAATCAGGGAAAATATGGCTAATTTTATATTCTACAAGAAAAGAAGATATATAAAGAAGGCCAGAACACTAAGAAAGCAATATGCATGCAGGATAGGACTAAGACCATCAACGTTCAAAATGAGCTGAAGTTAATGAAAGATACTAAAAATAAACTTTTTGAAAATTAAAGAAAAGGTATGTAATATGGCTAGCAGCTGCAGGTAATAAAGATTTGGATTTGTCAAGAAAAAGTCTTGCCAAAGTAAACCTATTGTTTTAATTTAGTCAAATATTTGATAAAGCACCCAATGATACTCCAGTTAAATTATTTGTGTGTTGAATTCATGGTAATTGAATGGATAGACATCTAGCTTGAAAATAGTACTTAAAGAGTGCTTATCAATATTTTCACATTACACTGCTGTGAAATAGTGAGAGCAACAAGTTCCTGCCTGGGTCCTGTACTCGTTAGAATTTTTAATAATAACTTGAATGGAGAGGTGGAGAATATGAAATTTGCAGCTGACACGCAATTAGGACACCTAACAGAATATAAATGAATTTCAAAGCTATTTTATAAGGTAAATACACTTGGAAAATACGAAATTTAAAAGTACAAACTTCTGTTAGGAAATAACACAAAAAACATTTCTGTTGAGGCATACTTATCAATATATGTAAAAAAAAACCTTGGTTTATTGTAATTGAATATGTCAATAGCAACACGGGCTGTGAAAGAGGCAAAAGTAATTTTACACTGTATCAACAGTAATAGTTTCCAAACCATAAGAAGTAAATATTTCCCTTTATTTTGTTTTGGTCAGACTCAAACCCAGTTTGAATACTGTGTCTAATTCTCACCACCACATTTGAAGAAGAATTCAGAGAAACTGGAATTGGTTCATGCAAAAGTTGATCAGGGGACTATAATGTGAATCTCTTGAAGAGAAATTGAAGGATATGGACATATTTATTTTGAGAGGTGAAGATGTGGAATATCATAGCTGAAACAATTCACTCAGGAAAAAATATGTTCTTTTTGTTACAGAGCGCAGAACACAAAATAATGGATTTCATTTAAAAGAAACAGATACCAGCTCAATGTTAGAAAACAAAAAAAAACCCTAACAATAAGAACATTTTGATAATAGAATCAGATTCCAGAAATTGTGAGCTCCCCTTCATTTGGTGTTTTCAGATGGAAACAGAATACTTATTGTCAGAGATGCTTTGATTCAGATAAAGAACATAGTGTTTTCTGTGTGTTACATGAAACTGAGCTAAGAAGAATATGACATTGGCTGACAAAATAGCAATGGCCTAAATTGAAAGTGAAGTCCATAATGATTGATAATGTTTGGGACAAAATTAAGAATTAAGTTCAGTTTGTTGTCCTTTGTCTAGAAAGAATTTTAGAATGTAAACTTGTGACACATTCTTCCTAATGCTCACAGTAAAAAAAAAAAAAATTATGGTGAATTTTATATTTGAAGATACAGGTGAAACTCAAAAAATTAGAATATTGTGCAACAGTTCATTTATTTCAGTAATGCAACTTAAAAGGTAAAACTGATATATGAGATAGACTCATTACATGCAAAGCAATGTAGTTCAAGCCGTGATTTGTCATAATTGTGATGATTATGGCTTACAGCTCATGAAAACCCCAAATCCACAATCTCAGAAAATTAGAATATTGTGAAAAGGTGCAATATTCTAGGCTCAAAGTGTCCCACTCTAATCAGCTAATTAAGCCATAACACCTGCAAAGAGTTCCTGAGCCTTTAAATGGTATCTCAGTCTGGTTCAGTAGGAATCACAATCATGGGAAAGACTGCTGACCTGACAGTTGTGCAGAAAACCATTGACACCCTCCATAAGGAGGGAAAGCCTCAAAAGGTAATTGCAAAAGAAGTTGGATGTTCCCAAAGTGCTGTATCAAAGCACATTAATAGAAAGTTATGTGGAAGGGAAAAGTGTGGAAGAAAAAAATGCACAAGCAGCAGGGATGACCGCAGCCTGGAGAGGATTGTCATTCAAAAGTGTTGGGGACTTTCACAAGGAGTGGACTGAGGCTGGAGTCAGTGCATCAAGAGCCACCACACACATGGACATGGGCTTCAAATGTTGTATTTCTCTTGTCAAGCCGCTCCTGAACAACAAACAACGTCAGAAGCGTCTTACCTGGGCTAAAGAAAAACAGACCTGGTCTGTTGCTCAGTGGTCCAAAGTCCTCTTTTCTGATGAGAGCAACTTTTGCAACTCATTTGGAAACCAAGGACCCAGAGTATGGAGGAAGAATGGAGAGGCACACACTGCAAGATGCTTGAAGTCCAGTGTGAAGTTTCCACAGTCTGTTGATTTAGGGAGCCATGTCATCTGCTGGTGTTGGTCCACTGTGCTTCATTAAGTCCAGGGTTGCCACAGCCATCTACCAGGAGATTTTGGAGCACTTCATGCTTCTTTCCTCAGAAGAGTTTTATGGGGATGCTGACTTATTTTCCAGTAGGACTTGGCACCTGCCCACACTGCCAAAAGCACCAAAACCCAGTTCAATGACCGTGGAATTACTGTGCTTGATTGGCCAGCAAACTCGCCTGACCTGACCCCCATAGAGAATCTATGGGGCATTGCCAAGAGAAAGATGAGAGACATGAGACCAAACAATGCAGAAGAGCTGAAGGCCACTATTGAAGCATCCTGGTCTTCCATAACACCTCAGCAGTGCCATAGGCTGATAGCTTCCATGCCACGCCGCATTGAGGCAGTAATTGCTGCAAAAGTGGCCCAAACCAAGTACTGACCTTTTCAGAGGTCCAATATTGTTCTATGTTCAATCATTGTTTTATTGATTGCATGTAATATTCTAATTTTCTGAGATGGTGGATTTGGGGTTTTCATGAGCTGTACGCCACAATCATCACAATTATGACAAATCACAACTTGAACTATCTTGCTTTGCATGTAATGAGTCTTATCTCATACATCAGTTTCACCTTTTAAGTTGCATTACTGAAATAAATGAACTTTTGCACGATATTCAAATTTTTTGAGTTTCACCTGTATATCCTATGGCTCCAGTTGTTAAATTACAGTTATCAAATGGCACATCTGTTCTTAAGGTTAAAAAAAGTTCAAAACACCTGGTTATGGAATGCATGCAATGGCTGCAAAAAATGTGTGCATCTAGGTTTATTATAAGCTAGTCTTATTTCTAGAAATGATTCTTTGTGGATACAACTTATTTGTGAAATACTGTATTGCTACAAATAACACCTGGTTTTAAGGTATATTATATATGCAACATAACTTTAACCTTTTTAAACCTTATTTATGGACATATAAATCCAGTAAACAAACAAACAGACATATTCCAAGTAGCTGGCCTGGCTCAACTTTGATCTAACTATATCGCTCCTGACGGGTTTTTATTTGGGTATTTTAATTGTATTCAATTATTTAGGGGTTTCTAAACATTGTATTTTATTGTTTTTATTCATTAGCCGACCTCCTTGTACATGTCTTGGTATATGTTTTTGTAATATGTATGTCTTGTCTATATATTTATTTCATATGTTTTATTGTACGCCGCCCCGAGTCCTTCGGGAGAGGGTGCGGCTAAGAAATAAATATTTATTATTATTATTATTATTATTATTATTATTATTATTATTATTATTATTATTATTATTATTATTATTATTATTATTATTATTATTATTATTATTATAGGGTATGTAATCTGCTTAGAGCTGTCAAACTCCTAGCCCAGGGGCCAGATGCATCACACGCTGGCCACGCCCATGCCTGGTTTAGCAAAGGGGAGAAAAGTCCTGATACATCACATGATGCCACTGTGACGATGTGAGTTTGACACCCCTGGCTTACAGTCAATAATTATTGGAATAGAAGACTGCTGGAAGAAACTGCCTGTAAGTCGTTGCAGTTTTTTCGGCATGGTTTTTCAGAAGTGGTTTGCCATTGCCTCTTTCTCAGGGCTGAGAGAAAATAGCCCAACTGGTTTTGTGCCTAAGGCAGGATGAGAACTAATAGTCCCTGGTCTGTAGTCTGATTCCTTAACCAATATATCAAATTGACTCTCAGGAGTAGAACATAAACCAGGTTAAATTAACTAATCATTTTTATTATACATGGAGATCATATGCTATTTGCCTACAGTCTCAAAATACGTGCCATATTTTGCAACTTTTCAGGTGACAGTCTACAAAGGGGTTATGTGAGAGCACAAATGTGATGGAGAAGAGCCAATAAACTATTTAGGCTGTGGAAAGAGGAATCAGGCAAAAGAGGAAGGGGAAAGGAGAAATCAGGGACACCATATCTTATTTTTATTCTCTAATGTGACAGGATAGGGGGAATTGTTGGATTTTCCAGGAAGCCTGGACACTAGACAAGCTAAAATGATATCTAAGTGTTGATGGCTTCCTCTGAAATTGTATCCCAGGAAACGTTATTTGAAATTTACAAATGTGTTACTTTTCCTTTCATTCTAATTTTACTGATACCCCAATCACTAATACAATATATGAAAGCATAACTTTCAGTATTAGCAAGTTGTCATTACAAATGTGGATTATTGTAATTTATCAAACCAAATCTGCCGTACTACCATTGACCTTTCTCTGGAAATAGCTACAAAAAACATAACTTGGAATCTAAAATAGGTGTTCTATAACAGAATGAATAATGTTTTGCTAAAAGATCACACGGGGTTGAATAGTTTGTGGGAAGGAAGGTACAGGATGGGATTTTAACTACAAGAAAAAGAGGATTGTGTTGTACTTTGCGAAGGTCGTAGGTGTATGTATTGTATGCATTCTCAAAGCACTGGGCTTTCATTTGTGGCTATTGCTTGGACTATGATTCCATCTTGTATTTACTAAAGAAGTATACTTCTTGTACGGTTAAGTGTGAAAATAAATCACTTATATTGTATAATACCTTACAGCCTGAAAATTTTGCAAATTTGTAGATTTTGTCTTCTTCATAACCACCCTTCACTTATTTGAGGACAGTTATGTCTTCCTATTCTAAGTATTTTCTTTTTCAAATCCTTATCTAAACATACCCCACACCTCCAACAGGTCCCTGCATATATTTTCAGGCACTTTTTTATATTGGTTGCTCTCCTCTGGGGACACTAGTTTGTCAATTATATTCCTAAGTGAAATGTCTAAAACTATACACAATATTCTAGTTGCAGTTTGACCTACATAGAAGAGGAAGTATGTCAGCGTTCCAAATATCATGCAGAATTAAATCATTTTCCAAGGCAAAGTTATCCCTAAAGCTCCAATTTAATAAGACAGACATGTTGGCATTATGCTATAAAATTTCAACTCTATTTTACATCCTGTGGGTTCACCCAGTTGAAAGTTCATATCTTTCCCCACACCCCATAATTCATCACATGTTCCAATCATCAACTTCCACGCTGGCATCTACACCCCTCTGCTTCCGGTCAGGTGTCGAGGTGCGGAGACAAAAGATGACCTTGGCTTCTATAAAAGAATGACAACATACATTCCACAATCCTACTCCTTTCTATTCCCCCCTCCCAACTACTACACTATTGAAACACATAGGAAATTATAAGAAAGTGTGGCAGGCCAAAGATTCTTAAAGGAACCTCTGCAGGCCTGACAAAGTATTTATCTTGATTTTGACGCTATACTTCTTTGGATGCTTGTAGATAGTGTGGAAGATTACATTTTTAATAATTTAATTTAATTTAAAATTTAATTTAATTATTTAATTTAATTTAATTATTTAATTTAATTTAATTTAGTTATTTTATTTTATTATTTTATTTTATTTTTTTATTTTATTTTATTATTTTATTTTGTTTATTATTTATTTATTATTTCATCAAGCATGAATTAGATAACAGATATAAGTATAAACATGATAATATATACATGAAATGAATTCGAATACAAAGGAATATTAGGACATGGAAGGTAGGCACACAGGTGTGCTTATGTATACACTTTCAGTATTAGCAAGTTGTCATTACAAATGTGGATTATTGTAATTTATCAAACCAAATCTGCCGTACTACCATTGACCTTTCTCTGGAAATAGCTACAAAAAACATAACTTTGAATCTAAAAATAGGTGTTCTATAACAGAATGAATAATGTTTTGCTAAAAGATCACACGGGGTTGAATAGCTTGTGGGAAGGAAGGTACAGGATGGGATTTTAACTACAAGAAAAAGAGGATTGTGTTGTACTTTGCGAAGGTTGTAGGTGTATGTATTGTATGCATTCTCAAAGCACTGGGCTTTGGTTTGCGGCTATTGCTTGGACTATGATTCCATCTTGTATTTACTAAACAAGTATACTTCTTGTAAGGTTAAGTGTGAAAATAAATCACTTATATTGTATAAAACCTTACAGCCTGAAAATTTTGCAAATTTGTAGATTTTGTCTTCTTCATAACCACCCTTCACTTATTTGAGGACAGTTATGTCTTCCTATTCTAAGTATTTTCTTTTTCAAATCCTTATCTAAACATACCCCACACCTCCAACAGGTCCCTGCATATATTTTCAGGCACTTTTTTATATTGGTTGCTCTCCTCTGGGGACACTAGTTTGTCAATTATATTCCTAAGTGAAAATTTTATAGCATAATGCCAACATGTCTGTCTTAATAAGACGGACATGTTGGCATTATGCTATAAAATTTCAACTCTATTTTACATCCTGTGGGTTCACCCAGTTGAAAGTTCATATCTTTCCCCACACCCCATAATTCATCACATGTTCCAATCATCAACTTCCACGCTGGCATCTACACCCCTCTGCTTCCGGTCAGGTGTCGAGGTGCGGAGAGAAAAGATGACCTTGGCTTCTATAAAAGAATGACAACATACATTCCACAATCCTACTCCTTTCTATTCCCCCCTCCCAACTACTACACTATTGAAACACATAGGAAATTATAAGAAAGTGTGGCAGGCCAAAGATTCTTAAAGGAACCTCTGCAGGACTGACAGGCGGCCTCTTTCCAAAAACCCCACGTTGTCTGCAAAAGAAGTAAAAGTATACATTACTATACACATTTAACCACCTCTGCCTCCCCCAGGGGGACCATTTGGCTTATCAGGGGACTTCTCATGGAAATGTTTCACTAATTTATCCGCTTTCAGATCCCAACTCTTCACCCACGTAGCTTCGGACAAAGGGTATCCCTTCCAATGCACTAAATATTGTAATCGACCTCTATACAGCCTGGAATCTAATATTTTTTTCACCTCATAATGTGTTTCCCCTTCTACCACCACGGGAGGAGGTGGAGCTTGGGTGGATGGCCTTATGCTAGACCCCCTTACTGGCTTCAATAAGCTACAATGGAATACCGGGTAAATTTTCCCTAGGAGTCTGGGTAGGCTGAATCGAACTGTAACTGGGTTAATTATCTTTTCTATTGGGAAAGGACCTAGAAATTTTGGACCTAATTTCTTACTAGGCATCCTTAACCTTATGTATTTAGTAGACACAAAAACTTGGTCCCCCACTCGAAAGGGGGGTTGTAGGGAGCGATGTTTATCAGCTTGCTTCTTGTAGGCTTCTGCCGCATCTGCTAGCACCTTTTTCGTATTCTCCCATCCCTTCTTTAGTGCCTCCATCCATTCATTTAGAGACATGGAGGAGGGGTGTTCCTTAGGTAGTTCAGGCATGGGAACGAATTCCATGCCACTGGTAATCTGGAAAGGAGTTAATCCTGTACTGCTGTGGACCGCATTATTATATGCTACTTCGGCGAAGGGTAGTAAGTCCGACCAATTGTCTTGCTGATAGTCCACATAACACCGGATGTACTGTTCCACCATTGCATTGGCCCTCTCTGCTGCTCCATTTGTGCTGGGATGAAATGCTGAGCTGAGTCCCTGTGTGGACCCGATCGATTTTAGGAATTCTCTCCAGAACTTGGCGGTGAATTGAACTCCGCGATCTGAAATGATCCTTTTTGGTACCCCATGTAGGCGATAAATGTGTTTCACAAACATTTTTGCTAATTTCTTTGCGGATGGTAGGCCTGAACAAGCGATAAAGTGTGCTTGCTTGGAAAACAAATCAATAACTGTCCAGATTACTCTATTGCCCTTGCTATCTGGAAGCTCGACGATGAAGTCCATTGCTATCTCTTCCCATGGTCGGCTAGGGTTGGCTACTTGTTGTAGTAGTCCAGGGGGCTTTCCTGGCCGGGTTTTCATTGTGGCACAAGTAGCACAGCTTTTTACATAATCTTCCACCTCCGACCTCATCTTCGGCCACCAAAATTGACGTCTGGCGAGGTGGAGAGTTTTCAGGAATCCGAAATGACCTCCTAGTTTCGCATCATGACACTGCTGTAGTACTTGCAGTCTCATCTCTGCAGGGACGTACAGTTTGGATCCCTTCCAGGCTACGCCATCATTCATTGTTAGGATGTCCTTGTTGTTGTTGAACCATGGGTCTGTCTGGAGGGCCGCTTTCAGTTCGGTTTTCAGCTTATCTTGGCTTCGAGTGGTGACTTGAGCTACCTTTTGGTGGGAAGGAGATATGATGGGGTGGACAACTTCTTCCTTTTTACTGTCAAACTGGGGTTTTCTCGACAGCGCATCTGCTAACAAGTTCTTTCCTGCGGGGATGTGTTTTATTTTAAATTTGAACCTTTGGAAATATTGGGTCCAACGAACTTGTTTAGGGGATAACTTCCGATGGGCAAGGAGAGCTTCGAGGTTTTTATGATCAGTCCATACCTCGAACGGTATATATCCCCCTTCCAGGAGATGTCTCCAGGTGAGCATGCTCCACCTGATCGCGAATGCTTCCTTCTCCCAAATGGGCCACCTTCTTTCCGTAGTGGTGAGTTTCTTGGAGATGTAAGCGCAAGGTAAGAGGTGGCCTTTTTTATTCTTTTGCAGTAGCACCGTGGCTATCGCGACATCACTGGCATCCGTTTGGATTATGAAAGGTCGCTCTGGATCGGGGTGTTGCAATATGGGTTCTTGGGCAAAGAGCCGTTTTAATTTCTCAAATGCCTTTTGACAATCCATTGTCCATTTTAACGGTTGGTTTGCTTTCGGTTTAGTTGGGGAAGGCCCCGTTTTTAAGAGTTCGGTCAATGGTAGGGCAATTTCAGCGAATGTCGGAATAAACTGCCTATAGAAGTTTGCAAATCCAAGGAAGCTTTGTAATTGTTTGCGAGTGCTTGGAGGTTTCCAATCCAACACCGCTTTAACTTTTCCTGGATCCATTTCTACTCCTTCATTGGAGATACGAGGTAGATTACTGACTACCCCAGGTAATCTAGCGGGGTCTTGTGGAACTCACACTTTGACAACTTTGCGTACAGTTTGGCAGCCAGAAGTTTTTTCAGGACTTGCCGTACCAGTTTCACATGTTCTTCCAGGGTCTCAGAGAAGATCAAGATGTCATCTAAATAGACGAGTACTCCGCGGTATAGGTGGTCGTGCAGCACTTCATTTATGTACTGCATGAATACTGTGGGTGCTCCTTGTAGACCAAAAGGCATGACTTTATATTGGAAGCTGCCCAGAGGAGTGTTAAAAGCGGTCTTCCACTCATCCCCTTTCCGGATTCGTATACGGTAATACGCCTCTCTCAAGTCCAGCTTGGTGAAAATCTTGCCTTTAGCCAAGTGGTTCAACATATCTTTCATGAGAGGCAGGGGATAGGTATTCTTTTCGCATACTGCATTTAAAGCTCGTAAGTCCACACAGAGGCGAACTCCCCCATCCTTCTTTTCTCTGAAAAGCACTGGGGCTGCTACTTTCGATTTGGCTGGTTCAATAAAGCCTCTTTTCAAATTGGTGTCAATGTACTTCCTCAATTCTATCATCTCCTTAGGAGTCATAGAGTACATTTTTGGCTTTGGTAAGGTTACCCCATGTTTGAACTCTATTGCACAGTCTGTGGGGCGGTGAGGTGGAAGGTGGTTTCCGTCTTCCTCACTGAACACCTCCGCCAGATCCCAATAACTCTTTGGAACTCGTTGGATACCCGGAGGTTTAGTGTCTGCTGCGGTTGCCGCAGGTTCCGGACGGTCTGGGCTGTTGGGTTCCAACGTTCCTGGGTGCCCTTTTGGCTCCACTGGTGGCAGTGGCCCGCAGCCGATAGTCAGTTTTCTAACGCCGTCCTCCCACTTTATTGTAGGTGCCCTCTGTTGGCTTGGAGCATTTTCCCATGCTGATGGCAAAGGAGGTGGCCAGTGGCATCTCCTCCATCCAAACTCTGGGAAGAAAACCCAATCTGGTTCTGCTTCATTTACTGGTTGCAGCCCAATTTGTGGTGGCTGGCAAGTGAAAGAAGCTGGCCAATTTCTTTCTTGCTGCCAAGGTTGAAATTCCCATTTTGAAAGGGAATCTGTCTCCCACTTAGTTGCTGGGTAATAAGTCATTTCATTTATTGCTGTTTGGAAGGAGTAATTATCTCCATTCAAGTCCTCCAGCTCATTGCAGCTTTTACTAGTGAAGGAGGGGAAAGATTGACTCACGTTTGGTTGAAGAAGTCGGTCTGAGAGGCCCCTCCAGCCATCCCCCTCCGGCTGTGCATGCATCTTCCCAGAGGCTATACAAGTGAAAATTTCCTCCCACGCAAATTCTTTTGCACTTCGGAAGAACTTCAGAGAAGCAATTCATCATTAGCTTCTTTATCTTAATTGTTCACTGATATTTTACGCTGATGTGGTCAGCGTTGGGAGATCAGTACCACTCACCAGCCCCCCCCCCCCGTACGAGGGGGGGTGTCTGGTGCTTTATTTTAAAGGGAGAGTTGAAATAATGTCAGCGTTCCAAATATCATGCAGAATTAAATCATTTTCCAAGGCAAAGTTATCCTTAAAGCTCCAATTTAATAAGAGAGACATGTTGGCATTATGCTATAAAATTTCAACTCTATTTTACATCCTGTGGGTTCACCCAGTTGAAAGTTCATATCTTTCCCCACACCCCATAATTCATCACATGTTCCAATCATCAACTTCCACGCTGGCATCTACACCCCTCTGCTTCCGGTCTGGTGTCGAGGTGCGGAGACAAAAGATGACCTCGGCTTCTATAAAAGAATGACAACATACATTCCACAATCCTACTCCTTTCTATTCCCCCCTCCCAACTACTACACTATTGAAACACATAGGAAATTATAAGAAAGTGTGGCAGGCCAAAGATTCTTAAAGGAACCTCTGCAGGCCTGACAAAGTATTTATCTTAATTTTGACGCTATACTTCTTTGGATGCTTGTAGATAGTGTGGAAGATTACATTTTTAATAATTTAATTTAATTTAATTTAATTATTTTTTAATTTAATTATTTAATTTAATTTAATTGTTATTTTATTTTATTATTTTATTATTTTATTATTTTATTATTTTATTTTATTATTTTATTTTATTATTTTATTTTATTATTTTATTTTATTTTATTTTATTTTATTTATTATTTATTTATTATTTCATCAAGCATGAATTTGATAACAGATATAAATATAAACATGATTATATATACATGAAATGAATTCGAATACAAGGGAATATTAGGACATGGAAGGTAGGCACACAGGTGTGCTTATGTATACACTTTCAGTATTAGCAAGTTGTCATTACAAATGTGGATTATTGTAATTTATCAAACCAAATCTGTCGTACTACCATTGACTTTTCTCTGGAAATAGCTACAAAAAACATAACTTGGAATCTAAAATAGGTGTTCTATAACAGAATGAATAATGTTTTGCTAAAAGATCACACGGGGTTGAATAGCTTGTGGGAAGGAAGGTACAGGATGGGATTTTAACTACAAGAAAAAGAGGATTGTGTTGTACTTTGCGAAGGTCGTAGGTGTCTGTATTGTATGCATTCTCAAAGCACTGGGCTTTCGTTTGTGGCTATTGCTTGGACTATGATTCCATCTTGTATTTACTAAAGAAGTATACTTCTTGTAAGGTTAAGTGTGAAAATAAATCACTTATATTGTATAAAACCTTACAGCCTGAAAATTTTGCAAATTTGTAGATTTTGTCTTCTTCATAACCACCCTTTACTTATTTGAGGACAGTTATGTCTTCCTATTCTAAGTATTTTCTTTTTCAAATCCTTATCTAAACATACCCCACACCTCCAACAGGTCCCTGCATATATTTTCAGGCACTTTTTTATATTGGTTGCTCTCCTCTGGGGACACTAGTTTGTCAATTATATTCCTAAGTGAAAATTTTATAGCATAATGCCAACATGTCTGTCTTAATAAGACGGACATGTTGGCATTATGCTATAAAATTTCAACTCTATTTTACATCCTGTGGGTTCACCCAGTTGAAAGTTCATATCTTTCCCCACACCCCATAATTCATCACATGTTCCAATCATCAACTTCCACACTGGCATCTACACCCCTCTGCTTCCGGTCAGGTGTCGAGGTGCGGAGACAAAAGATGACCTTGGCTTCTATAAAAGAATGACAACATACATTCCACAATCCTACTCCTTTCTATTCCCCCCTCCCAACTACTACACTATTGAAACACATAGGAAATTATAAGAAAGTGTGGCAGGCCAAAGATTCTTAAAGGAACCTCTGCAGGACTGACAGGCGGCCTCTTTCCAAAAACCCCACATTGTCTGCAAAAGAAGTAAAAGTATACATTACTATACACATTTAACCACCTCTGCCTCCCCCAGGGGGACCATTATTATTTTATTTTGTTTATTATTTATTTATTATTTCATCAAGCATGAATTAGATAACAGATATAAGTATAAACATGATAATATATACATGAAATGAATTCGAATACAAGGGAATATTAGGACATGGACGGTAGGCACACAGGTGTGCTTATGTATACACTTTCAGTATTAGCAAGTTGTCATTACAAATGTGGATTATTGTAATTTATCAAACCAAATCTGTCGTACTACCATTGACTTTTCTCTGGAAATAGCTACAAAAAACATAACTTGGAATCTAAAATAGGTGTTCTATAACAGAATGAATAATGTTTTGCTAAAAGATCACACGGGGTTGAATAGCTTGTGGGAAGGAAGGTACAGGATGGGATTTTAACTACAAGAAAAAGAGGATTGTGTTGTACTTTGCGAAGGTCGTAGGTGTCTGTATTGTATGCATTCTCAAAGCACTGGGCTTTCGTTTGTGGCTATTGCTTGGACTATGATTCCATCTTGTATTTACTAAAGAAGTATACTTCTTGTAAGGTTAAGTGTGAAAATAAATCACTTATATTGTATAAAACCTTACAGCCTGAAAATTTTGCAAATTTGTAGATTTTGTCTTCTTCATAACCACCCTTCACTTATTTGAGGACAGTTATGTCTTCCTATTCTAAGTATTTTCTTTTTCAAATCCTTATCTAAACATACCCCACACCTCCATCAGGTCCCTGCATATATTTTCAGGCACTTTTTTATATTGGTTGCTCTCCTCTGGGGACACTAGTTTGTCAATTATATTCCTAAGTGAAAATTTTATAGCATAATGCCAACATGTCTGTCTTAATAAGACGGACATGTTGGCATTATGCTATAAAATTTCAACTCTATTTTACATCCTGTGGGTTCACCCAGTTGAAAGTTCATATCTTTCCCCACACCCCATAATTCATCACATGTTCCAATCATCAACTTCCACGCTGGCATCTACACCCCTCTGCTTCCGGTCAGGTGTCGAGGTGCGGAGACAAAAGATGACCTTGGCTTCTATAAAAGAATGACAACATACATTCCACAATCCTACTCCTTTCTATTCCCCCCTCCCAACTACTACACTATTGAAACACATAGGAAATTATAAGAAAGTGTGGCAGGCCAAAGATTCTTAAAGGAACCTCTGCAGGACTGACAAAGTATTTATCTTGATTTTGACGCTATACTTCTTTGGATGCTTGTAGATAGTGTGGAAGATTACATTTTTAATAATTTAATTTAATTTAAAATTTAATTTAATAATTTAATTTAATTTAATAATTTAATTTAATTTAATTATTTTTTAATTTAATTATTTTATTAAATTTAATTTAGTTATTTTATTTTATTATTTTATTTTATTTTATTATTTTATTTTATTTTATTATTTTATTTTGTTTATTATTTATTTATTATTTCATCAAGCATGAATTAGATAACAGATATAAGTATAAACATGATTATATATACATGAAATGAATTCGAATACAAAGGAATATTAGGACATGGAAGGTAGGCACACAGGTGTGCTTATGTATACAATTTCAGTATTAGCAAGTTGTCATTACAAATGTGGATTATTGTAATTTATCAAACCAAATCTGCCGTACTACCATTGACCTTTCTCTGGAAATAGCTACAAAAAACATAACTTTGAATCTAAAAATAGGTGTTCTATAACAGAATGAATAATGTTTTGCTAAAAGATCACACGGGGTTGAATAGCTTGTGGGAAGGAAGGTACAGGATGGGATTTTAACTACAAGAAAAAGAGGATTGTGTTGTACTTTGCGAAGGTTGTAGGTGTATGTATTGTATGCATTCTCAAAGCACTGGGCTTTGGTTTGCGGCTATTGCTTGGACTATGATTCCATCTTGTATTTACTAAAGAAGTATACTTCTTGTAAGGTTAAGTGTGAAAATAAATTACTTATATTGTATAAAACCTTACAGCCTGAAAATTTTGCAAATTTGTAGATTTTGTCTTCTTCATAACCACCCTTCACTTATTTGAGGACAGTTATGTCTTCCTATTCTAAGTATTTTCTTTTTCAAATCCTTATCTAAACATACCCCACACCTCCAACAGGTCCCTACATATATTTTCAGGCACTTTTTTATATTGGTTGCTCTCCTCTGGGGACACTAGTTTGTCAATTATATTCCTAAGTGAAATGTCTAAAACTATACACAATATTCTAGTTGCAGTTTGACCTACATAGAAGAGGAAGTATGTCAGCGTTCCAAATATCATGCAGAATTAAATCATTTTCCAAGGCAAAGTTATCCTTAAAGCTCCAATTTAATAAGACAGACATGTTGGCATTATGCTATAAAATTTCAACTCTATTTTACATCCTGTGGGTTCACCCAGTTGAAAGTTCATATCTTTCCCCACACCCCATAATTCATCACATGTTCCAATCATCAACTTCCACGCTGGCATCTACACCCCTCTGCTTCCGGTCAGGTGTCGAGGTGCGGAGAGAAAAGATGACCTTGGCTTCTATAAAAGAATGACAACATACATTCCACAATCCTACTCCTTTCTATTCCCCCCTCCCAACTACTACACTATTGAAACACATAGGAAATTATAAGAAAGTGTGGCAGGCCAAAGATTCTTAAAGGAACCTCTGCAGGACTGACAGGCGGCCTCTTTCCAAAAACCCCACGTTGTCTGCAAAAGAAGTAAAAGTATACATTACTATACACATTTAACCACCTCTGCCTCCCCCAGGGGGACCATTTGGCTTATCAGGGGACTTCTCATGGAAATGTTTCACTAATTTATCCGCTTTCAGATCCCAACTCTTCACCCACGTAGCTTCGGACAAAGGGTATCCCTTCCAATGCACTAAATATTGTAATCGACCTCTATACAGCCTGGAATCTAATATTTTTTTCACCTCATAATGTGTTTCCCCTTCTACCACCACGGGAGGAGGTGGAGCTTGGGTGGATGGCCTTATGCTAGACCCCCTTACTGGCTTCAATAAGCTACAATGGAATACCGGGTAAATTTTCCCTAGGAGTCTGGGTAGGCTGAATCGAACTGTAACTGGGTTAATTATCTTTTCTATTGGGAAAGGACCTAGAAATTTTGGACCTAATTTCTTACTAGGCATCCTTAACCTTATGTATTTAGTAGACACAAAAACTTGGTCCCCCACTCGAAAGGGGGGTTGTAGGGAGCGATGTTTATCAGCTTGCTTCTTGTAGGCTTCTGCCGTATCTGCTAGCACCTTTTTCGTATTCTCCCATCCCTTCTTTAGTGCCTCCATCCATTCATTTAGAGACATGGAGGAGGGGTGTTCTTTAGGTAGTTCAGGCATGGGAACGAATTCCATGCCACTGGTAATCTGGAAAGGAGTTAATCCTGTACTGCTGTGGACCGCATTATTATATGCTACTTCGGCGAAGGGTAGTAAGTCCGACCAATTGTCTTGCTGATAGTCCACATAACACCGGATGTACTGTTCCACCATTGCATTGGCCCTCTCTGCTGCTCCATTTGTGCTGGGATGAAATGCTGAGCTGAGTCCCTGTGTGGACCCGATCGATTTTAGGAATTCTCTCCAGAACTTGGCGGTGAATTGAACTCCGCGATCTGAAATGATCCTTTTTGGTACCCCATGTAGGCGATAAATGTGTTTCACAAACATTTTTGCTAATTTCTTTGCGGATGGTAGGCCTGAACAAGCGATAAAGTGTGCTTGCTTGGAAAACAAATCAATAACTGTCCAGATTACTCTATTGCCCTTGCTATCTGGAAGCTCGACGATGAAGTCCATTGCTATCTCTTCCCATGGTCGGCTAGGGTTGGCTACTTGTTGTAGTAGTCCAGGGGGCTTTCCTGGCCGGGTTTTCATTGTGGCACAAGTAGCACAGCTTTTTACATAATCTTCCACCTCCGACCTCATCTTCGGCCACCAAAATTGACGTCTGGCGAGGTGGAGAGTTTTCAGGAATCCGAAATGACCTCCTAGTTTCGCATCATGACACTGCTGTAGTACTTGCAGTCTCATCTCTGCAGGGACGTACAGTTTGGATCCCTTCCAGGCTACGCCATCATTCATTGTTAGGATGTCCTTGTTGTTGTTGAACCATGGGTCTGTCTGGAGGGCCGCTTTCAGTTCGGTTTTCAGCTTATCTTGGCTTCGAGTGGTGACTTGAGCTACCTTTTGGTGGGAAGGAGATATGATGGGGTGGACAACTTCTTCCTTTTTACTGTCAAACTGGGGTTTTCTCGACAGCGCATCTGCTAACAAGTTCTTTCCTGCGGGGATGTGTTTTATTTTAAATTTGAACCTTTGGAAATATTGGGTCCAACGAACTTGTTTAGGGGATAACTTCCGATGGGCAAGGAGAGCTTCGAGGTTTTTATGATCAGTCCATACCTCGAACGGTATATATCCCCCTTCCAGGAGATGTCTCCAGGTGAGCATGCTCCACCTGATCGCGAATGCTTCCTTCTCCCAAATGGGCCACCTTCTTTCCGTAGTGGTGAGTTTCTTGGAGATGTAAGCGCAAGGTAAGAGGTGGCCTTTTTTATTCTTTTGCAGTAGCACCGTGGCTATCGCGACATCACTGGCATCCGTTTGGATTATGAAAGGTCGCTCTGGATCGGGGTGTTGCAATATGGGTTCTTGGGCAAAGAGCCGTTTTAATTTCTCAAATGCCTTTTGACAATCCATTGTCCATTTTAACGGTTGGTTTGCTTTCGGTTTAGTTGGGGAAGGCCCCGTTTTTAAGAGTTCGGTCAATGGTAGGGCAATTTCAGCGAATGTCGGAATAAACTGCCTATAGAAGTTTGCAAATCCAAGGAAGCTTTGTAATTGTTTGCGAGTGCTTGGAGGTTTCCAATCCAACACCGCTTTAACTTTTCCTGGATCCATTTCTACTCCTTCATTGGAGATACGAGGTAGATTACTGACTACCCCAGGTAATCTAGCGGGGTCTTGTGGAACTCACACTTTGACAACTTTGCGTACAGTTTGGCAGCCAGAAGTTTTTTCAGGACTTGCCGTACCAGTTTCACATGTTCTTCCAGGGTCTCAGAGAAGATCAAGATGTCATCTAAATAGACGAGTACTCCGCGGTATAGGTGGTCGTGCAGCACTTCATTTATGTACTGCATGAATACTGTGGGTGCTCCTTGTAGACCAAAAGGCATGACTTTATATTGGAAGCTGCCCAGAGGAGTGTTAAAAGCGGTCTTCCACTCATCCCCTTTCCGGATTCGTATACGGTAATACGCCTCTCTCAAGTCCAGCTTGGTGAAAATCTTGCCTTTAGCCAAGTGGTTCAACATATCTTTCATGAGAGGCAGGGGATAGGTATTCTTTTCGCATACTGCATTTAAAGCTCGTAAGTCCACACAGAGGCGAACTCCCCCATCCTTCTTTTCTCTGAAAAGCACTGGGGCTGCTACTTTCGATTTGGCTGGTTCAATAAAGCCTCTTTTCAAATTGGTGTCAATGTACTTCCTCAATTCTATCATCTCCTTAGGAGTCATAGAGTACATTTTTGGCTTTGGTAAGGTTACCCCATGTTTGAACTCTATTGCACAGTCTGTGGGGCGGTGAGGTGGAAGGTGGTTTCCGTCTTCCTCACTGAACACCTCCGCCAGATCCCAATAACTCTTTGGAACTCGTTGGATACCCGGAGGTTTAGTGTCTGCTGCGGTTGCCGCAGGTTCCGGACGGTCTGGGCTGTTGGGTTCCAACGTTCCTGGGTGCCCTTTTGGCTCCACTGGTGGCAGTGGCCCGCAGCCGATAGTCAGTTTTCTAACGCCGTCCTCCCACTTTATTGTAGGTGCCCTCTGTTGGCTTGGAGCATTTTCCCATGCTGATGGCAAAGGAGGTGGCCAGTGGCATCTCCTCCATCCAAACTCTGGGAAGAAAACCCAATCTGGTTCTGCTTCATGTACTGGTTGCAGCCCAATTTGTGGTGGCTGGCAAGTGAAAGAAGCTGGCCAATTTCTTTCTTGCTGCCAAGGTTGAAATTCCCATTTTGAAAGGGAATCTGTCTCCCACTTAGTTGCTGGGTAATAAGTCATTTCATTTATTGCCGTTTGGAAGGAGTAATTATCTCCATTCAAGTCCTCCAGCTCATTGCAGCTTTTACTAGTGAAGGAGGGGAAAGATTGACTCACGTTTGGTTGAAGAAGTCGGTCTGAGAGGCCCCTCCAGCCACCCCCCTCCGGCTGTGCATGCATCTTCCCAGAGGCTATACAAGTGAAAATTTCCTCCCACGCAAATTCTTTTGCACTTCGGAAGAACTTCAGAGAAGCAATTCATCATTAGCTTCTTTATCTTAATTGTTCACTGATATTTTACGCTGATGTGGTCAGCGTTGGGAGATCAGTACCACTCACCAGCCCCCCCCCGTACGAGGGGGGGTGTCTGGTGCTTTATTTTAAAGGGAGAGTTGAAATAATGTCAGCGTTCCAAATATCATGCAGAATTAAATCATTTTCCAAGGCAAAGTTATCCTTAAAGCTCCAATTTAATAAGAGAGACATGTTGGCATTATGCTATAAAATTTCAACTCTATTTTACATCCTGTGGGTTCACCCAGTTGAAAGTTCATATCTTTCCCCACACCCCATAATTCATCACATGTTCCAATCATCAACTTCCACGCTGGCATCTACACCCCTCTGCTTCCGGTCTGGTGTCGAGGTGCGGAGACAAAAGATGACCTTGGCTTCTATAAAAGAATGACAACATACATTCCACAATCCTACTCCTTTCTATTCCCCCCTCCCAACTACTACACTATTGAAACACATAGGAAATTATAAGAAAGTGTGGCAGGCCAAAGATTCTTAAAGGAACCTCTGCAGGACTGACAGGCGGCCTCTTTCCAAAAACCCCACGTTGTCTGCAAAAGAAGTAAAAGTATACATTACTATACACATTTAACCACCTCTGCCTCCCCCAGGGGGACCATTTGGCTTATCAGGGGACTTCTCATGGAAATGTTTCACTAATTTATCCGCTTTCAGATCCCAACTCTTCACCCACGTAGCTTCGGACAAAGGGTATCCCTTCCAATGCACTAAATATTGTAATCGACCTCTATACAGCCTGGAATCTAATATTTTTTTCACCTCATAATGTGTTTCCCCTTCTACCACCACGGGAGGAGGTGGAGCTTGGGTGGATGGCCTTATGCTAGACCCCCTTACTGGCTTCAATAAGCTACAATGGAATACCGGGTAAATTTTCCCTAGGAGTCTGGGTAGGCTGAATCGAACTGTAACTGGGTTAATTATCTTTTCTATTGGGAAAGGACCTTGAAATTTTGGACCTAATTTCTTACTAGGCATCCTTAACCTTATGTATTTAGTAGACACAAAAACTTGGTCCCCCACTCGAAAGGGGGGTTGTAGGGAGCGATGTTTATCAGCTTGCTTCTTGTAGGCTTCTGCCGCATCTGCTAGCACCTTTTTCGTATTCTCCCATCCCTTCTTTAGTGCCTCCATCTAGAGACATGGAGGAGGGGTGTTCTTTAGGTAGTTCAGGCATGGGAACGAATTCCATGCCACTGGTAATCTGGAAAGGAGTTAATCCTGTACTGCTGTGGACCACATTATTATATGCTACTTCGGCGAAGGGTAGTAAGTCCGACCAATTGTCTTGCTGATAGTCCACATAACACCGGATGTACTGTTCCACCATTGCATTGGCCCTCTCTGCTGCTCCATTTGTGCTGGGATGAAATGCTGAGCTGAGTCCCTGTGTGGACCCGATCGATTTTAGGAATTCTCTCCAGAACTTGGCGGTGAATTGAACTCCGCGATCTGAAATGATCCTTTTTGGTACCCCATGTAGGCGATAAATGTGTTTCACAAACATTTTTGCTAATTTCTTTGCGGATGGTAGGCCTGAACAAGCGATAAAGTGTGCTTGCTTGGAAAACAAATCAATAACTGTCCAGATTACTCTATTGCTCTTGCTATCTGGAAGCTCGACGATGAAGTCCATTGCTATCTCTTCCCATGGTCGGCTAGGGTTGGCTACTTGTTGTAGTAGTCCAGGGGGCTTTCCTGGCCGGGTTTTCATTGTGGCACAAGTAGCACAGCTTTTTACATAATCTTCCACCTCCGACCTCATCTTCGGCCACCAAAATTGACGTCTGGCGAGGTGGAGAGTTTTCAGGAATCCGAAATGACCTCCTAGTTTCGCATCATGACACTGCTGTAGTACTTGCAGTCTCATCTCTGCAGGGACGTACAGTTTGGATCCCTTCCAGGCTACGCCATCATTCATTGTTAGGATGTCCTTGTTGTTGTTGAACCATGGGTCTGTCTGGAGGGCCGCTTTCAGTTCGGTTTTCAGCTTATCTTGGCTTCGAGTGGTGACTTGAGCTACCTTTTGGTGGGAAGGAGATATGATGGGGTGGACAACTTCTTCCTTTTTACTGTCAAACTGGGGTTTTCTCGACAGCGCATCTGCTAACAAGTTCTTTCCTGCGGGGATGTGTTTTATTTTAAATTTGAACCTTTGGAAATATTGGGTCCAACGAACTTGTTTAGGGGATAACTTCCGATGGGCAAGGAGAGCTTCGAGGTTTTTATGATCAGTCCATACCTCGAACGGTATATATCCCCCTTCCAGGAGATGTCTCCAGGTGAGCATGCTCCACCTGATCGCGAATGCTTCCTTCTCCCAAATGGGCCACCTTCTTTCCGTAGTGGTGAGTTTCTTGGAGATGTAAGCGCAAGGTAAGAGGTGGCCTTTTTTATTCTTTTGCAGTAGCACCGTGGCTATCGCGACATCACTGGCATCC
Source organism: Natrix helvetica (assembly GCF_964273705.1). NCBI lineage: Eukaryota > Metazoa > Chordata > Lepidosauria > Squamata > Natricidae > Natrix > Natrix helvetica. The sequence continues at coordinate 50,961,672 of NC_138550.1, forward strand.
GTTTGGATTATGAAAGGTCGCTCTGGATCGGGGTGTTGCAATATGGGTTCTTGGGCAAAGAGCCGTTTTAATTTCTCAAATGCCTTTTGACAATCCATTGTCCATTTTAACGGTTGGTTTGCTTTCGGTTTAGTTGGGGAAGGCCCCGTTTTTAAGAGTTCAGTCAATGGTAGGGCAATTTCAGCGAATGTCGGAATAAACTGCCTATAGAAGTTTGCAAATCCAAGGAAGCTTTGTAATTGTTTGCGAGTGCTTGGAGGTTTCCAATCCAACACCGCTTTAACTTTTCCTGGATCCATTTCTACTCCTTCATTGGAGATACGAGGTAGATTACTGACTACCCCAGGTAATCTAGCGGGGTCTTGTGGAACTCACACTTTGACAACTTTGCGTACAGTTTGGCAGCCAGAAGTTTTTTCAGGACTTGCCGTACCAGTTTCACATGTTCTTCCAGGGTCTCAGAGAAGATCAAGATGTCATCTAAATAGACGAGTACTCCGCGGTATAGGTGGTCGTGCAGCACTTCATTTATGTACTGCATGAATACTGTGGGTGCTCCTTGTAGACCAAAAGGCATGACTTTATATTGGAAGCTGCCCAGAGGAGTGTTAAAAGCGGTCTTCCACTCATCCCCTTTCCGGATTCGTATACGGTAATACGCCTCTCTCAAGTCCAGCTTGGTGAAAATCTTGCCTTTAGCCAAGTGGTTCAACATATCTTTCATGAGAGGCAGGGGATAGGTATTCTTTTCGCATACTGCATTTAAAGCTCGTAAGTCCACACAGAGGCGAACTCCCCCATCCTTCTTTTCTCTGAAAAGCACTGGGGCTGCTACTTTCGATTTGGCTGGTTCAATAAAGCCTCTTTTCAAATTGGTGTCAATGTACTTCCTCAATTCTATCATCTCCTTAGGAGTCATAGAGTACATTTTTGGCTTTGGTAAGGTTACCCCATGTTTGAACTCTATTGCACAGTCTGTGGGGCGGTGAGGTGGAAGGTGGTTTCCGTCTTCCTCACTGAACACCTCCGCCAGATCCCAATAACTCTTTGGAACTCGTTGGATACCCGGAGGTTTAGTGTCTGCTGCGGTTGCCGCAGGTTCCGGACGGTCTGGGCTGTTGGGTTCCAACGTTCCTGGGTGCCCTTTTGGCTCCACTGGTGGCAGTGGCCCGCAGCCGATAGTCAGTTTTCTAACGCCGTCCTCCCACTTTATTGTAGGTGCCCTCTGTTGGCTTGGAGCATTTTCCCATGCTGATGGCAAAGGAGGTGGCCAGTGGCATCTCCTCCATCCAAACTCTGGGAAGAAAACCCAATCTGGTTCTGCTTCATTTACTGGTTGCAGCCCAATTTGTGGTGGCTGGCAAGTGAAAGAAGCTGGCCAATTTCTTTCTTGCTGCCAAGGTTGAAATTCCCATTTTGAAAGGGAATCTGTCTCCCACTTAGTTGCTGGGTAATAAGTCATTTCATTTATTGCCGTTTGGAAGGAGTAATTATCTCCATTCAAGTCCTCCAGCTCATTGCAGCTTTTACTAGTGAAGGAGGGGAAAGATTGACTCACGTTTGGTTGAAGAAGTCAGTCTGAGAGGCCCCTCCAGCCATCCCCCTCCGGCTGTGCATGCATCTTCCCAGAGGCTATACAAGTGAAAATTTCCTCCCACGCAAATTCTTTTACACTTCGGAAGAACTTCAGAGAAGCAATTCATCATTAGCTTCTTTATCTTAATTGTTCACTGATATTTTACGCTGATGTGGTCAGCGTTGGGAGATCAGTACCACTCACCAGCCCCCCCCCCCCGTACGAGGGGGGGTGTCTGGTGCTTTATTTTAAAGGGAGAGTTGAAATAATGTCAGCGTTCCAAATATCATGCAGAATTAAATCATTTTCCAAGGCAAAGTTATCCTTAAAGCTCCAATTTAATAAGAGAGACATGTTGGCATTATGCTATAAAATTTCAACTCTATTTTACATCCTGTGGGTTCACCCAGTTGAAAGTTCATATCTTTCCCCACACCCCATAATTCATCACATGTTCCAATCATCAACTTCCACGCTGGCATCTACACCCCTCTGCTTCCGGTCTGGTGTCGAGGTGCGGAGACAAAAGATGACCTCGGCTTCTATAAAAGAATGACAACATACATTCCACAATCCTACTCCTTTCTATTCCCCCCTCCCAACTACTACACTATTGAAACACATAGGAAATTATAAGAAAGTGTGGCAGGCCAAAGATTCTTAAAGGAACCTCTGCAGGCCTGACAAAGTATTTATCTTAATTTTGACGCTATACTTCTTTGGATGCTTGTAGATAGTGTGGAAGATTACATTTTTAATAATTTAATTTAATTTAATTTAATTATTTTTTAATTTAATTATTTAATTTAATTTAATTGTTATTTTATTTTATTATTTTATTATTTTATTTTATTATTTTATTTTATTATTTTATTTTATTATTTTATTTTATTTTATTATTTTATTTTATTTTATTTTATTTATTATTTATTTATTATTTCATCAAGCATGAATTTGAAAGCAGATATAAATATAAACATGATTATATATACATGAAATGAATTCGAATACAAGGGAATATTAGGACATGGAAGGTAGGCACACAGGTGTGCTTATGTATACACTTTCAGTATTAGCAAGTTGTCATTACAAATGTGGATTATTGTAATTTATCAAACCAAATCTGTCGTACTACCATTGACTTTTCTCTGGAAATAGCTACAAAAAACATAACTTGGAATCTAAAATAGGTGTTCTATAACAGAATGAATAATGTTTTGCTAAAAGATCACACGGGGTTGAATAGCTTGTGGGAAGGAAGGTACAGGATGGGATTTTAACTACAAGAAAAAGAGGATTGTGTTGTACTTTGCGAAGGTCGTAGGTGTCTGTATTGTATGCATTCTCAAAGCACTGGGCTTTCGTTTGTGGCTATTGCTTGGACTATGATTCCATCTTGTATTTACTAAAGAAGTATACTTCTTGTAAGGTTAAGTGTGAAAATAAATCACTTATATTGTATAAAACCTTACAGCCTGAAAATTTTGCAAATTTCTAGATTTTGTCTTCTTCATAACCACCCTTCACTTATTTGAGGACAGTTATGTCTTCCTATTCTAAGTATTTTCTTTTTCAAATCCTTATCTAAACATACCCCACACCTCCATCAGGTCCCTGCATATATTTTCAGGCACTTTTTTATATTGGTTGCTCTCCTCTGGGGACACTAGTTTGTCAATTATATTCCTAAGTGAAAATTTTATAGCATAATGCCAACATGTCTGTCTTAATAAGACGGACATGTTGGCATTATGCTATAAAATTTCAACTCTATTTTACATCCTGTGGGTTCACCCAGTTGAAAGTTCATATCTTTCCCCACACCCCATAATTCATCACATGTTCCAATCATCAACTTCCACGCTGGCATCTACACCCCTCTGCTTCCGGTCAGGTGTCGAGGTGCGGAGACAAAAGATGACCTTGGCTTCTATAAAAGAATGACAACATACATTCCACAATCCTACTCCTTTCTATTCCCCCCTCCCAACTACTACACTATTGAAACACATAGGAAATTATAAGAAAGTGTGGCAGGCCAAAGATTCTTAAAGGAACCTCTGCAGGACTGACAAAGTATTTATCTTGATTTTGACGCTATACTTCTTTGGATGCTTGTAGATAGTGTAGAAGATTACATTTTTAATAATTTAATTTAATTTAAAATTTAATTTAATTATTTAATTTAATTTAATTATTTAATTTAATTTAATTTAATTATTTAATTTAATTTAATTTAGTTATTTTATTTTATTATTTTATTTTATTATTTTATTTTATTTTATTATTTTATTTTATTTTATTATTTTATTTTATTTTATTATTTTATTTTATTTTATTATTTTATTTTGTTTATTATTTATTTATTATTTCATCAAGCATGAATTAGATAACAGATATAAGTATAAACATGATTATATATACATGAAATGAATTCGAATACAAAGGAATATTAGGACATGGAAGGTAGGCACACAGGTGTGCTTATGTATACACTTTCAGTATTAGCAAGTTGTCATTACAAATGTGGATTATTGTAATTTATCAAACCAAATCTGCCGTACTACCATTGACCTTTCTCTGGAAATAGCTACAAAAAACATAACTTTGAATCTAAAAATAGGTGTTCTATAACAGAATGAATAATGTTTTGCTAAAAGATCACACGGGGTTGAATAGCTTGTGGGAAGGAAGGTACAGGATGGGATTTTAACTACAAGAAAAAGAGGATTGTGTTGTACTTTGCGAAGGTTGTAGGTGTATGTATTGTATGCATTCTCAAAGCACTGGGCTTTGGTTTGCGGCTATTGCTTGGACTATGATTCCATCTTGTATTTACTAAAGAAGTATACTTCTTGTAAGGTTAAGTGTGAAAATAAATCACTTATATTGTATAAAACCTTACAGCCTGAAAATTTTGCAAATTTGTAGATTTTGTCTTCTTCATAACCACCCTTCACTTATTTGAGGACAGTTATGTCTTCCTATTCTAAGTATTTTCTTTTTCAAATCCTTATCTAAACATACCCCACACCTCCAACAGGTCCCTGCATATATTTTCAGGCACTTTTTTATATTGGTTGCTCTCCTCTGGGGACACTAGTTTGTCAATTATATTCCTAAGTGAAAATTTTATAGCATAATGCCAACATGTCTGTCTTAATAAGACGGACATGTTGGCATTATGCTATAAAATTTCAACTCTATTTTACATCCTGTGGGTTCACCCAGTTGAAAGTTCATATCTTTCCCCACACCCCATAATTCATCACATGTTCCAATCATCAACTTCCACGCTGGCATCTACACCCCTCTGCTTCCGGTCAGGTGTCGAGGTGCGGAGACAAAAGATGACCTTGGCTTCTATAAAAGAATGACAACATACATTCCACAATCCTACTCCTTTCTATTCCCCCCTCCCAACTACTACACTATTGAAACACATAGGAAATTATAAGAAAGTGTGGCAGGCCAAAGATTCTTAAAGGAACCTCTGCAGGCCTGACAGGCGGCCTCTCTCCAAAAACCCAATTCATCATTAGCTTCTTTATCTTAATTGTTCACTGATAGTTTACGCTGATGTGGTCAGCGTTGGGAGATCAGTACCCCTCACCAGCCCCCCCCCCCCGTACGAGGGGGGGTGTCTGGTGCTTTATTTTAAAGGGAGAGTTGAAATAATGTCAGCGTTCCAAATATCATGCAGAATTAAATCATTTTCCAAGGCAAAGTTATCCTTAAAGCTCCAATTTAATAAGACAGATATGTTGGCATTATGCTATAAAATTTCAACTCTATTTTACATCCTGTGGGTTCACCCAGATGAAAGTTCATATCTTTCCCCACACCCCATAATTCATCACATGTTCCAATCATCAACTTCCACGCTGGCATCTACACCCCTCTGCTTCCGGTCAGGTGTCGAGGTGCGGAGACAAAAGATGACCTCGGCTTCTATAAAAGAATGACAACATACATTCCACAATCCTACTCCTTTCTATTCCCCCCTCCCAACTACTACACTATTGAAACACATAGGAAATTATAAGAAAGTGTGGCAGGCCAAAGATTCTTAAAGGAACCTCTGCAGGCCTGACAAAGTATTTATCTTGATTTTGACGCTATACTTCTTTGGATGCTTGTAGATAGTGTGGAAGATTACATTTTTAATAATTTAATTTAATTTAATTTAATTTAATTTAATTATTTTTTAATTTAATTATTTTATTTTATTTAATTTAGTTATTTTATTTTATTATTTTATTTTATTTTATTTTATTATTTTATTTTGTTTATTATTTATTTATTATTTCATCAAGCATGAATTACATAACAGATATAAGTATAAACATGATAATATATACATGAAATGAATTCGAATACAAGGGAATATTAGGACATGGAAGGTAGGCACACAGGTGTGCTTATGTATACACTTTCAGTATTAGCAAGTTGTCATTACAAATGTGGATTATTGTAATTTATCAAACCAAATCTGTCGTACTACCATTGACTTTTCTCTGGAAATAGCTACAAAAAACATAACTTGGAATCTAAAATAGGTGTTCTATAACAGAATGAATAATGTTTTGCTAAAAGATCACACGGGGTTGAATAGCTTGTGGGAAGGAAGGTACAGGATGGGATTTTAACTACAAGAAAAAGAGGATTGTGTTGTACTTTGCGAAGGTCGTAGGTGTCTGTATTGTATGCATTCTCAAAGCACTGGGCTTTCGTTTGTGGCTATTGCTTGGACTATGATTCCATCTTGTATTTACTAAAGAAGTATACTTCTTGTAAGGTTAAGTGTGAAAATAAATCACTTATATTGTATAAAACCTTACAGCCTGAAAATTTTGCAAATTTGTAGATTTTGTCTTCTTCATAACCACCCTTCACTTATTTGAGGACAGTTATGTCTTCCTATTCTAAGTATTTTCTTTTTCAAATCCTTATCTAAACATACCCCACACCTCCAACAGGTCCCTGCATATATTTTCAGGCACTTTTTTATATTGGTTGCTCTCCTCTGGGGACACTAGTTTGTCAATTATATTCCTAAGTGAAAATTTTATAGCATAATGCCAACATGTCTGTCTTAATAAGACGGACATGTTGGCATTATGCTATAAAATTTCAACTCTATTTTACATCCTGTGGGTTCACCCAGTTGAAAGTTCATATCTTTCCCCACACCCCATAATTCATCACATGTTCCAATCATCAACTTCCACGCTGGCATCTACACCCCTCTGCTTCCGGTCAGGTGTCGAGGTGCGGAGACAAAAGATGACCTTGGCTTCTATAAAAGAATGACAACATACATTCCACAATCCTACTCCTTTCTATTCCCCCCTCCCAACTACTACACTATTGAAACACATAGGAAATTATAAGAAAGTGTGGCAGGCCAAAGATTCTTAAAGGAACCTCTGCAGGACTGACAAAGTATTTATCTTGATTTTGACGCTATACTTCTTTGGATGCTTGTAGATAGTGTGGAAGATTACATTTTTAATAATTTAATTTAATTTAAAATTTAATTTAATAATTTAATTTAATAATTTAATTTAATTTAATTATTTTTTAATTTAATTATTTTATTAAATTTAATTTAGTTATTTTATTTTATTATTTTATTTTATTTTATTATTTTATTTTATTTTATTATTTTATTTTGTTTATTATTTATTTATTATTTCATCAAGCATGAATTAGATAACAGATATAAGTATAAACATGATAATATATACATGAAATGAATTCGAATACAAAGGAATATTAGGACATGGAAGGTAGGCACACAGGTGTGCTTATGTATACACTTTCAGTATTAGCAAGTTGTCATTACAAATGTGGATTATTGTAATTTATCAAACCAAATCTGCCGTACTACCATTGACCTTTCTCTGGAAATAGCTACAAAAAACATAACTTTGAATCTAAAAATAGGTGTTCTATAACAGAATGAATAATGTTTTGCTAAAAGATCACACGGGGTTGAATAGCTTGTGGGAAGGAAGGTACAGGATGGGATTTTAACTACAAGAAAAAGAGGATTGTGTTGTACTTTGCGAAGGTTGTAGGTGTATGTATTGTATGCATTCTCAAAGCACTGGGCTTTGGTTTGCGGCTATTGCTTGGACTATGATTCCATCTTGTATTTACTAAAGAAGTATACTTCTTGTAAGGTTAAGTGTGAAAATAAATCACTTATATTGTATAAAACCTTACAGCCTGAAAATTTTGCAAATTTGTAGATTTTGTCTTCTTCATAACCACCCTTCACTTATTTGAGGACAGTTATGTCTTCCTATTCTAAGTATTTTCTTTTTCAAATCCTTATCTAAACATACCCCACACCTCCAACAGGTCCCTGCATATATTTTCAGGCACTTTTTTATATTGGTTGCTCTCCTCTGGGGACACTAGTTTGTCAATTATATTCCTAAGTGAAATGTCTAAAACTATACACAATATTCTAGTTGCAGTTTGACCTACATAGAAGAGGAATTATGTCAGCGTTCCAAATATCATGCAGAATTAAATCATTTTCCAAGGCAAAGTTATCCTTAAAGCTCCAATTTAATAAGACAGACATGTTGGCATTATGCTATAAAATTTCAACTCTATTTTACATCCTGTGGGTTCACCCAGTTGAAAGTTCATATCTTTCCCCACACCCCATAATTCATCACATGTTCCAATCATCAACTTCCACGCTGGCATCTACACCCCTCTGCTTCCGGTCAGGTGTCGAGGTGCGGAGACAAAAGATGACCTTGGCTTCTATAAAAGAATGACAACATACATTCCACAATCCTACTCCTTTCTATTCCCCCCTCCCAACTACTACACTATTGAAACACATAGGAAATTATAAGAAAGTGTGGCAGGCCAAAGATTCTTAAAGGAACCTCTGCAGGACTGACAGGCGGCCTCTTTCCAAAAACCCCACGTTGTCTGCAAAAGAAGTAAAAGTATACATTACTATACACGTTTAACCACCTCTGCCTCCCCCAGGGGGACCATTTGGCTTATAAGGGGACTTCTCATGGAAATGTTTCACTAATTTATCCGCTTTCAGATCCCAACTCTTCACCCACGTAGCTTCGGACAAAGGGTATCCCTTCCAATGCACTAAATATTGTAATCGACCTCTATACAGCCTGGAATCTAATATTTTTTTCACCTCATAATGTGTTTCCCCTTCTACCACCACGGGAGGAGGTGGAGCTTGGGTGGATGGCCTTATGCTAGACCCCCTTACTGGCTTCAATAAGCTACAATGGAATACCGGGTAAATTTTCCCTAGGAGTCTGGGTAGGCTGAATCGAACTGTAACTGGGTTAATTATCTTTTCTATTGGGAAAGGACCTAGAAATTTTGGACCTAATTTCTTACTAGGCATCCTTAACCTTATGTATTTAGTAGACACAAAAACTTGGTCCCCCACTCGAAAGGGGGGTTGTAGGGAGCGATGTTTATCAGCTTGCTTCTTGTAGGCTTCTGCCGCATCTGCTAGCACCTTTTTCGTATTCTCCCATCCCTTCTTTAGTGCCTCCATCCATTCATTTAGAGACATGGAGGAGGGGTGTTCCTTAGGTAGTTCAGGCATGGGAACGAATTCCATGCCACTGGTAATCTGGAAAGGAGTTAATCCTGTACTGCTGTGGACCGCATTATTATATGCTACTTCGGCGAAGGGTAGTAAGTCCGACCAATTGTCTTGCTGATAGTCCACATAACACCGGATGTACTGTTCCACCATTGCATTGGCCCTCTCTGCTGCTCCATTTGTGCTGGGATGAAATGCTGAGCTGAGTCCCTGTGTGGACCCGATCGATTTTAGGAATTCTCTCCAGAACTTGGCGGTGAATTGAACTCCGCGATCTGAAATGATCCTTTTTGGTACCCCATGTAGGCGATAAATGTGTTTCACAAACATTTTTGCTAATTTCTTTGCGGATGGTAGGCCTGAACAAGCGATAAAGTGTGCTTGCTTGGAAAACAAATCAATAACTGTCCAGATTACTCTATTGCCCTTGCTATCTGGAAGCTCGACGATGAAGTCCATTGCTATCTCTTCCCATGGTCGGCTAGGGTTGGCTACTTGTTGTAGTAGTCCAGGGGGCTTTCCTGGCCGGGTTTTCATTGTGGCACAAGTAGCACAGCTTTTTACATAATCTTCCACCTCCGACCTCATCTTCGGCCACCAAAATTGACGTCTGGCGAGGTGGAGAGTTTTCAGGAATCCGAAATGACCTCCTAGTTTCGCATCATGACACTGCTGTAGTACTTGCAGTCTCATCTCTGCAGGGACGTACAGTTTGGATCCCTTCCAGGCTACGCCATCATTCATTGTTAGGATGTCCTTGTTGTTGTTGAACCATGGGTCTGTCTGGAGGGCCGCTTTCAGTTCGGTTTTCAGCTTATCTTGGCTTCGAGTGGTGACTTGAGCTACCTTTTGGTGGGAAGGAGATATGATGGGGTGGACAACTTCTTCCTTTTTACTGTCAAACTGGGGTTTTCTCGACAGCGCATCTGCTAACAAGTTCTTTCCTGCGGGGATGTGTTTTATTTTAAATTTGAACCTTTGGAAATATTGGGTCCAACGAACTTGTTTAGGGGATAACTTCCGATGGGCAAGGAGAGCTTCGAGGTTTTTATGATCAGTCCATACCTCGAACGGTATATATCCCCCTTCCAGGAGATGTCTCCAGGTGAGCATGCTCCACCTGATCGCGAATGCTTCCTTCTCCCAAATGGGCCACCTTCTTTCCGTAGTGGTGAGTTTCTTGGAGATGTAAGCGCAAGGTAAGAGGTGGCCTTTTTTATTCTTTTGCAGTAGCACCGTGGCTATCGCGACATCACTGGCATCCGTTTGGATTATGAAAGGTCGCTCTGGATCGGGGTGTTGCAATATGGGTTCTTGGGCAAAGAGCCGTTTTAATTTCTCAAATGCCTTTTGACAATCCATTGTCCATTTTAACGGTTGGTTTGCTTTCGGTTTAGTTGGGGAAGGCCCCGTTTTTAAGAGTTCGGTCAATGGTAGGGCAATTTCAGCGAATGTCGGAATAAACTGCCTATAGAAGTTTGCAAATCCAAGGAAGCTTTGTAATTGTTTGCGAGTGCTTGGAGGTTTCCAATCCAACACCGCTTTAACTTTTCCTGGATCCATTTCTACTCCTTCATTGGAGATACGAGGTAGATTACTGACTACCCCAGGTAATCTAGCGGGGTCTTGTGGAACTCACACTTTGACAACTTTGCGTACAGTTTGGCAGCCAGAAGTTTTTTCAGGACTTGCCGTACCAGTTTCACATGTTCTTCCAGGGTCTCAGAGAAGATCAAGATGTCATCTAAATAGACGAGTACTCCGCGGTATAGGTGGTCGTGCAGCACTTCATTTATGTACTGCATGAATACTGTGGGTGCTCCTTGTAGACCAAAAGGCATGACTTTATATTGGAAGCTGCCCAGAGGAGTGTTAAAAGCGGTCTTCCACTCATCCCCTTTCCGGATTCGTATACGGTAATACGCCTCTCTCAAGTCCAGCTTGGTGAAAATCTTGCCTTTAGCCAAGTGGTTCAACATATCTTTCATGAGAGGCAGGGGATAGGTATTCTTTTCGCATACTGCATTTAAAGCTCGTAAGTCCACACAGAGGCGAACTCCCCCATCCTTCTTTTCTCTGAAAAGCACTGGGGCTGCTACTTTCGATTTGGCTGGTTCAATAAAGCCTCTTTTCAAATTGGTGTCAATGTACTTCCTCAATTCTATCATCTCCTTAGGAGTCATAGAGTACATTTTTGGCTTTGGTAAGGTTACCCCATGTTTGAACTCTATTGCACAGTCTGTGGGGCGGTGAGGTGGAAGGTGGTTTCCGTCTTCCTCACTGAACACCTCCGCCAGATCCCAATAACTCTTTGGAACTCGTTGGATACCCGGAGGTTTAGTGTCTGCTGCGGTTGCCGCAGGTTCCGGACGGTCTGGGCTGTTGGGTTCCAACGTTCCTGGGTGCCCTTTTGGCTCCACTGGTGGCAGTGGCCCGCAGCCGATAGTCAGTTTTCTAACGCCGTCCTCCCACTTTATTGTAGGTGCCCTCTGTTGGCTTGGAGCATTTTCCCATGCTGATGGCAAAGGAGGTGGCCAGTGGCATCTCCTCCATCCAAACTCTGGGAAGAAAACCCAATCTGGTTCTGCTTCATTTACTGGTTGCAGCCCAATTTGTGGTGGCTGGCAAGTGAAAGAAGCTGGCCAATTTCTTTCTTGCTGCCAAGGTTGAAATTCCCATTTTGAAAGGGAATCTGTCTCCCACTTAGTTGCTGGGTAATAAGTCATTTCATTTATTGCCGTTTGGAAGGAGTAATTATCTCCATTCAAGTCCTCCAGCTCATTGCAGCTTTTACTAGTGAAGGAGGGGAAAGATTGACTCACGTTTGGTTGAAGAAGTCGGTCTGAGAGGCCCCTCCAGCCATCCCCCTCCGGCTGTGCATGCATCTTCCCAGAGGCTATACAAGTGAAAATTTCCTCCCACGCAAATTCTTTTACACTTCGGAAGAACTTCAGAGAAGCAATTCATCATTAGCTTCTTTATCTTAATTGTTCACTGATATTTTACGCTGATGTGGTCAGCGTTGGGAGATCAGTACCACTCACCAGCCCCCCCCGTACGAGGGGGGGTGTCTGGTGCTTTATTTTAAAGGGAGAGTTGAAATAATGTCAGCGTTCCAAATATCATGCAGAATTAAATCATTTTCCAAGGCAAAGTTATCCTTAAAGCTCCAATTTAATAAGACAGACATGTTGGCATTATGGTATAAAATTTCAACTCTATTTTACATCCTGTGGGTTCACCCAGTTGAAAGTTCATATCTTTCCCCACACCCCATAATTCATCACATGTTCCAATCATCAACTTCCACGCTGGCATCTACACCCCTCTGCTTCCGGTCTGGTGTCGAGGTGCGGAGACAAAAGATGACCTCGGCTTCTATAAAAGAATGACAACATACATTCCACAATCCTACTCCTTTCTATTCCCCCCTCCCAACTACTACACTATTGAAACACATAGGAAATTATAAGAAAGTGTGGCAGGCCAAAGATTCTTAAAGGAACCTCTGCAGGCCTGACAAAGTATTTATCTTGATTTTGACGCTATACTTCTTTGGATGCTTGTAGATAGTGTGGAAGATTACATTTTTAATAATTTAATTTAATTTAATTTAATTTAATTATTTTTTAATTTAATTATTTAATTTAATTTAATTGTTATTTTATTTTATTATTTTATTTTATTATTTTATTTTATTTTATTATTTTATTTTATTATTTTATTATTTTATTTTATTTTATTTTATTTTATTATTTTATTTTATTTTATTTTATTTTATTTTATTTATTATTTATTTATTATTTCATCAAGCATGAATTAGATAACAGATATAAATATAAACATGATTATATATACATGAAATGAATTCGAATACAAAGGAATATTAGGACATGGAAGGTAGGCACACAGGTGTGCTTATGTATACACTTTCAGTATTAGCAAGTTGTCATTACAAATGTGGATTATTGTAATTTATCAAACCAAATCTGTCGTACTACCATTGACTTTTCTCTGGAAATAGCTACAAAAAACATAACTTGGAATCTAAAATAGGTGTTCTATAACAGAATGAATAATGTTTTGCTAAAAGATCACACGGGGTTGAATAGCTTGTGGGAAGGAAGGTACAGGATGGGATTTTAACTACAAGAAAAAGAGGATTGTGTTGTACTTTGCGAAGGTTGTAGGTGTATGTATTGTATGCATTCTCAAAGCACTGGGCTTTGGTTTGCGGCTATTGCTTGGACTATGATTCCATCTTGTATTTTCTAAAGAAGTATACTTCTTGTAAGGTTAAGTGTGAAAATAAATCACTTATATTGTATAAAACCTTACAGCCTGAAAATTTTGCAAATTTCTAGATTTTGTCTTCTTCATAACCACCCTTCACTTATTTGAGGACAGTTATGTCTTCCTATTCTAAGTATTTTCTTTTTCAAATCCTTATCTAAACATACCCCACACCTCCAACAGGTCCCTACATATATTTTCAGGCACTTTTTTATATTGGTTGCTCTCCTCTGGGAACACTAGTTTGTCAATTATATTCCTAAGTGAAATGTCTAAAACTATACACAATATTCTAATTGCAGTTTGACCTACATAGAAGAGGAATATGTCAGCGTTCCAAATATCATGCAGAATTAAATCATTTTCCAAGGCAAAGTTATCCTTAAAGCTCCAATTTAATAAGACAGACATGTTGGCATTATGCTATAAAATTTCAACTCTATTTTACATCCTGTGGGTTCACCCAGTTGAAAGTTCATATCTTTCCCCACACCCCATAATTCATCACATGTTCCAATCATCAACTTCCACGCTGGCATCTACACCCCTCTGCTTCCGGTCAGGTGTCGAGGTGCGGAGACAAAAGATGACCTTGGCTTCTATAAAAGAATGACAACATACATTCCACAATCCTACTCCTTTCTATTCCCCCCTCCCAACTACTACACTATTGAAACACATAGGAAATTATAAGAAAGTGTGGCAGGCCAAAGATTCTTAAAGGAACCTCTGCAGGCCTGACAGGCGGCCTCTCTCCAAAAACCCAATTCATCATTAGCTTCTTTATCTTAATTGTTCACTGATAGTTTACGCTGATGTGGTCAGCGTTGGGAGATCAGTACCCCTCACCAGCCCCCCCCCCCGTACGAGGGGGGGGGGTCTGGTGCTTTATTTTAAAGGGAGAGTTGAAATAATGTCAGCGTTCCAAATATCATGCAGAATTAAATCATTTTCCAAGGCAAAGTTATCCTTAAAGCTCCAATTTAATAAGACAGATATGTTGGCATTATGCTATAAAATTTCAACTCTATTTTACATCCTGTGGGTTCACCCAGTTGAAAGTTCATATCTTTCCCCACACCCCATAATTCATCACATGTTCCAATCATCAACTTCCACGCTGGCATCTACACCCCTCTGCTTCCGGTCAGGTGTCGAGGTGCGGAGACAAAAGATGACCTTGGCTTCTATAAAAGAATGACAACATACATTCCACAATCCTACTCCTTTCTATTCCCCCCTCCCAACTACTACACTATTGAAACACATAGGAAATTATAAGAAAGTGTGGCAGGCCAAAGATTCTTAAAGGAACCTCTGCAGGCCTGACAAAGTATTTATCTTGATTTTGACGCTATACTTCTTTGGATGCTTGTAGATAGTGTGGAAGATTACATTTTTAATAATTTAATTTAATTTAATTTAAAATTTAATTTAATAATTTAATTTAATTTAATTATTTTATTTAATTTAGTTATTTTATTTTATTTTATTTTATTATTTTATTTATTATTTTATTTTATTTTATTTTATTTATTATTTATTTATTATTTCATCAAGCATGAATTACATAACCGATATAAGTATAAACATGATTATATATACATGAAATGAATTCGAATACAAAGGAATATTAGGACATGGAAGGTAGGCACAGAGGTGTGCTTATGTATACACTTTCAGTATTAGCAAGTTGTCATTACAAATGTGGATTATTGTAATTTATCAAACCAAATCTGCCGTACTACCATTGACCTTTCTCTGGAAATAGTTACAAAAAACATAACTTTAAATCTAAAAATAGGTGTTCTATAACAGAATGAATAATGTTTTGCTAAAAGATCACACGGGGTTTAATAGCTTGTGGGAAGGAAGGTACAGGATGGGATTTTAACTACAAGAAAAAGAGGATTGTGTTGTACTTTGCGAAGGTTGTAGGTGTATGTATTGTATGCATTCTCAAAGCACTGGGCTTTGGTTTGCGGCTATTGCTTGGACTATGATTCCATCTTGTATTTACTAAAGAAGTATACTTCTTGTAAGGTTAAGTGTGAAAATAAATCACTTATATTGTATAAAACCTTACAGCCTGAAAATTTTGCAAATTTGTAGATTTTGTCTTCTTCATAACCACCCTTCACTTATTTGAGGACAGTTATGTCTTCCTATTCTAAGTATTTTCTTTTTCAAATCCTTATCTAAACATACCCCACACCTCCAACAGGTCCCTGCATATATTTTCAGGCACTTTTTTATATTGGTTGCTCTCCTCTGGGGACACTAGTTTGTCAATTATATTCCTAAGTGAAATGTCTAAAACTGTACACAATATTCTAGTTGCAGTTTAACCTACATAGAAGAGGAAGTATTTATCTTGATTTTGACACTATACTTCTTTGGATGCTTGTAGATAGTACTGAAGTATTTCTAATGTCAGAACTTTCAAAATCTAGATTTCCGCATGTATTGCTGCTCAATACTGTCCTGCCATTCTACTTTCATATATTAGCTTTTGTCCAACTAAACAAAGAATTTCATATTGTGCCTCAAGGAATTCATCTTGCTGACTTATGACTTTATGTATTTATATATCATCCATCTCACTGTTGAGTGACTCTGGGCAGCTTGCAACATCATAAAGCAATATAAAAACAAGTAGCATATTAAAAACATTAAAACATTAAGAATTAACAAAAAAAAAGTAGATAAGAAAGGAATCAGTGCATATACAATATGGAAAGGTGAGGGTCTTCTGAGTGTATGGACTGTTTCCATTGGGGCACCCAGCCAATTGGCAGAGCCATGTTTTCAAGTCCTTTCAGAAAGTCAAAGATATGGTGGAAGGTCTCACATTGAGGACACAATGTTCCAAAGGGTGGGTGTCATGGCAGAAAAACTTTTTCTCCTGGACTGAAATTTCTCCTGAAATTCCTTGGCCAATTAGGTCTGCAGCATACACCTCCTGCTGGAGCAAGTGGGGCCAGCCAATTCCATTGGGGGAGATGGTTCCTCAGGTAACCTGATCTCATGCTATAAAGGGATTTAAAGGTAACAAACATCTTGAATTGGACCTGGTAGTAAATCAGGTAATTTGTCCTTCTCCAATCTTCTGGCACTACTCTTATCCTCCATAATTTCTCAAAAATTATGAAGGATAAGGGATACCAGAATGTCTTCCAGATTCTCTTTCCAGATTTTCAGATGTAATTGATCTGGTTGTGGAGATTAAACTTGTTTATAGTAAGCATATATTTCCAAATCATTTTTTTTACTTCTTTGGGTTGCCTCTTTTTCCTCTTCCTTTTTTTCTGGATGAATTTGAAGATGAATTAAAATGATGTTTGTTTTGTCTTTCTGTTCTTTTTTCTTCCTTTGAAATTGAACTGAAGATGAGTTTGAAAATAAAGTCAATTGAAAGTCAACTGAAAGGTTGACTTAAGTGGAGATTCATACAAATGAAAAAGAACCAATGAGCAAATACCATTATTATCTGAAATTGAAAAGATTCAATTTCGTACTACATGTCCACTACACAATGGAGAAGAGTGCCCATTTCTTTCGGCTAGAAAAATATAGCACACAAAGCTGCTTATCCTTGCTTATTGTTTAATCTATCTTTTTAAAAACTTCCTCAGAGAACTTGAAAAGATATTTTCCTTACTAATAAATATATTGAAATAATAATGGACTTCATTTCTAATTCAAATGACAGTGAAGAATTGTCCTCCATTATTTCTATTTTTTCTTTTATATTACATTTCTCTCATACTCATTCTAGAAATAGGTAATCAGCAAATATTAACAGAACTGGGGTAATAAAGTGTAGATTTATGTAATAACTTTGGACTCTTGTGTCCTTTGATTTTTTAAATTATATTTTTCCCTGCCATTAGGAACACAAGCTGTAGAACCACACCATCTCACACTTAATGAGAGTGGCCAGTGGTTGGATTCAAATTTTTTTACTACCAGTTCTGTGGGCACGGCTTGGTGGGTGTGGCATGGCTTGGTGGGCATGGCAGGGGAAGGATATTGTAAAATCTCCATTTCCTCCCCACTACAGGGGAAGGTTACTGCAAAATCCCCATTTCCTCCCAATCAGCTGGGACTCAGGAGGCAGAGAATAGATGGGGGCGGGTCCAGTCAGAGGCGGTATTTACCGGTTCTCCGAACTACTCAAAATTTCTGCTACCGTTTTCCAGAACTGGTCAGAAGCTGCTGAATACCATCTCTGCTTAGGGATAAGGGCATGACGTAAAGGCACTTCACTGGAAGATAGGAGGTGATGTTAATATTAACTACCACAGTGCCTACTAAGATAGAAGCCAGAACTATCTTGTATCCCCAGAGAATTTCTGGGATAAAAGGATAGCTCTCAAGTCTTTTTCCTTATCGTCAGAGTATTACCACTGCATGTATATGGAAAATATCTAGAGAACTTTACATTTTCAAAAACAAAAATGTCAGGCACAGGACACTGTATGAGGGAACTTTATCCAAATCAGATGGTAGCAATCTGTGATTCTTGCAGCTTCCATCTCTCAATCATGTGTTCACTTAGCAACCATTTTGCTTAATGACCAAGACAATGAAAGGGAATATAGTCACTAAAGTAGGAGAAGGGTGTATGGAGAAAAGAGTATTATATGAATATTATCAGAAAGAACCTAAGCATATGCACTATTCATCTTCTGTCCTCACTTCCTTTGTACTCCCAGACTTAGGATAATGTTTAGCAGCAAACCATAGTTTTCTAATTCATCTAAATAGACTCACAATGAGAATAAGATTTAAGTGCCATCTATGCTTGCAGTAAAATAAAATAAAATAAAATAAAATAGTAGACTGGAAATTTAAATTATATGATTGGTGATGTCTGTATTATATAAGTGGTCCTTAAGATTTCTGTTGAAAAAGGTTGAATATTATCATTAAGCAAATTAATACTTATTGTGATTTTTTTTGGCTAGTTTGATACAGGAGAAATTCTTGGAATTGTGGGTGCTCCACCACTGGAGTTTTTAAGGAAAAGATTGGACATTCATTTGTCCATGATGGTATAAGGACTCCTGACTTGGATAGCAAGTTGGACTAGAACAGGGGTCCTCAACCTCTGGATGGTGCCCCAGTAGTGGCCAGTGAGCAGTTTGCAGCTGGGTCGAGGAAACGGTGGGTGAATGCGTACATGGGTGAGCAGCAGGCAAGTGCATGCACATGTACTCAATTTGTGCAAGCCGTGGGCACATGTGCATGCCACTCACACAAAGGAGCTGCGTGCATGCACACTTGCCTTCTGCTCTCACAGAACAACCCCCCCCCCCCCCCGCTGGTCCACAAATCCAGAAGGTTTGAGGAACTCTGGACTAGAAAACCTCCAAGGTCCCTTGCAGCCCAATGATTCTAACATTCAATGTCAGAAGTAACAGAATGGAGGCTAGCAGATCAAGGTCGATTTACAATATGAAATAAAGTATTCACAGAATCGGAATCAAAAGAACTGCATAGGTCAACCCAGGGCAAAGAAATTGAAGCCTTGCCAGAAGTAGTTCAGACTGTAGAGGCAAACCAGAAACAGTCAGCAGTAGAGGGAGCCAACATAGATATTGAAGCATCATCCTCCCTCTTCTCAGAAAGAACAAAGCTCTCTAGCTAAAAAATGAACGGAAACAAAGCTGAGTATCTAGAACACCACAAAAACAACCGAATAAGACTGCCTGCAATGAAGTTTGCTTCAAGGAAACAGCTAACACAAATATTAAAAGATAATAATATTGTAATGTAAAATAAAAAAACCAGCTCACTGCAAGAAACAAACCAACTAATGTACAATACAGTTTTAGTTATAACTGAATTTTGGAATGCAAAATCAACAAAGAAGAAAAAAGCCAACCAGTGCACCGATGAAATGGAAAATAAGATCAGCATGTTAAGTCAGATGCAAGCAAACTACAACAGATGAAAGACAAGAGGCTGACGAACAAAAAGTATACCTGAAAGGCAAGAAGGTGAAGAAGAATACCTTATCAAGAAACATCACCTAGAAACAAGAAAGATCAAGGAAGCATTGGAAATAACAAAGCAGCAGATAACAGGAATACCGAAGAAAAGTGACAGATTTGAAGCTCAAATTGCACACTATAGGAAAAATCTCCAATTTCAGTCAAATTACAAACATTTCTATCAAATTCATCACTGGAGAGACTATAGTGATAGTCAATATCACTATACCTGACAAAGAATAAAACTTTCTAATTCTGGATACAGCTGTGGGACAACTCAAAGAAATACAACGTGAATGCAGCTTATAAAAGAGGTGGATAAGAATAAAAAAAGAAGCTGAAATGAAATAAGTTCTAAGAACAGCAAGCATGGTGGGAAAAAGAGCAAAGAAGCTGAAGAATTGGCCAATACTAGGTGAAGATAAAATGCATGATTTTTGGTCAAAACATGTGACTGCTCTAAACCCATTCCTTTCCAAGCAGTATAACAGCTTATTTCAAGGAGATGAATGAGAAGATTGTTTAACATTTGACAAAGTCTACCTGGTAATGAAAAATCTAATAAAAGAGGCAGCACCAGGGAACTACAGGCCAATTAATTGTTTACCAATAACTTTCAAATTTCTAACTGGTATGGTTGCTGATAAGGTCCAACAACATCTAGTTGAAAACAAGCTCTTTTCCTCTGTGCAAAAAGGAAACTGTCCAAATAGCAGAAGTCACCAGAGGAACAAAATATCAGCTCCTAATTGACAAGATGATTCAGAAATCTGCAAGAGAAGGAAGACCAACTTACATGTAGCTTGGGTTTCAAGGCATTCAACTCACTGCCCAGAAATAACAGGAATCAGTAGAAACATCAGAAGCTTTAATAAAAGATCGATGGCACCATAGAAAATCACAGAACACCAAGACCTGCAAATAAAAGTAGAATGACAGTGGTAAAAGAAAGCAAAGATAGTGCCAATAATAATACACAACTTGGGTGCAAACCCAAAACGTCTGGCGCATCACTGGAATACCATTGGCATTTGCAATATCCCCATCAGTCAAATGTAAAAAAACCCAGCTTTGCTTGGATTAGCTTACTTCAGTGATACCTTTAATATTATTGTATTACTGGTACACAACAACATCCCAGGAGTTTGGGAAAGACTCAATAGTAGGACAAAAATGCTAAATCCAGTCTAAACATCAGGCTGATTGTGTAACCAACCACAATAATATATTTGAGTTAGAGGTCACCTGAGTGCAGTGGTGGGTTTCAAATTTTTTTAGAATCTCTTTTGTAGGTGTGGCCTGCTTTGTGGGAGTGGCTTGCCAGCCATGTGACTGAGTGGGAATGGCTTGGTAGTCATGTGACTGGGTGGGCATATCCAACTTGTAAAATGTGGTAAAACTCACTTAACAACGCTCTTGCTTAGCAACCAAAGCAAGTTGGCTCAGAAATTCTGGCATTTGAAGCAGGCAAGTCTTAAAGCTGTCAAGTTACAAGACCCTTGCACCCCTAACCCTTTAGAAAAAAACCCAGGGGAGTTCCAACTTGACAGCTTTAAGACTTGTGGACTTCAACTCCCAGTATTCCTCCTCCAGTCATGTTGGCTCAGGAACTGGCATTGAAGTGTGCAAGTCTTAAAGCTGTCAAGTTACAAGACCTTTGCACCCCTAACCCTTTAGAAAAAAAACCCAGGGATGTTCAAACTTGACAGCTTTAAGACTTTAAGGTTTAGATAGGACACTTAGCGGTGGGCAGGGCAATTGGTAAGCCAGCCAATCAGTGAGTGGCAGGCAGGGCAAGCATGGTGAGGACGGGCAGGTGGAGAGAGCTGGAACCGAAGAGCCAGATTGTCCGAAGACGTCTTCATGGTTATGTGGCCAGCATGACTAAATGCTGAACAAGCACAGAACACTGTTACCTTCCCACCAAAGTGGTCCCTATTTTTTACTTGCATTTTTTACATGCTTTCGAACTGCTAGGTTGGCAGAAGCTGCGACAAGTAACAGGAGCTCACTCCGTTATGCGCCGCTAGGGATTCGAACCACCGAACTGCCAGCCTTTCTGATAGACAAGCTCAGTGTTTTAGCCACTGAGCCACCACATCCCTTGTTTCAGAGCACATAGGCTTGCCTTAACTATGCATTTTACTTTTCACATTCCTATCAGCCGCTTTTTTCATCAACTAACAAAATATTTCATGTCTTGGGTTTTTTAAACAGCATAAATGTATTGCTGTTAAAAGATAAGTATATTCCAGCTTTAATTTCCGAAATAAGAACTTTCTAGAAAAGTGGCAAAAGAAATATTATTAAAAATAAAATAATTTTTCACAAGGATCAAAATCATTAATTAGATATAGATACAATAATCCAGTTCAACTGCAATTATCTTTCTTTGCCCATGAAAAACTGTATTGCAACATATAAAACTGCAGCATCCTGGACAATTGTTAGAAAACAGGGTTGCTTTTAGGTTTGAAAGAAACAGGTTCTTTCATACAACCCCAGGTTTTTGTTTTTGCTTTGAAGCTGTTGTGTTCTTAAAAAATGCAGATACCAGTTGCTAAAAAAAAGCCTCTATGTGCAAGTCTTTGAGATGTTATTTAGAATAAAGGAGAAGAAAAGTCAATAACTTAATTTCTGCAGAAAAACAACTTCCTTCTCATTTGTTTCCCAAAGATTTACTGTTGCCTGAAATAGCAGGGAACAGTTTATTATCTTCAAGAAACCGCCCTCTTAAAATACAATCTTGTTTGACTGAGTTGATGTCTCTTATTTAAGTTTCATCACCCTTTCCATCATAAATTCTATTATGGAAGAAAGCAGTGGGTGTACTATTTATGGCTTTACCCAACTGAATCCATCACATAAAGTTTTAGGAAAGATTTTTTTAAAAAACATATAAACTATTGGGGGAGGCAAAGGGAGAAAAATCGATATGGAACCATTTTATTATTTCCAAATGAGAAAAAAAGTGAGACAACATAGTGATGTCCTCCAATTTTTCCCATCTGTAATTAGGAGTGAAAATATTTTTCCCCATCTATAATTTCAATGTAAATGGGATTGATTTCAGTTCTGACACTGGTAGGATTGTTGAAAATGATCTATTATCCAAGCTTCAGCAGATGCCTCTCTTGATGACTGAAATACAAAACACCAGCTTCAGAAATCTTATTTATTAATGTCAATCCCAAAAAAGGCCCTAATACATTTCTTTTAAAAATTGCAGGCAAATATCCAGCTCTTTACCTCCCCCCCCCCCCCCCCAAAAAAAAAAGAGAAAGGCAAACTGAAGTGGTATAAATAACTCAGAACAGCTGGTTTAAACAAAGGCTTTTGGGGAAGCAGCCACAATTTGTCTTCTACTAAATGGATCTTTTGAGACCGTCCATGCCAGCATGGCAGCCATTTGTACCCATGTCCTGATCTCAATAACTTAGTCACCAGGCAAAGATTCTACAGAGATTTACAGAGATATCCTTGAAGAAAGTACGTAGCAGTTAGAAAAAACGGAATTAGGCCTGGAAAGAAAGAAGAAAGAAACTTAAATGATATCACCTTGAGTCTCTTTCGAATAAAAGGAAGGGAAGGGAAAGTGCTGTCAGGATTTCAGAATTGTGTTGCCATTGCTTATATCAATATCTCACTCAAAATGCAGACATGATTCGGAGGCTGTGTTTGGCCAAGATGACATTCGTTGATCCGAAAAGTGGATCCTGCACCTTCATGGGAAGATGATGATACGATTGCGTATATCAGTAGAGTTCCAGTATATCTCTTTTCTTACCTGGTCTGACTTAAGGAGCTGACTTAATCTGGGTATTCCTGTTCTACTGGTAGAGGAGTGCCACATACCCAGGATCACTCTTGTACCTTTTCCCAGAGGGGGAAAATGTCTCCTATAAACAGTGTGGAACATCTGCTGGTGGACAATCAGTGCACTGCAATTGAAGAATTTTTGTTACATGGGTGTTAGACTTGTAAGCTTTCTGCCACTGTATTTCAGATTATAGATTTTCATTGCTCTGGTGCTTAATACATTTCCTTATATGTCCAGTTTTGGCTAATTGACTTGCCATAGCTATTTCTAAAATACAATAACTTTGATTCATATCTAATAGTCTCCTCGCTGGATTTTGCGGTGCTTCTTTACAAAAACCACCCTTAATGTGTTGTCCAGAAGTTGCAATTGATGCAGAATACAGATACAAAGTTATAGGTATGATCATATAGTCCCAATTTACAACAAAGTATTAGTTGCCCATAAATCACCAAATCAAAGAGTAGCTATTTATTTGAAGAAGAAAAAATGACATAGGCCCAAATAAGAGATAATCTTCCAGTAGTTTCTCAAAAATCTAGCTTCAACCTATTCAGTGATGATTAAACCTAAAGTCTTCTAAACATTTGAATTTCAATTTGAAAAATCCTCACAGGAAATGTGGTTAATTACTCAGTACCATATTATAAACAACAACTAGAAATATATTTTCATCTGATGATAATAATTCTATCAAATCATTCTAAGTATGGTTTGACAGCTATACTTTCCTAGATTTGTTTTTATTTTTACTGGATATTTTTAATTAAGTAAATTGTAGGAGTGTGTGGTGTTTGTTGGGTATTTCCTCGAGCTCTTTAACAGGATGATGATGTAAATAGTAATACATTTGATCAGCACTTCTATTCAAACATGTAACAATGAGGCTGCTCATACAATATAAAACTTCTATGAATATAAGATTTCTTCTAAACTGTCTCCAAGACTTGCTGATGGAAATCTTAAGATGTAGGAAGCCAACCATGACAGGTTTGTCTAATAGAACGTCACCAAGCTTTGGTTATCAAAGCTGGAGAAAAATATGCTTCTCCTGATTCTTGTCAGTTTATGTGGAAGATCAAGACTATCGTGGTGGACTATGATTTGAAACAACTTAACTCGAGGCTAGAATAATATTAACAGGCAATGATGAAGTTGGGTTGAGAAAGAAAGCAGGATGGGTAACTTTAGGAGTTTCCCCTCCCATCACAATGTCTCTGGAAATTCTCAATCATTAAAGTCATGGTTGTCCCAAAGGTGCTTTTTCAGGAGGCGACTGGACTTTCTTGTTTTTTCTTTGAAGACATTTTGCTTCTCGCCCAAGAAGCTTCTTCAGCTCTCACTGGATGGTGGGGAATGGAAGGATTTATATTCCTTGCAGACAGCTGGTCATTTGCATCCTTTCAGAGAGTCATTGAGGCCATTTGGAGGTTATCTGTGTCCTCAGGGTCACCTGAGAAGTGCAAATGGTTTGGGAACCTTCTTGGCTGTAGGATGTTTTCTGTCTTGTGTCCCTTAAGTTTTGAAGACAGGTGCAGGTGTTGGGAGTGAGTCTGTGTTGTCTGCATCTCAAACTGAAGTACAAATGGTTCCTATAGTCTGCAATTTTTCTGGAAATACGCTCATACCCCCCACACCATTTGAAGGATGTTCATCCCAAAGTGAATAGCTAAACGTCTATTGAGTTTCTCAGTCATTCAGGTCATGGTTGTCCCAAAGCTGCTTTTTCAGGAGGCAGGTGGATTTTCTTGTTTTTTTTTCTTTGAAACACAACCATAATCCAATTACGGTAAACACCATAATCCAGTTACAGTAAACAGATAATAAGATAAAATTCTATCAGACAGCATTATCAAGTGCATGTTGCTTTTGATCTCCTGAGCGTCAATTCTGTCTTCCAGATGCTGGGAATTAATAGCATTCGATGAACACTGCAATCCTGACCTGATCGTGAACTTTCCCTGTAACATTTGGCAGAGTGCCTTGAAAAATATTAAGCTGAGTTGAATAAACCGAAGAATGAATCTCTATTCTAATTCTCTTACTCTTGTTATGAATTTCCTGTTAAATTTTTGCCAATATTGGTTAGCCTCAGGCAATACCTACCATTTTTTCCCCAAATCTATAAAAGTGTTGTCCCACCTGGTGATAGTCTTTATGAGAGCCGAGGCACTTTTACATAAAAATTCAGCTGCACCAGAGGTGAGTTGCTGCTGGTTCAGCCTGGATCGGGCGAACCAGTAGTAGTGGCGGCAGAACTGCCACGTGCACGCACAAGCATGCGCGGAAGCACGCCCAAACCAGTAGTAAAAAAAATTAGCAGCCCACCTCTGAGCTGCACTATAAGGAATTCAATCTTATGCATAGCGGAAAGTTTTCCTCCTAATGGCAGAGAAACAGGCAGGGGGTCTAGTCAATTCCATAGGCCTTTTCATTTTTGTGGGGAAAAAATCTAATGTTATCCTACTCAGTACAGTTCTCCAAGAGGTGGTCAGGGGGTGCCAGTCTTGGAGCTGGTTTATATTTTTCTTGTTGCTGTCTCCTACCTTTTCGTACAGTCTATAATCCCAATTGGATTTAAAAAATAACTTTCCTCTGCTTTGAGTCCTTCTTGACATAAAGAATGTGTTTATTATAATGCGAGCTGTCTTATCTGAAAATTTATCTAAGATAACTAGTGTGACGTCTCTAGTAGGCTCAATCTATATGTGTGTATACTTGTGTTAGGTATTGGTGTCTCATTATATTTAGAGAATTTTGAATAATGGTATTGATGGTTTAGTGTAGTTAAGAAATTTTGAATTATTTAGGGATAATGGGAATTGAGGAGAAAGAAATGTACAGTGAGGAAGAAGTTGTGTAGATAGAGGATTAAGATCAAAGGGCAACTCACTTAGATGGGACTAGACAAGAATGAGTCCTAGCTGAAAAAGAAGGTGTGGGAAATTGAATACAGAAGTATGGAATTCATATTGTGTTGGCAATTCTGTAATATCATATGTAAGGGGATGTCTGCTTATGTGGTTGGAAATAGCAAGGACTGTTCTTTGTAGTTTGATAATTTTTCATAGTATTTAAAAATTTTTTTGTTTGCTTATGTTTTTTTAGTTTGATCTATGGGTAGGTGGGTGTTTGTATATTCATTAGGCCCTGCAACTTGGTAGGACTGGGATTGGGAAAGCACAACTCTACTTGTTCTGTTAGTGATTTTTAATACCAAAACCTAGGGTATCCTTCTGATTTGTCTTTGAGAGTTTGGAATCAAAAGAATCATTTTTACATGGTTCTGCTCATTTCTGAGTGAAGAGTGAGTTTCTATGGGGTATGGCAGGGTGAGATACCATGATATGGAAGAACACAAGGAAGGGAAAGAGGGCCACAATTTGTTGCACCTCTTAAATACTACATGAAGCAGATGTGAGAGATCACTTGACTCGAAAAATGGCAACATCAATATCCACACAATACCAAATTGTATATATTCCTGCACAAATGAAAGCTGTGATGGAAATTTTAATTTGATGTCTGTAAAATATAAGGGTCTGGATTTGGAGAACCATGCCAAGATTCAACCAAGATGGAATGGCTGTTGATTTAGAAGTCAATAGTCGAAGACAGTATCAACAGCTTTAAATAGGCTGCTATTCCCCAGAAAGAGCTGGCTCCTCATGGACTGAGTTTCTGCTGAAAAACTAGTGGAAGCTATTATCCAGGAGTCTCTTTGACACACTCCTGATGTCCCAAAGGTGCTTTTTCAGGGGGAAACTGGATTTTCTTGTTTTTTAAGAGACATTTTTCTTCTCATCCAAAAAGCTTCTTCAGCTTCTTGGATGAGAAGGAAAACGTCTTCAAAGAAAAACAAGGAAGTCCAGTTGCCTCTTGAAAAAGCATTTTGGGGACAACTATGACCTGCCTGACTGAGAATCTCCACAGACACACTTCTGATGGTACATCACTTATGGCCTCTTTTTGAAGCAGAAGGCATTAGCAATGGCCACTCATGGCCTTACCATCTCATTCTGATGACTATTTACTCTGCACTATTGCCCAGAACTGCAGCTGCTACAAAGTTCAAGTTCCTGCATGTCTACAAGAGCAATCCAATGTTGTCATATTATGTAAGATCTGCTGAAGCTGAATTGTTTGTTGGTGTTACCCAAGGTCATCTTTTAAACCCACAAAACCTTTCATGTCTTGAATCCTGGTTATTTCCATAACCACTTATTCTAAAAGGAACCTGGTTCCCCCTAACAAAAAGCTGCCACTTGATTAAAGGTGATACTTTAATATTTTTGTTCTTAGTTTATATTCAAAAATAGATAGGTATGGTTCATTTATTACACTAAGTTATGGTTTATTTAATATTGAATTACTGAATAAAATATAGTAATTAGGCTGGATTCTTGCAATGCCAAAAATCATGGTTTACGAACTTCAGTAATTTGATTTATGATCTTCACAAAATTAAAACAAGCCATCTTATAGGTTAGCCTAATGTGTGAACTCAACCATAATGTGAAAGAAGGATTTGGGGCAGAAGAAAAAGCAATCAAAGGATTTTCCATTTGTCTGAAATATAATTTTTTTAAAAAAGGAAAAGATATCCTTGGGAAGTAAGAAAATGTCCTCAATACTATGGAACATAACTTAAAATATTTAAATTTAGGGGAATGATCATAGCAAGTGTTCATTTTCAAGCAGGATGGAAAAATAGTGTACCTTTTGAGTTTTGTATGCACCCTAGTAATGTTTACCCAGAAATTCTTTTATACTTTTAGGGAAATTTGATTTCTAGAGTATGTAATTCTATACAATCATCTATCATATAATCTGATTTCAATTTTATTTCTCAACAACAGCAATATAAAAAGATTAAAATCCAGCTGCA
The DNA here is from genome assembly GCF_964273705.1 of Natrix helvetica. Taxonomy (NCBI): domain Eukaryota; kingdom Metazoa; phylum Chordata; class Lepidosauria; order Squamata; family Natricidae; genus Natrix; species Natrix helvetica. Next base: position 50,989,863 of record NC_138550.1, read on the forward strand.
CAGACACTTTTTACAGCATCAATCAAATGAACTATTTCAGAGTTCCAATAATGTTCAAAATTCACAGCAAGAATTTGAGACTTCAGGATATGAGGTAAACAGATGCGCTTTCATTATAAAATGGCAAAAATAAAAGGTTTACCACACAATTTAATTTCTAATGGTTGCCTTGTATAACATGAAATTCAATGGAACATAAATTGACTAGGATTAGTTTACTTAACTTCAATTTGAATTATATTAAATCCAGATAAGCATGAAAGGTAGATCGCAACATTAATTCCTATTAATGGTGAATTGATATACAATGTGCATTTCAGTGGGATAATATCTAGATCTTAATTTACTCTAATCCTATTCTGCTGCTTGGTGCTAGCAAGTACAAAGTATATCTTAACATATGCCTTGTGATAAAATCAAAGTAGCTATTTTTATGAAGATGTGATAGGAATTTATATAAAATAAAAACTCTCAATTTCAAAAAATCAAAGTTTATTATTTCTAGTAACATATTATATTGCATAAATACTCTATCTTGTTATATGTCTTTTCTTTAAGAAGGTGATAACTTAAGAAATTGTTTTAGACAACAAATATAAAAATAAATACATTCATTACAGTATATGCATTTGTTATCAATTATAATCCTTCTCAGAAGGGAAAAAATTTAAGTACTTATAAAGTATGCATCATTTCTAATACATTTTACTATATACATATGAAGAGACATATTCTCTCATAGTCTATAGCCTAGCAAATAACTTTAAATATGCAGATACTGGAAAATTGCTGTGGATGGACCTGCTATCCTGCAGCTTGATTTTCCCTGCTTTACAAGTGATTTCAGCAGTGTAAAGTTGTTGGATGCAATGAGACAACTTAAGGGTCTTCCAGATATCTTGTGACTGTTAACTCTTGTATTTCCCAACCAGCATAGTATTTGGCTATATTGTCTGAGCACATCTGGAATTTATTTGGATATGGAAAGCTGTAATAAGAGATGTTCCATTTATAGTGGAATTTTATGTTTGCAAAAGGTCGTATGTAAGCATGTTACTGCTGACCACCATGGCAACTGTTAGTGTATGTGAAATGGCAGCTTCTCAATATTATTTCTTCATGAAGAAGCCAGATTTCATATAAAAATTATGCATGTGTTCCAAAGGTCTGTTTGATTTTGGAACAAATATGATAAAGGAAAGGGAAGAGAGTTAAATTTTGAATATTTCTTTTTCTTTCCCTTCCTTCCTTTCTTCTCTTTGTTTTCTTCCTTTCTTTCCTTCCTTCCTGATTTTGAACTGCAAGTTATCTCTTAAAAAGATTAAATACATTCTAATGTTTGGAATTTTAAGCATCCAGGACTACTTGTTTTGCCTCTTCATGAAAAATATAATTCAAAGTCTCTTTAAATAATGTGGGGTTTGTTACATGTGAGGTAGGCAAGACCTGACCAATAATTAAAAACTGCCTTTTTTCTTCCCCACTTGATCAGGAAAGGAATTTTATCAGTACCACAACAAACTTTCCAGAAGTGGGGGAAAAAATGCTCTTCCTGCTAGAATGCAAACGTTTCCTTAAATTTGTTTTGGCCATGGCATACTTGCTGCTTAACTTGTAAAAAAACTAAGATTAAGAGATGTCTGTTTCTGAGTTTGCTAGCAACTAAGCTGGCATTTTTATCTACTGTTCATACTGACGGGATTCCTTCCCACTCCACCATGATTTAACACCATCTCATAATATTTCCACTATCCCATCTGAGTGACTCTACTCTGAATTTCCATGCACAAATTATAGTTGCTACCTCTCACTTCAATTTCAGTGCTTTGGTCTGAATATACATACATACGTACATACTTATATATATATATATATATCTTTAGATTTCTATTATAGTTTAGCTGCAAAGTGTAACATTACAAAAGTCCTTTAAATGTTTTGGCTTTTTTGAAAGGTCACAGCTTTCATGTGTCAAAATTGTACCATCAAAAGAAATGCACTTTAATAACCTCTGTTTGAAACCCTTCCCACATGTCTTGGAACACAATGACCAGTTTCCTAGCTGCCATCGTGGGCATGGTGTGTTTGCACATGGTCGTACATCACTTGGCTTGAGTTCTTTTGCACAGTCTGAGGCAGGTCGTCCAGTGAGGTCTCTGCATTGTACAGATCTCTTCTGCAAGCCAGTACCACATGACTTAGAACATTCTCTCCATTCTTCAATAATCCATTCAGATAAAACTGTCTCCTTGATTGCATTGAAAGATTCAGTCTTACTGAAAGGCTCCTCAGCACCCGGCTGTGTTGATGTCTTCATAAAATAGGTATATTTGATTTTAGATCGAAACGAATTGCCCACAGTAAGGACCTGTATTGTTAATGGTTCTTTCAGTGGACTGAAGCTACGAATTCTTTCCAGAGAAGCAGATGAACCACTATATCTCAAAACATTTCCTTTATAAGTAATATCTTGCTCCATTGTTGTTAGTGTATAGTCGCCATTGAGAATATAAGTATCATCGGCTACTTTGATTGCAAGGAAGCTTCCATCTTGCCGCGTACCCCTATGATTTCGTTGCTTCACTTCTATGTTTGTTGCCCCAACAGGAATCACAGCAACGTCATGGTAACCAGGTCTACAGGAAAGAAGAAGAGTTCTTGTTGAATACCAGCACCTCTTAATTATGAAGGACTCCTATCATGCGCAATAACTTAGGTTGAATCTTATAAAGAAGTAATGCATCTTGATAACTTTGTAACTAAAATAATATACTAACATACAACCTGCAGTTGATTTACAATATGAAACATTGCTTCCTATACTGATTTCATAAAACAATTCAAATGAAAAAAAAATGTCTTTCATGATAATGAGTAGGGTAACAACTCCTAAAGTATGAAAACACACCTGACATTAGAAAACATTCGAGATACTTTCTTGCAGGTAGATCCGTTGCCTCCACAGACGCCACATTTATCAAACTTCTTACTGGATCCTATTACACGATCACAACCTGCTTTTATACATTGCCCTTGAACACAGATTGAAGTGGAATCTGGGCTGCATAAAGTTCCATCTACCACCTTTAAAGCAAGGAAGGCTTGATTAGAAGTTATACAAAGTTTATCATTAGATTTTTAAAGTACCGAACAAAACCCAGTCAGTTAATCTATTTTAAATTTTATTTTAAAATCAAAGTGTCATTGGGGTTTATATATTATGTTAATGTGGGCTATGATATAGTGCCATTATGATTTCATTATGATTTGTGAATATAGCTTATCTATAAACTATACTTATAAACTGTATTTATAAAGTTTAATTTTTATGAATCTGTTTATTCAATAAATTAAGACCAAAAAATGCCATGTTTTAGCTGAATGTATAAACAAAGATAAAAAGTGACCAATGTAGTACCTTTTGACAATGTAACGCTATTTCTGAAATTATCTTGTTTTGGAAATGCAAATAAAATCAAAATAGCAAAATAAGATGTCCAGGAGACATCGAGTAAGAAGAAACCCACTTCTGAAACATGTTAGACAAAAACCCAGCATGACAGATATGTATTATCAATATTCAAATTATATATCCAACTCCTAAAGAAAATTAATTATGGAAAATATTTCTGAAATTGGAGTAGGAATAGATTGATTGTACAACTTGGGAAAACAATTCTGAAATAAAAATTCTGCATGAACTTGTTGGGAAGGGAGGAAGAAGAATTTTCCGTCCAAATTTATAGTTCTCCATACTACTGAACAAGTATTGTGAGAACAAGTAGCAAAATTCCTGCTTTGAGGAGCTAGATGTAGTTAAGTGCATGTAAAGTGTCTAAAAGGTGATAAAAATAATTAACAATTATCTTGTTAGAGTCAACCTTTTCCAGACTGACAAGAAATGGGAATTAAACTAGGTTGGGGTATGCAACTCTCAGTAGGTGTCTTTATATCCCCCATGACCAAAACAAGATCTGGATGTCTTAGCTTTTCTATCACCAAAAACATTATATTTATACTGATTGATTTGACTATCCATCTTGCAATAGCAGCTCCTGGTGGCCTAAAATTGTGTGGAAGCATTAAAAAAAGAACTAAAAATACAACTCTTGAATAAAACAAACAAACAGTAATCTGTTTTTTTATTAATTTCTTAAGGGTATTGGTAGCTTTTCACCACCAACCTAATTATGTTAATATTGCAAATGCCCAATTTGCATTTTGACAGAAAGGCAACTCATTTAGCATCTAAAATGGACTGTCTTAATTGCTTCAGAAGTGCTTCAAGCTTGAAACACTTGATCATGAAACAATGATTTGGAACTTAGGATATTTTAATACTCAAAACAATTTGAATTAGAAGCATTTCGCACCACCACCTCAGTGATTATCAAACCAATTGATATTGTGTGTGATGAAAAAATATATCTAGGTTTTTAAGCTTTTTATACTTGCTTTGTTAGTTAACTTCATGACAGAAACCAAATCAAAAGTGTTTGAGTGCTTTTTGGAAGTAAAATGTTTAGTAATTATACTATACATTGTTAGAATACCAAGAATGATCACAGCTGATGGCAGCAAGTGTCCAACTTTGTCTGGATATAAAATGTTACTTTGCTTATTACAGAAAGTTTTATTCATCATTTCTACAAGCGGTCAAAGTTAATGAACACATATAAAAATGTTTGATGTATATCACATGCACTTGTACCCACCTTTGGTTGAAGAACAAAAAAATATCCAGTGCCTTTGGCAAGGCAAACCAGCTTGCATCTATCTTTGGGAGAGACTCCAGCAAACTTAGGTATCCATTCCACTGCAAGGCTAGTTCCAAAAGATTTGGAAATATCATTGTGAGCCTCACATTGTTCCTCCCTGAAAGTTTTGCCTGTAAATTATGAAGACATTGTTCAGGCTCAGCAACCTCATGTTTTATTTTATAATTGCATTTATAAAATAATGTAAAACTTACTATTCTCTGGACAATCTTCAATATTACAGGACCTGTACTGCACACGCTTGCCTTCACAATACTTTCCTCCATTCTTTGGAACTGGGCTATCACATTCTCGCGCAGAATATTGCACCCCTCCACCACATGTTCTTGAACACTCTCCCCATGGTTCCCATGAGCCCCAGCCTCCATGAAGAGGGATCTACAATTCAAAACAGGGAAACAAATGTGCATACTAAAACAGTGCTTCTCAATTATTTTCTGTCATGCCCCCCCTAGGAAGAAGAAAACATTTCGCCCCCCCCGCCGCGCGACTGTAAATAGTATAATTTGTCTACAAAATTGTTATAAGTACACCTTTGCATAACATAGCACACCGGTCTTTCCTCGTCTCCCACTGTAGTCACATGCTTTCTTTCCTCTTTCCCTCTTGCTTGTCTATCCTTCCTTCCACCCTCCCTTCCTCCTTCCCTTCCTCCCTGCCTCCCTTCCAGTTCCCTCCTTCCTCTTTCCCCCTGCCTGCCTGCCTTCTTTCCTCTTTCCCTATCCTCCTATCCTTCCTTTCTCCCTCCCTCCTTCCCTGCCTCCCTTCCAGTTCCATTCTTCCCTCCTTCCTTCTGCCTCCTTCCTGCCTGCTTGCCTTCTTTCCTCTTTCCCTCTTGCTTGTCTATCCTTACTCCCTCCTCCCTTTCTTCCCTCCCTCCCTGCCTCCCTTCCAGTTCCCTCCTTCCTCTTTCCCCCTGCCTGCCTGCCTTCTTTCCTCTTTCCCTATCCTCCTATCCTTCCTTTCTCCCTCCCTCCTTCCCTGCCTCCCTTCCAGTTCCATTCTTCCCTCCTTCCTTCTGCCTCCTTCCTGCCTGCTTGCCTTCTTTCCTCTTTCCCTCTTGCTTGTCTATCCTTCCTTCCACCCTCCCTTCCTCCTTCCCTTCCTTCCTGCCTCCCTTCCAGTTCCCTCCTTCCTCTTTCCCCCTGCCTGCCTGCCTTCTTTCCTCTTTCCCTATCCTCCTATCCTTCCTTTCTCCCTCCCTCCTTCCCTGCCTCCCTTCCAGTTCCATTCTTCCCTCCTTCCTTCTGCCTCCTTCCTGCCTGCTTGCCTTCTTTCCTCTTTCCCTCTTGCTTGTCTATCCTTCCTTCCACCCTCCCTTCCTCCTTCCCTTCCTTCCTGCCTCCCTTCCAGTTCCCTCCTTCCTCTTTCCCCCTGCCTGCCTGCCTTCTTTCCTCTTTCCCTATCCTCCTATCCTTCCTTTCTCCCTCCCTCCTTCCCTGCCTCCCTTCCAGTTCCATTCTTCCCTCCTTCCTTCTGCCTCCTTCCTGCCTGCTTGCCTTCTTTCCTCTTTCCCTCTTGCTTGTCTATCCTTCCTTCCACCCTCCCTTCCTCCTTCCCTTCCTTCCTGCCTCCCTTCCAGTTCCCTCCTTCCTCTTTCACCCTGCCTGCCTGCCTTCTTTCCTCTTTCCCTATCCTCCTATCCTTCCTTTCTCCCTCCCTCCTTCCCTGCCTCCCTTCCAGTTCCATTCTTCCCTCCTTCCTTCTGCCTCCTTCCTGCCTGCTTGCCTTCTTTCCTCTTTCCCTCTTGCTTGTCTATCCTTACTCCCTCCTCCCTTTCTTCCCTCCCTCCCTGCCAGCAGCTCCTCCAGCATCCCAGCTGGAAGCAGCAGCACAACAGTCGCCGTTACCAGGGGCGAAGGGGTGGCGGTGGCAAGATCGGGCGACCGCCGCCCCTTTGTCCCTTCCCCAACAGCGGCTGTTGCGCTTCCGCTTCCAGACGGAATGCTTGCGGGTGAGCTGCTGGCGGGGAGGCGAGCTACCTGCATAAAGACGCCGCCGAGGGCATGGCAGAATATATCCCGGCTTGAAGTGGCAGCGCTGGGGACTGCTCAGAGACTCATCAGAGCCGCGGGCTGGAGCTGTGCAAAAAGTCTGCTTGGGCTGGGGGGGGGGGAAGGGAGGGAAGCCTGGGACAGCCATGCTTCCCTCCCTCCCTCCCACCCCCGCCCGAGCAGGCTTCTTGCACAGCTCCAGCCCGCGGCTCCAATGAAAATCCACAGTCCGAAGTGCTGCCACTTCCAGGCGGGATATATTATGCCTCGCCCACGCCACCGCCGTTGCACCCAGATGGAAAGGGAGCCTTCGCGCCCCCCTTTACAGAGCCTCGCGCCCCCCCCAGGGGGGCGCGCCCCACTATTTGAGAACCGCTGTACTAAAACAACTTGAAAAAGCATTTTATAAGAGGAGGGTGACATAAAATTTAGAAATAGTTATGATTCTATTATTTACCTAACATGTTTTATAACTGTGGTGCTTTAGGCCTTCAAGGTAAAGCAACACCCTTTCATGCTATTCAAAACTAGCGAAGAAAAATAAACCCTATGTACTTTTATTCATAACTAATGCATATTGAATCTAATGAAAGTTCTTTTCAATACTTATATACTGGGTATTTCTGATAAATATGAGGTACAAAATGTATTCTCATTTATAGATCATTCCAGGGTAGATCATCAAAACAGAAACAATAACGGTTTATAATAACTTGTTATGTTTATACATTATTGTTAAGTACTGAATGGCAAATTAATTTTAAACACTGTTTTGGTAACATTTTTCTGCAACAGTCATCAAATGGTACTTCAAAATTTCATTCACTTTATATTTATTAAATAAAAGTTTAAAAGGAAAATTTAAAAAAAATACATTTTTAAATTAAAAATTAAACCTGAGTAATTCAGAATATTTTTCATCTTATTCAACTACAAGCACATGACTTACATCATATAGCTTCTTGTCTGTTTTATTAATGCACTTGCTGTTCATGCACCATTTTCCCTCTCCACAACTGGTACCATCTGCCCAAGGAAAATGTTTGGTTTGGCACATAAGCACTCCACCAGAAGTACCAGTACACCACAAAGTTGTACATGTGCTAGCAGAATCAGGACAATGTTTGGATTCCTCCCCAAATGTAAATTGGCACTGTCTATTAGCATCATACATTGTGCCAGGAAGATCAGAAGGAAACTGCAATGGCCTGTGAGGTTTGTCCAACAGACACTCACCTGGAAATAACAAAGAAAAACCATATTGTGACTTTTGACTATTTTTCTTTTAAATATTGTGGTGTCACTCTTTGAAAAATGACAGAAATTAGAATATATCTTATTCAAATGCCTGACTCGTGAATTCACAAGATAAATTTTAGTCTGTTAACTTTTCTGGGTTAAATTTAAAGAATGTTTACAAATATAAAGTTACTGTATTTTTCGGCGTATAAGACACATCTTTTTCCCTCAAAAAAGCAGCTGAAAATCTGGGTGCATCTTATATACTGAATACAGTATTTTTTTTGCCTCCAGAAAGCTTGTCCCCTTCACCAAAATGGTCATGCATAGCTTTTAGGAGGCTTTCAGAGAGCTCCTGGAGGCTGGGGAGGGCAGAAATGAGCGAAAAACGGGCTGTTTTTTGCTCAATTTTGCCCTTCCCCAGCCCCCAGGAGTACTCTATAAGCCTCCTAAAGGCTATCTATGCCATTTTTTTTGGGGGGGGGGGAAGGGCATGCTTTTGCAAATGGGTGTTTTCTGCTCGTTTTTGCCCCCCCCCCGGAGCACTCTACAGGTCTCCTAAAGGCTATTCATGCCTGTAAAAAAACAAAAAACGGGCCCGTTTTTGTGAAAAACAGGCCATTTTTGAGAGGTCTGCAGAGTGCAAAAACTTTTTTTTTTTAATTTGCCTCTTCAAAATCTGTGCGTCTTATACTCCGAAAAATAAGGTATGTGAAGTAAGTTTGGAAGATTTTGATAGTTCATTACAAACATTAAATTGCTACTTATGTTTGAACATAAGCAAGTGGCAAGCTTTATCACCCAGGCATTTCCTTTCCTTTCAGTTAGACCAATGCTTCCAAGAAACATCATTATGGCATTTGGGAAAGATATGGAAAAGAGTGAACAGACATTTGTCTAGGATCCAATAAGTTCTCCTGCCTAGGCAAGAGATTGGACTGGAAGACTTCTAAGGTCCCTTCCAATCCTATGATTCTAAGTCCGAGACTTCTAATATTTAGTAATACAGCCATTTATATGCAAATTATTATTATGCTATCACCGTGAGGGCAAACCCATGGCACATGTACCACAGGTGGCACATGGAGCCATATCTGCCGGCACGCATGCCAGCCAGATGATTTTTGGGCTTCCGGAGGACCGGGGGAGGCCGTTTTTGCCCTCCCAGGCTTCAGAAAAGCCTCCGGAGCCTGGGGAGGGTGAAAAACAGGCCCAACAAGCCTACTGGAAGTTCGGAAACGATCTGTTTCTGGCTTCTGGAGGGCCTCTGGGGGAGGCCGTTTTTGCCCTCCCCAGCCTCCCGGAAAGCCTTCAAACTTCCAGTTCCTCCCTGCCCCGGGAGGAAATACCAAGCTCAGCTTGGAGGTGAGCAGTGCCACGCATGGTGTGTGTGTGTATGTGTGCACGCATGCGCATGTGGGGGTGCGCTTTGCATTATGGGTGCCATCACTGGTCATCAGTTGTATTAGTCTTTCCCATGAAGCTATGATTCACTTCTTCTGGACTAAAATAAATTTCTTGGGACAGTGCCACAAGGTATCTTATTTGTGTGGCTGCAATTTAATGTTATTCTAACTGATTTGAAAATACTTAAAATATTTTAATGCAATTAATTCTAATATTAAAATCCAGCATTTTGAATGGAATTCTGTTAGAAATATAAGCAGCATGTTTAAAACTTACCATGACCATTATCCAAAAAGGTAGTTATCATGTATGCACTGCATGGAGACCACGGATGGCTTCGATCCAAGTTGGAAAGCATAGATGCCATCATATGGGAATCCCTATTTATACCATTAATTCTGGTACACTGCTTTGCATCATCATGTGGCATATTAAACACATGGCCTTTAAAAAGAAGAGAAAAAAGTGATGAACTCATCACACATTAAAACATGCATGGGAACTTACTAGTTGGACTTATCATTGCTATGTGACACCACCATTAGTTAATATTTTATTCCGAGTTCTATTCAAGCCATTGATTGTCTTCTATTTATATGGTTTGAGGCCTTTGTACCTTTGATGCCTTCTATCTCAGATAGATTAAGCTGAAGTCCCTCAATCATCATGCTGAAGATCTCATTTTTGGATGGTAGCTTTCCATAGAATAGTTGGTCCATAAGTGGCCCTTACTTTCATGGAGTTATGGAAATTTGTCAAGAGTGGATTTTTTGGAGGACTGTGAGACTAATTCTGGTTTGAGTGTGACATGACAATATGAATTTTGTTTGAAGCTATTACTGTCCTACTGTTGATTGTTATATAGAATAATAGAGTTGGAAGGGACCTTGGAGGTCTTCTAGTCCAACCTCGATTAGGCAGGAAGAATTATTTAATATATTGTGTAATATTATGTAATTATATTGTAAACTATTATATAATTTACTGCATTATCATGCATTTTTTAATTCTATATTGCTTGGAGTCTGATGGATCAGAGTAGTATTAAAATCTTATAGACATACTTTAATATTATATTGTATATTTTATTTTATTTTAAGCACTGAGTTTTTATGCTCGCTTGTAAGAACTGATATCAAAAACGTTCACCTCCTCTTTTACTCCATATGATAATTTAAAGATTTTTCAGTTTTTTTTCTGACCTCAAACTGTGATTAGAAATCGTATATACAGGTTTCGATTTAACACACAAGATTTGTGTGTGTGTGTACTTTAAAAGTCTCAGTCACTTCTTTCCCTCTGAAACCTGAATGAATTTACTTTTTGCCACTGAAAAATATCTCTTTACAATATTCAGTAGTCCTTTTCACATATACTGAAAAAAATTAGCTCATAGTTTTGTCCCAATGTTGGTAAAACCTGGACTTCTGATGCTTTATACTACAAGTGGAATATACCTGAATGACTATGCATTAAAAAAACAACCTCTGGGACATTCCGGGATAGTGTTTCTCAACTTCAAAATGTTTAAGATATGTGGGCTTTAACTCCCAGAATTCGCCAGCCAGCTTTGGGAATTGAAATTGACACAGCTTAATGTCGCTGAGGTTGAGAATCACTGTTTAGGAGAAAGGTTATGGCCTAACCTTTTGCCTCAATCTAGATTTCGTACATTTGAAATTTTATTACACAATGACTGAAGCCAATACTTTTGTCTGACATGGCAGAATCTAGGCACCATGGTGAGAACTTGACCACAGTAACTCCAAGAAACAACTGAGTTAAAGCCTTAACTGCAGACCAATAGGATAAGGCATGTTTTTTAAAACAAATAAGCTTGCCACAAATTTCCCCTGAATTTCAATTACCTAATTCATGAGTGGTTGTAAAAGCAGCTTGCAGGCCATCATCTTCTATGACAGAGCAACTGCGATTTGGATCACAAGCAGTTCCCACATCAGCCATCCCAAGAGTGTCACATGTTTTGGCACCACAGAGATCCTATAAGAAGAAAATATGTACTTTCATTATTAATTGGGTCAGGAGCTTGTTTGACAGAATGAAATTATTTTGGCAATATTCCTTTCATAATGGAAATAACAGTCTTCAAAAATAAAATAAAAATGTCATTCAATATGGAAGGAGTATTAGGAACATGATAATGACTGCAGTATCATTACAACCAAGCTACAACAGATGTTTACTGTACTATTTCGATGAATTATTTAAGTGAACTATTTCATTATCTCACATTTTACATGATAACAATAGTCTCTACTCAATTTTTACAGCTATTTGTCAAGGGAGAGACTTGAAACCTCTTCTTAATGCTTGAAAGAAACTGGATGTTCATGGTCATGCAACAATAAAGCTTCCTAATCAAACACTCAACAAATATTTTTGTTCACTATTTAATAACACTATTAAAGGTGTAACAAATTAAATTTATAGCACCAGCTCATTCCAAGAAACCACACTTTTGACATGCTCTTTGAAATATTTCAAATTAAAAAATGTAAAAGTAAAAGAAGTATTTTTGAATCTACTGATTGAAGAAAGTTCAAATTACATTAACTGGAACCTATAAATATCCAGTCTTTCCCATATTTCGCCTTACCTGTCTGGTAAAAAGAATTGCAGTATCATAATGTTCTGCGTGCCGGTCACTGGGAGGATTATGTTGCTTCTGCCAGTTACAAAAATTCCTTAAAGTGAGAGCAGCATTTGAAGATACATCAGGCCCCTTTTGCTCATCATAGATGACTATTATTTTCACCACCACCAAATTAATAGGGTTCCGGATACTGGGATGCTTGTACATTCTACTAGCCACAGACAGGAGTGTGAGAAGGTAGTGCTTCAGTCCACTGCCATGGAACTCTGCCATAGATTGGTCTGCTACAAGCAAAGTTTCCACATAGCGGGGGCTTGACACAAATCTTTTCTTCCTTATACGTCTATTTTCTATATTAAAAAAAGCAAAATGTAAGAAATATATATTACCAATATTTCCCAACAGTATTTATACAACTGGCAAATTATAATCAACCACTACCAAGCCAGAATGGGAATCACAAAGATTATCTAAACAGCCCATTCTTTTTTATTCATTTTAAATAAAACTTTTTAAAAAGTTTTAAAAGAATAGTAATGAATGTTAACCCTACTAGAAAGGGTTAAATCCTCAGACTGCTTATTAAGAAATATTTCCATTGAGGATTTTCAACATGAATCATTGCTGCTGTCAATACATTTTCATAGCGATCCTCCTTAAATATTAAAATTACTGAAATGAAAGACTTTGCCTGGATCTGATCCAAAATTTCCCAAGGGCATGGAAACGGAAATACCCCCCTTTGTTTCTCCAGTTTCCAGTTCCTGTTTAGTAATCAAATAGAAAGGAGTTTCAACTTGCTACAACGAAATGTACTTCAGTTATGTAGGTGTCCCATTGGATGGGTCTGGCAAGGTTTATGCCTGGCCTGAAGTTGGATGGGAGTTCTTCAGGGACATCAATTGATTGGGAACTAAAAAAATAATCATGCTGGAAGAATGGGAGTAGTAAATCACTTCTATTTGGCTGTTGAGGTAACTACACAGATGTGTTAAATGAATTAATCAAGAATGCAGTTCAACTTGAGACTTCTCTGTTAAAAAGGAATTACAGTACTTAAAAGATATGCTTTCCCATAAAAAACATGTTTGTTGTCACATAAAAATCCTACATATTAAGATCTTATGTTTGTGGCTTTCTGCATGGGAAGCCAGTACAATAATAAAGTTGATTTCAAGAGGATCTGAGAGTGGACTGTCCTTGAATCAGCACCAAACAGCATCCCAAAACAGCATAATCTAGATGGGGTTTAGCATAAAGATCTTCAGAATCGTCTGTTCCAAAATTGGTAAATATTACACATTTTTAATTCCAAGTATTCTGCAAGCTAGCATCCTGCAAATATTTTTTGCAATTCCAAAAAGGCGGAGGGGCCAATGGCTATCAATTATGGAAGTTGGAATCAAATATATATAGAAGGCATCAGATTAAAGAAACTTTATGATACCTTTATATGAATATAACCAAAAGCTTTAAAGTCCTCTTTGACCTGAACTTGCCTTTGAATGTATCTGAACACATCTGTCTAGTTTTCTTGCCAAAAATATGGGAGTACTTTGCCTTCTAGGATTTTTTCCAAATTTGCTTAGTTTTTTGAGACTAGCTCTAGTGATTATTATGCTAGGTAGATCTAAAACCTAACATTGTATAAATTACAATGTAAAATAGTAGAGAAATAATCCCCTTGGGATATTCAACTAGGGTCTAGATTCTAGGTATTGATACTTACCAATGGAACTAAAAGTAATTAGAGAGAGCAGAATAACTCCAATTTCCTAATTAAGAGTGAGTAGAGCATTGTAAACCGAGACATGCAAACCAAGTTTTAACTGAATTGCGCTTTGACTGACAATGTTATAACAACAGTAGAATCTTATGTATTCTTTCTTTTGCTGCATTTAACTCAGTGGAATTCTAAGTAGACATCACATTATGTTCAGTGAGAAAATATATCCCTTTGATTGCAAGTGTATTTTCATATTATCTTTAAACAGCTACACACTACAGTATTCACACTATCAAAGTATGATTCAACAATCTAAACCATAAACCAGCTAATCATATTTCAGCTTACCATGAATACACAGACCATATATATGAAACATATATGCACTGCACCAGATAACTAGGTGAATTCAGTAAGCCATATGATGCAAATTCAGGCACACATTTTCCATGTAGGGCATTCTTGTTTTGGGCTGCATTTTCCTTATTGCATTAAGTATTATAATCTCATTTTAAGTGCATCTCACAAAATACAGGTTCAGAAGGACCATTTTGGAGTAGACATGCACAAGCTGTCATCAACCAGTAACGTCTGAAATGTTTGTTACAAAATGTCTTTCACTAATCGTATGTCAAACATTATTTAGCCTAAGGCGGCCTCACACCCGAGACTTCTCCACTTTAAGTATCTTCTCCTGTGTTTATAGAGAAACGTTAATCCCACGTGTCTCAAAGGTGCTTTTTCTTCAGCTCTGAAGATGAGAAGCGAAACGTCTTCCAAGAAAATCCAGCTGCCTCTTGAAAATGCACCTTTGGGACAACTATGACCTGGATGGCTGAGAATCTCCAGACAGTTAAGCCCACGTATTTCACCGGATTTGCTCCCATTCGTAAATCCTTAGCCTGAGACTATTGGGAAATTCTGTCCATTACAATCAAAATATTCGACTTCCCTCCAAATAGCTGGATTCGAGAAATCGCTAATTTAACGTAGATACCCCGAATCAACAACAACTCCCCTAATCCTACCACTTTCCAACATGAAAAGGCATGAAATTCACATCAATGTAGTACTTTTTTTAAACGCTTCCATTTATGACCTCATCTTTTAGAGTGACCAATAGCAGCACGTCGAAACGTGATTTTTGGACCATTCCGAGCACCCGTAGCATCGTCAATGCTGCTCCCAAGAGCTATGCTCCTTACTCGGACAAGGGCGACGAAGAGAGGAGCGGTGCAGGGAGAGTAATACCTGCGCGGGTCGCGTAGTCCGCCTGCTGCTTTTCCCCTCGGTGCCGCCCTTTGGAGACCGAAGTTTCGTCGGAGTCGGGCACCTCGCACTTAGCACCGCTGCCACGGGGGACGGGGCTCTGCCGAGAACGGCTCAGGAGGTGGAGCTGAGACTGCTCCCCTCCTGCAGCCTGGGAGACGTTGGCTGGCTGAATGAGATATTCTGAGCCGCGCAAGTAGAAGGCGCCGCGGATCCCGCCGCAGAGGCTGAGCGCTGCGGCCGAGGCCGGATCCCCATTGACCGTGCCGGAATAGAAGCAGCTGGCCAAGTTCGCGCCGAGCTTTTGGTAGGCCGCCTCCTCTTCCTCCCTCCGGCCTCGGGGGCGGCTGCCAACATACTGGAACGTCAGAGCCGGAGCTAAGAAGCTGTAGTCGGGCTTCAGCTCCAAACTGAAGTGCTCGCCAAAGGCGTCCAAGCGGTAGAACTGCTCGTCGGCCGCTCGCTGGGAATCCACTTTTACGGGCACCACCAGCTCCTCCTCTCGGGGCGAAGAAGGGCCGCCTCGAGCACCCAGCGAGAGCAGCAGCGTGCTCAGCGCCAGGCATGCCTTAGCTCCCTTCATGCTGCACCGCAGCGCGCGAGGCGACAAGAGGGGGAAATAAAGAACAAATTAACGATGAGGAGTGTTGAAAACGTTGAAAATGGCAAGCAAATGGCGCCTTTGCAGCACGTCTGCCGAACCCTTTAGAGCCCGAACTAAATGCGCTGCTTGTAACGGCCTAGGCGGAGAAGAGCACTGCAGGGGCTCCTTCCGCGCCCTGAATTCACTGGCAAAGTCCTAGAGATAAAGCGAGCCTCGGCTCTTCGCCTCGAGTATGGGAGCGAAGGCAGCGCGCGCTTGCACTTATAAGGAGAAGGTCCGCCCCCCCCCTACCCCCCCTCTGCCGTGGAGGCGGGAATCGGCTTGAGCTCATTTGTGCGTAAAGTCAGCGCGGCAACGGTACCCCTGCCCGCCTCTCTGGCGATCAGCCGTAGATTGCCCGAAGAGAGAACATATAAGTTGAGGGGGGGGGGGGGAGATAACTGCTTCTTTTTTACCCGTTCACGCTACTATTCCCCCCAAACTACCCTGCCTGGCAGTCCTTTTACTTTTTCCCCCAGCACAGCTTACGCTCCTCTGCAACTCAAGTTTTCCGGCGTAGGAGCTGCTGCGGTTTCTTTTTCCAGGAGGGGGAGATTTCCTTGAATCCCTTCCATTCTAGTTCTGTGCCAGGTCCTTTTTCCTTCCACCGCCCTGGCTATTCCAAGCCCTTTTGAGAGCCAAGGTTTTTAGGACAGCAGAGCACGAATGAAAGGGTACGAGATATTTTACACGTTAGATGGATGTTGTACGCTTCGGAAAAGTTTCCTAAAACTAATGGCTGTAGTAGCACAATTGCTCAATATACATCAGTGATAGAACAGGTGAATGGGAGGGCACCGCGTGTCCTGCATTCATAGGTATCCACTACATGAAGTGACTTTTTATTGTGTTCATCTCACCTAGTGAAACACTGGGTAATGTTTCAAAGAAGAAAGCACAGAGAACCAAGGCACAATATTTACACCTTTCTGTTTTGGACCTAAAAACAAAGCTCTTATTATTTGGTTCCAAGAAACTTACTTAAAGGAATAGCATGTATTCAAGGGATCTTGATTAGTTGTAAGCAGAAAGTTACTTCTAGGTTTTTTTTTCCCTTTATAGTTCTAATTGTATCTACTGTACTATTATAGCCTGCATGTATAGACTGTTACATACCCATAGATTGGAAGCACATATTCTTTTTAGGTAAGAGCAGAAACACTTACGCAGGTACAGTTTTCCAAACGAGCTCTAGCAGTACAGCTAATCCACTTAATTCTTTGTATGCATCAGTCTTGGGATTTCTGTTTTGATTGCATGGTTTCTGCATTCCCCCATCCCAGTTAAGATAGGCTTCTAGAGACTTAGGATAAAGACTCTTCCCCGAGACACGTCTGGAATAAGTAATGCTTTGGTTCCAAAGTTTACTATTGCGTCATCTGTACATAAGAGTAATATTCATAGTGGGTTTTTTTTTTTCATTTGGCCTTTGTACAAAGACCACGTTTCACTGTTGCCATCTGCCTGTAGGGATTTGCTCCCTAGATCCAAAGGCCATGGCTATTCTTGCATCACAGTTGAATACATACATACATACATACATACATACATACATACATACATACATACATAGGTTATTGTTGTATAATTAGTATTTCCTGCATGGGTATTTTTGTTATAAACCAGTCTCATGCCATAATTTATCTTCCATTCTTTCATTATAATTCTTTTTCCATCACTTTAACAGTGTTTTCCTTCCTCCCAAAAGTCTGCACTATATTAAAAACCCTTTGACTGAACATTTCAATTGTCAAGCTTTTCTTTCAGGGTTTTATTTTATTAGATACAAGTTTTTTTCATCTGTTATTTTTGCTTATTGTTGGACAAGGATAATATATTTAAACAAGATCTACAGGATTATTAGCTTTTTTATCCACTGAGCCCGCAGCATTAGTGAGAGAAACTATAATTATTTCATAAGATATATTTGTATCAGCACAAACATTTAGAATACGCTGGATTTATCCCTTTTAAATATGTTACTATGGAGTGTTAGCAAACAGACTAAAAATTCTGTGTAATATCTAAGAAAAGAGAAATAGTATTTAATTTAAAATTTGATTGTCTCATTTTTATTTTCCTGGAGCCACCTATAAAATTGTGAGTTTTGATTAGAACAATTTTTTTGTGTTAATTTATTAATTTGGAAAAATGATGTAATCCACTCCTGTTATTTTTTCTTGAAAATAAGTACCTTGAAATCTGTAGGATATAATCCAAAATGAATAAAGTTTGTTTTCACTGTTTTCATAAGCATACTTAATATGAAGCAAATCTTTTCAAGCTTAGTGCCCAGCTCCTAGCAAATATCCTACAAATTGAACCAATGTGTATAGATTTCCTTAAAAAGGTATTTTACAACCTAAAATTACTAGCATTAGTATATCTTTGGTTTCAATCTAATTATCTATCTCCCTATTGAAAATTCAGCAAACTAGCTACTTATCAAATACTTTTATGATCACGTACTCAGTACTATATTGATAGTTTAAAAAATGCAGACCACCTTAAAACTATTTTGAAATTAAAGTATTTTTTTTCCACCAGATGGCACTCTAAGCATTAAAAACCACCAGTTTCTTAATGTTTTACAACTGTATGGATTTAGTTTCTTTTGGAAGCATTAATATTTTTCTTATCTGTAAACTGTTTAGAGGGCTGTAAAGCACCGAGGTGGTATATAAGTCTAAGTGCTATTGCTTTCAGTATTTTGCAAAACAGACCTGTAAATATATGTATGTTATATAAGAAACTATCAAATGAATGAAAACACTGATACATTTTTGTATTAAAATACTAAATGTTATGTAAACATGAATTTAAGATTAAATCAGAATGTATTTATAATACATATATAGGTAACGTAACAGCATTCAGTGCGCCTTTGGCATTTAGTCATGCTGGCCACATGACCACGGAGACGTCTTCGGACAGCACTAGCTCTTCAGCTTTGAAACAGAGATGAGCACCTCCCCCTAGAGTCGGGAACGATTAGCCCATATGTGCAAGGAGAATCTTTATCTTAGGTAAGAATTACGCTATAAATTACCTTGCACATGAGGCATATTTTACATGTGGTATAAATTTCATAACCAGCCTATGGTTGAAGTGCCTAATAATCTGAGATTGTGCTGTTAAAGGAACTTCTTTCATAATTAAACTCATTACAAATGAAGCCATGCTTAAGTTTCATTGAAAGCTATGGAATTTAATTTAAGATTTAAAAACATTTGGTTATGGTAGGAATAATAGACAACTAACAGAATATATAATATTGTTGTGTCACTGCCCCAAAGCAAGTCCTGTTGAATTCCAGTACATTTACTTCCAGGTAGTAATTCAGTGTATCTTACTTTTTAAAATAGAAAATAGTGACAAACGTTATACCATAAATTATGTTTAACACATTACATTCAAATATTATGCTAAGTGAGAGTTAAGGAGTCATACAAATTAGTGCAATCTGTGAACCCACTATTGTTTGGACTGAGAATGGTGCAGATTGAGTCAGTCACATCCAAGATGAAAGAATTTGTACACATTTCTTGTAGTTGTTTATTTAGTTGTAATGTGCAAATAAACTTTTAAACTGAAATATTGTTCAGTCAAACCATCTCATGGAGAGTTTTGAAGGAAATAAGAATATTTTCCCCACATTAAGTGGCTTTATAAATTAACCCCATAACTGAGTTTCTGAGGGATGTCTGACACACTGGAAAGTTTATGAAATAATTTGTATGCAGCTGGACTGCCCTATGTTCTTCCTATGCTATTAATTAGTGCTTGCTAGTTCTAGAATTGTATACACAATTCTAATTCTGTTGATAAAATTCAGACTATCATGTGTAGACAATGAAAAAAATTATTATAGCATTCTCACTTTTTAAGCTGTATACCTGTTTCAAAACGTGCTGAACATGTCAGCGATTGGAAAAAAAAACTTAAAAATAGAAAAATAAGAAGTGAAGTTTATGATCTAAACCACCAGATGGCTCACTAACTTCAGGAAAATAATCACGAATGAATTAATGTTTTTAAATATTCATATGAATTGTACTACCACAGTAATGTGGAATTTTGCCAATTTCATATTGATATATTGCATGGCTTTACAAATCTGGATTGTCGTGAGAAGATGCTGTTTATTGAATGGTAGCAGTTGTTTATTGCTGCATAAATGAAGTATTAATATGTTCCATGAAATCAGAAAGTAAAAGTAAGTTACCAATATCTGTAAATAATACTTGAAATTGATAGATAATATTATAGTCCAGTTCAAAGACTCATACAATACAGAATAACTAATGTTATGGTTTTTACTATTTTGTTTAGGTTACATTAGATAATGAAACATTTATAGACCATCACGAAGGCTCTGAGTGTCATCTGGAGTTTGTACTGCTGCTTTATCAGATTCATGATCCTCAAGTGCCTTTTCTGGTCAAACGCATGGGCTATGGCTCATACATGATTGCAGTCCCATAAAGATTCAGCTTCACCTCAAACATTTTGTTTCTTGTGACAAGTAAGTGGAACATCTCTCCATTTCATATAAAAAATTAATCTAAAATCCTATCAGAGTGATAATATCCTACTTTGGCATTCATAACTGCACACTGATAATGTGAAGTGCCTTGTACCTTACCTTATCTTTATTTATTGATTAAAGTTACAGGCTACCCACAGTTGCCATTGAACTGCAAGATGGATGGCATATAAATTTAATAAATAAATGTAAACTACAAGGCACTTCACAGCTCAACCTTCCAAACTTTAGGACAGCTTGGCAGTCCTACAATGTACTGGCCAAATGTCCACCTAGCTCTACCTAATGATAAGGCGGACTAATGATTAGCCCCGTTACATGAAAAACATGTGGTCATACAGAACTGTAAACCATTTTCCTGACTCAAGTTTGCCAACATAATTTCAACATGAATAAGATAAAGAGTATGGTAATACTAGATAATGATCAAATTTGGAGTCTGTCTGTTACACATGTACAATAAGAACACACGTATTTGTAACAATTTATAATTACTTAACTGCATAGATTTAGGTTGTGTAATTTATTACACTGTTTCTTATTAAAGTAGTAGGCTGTTGGTCAGCTATCTGTTTCAGGGAAGTCACTGGTAGATAACCTGTCTGAAAGCTATGGCAATTATGTACAGCTCAGGGTTGTGTTTAACCTAAACTAAAAACTTCTGGAAGTCAATTGGAAAAAGAAGTGTTCAATTCTTCTGGATTTTTCATGGCATTTTCTCTTTGGAATGCAGTCTAAATGATTTCTCTTGTCTTCCTTTCTTAGTACAATCTAATTGCAAATAATCTGACCATTGCAAATGAAACATTCCCTTTCTTTTTTCCTGGTCACACAAGCTGATTCTTGACTGAGAACTGCATCTTCAAGAGTTTTCAGATTTATTTATTTGCTTGTGTAATTTATATGGCTTCCCATTTCATTTCTATGATTCCAGGCAGCTTAGAAAGTTAAAAACACAAGAAATACAAAAAAATAACAAAAAAACAAGATGAATAGTTAAAACATTAAAAGCAATACAAACTATTAAAATATAATAAGCACCATTGTTAGATCGGGGCAGCGAGAGGACAGACTGCGGACACGAAGTGATTTATCAGCTCTTTATTAATAGTAGTAGTGATCCAGCTTGCTTTGTGGTCGGAGGGTTCCCCTTTTATAGGGATCGGGTACGCCCCTCGACCAATCAGAGCGATACCTGTTTCCCGCTGTAGCAGCGGACCAGAGGGGAGACTTGCCACGATATATGCTAATATCTAACACCCCTCCCCTCCTAGACGGAACGTTGCGGTAGGTAACATAGTCTTTTAGGTATGTTGGGGGTTGCCTTACTCGGGAGGAACGTCGTGGTTCTGGTTGGTCAGAAATGGTTTCCGGATCGGATGCTTTTCCCGTTCCACGTTCGGGAGGTTTCGTACCCTCGTTGCTAGGGCGTTCCGGAGTCTGCTCGGTTGCGTTGCCTGGGGTTTGCTCTGCTTCGTGCGTGCTTTCTTGTTCCGAGCTTGGTTCACAGGTGTCGTAGTTTTCTATGATGGGGCTCTCGCGTGGCTGACTTTCTGTAGGCAGGAAAATCTCGTCTTCGTTTCGAAGGTCTGAGTGCGCTAGGCGACCCCGAAGTTGATCGATGTGCCTTTTCCAGTTCCGCCCATCTTCCAGTTCCAGCAGATACGATCGTGGACCCGTGATGCCAATGACCTTTGCCGGCATCCACAATGTTCCCCCTGCATAGTTGTGGGCGTATACTGAATCCCCTATGCTAAAAGACCGAATTTTGCTTGTGGATTCTGGGGGAGCTGTGGCAGAGTAATTTGGGTGAAGACGGTCCAGGTGGGACCGTAGACGGTGGCCCATGAGTAGTTCAGCGGGGCTTCTACCCGTCGTTGCACTTGGGGTGATATGCTGAATTAAAAGGTAATGATCAATGCGTGTTTGCCAATCACCTGGACCCATCCTAGCGAGGGCCTCTTTTGCGAATCGTACCATTCTCTCCGCCTGTCCATTTGATGCTGGATGGAATGGCGCGACGAGGGCGTGCCGAATTCCCTGACCTGCTAGATATGTCTCAAATTGCATGGCCGTGAACTGGGGCCCGTTATCGGAGACCAGGAGGTCGGGCAGGCCATGGGTGGCGAAAAGTCGCCGTAGAACCTTAATGACTGCCTCTGCCGTGGTTGAAGTCATTAGGACTACTTCTAGCCATTTTGAGTATGCATCCACAACTATAAGGAAAGTCTGACCTTGGAATGGTCCTGCGAAGTCGATGTGTATTCGCGACCAGGGTGCTTTAGGTTTCTCCCATTCTGTGGCGGGCGCTTCCGGGGGTGCTGGTCTCGATTCCTGGCATGGGTCGCAAGTGGCCACCCACTCCTCTATTTCTTTGTCCATGTTTGGCCACCAAACGTAACTTCTTGCTAACACCTTCATCCTAACAATCCCCGGATGACCCACATGTAAAGCATCTAATACATTCCTACGTAACGCATACGGAATAACAACTCGATCCCCCCACAATAAACAACCTTGCAACACTGAGAGTTCATCCCGTTTTGACCAAAACACTTTGAATTCCGGGCCCACGTTTCCCTTCGGCCACCCCCTCCAAACCCAAGTTTGAACTTGCTTTATTAAATTGTCTTTAGAGGAGAACCTTGCAACGTCGTATGAAGAAACCGGTCCAGAGTCCAAACAGTCAATGAGCAATACCGGTACTTCTGGAGTGGGGTCTGGCAGAATGTCAGGTAATGGGCACGGCTGAGTGCGTCTGCGTGTCCGAGAGTGGAGCCCGGTCGATGAATCAATTTGTATGAGTACGCAGCCAGGAAAACAGTCCACCTGGTCATGTGTGGGGAAAGGGAGACCGGAGTGGGGCGGTTTCCCGCCAAAAGTCCCAACAACGGTTTGTGATGTGTAATTAGTTCAAAATCGCGGCCGTAGAGGTATTCGTGGAAACGTTTTACTCCAGCTACAGCAGCCAGCGCTTCCCTGTCCATTTGGCTGTAATTCCTTTCGGCCGATGAAAGAGTCCTGGAGTAGAAGGCGATGGGCGCTTCTTTTCCGTCGGGCATCCTGTGGCTGAGGACTGCTCCAATTCCGAAGGGTGATGCGTCGCAGGTCAATACCAGCGGTAGGGTCTGGCTGTATTGGACAAGCAGTGAGTCAGTGGTGAGCAGGCGCTTTACCCCGGCGAAAGCTGCAGCTTCGGATCGTCCCCATTTCCATGGTGCGTTCCTCTGGAGTAGATGGTGTAGTGGCTCAGCAACGGTCGCCTTCTGCCTCAGAAAAACGCTGTAGAAGTTAAGTAGTCCGAGGAAGGCCTGCAACTCGGTCTGATTTCGTGGTGTGGGGGCGTCCTGGATCGCCTTAATTTTCTTTGAAGTGGGGTGTATTCCCTGACCATCGATTCTATAACCCAGGAATTCTACGCTAGGCACGTTAATTTGGCATTTTTCCTTTTTTAGGCGGAGACCCTTTTCTCTGATTCTGGCCAAAACAGTTCTGACTCTTTTATTTAATTGCTCCTCATTTGCAGCGGACACCAAGATGTCGTCAAAATAGGGGACGACTCCCGGTATCCCTTGCAAAAGTCGTTCCATGACGCTCTGGAACAATCCTGGGGCAATGCTCACGCCGAATTGTAGCCGGTTGCATTTGAATGCTCCACTATAGTTTGGGCCTCCGCTGTGGCGCTATCCACTGGCAGTTGCTGGTAAGCTTGTGCCATGTCTAATTTAGCAAATACCTTTCCTGGCCCCAACGAGTGCAATAAGTGCTGTACTACAGGCACAGGATATGCGCTCTGTTGTAGCGCGACATTAATTGTGCATTTATAGTCCGCGCAGATCCGGACTGATCCGTCTGGTTTTACTGGGGTCACGATGGGTGTTTCCCAGCGCGCGTGATCCACCGGCTCAAGGATTCCTTGCTCCACTAACTTATCTATTTCCTTATCTATTTTTGGGCAGAGTGCAAAAGGCACTCGTCTCGGTTTAAGTCGGATTGGCGCCACTTTGGGGTCTAAATTGAATGATATTGGTTTACCCACATACTTACCAAGACTGGGACTGAACACATCCTCGAACTCCTTAAAAATCTGTTCAGCGCTGCTGTTTCTCACGGCGTTGATTCCGGTGACTTCTAACCCCAGAGCTTCAAACCAATCAAGCCCCAGAAGGTTCTGTAATGGCGCGCTGGCGATGGTCACGGGCAGCTGGGCTTCGATGTCCTTGAAACGGATTTGGAATGTGCCTTGGCCCACGATGGGGACTTGGTTCCCCTGGTAGTCTCGTAGCAGGACGTCTGGAGCGCGTAGTTGGCTCTTTCTGAGGCTAGGGATAGCCTGTTTCATGGATGCCCATGAAATAATCGTCAGGGTCGATCCTGTGTCAACTTCTAGCTTGCAAGGTGAGCCCTCCAAGAGGACTGTGACTCTCAGCCTTTTTGGCCGCTTAGGGCGGACCTGATGTATTGTGGTGAGATACGTTCGCAACTCCTCTCTCTGGGTCAACTCTATCTCATCATCTACATCCTGAAAATACTCTCGTTGAGCGTCTTGATAGAACGCTCTTTCAGCTCTTTGTGTGTATTCTCTCTGGGGATACGCTCGCTCAGCTCCTTGTGAGTAATCTCTCTGGGGATACGCTCGCTCAGCTCTTTGGGAATTTTCTCTCTGGGTATACACTTGTGGATTTCTCTCTGGGCGCCCTTTCTGATTTCGCCAAGCCCCTGGGTTGGGCTTCTGTTGGCGGTACATGGGTGGCTGCCATGAGGCAGGGACTCCGCTCCGGCACACTCGTGCGATGTGCCCAAGTTTGTTGCAGTGCGAACAAACAACGTTCCTGAACCTACAATTAGACCTGGGGTGATTCCTTCCGCAACTTGCGCAGGGCGGCAAGCGGGATCCGGGTCTCCCCCCAGGCCTCAAGTGACTGCTCTGCATCATGTGACTGTCCTCGAACTCGGGATTCTCGTAGTCGGGGCTTGTGTCCTCGTAGTGTACTCTGGTTTGTCTTGGTGCTGGCTGGTTTACTTTGGCCCCTCGTTGTATGGTCACCGATGATTTCTCCGCTGACTCTGACGCTCTTGCTTCGTTTAGCGCTATCTGTAGGGTTAAATTCGGGTTTGCCAACAGCTTCTTTTGTAGTGAAATGTCTCTTAACCCACAGATGAGCTGCGCTAAGATGTGCTCGTCCAGATCCCTGAACTCGCAGTGAGTTGCTGCTTTTCGTAGGGCTGCAACATATTGATTTATGGATTCTCCCGCCTTCTGGTTCCTCGTGTTGAATTCCTTGCGGCAGACATGGCGGGAAGGTTTTGGCGCGTAATGAGTTTGCAGGGCCTGTTGCAACGCCGTCCACGATACTGCCTGTATTGGAGTAGGCGCGGTGAGGTCTCTGGCCGTATTGAAGACTTCCTTTCCGCAGTAGACGAGGAAGATGTTTTTCTTCCTCGCGTCGGTGATCCCAAAAAGAGGAAACACTCGAAACGAATCATGAAGGCTTCCCATTCGTCGTTTGCTGGGTCGAAAGGAGCGGGGGGAGCATGCATCGCCATCTTCTCTGTTTGAATTTGCCGCGCTGCGGTGATCTGAGATGGCTGCCGGAATTTCTGCCGAATTCCTGGGCTGGATCAAATCCGGAGATTCTGGAGGTAGCGTTCTTCGTCCTATCTGCCTCTCGATCCCACCTTCGTCGCCAATGTTAGATCGGGGCAGCGAGAGGACAGACTGCGGACACGAAGTGACTTATCAGCTCTTTATTAATAGTAGTAGTGATCCAGCTTGCTCTGTGGTCGGAGGGTTCCCCTTTTATAGGGATCGGGTACGCCCCTCGACCAATCAGAGCGATACCTGTTTCCCGCTGTAGCAGTGGACCAGAGGGGAGACTTGCCACGATATATGCTAATATCTAACAACCATCAATTCCCCTAGCAATACAAGCAATTTTTAAAAATCTTGCAAGCAATGTATCACAAAATATCTTCTTTCACTTTAATTTTTTGAGCATGCCACAACTTAATAACACATGGATAACAAATTTAAAAAATACTATTGTGTCTTGCCTTTCATGCTCACTTACATTTAATTCGATTTCTATGTAGATTTAGATTCTCTCCTTCCTCCTAATACTTGTCACATAGCTTTTTGAAAGCATGCGCTTTGGAAACTAGGTCTTTGATACATCTGAAAGGGTTTTTGGCTTAGATAAAATTTTTGAATTTACAATGGAGTTATCCACTACCAGAAATATCCCAATTGGTCTAACACTTGCTGCATTCTGGGCTCTTTGCTCTTAGCCTTTGAATCTCTCCTTGTCTAGTATAAAGAGAATTCCTTGAGACATCAGGAGCATTTTCATTTTGAATTATGAGTGGGAGAATTCCCATCCTTCCAGCTTCTCCACAGTCTGAAACTTTCCTTGAGCTATATCTGAAAGTCTTTTGCTCCCCCCACCTTTAATCCAATGGTTCTCAACCTTTTCTTCACCATGGACCCATTTAAATATCTTTGGTGGCCACAGACCATGGCCACGGACCCCCAAGACTTAACTCAAGGTTTAAGTCATAACCTTTCTTCAACCCTTTGCAGACACCCTATGATGACATTGTGGTTGAGAACCACTGCTCTAATCTTTATTTAGCTGATCAGTTGCCTCAGCCTTTGCATTATGGAACTTCTTCATATCATACTTAATTCTGTTGGAATGTTTGAAGCAGTATCCCTCTGTGAGAACATTTATAAGAATGGCAATCTAACCTGACCAAGGATTAGTCGGGCACATTTTATAATGGAAACAGGAAGATGTTTATTTACAGGACATTTTAGGGATTAGGTCAACCTAGCACCTAGCTAATTACATCCTAGCAGAACAGGCAAAAAAGGAAGTGTTCTTGGAATAAAGGCAGAAGGAACAATCCTTCCTAAATGAATATAGGAACAATAATAGACAGATATATATTCTTAATATCTTCACCATAGTGTCCTTAGAGCAGTGCTTCTCAATTATTTTCTGTCATGCCCCCCCCTAGGAAGAAGAAAACATTTCGCGCCCCCCCCGCGCGACTGTAAATAGTATAATTTGTCTATAAAATTGTTATAAGTACACCTCTGCATAACATAGCACACCGGTCTTTCCTCGTCTCCCACCGTAGTCACATGCTTTCTTTCCTCTTTCCCTCTTGCTTGTCTATCCTTCCTTCCACCCTCCCTTCCTCCTTCCCTTCCTTCCTGCCTCCCTTCCAGTTCCCTCCTTCCTCTTTCCCCCTGCCTGCCTGCCTTCTTTCCTCTTTCCCTATCCTCCTATCCTTCCTTTCTCCCTCCCTCCTTCCCTGCCTCCCTTCCAGTTCCATTCTTCCCTCCTTCCTTCTGCCTCCTTCCTGCCTGCTTGCCTTCTTTCCTCTTTCCCTCTTGCTTGTCTATCCTTCCTTCCACCCTCCCTTCCTCCTTCCCTTCCTTCCTGCCTCCCTTCCAGTTCCCTCCTTCCTCTTTCCCCCTGCCTGCCTGCCTTCTTTCCTCTTTCCCCATCCTCCTATCCTTCCTTTCTCCCTCCCTCCTTCCCTGCCTCCCTTCCAGTTCCATTCTTCCCTCCTTCCTTCTGCCTCCTTCCTGCCTGCTTGCCTTCTTTCCTCTTTCCCTCTTGCTTGTCTATCCTTCCTTCCACCCTCCCTTCCTCCTTCCCTTCCTTCCTGCCTCCCTTCCAGTTCCCTCCTTCCTCTTTCACCCTGCCTGCCTGCCTCCTTTCCTCTTTCCCTATCCTCCTATCCTTCCTTTCTCCCTCCCTCCTTCCCTGCCTCCCTTCCAGTTCCATTCTTCCCTCCTTCCTTCTGCCTCCTTCCTGCCTGCTTGCCTTCTTTCCTCTTTCCCTCTTGCTTGTCTATCCTTACTCCCTCCTCCCTTTCTTCCCTCCCTCCCTCCCTGCCAGCAGCTCCTCCAGCATCCCAGCTGGAAGCAGCAGCACAACAGTCGCCATTACCAGGGGCGAAGGGGTGGCGGTGGCAAGATCGGGCGACCGCCGCCCCTTTGTCCCTTCCCCAACAGCGGCTGTTGCGCTTCCGCTTCCAGACGGAATGCTTGCGGGTGAGCTGCTGGCGGGGAGGCGAGCTACCTGCATAAAGACGCCGCCGAGGGCATGGCAGAATATATCCCGGCTTGAAGTGGCAGCGCTGGGGACTGCTCAGAGACTCATCAGAGCCGCGGGCTGGAGCTGTGCAAAAAGTCTGCTTGGGCTGGGGGGGGGGAAGGGAGGGAAGCCTGGGACAGCCATGCTTCCCTCCCTCCCACCCCCGCCCGAGCAGGCTTCTTGCACAGCTCCAGCCCGCGGCTCCAATGAAAATCCACAGTCCGAAGTGCTGCCACTTCCAGGCGGGATATATTATGCCTCTCCCACGCCACCGCCGTTGCACCCAGATGGAAAGGGAGCCTTCGCGCCCCCCTTTACGGAGCCTCACGCCCCCCCCCCTGGGGGGGCGCGCCCCACTATTTGAGAACCGCTGCCTTAGAGCAATAGGTCATGAAGAACTGAAGGGTGAATGCAATTGAATTTTGACCGCCAAAATTTCAAAGGTCACCAATCCTTTTGAAATTGCATTCTGATTACTTAACAATTCTGCTTCTGCCATTGTGGGCCATTTATTAACAGTAATAACACCATTAACTGCCTATTTTCTAAGATTACTTGCCACCGTTCCTAAAATCTAATGATTCTCTAATGTAGAATATTACCTAGATTTGTAATGGCAAAATGAGAAATTGCAATTCATGTTTCAAGCCAGTAGGAAAATTTAGGAAAACAAGTACTGAAAGCAAGTACTTCCTTCACGACTTGCTTTAAAAGAGAATAACAGTAGTCCTTGGTTAGGGATTGCCTCATTTAGTGACCATTCTAAATTATGATGGTGATGAAAAGGTAATTTTGTGACTAATCCCTGCATTTATGACTTTCAATGTCTCAAAAGCAAGATTGTAAGCACCGTGAAAGCTTC
The DNA here is from genome assembly GCF_964273705.1 of Natrix helvetica. NCBI lineage: Eukaryota > Metazoa > Chordata > Lepidosauria > Squamata > Natricidae > Natrix > Natrix helvetica. The sequence goes on from NC_138550.1 coordinate 51,019,052, forward strand.
ACTTAGCGACTGCTTCTCTAAAAGACCAAGTTGCTGGTCCAAATTATAGTCAGGTAAATGAGGAATACTAGTACTAGATCTTGATGATGCTTCTGCAGTTTCTTTCTTAGTATACGTTTCTAATTAATTATTCAATTTGTTTTTTATTTAGTAACATAATTGTTATAGCATTGTGAAAGCATAGCAAGTTTGGAAAAATCATTGAAGAAATCATTCTCTATGGCCATTTCAGCAGTTCCTTTTGCCGAATAGTATATTAAACACTGAATATTATATTGAATAAATAGAAAATTAAAATACCAAAATAAGTTCTAGAATTTTTTATTCTCTCAGGCTTTTATTCTATGTAGTAAATTATTGAATCAGTATCCCACTTGTAATATTAAGCCTAAATAAAATTTCAACTGAAAAAGAGGACTTTATTATTACTTAAATGTTAATCCTCAAACAAATGGTATAGCTAAGAATATGATACAAAGCAGTGGGTGGGGGAACACCAAGTTGGAATTATTTTTGTTTTACAGGATCTGAATCCCTGTTGATGAGTTTGAGTCAATATAAAATAGAAGAACAGCTGCATTGGACCACCAAAATTGTTCAAAGCAGTTGTTGAAAGTGTACATTGACACTCTTAAAATAATGTTGTATGGTTCTGTCTTTAAGTTATAGAATTTTATTTCTATGATTTCTTTTATATCTGGGAGACTATTTGGTCTAAGGTGTAACTGATTTAAAGGAAAGTAAATTTGAGTGTATTGGACTTCAAAAAGCTGACTTTAGTAAGTTCAGTGGGATGAGTTTTTTTAAAGGAGATACTAAATGTACATTTGCGTATAATTCCAATTAAGAAAAAATCAGGGAAAATATGGCAAATTTTATATTCTACAAGAAAAGAAGATATATAAAGAAGGCCAGAACACTAAGAAAGCAATGTGCATACAGGATAGGACTAAGACCATCAACGTTCAAAATGAGCTGAAGTTAATGAAGGATACTAAAAATAAACTTTTTGAAAATTAAAGAAAAGGTATGTAATATGGCTAGCAGCAATAAAGATTTGGATTTGTCAAGAAAAAGTCTTGCCAAAGTAAACCTATTGTTTTAATTTAGTCAAATATTTGATAAATCACATAATGATACTCCAGTTAAATTATTTGTGTGTTGAATTCATGGTAATTGAATGGATAGACATCTAGCTTGAAAATAGTACTTAAAGAGTGCTTATCAATATTTTCACATTACACTGCTGTGAAATAGTGAGAGCAACAAGTTCCTGCCTGGGTCCTGTACTCGTTAGAATTTTTAATAATAACTTGAATGGAGAGGTGGAGAATATGAAATTTGCAGCTGACACGCAATTAGGACACCTAACAGAATATAAATGAATTTCAAAGCTATTTTATAAGGTAAATACACTTGAAAAATACAAAATTTAAAAGTACAAACTTCTGTTAGGAAATAACACAAAAAACATTTCTGTTGAGGGATACTTATAATATATGTAAAAAAAAAAACTTGGTTGATTGTAATTGAATATGTCAATAGCAACACGGGCTGTAAAAGAGGCAAAAGTAATTTTACACTGTATCAACAGTAATAGTTTCCAAACCATAAGAAGTAAATACTTCCCTTTATTTTGTTTTGGTCAGACTCAAACCCAGTTTGAATACTGTGTCTAATTCTCACCACCACATTTGAAGAAGAATTCAGAGAAACTGGAATTGGTTCATGCAAAAGTTGATCAGGGGACTATAATGTGAATCTCTTGAAGAGAAATTGAAGGATATGGACATATTTATTTTGAGAGGTGAAGATGTGGAATATCATAGCTGAAACAATTCACACAGGAAAAAATATGTTCTTTTTGTTACAGAGCGCAGAACACAAAATAATGGATTTCATTTAAAAGAAACAGATACCAGCTCAATGTTAGAAAACAAAAAAAAAGCCCTAACAATAAGAACATTTTGATAATAGAATCAGATTCCAGAAATTGTGAGCTCCCCTTCATTTGGTGTGTTCAGATGGAAACAGAATACTTATTGTCAGAGATGCTTTGATTCAGATAAAGAACATAGTGTTTTCTGTGTGTTACGTGAAACTGAGCTAAGAAGAATATGACTGGCTGACAAAATAGCAATGGCCTAAATTAGAAGTGAAGTCCATAATGATTGATAATGTTTGGGATAAAATTAAGAATTAAGTTCAGTTTGTTGTCCTTTGTCTAGAAAGAATTTTAGAATGCAAACTTGTGACACATTCTTCCTAATGCTCACAGTAAAAAAAAAAAACAATTTATGGTGAAACTCAAAAAATTAGAATATTGTGCAACAGTTCATTTATTTCAATAATGCAACTTAAAAGGTAAAACTAATATATGAGATAGACTCATTACATGCAAAGCAATGTAGTTCAAGCTGTGATTTGTCATAATTGTGATGATTATGGCTTACAGCTCATGAAAACCCCAAATCCACAATCTCAGAAAATTAGAATATTGTGAAAAGGTGCAATATTCTAGGCTCAAAGTGTCCCACTCTAATCAGCTAATTAAGGCATAACACCTGCAAAGAGTTCCTGAGCCTTTAAATGGTATCTCAGTCTGGTTCAGTAGGAATCACAATCATGGGAAAGACTGCTGACCTGACAGTTGTGCAGAAAACCATCATTGACACCCTCCATAAGGAGGGAAAGCCTCAAAAGGTAATTGCAAAAGAAGTTGGATGTTCCCAAAGTGCTGTATCAAAGCACATTAATAGAAAGTTATGTGGAAGGCAAAAGTGTGGAAGAAAAAAATGCACAAGCAGCAGGGATGACCGCAGCCTGGAGAGGATTGTCATTCAAAAGTGTTGGGGACTTTCACAAGGAGTGGACTGAGGCTGGAGTCAGTGCATCAAGAGCCACCACACACAGACGGATCCTGGACATGGGCTTCAAATGTTGTATTCCTCTTGTCAAGCTGCTCCTGAACAACAAACAACGTCAGAAGCGTCTTACCTGGGCTAAAGAAAAACAGACCTGGTCTGTTGCTCAGTGGTCCAAAGTCCTCTTTTCTGATGAGAGCAACTTTTGCAACTCATTTGGAAACCAAGGACCCAGAGTATGGAGGAAGAATGGAGAGGCACACACTGCAAGATGCTTGAAGTCCAGTGTGAAGTTTCCACAGTCTGTGTTGATTTAGGGAGCCATGTCATCTGCTGGTGTTGGTCCACTGTGCTTCATTAAGTCCAGGGTCGACACAGCCATCTACCAGGAGATTTTGGAGCATTTCATGCTTCTTTCCTCAGAAGAGTTTTATGGGGATGCTGACTTATTTTCCAGTAGGACTTGGCACCTGCCCACACTGCCAAAAGCACCAAAACCCAGTTCAATGACCGTGGAATTACTGTGCTTGATTGGCCAGCAAACTCACCTGACCTGACCCCCATAGAGAATCTATGGGGCATTGCCAAGAGAAAGATGAGAGACATGAGACCAAACAATGCAGAAGAGCTGAAGGCCACTATTGAAGCATCCTGGTCTTCCATAACATCTCAGCAGTGCCACAGGCTGATAGCTTCCATGCCACGCTGCATTGAGGCAGTAATTGCTGCAAAAGGGGCCCAAACCAAGTACTGAGTACATATGCATGCTTATTCTTTTCAGAGGTCCGATACTGTTCTATGTACAATCCTTGTTTTATTGATTGCATGTAATCTAATTTTCTGAGATTGTGGATTTGGGGTTTTCATGAGCTGTAAGCCATAATCATCACAATTATGACAAATCACGGCTTGAACTATCTTGCTTTGCATGTAATGAGTCTTATCTCATACATTAGTTTCACCTTTTAAGTTGCATTATTGAAATAAATGAACTTTTGCATGATATTCTAATTTTTCGAGTTTCACCTGTAGATGTCCAGAAACAAAATATATTTGAATTGTTAAAAAGGTTGGGTGTGGGGTATTGATATTTTTCTGTATTAAGAATATGTACCAATAATAAAATACTAGAGACTTCTGGAACACATCAATATTACTATACTACATTTTTTTCCTGCTTCCTTTTCTCCATTTCTATCACATTTACTCAGAAAGAATATGACTATGAATTTAAGATGATCTGTATCTAACACACACACCCCTCGGCAAAAAAACAATAGACAGAACAAAGAATGTGTCTTCCTCTTTTATTTTATTCATGATGAGTGAAGGTCAGCTGAGATGGGCTGGGCTGAGATCTGACTGAAGAAACAAAAATAGCCCCAAACAGCCCCAGAGGTGTGGCACAAGACAAAACACCCCTTTGCCAAAGGTTCCTGTGCTGGGCTGGGCAAATAAACAATAAAAACTGAAAGCAGACCCAGATACATAGGGTGTCAGAAAGACTTTCTCTTTGTTGCTCTTGGCTTTTTATTTTTATTTTTTTGAATATGAAGTCTCATCCTACCTAGGAACTCTTTGCAAAAGGGCTGCTTTTGGCTGCTGCTTCTCCTCCTTGTGGAACACAAAGCCCTGCCCAGGGGTGGGTTTCAAAAAAAATTTGCTACCTATTTTGTGGGCGTGGCTTGGCAGTCATGTCACTGGGTGGGCGTGGCCAACTTGTAAAATATGGTGAAACTCGCTTAACAATGCTCTAGCTTAGCGACCAAAATTTTGGGCTCAATTGTGGTCATAAGTTTCTTTCTCTTTCTTTCTTTCTTTCTTTCTTTCTTTCTTTCTTTCTTTCTTTCTTTCTTTCTTTCTTTCTTTCTTTCTTGTGTCTCTCCCACTTTCTTTTTTTCTCTTTCATTCTTTCTCTTTCTATCTTTCTCTAATTTTTTTCTTCCTTCCTTCCTCTTTCTTTTTTTCTTACTCTTTCTTTCTTCCCCCCCAACCTTCTCTCTCACACACATCCCTTCCAGTTATATTCGTAGATATATTCTATGAACTAAAACCGACATCCAACAAATCCTATGATCACGGCCCTCCGTGTCCTACAAACCAACTCACAGAGCCCCCAATTCAGCCTCTTCCCACTCGGGGGGTTAACTGAATATGGTTAGTCATCCTGTTATCTCCTGACCATGGTTCCCACCTTTTTAGCAGAGCGGCAGAGACGGATAATTTCAAACAGCTATTTTTTCCTTTTGCCAAAGCCCGATTTCTCTGCTGCTCGACGGGTGATCTGGTGGGTGTGTTGGGCACACCAGAGAAGGCACGCGCGATGTTGCAGCCAGTGAGTGAGGCTCTTCAGTCCGATTTCACCAGACTTGCCTCTGACAGTCCGCATGAGTTGTCATGCCTGTTTCCAGGCTCACAGACTTTGCCAGCTTGCGAGAGGCAGGCGTGGGCATTTAATTGATTTTGACAGCTTGGCTGCGCGGAGAGGCTCTAGCAACTGGCAGGCAGCGCGCATGAGTTGCCTGCTTCCAGGCTCACAAACTTTGCCAGCTTGTGGGAGGCACGCGTGAGGAAGCACGGCCGTTCCCAGCCTCAGTGGCAGCAGTGGGGGCGGTGGGGGCGGAGCTTGCCTTGGCTTTCTGCCATCCCGGAACTGTGCTGCACTGGGGAGTTATCCTGTGTGGACGCGCCTGACAGCAGCAGCGACAGCAGAGCACACCGTGCCTTGGGCCGTTCCCCCAGCCGAATCAACCATGGCGGCACCAATGGACAGCGGGATTTTCTTCTGTTGGCAGGAGAAGGAAGAAAGTGCTCCAGGAGGGCAGGCACCAGGCAGATGTCCTGGGCTGCTGCACATATTCACTGCCTGCCCTCTGGAACATTTTCTTCCTTCTCCCATTGTCCATTGGTGCCACAGCAGTTGATTTGGCTGAGGGAACTGGGCCCCAAAGGCAGGGAATGCTCTGCCACTGCTGTAGCCGCTGTTGATTAATACAATAATACAATACAATAGTAGAGTTGGAAGGGACCTTGGAGGTCTTCTAGTCCAACCCCCTGCCTAGGCAGGAAACCCTATACCATTTCAGACAAATAACTATCCAACATCTTCTTAAAGACTTCCAGTGTTGGGGCATTCACAACTTCTGGAGGCAAGCTGTTCCACTGATTAATTGTTCTAACTGTCAGGAAATTTCTCCTCAGTTCTAAGTTGCTTCTCTCCTTGATTAGTTTCCACCCATTGCTTCTTGTTCTACCCTCAGGTGCCTTGGAGAATAGTTTGACTCCCTCTTCTTTGTGGCAACCGCTGAGATATTGGAACAATGCTATCATGTCTCCCTTAGTCCTTCTCCCCTAGTCCTTCTTATGTCAGGCATGTCCATGCAGGAGAACTCCCCAGCACGGCACAGTTCTGGGACAGCAGGATATTCTTTCTTTTGCCGGTACACATGTGGAGGCCTCTTTTATACTTAGCGATCATTCCTATTTAACTGAACAGGAAAAGCACACATAGCATATTTTGTACAATTATTTCAAACCCCTTTACAAGAAGTGATTATAACAAGTATCTATATTGTGAGAATAAGAAAGATGACCTTGATGGAAATACGCAAGAACTGTAATCTAGGACAGGATCCTCAATTCCTGGTCCATGGACCATTACTGGTTCGCAACCTGTTGATATCTGGTCCATGCAATCGGCAGGAGAATGTGCAAATCTCCATTTTCGCATGTGCAGGATCAAGTTGCATGCATATCCCTTTGCTACCCGTTGCTGGTCTACAGTGCTGGAAAGGTCGGGGATCACTTATCTAGGTGGAAACATTTTTTTTAAAAAAAAATCCAGAGCAATGAAATAACATTTGGAAGTAGATCAGGCAGATGCCTCCCTAATTCACTGGAGTATAAGAAGCGGGAGGAGTATAGCGCAATCAGATTTGTAAGATTTTATTATTATAGCCAATCTCAATAAAAGGAGTTTTAGCCTTCCTAAGGAATTGATTTCTGGTTTGATTTAAATAATGCTGCTGACAATTGTCTTCTTGGCAATAAACAGACTTCTTTCTATGTATATACAGTATTTCTGCTCTTATATGCTGCATCTGTGAATATAGGTAGTACTCAATTTACAACCACAACTGAGCCAAAAATTAATATTGCTAAGTTTGTTAAGTGAGTTTTGCCCCATTTTATGACTTTTCTTGTCACCTTTGTTAAGTGAATCATTGCAGTTGTTAATTTAGTAACACGGTTAAATGAATCTGGCTTCCCCATTGACTTCGTTGGTCAGAAGGTCACAAAAGATAAGCACATGACCCAGGACACTGCAACCATCATAAATATGAACCAACTGTCAACCATCCAAATGTAAATGCGTGATCATGAGGATGCTGCAACGATCATGTCACTTTTTGCAGTGCCATTGTAACTTCGAATAGTTACTAAATGAATTGTTGTACGTCAAGAACTACCGGTACACCAGAAAACACAAAGAGGGTTACATAAGGTTTGATTTGATCTAATATCTAAAGTGGTAGTTTAGAATGAAACAGTCATCAACATTCTGAGCACCTTGCCCAATTGCAGAAATTGCAGCTGCATAATTGCAGAAATAGAAATCCAATGAGTGGATTCTTTTTAGAGATTCTTCCTCCCCCCTCCAGCTCCCATTGAACTTTGGTATAATGTGGGCCATCTTGGAATTCTTTCTTGGACAGCTTATCCCTCCATATTTGATCCCAATGTTTTTCTGATCTGTGACTTTCATCAAATATTGGGATCTGAAAGTGACAGAAAATAGATAACCTATGGGAATTACATAAACCTATGATCCAGATTATGATTGGAATTGCCAGCGCAAAGTTAATACTGAAATAGGCAATGTACAGTGATACCTGGTTATTCATTTTTAATTAGTTCCGGGAGTGCGATGAGTATCAAAAATGATGAGTACCAAACAAATTTGTCACATAAGGCATAGTGTAGTGAGTCATAAGGCAGCCAACATTGAGTAATTCTAGTGTGTGCATTAAGTATGACACAAACAATAAGAACTGGGACAAAATTTTCACGTCAAAATGTGTTGAGTACCAAATTTGAATCTCAAAATAGTACCACTCTATATTAGATATTATTTTAGAGAACTATTAGCCATTAGTGTTTAATATTGCAAAACAAATACCATTTAATAGACACCGCACAATTTTCTATTAATATTAATAATAAAAGTTGGTATGCGCTGCTTAAGAAAAAAAACACAACCCTAATTTCTGGCTCTTAGTCAATACAGTTTTGTTTTAGAATATCTGCAGTAGCTACTCCTACAGAATATTCTCAGGCTTGGCTTTATATTTATTAAAATGAAATTTGCTACAATTTCCATGTTACATTAATTTGGGGATATTCTGCAAGTCAAACTAGCTATTTAATTTGTAGTAATTACCACAGGTTACTCTGCTGTTAACATCTTTAGCTTTTTTCAATTTGTCACTTAAACCAGTCACTCTGATTGCTGGAATGTAAATTTAGGTAAAGGGTCAGAGCTTCACTTTGATATACCCTTCTCCCCAAAAATGTGATTTACAACTGGTGGCCATTAGTTCCTCTGAAGTCTCTGTATATAGAAAAAAGTTGGCATTGCTTGTATGACATGAATTGAAAATTTTGTTTTGAAATATAGTTTGCTTCTACTGATTCAGTTGTTTTAGCTATTTCACAGAATATACATCAATACAGCAACAATGACATTTCTATGTTTAATGGATATATCATATCCATAGCCAGCACTAATATATAGTACTAGCAATGTATATAGGACCATGATCTCTTCATAGATAAACAAAGAAGGATGGGGAAAGAATGGTGGTATCAAGTCTGAGATAAAATGTTTCAAATCACAAATTCAAGTTACTCATCGCACTTTAAAAATTTTTGGATTTATATTACCGTGTTTCTCCGAAATTACGATATGTCCTGCTAATAATACCATGCCACATTTTTCTGGTGGGCAAAAATACAAGCCCTCCACCGCAAACAAGCACTCTGGACAACCCCAGCTCCGGCCAGGCATAGCACAGCTCACCAACCTAGCGGTATCCCAAAGGTGCCAAGCCGTGGGAACCGAGGGGGAGGCAAAGGTGATTGCATTGTTTAGCACCTTCAGGATACCGCTAGGTTGGTGAGCAGCTCTGTGCCAAGCTGAAGAGGGGGGTTGCCGGGTGGCTGTTCTCTTGCAAGCGGGCACAGCCTCATGGGTGAATGGCTATTCACAGCAGCCATGAAGCGACCACACTCATGAGCAGCCACACCCTTTCCAGCTGGGCACAGTGCCATTCACTGACCTAGGGATATCACCAAGCCATGTGAGCGCCTTTTCTCTTCCTCCTGGCTCCCACGGCTTGGCGCCTTCGAAATGGCAGTGCTCTGCATGGCTGGAGGGGGGGGTTGCACGAGCGGCTGTTCCACTCTCGCTCACGCACCTGCCAGCCTCACGATGCCCTGACCCAGCTCTCTCCGCAGAGCCAGGGCACCTCCACCGCCACCGCTGCTGCTGCCGCCACTGCATGGCTTTTTCTGTGGCTTCCAAACCGAGTCTTCCAGCAGTGGCCGCTCTGGGCATACGCTCTATGGTTGTACGCTCTGCCGGCAGCTGGCCCACAACCATAGAGCGTACACCCAGAGCGGCCACTGCCGGAAGACTCAGTTTGGAAGCCACAGAAAAAGCCATGCAGTGGCAGCGGTGGAGGTGCCCTGGCTCTGCGGAGAGATCTGGGCCAGGGCATCGTGAGGCTGGTAGGTGCGTGAGCGGAACAGCCACTCGCGGAACACCCCCCTCCCCAGCTGTGCAGAGAACCATTCACTGCCATTTCGAAGGCACCAAGCCGCGGGAGCTGGGCAGCGGCGAACAGGCGCTCACGCAGCTTGGCAATACCCCTAGGTCAGTGAATGGCACTGTGCCTGGTTGGAAAGGGGGTTTGGCGGGTGGCTGCTCATGAGTGTGGTCGTTTCATGGCTGCTGTGTTGCGCTGCTGCGACAGCGCAACACAGCCATTCACCCATGAGGCTGTGCCCGGCTCTTTGGGAGCCCGCTCACAAGAGAGCAGCCGCCCGGCAACCCCAAAACAATAAACCCTCCCCTCATAATAAAGCCCAAGCCATATTTTGTGTGTAAAAAGAAAATAAGACCCTGTCTTATTTTCGGGGAAGCACGGTAGTCATGTCTTACTGTCAACAATCTTATAAGGTATATAATATTGTAATGCAGTTGGCATATGAACTGTAGTATTTACACATTTTCTTTGACATCTGTATTAGTGATGCCAAACAAGCAAGATTTCATGATATTTTGGCAATTTGTTACTTTTTTAAAAAAAAATTGTAAGAGTGACATTTACTAGGAAGCAGCTATTGTACCCTTAGGATCATAAAGAGTTTATTTGTTGGTGGCATATCTGTTGATTTTAAAATTAACTGTAGAGACCACTTTTTCTATGGAGAACTGTGACCTGAGATTATAGGCGCACTTAAACTCTACTGAATTCACTGAATAATAAACCATTTTCTTTGGTCCTATTGACTATTGTATTATCTTAGAACTAAAAGAAGAGATTAATTGTGCAAACATAAAAATGAACAGGGAATAGCACACTGGTATAACACTTGTATTCATGTACCTTTTGGATTACCTTTTTGATCTTGAATTGAAAGAGTGACACTGTCCTACTGATATACACATATATCTAGTGCAGATATTTTTTTTAGAAACCTTTTTTTTAGCAAACTACTTTGCCTTCTTGATCTTGAAAGTTCCTGCTGTATCCAACTGTGACCCAGCTCTCATAATACCTATCCAAACTTTTTGATATGCAGGAAATCAATTTTATGCAGTTATTAATATACAGTATTGTATCCCAGACATTTATCTGGGGAATCATTTGTATAAACAATTCTCTAATTACAAAGCAATTCTGAGTAAAGCTAAAACCTTTCATTTTTAACATTCCTTGCGGGAAAAGAGAAGTTTAGGCCCCCTTATCTAAATCTGGGCTGGCCACGCCCACACCCAGTTTAGCAAAGGGGAAAAAAGTCCCGATACATCATGTGATGCTGACATGATGATGTGTTTGACACCCTGATCTAAACGAAGCACCTGAGAAGGTCTTCACCTATACAATTGTTTAGAATGCATAGGTGACATAAATAGGCTTTTTCAAGATTTTTTTCCTATTACACCTAACTGTTGAAAACTATTTCCACACTGAAGCTTAAGGAAGTAACAACCACTGAAAAATGTGATAATTTGGTACCTATGTGTATGCATTTAGTATGTTTATATATGTGATACAGCCACACTTCCATACATCCAAATATATTTATTCATACTGCTTAACATACATACACTTTCATGCACCACATTCACTTACACATGTTTTATTTAAAAGAAATATTTTTTTAAAAAAAGCAATATAAAAGCAACTAGTGCTGTGTGGGGTAAATTCATATAGCACTTTTGATTCAAATATAAGACATAAATAAAAAAAGAGAAGAGGAAAAAATAGACAAAATAATGATTGAAAAACAATATAAATATAGAATAATTTTTACAATTGGCATTTCATGTTAAATAATATAAATAAATTTATTACATCCATTCAATAACCAATTTGTAAAAAAGCACAATAAATTATTTTTTCAGTGCTATGTTGCTTTTTTTCTTTTTCTTTGTTTTCATTTGTATGTCTGTTTTATCAGTTGCCAGCGTACTTTCATTGATTTCCTTTCTATCACAACTACTACTTAAAGGGAAAATTGCTACATATTCAATTAATTTGAGTAGGTTTTGTTGACAGCCTACATGCCACTATTTCCCATGTGTTCCAATAAACCCATGATTTGGGTTTTAGCACTTACATTTAGGTACTGTAAATACATACTTTATGGCTTAGGTGACTGTTCAGGAACACCGAGAAGGGTCTTACCAATGATCAAAATCTGGTAATAAACTGAGACTTTAGCATTCAATTTAATCTAATTTAGCTGATAAGATTTTCAGAAAAACAGAATAATTGAGTAGTAACTAGATCGGAGTCCTTGAAAATAGCCTAATTCCAAATTAGTCTCTAGAACCATAATATAATTTGCACCAGCTTCACATTTACAAACAGACAAAGTAGTGTAGAGGATGTGAAGATGTAACAAAAACAGAAGTAGAGGAAAGTGCAGGTTCATGGGAAAAAGCTGAAATATACACATCAGTTTAATTTTTCAACTTACTGCTTGCCAAAATTTACAACCACTCACATGTTAATACAATTCTAATCATGATATAGTAAAGAACTGAAACCCAATTTTTCTCATGCTTTTATTTAAAACTATCTTATCTTACTTACACATGCTACGTAACGTAGACTGCTATCTGAGTGCATCCTATCAACTTCAAAGATTCTTCCATTGATTACTCTTTCCTGCCTGACAATGTGATGATTGTTGTCAGGTGAAAACCTCAAGCACGGGAGAAAATCACTTCACTGTTACAACTCCATGTAGGTATCTATCTATGTATGCATGTATGTATATACAGTGTATGTGTTTGTGTGCATGTGTGTATATAATGACAAAATCTAGTGACAAGGAATTTCAGGAAATGCTGAAATCATAGAATATGAACATAGTATGAAATGAAATTTATTCTTATAAATTTCTTAAAAGAATAAGTTTTGAAACTTGGAACTGAACTGGGACCATTGTTTTTGTTTTTACTTTGTACTGCCCTTTCTCTATTACATAATAATAATAATAATAGAAATTGGCTGAATTCTGAGGAAGTTAAAGAAAACACTGCATATTTTCTCAGCACAAAAGTGCATTTTCACTTGCAAACCTGCATATGGTATGGTGGAATATTTCTCTTAAGCCAAAACAGATAAAACTATTGTTTTATAGCACAAGCCAGAGAAGTACTCTATAAAACTTTGTGCCTTTGTGGATCTGTGATTCAGAAACATATACAATTATATATGCAGTTACTCATCTAAATGTACATAAAACGTAATGTTCATTTACATTGCATTGTTTTTGATGGGAATATTCTGAAATATCTGCCTTAATATGTGCATTCCTAGTGACATTCTCTTAACTAATAGTATAGAATTGTATTTCATTACAATTAGAGATATTTTTTAGAAACCCTGAACGTTTAGTTTCCTATGGTGCACTGAGAAATTGCAATCTTATATCACTTGATGGCCTTTATGTTATGAAACTGCAACTGTTTTGTATCATGGATAATTGCATTTAATGCAGTCAGTTTATTTATTTGTAAATTGTGATAACTCCATTACTAATCTAAAATGTCTGTGTTGAATCATGAAATCTCAAAGCTGTAGGCTTCACTCATGTAAACAGGGCTTTTATAACAAGATAGGTTAAACAAATAGTCAGATTTCTTCCCCCTAAAAATCATTGCCTCAGAAAACAAATTCTTAAAATTATGCATTCCATCCACAGCAATATTAAAAGCTGGTGATAGAAGCAATTATTTAAGTGCAATGGTTTTAGATTGTAATGTTCATAAAAATTCAATATTTAATATATATTTGTGGCTCCAATGAAATTTGTAATGAAATTCCATTGGAAATTAAAGCAGCTTGATTTATCTGTACTCAAAATATAATGGAAGGCACTGGTAACAAAGATACCATCTCTGTTTTCTATATTTTAATATTTCAGCCAAATATTATATATTAAATGTCAATTAATTTCTCTTGATTCAGATGAGGTATTTATATTACTTTTCTAACTGGAAATTCATTTCCCTATAGTTGGTAAAAAATAGACTTTTCTTTCTGAAAATAATCTTATGAGAGTAAGCTACAGCTCCCAAAACTAAATATGGCTTTATTTTCTTTTGATCTTTCCAGTGCAATCCTATAGATGTTCAATCTGAAAATTTTCATTTTGTTTATTACTCCCTAATAAGTACTTTTAGGACTTCAGTTTTACAATTAAAACATTTGTCTATAAGTAATTCAATTACTTCTAAATTCAATAAAGTTTACTCCCCAAAGTAGGTAGAAACTAAAGCCTTATCTAAAAAAATACGTAATGACTTAAAAAATAAATACATCTATGATTTGAAAACAACAAAAATATTTCATGGATTCTCCCCATTTATTCATGTATAGGTAATTTTTGAAGTGCTCCTGAATGAACACCCCATTTATTTCACTGAAGGAGCTGATATACATGTGCCAAAGGTTATGTATCATCCTTGAAATTATGGGGCAGTTTGCGCACGTAAGATATGTACCCAATCTGAATAGGTGCAAATCTCTGGACTGGGATGCTTGGTAACATTCCGCTAAATATCAAAAGACCTAGACAAAAAATTGCTTCATGAAAAAACCCTAATGTTTTTGTTTGTGTTTTAACCACAGTAAAATTCTTCCTACAGGCCAAATTCATGGCACGCTGTTAGATTTCCAGTAGGAACCACTTCAAAACTAATAGGGAAAACAGAGGTGAAGAGATTTCATAAATCTGAGCTGGAAGACACTTATGACATGACCCAGTGTCTCACCAAAATTTCCCCTTTCCATATATTGGGGATGAGTAACCCACATGTAATTTCAGACTGCTTTCAAAATATCTGTGTCAACAGTTAGTACAGATCTCTAACAAGAGTCATCTGCCTCTCCCATAGCAACTGCAAGATGAAAAAGGAGAGGGAAAGAAGTGGCAGAAACGGAAAGAGGTAGTAAAAATAGAGATGAAAAGGAAGTAGCAGAAAGGGACACAACAGAAAGCTAATGCCCCAAGAACTTTAGACTAGCTTCATCCAGTCTGGATTTAGTCATATCCTCAACATGTGGCAATTGGGGGAGGGTTCCCCATTATATTATGTGTGCTGTTCCCCCGTAATGAATTCCTTCTATCTCTATTTGTGGCACATCTTTCATTAGTTTGATAATTTCTGAGGTACAGTGTTTTAAATCAGCGGTTTCCAACCTCTCCGGCTTTGCGGACAGATAGTGTGGGAGAGGATGGTTCCACATGAACAGCAGGCACACTTTCGTGGCCTGGTTCTGAATGGGACACAGCCTGGGGATTGGGGACTCTTGTTCTACATGGATAAAATAAAATATATTTCTTTTTCAAATTTTAAAGCATCATACTCGCAGCCTTTTTTTCCTTTTCTACTGCTGCAGACTCTGCCTATAAAAATTCCTCATCAGAAAGGCATTAATATAGAATAAATTCTATTGTCAGGAAATTTTTAGAATAGAAATGTATTTCCTGTTGTCAGAAAGATATTACTTTTTTTTTTCTTTAAAGCAGCAACCTCTTAATTTTCCAGTAAAATACTAACAGCCACTTTTTATTTTTATTGTTTAAGAAAGGCATATGAGTCAACAGTGGCTGCAGATGTACTAGTACTTTGGTCAATCACTTGTGTTAAACATAAAGGCTGCTGTTCGTTGTAAGAAAATCAAGTGATATAAAGTGACATACCAAAGCAAAGATATTTACAAATAGTATAAAAGAAGCTATTGTAGAATCATGGGTAATTTTGACAAGTGTCTAAAGACATCCTATGTTAGAGGTAGGTGAGAAAAGGGAGATGATTCTGTAACTGGATATCCCATTATAACTTCTCCACTGGCTTATCCTCTTATTTGCAGATATAAAGGGCTCGTAACAGCTAACACTTAGTGCTTTTGACATATTAAGATCACCTCATAGGACCAGCTCATATCTCCTTTTGGTCCAAATAGGCATGTCCTGCCAAGAACAATTGCCAAAAATATGAGAGAATATTGATGCATTGTCTTCCTTTTGTTTCTGGGTAGATCTTATGTCAATATGCCAAATAACATTCAAGAAGACTCCTTTTGAAGAAGTCTAACCACAGGTTAACATTTTTTAAATAAACATTGCTTGAATGCTGAAGGTCTTTGAGACAGAAGACAGCCTTTAGCTAATTTTCCATTCCCATCTTTACACTGGACAGTTCTTGTATGCCATCCTGTATCACATGTTCGAGAACAAGAAAGCCATGGTCCAGTTATCCACTGGGGTTCAGCAAGTGATGGACTAATTTTGTTACTACTGTTGTTAGTGACAGAATTTGTCATTTGGGTCTGCTTCTTTGGCACATAGAAACTATAGCGGACATCCACCGGTGTAGTTGGATCTGTTGCAAGAATCTGTACTATCAAGGTCTCCTTGGTGCCTGTATGTCCCATGGCATGCAAGAAATCGTCTCTGTGACTCCAGCCACTGTAGTTCATAACTGTTCCATTGAGGTCAATGATGGTCTCTGAAGTTGAGATCATGTATTTTCCATTGACAAGATATTCACCATTTTTCTTTTTCAAAGCCAAGTAAGCAGTGAATCTACTGTGGTCTTTCGTTTTGAACTGTCGTATTTTGATGTGTGTCGCTCCTTCTGGTATTTTAACAATATCTGTATAGCCCTTACTGAAACAAAGAAAAAAATAAGTCAGCCAAGCAAAGCAAACACCTGACATTTGTTCCCCAAAATGCAAAAGGCCTTCACACTCTGATTCCTTCAAAAGGTTTAAATATGGCCTTCACTTTCAAAAAGCTACTTTAATAGGTATGGTATTATTGGATTAAAAAAAAAAAACCTTTCACAAAACTCCCTACTTAAAACAACTACAAAAATCCCTTGGACTAGTAATTGGCTACAGAACAGAAAGAAGAAATAAACAGATGGTGTTCACATTGGAGAAACATACAAAATGGAACAACATCAAGTTTGGGGTATGAGATCACTGTTTTTCAATTTTGTTTATAGATGACTGAGTGACATGTAATAGAAAGATAGCCAAATTAGTTGGCCTGAATAATAAATTCAAAAAAGATACTGTATTGCAAAGTCTTAAAAGGATAATTTTTATTTTTTTAAAAATGATAAAAGTATGCCTAGCATAGAAATTGTCACTCAAATCAGAGGTGGGTTGCCATTTTTTTTACTACCAGTTTGGTCGCAATCACGTGTGCGCTCGCTCTCACGTGTGATGCTTCTGCGCATGCACAGAAGCATCCAGGCGGATGGGCAGAGCCCCCTAACGCTGCTACTACTGATTTGGCCAAACTGCGAGCAACCCCCCTCTGACTCAAATTTACTAAAACCAAATATGGAATGTTTCTGGATTTTTAAGGTAATGTATTTCTTAATTAACATAGTCCATGCAGTTTATCAAATGGGACAGGTACCAATTTACCTTTTTTAGCATAGGGACAAATGTGACTAAAATCTTGATTTCTGCATCTTGAATGAGACAGAATATATTAAATAGTAGCTGCCAACATGGATAAGAGTTTTAACTCTCCCTTCCTGTTGTGAGCTTCTCCGGTTTATCTAGTTGACCACTACTTGTTACAGAATAGTTCTTCGTCCTCATAGAGCTAGAATCTTATTAAGTTCTCAATAAGTAAATACGGAGGCAACAGATCTGTCTCTTGATGAGTTCCACTGCATATGTGAGTATATCCTACATATATATTTTTAAAACTTTGATAGCCAAGCATGGGACCATTGTAATACAGGATACAATATTCTTTACCATATGTTTTTTATATAAAATATATATTTTTTCTGAATTCTGTATAAATGCTATTTCCTATGACAATAGGGAATTTGGGTGAAAATGACTTATTGTATTGTTTATTTCTTACTTACCTCTTTTTATTAAAGTGCCCTATAATTTTTGTGCAACTGGAATTGTCTCCACCACAAATCCCACACTTGTCATACTGGAGCTTTGAACCAATAATGCCATCACATCCCGTTCGTACACATTTTCCACGGACACATACTGAATTGCTATATGGCCTACATTCTGTTCCATCAGTCACCTGTTCGATAAATAACTATGTTTACATTTCTTTTCATTTTTAGTTGCACCCAGACACACAAACAATAAACATCATGGATAAATATAGAACATTGTTAATACACCTAATAATAGATTACATCTAATAATAATAAAATATTAATAAAATATGCAATTTTATATTAGACTAGCTTTCTCCAACTGTTTAAAGAAAGCCAGTCAGGGCTACTACATGCTGAGCTCTGAAACAACAGTCATATACTTACACTGATTTTACTAGTGAACATTCTATACATAAAACTTCAGAAATGTAAATATTTGATAAGCAAGCAGAGTTTTACCTTTTGAGAGAAAACTACATAGTAGCCAGTTCCTTTAGCTCGGCAGGTAAGCTTGCAAACATCTCCTGGGAGCACTCCTGCGTATTTTGGGACCCATTCTACAAAAGTTTTGACACCTTTTGCATCTGATTGGTAACCATTTCTTGCTTCACATTGTTCTTGGCGGAAAGCTTTAGCCGAAGAAGAACAACTCATTCATTATTATTCATACTGTGGGGATAGTGTCTCAAAAGTGAACGTAAAGATCAAGGGTTTATTATTTCTAACACCTCAGTACTGTAAGAGTCAGGTTCTATTTCAGGACAAAGCAGTTAAAAGCCAAAGACTCTTACTTAATCAAAAAACATTTGTCTACCATGCCCATCACTAATGAAGTTCCACAGGATCCTATTATGATGATTTGTGTACCATTCACTGTAGTAATGCAAGCCACCTGCAGCGTGTAAGCCCCATATTGAGTTTGACATATGATGGGCGACTATATACATGCAATAAACAAATAAATAAATAAATAAATAAATAAATAAATAAATAAATAAACCAACCTCAGAAGCCGCCTATGCAGGCCATACAGATGGCCAAGCTGTTGTGACTAATTAGTTCCCCTCTACTACTAATTTTAACTTCCTTTCACAGGCAACAGAAAACATAACTGGATAGCGCAGGATAGACACCTTTTTAGCTTGTAGCTACCAGATCTGGAATTGTGATGAGATTACCAATGTATTGGCAAAGACAATCCTTCTGTTTCTTTATAACAACCACAACTATGCTTCCTATAACCTGACCAATACTGTATGATATCTGGAGAGACTGGATTTACGTACACAGAACTAAAATGGAACTTTGTCTCTTCCTGGGATATTCACCAAGTAGAGTCTGCTGCAAATAATTTAGATTTACATAAATCTGAGCCCAGAACTTTCTCAAAATTCCCATCTGAACTTAATTCACGGCCCTTCCTCTCCAAGAAGTCAATATGACATCTTAATTTCATTTCTTTTTCTTTTTAGCCAGAGAAACTATTAATTTTATTATTATTGTTAAACATTTGGAATTCAGATATGCAAAAATGGACCAGTAGATTCTGGTCCTGCTTTTACCCATGTTTTTGGCTATAGTCTAACCTAGCCTTTGTATTGCTTGCGTTGCTATTTTTGGTTTATAGAAATCTTACCATTGGCAGGACAGGGCATGATGTTACAGGACCTGTAGACAGCGCGTTTTCCTGTACAATATCGGCCATTGTTTCTAGGTGCTGGGTTATTGCAGTGCCGATAGGCGAACTGGACACCTCCACCACATGAACGAGAGCAATGTCCCCATGGTCCCCAGGATCCCCAGTTGCCATGGTTTGAAGCCTAAAACAAAAAATTTACCATATTATAGAATGCCAATTGATAGTAGCTCGGAAAAAGTCAAATATCAGTCATCTATACTTAAGGTAAAGATTCCCCTCGCAAATATGTGCTAGTCATTCCCAACTCTAGGGGGCAGTGCTCATCTCCATTTCTAAGCCAAGGAGCCAGTGCTGCCCGAAGACATCTCCGTGGTCATGTGGCCAGCGTGTTACGTTGTTACTTTCCCACCAAAGGTGGTTCCTATTTTTCTACTTGCATTTTTACAGGCTTTCGAACTGCTGGGTTAGCTAGAAACTGGGACAAATAACAGGAGCTCACTCCGTTACACGGCGCTAGGGATTCAAACTGCTGACCATACTGATCCACAAGCTCAGCATCTTAGCCACTGAGCCACCACATCTTTATTTACATCTATACTTAGGTTCCTATTTTATAATTCTGTTTTATTATTTTGGGATTTTAACTTTTCTTGAATAAACTATATATTCTTATTTAAAAAAAACAATGTCTTTAAAATAAAGGTACATGACATTGGTCAGTCACTGATCTTAATAATATTCCAGGCTGTTGCATTATATAATACTCTCCAGATGTGCAGAAATTTGGAGAAACTATAATAAATTAATGCATGAACAATGTTCAGTCAGTCATTTAATGAATGATCACATTAGTCTATAAGGAAATTCTTCAACCTTTTCAGTAAATTTGTTACACTAAAGATGGAAGTCCTAATTAGGTATTTAGAATGGTACACCAATTGGCATCAAAAGACATGTACTTTTGATAAGATAAAATTTTCAATAAAATGAGCAAAAGAGAGCTTCGATGCCAATTGCACCCCAGTAAAGGAATGTGGGAATCCTTGATCACTCTTCCAAGGGATTATTCTATTTGAAACATCAATTAAATATGATTAATGTGATCAAACTAAATGTGCCTAATGTGATTAAAACTAACCCTAACCCTAATTTAATAATTAAAACAGCAACATACCGAATAATATTTTTTCTTTGTCTTATCAACACATTTCCCTTGTAGGCAGATCCTTCCTTTTCCACATGGTGTCCCCTCCACAGCAGGAAGCTTCTTGGTCAAGCACACCATTTGACCTTGGCGAACGACTGCACACCACAAACGAGAGCACACATCCATTCCAGGACACACTGTGTATTCAGGTCCAAATGCCAGTTTGCATTGGCGAATGGCATCATATGTTTGTCCTGGAAGTTCCTCAGGACCTAAGATATGTTTTCGTGGTTGATCCAGTAAACAGTTACCTGAAACAACAACCTCATTTATAATTTGTTTCCTTTCTAAGATACTTGCCGTACTTCTGAGTTTTCCAACATGATAAACTTTTCAAAATTTTCTTTCAACTCCATTTACTACTCATATTTGTGCTAATCTGGCAATTTATCATTACATCCTATTTGTGTCTGTATATTGTAAAACCCCTTCCTTCTAATGTGGCTAATCTCATAGTTTGCCAGTCATGATTAATTTATTTTAGCATAGTTCCACAAAAAAAAACCTGTGCTATACATTACATGTAACTGCACATATTTGCTTTGAATTAAATTAAATTTCAATTTACAATTGATAGAATGAATTGCAAAATAGGTAATAGAACTTTACTTTTCATGTGTTTGTTTCCATTTACCCAAAGTGACTTTGTGAGTGGCAACTTCCATATTAATCAATTGAATTTATTGAACATTTTAAAAAAATAACCAAAACTGCTATTTGAGTATTCCTGAGGCAATACCACTTCTGTAAAGGTAAAGCTTTTAAAGGAAAGCCAGAATAAGTATGACTTAAAACTGTAGCCAACAAAATAATTTAAGAATAGAAGAAGCAGGCAAGAATCTTCTATTTAAAAACGAAATAAGATTGGTACAGGAAATAGAATATTGATGGCAGGAACTCATTAAACATGCTTAAATGTAAGATAAATCACAAAACTGGACAGCAAATATCGACATCTTTAATAAACGGGAAAAGTTATTGTCTATGATGACAGACTTTCACAACAGATACTTTTTTGAAAATAGCTTGTAAACTTGTCTTGGGATTTCTGGTCTAGGTAATAAGGAGTATGGAATATAGCAGCATGTGTTATTGCTATTTGGAGTTCAAATGGACATTCTCTTCAACTTCTCCCATTCTTTTTGTGAAGCTTGGGGCATGGCTATGCAATAGTGGGCTGGTTTTGTTTTATTATTGGAGAGGGAAAGATCTTAGTTTTTGTAACTAGTTAGTGTTCTTTTGTTCTTTATGGTTCCCCAAACAGACGTTTTCTGTTCTTCATATGCACAATACTACTAGGACCAAAGATGCACAGGATTTAAAATCTGAAAATCGTGACTAGAAGGGAATTATTCCTGCCTCTCACATATAATTTGCACTTATATCACTACTGAGGTATTTGACTAATCTTAAAGATTGTCTGCTTTATTTATAGCTCTTGTAAGAGAAAATAGTAGATTGCAAAATTCTTACTGTATGTGGCTACTTGGGATTTAATGAATCTTTATTTCTCTTCAGTTAAAACTATCACAATCTGTCTTCCTTCCATTTGATCAAGGATGAAAGCATTTAAATATAAGTCTCAAGTCTGATGCTTTAGAAGCATGATGAGGATATAGATAAGGACTCATCTTTACAGTTTCTTTTTATGTCACTCTATCAGATCTCCGCACAAAATTCACAACCAATGACATTTGCAACCATATTTGGGGCAGTGAAACAAATCCACAGTCAATATTATTCTTCACGCAAACATTTTTTTTAGACATTCAAAAAAAGGCCACAAAAGAAGGAAGTTATGCAATTCTATTTGGAAAATACAGCTAAGTCCATGGTTCTTGGTATGTATAAAGAATAATTTATGGCTGCTAGCTTAGTAAGAAAGAATATCACTAGAGCAAACTGAAAACAAAGCCTAATAAAGATTTAATTAATTCAATTGTGGGGTCTTTTTTTTGCTTCCTGTCCTAGGACTTTAGTGAATATCAAGGTCCATAAATAAGATTTTAAACCTTCAGGTTTGCTTTTTAGAGCTTTGTTTTCACCTGGAAAGGAACTTGTTTTGGCTTAGAAGCCCTATAAGTCTACAACAGGCTATACCCCCTGAATATTCAAAACTACTTTGAAGAAGATGGTAAAGAGAGCAACAGCTGTTGCTAAATTCAAGTTTTTATCCCAAATCCCTGTTAGAATTTGAGTGTTTTTTTTAAAAAAAGACCTGAGATAAATATTCAAAATTAGATTCAATTCTTGAAAAACAATACTTTTTTCCTAGCAACTTCTACTTTCCTAGCCAGTGATTATAGGACCTCTGGATAGACAAGATAAAGGAGGCATCATAATCTAAAACTTAACAATGACCACCTCTCAAGGCAGCATTAATACTGAGAATAGGGGTATGCATTCCCAAAAGTCTTGTTCCTTTTTTGGAGAAACACATTTAGAAACTACAAATAAGCATCTTTATTGTTTTTTAGACCCAATTAATGGTTTAGAAATAGTATTTTTGGTAGCTTAGCGTGTGACACTCAATATTGACTTACCACATTGTTTATTCTAACAATAAACAGAAAAATAAGTCTGCTGCTTGGAAGTTGGCATTTGTTCTGCATGTAGACAGAGAAATGCTACAGTAGCCAACAAGAAGACAAGTGTCACTGCCCAGAAAACAGCTGGTGGCCACAAGGAATCCTGCAGGCTGCGGTTAAGAAATACTCCAGCAACTATAAATAGAATGTTGAGCTTATAGTACATGGAGCTACTGCAAGGACAGGTACTGAAAGATTCCTTTAACTATCTAAGGAAGCATTTATGTTTAATTACATTGTACACCAAAGCATGTGCCTTTATTATAGACACCCTATAGAAGGGCATCCATTTTTTGACAATCTACCAACTGTGGAGAGAGAAGAAAGTCTTTTTCTGGGTGGGCAAAAGCAGCCACTTCTGCTTTCTTTCTAGCTAGAATACTTGGCTAGCCACATTACCTCAAAAAGAAGAAAAGCATCGGTCTGTTTTCCACTCCTTCCCTTTGTAACCACAGTGGGGGGGGGGGGACTCCATAAACCTGAACTATTGCCAATACCAATTCATGAAAATAATCTCCATGTTCTCCTGTTATTTTCATTTACTTCATTATTTATAATATTTGTGATGTATATTTTCATGAAATCTCATAAAGAAAATGAACCAGAACTTTGTGGTTAAATCTCTTCCTGAGTAAGAACCAATTAGAGAGTTTTGTAGTTATTGCTATTTTTGTTACCAATTTTGTTACATTGCCATTGTCCCCACCCACCAAAGATCCAAAGTGAAGCTGATAGAATTGAAATCAAAACAACCGCTGACAAATAAGGATTAAGTACATGCAGGGGACTCTCAACATTATTATGGTAATTTTTAAAAAGCAGCTAATGGTGTAAAGAGGCCTGAACATAAAATGATATTTGCAAGTGAGAATAAGATAAGGAATAGCTTATTGGAAAATATTATAGTTGTAGGTTTTTATTGCTAGGATACCTGTGATATTGTGTCTCAAAATATAATTGAATATTATAATAAATGTATTAATAACAATAACAACAGCAGCCTTGGTCTATAAGATTCTGTTAATGTAACTTTAAAATTAAGACAGCATTCATTATTGGACCATGTGCCTGGACTATTTTAAAGGGCTAACACCAATATTGTAATCAGGTTTGCAGTCAGTCTTCTCTCCTACTTTCTTTTTACTCTTTGAAAAACTAGGGAGAGTCCCATGTCTTGTTCCTGTTTCCAGGGTAATTCCAGCGTAATTCCAGCATACCACCATTACAGTTCTACAAACACCCTCTGAAACAGAATAGACTAATATTCATCCACCAACACTCTTAAATATACTAGGCCACCAAAATTCTAGTATCATCATGTTGCCTTGGCACCAATGTGAGGAAACACAAGTTATCTTACCAATTGGCAACAGGTTTCAGACCCTATCAGACAGTGGTGAAATCCTCTGAAGTCTGCTACCAGTTCGGTAAGTCTGCTACCAAGTGCGCTCGTGTGCCTAAGGCACAGCCGCACAGCACTAAAAAAAGGAACATTTTGAAGCTTTCAGAGTCTGCAAAGGTAAGTAGAACAGTGAAGTGCGGGGGGGGGGATCTGTTGTGCCACATGATTTAGATTAGCTAGAAAGCAAGAAATTTGATGATTCTAGCTAATATAAATCATGCATCACAGCTGATCGTTGGAAATACCGGCTCACCCAAACCGGTAGCATTTTTTTTACTACTGGTTCAGGCGAACTGATAGTATTTTTTACTACCGGTTTGGGTGAACCAATCTGAACCGGTAGCATTTCACCTCTGCTTTCAGACCATTTCAGGACCAAAAATGAAAAATCTGCTTTTGCTATTGCAAAGTCAGGATTTTTTTTACATTAAGATACTTACCTATTATTTTTCAATGGCTGGGTTTTGATTACAATCCTATTAATTTTTGTTATCGGGAGAAACAATAAAAGCAGAATCCTGTCTTGTTAATGTGTAGAACTCAATCTAATTTTCCAGGAGAAAAATTCTCTTATCAATATATCAGTATAGATAATGCTTCTGAGTATATATATAGCATATGTGTGAGAGGCAAAAAGATTGTTCACCAAGGAAATGGAAGATATTTAGAACTACGAACACTTTGATAAAAAGATTGCAGGAGACAAACTCTAAATATTTCTGAAGAAAAGCACTTTGTAAATGAAAATCAATTTAGGCTTTTCCTCCTGCTTGGAAAGATAGGCTGATATGAAGCTGGAGTCTGTGTTATCAATGTTTAATCAGTTCCAGAAAGGGCACACAATATATATTTTTAATTCCTTTATTACTTTTTAAGTAATTCAAGCAGCAAATGTACATAATACTCTTTCCTTCTTTTATTTTGCCTACAACAATCCTATAAGGTTTGTTTGGCTAAAAGACTGCTTGACCTAAAGTCACCTAGATGAGTTTCATATCTAAGGTAGAGCTAGAATTCACAAAATTTTCTTTTCTATTTCTCACAATCTTGTGATATAATCCAATGCATATTGACTGACTGAAAGAAAAGCTGAGCAGTTTCTGTCTGTCCACCCATCATGCATGCATCCGTCCGTCCGTCCGTCTGTCTATCGTATCTGCAGCCCATCTTGTGGTTCAGACAACTCAGCAATTTTTAACCACTAGAAGGTTAATTAAACACCTCAGCATCCTCTAAGGCAACGATGGCGAACCTTTTTTGGCTCGTGTGCCACAAGTGGGGGGAGCGCAGGGGGGGTCATGTGCGGGCGTGCCGCACCCATAATGCAATGCGTGACCCCCCAGTGCACATGCGTGCACAACGCACGACCCCTCCATTTTACATGCTTTTTTCGCCCTCCCCAGGCTCCAGAGGCTTTATAGGAGCCTGGGGAGGGCGAACAGAGCCTTCCCGCCCCCCCCGGAGGCCCTCCGGAGGCTTCAGGGACCGTCCGGAGGCTTCTCTGAAGCCTTCGGAGTGCTCAAAAGGATCCTCTGAGCAAACCGGAAGTGACTTCCGGTTTGCTCGGAGGGTGGTTTTAAGCACTCCAAAGGCATCAGGGAAGCCTCCGGACGGTCCCTGAAGCCTCTGGAGGCCCTCTGGGAGGGCGGGGGAGGCTCTTTTCGCCCTCCCCAGGCTCCTATAAAGCCTCTGGAGCCTGGGGAGGGCAAAAATGGCTTTTTAAAAGGTGAACTCAGCTGGCCAGAGCGCGCATGCGCACTGGCCAGCTGACAGGGCAGCGCCTCGCGTGCCCTGACAAATGGCTCCGCGTGCCACCTGTGGCACGCGTGCCATAGGTTCGCCATCACTGCTCTAAGGGAATTCAGAGATGAAACAATTTAGTTTCATCTAAAGTGGGGTGGGGGTGGCGAATGGATGACAGGGGAAGACATAGGATTCTATAGCAAACCTATTCTTGCCCATATGTATAATTACTAAAAATGGCACATCCATTGTTCATTCATAGATAGAATGTGGGCTGGCATGAGTCAATGCTTATTAATTGCTCAATGAGAAACAAAAAAATAATAGAAAAAATGGGATAAAACATCTGATTGTATCGTACTGCAAATATTCCCACATAATGCTTTTCTAGAGTTTTGCATGTAAACTCTTGTTTTTCATCTATAAGTATTTTAGTTGCCATAACAACTGGATCCATTCCTCAGTTAGGTCATTCTTGTCTAAGCCCTCTGGAATTTAAAATAGTTAAGAGCTGCAATTGCTTTATGAGTGCACTGAAGCATTTTGTTAAAAAGTTGATGAATAATACTATATGATAATAAGAAGCTGCGAGTTCCTTGAAGCTGTATGAAGCATTTATTTAATAGTCTAGAATACCAAGGTACTAATGCCTGCTTAACTCTCATTTTTGCTTCAGTTATTCTCCTATTCCATATTTTTTAATCTATTGTTATCCATACTTAAAATTAGTTGCTGTTATAATTTCTTCATATTTGTTTAATACCTCTTTGTATATATTATCCAAGGGTCCTAGATTAGAGTTTCATAAATCCAAACAATTTCTGAGGGCAGCAAAGATAATGTTCTCTATCTCTTTTGAGTCCTTCATTGTTATCAGGATTTTGCATCTGAAATGTAACCCTATATTATTTATATTTGAGTGTGTGTGCCTTTGAGTCAATGGATATCTGGCATTTTTATTCATATATCGTGCACGAAGATCTGAGATAGGCAGATGGTGTTAAAGTATCCTTGCAGGGTGTGAGCTGTTTCAAGTAAAGCTGCATTTTGCAATTGATTGACAGGGATTTGTGGTGCTCTAGTTCCTTTGGGATTGGATCCAAAGTGCCTAATACTATTGTTATTTTGTTTTCTTTAGCCACAGTCTTTCTACTTCTCTTTGCAGATTTTCCTATCTTGTGATTTTCTCCAGTTTTCTCTCTTCTATTCTGTTGTCTCCAGGCTGCAATATCTACTATCCAACCTTTTTAGCCTTATTAACAATTGCTAAGTCTGGAGTGTTATGTGGCAAGTGCTTGTCTGTTTGAATTCTTACATCCCAGAGCATTTTACTTTCTTCATTTTCTGTTACTTTATTATTATCTGCTGCTATTACTGTTAATTGAGAGAGCAACAACAGAGTATTAAATATGCCTAACCATTGGAGTAAGATACCAATCATTTTTGGAGTTGCATAGATGCTACACTGAAGGAGTGTGGAAGCATTTATTTATTATTAGATTGTCTCTTAAAACTAAACTATAAACTTAAGTTTTAAAACTTGAGAGGTTCTCAAAATTTAGAATGATATCCAGTGTTAATGTGAATACATACCATGCCCATCATCCAGAAATTCTGTTATTGTTACTGAAGTACATTTGGACCATGGTTTGGAAGCATCAATGCTTGTTAAGATGGAAGACATAAGTCTCTTATCTTCCATGGAACCAAAGTTCTCTTCACAGAATTTGGAGTCATCATGGGAAAGTCCAAGGAGGTGCCCTTTGGAAACAAAACAACAACAACAACTATAATGCTTTACTGCTGAAATATAAATTCAAAGAAAGTATTTTTCTCCTGAAATTGACAAATGAAAATATTTAGCCATTTACTTAAAGATATTTGTATTGCGGGTTTGTACTGCATGAAGAAAAAATGTGATCGTTTTGTGACCCTGTATATTTTTATTGTAACTGTTGGAAACTACATTTTATAGCTTTCCAAATGGGATTGTATCCTATTATTTGAAGGCAGGCACTTATTTTGTATTATGAAAGTATACAAAGGAACTCCAAATCACGATTAGCACAAACCGATTCACAATAAGGAATAACTTTGAAGTTCATGGGAAATGATCAGTTCTACTATAATTAAATTGATCACATTTATATATTTTTTCCTGGCTCTACCCAATTTATCTTAGGTAGAACTCAGAGAAGAAATACAGTATGGCTCTCAGCCTAAAAACACTAATTAGGCACTGCTGCTTTAGAAAGTTGTAGAAACATAACTTGAATAATGGATTCTTTGTTTTTCTACCATAATTCATTCTAAGAAATTATATTGTCCCAAAAAAGTTTATTATTGAATTTTCAAACTTTTGGCCTCCATCACATAAGTTTCAAAAGCAACTCTATCAGATTTATGAGACACTGGGAGAAAAGCAAGGTAAGCATAAAATAGTAAATCCCCAAATATGTGTCATCACCCTGCTACTTTATTCCCAGTTCCTAATCCTACTGCCTTTTATATTTTATCCCCGATTCCAAGGAAGCATTGTGGTTTTGAGACACGCTTTGGCAAAAAAGCTCCATTTCATCTTTATTCCTAAAATTTATAGAAATATATGTACTCGTGGGCTGGATTGCAGCTTTCCTTACTATGTCACTGAATTATAGGCTCTGATGATTACATATTATTCTCTGACTGTGAATGAGTTCACTCTGCCAAATCTGATGATACCTTAAAGAAATGATTTCAGGATCCCTACATACAAATATCATTTTTTTTCTTGATTTAATACTGCAATGCAAACAAAAATGTGGGCATTATTTCTTTTTCATTTATTTATTTATTTTTGAATAGACACAAACAAACAAGACAAACACCATAAAAACATATTCCATTACAACTTATAAAAAGTGCATCAATTGGTTACAAAGAACTTTCATGCATCCCTTCCACAGTCATCACCTATAATCCATATCAAATTATATATTTTACATCAAATATATTTACTATCATCATACCTCATCCTTCATATGACTATAGTTGTTTTAACATGCCTTTATAACAAATATTCCAAAATTCAAAGCAAAACCTCCACTTTTTCCATTAGCTGGCTATCTTCAATTTCATCAAATTTTGCTATATTACCATCTATATTTTCCAATTTCTTCTAAATTCTCTCTGATGTTTCTAATAATTTTTGAATTTCAAACATAATCTGTTGTAATGTTATGGTTTCTTCTTGGTATTGTGTCATTGTCCAATTTATAAACACTGCCACTCTAGTTGGAAAACAAAGCTTTGTTTTTCACTCCACTCTCACTGCCAAAGAGAAATCCAAAGGGCACCTGCATAAACAACCCATCTTATTTCTTTGCAAGCTGAAACCTTTGAAGTGCAAGGTCAAAATGATCAGAGAAAAGAGAGAGAGAAATATTTCCAGAACTCAGCCTCCAACCTCCAAGTGGCAGTGTAATTTCTTTTCCTTCTGATGTTACTGCTCTCTTTATATTCCTTTTATATCCTCTTTATATTCCAAGCTTAAAAGAAACAAGGCTCTTAAATGGAACAAAAAAACCCCATCCAAGACAGTATTGTGAAAGTAAAAAAAAAATTTAATCCATAGGTTAAAAAAAAAAGTAGTAGAAGAAAAGTCAATACTTTCACTTTAAAAAGTAGGAAGTGTTTTCACAACTTCCATCCATAGAAGACGATTTAAAAAAAGGATAACACACTGTCCAAAATTCACCTTTTCTTTTCTTTTCTTTACAAGTTTAATTTGGATTTAATCTTTTTTGGGCAGTCTCTTTTTTAAAAATAAAATTTCCTCACCAGATGGACACACTTTCTCTTTTCCACTTTCCTCCGGTTGCGGAGCTGTCCTGACTTCAGCAGCTTGGGGCTGCGCTTCTATCTCCGGTTAGAAGAGATTCTCTTGGATCAATCAGGGACTTTGCAATGTCCCTGAGATCAGCAAGACGTACTCTTCCCTGTCACCATCTCTTCAGGACGGTTTAGGTCCAGATGGACCACCCAGTGGCTGCGATCTCGGAGCTCTGAGAATGTACGTCCGTATCTTCATGACGTCAGCTCCTGCTCCCCTCAAAATGTGGGCATTATTTCTTAAAATGTATGGTTACATGGAAAAGAGCAAGTTACGGAGTTGTAGCTACTGTATATGCTGCCTCTTTAGTGATAATTGCCAGGCTTGGTAATATCACAGAGAAGCATCTGAAATGCATACTGAGCAGGTAAAAAATAGTATAAAATGTACTGTTCTCTCAGATGACTACTGAAGAAATACACCCAGGATTTGCAAGCTGGGTAATTGGCATATTATGTTCTGCAATCCCAACACTTTTCACTGTCCTGAGAACTGTTTTTCAATGCAAGCTTGAAAGACTCCAGTGCCATAAGGATGTGGTCACTATAGCTGACCACACCATAATTAACCATCTCCAGCATTAGTTCTTGAGCCACTTGGAACTAAACAACCTAGAAAAGCAGAATGATATAATCATAGAATTATGCTCAGATGATGGATTGCATCTTTGTCATCACTTTTACAGCATGAGTCACACAACACACTGGTACAACAAATTTAAACAGCAAATAATTACATGGATGGAATTATATTTTTGCCAGGAAAGGGAGCAGAAGAACGTGAATAGCGGAATAATAGAGTTTAACTTTCTATTCATGTTGTTGTCACTCTCCCTACCAAAATAGTAACAATATCAGAACAACAACAACAAAAATACAGTAAAAGTACTCCTGGCATATTAGTCCTGGAGTATGAATGAATTTAAACTAATTTGATCATTGACTGATTATGTGCCATCAAGCTGGTGTCTCAACATAGGGACCAGTTAGATAGATTCAACCATAACTAACATTGTGTAAACATTTAAACTGTTGCATACATTCATGCATAGCATGCATGTGTACCCATGCAATAGAGAATCATTTTCTTCTGTAGACCACATGTTCAAGAACTAAAACCCATGCCACATTGATGAGTTTTGACTCCAAAGGTATTTAGTGCTGTTGTTGGGAGCACTTATTTTCCAGTCAATGTGGAAATATGTGGACTTGTTTCCCATTTGCAAGAGAGGTCTCTGTAACAAAGACATGATATCCATCTGGTTCTGTTCAGGTTCTGTATATTCTGTCTGAAACAGTTCAGACTACCAGTAGTGCGCATATATAAAACTTCCAATCAATATAGATTTTAATAAGCACATTTCTGATTATTTTAAAAAGTCATTATGAGTAAAACCATGCTGCACTCTATAAAAAATGATGGATCTCTTCCTCCAGGGCTAGAAAACATTTTAAAAGTTTATTGTTCCCCTCCCCCATAATCAGGTATTTGTTTTAGTTTGGTGGTGCTTTTTTTTTCCTTTTTAGAAAAGAAAGCCACCCACACATTTCAGTTCAACATAAATTAAAATGTGGTAATGAATGTGACCATACTGCATATTAAACAAAATACAACTTTGCATTGTGAAATGAAATGCAGACTCCCATGAGGAATGTAATGGGTTGTCAGAATAACTAGGAAGAACTCCAGCCAGGGCAATGGTTAGATAAGAGCTCAAGCCACACAAGAAATGGGGCTGGAGAAAGCATCTCTCAGAAGGGATGCACCCTAATTTTCTGGAAAATAAAGGCAAGGTAGGGGAAAAGTGCTTTCAGACCTGCAACATTTTATTACTATCACCTTCCAATAAAGATGCTGTTAGTGCTCATGATTTTGGGTTTCTATCTGAACTACCTTGAAGGGCTAACATCAGCTCTTGAAGGAAATGCCACACATAAATCTGAGAAATGAATTACAATAAAATAATCTTTTGCAGTAATCAAATATCCTATGAAGTTACAGAATGTTTTCCCCATAGGCTTCAATTGCACTTTATAACAGAGGAGCATATATACAGTGTTGTGCCAAATAAAATGTTGGACCCGAGATGAAGAGAATGCTTTGCTGAGCTGAATCTGAAAAGCACAACAGAGAAGTTATAATAATATTCTGCAAGTTACCAATTACCCAGATTCCAAAAATCAAACAGAATTATTTTGAAAACCCTATCTGTCCTATAAAAATAAAACATATATATTTGTGCAGTTCTTAACAAAAGTCACCATTTCCTCCTCCTAGGATGCCTCTCACATCCCCACTTCGATCCATGCTCAAGCCAGGCCCAAGAAAGTCAGCCAGGTTTTCTATGACTGAACTCCCTATACAATAAACCTTATCTGGATGTCTCAGATTATTGTCTGAGATCACCCAGATGTTCTGATTCAAGTAGCAAATAATGTGATTCATAAAATCTAATGCAAATTGATTGTGGAAGAACAGAATACCTAGTTGGGCAACAAAATGTTGACACATAAGCAACCAAGCTCAGAGAAGACTAAGGACTCCACGCAACATTTTACCCTACAAAATGTTCTGAAAATCGTACTTGAATCTAGGTTGTTATTATGGTCCTTTCGGGGAGAGGAGGCGGTCTATAAATCTAATAAAACTTAAACTTAAACTTTGAGTCAATTTGACACTTGGTCCATGCAGTTTTTTGGTAACACTTTTAAAGGTGGTTTTCTAGTACTTTCTTCTGGGATACTTTTCAGTTTCCCAGTATGTCTAAGAGGAATTACTGGCCCAAGCTGACCAGCTAACTTCCATGACCAGAGGAATCAAGGGCTAGTACTTGGGTCTCTCCTTTGATAGTTCAGCATCTTTAACTATTGAATTTCTATGGATCTAGGTGTGATACAATACAATACAATAGTAGAGTTGGAAGGGACCTTGGAGGTCTTCTAGTCCAACTCCCTGCCTAGGCAGGAAACCCTATACCATTTCAGACAAATGGCTATCCAACATCTTCTTAAAGACTTCCAGTGTTGGGGCATTCACAACTTCTGGAGGCAAGCTGTTCCACTGATTAATTGTTCTAACTGTCAGGAAATTTCTCCTCAGTTCTAAGTTGCTTCTCTCCTTGATTAGTTTCCACCCATTGCTTCTTGTTCTACCCTCAGGTGCCTTGGAAAATAGTTTGACTCCCTCTTCTTTGTGGCAACCCCTGAGATATTGGAACACTGCTATCATGTCTCCCCTAGTCCTTCTTTCTCTTAAGCTAAACATACCCAGTTCCTGCAACCGTTCTTCATATGATAATCTAATATCTTTATGAGACAGGTACAATTCATAACAATATCCAAGAAATATTATCATAAATGCACGTATGTTTTTGATTCAAAAACAGACAGTTGCTTTGGAGCAGGAAAGGTTTCAGTCTGCAGCTCCTTAAAACATTAACACAGTTTCTTAGGATCCCATGAGAATCTTTGAAAAGGAATATTAACTAGGTATATTAGATTTATCCCACGGTATCTATCATCCTATTACAGTAATATGTAAACTAGAGCATAGCTTGATAAGTGATATCATAAGCTAGGAATGCTAGGTGTCAAGTGGTTCACAGAAATTCACAGCTTACATAAAGCACTCTTCCTTTCTTTTTTCTTTTTGTAGTGTAGCTAGTTTTTTTGCCTAATTTTCCAGTAAGTATCATAGAAGCTGTAAGAAGAGTCAGCAATTGATTCCAAATCAATAAAATAAAAATAAAAAACCATTTTGATTGGTTCTTACAATTGGCACCCTAAAAATCATCTTAACAAAATGTATCATGGGATCATCCCTTTTTCAGATGTCTTGTGATTATAATTCTAAGAATTTCAACAAGTATGTTGGGTGGGAATTCTGGAAGTTGTGCTTTCAGTGCATCTGGAGATGCCGAGCTGAGTAAACTCAATTACCAGTCTAAACACATATCATCCTGGTAGTATAATAATATTGAGGATAATAAGAACTGACAGTGGTATCTTGATTTTGGGGGATAACTTTCAGGTTTCCAGAAGTCTGGCATGATTTGTCATTGCTATTATTGGATCCCTTATTTAGTTACTTGTTTTCATTGTCTGGGACTCAAGGAGCAATTCCAGTTGGATCTAACTACTGTTGTATTTTATCCAACACTTCCTCTTTCTTAGGGTGGATGGGGAATCAGAAGAATCTCCCCAGCCCCCATTTATGTTAAGGGCACTTCTATCCATCAGTTACAGGGACCCTTCTGGGATCTACCAAATAAGGATGGGGGCTCAAAAAAGCCACTTTTCTGTGAAGCCTTCAGATTTATAAATTGGAAATCTTGGTAAAGTATGTCTTTATGTAAAGCCTCAGCACTCAAAAAGTCACAGCTGGAATCGTAAATAGTACTTTTCCTAAATTATTTATAATAATCCCTGTCAAATTAGGATGCTCTTTTTCCACAGATGATATATTTTGTCACAAGGGAGCATGCCATATTTCAGAAACAAATGTCAAAATGTGATTGCTGGTATTACACTGCTACCCAGCATTATCTTGTTTTGTTACTTGTTATTGGTATAAAAGACTATCTAGAAAAGCCCTAAACAGATGTTTAAGTCTCCCACATTCCTATGGCAGCGGTTGATGGAATTGATGCTAAACTTGTGGAAAACATTTCAGAGAGATCTATTCACTATATGATGTGATTTTTAAAACAATGTTGCCCAAAGTGAAGTCAAGAGCCCTCTGCATATTAGCTCATAAACTTTCAACTTTGCTATGTAGCTCTTGAAAACACAGTCTCTCTTAATATAAATCTTCATGAAACTACATTCACAGAGATCAGCACAATTGCATAAAACCTCTGACCGCAGCCAAACTGAAGTGGAATTACTGTTGGATTTGAGGCATTCCTTTGGTCTTTGACAAAATTGTTTCCTTTCACACGGCCTATTTCACAGCTTTTGTTTAAGAATCTGCTTTTCAAAAGCACTTAAAAGTCCCCAACAGCTGAACAGCATGGAAAAGAAACTTCCCTGGGAAAAGAAAGGCTATCTTTCATGCTAAAAGGTGGGATTTTAAGAGTAGCCTTACCCAATGTGATACTTCCTTGTTGCTTGGGATTACAAGTTCCCAAATTCCCAGGAGTTATAGCACCATTTTAGATCTATGAAAACCTAGATGGCTTAAAAGGCTATTTTAAACCATCAAAAATTTAGCACATGTGGCAAAAATTGTTCTTGCAAGCCAATGATTTGTTGTCAGAATGTGAACTGGCATTACCTATTAGTTTTTTTACATATATGTATAGTAAAAATATAGCCCATAGTTTAAATTCAAGGTTGCAGTCCCTGTCCTGCTTTTCACCTCTCACTGAGCTAAATGCTGAGCTTTCATCTTTTTTTCTCCCCAGAGCAAGCATGTTTATGAGGGCTTAATACAAATGCCTTACTCGCATTAGAGGTTAAGTTGGGGACTTCACGAAGAAGTAACAATGCAAATGCATTAAATATTTTCTTCCCACAAATGTCAGCAGAACAGCTGTGGTTTAATTATAGTCTGCAAGTTTTGTGTGCTTATATATGTGTATGGTTTTTTTTAAAAGCCACAGAGTCCCATTCAGACACCTGGATATTTGCCCAAACTTTATCTCTCTCAGGGAAAGCTAAGATGAAAGCTAGACATCCTTCACAATAGTTTCTTCTTCCCATGAGACTTCAAAAGATTTGCTCCTGTCTAGCCTAGGGCTTGTTCTTATCTATGATAGCTTGACAAGCTTTCAACTCACAAGACACCCTGTACAGCCACAACCAGAAGAAGCAAAAAGAAAAAGAAAATCACATACATAATGTTGATCTCCACATCTTAAATATCAAGTTGCATATAGAAAGTTGGTTAGACTTAATATAGCGCATGCTGGTATTAAGCTTATTATTGTATGTATATATGACTGAATCATAACACATGCAGGGCAAGTTTAAATAAACCTGTTACAAAGAAGCTTATTTTCTACGAATGCAAATAATAATCTGTAGCAATGGAATAATAAGGAAGTAGGACCTCAAGGAGCTGTTGTAATATTGCAAAATTCTTGTTTGAGACAGTCCTCTGTTGTCTTACTGCTTCATCTTCTCTTTTCTATCTAGTCACCAGTTTGCAGTTTATAGCCCTTACATGTGTTCAATATCTATTAATTCCCTCCATCTTTTTTTAATCCTTTAACCATTTTAGATTCCCTAAGATCAATATCACACTTCAGACGTCTTTTTTACCCTAAAGAAAAAAGGAAATACATAGAGAATTGAGATTCCTATTCTACACACTACATTTTATATTTGTATTCATATATAATACATTTTAGAATACAGTTTAAGTTGCTTCTACTTTTACTCTTTATCTGAAATGCTTCATTGATATACACTATATTGCCAAAAGTATTCGCTCGCCCATCCACATAATCAGACTCAGTTGTGAGCGAATACTTTTGGCAATATAGTGTATTTTACACAGTGACGTGCGATCAGGTTTATGACTGGTGAGGCACTGACACAGTGCTGAGTTTCAAATATTTTTAGACTTGTGGACTTCAACTCCCAGAATTCCACAGCCAGGCATGCTCAGTTCCAATTTAAAGCGACAGCATTTGTTTTTCTCCTTTGCTCCTTCTTTTTTTCTTTTTCTTTTTCTTCTCCTTCCCCTCCTTCCTCCCTCTCTCCCTTCCTCCCCCTCTCTCAAACACACACACATACACACACACACACACACACACACACACGTTGGATTGGACTATCTCTCCTACCCCTTCCCTCTCTCACTCACTCTCAAACAAACCCCCCCCACACACAAAAGTTGGATTGGATATCTTTTCCAGTGGCTTGAAAGCAGCTCCTCTGCCATCCCCCCCCCATTCCCCTGCTGCCTTTCCCAAACACCTCCACCATTGCAAATGCAGCCTGCTGTCTGGGTGGGAAATCCCTGGAACACAATAAAGCCCACCCACCACCTCCTGCTGGCAGGCTGGGGTGAGAGGAGAGGCAGAGAAGCCGGAGGGGAGCTGAGCCAAGCCTTCCAAAGAAAGAGGCTGGGAGGAAGTGTGTGTACTACAGCATGGCTCTTTGCCTGGCTTCCTGCCTCCTCCTGTGGTCTCCTCAGTGCTCGCTTGTGCTCTCCCTCCCCAAGTGTAGTTTGATTGCAGGTGGAGCCACGTTGCCTTTTCAAACTTGTAATCAGTGAAGCTGGGCTAGATTTTTATATAGTTTTATCCAGCTGTGTGTGTGAGAGAGAGAAATGAATGGGGGCCTGGGGAGGAAGTCACTACACTTGGGGAGGGAGAGCAGAGTCATCCACGGTGAGGCAGCAACTAGCTCAGCTTTTTCCTTTTACTTTTTTTTTTCATGATGAGAGTGGGGAGGCTGTGCCTCACTTGCCTCACCTGACTGCACGTCACTGATTTTACATTTGTATTTGCTTCATCCTCCATGCTGTATTACCTGCCCTAAAATTCCTATGCAGTACATTAACACTTAGTTGAGTGAATTTATCTGCCCATGGATTAATATTCACAATCAGTAATTATATAAAGCAGTGGTCCCCAAACTTTTTGGCATTAGGAACTGGTTTCATAGAATACAATTTTTCCATGGACCGGGAGTGGGTGAGTGATAGTTTCACTTTCACTTGCTCATCTGCTGCTCACCTCCAGCTGTGCATCCCATTTTCTAAAGGGCACAGACTGGTACCAGTCCGTGGTCTGTTGGTTGGGGACCCCTGATATGAAGCATTCCATTCCCAACTTTCTACTTTGAATCAACAATGACATTGGATGTTGTATTTACACTTTCCATCCCATCGTCTTTCTTCACAAGTGTAACAGATAGGAAGTAT
Source organism: Natrix helvetica (assembly GCF_964273705.1). Lineage (NCBI taxonomy): Eukaryota > Metazoa > Chordata > Lepidosauria > Squamata > Natricidae > Natrix > Natrix helvetica. The sequence goes on from NC_138550.1 coordinate 51,056,981, forward strand.
TTGCCTAGATGGTATATCTAACAAACTTGCAGACTGAGAATTTACAGTTATAGGACACTATATTTTTTCTTGGGCAATTAAAAAATGTAGAGCATGTGTGGTTTGATGAGATTTTAGATTCTGTTTTAATAGGTTTTTCCTTGAATCAGAATGGCTATATAAATTTGGAATTTGGAATTTATTTTTGCAAAGCTCTCTCATTATGCCATTTCCATATATGGGGGGGGGGGGTTGTTAATGCAGAGAAGAGAAAGAAGAGAGCCATTTGATACACTAAATAACATACTAGCCGATATAAATTATATATTTGTCTTAAGTATGGAAGCTGCATTCACTTTCCTAGGTCAAGAAAAAGTGCAGTATCCTAACAACATCTAGATGAAACCATATTCTTTTATTTGTATTCTATTTCACTCAAGAACCATAATTATTAATATTTAGCAGCCATGATCCTCTAAAGCAGGGCTGTCAAAGTCACAGCCCACGGGCTGGATGTGTCACGTGCTTTCCACGCCTACGCCCGTTGCGGGGAAAGTTGCAATACGTCATTTGACGACGCTGTGATGCCATGAGTTTGACACCCTTGTTGTAAAGGGCTTAGGGTTTTCATTTCACTCATCTTCCATTTCTGTAAAAGGTTTTTAAAAAAATGCTGCTGTGAAATTCCAAGGAAGCTAAAAGCTTTGATACATTTTCTAACCACCAGAGGCAGTAAAAAGCTTACTAATTTGTGTTCTTTACAGCCCACAGCCTGAGCAATAAGTGCTCTGTCCAGTGTCAAGGATGATCCAGGTCAATGGGTCATTTGTAGGTACCAGCTATTCTTTCTCCTCTCTCTTGCAATGAAAAGAAGCCTGTCTGGAATGGCATGCAGGAGCTGAAAAGGTAAACACTACTGTACATCACTTTTTTTAAATAGAGCCATTCATTTCAAGCTACATTCTAAAAACAAAACACTACAAATAATTTGATGAGCAGAGCCATTTTTTAAAATCTTGCTATATGCATGTTATTGTATCAAGAAAAATAGAAAAAGCTAAAAAAAACAGAAAAAAATGTCATTAGTTTTTCTTCTTCTTCTTGTCTGTAGTGGACTGGCCCTCTCTGAAGGTAAACAAAAAAGTATTTAATTTGAAAATTAGCTTGACCCTCTGTGGTGCAGTGGTTAGAGTGCAGTACTTCTGCTGACTATTGGCTGCCTGCAATTTGGCAGTTCAAATCCCACCAGGCTCAAGGTTGACTCAGCCTTCCATCCTTCCAAGATGGGTAAAAAGAGGACCCAGATTGTTGGGGGCATATGCTGCCTCTGTAAAACCACCTAGAGAACGATGTAAAAGCACTGTGAAGTGGTATATAAGTCTAAGTGCTATTGCTATTGCTGTGGAGGCTCCTGATGTTTCTCCTTAAAGTAAATCACTGTTCATGAATAAAGATTCCACAAAGATTACTCTAAAGTTCAAAACGTGGGATATCTTTGGTTTTTGCTACCAATATTAAGTAGACTCTAAACATATCATGGCAGCAGCCAAAAAAGCCAATGCAATCCTAGATTAATACTGTGTTAGAATCAAGATCATGTGAAATTCTAGTACTGCTTTACAAAACCTTAGTAAGATCTCATTCGGAATACTGCATCCAGTTCTGGTCACCACAATATAAAAAAGACGTTGAGACTCTGGAAAGAATCTAGAGAAGAACAACAAAAATGATTAGGGAGCGAGATACTAAAACATATGAAGAACGGTTACTAAAATTGGGTATGTTTAATGAAATGAAGGACTAGGAGAGACATAATAGCAATGTTACAATATTTGAGGTGCTCCCACAAAGATGAGGGGTTCAAACTAGTTTCCAAAGCTCCAAAAGGTAGATGAGAAACAATGGATGGAAACTAACCAAGAAAAGCAACCTAGAACTAAGGAGAAATTTCCCAACAGTGAGAGCAATCAACCAATGCAACAACTTGCCTTCAGAAGTTGTGAGTACTCCATCACTGGACGCTTTCAAAAAAGAGACTGACAATCATTTATCTGAAATGGAATAGGGTTCCCTGCTTGAGCATGGGGTTGGATTAGAAGACTTCCCAAATCCCAACTCTATTATTCTATGTTCTAATGTTCTCCCACAGTGCAGCATTTCAGACACACACACAAAAACACACACACAAAAACAAGCACATAATCAAACTTGGTTTTTAAAGGGGAAATTTTTTTACTACAATCAAGAGATGCATGGGCAATCCTTGTAACCATTTGTCAGCAATGAATTTCAAGATAAACTAATTGTTACAAGTAAGTGTAAAGCAGAGCATAAGTACCATTTTAATCTTATTCTGATAATGTTTAAGGACAGTTTCAGGGTGTGTGCTGTTGTAAGTATGCTACCAACAATTTATGTGTTTTGACGAGATTATAGGAGTCGTAATACTGAATGAAAACAAGCAAAGTCAAACATGTTCGTCTTGCCATAGACAGTGCCCTTTAACTTTTAGATTTGTGAATCACAAAATCTATAGTAAGATAACATTCACAACCTCTGCTACTTGCTTTCAGATATTTTGCTCCAGCCTTAGCATATTTCATTCATCTTTAGTTTGTCCTGATCTTACATTTTCTTCTGATGTAAGGTTTTGAGTACCTTTTCTTAAACTACCTATAGTGCAATTCTCAAAAAGTTCAAGGATTGCAAATTTTTATTAGTAATTCTCATCTCACTAATGTTCCTCTAGCATAAGTTATGGTTGTACTTATTGCCTTCAAGAGTTGGGTAATCTTGACTTCCGGTTCCGGCGGCTACGGCGATGGGCAAGAACTTTGCCCGCTCCTGCTCTTCGGTGGGCTTCCCCCGTCCTCGGGGGGGCACAGGACGCCCCGGAGAGGCGTCCTGCCGAGGGAGCGGCTCGCGGAAGGCTCTGGCACCGGCGGCGGCTGGTGGGGGCTTCTCCGCTTTGCTCCAGGCACCGGGGAGCAATTTCAGAGGGCGCGCCTGCGTCTCGCTCTATGCTGATCGGAGAACGCAAAACTGAAGGAAGCAGCGGCGGTGCGGTGAGATGCTTCCTCTCTTCATCCCCTTACTTTTGAGTTGATGGACTTTTCAGTAATTTTAAAAGTTAATCTTTCGGATTTATTCTTGGAGGAGCGGCTGGAGGGGAGGGGGATTTCCCCCCCTTGGACAAGCGGCTTGTAAAAATTTTGCTCTCGCCCCCAGGGGAAGGAGGAGGGGGAAGAGCCAACTAATGATGCCTCACCCCAGTAAAAGTGTTTTTCATGGGACTTAGTTCCAGAACTTATTGATGACCTGAGAACTTTGTGAACTTTTAAAATTTTTCCTATGCCTCTGAGCCCAAAGCTGGCAGGGCAAGATGGCACACTTCCGTTGTCTTCATGAACTGTGAAACCTGACTCCACCTTTAAAATTCAGGCTTCCGGTTTTTGTCTCCGTGTCACCCAGAGGAATCTCTTGTGGATTGTTATTTCCTGAACTCTTTGGAGAAAAAACTTTCATCTATTGCTAGACTGACTAAAGAAACTCCCACCTGTTTGGATCTTCTGCCTTCTGGACTCATCTGCCTGCTCTACTTCTCCAGCTGCCCAGTCTCTACACTGACTGATCTCTTTGTTTTATAAACCATGTCTCCAAAAAGACCACCCCCTGGAAAACCTGGCTTTGCTACTTCTGCACCGACATCTGCAACATCCAGTCCTGCCACACAGTCAAAGATTACAGAACTGATGCAACCTAAGAGTACAGAGATGGATTTGCAACAAATGCTCCAGCAACTCATACAGGGCCAGGAAGAAATTAAGAAACAATTAAAAGAAATGAAGGAAGAAATTAAAGAGAATCAAGTCCAAATTTATAAGAACTCACAGAGACTGGACCTTGTGGAGGGTGGGGTGGCGGAGGCGAGAGGGGGGGGTAGAGGCTTTACAGAAGGGAAATAAAGAACTTGATATCCAACAAATGAAAACAGAGTTTGAGAGAATGTCCTTTTATCTTAGATTTCAAAATGTAATAGAAGCAGATGGGGAAAATATAAGGGACATTATGACTAATATTTTAGCTGAATACATACACAAAGATAAACAGCAGATGGAATGGGAGATAGATCTGGTCTATAGAGTGAATTCAGCGTATGCCAGAACACACAATGTACCCAGGGAGGTTCATATTAAATTCCTTAGGAAAAGCACAAGAGATGAAATTCTGGGTGTACAAAGGGGGCAAACATTGACATATCATGACAGGGAGATAACCATCCTGAAGCAGATCCCCCAAAAAATTAGGGAGAAAAGGAAAAACTATTCGCAATTGGCGAATAAACTATACCAGAAGGGGGTGTGGTTTAGATGGTTGATGCCTGAAGGTATGCTGATATTCTGGGAGGAGACAAGAATCAGAATCAATACACCCATAGAGGCACAGGCCTTTATGGAAAAAAATAAAGCGAACCTAGAAAAAACAGAAGACACCACAATGGTCGCACAGGACACGGGAGGGGCCGGAGCTCTGCCAGCGGGGGGTGAAGGGGCAACACCAAGAAAGCTCAGATCACAAAAATGAATAAGAAAACCACAATGTTATAAACAGACCGAAAGTAATAATGAAATTATATCTAGACTATATATCATAATTATATAAACTGATTGAAAACTATTTTTTCTAGAATTAATATGCTGATTTTTTATGATTATGTATTAATGTTTTATATTTAGATGTATCCTATGAGTTTGGAGGGAGGGGGCGTCTGCCACACTTGCAACTGCCAAAATTTGTAACCATTCCACTTACCCTTTTCCTTATAAATGTTTTAAAAAACCAATAAAACTTTTTGAAAAAAAAAAAGGGTTGGGTAATCTTAAATCTCAAGAACATGGGCAAAATCATTTGTTGCTATCTGGTCATATGTAACGAACGAACGAAAGAATGAACTATTTATTTATTTATCTATTATACCTCCATTATTTAAAGCAGATGCAGAATATGCAATTGCCTGCCTTGTAGGGGCTAATTTTGAGGGCAAGGTGGTCGAAATGGGGATCAGCCCCAAACTCACATACACAACACTAGTAGTGGAACAAAACAGAAATGAAATGGAATACTGCATGCATCATGTAATTTTACAATGTACAATGGATCTTCTCAACCCTTATAGATTAGAACAAAGTAAATGTAGGTGTAAGATTGACTCCTTTCCCCTTCTCCCTAGGAACAAGTCCACTAGTTACAGCTCCACAAGGACTTGGAGCTCCTGCTAAAGCAGTAGGTAATAACTATGCTAGAGAGATCAACCAAGTCTGGTGCTTTTTCAACTGCATGCTTCTTTGGATTATGAAGTCCCAACTATAATGACTCACACTCTTGCCACCTCAAAGTTAGGTTACTGCAACATATTACAAGGGGCTACCTTTGAAAAGACAATTCTGAAACTTCAATTGGTCCAAAGTGCAGTTCATTATCAGCTAAGTAGTGATAGAGATTATCACTAGATAGAGGTACAGTATATAAAAGAGTGTAGTAAATAAATTCATCATTTGCTTCTTTCAGGAAGAAAAGTTTGAGGTTGTTTGATCTATATACCGTAGTAAGTTATGTTTCCTTTACACTGAATATTCCACATATATTCAAATATATTGTATTTTCATTTCAAACATAATTAAAATTCTATTCTTTTGTAATAAAAGCTGCTCATCTTTCATGAGTGAAAATTGCTAAAATGATGTTTCTAGCAAAATATTTTCTGAAATACATAACTGAATTTGCATGGTTTTGCATTACAGTAGGTATATCATTAATTATAATAATTGTCTGACTGAGCAATTGATAGTACATCAGAGAAGGCATGCATTCTTGACATCATCAAATTCTGCATCCTGCATCGAATTATGTTTAAAAGAGCTTACACACTAATAATTCTTTGAACTCCTGGTTACATGTTTTCAGCTTCATGTATCAAAACTACAAATTCTATGAGCAACATATAAAGTGGTCCCAAAAACATGCAAAACCTAATAGGATTTTTCAAAGAGACCAAATCTGTTGGGTTCAATCTTCTATGTTTAAATGCAATAGCAACCGTCACAAGATAATAGAGCCTACATGATCAAGGTTTATATTCATGGGGAGATGTATAATCATGTACATTTTCCCTATAAATCTTCTCTACAACTTCAGAAAAATTAGAGATGGTGAGAAGGGAGTCACAGCAGATGTTTCTTATAAACCTCTGTGCATTTTTAAATTTATGAAGAAGACTAACTAAAGAAAAGAGACGAAAGGGCTTTTTTTCATGTCCCTTTTAATGTGCTTTCCTCGCATCCATAAATTGAGAGAAAAATATATCAACCTAAAATGTGGTGCCCTCACAAATTATCTTTACCACACCTCAGCAATGCTGCCCTTACAGAGTTTCAATGCAGGAATTTCAGATAGCAAATGAAGAACTCTTGCTATCCTTTCCTCTCTCACCCAGTGGGAAAACCAACAAGAAATTTCTGTACCAAATCTGTCATAGGGAAAGACTGAGGCGTCAAGCCTTGTTTTTTAAAATTAAAATTAAAATAATAATATTATTTAAATATCATCATTATCATGAAGTACAAATGATTAGGCTCAAATTATCCTACTTCGTGCACATTATTTGAAGACATAGTTCTATTGCTGGGAGAGGTGGAAGGGAAGAGAAGAGGAAGCAGAAAGGTGAATGGACTCTGCAATAGAGATGATGGGTACCACACTGAAAGACCAAATTAAGGACAGATTATCTCTCTATACAGTTGCTATGAGACAACATTGACTTATTTTTTTTTATTATGTACTGTGTGCTTGTTCTGATGGGACTGCTGAACTATAAAATAATTGCTGTAATTAAATCAGTACATTTCTTTTAGAGAAATAGATAGAAGAGGGATACGTTCATGTCAATCAACCCCCCTCAGAACTATCTGGGCAATGAGAAGAGCAATTTGAAATACAAAGCACTCAAGCTTGAGACAGAATCTCTGAATATTTCTGCTTTCTATCCAGTTTTCCATGGGAATAAATTTTGGTCAGAGATACAGCTTACCGCCCCCTTCCATGCACGATTCTCTCTCTCTCTCTCTCTCTCTCTCTCTCTCTCTCTCTCTCTCTCTCTCTCTCTCTCTCTCTCTCTCTCTCTCTCTCTCTCTCCTCCCTCCCTCCCTCCCTCCCTCCCTCCCTCTCCCTCCCTCCCTCCCTCTCCCTCTCCCTCTCCCTCCCTCCCTCTCTCCCTCCCTCCCTCTCTTTTACCATCTCTCCATCACATGCAACATTATATGCTGTATATACACAACACAAACACCAAATAGCAGATAATAGATCTATTGCTCTGTGAGTTTGATATTCCAGTATAAGAATGGAATATAGTCTCTCACAAGTGAAACACCTGGTGTCTGATAATCAGCTGGAGTGGGTCATTGTCCTTGATTGTGTCATCTCAAGTTCACCACTGAGGTGTCTTTGCTTGTCAGCTTGGGAAATTTTGTCTTGGGAGAAGATGGAAATCACTACTTCCAAACTAGAACTGAAGATAGTTGAAGGGTGCCTCAATAATAAGCTGATTAGGAGATAAAAGTGACATCACAAAGACATATCCTTAAAATGATGAATAAAATACCTTTGAGTTATAAGAGACAGCACATGAGAATAAGCCCTAAATCCAATTGATATTCCATTTAATTGTGTTCCACTCATAAATGGAATATATTCATTATTACATTTTTGCTGAAAGGATAGCTTACTGGGCAAGTTCTATGACACAATCATAAAAATCCATACGTGGATCACAATCCTGATTCACTAATTAGAATACTTAATAATTTATAAAAAACAATGTTAGCTCTAGATGCTTCTCCTCAGTGACATGCAGTGAGGTTTATGGCTGGTGAGGTTGGTGACGTCATCAGGAAGGCGGGGAATGGGACCACGTGTGCTGGAGGCTGAGGCTGCCTCAGCCTCCAGCACACGTGATCCCATTCCCGCCTTCCTGAGTGCGCTCCGCCGGCTCGCCCTCCGCAGTCCCCAACAGCTGCTTTTCAGTGCTTTTCTGAGCGTCTGGCGTTTAGGACATCCGGCTATCTACCTAAATGCCAGACGCACAGAAAAGCACTGAAAAGCACTTCACCTCCAAGCCACTTCGTTTTGATGACGTCGCCGCAGCTGCTGGGCGCGGCCGGCCGGAGGTAGCCAGAGTGGTGCCGAGGGGCCCGGGCGGGCGAAAGAGTGAGTGAGCGAGCAATGGAGGATCAGGCAGCCTGATCCTCGGTCGCTCGTCCGCCAGACTGCCTCTGCGCCACTCTGGCTACCTCCGTCCGTCCACGCCCAGCAGCTGCGGCAACATGATCAAGACGAAGTCCAGCAGAGGCAGAAATGTTGTCGGTGCTCCCGGACTTCATCTTGATGACGAAGCCACGAAAGCAACTGGGGAACGACGAGAACCTTCCTGCCTCTGCTGGACTTCGCGCACTCCTCGCGACTGCAATATATGTCGAGAAATGGCTTTTGTGACTAATGGGGTTTGGGTTTCCAGCCCAACAGCCCCTGCCACTTCTGAACGTCTATTGCAGTCGCGAGCAGCGCGCAAAGTACAGCGGAGGCAGGAAGGTTATTGGCGCTTCCGAGAACCCTCCTGCCTCCACCGGTTGCCCAGTTGGCACCGCCCCACATGCACACCTCCTCCTCCTCCCTCCTCTTCACTCCCCAAAGGCTCTTCTCCTTACTGGAGCTTAGCGGGAGCCGTGTAAAAGGGATGGGAGGAAATATATATTATTATTATATATTATTATTTCATTATGAGAGGTGAGGCTCTGCCTCCCCTGACCGCACATCCCTGCTTCTCCTACAAGTCTGTCTTTAGCCATGCTACAAAACTGTCCTCAGATTATAAAGAGCATTATTAGCTGTGCTACTGTTACAGCATTTTCAATCATTTTCATTAGTGGGGCAAGACATGTGTTAAGATAATATTTTTAATTAGACCTACTAAGCCCACTCTAGGATATCCACATTGGTCTTGTTGGGTTTTTTATTTTTCTGATAATACTGATGACACTGATTTTGGGAAATAATGTTATTCAAATTAAAAACACAATATTTCTATAGAGAAGTTAAAGTTTCCTGTCTGCTTTTCTTGGGGTGGTCTGAATCTAGAGAAAAGTCTTACAGGACACAAAGTGTTAAGCAACCTAGTGCCATGCAGATGTTTTTATGCACAATTCCCACTTCCCCTTATGATTTATCACGAGATTGATCTAAAAGATATTGAGAATATCAGGTTACTTGTCCCTGGGATTTAGGTGCTGTTAATACTGAATAGTTTTTGCTTTATTCTATTCTATGGAATGGCTATTTGAAAAACAGTAACTTCTTGAATTGTTGCCATAAAAAAAGAGGTCTCCAAATGTGTCACATAACACAATTTATGCCACAAGTCATTTTTTAGGTTGAGCGTGAACATCTTTCTTGATAAACAACTACTAAAATTTCACTGAACAAATTAGTCCAAGAACATGGCATATCAGTGGGACCATAAATAATTCTGTGTGTAAAATAACATTATAAAATAACTATATTTGTTGAAGTTCTGAACAGATTCTTTACAATCTTTGGTTCACCTTGACTGTATTGTCTGGAAGATTTCATTCTACACAGCAAGCATTGTGTTTATTTCTTCCATCTGTTGATCTTTTCATGAACTTATATTGATCGTTTATAGGCCTTCCTGAATAACATCAGTATTTGGCCACTGAAGGAAGCCAGGAACCATCCATTAAGTGTGGTACCATTGACATCTTTCTGTCAAACGTTTAGATATGTGGTAGTGATGAAAAAACAATGAAAGCTAAATTATAATTGCCTAAAATGCCTTAAAATGGCCACAGGATGTTAGATGGGAATCTTACAGTCTCTACCACACTATATTTTATCTTGTTAGGCCATTTTGCGGAATTTTAAGGAGGCTAATCCCTTTATTTTCTCAACATCAAACCCCTGCTTCTAACTGGGAGAGGCAAACTGTGAGAAAATGCATTTTCATATGCAGTACTGCATGACAAACAACCCTGACATGAATTTGAACAAAGCTTGTGCTGTCTCTGTAGTAATAAGAAACAAATTTCACGTACAACTGCAAATGAACAAAAACATTTGTGCAGATACTACTATTTATGATGAAGAATGAATCTGAAGTCTTAGGACTTTTAAAAAAATGAACCTATCATGACAAATACACGACTTATGAGCCACTTCCAAACTAAGCCAAGGATGTGTGCAAAACAACCCATCACTGAATTGTATCCTGTTTTGTTTTGTTTTCTTAAAAATGATAGGAATGACAATGCAAATATCATAAGTAGATTCTTGGAAGTATAATTATCTCTAGGGTATGGTGATTTTTTAAGGCAAATGGTTGTCAGATCTCTTCTATACCATTTACTGAAATGGTACAGGTGTTCTTGCCTGAGCAGGGAGTTGGACTAGAAGCTCTCCAAAGTCCCTTCCATTTCTATTATTCAGTTAAATGCTTTAGCTCTACAAAGTTAACATCAAGCAGGCACTTTTTAAGGTCAGGTAATACTTTCAATATTCCTAGTGATTGCACCTTCTAAGTCTATTTTATAATTGTTTACAATTCCAGGTGAACTAGTGCTGATTATTTCAATTATATTATATTCTTTACCTAGCTTGCCCTAAACATTATATTACGGTAATAATGAATCCCTATGGAAAAAGAGTTTCCTTTCATCAAAATTTCTGATTAACTTTTTGTGATTACAGAAGAATAAGTTAGTACAGTATAAACAGTCCAATTAGATACAATAGCAGAGTTGGACGTTATCTCACACTTGGACTACTGCAATGTGCTCTGCATAGGGTTACCCTTGAAGACCATTTGGAGGCTTCAACTGGTGCAGATTTTGGGTTGCCTGGGCAGTCTTGGGAGTCCCTAGAATGGCTCACGCTACACCACTGTTCTGAAAACTGCACTGGCAATTGTTTGTTTCTGAGTGCAATTCAAGATATTGGTTATCATCTATAAAGCCCTGCATGGCATAGATCCAGATTACTTCAGGAATCATTTCATCTCAATGGGACAAGCCCATCCTATCTCTGCAGGCAGAGGAAGCATGCTGCAGATCCCATCTGGCTTGGAGAAGAGCCTTCTCTGGCATGACTCTGGCCCTTTGGAACAACTTTATATATCGTGTGTGTGTGTGTGTGTGTGTGTGTTATATCACAGACACAATACAATACAATACAATAGCAGAATTGGAAGGGACCTTGGAGGTCTTCTAGTCTAACCCCCTGCCTAGGCAGGAAACCCTATACCATTTCCGACAAATGGCTATCCAACATCTTCTTAAAGACTTCCAGTGTTGGGGCATTCACAACTTCTGGAGGCAAGCTGTTCCACTGATTAATTGTTCTAACTGTCAGGAAATTTCACGTCAGTTCTAAGTTGCTTCTTTCCTTGATTAGTTTCCACCCATTGCTTCTTGTTCTACGCTCAGGTCCTTTGGAGAATAATTTGACTCCCTCTTCTTTCTGGCAACCCCTGAGATATTGGAACACTGCTATCATGTCTCCCCTAGTCCTTCTTTCATTAAACTAGACATATCCAGTTCCTGCAACAGTTCTTCATATGTTTTAGCCTCCAGTCCTAATCATCTTTGCTGCTCTTCTCTGCACTCTTTCTAGAGTCTCCACATCTTTTTTACATCGTGGCGACCAAAACTGAATGTGGCCTTACCAAGACATTATAAAGCGGTATTAACACTTCACGTGATCTTGATTTTATTCCTCTGTTTATGTAGCCTAGAATTGTGTTGGGTTTTTTGGCAACTGCTGCACACTGCTGGCTCATACTTAAATGGTTGTCCACTAGGATTCCAAGATCCCTCTCATAGTTACTACTGTTGAGGAAGGTACCACCTATACTGTATCTGTGCATTTTGTTTTTGTTTACCTTAGATCAGTGGTAGGCAACCTTTTTTTTCAACTGAGCCAAATCTCGCCAAAACCACGATTGAAATTTATTTTGAGAGCCACATTTTTAAAACCGAAAATACATAGGATGGTACACTGTTTTTAGTTTCAATAAACTCTGGCATTTGAAGCATGCAAGTCTTAAAGCTGTCAAGTTGCAAGACCCTTGCACCCCTAACCCTTTAGAAAAAAAAACCCCAGGGGTCTTCAAACCTGACAGCTTTAAGACTTGTGGACTTCAACTCCCAGAATTCCTCCTCCAGTCATGTCGGCTCAGGAACTCTGGCATTGAAGCATGCAAGTCTTAAAGCTGTCAAGTTGCAAGACCCTCGCACCCCCAACCCTTTAGAAAAAAAACCCAGGGTCTTCAAACCTGACAGCTTGAAGACTTGTGGACTTCAACTCCCAGAATTCTGAGAATTGAAGTCCACCAAGGGCATCAATCATATTAGCCCAGGGATCTGCAAAATTGGCTCTTAAGACTGGTGGACTTCAACTCCCAGAATTCTGAGAATTGAAGTCCACCAGTCTTAAAACAGCCAACTTTGCAGACCTCTGTGTTAGCCCAAAGCCTGGCGCTGGGCAGGCCTTGCTCCCCCATTGGTGGAGCCCCAAGAACCAAGGAGGGAGAAAAAGAGACGGAGGCCAAGGAGCTTCCCCCCCGCCCCCTCCCAGCAAAAATCTAACCAGGGCGGGCAGTAGCAAATTAGCCGATCACGCCGCATGGGCAGTAGCAAATTAACCGATCACGCGGTGTGATCGGCTAATTTGCTACTGCCCGCCCGGCTCCCCGGTTAGATTTTTGCTGGGAGGGGGTGGGGGGGAAGCTCCTTAGCCTCCGTTTCTTTTTCTGCCTCCTCGCTTCTCGTCCCCGCCCGACTTCAGGATCCTCCCTAATCATTGTGGGTCGAAAAGAAAAAAGGGAAAGGGGCGCTTGTTTTGAAGTGCCCGAGAGGAGGGAGGGGAGAGGGCGCCTGGCACACAGAAGAGCCGCATTAAAATGTGTAAAGAGCCGCATGTGGCTCGCGAGCCGCGGCTTGCCGACCACTGCCTTAGATCTACAAGTATCTTGTTAGGAATACAAGTATCTATTAAATTACCCAGTTTACTAATAAGAATGCTTAAGTTCTTTATAGATAGAACATACACTTTAAAAAAAAAACTTTCTGTACAGATAGAAACTTCCCAGTTGCCACTGTAGCTAGTTCCTAGAAGAGGTATTGTCAGAAAGGTATGCTACTGTGTACCTTTATTTGCCTTCAGTTCCCTAACAATTGACCCCAAAGTGCATGCATATGCACACAGCTTTAATCCCCAAATGAATATCTGAATCAGGGGAAAATCTGGAATTACTTGTAGGGTATTTTGGTTTCTAATGCAGCTGTTACAAGTGTTGTATTTGGCAAGGGAACAAAAAAAAGGCACTGCATACCAATTTCGTGAGCCACTGTAAAAGCCGCATGGAGGCCGTCATCTTCAATCACTGCACAGCTGCGTTCAGGAGAGCATATGGTTCCAACGTCAGCCATTCCCAGAGTATCACATGAATGATGCCCACATAAATCCTACAAGGGAAGGGAAGGGAAAGAAAGCATTTGAAACATAGTTTGCACCCACAGGGTCTGACAGCTTTGAGCTGCAGTCTGATTACCAACTGTAAAGCCAAGTATGGATTATAGCCAAGATAAGGACAAGATATCAATAGCTATGGTTTGGACCATCCTATCCAAAGATGGGGTCCTGCAAATGTGTTGCAACTGCAATTGCTAGCTAGTAATCCTAGCAAGAAATCAAGAGAAATGCTACTTCGATGGTCTAGACAGGATCACAAAGTCCTAACTGTTGGCTGCTAAAATCAAATTAAAACTGTCCATGTATTGCAAATAGTTTTGCCACCCCTTGAATTAGTTGCCCTCGTTTATAAAGTTATTGTTTTAAGAAATCAATGTCCCTAATAAACTATAGCATCTGCAGTGGGCTATTACTTGAAATTGAAGAGAAAACTAATTTCTGTGTATGCAATGCTAGACCATGAGTAGTATTACGATGTATTTTTGATGCAATGAGGATTGCTGATGAAGATATTGGTGACTTTATACACTGTAAACCTTTCCTATGGATAACCTCCAACTTTGAGCCCTACATTTACAGACAGCATCCAAAGTATGGAAGATAAAACTTTGTTGGGATATTCCCCTTCTTTCCTTCTAACGTCTTCTAACTGGCTAACTTCAGGTCTGGTAAGGCGAATGACATCATTCTGTTTAAAGATTATTATAGCTGGCAGGCCAAAGTTCAGTATGATTTAGAACAGGATTGCAATACAGTCACTGAACTCACTGTAGTGTCAACTTACATGATAAGGAATTGATGAGGTAACTAGATCATTAAGAATATTGGAAGGTGGGGGTGTGCCTCTGAGTCAGTCTTCAATCCTGTGTGAATGAATCTGTCATTGCTTTTTTCCTAGGGCTGAAAGAGTTATCATTGGCCCAATCACTTAACTGGCTTTGTGCCTAAAGCAAGGTTCACCGTCTCCTGGTTCCTAGCTCGGTACCTTAACTACCCCACCAATTTCCATATAATCAATTTCCATATAATAATAAAATAGGAGGAAAAGGATAATATAATTTTATTTGGTGGGCAAGCCATAAATGATGCATATAGTCATAACTTAAGCATTTATTTACAATGATGCTATCATATGTTAGTACTTTTAACTGTATGTTCCATCATATCTTTTTCCCCCTTCCATAAGAAAATTTAGCAATTATATAACAATGCAATAAATGGCAATTCCAAACATGTAATAGACATTAGGAGCCATTGTGCAATGCTTAATTGTATTATTTGTGTGTTCTACAAAAATAAGGACTAATTATCTGTGAATGGTTAAATCTCAGTGTAAGAGTGTTTAACTATACTAGAAATTATATAAATTATACATACATACAATTTAGTTGAAATTTCCTAATCTACAGTCATGTACTGTAACATTTGCTACCAAGCATCCTTGGAGGTGTGAAAAGTCTGTTTAGGGCTGGGGGGAAATTTATTTCTCAAATATATTATAAAGCAATTACATTTTTTGGACATCTGTGTTAGCAGAATTGTTCATTTTATTTTTGCTGCTTCAAAGTGAGCATCTTTTAATGAAACATATTTGTTGGCTTGTGGGTATCTTTTGTTGACTGGCAGGGGAAAAAATGGTCCCTGTTGATCTGATATTCTCAGCCAAGGAAAACATTCTGGAAAGATGGCAGATGGATAAAGCTTAGGTACTAAGAACAGAGATGAACCCTTTCTGGCACAATTGGTATTATGCAATTATTTAGCCAACATGAGAATTTCTCCCGCTGCACTTTCTCAAATGTGGATGCAAAAATGTACATATGTACTGTAACATAACAAAGAGCAAAGGAAAACATTAAAAGAAAAGCATTTTGAATAGTTGTAAAATTAATTTCATTTAAAGATAAACAATAATAAAATTATGCATTCCTTATAATTAACTTTTCCACTCTATATTTGTTTAACAGTCTTGTGAAGCAATAAGTGCTATATTGCTCTGACTTCTTATTCAAAATAAAGATCTGGTAAAAATACAATTTAGGGGCAACCTGAATCCCTGACTTTCGTACTAATATAGTACTGCATATCATTAGATATCCTTATTAACTTAATGAATCTTTGAAAAGGGAAGTACAGCCTATGTAGGATCAATGATGCTTGCCTTTAGATGAGTGGTTCCCAAAGTGGGAGGTACCGCCCTCTGGGGGGCAGTGAGATGATCTAGAGGGGCGCTGAGAGGCAAGGGGGATGGCAGGGGGGCGCTAAGAGGCAAGGGGGGCGGCAGGGGGCGCTAAGAGGAAAGGGAGGTGGCAGAGGAGTGCTGGAGGTGGCCCCTTTGTTAGAGTGATGTTTTTCTGCGTTTCAAGCGCTGGGTGTTGTCTTGCTCCCCCCGCAAAGTCACAGGTAGTCCGATTCCGACATGCGAAGGCGGAAGAAACGAGTCGGCTTGTTCCTAACCCAAAGTCCAGAACCGGTATCGCCCCACTGGGCAGGGGGGGAAGCCCCTTCCCACTAACCACAGTTCGTGCTGACCCGAGAGCCTTCCCGTGGTGCACGTGCTACTTTGGGAGAGGATGGGAGGTTCCACGCAGGTGGTTTAAGCAAGTGGTGTGGCAATGTAGTCCAGGAGGAGGGAATGAGAGGTAGCGATCCGCCCTCCAAAGAACGCCCTCCCCCTCCCCCTCCATGCTGGGATTTTATAGGGAAGCGATGTAGGGCAGGTAAAGCTGGGTCCACAGCCCGCAGCTCCGCATTGGAGGCTTACAGAGGGGACATGGGTCAACAGCGCATAGCTCCACATCGGAGGCTTACAGAGGGAACACGGCCCAGGATTTCTCTTTGGAGGCTTGCTCGTGCGCGCGCGCACACACACAGGGGGAGAGAGAGGGAGAGAGAAGCTGCATTGGGGGTGGGGGAGGAGAGGGAAGAGAGGGGGGCCAACTTTTCTGGGCGACTTGGGAAAGAAGCACCGCCAACCCCCTTGTAGACCTGGCTGGCCTCGGCTCATCCCCCACATGCCCACGGGGCTGCCCAAGTGAACTCCCAGTCAGCGTCTAAGTGGCTGCGAGGACTCGCCTGGCCCCACCTGGGCAGCTTCAGGGGCTCCGCTCCAAAGCCTCGGAACCTCAGATGCTCCGCAATCCCCAAAGTCTCGGAAGCCAGCACCTTTCAAGTGAGCGGCCAGAGCCGACACGCTCCATGGAGCGGTGCTCTTGTGCTCTTTCACCCACGGGAAGCCCCCGTGATGGTGCCTCTCTCTCTCAAAAGCCGAGACTTTTGGCTTCTCTTTACAAAGTTTCCCAGGATGCAACTTTTCTGACACCCCTCCCCCACCCCGGGAGGAGATCCCAGGAGAACCAGCTG
This sequence comes from Natrix helvetica, assembly GCF_964273705.1. Lineage (NCBI taxonomy): Eukaryota > Metazoa > Chordata > Lepidosauria > Squamata > Natricidae > Natrix > Natrix helvetica. The sequence goes on from NC_138550.1 coordinate 51,073,919, forward strand.
AGTCCACTTGTTCCCACACATCATGGGAACTCCGCCACAGGTTTCAAATTTGGGGAGGGGGGCTCTCTGGATCAAAGCTGGAGGGCGCTAAACTCTGCCTTGATTTTCCCTTCCTGCCTGGGGGTTGCTCCTTTCTACCTTTTCTTGAAAATCCCCTCCCTCCCTCCGCTTCCTTCCCCCCCTCTCCCTGATTCATCCTTCTCTGAAGATTGGGGGAGGGAGGGAGGGAAGGAGGAGAAGCAGAGAAGGGGGTCAGAAGAGTCGTGGACAGCTCCCCCTTTTTTGTTTAAACAGCCTTGGTTGCTGGAGGTGAAATTCCGCTTCCCCCTCACCCCACCTCCCCAGGGGGAGATCCCCCTGCGAGAGGTGGGAGGAGGAGTGATGCAAGATTTGGAGCAAGAGAAGCCTATATCAAAGCAAAGGCTCAGGGACATACGTATGTGGGAGGGGGGAATTACAGTGGGTGGTAAGCAGCAGCAAGGTAGCTTGCTACTGCTTGAACCTTCGTGGCTCTGCCTCCCCCCCAACTCCACTGCTTTAGATGATGCACAAGAAAATGTAATCTAAGAATAATGTACATGCAGATGAAAAAGTCAAGAAGATATCTTCAATATATCTAGAACAGTGGTTCCCAATGTGGGGCCCACGTCCCACAGGGAGGCAATTTGATTTTTAATGGAGGCAATTTGTACCTTGTTTAAACCAAATTAATGGCCTTTTAGGCTTCCTCCACGTGAATAGAATTAACTTTTCGAGTAAAGTAAGAATTGTATGTCACCGGAGGGGGGCATCAGGATTTTAAAGATGCTTAGGTGGGGCATGGCCAAAAGTGGTTGGGAAACACTGATCTAGAAGAATATCTATTTTAAAAGATATTATCATAATTTAGACTTTTTGAACTGAGGCACACTGTATTTAAAAAATGCTGTAATTCTCCCCATTACATAAGAACTGGCAACCAGTTCTTATTCTGAAATGGAAGTAAATAATTTTGAATTTTTGTGTGTGTGATTACATGTCAGGATAACAGGTAGGAGGAAGAGTGCACAGGCTTATCGTGACCTTGGTTAATTACTAACATGCTAAAACATGATATTCCAAAAGATCAAGATGTTGCCCCTTGGATATATGTGGATTAACGTAATTGTTCTTCTTTGTTCTTTATCATTACGGTAAGTACTGAACATGAAATAATCTGGGTAAGATTCATCCTACAATCCTGTAAAAGGTATAATGGAGGAACAAATGCATAAAGGCTGATCACCATTCCTCATATGTTGAATTCTGTGGGGCTGCTATCATTCTGTGATACTATTATTTATAGTAAGTATATATATTCCATACACAGTCTATGTAGGTAGGCCTGCATATCATCATCATCATCATCATCATCATCGTCATTTTAGCCATTGTCTATCCTCTGCAGGATGAAAGCCTTTTCTGTGTGTCTGGCCTGCAATTCATGCTGATGTCGTTGATCCATCTTGTTTTAGGTCTCTTTCGTGGATGCTTTTTTTCCCAAGAGGGATCCATTTCATGACTGCCTTGATCCACCTGCTATCAGTTCTTCTTGCTATATGACCAGCCCATTTCCATTTCAATTCTTTTATTTTCCTGATTATATCATATACAGTACTTTCGTTTGTTCTCTAATCCATGTGCAGGTCTTTCTTTCTTGTCTTGAAATGCCGAGCATGTATTTTCCATGGCTCTTTGAGCCACTTGTAGCTTTTGTGTCAATTGTGAGGTTAGTGTCCATGTTTCACCGGCATATGCTAGAGCAGGTAGCATACACTGATCGAAAACTTTTGTCTTCAGGCATAGGGGGAGGTCGTTCTTGAAAATTATGCTTAGCTTCCTGAATGGCCACCAACCACATATAACACAGCATTCCTTTACCTTATCACCTTCCATTGAGATCCATTGGATAAGGTAGTGGTCTACTATGTCTCATTCTCCAGATTTAATGTTTTTCCTTTCTTTGTTGAATTTATTAAACATAACCTGGCTCTCTTCAGGTATATTTTTTAGCCAAATGGTTCTCCTGCTTACATAGTTAAGCACTATATATGTCTACAGTATGTGTTTGTTTGTATGTATACTGTACAATCTAGAACTTTAAGATCACAGATCTTTGTGAGCAGAGCTTATTCTTTGTGTTTCTAAAGAGGTATGTTATATGACTGTGCAAGGTATTTCTTGCCACCAAAGTAAAGGGGTGAATGCATCATTATTCGTGGGGGAGGCTTGAGAGCCAATCTGCAATATATTCAAGAATGGCTTATGATAGTAAATGTGGCAAAACTCTGATTAAAAGCAGCACCTGTGAAAATAGTTCAGATGCTCTCTAGGAGTCATTCCAATCATGCCAATTCCATTCTTTATAGAATATGTGGTTAAGTAAGTGCCTTTTCAATAACGTTGTTTTTACAAGAAACCAGCCAGGAAATCCATCAGCAGGTTACCTTATTTCTTCAAATCCTATATTATCCTGTTTCATTCAAAGATTCCTCTTACTAATTTACCACTTCCGTGAAAATTACATACACCAACAGATGATATTATTAATATCCTGTACAGTAGTGATACTTAGCTACCTATGTGTAACCTCTTCTTGAATTTTTTTTTTGCAAAATGTATACAGAGATTTTGAGACTTTGTTTTTTAATTACTGTTAAACTATAGCTGTCCATATCTTTCCACAACTGCATTTGTTCAACTTCATTCAAGAAAGTTGCTAGATTTGGAACACTATATTGCTGAGTTTAGGAAGAAGTCAGTGTCTGGATTTCATTAGGAAAACTGGATAATCCATTTTAATTAAAATTAAATTTAATTACATTTAATTGGTTATTTTCTGTTGCCCTGTTTGTTATGTCAAATCTTTAAAAATCTATGTGACTGCTTGTTCAATGCAACTCTCTTTGACCTTTACATGGTTGCCTATGGGCGTATCTAATGTGAATGCTTAATTGAGAGAACTGTTCTAATAGGCTTTTACTAAGTGGGAAACTATAATTATTTCATTTACTTTGTCTTTCCCCCATTTTACAAGTCTGCTGATCAATTGGAAAAAAAAAACAGGTGATCTGAGCAGACCAGATATACACATAAAATACATTTGGTACCCATTATAACACCATAATCTGCTAGGAAAATCTGGCGTCCAACATTTCCAAAAAAGATAAACAATCTATTATTGTGACACTGCATATTATTAAGTATTGTAATATGGAATTATGTCATGATTACACTTATGTATGCTATCTAAATCAGACATACAAACTGCTCATATGCTTATTTCCATTTTTTTTTCTTATGAATAGTAGTCTTGAACAGAATCAAATAAGCAATTAAATGCTTATTATGGTGATTGGCCCCTGCTAATAATACAAATTAAGGACATAAGCAGAGAATTTATTGTAATTCATTGTAGGCATTTTTACATTGCTGCTGGCTCTTCCCCCAAATGCCTCAAAAGAAATTTGAAGAAATATTGCAATCAGTTTCACTCCGGTCAAAATTAATGAGCAAACACTGCTGACCTTCCACAACAAGCAAACAAACAAGCAAGCAAGCTCCCATATTCACTCCATCAGAAGATAGAGGGTTTGCTTTTACTGATCCCAGCGTGTCCTTACTTCACTTTGTTTGCATTTGTCTGGTCATATGTACACAAACACACACACACACACACACACACACACACACAGAGAGAGAGAGAGAGAGAGAGAGAGAGAGAGAGAGAGAGAGTTTCTGTGAGAAAGAGTTAAAAAAAATATCAAGATGTCCCTTGAAGTCTGAAAACCTTAGATTTGGAAATCAGGAAACATGGTGCAACAGAGGTTTCATATTGCCCTGAAATAAATTGGCTCAGCTCTCAAATAGCCAATCTTGAAATACCACAGAGATTTACAGCTCTTCAGATTGCAGCAAATATCATATGTACAAGTCTTTTACTCTTAGCTCTCAAAGAAGTATAATTGGGAGTATTTCTTTCATTTATTTATTTGCAACTGGTCTATTCCAAAGTGTTGGTTGTAAATGTGCCGTCTGATTGTTGGAAAGCAAGCAGCCAGTATAGAGATGACCCAGTAAGGACCTGGATTCTTGTAGGATTTAAGCCTTTGCTTCCTATAATAGATTTTTCATACAAATAACAGATGGAGGAATAAAATGTGGAAAGGTGCAGCCCTGGACTTCAGTGGGGGAAGATTGGATGAATAATAGATGTATCATTTAGTTTCAGACTGAAAATCAAAATGTCATCTTGCCTTCAATAAATATTCTCTTCTTGATATCTACTGAAAGCAGAAAAAGATGACATTTTAATTGTCACATTGTAATAATTTAATCAACAAAGGTTGACTTTTTTCATTTTTAATGCACCATCCTGATAGTACTACTGAAAGAATGCTGTAAATAGATCAAATAACTAATCAACCTGTAGCTTTGGATAAAGATTTTATATAGATTTTATATTTTATAAAAAAATTAAACCCTGCTGATAGGAATGATTTTTAAAAAAATAATAGATAAAACTTAAATGTTTAGTGAACTGGTTGATTATGAGATGTTCACAAGAATGAGAGAAGCTCTTCAGCTCTACCTAGGCAATGGTATTAAGAATTGTACTACTTATGATATTGAAAATATTAAAACCTATTTATAGTTGGAATCCTCCAATATTTGTAAAATCTTCTTTTAACATTGTACAATTTGGCAGTCTTCCTGTTATGATAACAAATCCCATTTTTCAGCTATGTACCATATGATAAATGTGAATTATAAGAAACTAAGAATATGATACATCATAAAAGCACCCAACTTCCTGTTTGGTGAATAACTTTGTTACCTAATTAAGTTTGTGTACACAGATTGTGATGAAACAGTCAAAAAGATGGGGGGAGAGGAGGATAAGAGAAAAGTCACTCATTAATAAAGAACATGAAAACTTTTTATCTATAAAAGGAGAAAGTTATGATACACAGCATTAAACGTTACAGAAGTGATGGAAAAACAAAAGGTTAAACCAAGTGGAAAGTACTATCTCTTATCAGCCATCCAACAAATAGAAGTTATAGATGATGCTTTCCACAATCTTTTTTAAAGGTCCATAATAGTAAATTTTTCTGGGAATGTAATTTGTATTGTGATCCTGTAATCCAGTTATCCAAGACAAATGTATGCTAGGTGAGAAAAATCTGATAAGTGTAATCCTTCCAAAAGATCTCTGACCTGCCTTTCTGCAACTTTCTGCTTTAGAGAGTGGAGAAAATAATAAATTCACTCATATTAATCAATGCTATTAAATAAGTTGATGTCTCTGCTTTAAGTTTAATATGTAAAACAAATGCAGAGACTTTCTTTTTACCAGGCCCATGCTTTATTTGTTGATGATATATCAGTGGGGAGACAGGTAATATGGCTATCAATATCAAGTTAATACAAGAATGAATAAATCTAGTTTCATTCCTTTGGGGGCAATTATGGAAGTTTGAAGCCTTAGGATTTTTCATTAAGAAGGAAAATCACACTGAGAGCTAATTTGGGGTAGTGGTTAAAGCAGCAGGTTGGAAATTAGGACACTGAATTTTAGCCCTGCCTTAGACATGAAAGACAACTGGGTGACTTTGAGATAATCGCTTTCTCCAGCCCTAGAAAGGAGACAATGGCAAACCAAATCTGAAAATATTGTCAAGAAAACTGCAGGGAGTAGTGCAAGCAGTCACCAGGAGTCAATAGACTCAAAGATGAGAGGGAGGGAGGGAGAAAAAACATGTACTGAAAAGCTCACTTTGAACTTAAAAAATAGGTTGTAAAAAACTCAAGACGGTGAGAGTAAAAGAGTAGATATCTTCTCATCTCAGGAGAAGATAGTGGAGCCAGTGCTCAAGAAAGGTATGATTTTAAAAAAAAGACTGTAAAAGTACTATCACAATTAATTATGAGAATGATTTGACAATGGCAATGAAGATGATTGGAGAAGGTCATGATGAATAGAGGTTAGTGAAGGATGCTACAAAGAACATTTTAGATGTATTCAAAGTAACAGGAAATGAAATAATATCCCAGCTCCTTGGTGAAGGTGACTAAAGGATAACATACAATAAAACAGAAAGTAGATACTGAAAATCTGTTTTAATTGTTGTCTAAGGTAGGAATATCTAACATAAGAATTTGAAAAAAGAAGACTGAAGGCTACTTTACTTTGAATATAAAAAAATAGTCAGGAAAAAACCTACTGACTTGGAAAGAGTTCAGATCTAAACTAAGTCTTAATAGGAGAGACTTTTGTTTAGCCAAGAGTGATTAAGGAAGAACATTATTGCATCTTTTAAAAGAGTTGCCTCTTGTCACTGCAAGACTGCAGGACATGGAATAATGTTCTTAAATTCCAGGAAGGCATATATAATTGAATATTAGGAAAACTCCCTAAGAGTGAGAGCAGATGGACAGTGCAACCAATTACTTCCTGTGATTTAAATTGCTCCCTGTGTGGGAGATGATAAATTTCTCTTTGTGGGATGTCTTAAAACAGAGATTGCGTTTAATCTGAATTCCTGAATAGGATTTGATAGCCAAATGGTTTTTTTTTTTCAAAATATATGATTTTATAAAATATTTTTAAGTTATAAAAGCAAACAATCTGGTTCATATTTTGTTTCTCATTCTTACATAATGAAATATGGTGTGCATTTAAGGGTTTGTTTTATATAACCTTTACACCAGTCACATCAATTTGTTCTTTTAACATTACATTATGTCCGGGAGATCGCTTCCGGTTTCTGAAGGTAACAGACGTTGGTCCGCTGTTCGCTTCTCCGGTGGGCTCCTTTTAGGAGCACAGGCAGTCTTGGAGGGACCACCTGCCGTAGGGCAGCTTGCTGGAACCCTCCGGATAGGCAGCAGCCATGGGAGGGTTTCCAGTTTCGCCTCAGGAGCCAGGGAGTGTAGGGGGTGCATAGCAGCACCTTCGCTGAATGGATTCCAGAAGGAAAGAGTTTACTACATGCAGCAGCTGAAGTGCTGGAGGTGAGAAGTTCGCTCCAATCTCCTTAACTGCTTTTAATTGATGAGCAGCGGCTTTTTTGTAAATTGCAGATTCAATCTGTTTGAAGTAGGAAGATTGGAGGGGCGTTGCTTTTTTCTTCTACCCCTCTCAGGCAAAGCGGCATTTGGATTATCTCTCAATCTCGGAATGGAGAGAGAGAGCAAAAGGTTGAATTAGCCCCTTGAACTAACTATGTGAAAGGATTTTTATCATAATTGCAAGAGCTGATTGCTGAGTTGTTTTGAAAGATTTATGGAAGTTTTTGATGTTCTGCTCCTGATTCCAAGGGGGAACTAAGATGGCCTGCTTCCGTCTTCTTCTTCACACTTATAAATGAAGTTTGCCTTTTGAAACTACCTTTGAAGAAAGTCTGGCTTTATATTATCTCCCCTGAAGGACTCTTGGAGCCTCTCCTGTTACGTGGTCTTTCTGGATTTGGATTATTTGATTTCTTTTTTTTTTTTTTGAGTGACTTCTTGGCTTGGAACTGTGACAGAGGGTTAATTTTCACTTTTGGATTTGCCGGTCTTCTCGGACTCGCTCGGCTGCATGCTTCACAGACGCCATTTCTTTTGCAAAAGATGTATACTTTTTCTGAACTTAGACAATGGGGCCCAGAAAACCACCTACAGGCAAAGCAGCCTCGGCACTGACTTCTTCTACATCCAGTCCAATGATTCAACAGACAAAAAATTCATCATTTTTACAAGAAAGGACTGGAGAGAGTTCAAAAGATTTATCTGTTACTCAAGTGTTTCAGGCTCTTATGCAGGGACAAAATGAGTTGAAAAAGGAGGTAGCAGATTTTAGAGAAGAGCTTAAAAGTGTGCAGCAACAAATAACAGAAAATAAACAGAGAATTGGTGTGCTGGAGGAGGGCGCGGTTGGGCTGGGGGGGGGAGGTTAAGGCAGTCCAGAAGGGGAATATAGAATTGGAAAATTTTATGGCAAAGATAGAACTTGAAAGAATGCCCTTCTGTCTCAGATTCCAGAACTTACCGGAGACAGAAGATGAAGATCTTAAGGATATTATGAGTACAATTTTAGCAGAATATATTAAAAGAGATAAAGAACAGTTGTGGTGGGATATGGATGTGGTTTATAGGATTAATTCAGCATATGCCAGAACACATAATGTTCCAAGGGAAGTACATGTTAAATTTCTTAGGAAGACTACGAGGGATGAGATTAGAGGGGCTCAAAGCGGGGCATCACTAAAATATAAAGATAAAGAAATTGCCATTCTTAAGCAAATTCCGAAAAAAATTAGAGATAAGAGGAGGAAGTATTCCTCCTTATCAAAGAAATTATATAATAAAGGAATTTGGTTTAGATGGTTATTGCCAGAAGGAATGCTGATCCTCTGTGAGGGAAACAGAATTAGAATTAACACAGTTGTGGAGGCAGAGGCCTTCATTAAAAAACATAGTGCCCTCCTAGAGGACGGAAATATAAGAAGTAGTAAAAAAGGTGACAATACACAAGACATGAAGGAGGGAGGAGCTGCGGCTCTGCCTTGGGACAGGGGGGAGGGAACAATAATGGAAAGACTCAGGTCACAAAAATAAATATATCTGGAATATTATTGTAATTGTTGATATATTAGAAAGTGGCAAAAGAGATGATTGAACACATGGTTGATACAATGTATAATAAGATGCTGTTTCTGCTTATCTTTTATCTTTTTTTTTCTTTCTGTAAAAGTTGTGAGAATTGGAAAGATTCCTACCTCTAGCACGATGGAGCTGCCAAAATTTTTTTTGGTATATCCACCTACCCTTTTCCCATAAATTTTAAAAACCAATAAAATTCTTTAAAACGAACATTACATTAAGTCTTATAATATTAGCATATAATATCAGCATATAAAACTCTCTTGAAAGGCAGATACCCATTCAGATTTAAACTGTTCAGCATACTTGATAGTAACGTTTAAAAGAAACACTTTCATACAATACAATACAATACAATACAATAGTAGAGTTGGAAGGGACCTTGGAGGCCTTCTAGTCCAACCCCTGCCTAGGCAGGAAACGCTATACCGTTTCAGACAGATGGCTATCCAACATCTTCTTAAAGACTTCCAGTGTTGGGGCATTCACAACTTCTGGAGGCAAGCTGTTCCACTGATTAATTGTTCTAACTGTCAGGAAATTTCTCCTCAGTTCTAAGTTGCTTCTCTCCTTGATTAGTTTCCACCCATTGCTTCTTGTTCTACCCTCAGGTGCCTTGGAGAATAGTTTGACTCCCCCTTCTTTGTGGCAACCGCTGAGATATTGGAACACTGCTATCATGTCTCCCCTAGTCCTTCTTTCTCTTAAGCTAGACATACCCAGTTCCTGCAACCGTTCTTCATATGTTTTAGTCTCCAGTCCCCTAATCATCTTTGTTGCTCTTCTCTGCACTCTTTCTAGAGTCTCCACATCTTTTCTACATCGTGGCGACCAAAACTGAATGCAGTATTCCAAGTGTGGCCTTACCAAGGCATTATAAAGTGGTACAGACAGCTTTGTGGTGGCATATGTATACCTGGGTTAAGATTACTATAAAAAGAAAACATGTTTATCCTATATAATCAGTGGTATATAAGGACAAGGTACTTTAACTATAAGAACAGTACCAAACCAGCATCCTTTAATAAATAGGACATTTGATGCACTGTCGTATAAACAATAAAATATTTACAATGATAAAGCAAAACCTGGAATTTGTTAAACATCCTAGGAACCAGATAAGGCAAGAGTTCCAACATTGCCTGCCATGAATCTCTTGATAGAATACTGCACAATTGTCTTTGCAGCATTCCTTTTAGAACAGAAGTCAACAATTTTCTTCAAAGTTCCAGAAATATAGGCACCTGTCTCAGGTTGGCACTGGTCTCTGATGAAGAATGGGCCTTAGTCCTACCAAAGTGAATCCACAAATGTTTGCATCGTCACCATTGTTTAAAATCAGAATGTGTCAAAAGATAAATTTTGAAGCATGTTGAATTCAAGAAAGATCAAAGAAAACAAGTGCTTATTATCTTTTTTAAAAAAGGAGTCTGTTATTTATCAAGCACCATTTGATTACCAATACAGCATTGCTAACTGATAGCAAGAATAATTTAAATTGACTCCAGTAGCAATCTCCAAATTTTATATGTACCTTTTGCTGTCTCAAAGACACATGCCTCAAGTTAATATGTTACTCTGAATATATGCAAATATTAACCTTGCAACGAGCAGGACAGAAAGTAACTGAAAAACAAACTGTTTAGAAGAAACACTATACAGAAATTCAATATACTCACATTTGGGCTTAAGCGTCTAGTTGCTAAGGAACCTACTTCATGCATTCAAAAGAGAGTTGCAAAAGTTGAATACTCATCCTAATGCTGTTTCTTGTCTCATTGGAAAAACAGCTATTTTTTTAAAAAAATAAAAAAGCTTTTCTTTCAAAAAGAAAAAGAAAAACCTGCACCTTTTGAGTTTTTCCTTTTGACATTTTTACCTTTAAACTCTTATGTTTACATTCTGTACCATGAGCAGTGATTCATTCTCTTTCAAATACATTAGATGAGGACCTAAACATATTTCTTCATTTCCAGGCATATTTATTTATTTTTTCCCTAGATAAAAATACATAATTTTTCCAACTGAAACAAATAATTCACTGGGAAATCTGCAGTGAATTTAAAATACACAATTTGCAGCTTAAACAAATTGAGGTATCTTGGTTGAAATGAGCAGATGCTACAGTAGTTTTCTTTCATCGTGCTATGCCATCATGCAGTGTTGGTATAGCATGATGTGTAATTCATCCAGTATGGTTTGTAAATCATAATTGAGTCCTCAGTTTTATATGTAGATCAGGCTACTGGGGTTTAAGTAATCAAGGTTAAAATAAACATGACCTATGAATCTAACCTATGTTATATCACCTGGATGTAGCCAGACTTGAAACAAGACATAACAACGAGGACAGAATGTACATGATGTGAATATTATTATAACTACATGGTATAGTAACCAAACAATATATATGAAGCAGGCACACCTTGACAAACATCTACCTTAAAAGTCAGTGCAACTAAGTTAAGTATTGTGATGGGTACGCATAAAATGACTCATGTTACTTGATGAACTATGCAAAATATGATGGTACCCAATTTATTTTCATATTATTTTAATAAACTGATTAGTCTTCATTCTTACACTCCCACTTTGTACTGTATAATGAATGGGAGGAAAGAGGTAGCCTTTACTAGTCCAGTTTGCCATATTCATATTCATTCAACACATCAACTTTTGCTTTTTTTGTTTTAAGAGATGATTAAGAAGATTAGAACAAGACAGTTGCTTTTTGTTATAACTGGATGGGTACTTATCACCTTCTTGATTTATGAAACATGGCTGAATCCACATATCTTATTAAACAATGGTTTGCTTAACCAGGATTTATAGAAAAATTGGCTGAGGCTGCATAATGCAACAAAACAAGAAAAAAACACCAAGCCACCATATTATGGATTGGCACAAGATGTAAAATAAGTCATTGAGAGAAGTAAAGTAAATAACAATTTGTTACCTAATTTTAGAGATTAATTTTGTCAATGGAATTTAACTGTGCATGAAATTATGTTTTTAAAATCTGCAAAACATGGTGGTACTTTCCTGTCCTGAAACTTTCTGTTCAAAAGGTATTTTTATATTTACTTCAAGAACATACGTATAGCACAAGTACAGCACGACTAGAACATCATAATATTTCAAGTATTTAGAGTAACAGAAAAAAAACACACAGCTTGGGTATTTTTTTTTCTTTCGCTACTCCCTCAACCAGAGTAACTCATTCCACAAATTATCCCAGGCCCTTCTTTTTCTGGCACTCTCCAGTGCTGTAGCAGAGGAAGGGAACTAATGGAAAGTTATGTGTTTTTCTGAAAGAAGGAGAAGTGGAAGAACACTCCGAACAAGACATTTGAAGCAAAAACTCAGTTTTTCTTATAAGATGTTCTGTTACACAAACACTGCCACATGCTCCACACCAAAGCCATGCCCCCAAACCGGTTTAGCCAATCTTTCCAAAACAACATTCAGGATGCATTCCAAAAGTAGCAGGGATAAGACTTGGCAGACTGGGAGACCGGTTTCTATCTTGTGGATAGTGAGGTACTGCAACCCCACCCTTCACCTAACCTGGTGCACTATTCTGCGGCTGTGTTTACATGTGGTTTGAATTTATGTTCTTCTCCCTTGAGCCACACATGTTGTGCCTCACCAATTTTATTACTGCTTTCCCTCCATGCTGAAAATGCCATGTTAAGTCGCCAGCAGTTATGCAGGAAGGCTGTAAGCTTCCTAAAACTGTATCACACTATTGGTTCCTACTTAATATCAGATAACAGATACAACTCTGGATCTGAGTCAAAGAAGCTCAGAATCCTTTTACTTGCTTATGTCACATTTATCTAATAACTTGAAAGCACTTAAAGGAGAAAAAGGAATACGGATGCAATCTGATGGATTACTGATTTTTCTATTCATATCTTATTTCACTGAGCACATATTTTTAAATATTCCAGCAACCTTCAGCAATAGCTCATGCCAATGTACCTGGTTAAGTTAGAGCCCTAAGAGAAATTTAATGTATCACACTTAGGTGCCAACTTTAAAATGGAAAATATTCTATGGCTTACGGAATTGTTCCAGAAGCTGAATTAGCAAAATCGGTTAGGGTAAGGATAAGTAGAAGTTGCATCGAATATCTTATCAGATTCCAGGTGGAATAAAAACATAAATGTTGTGAGATCCCTGAAAGATATGCAAAGCACATATATCAGGATTTTATGACATTATCATGAGGTGTTAGGCATGCCTGTTCTATGTTACAGTTAAAGATCAATTTCCAATTTAAGTGGATTCTGAGCAGAATTGGTCTCTAATAGGAGACCAATTTATCTAATGTTTATAAAAAGCACAAGTAAGAATAGCTGCATAGACACTTGCAGTTGAAGACTGAATCCATAACCATATATACGAAAGGCATGCAACTTTCAGCACCACTCTTATGATGCTGTTGTCATTTACCCATCCTTGCAGTCCCCTTTGATGCTTCTGCAATGTGATATCAAGAAAACCCATAAACAAGGTACTTCTGTGATAACGCTTGCCTTCTCCTTGAAATTCCTAATATATAGATACAATAATTGTTGGATCTTCCAGCAATTATATGATATATACATTTAAATTAGGTTTTCATTAGTGTCTCAGTCAACCAGGTCATGGTTGTCCCAAAGGTGCTTTTTTCCCCCCAAGAAGCAACTGGACTTTCTGAAGCTTCTTCAGCTCTGACTGGATAGTGGGGAATGGAAGGATTTATACTCCTTGCAGACTGCTGGACAACTGGACTTGGCTAAATAATGCAAATGTCCAGCTGTCTGCAAGGAATATAAATCCTTCCATTTTCTACCATCCAGTCAGGGCTGAAGAAGCTTCTTGGATGAGAAGCAAAATGTCTTCAAAGAAAAACCAGAAAGTCCAGTTGCCTCTTGAGAAAAATATATATGCACCTTTGGGTTTTCATTAGTATTCCAGTAGAGCAGCTTATGCAAAGTGCTGGTGTGAATAGAAGTTAAACCAGAACCTCAACTATAACTCACTATTAACTTCATAAAGTTCAGGAGGAAGCCGCATAATCATCTGACACACCTGCTATGAAACAGTATTGAAAATGGAAGTCAGTGTTCTTGGACTCCCTCAGCCATGGCCCCTTCCCCAACTTACCTCCCGGGTGAAGAGAACAGCAGCATCGTAATGCTCATCATGATCATCATCTAATTGATTGTGCTGGTGCTGCCACTTGCAGAAGTTTTTGAGTGTGGTGGCTGCATTCTTGGTGATCTCTAGACCTTTCTCCTTGTCCCCCAGCACCACGACCTTCACAACCACCAGGCGGATGTGATTCTCAATGCTGGCATGTCCATAGAGCCGAGAAGCAATGGTGGCCAAGGTGAGCAAGTAGTGTTGGAGGCCTTTGCCATACTTTTTGGTCATGGAGTCATCGGCCACCAAGAGAAGTTCTACCTGCCTGGCTCTAGAGATAGAGCGTTTCCTTCTTTTCCTAGAGTCCACAGGAGGGGCAAGAGTGGTAGAGGAAGGTGCCATTCTGGTGGTCAGGTCTATTCCCAGTTTCTCCTCCTGCCCTTGGGCCAGTTCCTTTTCATCCAAAAGGGGGGTCCTGGAAGAACCATGAGTCTCACAGCTGGGGCGGGAAGGCAGTGTTTCAAAGCTGAAATGATCCCTGAAGAAGAGATGGAGTATCTGAGCAGACACATCTCCATAGATCCAGTCGTGAGAAGCCTTTTCCTCTTCTGTTATACCTTTGCCCCGGAGCAAAGGTTTCACCGTGTAGCGGGCGTGCTTGACCGCAAAATAGCCATCTAAGCCACCACAGAGATTGAAGACTGCCAGAGACTGGGCACTCCCATCCACCGTGCCCCGATAGTAGCAGTGACCCTTGCCCTGGAGCAGCTGCTCGGTGGTTCCAAGCAACGAGTCCTTCTCCAGATCTAAAAGGAAGCGCTTCCCATCCAGGTAGAGGATGTAACCCACCTTGCCTCCTCCGGAATAGGTCTGGTCTATGCTTTCTACTACCCCGCTAGGTCGCTGCTCCCGGAGAAAAGGTCGGAGGAGCCGAGTCGTTCCCGGAGCCGCAACCGCTTTGGATTGCTGCAAAGCTTTATCATAGGCAGGTGCTGAAGTTGCTGGGGAAACTCTGGCGGCGGCAGCAGCAGCGGCAGCTTGTAAGCTTGCAGCCAGCGGCAGCAGCAGCGAGCAAACAATCTTCAGTTGCATGGTGCTGAGCTCCGGGACCGGCGATGCGATGGCCGGGCAGGGGACGGCCGAGCGGGGCGAAGACCGAGCGTTTGCAAAAGAGGCGGCGGCGGAGGCAATCGTTTTGGTTTTCCTCACTGGCTTTGGGGAGAGAGACGCCGCGCTCCCCGCCGCCAGCAGGCATGGGAGAAGTTGAAAGTCTTCAACACTTCACTTGGCGGCCGACGAGTCATCCGGCTGAGGGAGCCAGCGGCAGTTGCAAGCCACGCTCCGACCGGAGGAACCCCTCGATTCCTTCCTCCCCTTGTTTTATTCTTGCTCTTCTCCCTTCTTCGGTCGTTTGGCGGAAGGAAGGGGAGCGAGGGAAGGAGCGGGAGGGCAGAAAACAAGCCCTCGCTTGCCGGCTAAGGGAGCGGGGCGCGGGGGAAGGGAGAGACAGATGTCCCAGGTTAAAGTGACGAGCCTCCTCTTTTGAGTTGACGGGCGGCGGCGGCGGAGGCGGTTAGCCCCAGTCTGCCGAAGCGAACCAGAAGAACCCGGCGAGCGCTGTGAAGATGAGAGGAGGTGGAACAATGCATTTATAGCGGAATGCCATCCTGCAATGGCAATTTCAATAATTCGTCATTGCAGGCTGCCTCTTAAAGGGAGAGCTTCGAAACATCCACTCCCACACTTCCTTCGGAAGGGGGTGGGGGAGAAGAGCAGGGCAGGGGGTCACGGAGGTAAGGAAGAAAGAAGGCGAGGAGCGGGGAGGGGGGAGAGACCTGGGAGGCGATGTTTGACTAAGAAAGGGGAGAATTCCCAAGTTTCCTTCTGAATCGCTTCAAGCTGCAGCCTTTTCGGGAAAAGGCTGCTATTTCTTCAGCAGTCAGGTTGACGAGACACTTTCCCTTCAGCCCCCTCTTTCCGTCCGGCCAATTTCGACATTGCTCTCGTTATGAGCCATGTCAGTGAGGTGGTGCGACAACTTTGTGGGTAGAGGAGAAAGACTGTCTCTTGCTGAGAATTTCTCCGCAGAAGTTCAGGGAGCAAAAACAGAAAAAGAAAATACTACGTTAACGGGGCTTTTTTTTTTTTTTTTTTTTTTTTTTTTGCAACCAGTGACTGACTCTTAATGTTGTAAGCTGCCCAGAGTCTCCTCGTGGGCCAAAGGGGGGCAAACGAATTTAATAAAGAATACCCATTATGACACCATCATTTTGTCTAAAGGAGCCTCCCACTTCTATGGAAAAGCAGCATCATTCCACCAGAATTTGGTGTAAGAGAAAGAAAATTAATTCATCCAACCTTTCCTTTGTCTCCTTAGCTTAAGGCAGGGGTGTCCAAACTTGGGAACTTTAAGACGTGTGGACTTCAACTCCCAGAATTCCCCAGCCAGTTCTGGGAGTTGAAGTCCACACATCTTAAAGTTCCCAAGTTTGGACACCCCTGGCTTAAGGAGAACTGGAGAAGTCAACTGTCAGTTTGGAAGGTCTGTGATTTCCTCAATTTCCCAGAGAGCAGCAAATAATTAGGAAGAATTAACTCTTACTGCAATATATGTGGATTATATTTTATTATGGTGTAAGCCACAAGGAGTCACCTCGAACCACAAGATAAGTAGCATATAAATTTAATAAATAATTAGAGGTCCTAGGTGAGCTTGCTTGTTTCCTTGCAGATGTTTCATTACCCAGGTAACTAGGCAACATCATTAGTGCTAGTTATTATTAAATAAATACAGTTTAATAGTAATTTGAATTTGTTTATACCTTTTCCTCTCTCTCTCTCCCCACTAAGGCAAATGTCTTAAGATATTCTTTATTTATTGAGCTGTTACATCACCATCTTTTAAAATGTCACACAATGGTTGTAAGGCCATATTAAAAATCAGAGGTAATAAAAAAAGATAGATAATTACAAATGTGTGATGCAATCCCACCATTTTAATGATATGATCCATGTAATAAAGGGGAAAATTTTGATCCATGGCTGTCACAGTCATTTTAAGCACTTCATCTAGAGTTGGACTAAGGAAAATGAAGCAACATTATGGACTCATGAAGAGTAAGTCATAAGCAAGCACAATCTGTCATTACTTAATATTGGCATTGATCATGGGGCAATTCAACTGAGACATCACTTAGCTACTAATTTCCTATTTCTTAGAACTATTACTAATACAAACCAATATCAGTTTTTTTTTTTTTTTCAAAAAGTTTTATTGGTTTTTTAAAAAACATTTATGTGGAAAAGGGTAGGTGGAATTACAAATTTTGGCAGTTGCAAATGCGGCAGACGCCCCCTCCCTCCAAACTCCTAGATTACATCAAAATATCAAATCTTAATACATAATCATAAAAAGTCAGCATCTTAATTCTAAAAAGAATAATTTTCAATCAATTTATATAATTATAATATATAGTCTAGTTATAAATTCATTTTTACTTTCGGTCTGTTTATAACATTGTGATTTTCTTATTTATTTTTGTGATCTGAGCTTTCTTGGTGTTGCCCCTTCACCCCCCGCTGGCAGAGCTCCGGCCCCTCCCGTGTCCTGCGTGACCATTGTGGTGTCTTCTGTTTTTTCTAGGTTGGCTTTATTTTTTTCCATAAAGGCCTGTGCCTCTATGGGTGTATTAATTCTGATTCTTGTCTCCTCCCAGAATATCAGCATACCTTCAGGCATCAACCATCTAAACCACACCCCCTTCTGGTATAATTTATTCGCCAATTGCGAATAATTTTTCCTTTTTTCCCTAATTTTTTTGGGAATCTGCTTTAGAATGGTTATCTCCCTGTCACAGTATGTCAATGTTTGCCCCCTTTGCACACCCAGAATTTCATCTCTTGTGGTTTTCCTAAGAAATTTAATGTGAACCTCCCTGGGTACATTATGTGTTCTGGCATATGCTGAATTCACTCTATAAGCTAGGTCTATCTCCCATTCC
Source organism: Natrix helvetica (assembly GCF_964273705.1). Taxonomy (NCBI): domain Eukaryota; kingdom Metazoa; phylum Chordata; class Lepidosauria; order Squamata; family Natricidae; genus Natrix; species Natrix helvetica. Next base: position 51,091,720 of record NC_138550.1, read on the forward strand.
ATCTGCTGTTTATCTTTGTGTATGTATTCAGCTAGAATATTAGTCATAATGTCCCTTATGTTTTCCCCATCTGCTTCTATTACATTTTGAAATCTGAGATAAAAGGACATTCTCTCAAACTCTATTTTCATTTGTTGGATGTCAAGTTCTTTGTTCCCCTTCTGTAAAGCCTCTACCCCCCCCCCTCGCCTCCGCCACCCCACCCTCCACAAGGTCCAGTCTCTGTGAGTTCTTAAAGATTTGAGCTTGGTTCTGTTTAATTTCATCTTTCATTTCCCTTAACTGTTTCTTAATTTCCTCCTGGCCCTGTAGAATTTGTTGAAGCATTTGTTGAAAGTCTATCTCTGTAGTCTTGGGTTGCATCAGTTCTGTTATCTTTGACTGTGTAGCTGGGCTAGACGTTGCAGACGTTGGGGCAGAAGTAGCAAATCCAGGCTTTCCAGGAGGTGGTCTTTTTGGAGACATGGTTTTTAAAGCAAGGAAATCAGTCAAAATAGAGACTGGGCAGCTGGAGAAGTAGAGCAGGCAGGCGAATCCAGAAGGCAGAGGATCCAAACAGATGGGGATTTCTTTAGTCAGTCTAGCAATAGATGAAAATTTTTTCCCCAAAGAGTTCAGAAAAGAACAATCCACAAGAGATTCCTCTGGGTGACTCGGAGACAAAGACCGGAAGCCTGAATTTTAAAGGTGGAGTCAGGTTTCACAGTTCATGAAGACAACGGAAGTGTGCCATCTTGCCCTGCCAGCTTTGGGCTCAGAGGCATAATAAAGTTTTAAAAGTTCAGAAAGTTCTCAGTTCACCCATAGATTCTGGAGCTAAGTCCAATGAAAGTCACTTTTATGAGGGTGAGGCATCATTAGTTGGCTCTCCCCCCTCCTCCTTCCCCTGAGGGCGAAAGCAAAATCTTCTCAAGCCGCTTGTCCAAGGGAGGGGGGGAAATCCCCCTCCCTCTAGCCGCACCTCTAGCAAAAGTCCGAAAGTTGAACTTTTTTTTTTAAAAAGATGCTGAAAAGTCCATAAATTCAAGATAGAGGGAATGGAGAAGGGAAGCCTCTCACCACATTGCCGCTGCTTCGTTCAATAGCGCGTTCTCCGATCGGCATGGGGCGAGGCGCGCGCACACGGGCGCCCTCCGAGACTGCTCCCCGGTGCCTAGAACGAAGCGGAGAAGCCCCCGCCAGCCGCCGACGACGCCAGGACCCTCCGCGAGCCGTTCCCTCGGCAGGACACCTCTCCGGGGCGTCCTGTGCCCCCCCAGAAGCGGGGGAAGCCCACCGGGAGAGCGGGAGCAGGCAAAGGCTTGCCTGTCGCCGTAGCCGCCGGAACCGGAAGTCCAACCAATATCAGTTTTTTAAAGGAGTTAATTACCTTTCTAATAAGATGATTAGTTACATTACCCATAAGACTGAATTCTAATAGTCTTATATACACACATCTATTCATCTGTAAGGCCAGTGTTGTTGTTGAGTCGCTAAGTCATGTCTGACTCGTAACAACCCAATGGACCACAGCACACAAGGCTTCCCTGTCTTCCATTGTCTCCCAGAGTCTGGCCAAACCCATGCCCACTTCATCAATGACACTTATCTAACCATCTCATCCTCTGCCATCCCCTTCTCCTTTTGCCTTCACTCTTTCGCAAGATCACATTCTTTTCCAATGAGTCCTTTCTTCTCATTCGGTGGTCAAAGTATTTGAGCTTCAGCTTCAGTCTCCATCCTTCCAAAGATTTGATTTGGGTTGATTTCTTTGTGCTCTCAAGAATCTTCTCCTACACTGCAAAGCCCAGTATACTCACTATAACTTCTCCCACATGAAGTTGTGCATTGGACTACACCTACCTCTACCTACCAGTACAAACCACAATGTAATGCAAATGGAAAGTAGAAATGCAAGTAGTAAATAGTCACTGGGCAAGGTGTCAAACACTATGTGATAATTCCTCCATACAGATTATTAAAACACTCATACATAGGTCTGGAAATCTTCCTATATTGATTCCATAACTGATGAGAATACAGAGCATTTGTTCATGTGCAAATGCAGATTGATTTGGTACTGAGTAGGTACTAATGAAGCTACTAGAATGGGAGAGAACAATCAAAATTCAAGGTTGCTTCAGGCAAGGAAGCACACTGAACTAACTCTGGTGTTGTTATGGTGGGGGGATGGAAAAGGTGGATACAAGGTAATGCACACAAACATTTTAATTTTACCTTTCATCACTTCTCTGACTTTGTAACTCTTTTAAATTCTTGGTAGAGCTCATTAGTCAAGATCTCACCTGGAAAAACAACATGTCCCTGGTGGTTAGTAAGGCTCAACAGAGACTTCATTTCCTTAGAGTACTGCAGAAAAATCAGGTGGAAAAACGGCTGATGATTTCTTTCTAACGGTCCACAATAGAAAGTGTCCTCACATACTGTATAACAGTATGGTATGCTGGTTTGACAGCTGCAGACAGGAAGGCACTACAGAGAATGATCAATTCAACACAAGAAACCATTGATTGCCCTCTAACACCACTGACTGACACTGCCAGGTCTTGCTGTTTCAGCAGAGTAAGGAAGACACTTAGGGATGATTCACACCCTGGCTAGTGTCTCTTTCACTTTTATCTTTGAGCAGAAGACACAAAAGTATAGCCAACCGGACAAACAAGTTTAAAAACAGCATCTACTCATGGGCTGTCAGATTCCTAAACACAATCACAATCACTCTATGTACATATGTAAACATATGACTAGTCCGTCCGTCTCCCCATTACTTGTATAAGGATTATTCTCTATACTCTTCATGTTGTCATATTTTCTGTTATGAATTGTACTAGTAGAGGCTAAACAAATTTTGTTGTATACATGATGTACAATGACAATAAAGGCTGCTGCTCTTGTTGTTGTTGTGCAATGATTTCCTAGAATTTTCAATGAATTTTGTCTGAAAGATTCCTAGATGTCTCTGGTATGCTAATAAGGTAATTAGAGGTAATAACTTACCTTATTTATTGTGTTAGGTCTAAAATTGTCTAAGTTGTATAATAGACTGCATTCAGGATACCACATTAAAATTAAAGCAGGCAAGTTGGGGCATTGGTATATAGAAAACTGCATTTCGGAATTGAAACTCATCCTAATTTGGACAGATCCTGCACTTTTGCTGAAATAATTGTTTGCTCACTGGAAATATACATCACTCCATTTTCAGGTAGCAGCTGTGACATGGCATACTTTTACATAATTCTAAATGTGCTAATGTTACTTTTTTTGTTTTGTTTTACATACCCAATTGGATTAACCCAAACTCATGAAACACACAAGAACACTGGATACCTTGTTCTGTCTCAAGTCCTCTCTCACTGAGAAGTCTCCTTTTTCTCTTAATGGCCAGAATTTGTGCATTTTTTAAAACATTGTATTTTGTTCCTGCTCTGTTGCTATACATTTTCCCTCTCTTGTACACCCTCTATTTCTCCTGAAAGATAACCACCTTTTTTTGTTCAGCTGCTGTATTGTTTGCTGGCGACTTCAGAGCTCCAAATACACATCTTCCATTTTACACACACACACACACACACACACACACACACACACCACAATCTCTTTTTAGTTCCTACCTTAATTGGCAGCTCTGCTGAGCTGGTGGTGGGCAGAAGACTATTATTGATGTTGATAACACAAACATAAGTTTTGAAATACACATGTTGGCCAGATTTATATTTTAGATATTGACTATCAAAACTCCAAACAGCTTGGAGCCTGATTGAGAGAAGGCCCCTTTCATTATGAATCCTGTCTAGTTTTTAAGATATTCAAGACAGCCTGTTTAGAATAGAATAACAGAGTTGGAAGGGACCTTGGAAGTCTTCTAGTCTAACCCCCTGCTTAAGCAGGAAATCCTATACCATTTCAGCAAATGGTTGTCCAATCCCTTCTTAAAAACTTCCAGTGTTGGAGCATTTACAACTTCTGGAGCCACATTATTCACACAGAATGATGTGTGTACGTGAGCGCCCATCATACCAAAGGAGAAGTCCAGCTCCTCAGGCCCAGGTGCGATTGGTAGCATCCCAGCACTGATCCAGATAAAAGCCCCCAAACTTGGAATGGTGTGTGTGTACGTGCATGCCAACAGTGAACAGAATAGAATAGAATAAAATAGAATAGAATAGAATAGAGTTGGAAAGGACTTTGGGTGTCTTCTAGGCCAACCCCCTCTGACATCTTCAGTATCAGAGGCCACAATAGCACCAACAAAAAACAATGATATCAGAATGACATCACATGCCCAATACATCATCATATAAACATGTCACTTACATGCTTGCTGTCTGATGTAAGTGCATAAGACATACCATTTGCATGATGATGTGATTGCATGCAGGCCACCATTGCTGGCTCTCCCACCCCAGAGACCCTTCTCTTTTTTGGCCAGTGGGAAAATGTCTCCTGTATTATTTCTGGGCTAAGGAATCCCATTTGGGCACTGCTGACTCAGCACAGAGATAATGTTATGTAGAGATCATTGCGTAACAACTATAGTTGTTATATCACTTTAATACTAATTTTGTATTCATTAGAGTCCATAATTCCCTCCAAGGTGTGTTGGTGTGCCTGGTCCAGGTGGGCTAGTCCCTTGGGGAAAGGGGTAGAAGGGCAATTGCTGCAATAGTAACTTGTGTTTTCAGTTTTGAAACCATTTAACTTTTTAACTTTGATTTCTTTTTTAAAAAATCATTGGGTTTGAAATGCAAAAGTAAATAAAACAAATGTTGAAGTCTATATTCTAGCTTTCAACCTCTTTAGTTAGATTAGATGTAATACATCTAATCTATAGTATTTTTAACTACAATTAAAAAGATGAAAACTAATACAAACTAAAAAAATAAAGACATGTAGAAAAGAAAAACAAAAAATACAAAAAAGTGGGGGGAGAAAAATATGCAAAGAAATCATTCCCCCCCTCGATCCCTTCATCACAAGAATAAACAATTTTAGTAACTTATCATCTTCTCTTAAAATATAACAAATTATCTCTTCTTCCCATATTCCATCTCTTATCTATAAATATTTTTCCTCTGGTCAGCAAAATTTCATTAAGGATTACTAGAGATAACAGTATATCTATTTTAAGATTAACTTTGATCAAATATTCCAAAATATTTGGATATCAAATGTCCTTTCTCAATTCTAAATTGTTTAAAGATTTAACTTTGTAAATGTAATATAGAAAAGTTAACCACATCACTCTTTTGGTTTTATATTTTTATATTCCTTTTGAATTATTAAGACCTCAGGGGTTCCATTTTTATATCCGGTGTAGAAACCTTTTCTATATCAATCTTGTATGAATTCTAAAATTTTATTTCAAATCCATCTGGGTTGTTCATCTATTTGTAATTTTCCCAAACCAGAGTTCTACTCACCATTCTGCTTCTTCATTCTGAAATTATTTTATTTTATTTACAGCATCTTTTACTAAGGAATGAAAGAAATTCACTCAATGCCGTAAAACTTGTGAATCTAAACATTTCTAATAGCTGAAAAGCAATTAAGAAGCAATTTACAAAGTGACACAAAATGTAAGTCTGTGAACCCAATGTCCTTTTAAAAGTTCTGACCACGTTTTGTACAAAAAAGGTGGCTTTCCTGCATCTCCCAGAACATTAAACCCACTTAAGAACTGCTTTTTACGGTCTCCTCATAGGAACATCTGAATGGAACCCTTATGGGTGATCTCAAGTCCTCTTTTTGTCTGGAAAGGAATTATGAAGCCACTCTAGTCACTAGCTTTTCATTTTGTAGCAGTTGTTGGTTCTACTTTTAGTGGAGATGCTTCAGTTTGGTACTCCCCCCCCCCAAGTCAATATTTTGATAATTTCCCCATGAACTGATTAAATTAATACATTTGAAATTAATTGAAACCGGATTTGAAACAGCAATTAATTGAATTTATCTTTACTTACAATCCTATTTCACGCTTTAAAAAAATTAAGGAGCTGATCAAGGAGCTCTGTTGTTTACAATAACCTTCAAAACAGCTCCATGTGTGCTTTGCTATACTTCTTACAAACACTTTATTTTCCAATAAGAAATGCAACTTCAAGAGCAATTACTTCAAGAACAATTCACTCCCACTGCTTAGTTCACACATCATGCTAAACCATAGACTGTTTATTTTTGGTTGACTGAAAAACATGAACAATGTATTAAAAATCTGACTTAACTATTTATATGAACACACCCTTGAATTAACTTTTTAGAAAAGCAGAATATGGATGCTATGGTATCTATGCTTTGTTATCCCAGCTAAAATTGGTAAACTTTTCCTTTACTGTTGAACAAGTTTTACTTCTTTTGTGTGAGAACAGTGTGAGTTTTAAAGTATGATTTTGCTTTTCTTTATGATCAAGATATCTTCCTGAAAGAGTGGAGCGTGGGAAGTAAAGGAAACGCCTTTGGCTTCAGTCTGTCTCTCTCCCCCTCTCCCTCCCTCTCCCTCCCTCTCCCTCTCTCAAAGAGGGAGAAATGGGGAAAGAGAGAGAAATGTATTAGTTGTCAACAGAAATGTGTTTGATACAAATTTGTATCAATTTCATGGATTCCCTACAACTAAGGAAACTAGCCAGATAAAGACTAATGTTAATGTTGGGTTAAGAATAATTTAATGGGTGTATTGTTATATTCTGTTAGGAGAAGCAACATTCTGTGATGTACTCTGTATGAAAAAAATGCTATTTAAAAATTCAATTGCGTTTCTGGTTCATATTCATAATTTTATGTTGTGAATAATTACAATACTTGAAGATCAGCTGATAATTCCTACACTAGAGATAGCAAAAGCTGAAGTTTCAGTGTAGCTTTTATTAGCAGTAAGTCTATGTAACATACAGAGATTTGATGCCTTATATAAACTTTAGTACAAATGCTGAATTCACAGAAATCACTGTGCAAAATAAATGGTAATTTTTGACCACTGAGCCTAATATGCAATGTGTTTAAAACATATGTTGGGTGGAGACCTCTGTCTAGAGGAAGTATCAGATGCTTATGGTCTCTTACCCCTTCTCTTCTATAAACCACAGCAAGAATATCAAGGGAAGAATAAAATGTTAAATGCTCTGTTTTAAAAAGAAAAAAAAAAGAAAAGTCAGATTCATGTTAAAAATCTACACTGTTTTAAAACAAGATATATATTCTGTAGGACATCTACTCCAATTGTTGCTTTACAAAACATCAATTTGAAACCTCTCAAGTATAATGCCTTATGATAAGAACAAATGTTTATCTTGTTCCCCCTGTCACTTAATAGCTGCCCCTGGAATGGTAACAGCACAGCTGTAGCAGGAAAGGGCAAATAGAATTGGAGCCAAGAGTATTTCAAATATGTCCCTTTGAGCTACTATTCCTTTGAAGCAGTTTCAAGAATCTGAATAGCTAATATTTTTTAGTGCCGTGCTTAAGATTGCCATAAAGAAAATTAGTGTTAAGTCTTAAAAGGTGGATTAAATTCACATATCATGCTAAACCAAGGGTTATTGTATTTTGTTTTGTTTATTTAGTGTATGTTTAGTGTGAGCAGTGTATGACTCTACCCATTATGGAATTATATAAGACCAATTTAGACAGCATATTTTTGTTGACTAAAGTGCAACATACAAATTTGTGCTTAACATGTGCAAAGGCATGTGCATGTAACTACAGTATATACAAACACATATATGGAGACTGGGTAGAATGGGTATTGATTCCATATTTTCTTACAAACTTACTTTCCTTTTAAAAAATCATCATCTATCTTTTAAAATTTCCTTCACATAGTTGGCATTGTTCGTGTTTTATGTCTCATAGGCATCCAATAATAGTATAAGCTATGTTACCCCATGAAGTTAGCCTTAGTTTTTGTTGCATTAACTTGAGAGGCTAATTGAAGCCAAGCATGTTACCAAACCTCAGAAGTATTCTTGCCCTTGCACCCTAGATTGTCTACGTAGGAGATATTGGGCAGAGATAAGAGGGAAAAACACCAGTTCTACACCGGAGTACTTAAAACTGATTTGGACTGCCCCAGCCATGAACTAAGGAGGATAGGAAGCCAACGCCATAAGTGTACATTCTCTACAAAGAGAGGGCATTTTACTTCCATGGAGAGCAGGATGTGTGGATGATGCCTGGGTGTTTCTGTGAGTTTTACCTCTTTGATCCTGGGGTTCATTTGTTTCTACATTTTCTAATTTTTTAACCAGTGCTGCTTCTAGAGTTTAACCTAAATTGTATTGTCATTAAGATGTCTTGCTCCAACACTTCAGTAGGAAAGAATTTAACTTCCAAGAAGGGAAATGGCCTGATCAAGACACTCTGGAGGGAGACTTCATTATTTGGAACTGAAATCTTACAACAGAAAAAAGATACATTTTTCTCTTTTCTTTAAAAAGCTAGTGAGAACTTTCTCACTCCAAAAAAGCAAAACAGAAGGGAAGGCATAGACTTTGCAGCTTCAGTAAGTAGTGAATCAGCTGAAGTTGCCCTTTGTTAATGCCGTGGTTGCTCAATTTCTCTCAGTTGTCCTCACAGCTGATGGTGGCTCACTCAGAATTCACCACCAGATATCCTCTACCATGTCTTCAAAATTCTATAATTAGATTTGTCATACTTCTCTCCCTCTCTCTCTGTCTTCATCAGATACCAGGGTAAATATTAACTGAGTTTTGGCAAAGCCAAAGTATAAGATAAGGCTTATGAAAAATAAAATAAAAATCTAGACTTCTGCATCATTTATTATCACAGCTATAATTCTATCTTTTTTGGGGGGATCTATGGTAAGCACCTAATTATTATTTATTATTGTAGTAGCTGTTTGATGTCTACTGAATACATTTTACATTATTCTTAATATTTACCTACTATTGCCATAACAATATCAAAAGCATGAGCATTCAATTTTTCTCCCTGACAGTCATTTTAGAATGTAAGAAGGCTATGACATCCACAAAATAGGGGTACATCATACTTTTTTGATTGCACATCTTATAAGAGTTGCCAGACTGATAAAACTGATATAACTTGAATGTCTTCTGAAGAAACAGGTATTCTTCTTGGCAGAGTATTCCATGTCTTCCATCTCCATTTTAATGTACAAATCACAGAAAAATTTGTGTATTTGTGCATCTTTTCCACCTTATTTCTTCTATTGTTCTGCACACAAATTCAAAAACTCAGTCAAAAAAAAGGGAAAGAGAAATGATAGACAACTTACAGAAGAAATTACATTCTTTTGCCCCTGATAAATTGTCATTGAACAGCATCAAATGCAGCAGTCACTCTCAAAGATGTTCCTATATAAGACATTTTCAGATTGATTAACGAATTATAAATTGTTTTGTAAAATTTGTGAAGAACTTAGTAAACCTGTTTGGTTAGAGTAAATAAATAATTCTTCAAATATGTCTTAGCACTAGTGATACATTTCACTGGCCAGGTGTGAGAGATACAGATGAAAACAGTATGAAACAAACTCACAAATGGCACCATAGTCTTACAATTTAATTAATTAATTCATTCATTATAGAGTTTGTAACTACTCCAGACAATAACTTATTCATGTATATATAAGTAATGAACAAATTGCTCTGGGGTATTGTACAAAGGCCACTTTATTATAAATGACTAAGGATGCCATTTCGGAAGAAATGAGTAACATTGTAGATTTGCAGAACCAAGAACTAATGGGATTATAACTTTTAATATAGCCTTAGAACAAATGTCATGACTGGCATGGATTTCAATAAAAAAGCAGAGCCCACAATTAATATAAATACTGTACAACTAAGTAAATGAAAGTTATTGTGAGAAGCTCTACAATATTTGATTTGTGATGCAAAATCAGTGGGGGGTTTTCCCTGGAAATGACAATGGCAGTCGGAAAAGCATGCCTTGCTAATTATATCATATTTTTCCATGCTCAAGAGATAGCAACCCATCTGTAGTTTATTACAAGTACATTGGAAAAAGAATAAGTGAACCATGTCACCACCATGTTTTGTGGTACTAGTCAATCATTATATGTCCCATTGTATCTTGCTTCCTTAGAAATTTAAAGGACATTACTATTCTGTCCAGTATTTGTGAAGTTTTAGTAGTAGACATTTAAAGTCCCTTCAATGAGCATTGAAGAGTACATACACTTTTTGGAATAGCACCTGAAAAAAATTAACAGCACCAAACTGAGACAAATTAAAAATTTATTCATGTATTTCTTTAAAGCTGTATATCACAATTAGCTGAACAGAAGATGGTAAATAAACGTTCCTTTTGCAAATAGAGATGAAATTGATGAAATGAAGAATCAAAATACACAATGATCACTGTGCATTCTGATTCTTCCTTCTCCTCTTGATGTCTGCTTCAAAATATATATTGTTAATTAAATGTGGTGTGGCATATACATGGAGCATTAAGTCCTTTATCACTTTTATCACTAATCTGGCTTATAATGTAGGGCATCCAAGATTCTGGAAGAAAATGAAGAAAAGTCAGGAGACATTGCAAAAACCAGATATAATTGATAGATTAAGAGAAAATGCTATGACCATCTCCCATATATTTACTCTGATGAATCCCAGCAAAGTCTGTTATTATTTCTGAAATATGTTACACCTATCATAGGGAAAAATGGTATTGTGTGAAAGCATTTGGAGGGAACTATGGTGTTTTTGTTTAGTTCAAATGGCTGAAATGTCTTTTATTTGCCAACTTGGGTGTTCGCACTTTGCTGGATTGCAGAGCAATCAAGAGAAAACTATAGACCACAGGATTTATACAGTAGTTAGTGTTATAAACATTTACTAGAACTGTGTTTTCCATAAGAAAATCAGCCTCTGGCACTCTCTCATGTGGAGTTCTCTAGGATCCACGCCACCGATGGAGGATTCCAAAATGGTGGTTTTGAAAATAAATTTCCAGATTTAGCCACATCTGAAGAATCCACAAAATACTTCTTTGAAGGCTAGGATTAACACCTTTCCCACACTGAACAATAAAAGCAGTATTTATGTGTCATTTCTTTACCATTTCTTTTGCTAATACAGTGTGTGTGTGTGTGTGTGTATATACACACACACACATACACACACACACACATACATACATACATATATACACATACTCGCTTGAATGTGGGAAGAAAAACGGCAGCTCCGATCACTCTTTGCTCGCACAAGCACGAAGCCAAAAACACCAGCCTTAGGATTTACACACACACACACACACACACACACACACACACACACATCCTCAGGCTGGTGTTTTTGGCTTCATGCTTGTGTGAGCAAAGCGTGATCGGAGCTGCCTTTTTTCTTCCCGAATACAAGCGAGTCGGTCTTGGCATACTCGGGTCTTTTCCCATTTAAGATTGACAATATCTTGGTGACGTTTCAATGAAGTCACACTCGTCATCTTCAGGCTGGTGCCTTTGGCTTCATGCTTGTGGGAGCAAAGTGTGAACGGAGCTGCCATTTTTCTATAAATATAGGTGGGGTGTGTGTAGAATGTTGGCTTTGTTGCTTTAAATGGATTGGTTGGCTGGGTTGTCACATCTTGATTGGTTGATGGAATTGATGTTTGGTGAGGGTGATTGGTGATGGTGCCCTGTGTTGTTCTGGGTGCTATGTCGGTTTTTGTGGCTGGGACTCATTTATTGACTAGGGCTAGTTTCCAAATGTCTGGTAGGCGGGAGGTATCATCACCTTTATTCATGTTGTGGGGGTGTTTCTCTATTTTGATAGCTTCCATAATTATTCTCTTCTTGAAGTATTCAGTTTTGGAGATTAATTTGGTTCTTTCAAAATAAATTTCATGTCCTGTTGCTTTAAGGTTCTGGAAGAGGGAGAACATTTTTTTCTTCTTTTCTGACTGCGTTCTTGTGTTCTGCGATGCATGCATTTATTCACCTGTTAGTTTGCCAAAGGCCAAAGGCACCAGCCTGAAGATGACGAGTGTGACCTCGTCGAAACGTCGCCAAGATACTGTCAATCTTACACAGGAAAAGACCCGAATACGCCAAGACCTGCATACCTATACCCATGAAAATACACACACACAAGCATATACATATACATACATATATACTGTATACACAACACACACACACACGTGTGTGTGTGTGTGTGTGTTTGGTAGAGAGCAGTTGGTGGAAGATTCCAATCAAGAATGCATTGATAAATAAAATGATAAAATATCAGACTTTCTCACACATTAAATTAAAAAACTTTGGTGGAAAGAATATGTTGGCTAATATCAATGCTAGTTTCATGTGGATAATATGTTCTGTTTCACAATGCATCTCTAATATATACATTTGGGATCCATTAATATCATATTATTTAATGTGCCAAAAAAGAGACTATTTATTAAGGCATTGATGCTTTAAAAAGTATCTCAGAAAATGGTCCAGTGTTGTTGTTCAACTGCAAATCATAGACACAAAGATAACTTAGCTTTAATATTTGACTAAATAAGTTCCAGAGAATGCTATACATTCAAAGCAACAATACTTTTTGTATGGAAGGTCATACAAGTGATATGCAATTTTGAACATTCTTATGGATTTGGTGCTCACTGTACAAGTCTATACACTGAAGTGATTTTTTATACATTTAGCTGGCTCATTAATGCAGCTGCCTGTAAGAAAACTTGGCTTGACCTCAATTACTCATGCCATGATTATAGTTAGGTTTCATGCACTCTGTATTTATGGGACTAACTTTAAAACAATATCCAGAGACTACAATTAATATAAAATATGGCAATGAAAACATTTTTATAATCTAAGTATTTTCTATTTCACCATAAGATTGTATTATTAAATATTCACATTTTTAAAAAAGTTTTTTAGTTAAAATTTTTTATGTTTTTCTGGAAAGAAAGCAGCATTAAAATTATTTTAGAACCGTTGCACTTTTTTGTATACTGTCAAGCTTGGTGAACTTTCCAACATCAAACAGTTTTCATAAAATGTCAATAATATGTTGAGTTTATGGAACGTTGTTACTGCTTTTTTGGCTCTCATGCTCCATCACATATATTTTAGTGCTTCAGACTCAGATACTGTGGTTAGCCACCACCCTGTTTACATGCATTTTCCTTTCCTTCTACTCCTGATTTCCAGTTAGCTGTTTGCATATCACAATAATCTTTTTTTTTTCTTTTTCCCCCTCTGGAAATTTTTTGGGAGGGTTCATTTCTCTGATCATTCTTTTGTTCGATCATGAAGGCACAAACAGACTTTAGGACAAATAAGCATATTTAGTATTCGCTAAATGTTTATATATTTAGTTAACACATTTGCAATTCTATGGATCCCTGTGGTCCACAATTTATGAGTACTCAAGCTAGTGTGAACAGATGTTTCACTTTAGAAAGAGGCATCTCAGGGGCTGGAGACCTGCACCCAAACCAGGAAAATGTCCTGGATTCTAGGAGCCCATCTCAGCCACTGCAGTGCAAGCAGTAATATGGGAAACAATTTCCATGTTTGCCAATTCTATGCCTGAATAATGACTTCAATAGGCCTACTTGATCTGGCTGATAAAAATCCAGATGACCACAACATGTCAACAACAACAACAAAAAGTTTAGAACTGCTACTATTCATCAAATGTTAATCCAGATTTTTGAAGTCCAGTTATGATAGCTTTAACTTGAATACTGTGCTTATGGTGGATTGAGCATTATCATCATCAATATTGCTTTGGGAAGCAATATTTAAAGAATGATATTAGGTTATTACGCTGTCTTGATGTTGCCTGGGTCTTCTTTCATTCATAAAGATAGGTATTAACTCCTCATTGAATAGGAGATGAGGATAGACAAAAAAAAATCATTCTCCACATTCAGATTGATGGATAGCGGAATCTATTGATTGTTAGTTATTTCTTAACTTGGTTTGACCTGAGTGAAAATCTTATTTTATACAATGAAAAAGCACAATGGAGAGGGATCAGAGAGTGTTTGGACTTTTGACAGTTGTTACAGAAAAAGTCTTTCCAAACAGTATTTCCTCTTCCTTCTTTCTCAATCCCTACAGCAGCATTTCTTGTCTGGAATTCTTGGGAAATTCAACTATCGGTTTATATTTATAAATGTTTAAATATGGAAAAGATAATATTCCTCATTTTTTATTCTCGGAAATCTTGTTGGCTTATCTGCAGCCATTTTTCTTTTTTGTTCACTTAATGTTGGGCTTTACTTTTAATTTAGGACTGAATCAATTGGCTATGTGCAACCTACCTGGTTGATCTGTTTGAGTTTAAAGGAAGGACTCTCTCCCTAATTCAATATATAGTTTCCTATTTTTGTTTCATTCAGTCTTAGTGAAATTAAGAAATTACAATTGGTAAATCTTGCTACAATCTAGTATGTAGTAAAATATCTTCCCCATATATGTCCCCCCAAAAGTTTTCAGTGCTATCCTGCTCTAATAAAGCAGTCATACAATCAAAGAGGGAAACCGAAGACTGAAGTGTACATAACAGGCCTAGTTCCTAAGACTTAAGCTGAGTTACCTTAACTTTTTAAAATGTATTTTCTCAGACAGTTACATCAGGTTTATGATTGAGGTAATCATAACAAATCTAGGTTCATTGGGAAAATGCATGTGAAATCTAAAACAATATATTTTATCTATATTAAATCTTCCAGTTGTTTTTTTTTCACAGAGAGCAACTGCAATCAAAAGATCTCCCTTCAAAGCCATTATCTATGTACAATGCAGAAACATATAGATTTTTGATAATTACTACATCATTTAAATGTTTCTCTATAATACATACTATAATACATATAGTATGGATGAGCCTATGTAAGTTGGGGTATATAACTTTTTAAATTCTGCTATGCTTATTTTAGGATTCTTTAATTCCCATTTTCATCTATTTCCCAACAAAAATGTCATAAAACTGAATTTTCATTTCAGCAATTTTGGTTGGGAATGAGTTTGAGGTGCTTCAAAAAATAATTTGGGGCATCTTTCAGGTAAGGTTCAATGGCAAGTTAGATACTGTAGATATACAGTAGATATTGGTATAGATCATACAAATATAGATATAAAATAAAATATATAGGGAAATTGTCTGGAGACCTAATGCAAATTACTGACAAAGTAGAAGTTTTGGAAACTTCCAAAGTTATACTGTAAATGGAAGTCATAAATAGAGAAATGAAGAAAGACTTGGACAATATGGCATTACTAGAATTGAGAGAAAAAGAATTTTGTTTAAGACTTAGAGTGGTTCCATAAGAACATGACAAATATTAGACAAGTCTCTAATTTCTTGGGTTGGGATGAACATGAAATTGAGACAGAGTTAGATAAATTTTATGCAGTTAATAGACTTTTTGCAAAATTAAGAAATATTTCAAGGGATGTCCTCATAAACTTTGTCAGGAAGAAAATTGGGATCAAATTTTCTAGAAGCATTTAAATACTTGCTTCAGGAGTGATAATACAAGTGTGAGTTAATTTCATTTAAAATGCTATGCTAAGAGAAAAGCTTATTTTTTCTGACAAACAAAAAATCAAGAAAATTCTATTTAGATGGGATAAATTAAAGGGGGGTGATTTTCATTTTTAAATAGCAGAGATTCAGACTGAATTCTGAGCAGAAAGTAATGATGTTTGGGGGGGAAGAAGAATTGGAGCAAAATGGATGGGAGAAATAAAATTTTCACTATTGGAGCAAAAGATAAGAAACAATGTGAGAAAAAAATTGAATTTGCATCAGTGATGAACATATAATTGTTAAATTGTATACATTTTTCTTAAAATTTGAAATACGAAGCCAGAATTTTTGCTTTTTAAAATTGATGGGTATCCAATTAGAAAAGAATCATGGAAGATTATTTCAATATATGATTATTGCGGTGAGATTACTATAGGCACAAAGATAGAAAGATTCAGCACTATGCACTACGAAGGGATGGTTAGTAAAATTGACAGCTCTTGCTGACATGGGTAAACTAACTAGAAGAAAGATAATATTTCCATTTATTACTGAATTGAAACCCCTTATGTACTTAGGCGTAAAATAGAAAAAAATAACTTATTATTTATGATTTTGATGGTTACATAGGATAGAATATAGAAAGAAGAGAGTTGATGCAACTTTGGAGAAGCTAAAATATAATTGTAGTTATAATTGCTGTGAAGAATATCAGAAGCCAGGTTTTTATGTCTTTATATCTTGCTCTTTTTTTCTACTTTCTTTTTGGTTGCACTTCTAGGTTTTTCTGTTACCTCTTTCTTTGTTTTTCACTTTCTTTGTTCTAATTTAGTTTGTTGTTCTTCTTATTATTGTTTTAAAAACTTTTAATAAAAATTGTATTCCCAAGTTACTGAATTTTAGCTAAAAATATAATGATAGATAGATGATAGATGATAGATAGATATAGATAGATAGATAGATAGATAGATAGATAGATAGATAGAGATAGATAGATAGATAGATAGATAGATAGATAGACAGACAGACAGACAGACAGACAGACAGACAGACAGAGTTGGAGCCAAAAGTTGTTTACTCCTGAAAGAATATCAGGAGATTCAGCCTGATTGCAGCCAACTGTTATTACCTTTTATTTGAAAATCATTGGAAGAAAAGTCTGCCAGAAAAATTTATATTACTTTCCACCTAGCTTGCATCATTTTCTTGTACTCCTACATGAAACCATGAAATAGTAACTCTTGGCAGCTATTTTTTCAATGTTGTTTCACATTTAACAGTTTTTTTAAAAATGGAACACTTGGAATGTAACTCAGTAGGCTTTTAATCCATAGTTTTTCATTCTGACCATTTATTTCTCTTGCAGTGATACTTTTCTCTCAGTGGTCTAAAGATGAACTCAATTGGATCTCCTCTAAAATGTGTAGCTGGGATATAATATATCATGTGCTAGTCCAATTTAAACAGTGCTTGTAATACTTGAAGTTAAAGTATGTTTCTGTTTACTATTTTATTAAAATTTGAGTTTTCTAATTATTTTTAGATAAAAATTTGGGAGATACGGGTGCAAAAATCTTATAAGAGAAGTAGTTAATGAAGCAGGTTTTGCAGCAGTCTTATTTTGCATCATTTTCTTTGCCTAAAGAAAAATCAAACTTAATTAAAACTTTTTATTCATTAATGGCGGTTAATCTTTTTTTACCGGATTCAATAGGAAGTTCTCCAGCTGGACAGACGTGGGGAATGTGAACTCTGAACAGCCTCACATGAACCCTGTCTGGAAAACCAACTCCTGGGATCATTTTGGATCAGATCCCCCTGGAGGGGGGGCGAAGAAGGGGCAGCATCTCATCAGACCCAGGGCGAGGCAACAGGTCCCTCACAGGTCAGATATTTGTGTTCTGAATTGGAGTAGGAGCAGCAGCATGGCAACATGGCTGCACAAGAAGCTGGCTTCCAGCCAAAGCAACTGAACAGGAGAGTGAGGTCGAGATGAAAGACTGGTAAGAAAATTCATTTGACCCACAGTCATAAATCAAAACTTGGAAAAGGCAAAGAATCTTGAGAGTACAAATAATATTAATAGATAGATCTGGATTTTGGCAAAAGGAAAGAAAGAAAGGAAAATGGAGGGTTGAAACACTAGCCCCCCAAAAAAGACATTTGTTTGAAACAATTCAGACAGAAAGGGAGAAAGCAGAGAAGTGACAAACCCACTCAAATATAAACTCTAAATTTGGTTTTGGATTTGAAATAGAAACAAACATTCTAAAGGCATTACTTCGTCCGACTGTCTTCCAACTAATATATCTTAAGCATCTCCAATTAATAAGAAGTGGAATGCAACAATGGAGATACAGTAGATCAAGAAAAACACACTATTTTCTCACTGACAACTGATAACCTAATCTTGCCTGTGTGGGAAGTTTTAATTAACCAACTGACATAAATCAGAACTTGGAAAAGCAGGAGGCCAAAGAAACATACCCAGGTTTGGCTGTATGCAAGCGTGTTCCGATTGATATATTTTGAGCAACTGTGGCCAACTAGAGGTAGAGAGTGGCAAGGGGAAAAATAATAACAAGGTCAAGAACAAGGTCAAAAACGAAGGTTTTTTTTTCTTTTTTTCTTCAAAAGATCAAGATGGCTCCAGCTTCTCTTCCGTTTTCATATTAGTTGAATTAGCTAAATTTAAGGTGGACCAGAACTTTGAAATAAGATCTGTATAACTAACTGCAATTTTGGAACTGGACATTAAGGAAGAACAAAAGACCAAGAGGGCTCCTGTCATTCTTCTCCACAGCAGCTGAATTAGCTAAATTTAAGGTGGACCAGAACTCTGAAATAAGAACTGTATAATTAACTGTAACTTTGGACTAGACACTATGGAAAGGTGGGAATTTGAAGAACTACGTGAAATTATAAAAAATATGCATAAATCATTAAAATCAAGCCTAAATAGAATTCTGAACTCAGAGAAGCAGATATTTAAAGAAGAGGGGGAAAAAGAAGGGTGGAGAGATAATGAAGGCATAGAAACGGTTGGAAATAAAAAGCAGACAAAAAACTCCATTGGGTTTGGAAGTGGTATAGGGAAAATTGAAGAGGGTGGTTACGGCCCAACAGAGGGAAATATAAGAGATTTCTTTGACAGTGGTTTGGGGAAAATTGAAGAGGGTGGACATGTCAAAACAAAGAAAAGGGAGAAGGCAGGAATACAGAAGTGGGACAAAAGACTTACTAGGAAAAAAATCAGAATACTAGAAATTGTTATATGGGAAAATACAAAGCTGAGATAAGGAGTTTACTCCTAAATATGACAACTTAAGTTGCTAACTGATTGATTATGATAATGGAAAGATAATTAAATAAAGGTTAAAATATATAGAATATGGACAAATATGAAATTGATACAGATTGTAAAGCAGAGGTTTGTGATTCACTTTTATACATGATAATTAAACTGAGTTGCTAATTGATTGAATATGACAATAGAAGGACAATTAAGCATGGGTCAAAATATATGAAAAATGGATGTATATAGAACTTCTAAGATGATGAACAAAGTGAGATGTGTACCACTTGTTATTCTATATAGTAGATTAAGGGAATTGTAATGAACATTGAACAGTAAGGATTGCCATTTATAGACAATTAAGGGTAACCTAAACCAAGATATGGAAAAATGGAGAGTGAACATGAAATATACTTACAATGGGAAACTATTGAGATTTAAAGACAGAATCACAAGGTGGGGGAGTGTAAGGATGCATAATTATATAACTATAATGATGAAAATAGCGGGAAATTGTAACCAGATCTACATCTCGGCCAAAATGAGGCTGGGAGAGGGGGGTTTAAAAGCACAAAGACTATATATGTATACTTTTTTATACCTATCAAATGATACCTATCATCGCAAACTTATACATGGAACATTTTGAAACTAACGCCTTAGATAAATCTGAACCCAAACCCAAACTCTGGCTTAGATATGTTGATGACACTTTTGTGATTTGGCCACACGGGAAAGAAAAACTGGACAATTTCCTCACACATCTCAACAGCCTACACCCCAAAATACAATTCACTATGGAAATAGAAGCAAACAACCAACTTCCCTTTCTGGATGTCCTAATCTACAAAAAACCCAATGGCTCCCTAGGACACACCATCTACCCGAAAAAAACATACACCAACTGCAATTAAACGCACAATCCCATCACCTCCCTGCACAGATCAACTCTGTAGCCAAGACCCTCATCTTCATAACCAAACGCCTAGCCAACAAAGACCACCTGAAAACTGAATTACACACTCTCACAAATGTATTAATCTCCAATGGATTCCAAAGAAAAACAATTACCAACCTAATCCAAAGGGAGACTCCCCCCAAGAACCGAGACATAGAACAGGACAACGGCATCACTCTCCTCCCTTACATCAAAGGCGCCACAGATAAAATCAGCAAAATTCTCCACAAACACAATATGAACACAGCCTTCAGCACTGACCAAAAAATAGCCAACATTTTAAGAAACCCCAAAGACAAAATCCAGCTAGAAAATCAAGGAGTCTACGAAATACTATGCAAAATCTGCCCTGCAACATACATAGGACGAATGAACAGGAGAATAAATGCATGCATCACAGAACGTAAGAACACAGTAAGAAAAAAAGAAAAAAACATCCTCCCTTTTCCAGCACCTTAAAGCTATAGGACATGAAATTAATTTAGAAGGAACCAGGTTAATCTCCAAAACTGAACACTTCAACAGAGAATAATTATGGAAGCTATCGAAATAGAGAAACACCCCCACAACATGAATAAACATGATGATACCTTCCGCCTACTAGACATCTGGAAACCAGCCCTAATCAACAAATGAGCCCCACCCACTACCCAGGCCGTTACAACACAAAACAACAATGGACACACAGCCAGCACCAATCAGCACCAATCTACCAATCATGATACAACCGCACAACCAATCATCCCACTTACTGAAACAATGCCAGCACTCTACACCCCCCCACCAAGATTTATATATATAAATTTTTACCAACATATCTCAGTCAGCTTTTAACATCTAACCTTAAAAGGAGAGAATCAGGGTAGATAATCTAAATTCCAGTTCATGTGGAAGCCTTTATTGGTATATTTGCTACCGACAATCCTGTTATATCCATGAAGACTGCCTCTTCCGTGATACAAGAAACACAAGATAGAGTGGGAAGATTTTGCTCATATAGTATTACATGTCTGATCTATTCAATAGGGCTGTGGAAGTTAACAATACCTAATAAGTGTAATGGCGGAAAAGAAAGGAAAAGAAAGAGAGAGAAAGAAAGAAAGAGGTAGGGAAGAAGGGATGGAGAAAGAAAAAGGAAGGAAGTATGGAAGGAAGGAGGGAGGGAGAAGGAGAAAGAAAGAAAGAGAAAGAAAGAAAGGAAGGAAGGAAAGAAGGAAGGAAGGAAGGAAGAGAGGAGGGAGGGAAAGAAAGAAAGAAAGAAAGAAAGAAAGAAAGAGGGAGGAAGGAAGGAAGGAAGGAAGAGGGGGAGAGAGAGAGAAAGAGAGAGAGAGAGAGAGAGAGCAGGGAAGAAACATTAAATGGCTGGCAAATCCAAGAACTGTAGAGGTGCCAAGTATGTGCTTTTTTTTGGCAGCAGGGAAAGAGAATGCATACCTTCTCAGATGTAAGTCCAGCTTAGTTCAGTAGTGCACTGGTACGACAAGCTAAGTGGTATAGAATTGCAGCCCTCATTGTTGATACAATAATCAGATACTTTAATCACTGTAAGCCTTACTGAATTCTCTGAAACTTACTCCTGATTTTATGTCTGTGCAGAATGTAAGTTCAATGCAAAAAATAACCAATTCAGATAACTGGTAGATATGAAGTTCACAGGTGGCTTTTGCTCACCAGGAGGTCCAAGTTTATATTTTATATAAAAAAATTCTACACTAAAATGTAATTGGAAGAAGGACATGGGTTAAATGAAACAAACCACCAAAATGAACAACATTGCTAGCTCTGGAATGCAATAATTCAAATAAAGTTGACAGATTTGAGAGTATTATGGCAGGGCGGAAAATTGTTAGTTATCTCTTGCTCCCATATTTACATAGCCTGGAGAGAAGTGGTTCAAATTTTTGCTCAGATTTTACTATGATTGGCTTGACATGTTAAAAACGACCATTTACAGTGTGCTTCTAAACTAGGTCTTCCTATCTCGTGTTCTGTTCTAACTGCACTAATGATTTCAAATGTGATTCTTATGTGGTAGAAAGATTACAAAGCAATCATACCTTTTTATATAAAAAAGACAAATTGGAAAAGCAAATCCAGATGTATTTGCTTTATAAAAGGTTTTATTTTTATAAGGTCAAAGATCTTTTTTGTAAAGTTCTAAAATACTAATTTTTTTTTAGAAATCATTGGACCTAGTTCAAGGGCCACTGCCATGTTTCACACAAAAAGCCCTTAGAGAAAACATCACATGCATGTGTATGCCTACACACACACACACACACACACACACACACACACACACACAGGTCTAATACAATTTTTTGCTTTGTTTGAAAATATGTTCTGTTTTCAAAATCAGTATTGTAAGATAATTAGAGATGAAAACTGAAGTGTGATTGGTACTTCTGTTTTTCCACTTGGATATCAGTATGAGAGGACTTGGCCCTGCCAAAACTAAAGCTCTCACCTAAAATCCTTTTGAATAATATTTCCCCAAAGAAATGAGCTTCGGAGTAATAGCTGAAAGGTTGTGTCAGCTTCTCTTCATTAGCTTTTCCATATGCTCAGAACTAAACAGGCCATTTCAATATGTGCAGCTTCATGTTTCAAAGACGACGGAAGCAAGTTGGTTTTGCATCTACCGCTTTGTCACTCTCATCCATACATTCCTGCCAAGTAGCAGAGCAAATGGAGCTATTTGTCTGTTTCATGGTTGCTAAATGTATATATCTGCAGATGGCAAAGATTTACTAGATATATACTTGGCTTGAGACCAACAAATACATTCTGAGAAATGTAGAATGGTACAGTTTTGGTAGAATTGCACCACTGCAGAACATAAATATAGGGTAGCCAGAAGACTTTTTCGGGAAAGCAATCACATGGAGAAAATTGTGTAATGGAAGACATATCTTATTATACAATTGTATAATATGATCAGGTCTCAGCCTTGGGGTTGCATGGGATCAAAAACACAATAAAATAATATAAACCTATTATAAATTATGAGGATAATCAGAGGATTTGGCCAATTTTTAACATATAAGATAAGCAGCTGTTTGGTCTTTTCTCAGTCTATTGTTGGCCTAAATAACCAGTGATGTAAAAATGTAATGAAAAAATATGAATTTGAATAATTGGCTCTTCCACATTGAATTTGAAAGCCACCTCAGAGTAGTGGTTGAGGCATCAAGCTAGAAACTGCGAGTTCTGTTCTTGCCTTGGGTATGAAGCCAGCTAGGTGACTTTGGACCACTCTCTAAGCCCTAGAAAGGAGGCAATTGAAAACCACTTTTGAAAAACCTTGCCAAGAAAACAGTAGGGTTGTCTAGAAAGTTGCCAGAAACTAGGATAGTTGGCATAAATATAAAACAGCACATTACTGCTTGAAAAAATATTAGCACAATTCTAATTTTGTGGTTGCCCCCAAATTAGTCCCATTCTGCCCACTAGGACTTATTCCAGAGACATGTTCAAATATATCAGCAATACATTTCTTCTTAGTAGCAACCTCTTCCAATTCTAGTACCTTTCTCCTGAAACCTAGCAGATCTAACTCATAGGCTTCTGAAAAGTTTTCAGTCCCTGTATGAAGAAACTCCTTCACAGGAATTCCTGTAATGATGTACATACAGTATGTGGATGATACTTGGGTCAAGATTAAAACACAGGGAGTGGAAACCTTCACCAAACACATCAACACTATGGACAGGTACATTATGTTCACATGGGAAGATGTTAAGGGAAAAAAACCCTCACACACATAGACAGATCAATATTGACATTTTGATTCTCATCACTCACTGGAGCACAAAATGGGAGTGATCAGAATCCTCCATCATTGGGCTGAAGGTTTTCCTACCAGCAAAGATGGAAAAGAAAGAAAAGTAAAACATACCAAGAAAGACCTCAGAACTGGTGGCTATCCCAACTGGGACTCATCAGATTCAGGAAAAGATCCAACAGGAGCTCCTCCATAATAGGCAAAGAAGAAAACAACAAACAAAGTAATGTTGTAATTCCATACATTGCAGGAATATTTGAAATGCTCAGGAGAATTTCCAACCAACACAATTTACACACACGCTTTAAACCGAAGAATACATTAAGGCAGAAGCTTGTCCACCCTAATGATAAAACACCCAGACACAAATTGAATAATGTGGTATAGCTGTGCAATGTAGTGAGACATATGTGCAGATCTGTACATTGGTGAAACAAAACAACTGCTTCACAAACATATGGCACAACACAGGAGAACAAACACAGTAGGAGAAGATTCAGCAGTCCATCTGCATCTGAAAGACAAAGGTCATTCTTTTGAAGACAGCAAAGTCCACATTTTGGACAGAGAGGAACACTGGTTTGAAAGAGGGGTCAAATAAGTCATCTATATTAAAATTGAACAGCCCTCTCTTAATGGAGGAGGAGAAGGGATGTGACACCAACTATCCTCTGTCTACAACATAGTCTATTCATCCATCCCAGCAAGGTTCCACACCCATTTGCCTTCTGATTCAGGTGACTGTGCGGGAACAGATAAACAGATAAAGTGGACTGAACGACTCTCAGAGAGCTAAGGGCCAAACTTCAGAGTGCTAACAACCATATGACTGCTTAAGGAAT
Organism: Natrix helvetica; assembly: GCF_964273705.1. Classification (NCBI taxonomy): domain Eukaryota; kingdom Metazoa; phylum Chordata; class Lepidosauria; order Squamata; family Natricidae; genus Natrix; species Natrix helvetica. The sequence continues at coordinate 51,116,093 of NC_138550.1, forward strand.
ATAAATCCTTCTATTCTCCACCATTCAGACAGGACTGAAGAAGCTTCTTAGATGAAAAGCGAAATGTCTTCAAGAAAACAAAACAAGAAAATCCAGTTACCTTTTGAAAAGTATCTTTGGGACAACCTTGACCTGGATAATTGAGAATCTCCATAGCCATTCAACCATTTCATAGTTGGGGATATCCTCAACATTTTTGGAGATGAAAGGGCAATGGGATAGGTTGTGTATGAAGATGCATAACAAGTTATCACACCAATGGACAGGGCTGGAATTGCTATTTTCTCCTCTGTCTTGACTAAAGTGAGTATTTATTTATTTTAAAACGTTTTAAAAATATCAACTAGAGAAAATTACTCTTGGGATATTGCTGACTCAAAATGGCAGTGATCTGTAACATGTGTTTTCAAATCCAGTTCAAAGGGGTTTTGAATGATTTCATAATTTTTTCAAGTGGTGCAAATTATTTTGGGGGGTATGGGGTGGAGTTTTTAACTACTGCATAAACTGGAAGTGGGATGCAGGAAAGGTATCATTCTTTCACAAATTAACTACTAGACATTTATTTCAGCGTTGAAATGTACATAAAAAATAACATGGAAAAAATAAATCAATATTATGAATTACAAAAGTTCAAAATCCACTTTTAGTATTTGCCTACAGGGTAATGTGCATGGTTATGCAAGAAATAAGTATTTTTTTTCTATAAAATTAATAATAAAATAGCATTTTTAAAAAAATGTTTACTTTTTTTAGGGATGCCTGACTTCACTCTTCTAATAGTAAATTGTTGTGACAAATTTGTAGAAGTCAGACAGGAAGATTTTAGTTACTAATTTCCTTGATATTTTCCCACAGGGCAGATATATCATGCACACATGAAGAGCAATATGCAAGATCTATTGGACTGCTAAGTTCTTGAGTTGATTGGATCTCAGTGAATATCTATTCTTCAAGTTCCTTTAAAAAAATCAGCACCTGATTGTTTTCCTTTACCAATATGCTTTGGAGATCATGTTCCTCACTCTCATATATGTTATTTGCTGCAGAGACTTAAGTAAAATAAATACATAATATTGTTATGTATAATATTGTTCCATATGAAGGCAATAAAAACCTTCCTGGAACTGAAATGGCATAAATAATTAGCTACTCTCCCCACTCACATAGTCTCAACGGAAATCAAGTGTGTGCTGCTGTTTGTTTGTTTTTAATAATAGCAATCTTAGGAATTACAATCACAAAACATAATACACATTATGTTTAAATCTGTCTAGAATGCTGCCCTGAAATTGTATTTTTTTCAAAAAATTATGTTCCCCGGTAAAGGCAATCTCAGGATCCAACTCGTTCATCAAAATGATGATGCTAGCATAGTGCCAGTGAGATGCAAGCACTACCTTTTTATGTATTTGTGTCACATGCATAATCTTGACCTCCAGTGCAGACAATTTTGTAATTTAATGATTAATTTCAATTTGACTTTTTAAATAGTTTTTTTTTTAAAATGTGGAGTAGACTTAAGGACAGACAGATAGTCCCCAGTTTGCAAAGGCAATTGGAACTAGAATTGCTGTTGTAAAACACATTGTCATGTGACTGTGCCACTTAGTGATAGTAGTTCCAGCAGTCTTGGTTGCCGTTGTTAAGTGAGGACCAGGCAGGACTCACAGGATTGCAACTTATGACTTTCTGCTGGCTTCTCCATTTTTTTGGCTTGTAGGAAGTCATCAGGGAACTCCAGAAATTGCAGTCCATGACTGTTGGGACACTGTGATGGCCAGAAGTCCAAGGACTGGTCCTAACTACTACTTGTTCACTATCATTGTAAATTTGAATGGTTGCTGAATGATTGGTCATTAAATGGCTTGACCTGTAGGAGAATACAAGCCTTAAGCAATAAGTGGCTTAACAAATACATATCTTCTACTCAAATGTTCAAAAACAAAACATTTCAGAATTATCAGATATATCTTCTATGTAAAATAATTTATTTAGCCATTTTTTTTCATTTCAGAGAAGCATATAATTAACTATATATAGATATGATCAAGTTTTTTCCACACACACACACACACCTTTGTGCAATCTTTTTGCTAACTCCTATTTTAAATATTGTTTCCAGTTTAATTATTGGATGGCTATTCTTTTAAATACATTATTTAATATTTTCTGTTGTTGTAAATAAAATAAATAGCAATAAGTTATAGTATCAACGCATATATTTTGTCTGTAACTCGTGCTTGTTAGTTAGCTGAGTAGCTTTTGTGTAATTGTGAACTTTTAACAACTTTTCAACTATGTTCTGGATGAAGTGCAGTCTTCTGGCAGAACAAAAAAAAAACCTGCTTTGTTCTCACCTGCTCTTCTTAATAAGCACTGCTAGAAATGTAAGACATTTGATACCATGTCAAAAGAATGCTTTCCTTTCCTGAGAAACAAAGCCTATACTTTCAGATGCTTGAAACCTATTCCTAAAAGAGACAGTAATATAGTGATCTGTGATGTCTGCATTTGAAATAGCTTGTTTAACACATCTGTTAATCCTTTTACATACAGAATCGGTATCACTTTGCATTTGTATTTCCAAGTGTAAGATTCCATTTTGAAAACTACTGTGTAATCTCACTTTGAAGTGAAGGTGATGGAAATTATGAAACTTCCCCTACTCCATAATTAGAATCATGCATCATAATCAAGTTTTAAGAATCTTCCAAATTCTACTTAGGCTCTGTGTACCAGTTTTGGAATGGAACAAACTCATTTAATCTACACCAAAAATCTACCTTGTCTGTATTGGCTCATAATTCACAAAAAATAGACTTGTAATATCAATATAACTCATTCAGCTCAATCTCTGTTTCTTTATTGTTTATTGTTTCTGTATTGTTTATGTTATAATCGTAGACTGAATAAAAGCAAGATGCATAATGAAACTTTACTATATATATTATAAACACCCCTTGAATTCAGGTTGAAAATTAGTAACTTTGGTATAAATTTGATTTAATTTGGATATAAGGCAACCATTTATATTTCAAACATTTGAAAGTTTTAATGGTAACCAAGTGATGTTAAGGACATGTATTTTACTACCATCCTTTGCTCCACAAGAAAGAAGAGAAAAAGTACATAAGATTTGCCGTAGACACAAGCAAAACTCTTCACTCCATCATCTTACATCTCATCAATTGATGTCTTGAAATTTTGCAAAGTTTTCACTTTGGCCAGACTGGATCCTATCTTGATGGGCCACTACAAAGGCACTCTTACATTTTGTAAGATTCCCTTTATCTGTGCTTGCTGTGAAATGTAAATCTTACCCATTTTATAAAGGTTGCTAGAAATTTCCTATCTTCTAAAACTTTGAACAAAAAAGCCAAGTTCAATGGTCAAAGGCCTGCTCTGCATCTAAGAAAATCAGTGCAGCTTGTTTTTCATTATGTTGCTCCAAATATTTCAAAATATCCAACATATTTCTAACATTATATTTTAGCTGGCTTTTAGGTAAAAATCCACATTGATCAACATGAATAAATTCTTGATTTTTTTTTACCAATCTAGAATTGTTACAGTACACAGATGGAACAATGGGAAACATGTGGCTAAAAGACTGAAATTTTACATTATGCTATATGTATAAAAACATTAATTTTTTTCTTACTTCATATTAGTTTGTATTAGTATTTAACTTCATTTAAAAAATTGTTAACTTATACACACACATAAACGTGTATATCTGTATACATATCCTTGTAAAGATGGCTCAGTAAAGTCCTTGAGTCATAAGTTAGTTAATTTTATTTCAATGGGATATGCTAGATCAATTTTATCTCTGTTACCTAGAAGAAATTCACTGGCAGAGGGCTTGATTTTTATTTGTTTATTTTCCTGTCTGACCATTGGTTAGATATATCCTTCCAAGTTGCTCAATTCTGTAGTTTTCTGGGCAAGAATATGGAAGTGCTTTGCCATTTGTCATCTAAGATTTTGTTATTCCCGCGAGGTCCGGCTCCCCCCCTCATTCACGATCTAATTTTAGAGGGGGAGCCGGACCTCGCGGGAATAACGGAGACCTGGTTGGGCCACGAGGGAGGTCTTCCCCTCGTGGAAATGTGCCCACCAGGCTACCGAGCATTTCATCAGCCCCGGGCCCAGGGAAGGGGCGGTGGGGTGGCAGTAATTATTCGGGAGGACTTAGAGCCGAGGGAGTCTACTGCGCCACAGACGTCCGGATGTGAATCCCTTGTTGTGAAATGGGGCCCTGGGAGACAGTTGGGCCTGCTGATAGTATACCTGGCTCCTCGCTATACATCAGCGGCCCTACCTGAACTCCTCGAGCTGATCGCATCGGTGGCGGTTGAGACCCCCAAACTTTTAGTGATGGGGGATTTTAACCTGCCATCGATGGGAGAAGCATCAGAGGGGGTTCGGGAGTTCATGGCTTCCATGACAGCCATGGACCTGACTCAAATGATTCAGGGCCCGACACACGAGGGAGGACACACTCTGGACCTCGTTTTTGCCTCTGGCCAGTGGTTGAGTGATCTGGGAGGAGGGGACTTAACCATCACTCCCCTGTCATGGTCAGATCACTCACTCCTTCGTCTTGACTTCCCTGGTGCTACCTCCCGCTGCGGGGAGGCGGAACCGGAAAGCACTAGATGGTTCCGCCCCAGGCGCCTGATGGAACCAGATAGGTTCCAGACGGAGCTTGGGCCACCTCCTGTAACCTTGACCCGCCCCCGGGTAGAGGACCTGGTGGTCGCGTGGAATAATGCGACTTCCGGGGCCTTGAACCGGGTGGCGCCTTTGCGGCCTCTCCGGCGGCAACGATCCACCCTGGCCCCTTGGTTTACCGAGGAGCTGAGGGTGATGAAATGCCGCAAGAGACGTCTAGAGAGTCGTTGGAGATCCTCTCGTTCCGAACTTGATCGAACACAGGCACGAGCCCATTTAAGGACGTACCTTGTGGCATTGAGAGTGGCCAAACGCCAATATTGTGCCACTCTCATTGCATCCGCAGAGAACCGCCCTGCCGCCCTGTTTCGGGTGTCCCGCTCCCTCTTGTTTCAGAGGCCGCGGGACGCCCCTCTACAGGGCAGAGCAGAGGAATTTGGGAAATATCTGCAGGATAAAATCGCTCAAATTCGGAAGGATTGGGTCCCTGTTAGTGGTCCAATGGAGACGTCCGTGGCGAGTCTTGAGGAATCGACCTGGGAGGAGTTTGACTTGGTTGCCATCGAGGATTTGGACAGAATGCGTGGACGACTGCGACCCACCACATGTTTATTGGACCCGTGCCCCTCCTGGCTTGTACTGGCATCCTGGGAGGTTACACGAGACTGGCTCCTGGACCTAGTGAACGCCTCGCTGAGCGAGGGGTCTCTCCCGGCCGCCTTGAAAGAGGCGGTGGTGAGACCCTTGCTCAAGAAGCCTTCCCTGGATCCTTTGGAGCTGGCCAGTTATCGTCCTGTCTCCAACCTTCCCTTTTTGGCGAAGGTTGTAGAGAGTGTGGTGGCCTACCAGTTTCCACGGCATCTGGAGGAAAATGATTATCTAGACCCGCGCCAGTCCGGCTTCCGCCCCGGTCACAGCACGGAGATGGCCTTGGTCGCGTTGGTGGATGATCTCTGGAGGGCCAGAGATAGAGGTTGTTCCTCTATCCTGGTCCTATTAGACCTCTCGGCGGCTTTTGATACCATCGACCATGGTATCCTGCTGCGCTGGCTGGAGGGGTTGGGGGTCCGGGGCACCGTTTTGCGGTGGTTCGGCTCCTACCTTTCTGGCCGGACGCAGGGTGTGTTGGCAGGGGAGGAGAGGTCGACCCTACGCCCCCTTACTTGTGGGGTGCCACAGGAGTCGGTCCTCTCGCCACTCCTGTTCAACACATATATGAAGCCGCTGGGTGAGATCATCCGTGGTTTCGGGGTGGGATACCATCTGTACGCTGATGATACTCAGCTGTACTTTTCCACCCCGAACCACCCCAACGAGGCCATCGAAGTGATGTCCCGGTGTGTGGAAGCCGTACGGATCTGGATGGATGACAACCGACTCAAACTCAACCCCTCCAAGACGGAGTGGCTGTGGGTACCGGCTCCCCGGTTCAGCCAATTAATTCCATCATTGGCCATCGGGGGCATTCAACTTGCCCCCGTGGAGCGGGCGCGCAATTTGGGCGTCCTCCTGGATGCCCGGCTGTCCATGGATGACCATGTGACAGCCGTGGCAAGGGGGGCGTTCCACCAGGTTCGCCTGGTGCGCCAATTGCGCCCCCTACTGGACCGGGACGCCTTACGCACAGTCACTCATGCGCTGGTGACGTCTCGCTTGGACTACTGTAACGCTCTCTACATGGGGCTTCCCTTGAAATGCACCCGGAGGCTACAGTTGGTCCAGAACGCAGCCGCGCGGGTAATTATGGAGAGTACTAGGTACTCCCATGTGACACCATTCCTGCGCGAGCTGCACTGGCTTCCTGTGGTCTATCAGGTGCGTTTCAAGGTTTTGATAACAATCTTTAAAGCGCTCCATGGCTTAGGACCTAGTTACTTGCGGGATCGTATTCTGCCCCATACATCCCTGCGACCAATCCGCTCGCACAGAGAGGGCCTCCTCCAGGTGCCGTCCACCAGACAGTGTCGAGGGGCGGCGCCTAGGAGTAGAGCCTTCTCTGTGGCGGGCCCAGCCCTGTGGAATGACCTCCCCCCGGATATTAGGAATACCTCTGACCTCCGCTCCTTTCGTGTAAAGCTCAAGACCCACCTTTTTCAAGTTGCTGGCCTGGCTCAACTTTGATCCAACTATATCGCTCCTGACGGGTTTTTTATTTGGGGTATTTTAATTGCATTCAATTTATTTAGGGGTTTTTAAACATTGTGTTTTTACTTGTTTTTATCTATCAGTTCACCTCCTCCTTGTATATGTCGTATATATGTCTTGGTATATGTTTTGTTATATGTATGTCGATATATTTATTTCCTATGTTTTGTTGTACGCCGCCCCGAGTCCTTCGGGAGAGGGTGCGGCTAAGAAATAAATATTTATTATTATTACTTCTGACTTCTATAGGAGTTCCAAGACTCTTAATATTCTCTAGTGATATTCTATCAAATACTGACTAGGTCAAACCTGCTTAGTTCTTAAACTAAAGCAAGAGTGACAGATGTTGCTACAGCTGAGGTGTTTCTGCCTATATTTACTATATTTCATGATACAGTGGATAAATTTTAAATTTTATTTACTCAATCATATTAATTAGCTATATGCCCTTTTGGTAATATTCATGGTAGAAAACTACAGATTTCTGATAATTAAGCATTTCTTATTCACACTATAAAAATCAATGCAAGGATTGTGGTGCATTTCATGCTTAAAATACAGTATTATCTTTTTTTACTTGTAACTCTGCCTATTAATTTTACTATTCTAACATAAGTTATGAGTACTGTTTTAATTTCTCACAATTCCTTCTCAATTACATCGCTTGAACTGTTATATTGACCTTTTTCTTCTTTCCAGGCAAAGTAACTTTCTGTAATCCACTACCATCATCTGATCTGCTGGACAAGGAAAGTGTTCAAAATTTTTACAATCTTCTGTACCTAATGGGAAATAACCATTGTTCCGATTATACTTGCTAACTACATAAAGATACCTAGGCCTGTTTTATCCAAGATTTATCACTCTCACAAAGGCTCTCTCAGCATGGGAGATTAAAAGTCCATAACCTCTGGGCCTGAAGCCATTATAATCCACAGGCAAATAGATGATTACATACACTATATAATTCTGAAGAAATGTTGAAGAATTCTTTGGCAATCTCTGTCGGGTCATTATTATGTTCTATATTCCTGTCTTTTTAAAGAAAAAAATATTTTTAAACACCTCAGTACAGAAAATCTATTTTACAGTGTGTTCCTAAACCAGGTCTGCGTCTGTTGGCTATAATTTACTGAAAGTGTGAAGATACAATATTGTAGAGTTTCAGTTTTGCCGGCAATCTCTGTATGTGCCTAGAAAACTCTTTGCTCAAGAAGTAATATGCCTGATTATTTTATAATGCTGCCACATTGGATTCAATGGGCCAGAAGTCAAACTGAACCATTCACTAACTTATCAGATTTCAATATTGCAAACTATGATGTTCAAATGAACAGTGCCGGTCTTCTTGGAACATCACTTTTCCAATTTGATATTCAAGGTCAGGAATGAGTAAGCATGGATTTTTGTTGATGTAGGAACTGTGCCCATTTTTAAAAACTAGATTTGACCCTGGTCAGACTTTTAGTCCATTCACTTGAAAAGCATTTGAAAACATCATTTCATTCAGTATCCAATGGCTGTATTCTTGCCTGGCGCTAGTTTAATGGAGCATACAATGACACTATATAAAGTCCATTACTTTCTGTGTTGCCTAGGAGGAAAGATTATTATGAGAAAAAGTATTTAATAATTAATTAACAATGCAAAAACCTCACACATTTAATGATATTTATTCCATGGCACTTTTAAGCTGCAATCCTTTTCCTACAATATTTACCTGGAAGTTACGTTTGAGTAAATACATACAGGAATGTATTATTCATTCTCTTCAGCTAAGTATCTTCACGTTTTTCATTAATCTATTAGCGGTTTTTCGTGGTTAGTAAAATGTTCAGTTAGAATATTTTAAAGTTTGGAAACTTGTACTTTGATTGTCGTGCAGCTTAATGCCTTTTAGATGGGAAAAAGGAAAGGCAAAATTACCCTTTGCAACCCTGAGTGATTTAAAGGCTTCTCAGCATAATGCAAATTATAAATGGCTAGTCAGAGGGTCTAGGAGATCTCAGGGTTAATAGATTTACCCTGGATACCAGAATTTTTCCCTTTGTGAAACAGATGGTGCTAACAAAGGAGTGTCACTGGATGGTAACTTGATCTTTGAAAAGAGAGAGGTTTTATTTTGCAGTTAAAAAGGAAACAGTCACCATAAGATCTGAATGGCAAAACAGACAGGGACCAAAAATACTAAATAAAAATAATGATAGTCTCAGTCAATATAACACAGACAGAAGGCACCATCTGTGCAAATATTCAAGTTAAATGCAGTGGCCCAAGGGGAAAAAAGTCTCCTACCACAAGGATAGTACAGATTTTCTTTAATTGTAGCTTTTAATCTTATAATCTATGTGTTGTTTAAATAAAGTAACAGTTATATCTTTCCTTAATTTTGCTTGAAAATATAGTTGAGTCAAAACTTTGTTTTAATATGGACCCTTACAAAAAGTTTACACAATATGAATAGAAACTAGGATGTAGGTAGGATGTAGGTTTTCATGGGCATCACTTAGACTGTGAATATCTCATACAGCATAGATCACTTCCCGCTTTCCATCTGATAATTTTTTTAAATGTTTTAATTTCTAAAACGTTCTAGTGTCAATGCTATATGTACATTCTAATAATAGCACCTGAGGGTAGAACAAGAAGCAATGGGTGGAAACTAATCAAGGAGAGAAGCAACTTAGAACTGAGGAGAAATTTCCTGACAATTAAAACAATCAATCAATGGAACAGCTTGCTTTCAGAAGTTGGAAGTCTTTAAGAAGATGTTGGATAGCCATCTGTCTGAGATGGTATAGGGTTTCCTGCCTAGGCAGGGGTTGGACAAGAAGATCTCCAAGGTCCCTTCCAACTCTGCTATTGTATTGTATTATTGTAATATTTTAGTAAGCAAATATGGTGAATGGCTACAAGCATTAGGTTTATGTCTATAGATAGATGCATGATGGATAGGCTTTGGATCATGTCAGCAAAAGAATGCTGGTTGGAGGTATCCAGAAGCCATGCCTGTTCTGCCATAGCACCCATCTGATGGAACATTCTCCCTCCAGAGTAGCCATAAAATTGGATAAAAATAAATAAAGAAATCTATAAATCCATTCCTTCCCTCTGTTAAAAAATACAATATTTTAAGGTACTTCAAAAGATGTCATTGTATTCCTAATATGTTTAACGATTAGAGTAAATGTCAACAGAACCCTGATATAAATATTGATTTTATACAACCATAATATGAAGAAAGACCTATTTCCATTCTTGGTTAGAATGCAGTACTGCAGGCTACTTCTACTGACTGCTGGCTGCCAGTAGTTTAGCAGTTCAATTCCTACCAGCTCAAGATTGATTCAGCCTTCCATTCTTCCAAGGTTGGTAAAAGATGGTTGGGGGCAATAGGCTGAGGTAAAGCGCTTAGAGAAGGCTGTAAAGCACTATGAAGCGGCATATAAGTCTAAGTGCTATTGCTATTGATTTCTTTACCAATGTAGTGACAAACTGGGAAAAACCTATAATTAGCAGAAAGCATGTTTTAAATATAAACCAATTTTAAAAATTCAAATAAAATTATTTTCCACTACATACTTAATAGCATGAATGAGATATCTGATGATGTAATCTGGGGTTGTCAGAATTATACCACTCAGTCAAACTTCATTCTGCTGACCAGTACAAGGAAAATGAGGAAATTAGAGGAAAATATTTAGCCAGGAAAAAAAGAGGGAAAGAAAGAAAAAGAAAGAGCACAAATTTGGCATTTTAATCTTTTTTTTTTTTGCATTAAGTAAAAATAAAACTATTAACTTTAGGAAACCTTTTGCAAATTTCAAACATTACCTTCTCTAACCTATTAAACTCAAAAAGAAGAGAGTCTGTCCATATTTGAAAACTGAACCAAAAACAATTTTCAAATCAACTGTCAAAGTTTAATTAAATGTTCTTCCTTCTTTTAGCTGAATGTTTCAAAAGAGACTGATACATCTGCCTATTCAACTCATTTCCATTAACACAATAGGATGGAGCAACACGATCTGATCTGCTAAACATCAACCAATTAGCTTGCTTTCCCCCTAAAGCCAAATATTAGTGATAGAAAAGTGTGGGGAGATACTTAGCAAAATGGGAGTTTTGAAAAAGATAAAAGGACAGAAAATGTGTTGATCAAATTCTTAAAATTATTTTACAAAGATGCATTTCAAGAAAAGAGCAAAGGGGATATGCAAGCTTGAATTCATTTGAAACACTTTGCCTTTCCTACCAAGACTTTTTACAATAAAAAGCTAAAAAAAAGAAGAGCAAGAAAAACAAAAACTAAAATCAGGGGGAAATAAGCATGTAAAAACTGTTGCTTTCTGTTTTAAAAGGCTGAATTCAAGGAAATGTATCAGTTCATTTCCAACACATAATAAATAATTATAATTCTAGTAGCTTTAAAAATATGTCAGTTACTAATTTCAGGAGAATAAACTTGTGTGATCTATTTGTAGGTCTTGTGAATAAAAATACTTCTGAAGCATCCTCACTTCTGCATATCTTAATGCCCAGACAGGGCAGTTTTATAATAGCAAGTCCTTAAACTATTTAGCATCTTAATGTAATAATAATTCAATGAATTGAACTCAAAGTCATTAGCAGTCAGTATCACGGAATATGATATGAAAATTATAGTTTGCATGTTAGCACTTATATAATATTAAGTTATGCCTACACACTAATCTCATCTGGTATTGGCTTACAATAGCTCATCCAATGCCTGAAAAAGTAGTAGGGAGCAATGTATTGACTATTTTTATGGATGGTTTACATTAATATTATACTTGTATTATTTTTCTGCCACAAAATATTTTTCTGCCAATATTTATTCCAGATTAAGTAGATGTCATTTACCTAGCACTGCACTCGTAGTACTAATGTATACAATTTGAAGTTGAAGTTGTACCGAGCAAAAGAAAAAAAAATCCTTGATGGGTTTTTATTTAAAATAAAGAACTGACTTTTAAGATCAGGTTGTCAGCAAATTCTCTACTATATTCATCTTTTTCTTTCTTTCAGTTTGTACACCATGTTTCAGCACTGTTGCTGAACAAAACATCCTTGTTACTTTCAGCAAATTGTCCCCACAGCCATCTCACAACTTTTGTCAAGGCATGTCAATACCCATTAAGAATTAGACTGTAGATTTATTGTTTTCTGAAACTACTCAATTAAACGTGGGTGCCTGACCTGTCATTAATACTAGGTGGTCTTGGTTGTTTTCCTTTTCTTGCTGGTGACTTAATTTCTTTCAGAAATCTGTAAAACAACCATTCACCATTTGTATATTAGTACTTTCATAGATAAAAGTTTCCAAGTTATAACTAATGTTTTTATGTTTCAAAGAGCTGTTTCTTCATTGCTTGAGTTGATGATGTTGCATAGCAACTGTAGAATTTAATACTGTAGTTGATAATAATTTTCATTGAAAGGGGTGTTAACATCTTAATAACAATTTGATAAATAAACATACTTTGGTACCAATAAAAGAGAATATATGTATCTCAGGTTTGAAATGAGTGGTCTTAGGTGCTCTTTGAGCATGGTTGTTTTCTTGAAAATGTTTCATTACCCAAGCTAGGTAACATAACTAATGCTAGGTGTAGCACTGATGATGTTACCTAGTTGGGTAATGAAATGTCTGCAAAAAAACAACCAAGCTCAGAGAGCACTAAAGACTCCTTAATCATAATTTGTGGTTCTACTGCTCTGATCAGTTTGTTTAGTTTAATCTGTAGATTATGATGAGGAATACCTTCTAAAAACCTAGAAAGCTATAACGCCAGTCAGACAAGATCCTATTTAAAATTACTAGCAATGTAACTTGGTTTAATGCAGCCGTTTTAACATCATTGCTGTTAATAACATTCAAAGTATTTTATTGGCACATGATGTAATGTATCATTAAAGAGTATTGTAGGAACTTCTGCTAGACTGAAACAAAAGTAATGAGTGACATATTTAACAAGCCATACATTTCTATATCCCCAACTATTATAAACCTTCAAGATATAATGCTTCTTATTTAAGCTGATTCTTAATTTCATATAACTTTTTCTTCATGAATCTTGTAGTGATGGAGCCCTTTACATCTTGGTAATGCTATAACTTTTAAAAGATTATATTCTCAGAGATAACCAGATGAGCAGATAACAGATGAGGGATCATACTCAGTGCAACCACTGGAGAAGGAAATGTGAACTCGCTAAAATCTTCTGCCAAGAAAATCAGACTGACATTCATATTCAGTGTCAACAAGTACTAGAACATGAATCCTCCAAATTGGAAGGTATGAATAGCACTGGTGCTTATGTGGGTGGAATAAAGCCACAAGAATGACCAACTGCTGACATGCCCGGAAACAAAAAGAAAATTTGATGCTGCAAAAACTTGTGTACTATTTCCACATGGAGTAAAGTAACTATAAAGCAAGGCAAACTTGATATTGCCAAGCAGAAATGTCAGGGCTGAATATTGACATTCTGGGAATTGGCAAGCTGAAATAGACTAGAAATAGACAATTCTGAATAGAAGAATAGAATAGAAGGGCATGGTTGTGGACAAGAAAATAAGAGAAGACAAAGAATAGTTATTCTTATTATTTTAAAAAGGTATCAAACAATCAGGCACAGTCTCCAAAATGATGAAATAAACTGGATCCAAGGCAAGATAAGTAGTGCTTAGAGATGAACATTTGTGCTTCCTTTATTATAAACATTTATTCTTGGTGCAGAGGAATAGCAGAATGTGTCTATTTGCAATATAATCCCATAAAGACATTTCTGAAAAGGCACTGTATTAATTACAGTACATGAGACTGAATTGCTAAAATTGAATTACAATGGCACATGGAATAAAAAATGGTGTCAATGATTAAAACAAAGCAGGATACAAATACCAGTAATAAAAAAAAAAATCTTACAATGACCCAAAAGGCTGTGGGAGACAATACCAAAATCATATTCACTATGTACTCTGCAAATAAAGTTGAATGAGTTCTATTCAGTCATCAGTAGCAAAACATAGTGCTATGGTGACTCAGTTCATACATTCCTTGTAAAATTATCACTTAAACTCTAAACAACAATAACAAAAAATAAGATCAAGATTTGACCTCCATATGATTATGTGGTGATGGTAAAGAATAAATTTAGTGGATTAGATTTATAAAAGAATTCCAGGCTGAAATTCATGATATAAGTAAAAAATCAAAGAAACAGAAAAGCAAAATTAGCCACTTAAGTGGCTTAGTGGCTCTCCTTTTGCTTTTTTGCCAATAGTTCATGCCAAGACAATGCATATGAGACAGAAGTTATAGCAGTAGCAGGCTTTATCTTTCGAGGCTCAAAAATTCACAGGGATGATGACTATAGCTATGAACTGAAGAGAAGACTCCTGCTTTTAAAAAAAGATTCCTGAACCTGAATACATTACCAACAATAGGTTAAAAGTATCCCCCCACCCCCCAATGGGTAATGAATCACAAGCTCTTTACCCAATCATAAGAGCATTTAAATTGAGTGAATATGTTTTACAATGAGTAAAAGGACTTTCTGATAAGCGGTTTTGGGTAATGAATGAAAACGTTTATGAAGCACTGACCTATATGTTTGGAAAAAATCCAATCCAATTCTAAAAGGCAGATAGATGGCAAGGTGGCTGGATCCTATCACAGTTAAGCATGAACCTGTAAGAACTCAAAGAAGCTACTAACAAGCAATCCTGGTGAACTAAAGTTTATCAGTTAAGGAAGAGCCAGAACCAACTGAATGGATGATCAACATTTAACGTTAGTATTAATTTTCCATTCCCAAAGTATACAATTTAATAATCCAGGCCATTGAAGTGGGCAACTACATTATCCATTTCTGGGCCTATGTCTGAAAGTGATTGCTTTTAATAGTTTGGACCAGTTATGTAATGGTCTAAAGCTTTTTTTTTTTGCCACACATTTATCTGATTGATTTTACACAGACCCTGTTAATGTTCAAATGCCATTGCTTCAGTGGTTTTAAAATGAAAGGAAGTTTGCTTTTCTATCCTCATTTGAAGAATAAGGATGGTTAAATAGCACTGAGGCCTGGTGTGTGTGTGTGTATGTGTGTTTGTGCTTCCCATTGATCAGCTGGAGAGGGTGCTGACAGCTCAAGGGAAGCATTGAGCATTGCAAGGTGGTAGTAAAGAGAAAACTTGCAGAAGCTGTATGAAAATACTACTGAAATTCTATGGAGATGAAACTGATAGCTGTGTGAAGGAAACCATGCTTGAAGTAAACTTTTTGAAGTAGTTTTTGAAATTAATGCAACAAAGAATTTTTGTCCATCATTTTAATCTGAAAATATCTATTTTAGCATAAGAAAATATAGATCCAGACCAGTGCCAAAGCACTATCATAAGCTTCTAGCCCAAAACAGGCTGAAAAAATATTTGATGAAACCTTTTTTTTTGCCACTTTGATTTATATCTCAGTTTGATGGCTTTGTTTCCTTTTAGTTAGATTACATCAGTATGAACTGATAGTCTTCCATTAGGTAATGTCAGACAGTGGGTATTCAAACATTGCAATTTCTCATATCCTGAAGGGAAAAAAAGCAGCAATCACAGGGCCTGCCAAAGACATGTATTATAAGTTATGAAAGTGGATTAGTTTTATAAAACTAATGTCTTTACAAATAAAAACACAAGTATAATCAAAAATATTACAGAAAGCCAGTAAGTCATTAACAAATATTGCTGGATGGATTTGCCTTATGCATTGAAAATTATATTTCAGGCTGTGCACTTCATAGATATCAGAAGAAAATAAAAACAAATGTAGCACTAATGTTCTTTTTTTTTAGCACCAAGAAGGCAGAGGTCAGAACAATTTTTATATTAAAAATATATTAACAAGCCAAATTTGAATCTAGCACATGCATTGCTACTAAGAGCATTTTTTGGTATATTAAATATACCTGATTTATATCCTCAGCTCTGTGGGATAAATTATACTGAGGAAGTTACCAAGGCCATCAAGTCTGTTTCAGTATAAATGTGCACATATGTTGGTGGAGAGAGTTAGAGTGAAGCCAGGGTATAGCTCATTGTTAACATTTCCCCTCATCCTTTTCAATGCATCAGATAAAGGGAAATGAGTGAAATAGCTTTTGTGCTATTTTCCCTTCTGGCTAGCCCTACAGTCTTAAAATCAAAACTCTAGCATCTTTTCCAACCAACTAAGTTTATTAAAAAGCTTAAGCTATTGATAATCAAGATCTATTTATCTGGTCACTGATTTCATGAGGGAAAAATATTAATAAATGAAATCAATCAAAATCAAAACTATCAATTGCCTCTCTTACCAACACCATACATGATAGAGACTGTGAGAGGCTTAAATAGATCTCAATTAAAGAAGCCTGGTTGAAAGAACATGTCACTGTAACATGCCATTTACTAGAGCTGGACAAAGTGATTTTAAATTGTTAAAATCTTGTTCTAATATAATCATTGGAAGGTCAGGTACAATATTAGATATAATTTGAAAGATAAAAAAAGTTTTCTTTTATGATGAGTTCTCCACCTCTCCAATCAATGATCCAATTACAAGACAAGAAGCATGAGGATTTACTTTCCAATTTCTTAGTTTAAGCTTCCTATCACATTTCCTTGAAAAAGAAAACCCTGAGTCATTTTTTTAAAAATCAGGGGTAATGAAAGATTCTGGGGTTTTAGGTTATTTCCAAGAGTTGGGGTTAAGGGGAAGTTGGAAGTAGTCTTGAAAAATAGCTTCTGCTTCTGTGCCAATGGAGAACACTTTCCCTAAACTATGTAATCAGATTGCCTTCTATGGTAAAATACTGTTGTGAAGCCTTCAAGCATATTCATGTTCTCATACATATCATAACTTTTGTGATGATGTTTTGAAATTATAATCTGTGACATGGATCTATAGCTTTGGTATGGCATCTTGTGGAATAATCATCCAGAAACTGTACAGCAGAAGAACTTGTTAGATTTATCTTATGTTTTTTGATGTAATAAGCATGTACCGTGATTCTGAGTGTATCTGGGTAATATCCACCCTCAGCAAACAGGTGCTTATTGATGTTGCGAAAAACCAACTGGGTGGCCTTGTTGAAACCATGTAATTTCCACTGTGGTCTAGGGAAAAACCTTCCAAACTATTTCCCAGGTAATATGCATATTGCTGATTCTGAGAAATAGCAGAAAAGATTTCCTTCCCTTGCCACAATTCTAAAAAGGAAGTTTCTTTGGAAAAATGGTGAAAATATGATGCAATCTCCATGAACTGCAAAAGGGGGGGGGAGTCTGACTCGCTTCCTGTTGAGTTTGGAGGAACAGTGTGAGTCTATGAAAAAAAAACAGCACTTGTTTATTGAGACGATCGATGCAGCTGGTTTGGCAACCAAAATAGAAAATTTTGATTCCTTCTCAGAATTTTTTAAAAAAATCCCCTGCAGGATACTTAAGCACTGGCAAAGCTCTATTCAGGACAAGAAAGGATTAAAAATTGGCTTGTCGTAGCTGGTTAGAAATTTGCACAAATGGGCGTTGGTACTATGATGCTCCTGAGAACCATGTTAGAATCATGTACTATCATGTTCCAAGAACCATGTATGGTTCTTGAAGTTATGGCACTGGTATTCTTTTGCAATTACTATTTCTGTCTACTTTTTGAGGAAAATAAACTAAATCAACTAAATAAACTAAATCAGTTTCATCATGTCCTGTCCTGTGCAATCCTACCCTACCCTACCCTACCCTATTCTATGTCATATAGGTTTTCTATTCTGGCTTTTATTTATTTATTACAAATTTTCTATACTGTCATGCTCCAAAAAATTTTTGGGGTGGTTAATATGTAAACAACACAAAAAACAATCAAATAATGACATGTGGTCAATAAAATAATCAAAACCAAATAGGAAAAAAAAAACAGTAGCAACCAACTAGACCCCCTTAATAATGGACCCCAAAGGCTGTGCAGAACAGAACTATTTTTACAGTTTTTCTAAGTGCTAAGAAATTTGAGGAGACTATTCCAGGAGTTCAGGCAATCGTTAGAAAGGTTACCTTTAGATTCATCTTTAGCCACTTCTCACAAAAGGAAAACTCAAAGCACTCCTGCTTTGTTGATTAAACACAGAGAGAAGAGATTCCACTTGAAGGAATAGAAAAATGTGGATGCTACCCCTGTAGGGCTTTATAAGTAATAAGGAACAATTCTAATTGTTCTTAATTCTACATACAAGTTTCATAACTAAAGCAATGCTCATAAAACCAGTGTCACATGATTGTAGCTGATCTCACTATTAATAGACTCAAAGGGAATGGGCACAGACTTCATTAAAATAAGTGTATTTCTGAAAGATGGGATATGTTTAGGGTTATGGGGAAATGAAGCTGATATGTTAGTTGTTAGTGGTCAGAAATAGAATTCCAGACTGTTGCTCTCCTTTGATTGACTGATGAGTGTATAATAATTCAGAACTTTGTAGTAGTGGGGATATGGAAACGTAGGAGGCTATATACATTTATGGAAGGCATATTTCCACAGCATATTTGCACAGAAATAGAATGTATGATTGAAAGCATTGTGCTGATCATTATAAGAGAAGTTGTCAAGCCAGCCTCCCTCAGCAACCAAGAAAGAAACCACTTAACTCCATTTTGCAGAATTAAGAGTACTTTTACTGGTTATGAAAAGATAGCAGCTAAGCAAAGCAAGGTCTGAGGCAAAAGCGTGCGAAATCATACATATCAATATGTGTCCAACCCCCTTCCCCCCCAATATCCCTTATCCCACTGTCCCATCTGCAAATCCCTCAGGTGTCATGTGAGTTTCATCTTCAAGGAACATCATCAGGTTGGTATGCAGGATGGTTGGCCTTGACCAACACCAAGCACCAGTCTCCAGCATGGGCAGTAGACGGTGAGAACAAAACTCCCTTTTTACAATCTCTCCTGTACTAAATCTTCCCCTCCCAAATACCAACCCCTCCTCCCCGTTTCAATGGCAGCCAAAAGCAAATAGCAAAGCTGAGGCTGACAGAAGTGGCCCTGCAGTTCCCACATCCAGTCCTTGCCTCCAGGTGTTGTTATTTAATGCCATGATCATTCACAATTAGACTATATATATTAACATCTTCACGGTAGCCAATCTAGCCTGCATCATGGCGAATGAAGGTTATGATATAGAGCTGTGTAAGATCTCCCCACCTCATTTCCAAATATTACTGTAGTTACTCTTAAAATGGGAACAGGAATAGACCTTATGATGGGTGATATGAGAGTCACCTGGGCTTTTATTGTTCCATGCCTTTGATGTGAGCTCCAGTAGAACTTAGCAGTTTAAGGCCTCCATGGTGATCTGGGGTTTATGTCATGTCATTTCCGGCTTGATGCATACACACAGCCACATGCTAGAATTAAGGTTTAGCTTGCAGTGATAATATGATCTGGCATTGGAGGATTTTAATAGTTCTCTGCCACAATCTGAACACAAACATAGCTATTGTAATCTAACATCAATATATTCAAGAAATAGAATTGTACTGGATGTTCATCAGCCATCAATTACCCCACAAAGGGAAACTGCTAAGTATAAATATATGCAAATAAGGAAAATATCTTAGAGTTTGGGTAAACTGTACTCTAAGAACTTGGTTTGTTATATATTATTTGTCTGCGTGTGTTGATTTGAGCAGGAAGGAATTGCTACAGAAAATGGAAATAATTGAAATAATTGATATCTATATATAGGCTTGAGGTTTTTATTTGATAAAATGTTTGTAGTAATCAAAATCAGTTTTTGCCAGGCAAAATACATATCAACATGTATACAATATAAAGCAGAACATAAGGAGTGGTATGGTCATTTGGCGAAGTTCCAATAAAAGATCCTGTTTGGGAATTTTTTTTTAGTATACACAGCAGCATATTATTCATTGCTCATATAAGTTGTCTATGAGTTCCTTTGTACAGTCATTAACCTTGCAATAAGAGCAAAATCTTCTTCTAATATTCTTCTACTATTACTACTAATTGTTTAATAGGAAGATTTTCTTTCAATGGCCATATCCCATAAAATCTATTGTATTTAAGTGTCAACCATTCTTTGGTACAAAATGTTTGTCTTTTTAGTGATATACCTGATATAAATGAAGCAGCTTTTTTGTGAACTCATATTTTTGTGACATCTTTAAGATTAACAAATTATGCTCCTCATATTTTTATTAGAATATAAAAAGGAAAGTGCTAAATCCAACAATAGCATTGATCCACAGTAAATAAATAATGATAATTAAACCCAATAAGAACCTCTATAACTTAGAAATCTTACTTGTGTTTCACATGAATAGCATTTTAAGCAGTAATTTCACCTTCTTTCTAAAGAAAGAAAGTTATGGGCAGTTTAGTGTACTCTAAAAATGGCAGTGATGTAAATTTACATATGTTCCTAACCAACAAATATAAATGTGTCTTAAAAACTTTTTTTTGCAGGCCTATTTGACAGTATTGGTTGTCCATCTTGCTACAAGCATTTGCCTTTTCTTCTGCAGTCAAAATAGTGTACAGATTATTTTGGGCAGGCTGACATCTGAATTACATAAGCAGAGAGAAATGCAACTGTTCAGAGTGCATAAAAACAACTTTGACCTCACACTGGAGGCAAACTTAAAGAACCGATTATTCATACCCCAGAAAAATTGCTCAATGGAGTGCTTTGAAAATGTTCTCAGAAGGGAAATAGATTTCTCATTTTAAGGCAATAACGCAATTAGGATATGACAAATGCAATTGGTATATTTTGACATTTTCTCATTTTTATGATAGCTGTTGTTGACTTTAATTTATCTGGTGCAAAATATAGCTTTATGTCTTAAAACAATTTCATTCATTGCACAGTTTGGAGCATACATATTTCTTAAAAGTATTGCAGCATAAGTTATGAGGTACAAAATGATTGTTAGCAGTTCAGGATGTATCTGACTGGATTGTTCTCTTTTTCTAGTAAAAGCTAATATTGTAGAAGACCCACACAACATTCTTCTGTTGTTATTTAAGGACAGTTTCTTTTTTTGGAATGCTCTAATAGCCTGATTGTTTTCTCTTTCTATAGAAAAAAAAGATAGTGATCAAAGTTATGAAAACATTTCAGTTGATTCTGGCTTCGTGTGGAAATAGGTTCCGATATACACTATATAGAGATGCCTCTTCAAAGCAAACATGGTGAAAACATTGCAATTTAGTATTAGAACACTTTTGGAAGAGCTTGAAGGGCCAGGTTAGGGACATACGTATCGTCATGTAGAAAATCATTTTATTGGTCGCTAAGAGTTGACAATAATTTGGTGATGTAATGCCAGTACCAGAATATGGCTGTTGTATCTTTGAAAACATTAGGTATTCACCACATGTAAATTGGTTTCTAGGGCTAATTAGAGATATCTGAGCTTGCCACTGAAATATGTAATTTACCACACTTTAGTGCTGGTGATAATGGTGGTGGAAGTCAAGACCTATGTTTGAATTACAGATGTCTTCTTCACAGTGGTAACTAACAAAAGAAATGATACATCTAATAAAATGTAATGTAAAGCAATAGAATAAAATAATGGAATTGTTGAAAAAATTAAAATATGGGGTGAAGATTGATTTGAAGGTGTTATAAAAGGCTTGCATATATTACAGTTAATTGCTTTTTCCAATATACTTTAATAGAACACAAAATTTGTGTATACCTTATAAGCAGTTTTAATACTGCTACACAATTTGATAAATTGTGGCCTTGTTTGTTTTAACCCATGAAATAAAAAAACTGTCATACAAACAATTGTCCTAGTCAGAAAATAACTGGAGATTAGGGAGTACGAATAATTTAAGATACATTAGAATCAAAATATTGAACAATTCTGAAAAATTGTCCCTGAATAATCCCTTAGTTCTATCTGCAATTAATGTTGTTATTGCTTGCCTATTTATATTTTATTATATTTGCCTCCTATTTAGATGATGATTATGAAAATGATGATGAACAGCAACCTGCAGTTAAATTCGCAATCTAAGACTAATGAAAATGTAATAATTCAAGTCCTATCCAAGGAACTAAGTATTATAAACATAGTATCTAAAATGTAGGCAGTTCCAAGTGACCCAGTTCAGCAATATCAATGATCCAGACTTTCTTCTTTTCAATAACTGTTATACCATGCATATTATGAACAAGGTACTTGTCTGTTTGAATGTTCAATCTTCCTATAAGATCTGAATCTTCTCAACTTTTGGTCCAATAACTTTATTGTTGATTAGCCAATAGGTCATATCAAAATACAGAATACAAAACACTTAACATGAATAAAACTGTTTGTAAAAATGAAGTAAAAGAAAGATTAAATATAATGAATAAATAAAGAATGAACGTCATATCCCTACATCTGCAGATCTCAACTGGACTGTTTTATTCAACTAAAGAGTTGTGTTATATTGTGTATGGATTTTGAATTCTGACTACACATGAAATATGTTATTTGAATATAAGGGCCCCAATAGGTTGTCTAATGTGAGGTCCAAGATACACTTTAATATATAATTGACATTCAATTGATATATGTTATGTCTTCTATTTCTGAAGCTCCACAAACGCAAGTAAGTTCATTGCAAAGTATTATTTAGTTCTTGTGTCCAGATGCTTGAATCTTGCATGAATAAATACTGCTGTAAGAAGTTTGGGCATTTATGTGCTTAGATATTTGAAAAGTATTAAGTAATTAAGACCTCCCTGGATAATAAGCCCAATTGGGTTTTGAGAGCATGCGCTAAAATAAGCCCTCCACCAAAAATAAGTCCTCCCTGAAAACACTGCAACACAGCAGTAGCCATGAAGTGACCACACTCGCCGCCTCCTGCATCTCAAAAATAATAAGACCTCCCCAAAAATAAGGCCAAGTGCTTATTTCAGGGGTCAAAAGAAAAGAAGACCCTTTCTTATTTTCTGGGAAACACTGTATTTATAATGGTTCATTCAGTTCAATGTGCCAACCATACTGATGACGGCTATGTTTTCTGTGCTTCTATATCCAATATTCTTTGTGCAGCAATCTTTTTAAGTTGTTCTCCAGTTGTGCAAGAAACAGGGAGACAATAGTTCTCAATATACTTTGTAAGTTGTCCTGTACAAGAGGTCTTTAATTGAGATTTTGTCTGTTCTAACAGACACCAACAGATGTTTTGATGAACTCTAACTATTTTGCATATATAATTAAGACTTTTGGTCCAACATATTGTGGGATGGTTTATATTACCCAATGCTTCAGATAAAGTTAGAAAAATACTATCCCTTTTTCGATAGCTATAATTTTATTTGCTGGTTATTTCGACCCCCCCTCCAAATGACAATGATACTTTATGTCAGTGATACTGTGTTAAGCCATTAAGAGGGCCACGAAGGATGACATCATGGTTACTAACATTTCTTCCAATAAAGCTACATTTGCAAATAAAAAAAATAAAAAAATAAGGCAGCATGGTTCTGTATAAATAGATCAAGAAAGAGAAGATGTAATTCTGTGACCATTTTTTTAAAAAATGATTGTGGTGGGTGGGATGATAAATGGAATTTTATTCAAGGATGCATAATATCTAGTGTGTATAGAGGGTCGTTTGATCATTCTACTGACTAGTGACCTGAACCTCTCTCTCAGAAGCCTCTCCTATATCCAAAGTCTAGTTCTTAATTATCACCTTCTTCACTTACTTTCACTTTCCTTTTTCAAGGTCACTTCATTCTCTTCAAGGACAGATTAGTATTTCACTTTACCAGTACTATTCTCTGATATAGAATGCTGAGGAACTCAATTTTGTTCAGGTGGTATTTCTGAGTCTGATGACAGCTTTATATTCATCAGAAAAGAAGAAGTTGCATTTCTAGAAAAAAAAGAAGAGGAACAGCAGATTTTAAATATCATAATATGGCAATTTCTTTATAAATGTTCCCAGTTTATTGCTGAAGCTTTTGCACATGCAAGTTTTATGTTTTTGTTTTTTCTTTACTCAGGACTGCATGTGCTTGCTGAAAATGGTCAGCTGCATTCCAAACATTATTTGCAACTTTGTTTTGACTAAAAAAAACCCTAAGCAAATACCTATTTATAAAAATGTCCCTTCCTTCTATTCCGAAGCACAGATTTTTGGTTAAGTGTGAATGGTGTATAAATGCTGCCATGACATAGATGATGTTCAGGTACAGGAAAGACAGAAAGTATGACATTATTTATTTGCTCAAATTAAAGCCATGTGGACTTTCAAGAAACATTATGAAATTCAAGGGTCAATTTTTTTTAATTTCCCAATTTAAAATGGCACTATAATAAAGAACTGAATTGAAACCTTGATGGAATAATAGAACAACAGAGTTGGAAGGGAACTTGGGGATCTTCTAGTTCAACCCCCTGCTCAGACAGGAAACCTTATACCATTTCAGACAAGTGGTTGTCCAGCCTTGTCTTAAAAACTTTCAGTCTTGCTTTTTCTTGATTAGTTACCATCCATTGCTTCTTATCCTGCCTTCAGGTGCTTTGGAGAATAGCTTGACTCCCTTTATTTTGTGGCAACTCCTGAGATATTGGAACTCTGCTATCATGTCACCCCTAATTCTTTTAATTAAAATAGACATACACAATTCCAGCAACTGCCGTGTATGTATGTATGTATGTATGTATGTATGTATGTATGCATGCATGCATGCATGTATGCACTGTATGTGTGTGGGTGTGTGTATGTATCTACAAAAACCCAATGGCTCCCTAGGACACACCATCTACCGGAAAGAAACACACACCAACCGCTACTTAAATGCACAATCCCATCACCACCCTGCACAGATCAACTGTAGCCAAAACCCTCATCTCCAGAACCAAATGCCTAGCCGACAAAGACCACCTGAAAACTGAATTACACAAACTCACAAATGTATTAATCTCCAACAGATTCCTAAGAAAAAAAATTACCAACCTAATCCAAAAGGAGACACCACCCAAGAACCGAGACACAGAAGAGGACAACGGCATCGCCCTCCTCCCTTATATCAAAGGCACCACAGATAAAATCAGCAAAATTCTCCACAAACACAATATCAAGACAGCCTTCAACACTGACCAAAAAATACCCAACATCTTAAGAAACCCCAAAGACAAAATCCAGCTAGAAAACCAAGAAGTCTACGAAATACCATGCAAAATCTGCCCTGAAACATACATAGGACAAACAGGAGAATAAATGCACACATTGCAAAACACAAGAATGCACTAAGAAAAAAAGAAAAAAAACTTCCACCCTTTTCCAGCACCTTAAAGCTACAGGACATGAAATTAATTTTGAAGGAACCAAATTATTCTCCAAAACTGAACACTTCAACAAGAGAATAATTATGGAAGCTATCAAAATAGAGAAACACCTCCACAACATGAATAAATGTGATACCTCCTGCCTACCAGACATCTGGAAACCAGTCCTAGTCAACAAACGAGCCCCACTCACCACCCAGGTCGTTACAACACAAAACAACAATGGACACACAACCAGCACCAATCAGCACCAATCTACCAATCATGATACAATCACACAGCCAATCAATCCACTTACTGAAACAAAGCCAGCACTCCACACACACACACCAAGATTTATAGAAAGATGGCAGCTCTGACCACACTTTACTGACACAAACACGAAGCCGAAAACACCAGCCTGAAGAGTGAGACCTCACCGAAACATTGCCAAGACAATCTCAATCTTACACGGGAAAAGATCTGAATACAACAAGACCAGCATATATGTGTGTGTGTGTGTGTGTGTGTGTGTGTGTGTGTAAGATACATATATCTTAGCGTCCAGGCCCCTAATCATCTTTGTTGCTCTTCTCTGCATTCTTTCTAGAGTCTAAACTAAAGTCTAAAGTCTAAATCTTTGTTACATCATGGCAACCAAAACTGGATGCAGTAGTCCAAGTGTGGCCTTACCAAGGCATTATAAAGTGGTATCAACACTTCACATGATCTTGATTCTATCCCTCTATTAAAGCAGCCTAGAATTTCATTGGCTTTTTTGGTAGTGTGATTTGTATCTTTGCATTTGTGACTTTGCAAATCACACAAAATCAAATGCACTGATTACTCTAAACCACAAACAAGGAGAGGAGGGTCGAATAAAAAATGTATGTGAAACTTCTGTGGTCATATTTTTTGGCATATAAGATGCACTTCCCCCCACCCCCCCCAAAGGAGGCTGAAAATTTGGGTGCATCTTATACTCCGAATGTAGTTTTTTGGAAGCTTTTTTTTCAGCCCTAATGAGGTGCTAATGAGTGTAGCGATCTTCCATGCATGGAAGATCAGAAGATCGCTTCACTCGTTAGCACCTCATTAGGGCTGAAAAAAAGCTTTGAATATTTTTACTGCAGCATACTGTTGGAAAAATTTCCTGGTTTGTTCCAGCTTGGAGAAGCAGAGGACGAAAGATTTGAAGACTGCTTTAAGATGTACTTCTTTTGTCCAGTTTCTATTTTTGGGAGATAATCCTCTCAAGGGCAACCTGTGACTACGTGATTTCTATTCTTTGGGGGATAATCCCTTTAAGGGCAAGGCAGGGTTTTTTCCTATCAGCTATCTGAGTTTACTCAACGGTTTCCTTCAAGCAAGTGCTGGGCTGGTTTGTCGATTCAGCTTTGTTACATTTTTACAGGTGTGAAGTGCTTTTGGCTGAATGCCCAGACATCTTGTTAAGCTTATTATGAGTTTCCCTGGCTGTCTGGGGAAAGAAAGAAAAAAGTGGCAAAAAGTGTTGTTTTATTATACTATTGTGTTTGCTTGCTTTTCTGGTGTTATGGGAATAAAAATGAATACCTGGTAGGCAGAATCCCCCCTTCTTTTCCTCCCCCAAAACTGTGGTGCATCTTATACTCCAGTGCGTCTTATATTCCGAAAAATATAGTAGTTGTTTAGTCTAACATGAATATAAAGCCAACTCTGGATACACTTCCATAGAAGTAAATTTTTTTGAATCTAGAATGTTTATTTTAGAGGATATATACATTGTACATGAATAAAGTAACACATTTCATCATTTGTGGACATACAAAAAAACAAATAATTATAAGGTGACAACTCCAGAGAGATGACAAATAAATGTCTGCAATAATACCTGCTCAAATGGCCATTATCATCAGTTGTATGAGATATTTTGATGTCACCTGATATGGATGTACAACTTACCGTATTTTTCGGAGTATAAGACACACCAAGGTTTTGAAGAGACAAATTTAAAAAAAGTAGGTAGGTAGATAGAGGGATAGAGAGGGAGAGGGAGAGAGAGAGAGAAATACAGTAGGTAGGTAGGGAGAGAGAAAGAGTAGGTATGTAGGTAGGTAGATAGAGGGAGAGAGAGGGGGAGAGAGAGAAATACAGTAGGAAGGTAGGGAGAGAGAGAGAGTAGGTAGGTAGGTAGGTAGGTAGATAGAGGGATAGAGAGAGAGAGAGAGAAATACAGTAGGTAGGTAGGGAGAGAGAGAGTAGGTAGGTAGGTAGATGTTTCCAGGTGTATTTATCCATGTGCTGGAGAAGGAAATCGCTGACAACCTGCAGCACCTAAGACTTGTTTCTGCTGGCACAGCACTTGATCAATGTAATTCTCATCAATCACTCTAACTATAGAGCTTTCCGAAAGGAAAAAAAAAGTTTTTGCACTCTGCAAACCTCCCCAAAATGGCCCGTTTTTCACACAAACGGGCCCTTTTTTTCAAATAAAAGGCATGAATAGCCTTGCGGGGGGGGGGGGGGGGGCTTACAGAGTGCTCCTGGAGGGGCGGAGACGGGGACAAAAACAAACAAAAAATGCCCCGTTTTTCACAAAAACAGGCCCATTTTTTGTCAAAAAAATTGCATGCATAGCCTTATGGAGGCTTATAGAGTGCTGCTGAGGGGGCAAAAAACGGCC
Source organism: Natrix helvetica (assembly GCF_964273705.1). Lineage (NCBI taxonomy): Eukaryota > Metazoa > Chordata > Lepidosauria > Squamata > Natricidae > Natrix > Natrix helvetica. The sequence continues at coordinate 51,143,939 of NC_138550.1, forward strand.
CATTTTTTGCTCATTTCTGCCCGTTCCAGCCCCCAGCTCTCTGAAAGCCTCCATAAGGGTATGCACGAGCATTTTTGTGAAGGGGCGGGGCTTCGGGAGGCAAAAATATGCTGTATTCGATGTATAAGACGCACCCAGATTTTCAGCCTCTTTTTTGAGGAAAAAAGGTGCGTCCTATACTCCAAAAATATGGTAATTTAACTCATACAGGGAAGTTGTGGAAAGGTAATAATTCAGTATGATCTCAGGATTCTCTTGGTGACTGATGGCACTTGAGAGTCAGCTCCAAAATTATGAGATTTCTGAACTGAAATTGTCTTAGTTTGGAGCCTTTATTGATGGAATTTTGTGTGGTTTGATTGTGTAGGGCAGACTCACACAATTACTGCAAATATATGATGGCTTTTATTTCATAAGATAAAATTCTGCCTATAATATCCTTGATATAACAAGACAGGGTGATGGTAGCAAACGTGTCACAACATCGTCATATAAATTGTGTCATGACTTTTGAGACCAATATATAAATAGTGTCATTTCTGTGATGATATCATAATGCATATAGTGTGATCAACCCATATTGCTTAAGAAAAGGTGGTGCAGGGAGAAGTTTGACTAGGGTTCAAGCAATGTCATCCGATACAATTACAGACGTGAAAATAACTGAATATAAAAGTTATGTGTGGGTTTTTTTTCTTTTTTTGTTTGTTTTAACAAAGTTTTTAGATTTAAAATCACCGGTGCTACCTGTGATTTTAGAATCATGTTATTTTCCCTGTATCTTATGAACTTTGTGTCATCAAGGAAATTACAGAACAAAATACCAATGGTGGAATGTAAATTTTCATGGCAACTATACATGTATTTTCCCGTGAGCAATAAAATTCCCATAGAATTCTGAAAAAAAATTAAGTGAAGATGGTAAAAAAAAGGATAAAATACTTCCTTTTTGAATTGATAGTAAATGTGTGTTCATTGTTTTCATTTTGAAAAATTACATTTGAATCTTAACTTTTTTCATTATTTCTGAAACAAATACATACAAAAACAAAAGCTTTTGCTATGATTTATGAAAATGAGAGTTTTGTTCAACACAAAAGTGCTAGCACATGCAGTTCCATTTACTAGATTCATAATATTTAATGAAAAGATGTAAATGCTTTATATGGACGTTTAATATTCCTTACATTGTTACATGTGCAATCAGTTGTCTTAATCAGTTAAGTAATTTAACATTTCCTAAATTATTTTTTTTCTGATTAAAGAAAATAGAGGCATCATTTGTGAAATATGATCTTTCCCCATTCATCCACAGTTTTTTCCCCCGACTGAGTTAGTCAAAAGCTTGTGTTTTCAGCCAAGTGTAACTGGCATAATATTCTTGTAGGAGGAATGCCCAGTAAGTAACCCACTAATTTTAGGGTAGAACTATTTCTGGAAATGCTATGTGCTAAAATGCCGAAGAACCACTTATTCTGCAAGTATAGATGCAGGATCTTGAACTTTGATTCAGACTTTGAGTGGGATAAGAAGAATAAAAACCTGGATGCTAAAAATATAGATACCATATAATATATGCTTTTCAAAGATCTACTTACTCTAAAAGGGGGGAAATGATTTTAAATATATAATCTAATAATTTATTAAACAAGAAAGAAAAATAATTTTGTCCTTTCAGTAAAAACTATTTAATCATTTATAAAATGAAAAGATTCAGAACTAAGCATTAAAGTAGGTCACTCAGAATATAGATTATAGACAGAAGAAGTTGAAGTAGTAACATTTTTTTATTTTTATAGGTTCAAAATCTCATGGGATGATGACATTTGGGAGGGATCAGATGGATCAGTCTGGGGAAACAACTCTTATCATTGAGAAGCAATACCCACCTCCCTGTATATGCATAACATTGTCATATGAGGAGCCAGATTGTTGGGAGCAATATGCTGACTCTGTAAATCGCTTACAGAGGTCTGTAAAAGCACTGTGAAGCAGCATATAAACTTATTGCTATATGCACATCCCGAAGCAGAGAGCTAAAGTTTCAAGAAATTCCAATTTTTAATATAGACAATGCAATAGGAGCCCAAGAAAATCTCTGGTGTTTTCTGCTACATGGAATAAAGACTATAAAAGTTTAAAGTACAGAAACATCATACAACATTTCAAGGTCCTACTTCACAAGTGATGCTTCTAATCATAAACAAACAAACAAATGTAAGTAAGAGTCATAGTAGTTTACCTGAAGCTTACTAATATTGAAAAAAGACTGAGCAATTGAAAAAAGACTGGATAATATAGACAATGAAGAGGGATGTTTAATACTAGATATGGTTTTAATATGCAATAAACTGAATATACATATAGCATCATCCACCATTAATTATAGATATGTCACCGTGAAAGACCGAAATTGGTGAATGTCGACATTCACCGGTGAATGTTGGTGAATGTCGACATTCACCGGTGAATGTCGACACATACCAATTTCGGTCTTTCACGGTGACATATTGTTACTGTGAAAGTCTGAAATCTCAGCGTAACGCTTTCCTTTGGCTTTTCAATTCGCGGTCCTGGAAACTACTCGTTCTAACCGCGCAGGATCGCAGGTTTAAAAAAAAAAGCCCGCGAATAGAAAACGCTTAAAAGGAAGCGAGGAGCCGAGGTATTAGGGTAAGGTTATTAGGGTAAGGGTGTCGAGAGGATAAGGACATACACCAAGCGATTATGTGAATGTCGACATTCACCGGTGAATGTCGACATTCACCAGATTTCGGACTTTCATTCACCGGTGAATGTCGACATTCACCAGATTTCGGACTTTCACAGTAACAGATATACTATATATAGGCTTTCCTCAGTCAAAACTCAATTAGGACTTTTTGCAGAAAAATATTTCCCATTATTTATTTTAAAAATTGCCATGTTTTACAGTAACTTATTAGCAGCACCTTCTCCACATACTGCTAAATACCAATCATTGTCTGCTCAGTTTTAGATTAGCAGTTTCTCCAAATTTTTGCAGTGGTCATGTAGCAGTTAAAATTTACTTTCCTAATGGATTCATATGACTTTCTGAATGTATTTGGAGTTCTGTGCTTCACTTGGTGGTTGTACTGTTGTAACAAACCTGACAAGGGCTAGGTGGCATGACAACTCCTCCACTTGTATTGATACTTATTTATTTATTTATTTATTACTTGAACTTATTAGTCGCCCCCTCTCCCCACAGGGACGTACTTAATTGAGTTTTGCATGGCACAAGAGAACAGCTTGTTCCTTCATGTTAAAAGGAGTGCCTGGAGATTTTACTCTGCTAGTTGTTGTGAACTATAGAGGCGGTACTCATCTCCATTTCAAGGCCATTAAGCCAGCACTGTCTGAAGATATTCCTGTGGTGATGTGGTCAGCATGACATCATGGAGCGCTGTACCTTCCAATCAAAGTGATACAGAAGTGGTATTCAGCAGGTTCTGACCAATTCTGGAGAACTGGTAGCGGAAATTTTGAGTAGTCCGGAGAATCGGTAAATACTAGCTCTGACTGCCCCCCCCCCCCAATCTATTCTCTGCCTCCCGAGTCCCAGCTGATTGGAACGAAATGGGGATTTTGCAGTAACCCTCCCCTGGAATGGGGTGGGAATGGAGATTTTACAATATCCTTCTCCTGCAACGCCCACCAAGCCATGCCACACCTACCAAGCTACGCCCACAGAACTGGTAGTAAAAAAAATTGAATCCCACCACTGAAGTGACACCTTTTTATCTACTTGCATTTACATGTTTTCAAACTGGCAGTTTGGCAGGAGCTGGGATGAAGACGAGAACTCACTCTGTCATGTGGCACTCAGATCTCGAATCTGGACTGTGGTCTTTCTAACACTACTTCATGTTAACGGGAAACTTTTTACAGAGCAAAAGGTTTGTTTCCATGGTTATCAAATTTCATGTAATTTAGGTTGTTTTTAAGCTAATTTTGAAGCTAAAGTGAACATGAAAAGGCTGCATTTTATTTCTATAGACAAAAAAAAATCAAAACCCCTAAGTTAGCCACAGACATTCAGTATTTTTTTCTTTGGAGTATTTTTTTCTTGTCTGTTATCTTACCTTTGGAAAGAGAAATTTCTTTCTGCAAAAAGCATTTGGCTGACATTTCTTGTCTCTTAGGTATTTTCTCTGAATTTTCCATAGTGAAAAAAAATGTTAGAACTAGATGAATATTTATAGAAGGGGAATTCTCGGTGAGTTTCATTGGATGCACAAACTATTGTAATCATTATTCTAGAGGATAATTTTCTCTTTTTGTTTGTTACAGATAATAAATGAACTAGATGAGAGAGAACAGATTATCTCTGTCAAGGTTTGTAACTAAATTTTTGTCTTTTTGAAGCAGATACTTCCTATATAGAGAGCTTTCATTGTCATCAATGTAAGGTTTTCCCCCCAATTTGAGTGGTGTTTGTTTTGTTTGTTGCCAAAATTAAACGGTGCCTGATAATCTATCCAGCGAGTTGTCACTGAGAAAACTTAGAAATCATTTCCAGGTAGCTCAATAGAATAGAATATTTTTACATATCCTACAAGAACTATGCATGCTCACAAATTCCTTTTTTCCTAATACATTCTTTGGTAAAACTACATCCAGTCTCACAATTATTTTCTAGCTCTAGCTCTATGTCTGTGGAGATAAACAAATACAATTCATACACACATTTAGATCAAAGTGTGAGTCTGTGTGAAGATAGAGGAGAGAGAGAGAGAGAGAGAGAGAGAGAGAGAGAGAGAGAGAGAGAGAGAGAGAGAGGGGGGGGGGGGACTTTCCCCTTTTCACACATGGAGAAGCCCCTGGCCTTATTTTTTCTAGCAAATCCTTATTGCCTTAAGAGCTGGATGAGTAACTGTTGCAGTGAAAAGGAAGTTCTATCCTTACTATATACCCTTGGACAATTTAGAACAATGGAAGATTAGAGAAGATTGATCTAAATTGTTTGGATATAATCACATTACAAAAAAAAGAATGGGAATCTAAAGATCTAAAGATTCTGAGAGTAGCTCCTCTTCATGCAATTTTAGTCATAAGAGGAGGGCAATCAGTTGTCTGAAATATATAGGGTTAAACAGGGAGTTGGCTAGAAGACTTCCGGGGTCCCTTCCAAGTCTGTTATTCTGTTATTCTATATTTTACACTTTTATACTTACTTTCAAAGGTTCCTAAGAGAACGTTTCATTTTGAAAACTTATGCATACTAGAGGGAAGAATGAGGAATGCCTATGAATTATGGAGAAAGTTATTAATATAAAAATAGGAAATTGAAGTTTCAGAATCAACACTAATGTGCAGCAGTAATTTTATAATGAGGTATATTTAAATAGAATATTCTTTGTAATTACTAAGGCTTTTTACTCAGTCTTTCTAAAATGTGAAATGATTTCAGTTTCATTTTATAAAGTCTATTTGTTGAAAAATATCTTTCATGGAATATGTATTTTCAGCAGAGATTCACGACCTGACAAACATTGTTAACCTGTTGCTGTGATGTTGGAATAAATACTAGACATGTTTTTAATATTTTTTTTAAAAAACTTCAAAATAATTTCAAACAATATTAAGAAAATATGTGTAGGCATTTAGCTGGATGTTTAAGACATATTTACAAAAACACATTGTTTCAAGACAATGATGTTTTCGTAGGAACGTGGTTTGAGACAAAAGAATTAAGGCATTGTAAAGTGTTTGTAACACCAAGATCAAATATAAATTGGACAATCTTGTCTTGCAAGATTCTGAATGTCATAATTGTCTTAAGGACACCCATTGAAGAGATAATTATATCTCATCAAACATCTAATCTAATATCATTATTCATTTCCATGTAGCGTCTTTGAAGCATGGAAAAGGATAAGGATAGACTCTCGTATTGTCAATTAGCACTAAGGTTCATTGTAGCAGCAACTCACCCCTTATTTGTTGAGCAACATTAATGCCTTGCAGGACTCTATTTCTTAATATCTTCAGGGGGGAATATGGCTCAGTAATGGAAAAGTAGTGAAATCATGTCTGTCTGAAAGAAATTTTGATTGATATTTTCAAGTTTCAAAAAAAAACACCTGCCCACCAATTTTGACTCAATGGATTACCCGGAAATAGATTATAAAATATTGCAATTTTTTCAATAAACCATTTGATTTTTTCCTATAGATTTTTAATCCTTTTAGCATTCCATCAATAAATGAAAAATCAAATCATTATTTTGAGATTCTCTTTTAAAAAAATAAGTTCAGAGAATAATGAATATTTAAGAATTCATAAAAGTGTTGACTGTCATCATTTTATGTTTATAATAAATGATTAGTGATTAACATACCAGCAGTTCACTAATGGCATCAGCAAGATTCCATTGATCTACCAGATAAACAAAATATGTTATTAGAGTACTTTTTGCTAGGCGTGAGTAAAGAGGAACAATTTAATTAATCTTTTCTGTCATCGAAGGTATGAAAACCCAAGATTACATTCTAGATACTTTCTATGTAAGAATAATAGGCAAATTTATTATTCCGATTCTAATTCTATTCATTTGATATGCTCCTTCCCATATAAACTGGAACCTGAGGCAGGCTACTGAAGTTGCTATTCAAAGAAGATTAACTTCAAAATAATAGCAGAAACTATTTTCTATGCTCTCCTTTACGTGAAATAATTTGGACATGGCTTTAAGCAGGATTTAAACATTATTTCAGTGAGTTATTACACAACCATGCCATCATTAAGAACATGAAGAATCAGGAGAAATGGCAATGTTTGTTACGTGTGTTATTTAGTTATAATAATTGGGCATTTGGTTGTAAATTTCTCAACATTTCAGTTTCATACATAGCTGTTAATGTTGCTACTGTCATCAAACTGTCAAGTTCACATTTCATCCAAAGTTTTAATGTGCAAAATCAAGACTTTGCTGAAAGAAATAGCTGTAATTAGATATGGAGGGTGGGATCGGGAAAATTCAAGATAAACAGTTATACCATAGTTTACTTTTGAAGATATTTTAAATATTTGGGTGGAGTGCATTGTCTTATTTCTCTTTTGTAATACTTATAATCAACTGATATATTGCTATTCTCTTTTACCCTGAAATATAATCTTAAATGCATTAAAAAAACAAACCTGCCCACTTTTGGTAAAATTGCCTTTTTCTCAATTTCTTCCAAAGAAGAAATCTTCCAAAGAAGAAATCTTCCAACTTATTTCATGAATGTTGCTCAGTCTAATAATCTTTGGATTTCTTGTTTTGCATAGTAGCATTTTTATTAGAATATCAAAGGATATATCAATCAGAGTACATTATTAATAACCTGAATTACTATATATATATATATATATATATATATATATATATATATATATATATATATATATATATATATATATATATATATATATATATATATATATATATATATATATATATATATATATATATATATATATATATATATATATATATATATATATATATAGTAATTCAATATAGTTACTATAGGGAAATAGGTATGTATTTGTGTTACAACCCTGGTATGCCCAAATATGGGAGGGAGCTCACTACTCCCCCTTTCTGTCCTTCAGCTCATTACAGAAGACCATGCAGGCAGAAAACCATATTTTTATTTTTAATGTTGCCTTTTTATATTTGTGTTGTATTTGTGCTGATAAATAAATAAAGGGAGACTAGTATAGATCTATTCCAAGCTATTTAGCTCTCATCAGCTAGCCATACCCTTACTGGGATTTGAACCTGGGCTGTATTACATATTAGGCAGGAGTCTTAGCCACTAAGCCACAGGCTCTCCTCCTTATCAGCTGAGCCAGGGAAATAGGTATGTATTTGTGTTACAACCCCTGGTATGCCCAAATATGGGAGGGAGCTCACTACTCCCCCTTTCTGTCCTTTGGCTCATTACAGAAGACCATGCAGGCAGAATGAGCTCTCTCTCATATTTGGGCATACCAGGGGTTGTAACACAAATACATTTCCCTGGCACAGAGCATTGGTGCTCTGCTGAAAGATTGATCAACAGTATTCCATGTCTTTTTTATTTTAATGTTATTATTTATCATCCTTTTACTATTTTTATTATTATATTGATGTTATGTTGTGTTGTGATGTGATGTCAATAGCACTAGTACTGGCCATCGGGGACGAGCAATTAGCCCCGGTGGAACGGGCGCGCAATTTGGGTGTCCTCCTAGATGCCCGGCTGGCTATGGATGATCATGTGGCAGCCGTGGCGAGGGGGGCGTTCCACCAGGTTCGCCTGGTGCGCCAATTGCGACCCCTTTTGGACCGGGAGGCCCTGCGCACAGTCACTCACACGCTGGTGACGTCTTGCCTGGACTACTGCAATGCTCTCTACATGGGGCTCCCCTTGAGGTGCGCCCGGAGACTGCAGTTGGTCCAGAATGCAGCCGCGCGGGTAATTATGGGGAGAACGAGGTTCTCCCATATAACACCTCTCCTGCGCGAGCTGCACTGGCTTCCTGTGGCCTACCGGGTGCGCTTGAAGGTGTTAGTCACCATCTTTAAAGCGCTCCATGGCACAGGGCCTAGTTACCTGCGGGATCGCGTCCTGCCCCACACATCCCTGCGACCTATTCGCTCGCACAGAGAGGGACTTCTCCGGGTGCCGTCCTCCAGAGAGTGTCAGAGGGCGGCGCCCAGGAGTAGGGCCTTCTCTGTGATGGGCCCTACCCTTTGGAATGACCTCCCTCCAGACATTAGGACAACAACTGACCTCCGCTCCTTCCGTATGAAACTTAAGACCCACCTGTTCCGACTAGCCGGCCTGGCTTAAATTTAGAGCTTCTCCACCTCTTGGGCATTTTTAATTGTTAATTTTAATTTTTAAATTTTAACTGTCATTGGGGTTTTAATTGTCTTAAAGTACTGTAATTTATTTATTTATTTTCTACCTCCTCCATATTATATTGTTGTGATTGTTGCTATTGTACGTCGCCCCGAGTCCCTGGGGGGAGAGGGGGCGACTAAGAAGTCAAATTAAATAATAATAATAATAATAATAATAATAATAATAATAATAATAATAATAATAATAATAATAATAATAATAATAGACTTAAGTACTGCTTCACAGTGCTCTATAACCCTCTCTAAGCAGTTTACATAGCCATCATATTGTCCCCAACAATCTAGGTCTTCATTTTACCAATCTCAAAAGGATGAAAGGCTGAGTCGACCTTGAGCCAGTCAGAATCGAACAGCTGAACTGCTAGCAATCGAGAGTCAGCAGAATTAGCCTGCAATACTACACTGCATTCTAACCATTACGCCACCATGGCACTTTATGTTATGTTGTGTTGTGTTGTGTTGTGTTGTGTTGTGTTATGTTATGCTATGCTCTGCTCTGCTCTGCTCTGCTATGCTATGCTATGCTATGCTATGCTATCATATGCTATTGTATTATATTATATTATATTATGTTATTGATTTTTAGTTTACCTTGGCCATAAAACCTATAATCATAGCACGTAAAAGAGGAAGGGGAAAAAAGTAATATACTAACTGCAGTATATATATGCAGTTATATGTAATAAATACATTTTTGAAGCAACACTAAATTAGGGTTGCATATAAAAATCATCAAAGTGTTTGATCTATAGCCAGCCCTATGGAAAAACATCCTTCCAGGGATTTGCAGAATCCCTATTCCAATCTTATTTAAACAGGCATTAAAAACCTGGCTTTTCCGTTGGCTCTTCCTTTGACCTTGGGCCAGCTAATACGATGGGCCTTTATGAGAATATTTTGTCTTTAGGCTTTATTGCTCTTACTGAATGTGTATATTTTAATTTGCTATATTGTCTCGAACTGTTTTTATTCTTGTTTACTATTCAGAGTCATTACTGAACCAGACATGCTTAGTAATTTGGTAAAATAAATGATAAATTCTTAAAATCAAGTCAATGCTTAATAATTAACAAAGGCAATCATTGTAACAAGAAGTCAAAATAAGCAATTATCAAGAGTTTTTAACTCATCAAAAATCTTCTATCCATATTTAACATGTTAGTAAGGGTTAATAGATTACAATTTTATGTTAAGAGAAAATCCAAATAGCAGTTCTTTCAAACATGATGAAATTGGTAGTTATATAATTCATTTTACTAAGGTGACCAACTTTTTTACAATGAAAAGGAGGACAAATAAATTGGAAAAAAACTCGTAAATAAAAGAAATATTTTATTCATTGCAACAATAATACACTAAAATGTGATATATGCATAATAAAAAACATTTGTAACATTTTATATTGTAATTATGCTTACATGCCTGTTAATTATTATTTAAATGAGTACTTTTCCATTGAATTAATATTTTTTTTGTCAATGTATCATCTTCTAACAATATATTGGAAATATCTGAACAAGAAATATCCTTCATATTGAGTTTTACGGCAAGTGCTGCAGCTAGAGTATCAACATTCAATCTCGATTTCTCATCTGTCGAAAAATCATTGGCAATTGAAAAAAACTCTTTCAACTGCTGCATTAGTTCCAGGGCAGCACAACGTAAATTGAACAAGTATAAATAAATGTTCACATGGAATATGTTCATTTTTGAAATGGCTGAAAATATCCACCCATCTTTTGTCAATTTCAACATGTTGATTTTCCCATTGTATTAATTTTTCAGAATTTAAATATACATTCAGTCTTCTAATTTCTTCAAAGGGACAATTGTCATTTATTTTAATGTCTAGCATTTCTTTAGATAAAAATTCAACACAAGATTCAATATCTGTTCAATATACTTGCGATGAAGTAAAAAAAACACCATTAAAAACTGTTTAATAAAATGTGAATTGTACTTACCTCTGTATAATTGAATATTCACTGAGAAAGAAATAATTACTGTGAGTCATTCAATTGCCGACGTGCCGTGAGTCTACTGCGTGCGTATGTGCCATGTTGTGTTTCGGTAAGAAGTAAACAAAGCCACTTGCACGCGGCGCTCTCTCTCAAGGTCTCCCGTGCGGAGCGCATGCGTCTCATAATCACGTCTTATACCGCACTATACCGAGTCTTGACGAATTGTCATGTCAAATGTAAATATGTCACATAACGCGCAACAGATTAGTCTTCAAATATCGAAAAGGAGGACATGTAGGAGGACACTTTTTGAGAGAGGACAGAACTTACAAAAGAAGGACTGTCCTCCCTAAAGGAGGACGGTTGGTCACCTTAATTTTACACTTCAAAACATTGTATGCAACATTTATTGTAGAATTATTAATATTTTTTTTTAAAAAAAGGTTGTCTAGGAGCTTCCAGATATGAAGTTTTTTTCTCCTTTTTTCTTTTAGAATATTTATGTTTCCTAATATATCTTGATTCTGGCTCTATTTCAGAGAAGCTTGCTACAGGCAAGTTATCATATATACTTTACTTATGTGACATAGAATAGAATTAGCAAAGTACTGACTTCCGGTTCCGGTGGCTACGGCGACGGGCAAGTCTTTGCCCGCTCCCGCTCTCCCGGTGGGCTTCCCCTGCTTCTGGGGGGGCACAGGATGCCCCGAAGAGGCGTCCTGCTGAGGGAGCGGCTCGCGGAGGGCCCTGGCATCGGCAGCGGCTGGTGGGGGCTCCTCCGCTTTGCTCTAGGCACCGGGGAGCAGTTTCGGAGGGCGCGCCTGCGTCTCGCTCCATGCCAATCGGGCAGCGTAAAATTGAAGGAAGCAGCGGCGGTATGGTGAGGTGCTTCCTTTCTCCATTCCTTCTTTGTTGAACTGATGGACTTTTCAGCAAGGTTATAAGTTAAACTTTCGGAGCTTCGTTGGAGGTGCGGTTAGAGGGGGGGGATTTCCCCCCCCCTCGGACAAGCGGCTTGAAAAAATTCTGCTTTTGCCCCTAGGAGGAAGGAGGAGGGGGGAGAGCCAACTAATGATGCCTCACCCCTGTAAAAGTGATTTTCACTGGACTTAGTTTTATAACTTGTTGATGACCTGAGAACTTTGTGAACTTTTGAAACTTTATTATGCCTCTGAGCCCAAAGCTGGCAGGGCAAGATGGCACACTTCCATTGTCTTTATGAACTGTGAAACCTGACTCCACCTTTAAAACTCAGGCTTCCGGTCTTTGTCTCTGTACTACCAAGAAGAATCTTTTGTGGATTGCTATTTTCTGAACCTTCTGGAGAGGAAACCTTTTCTTAACGCTAGATTGACCAAAGAAACTCTCACTTGTTTGGATTTTCTGCCTCCTGGACCCATCTGCCTGCTCTACTTCTCCAGCTGTCCAGTCTCTACACTGACTGACTTCTCTGTTTTATAAACTATGTCTCCAAAAAGACCACCACCTGGAAAACCTGGCTTTGCTACTTCTGCACCGACATCTGCAACATCCAGCCCTGCCACACAGTCAAAGATTACAGAAATGATGCAACCTAAGAGTACAGAGTTGGATTTGCTGCAAATGCTTCAACAACTTATACAGGGCCAGGAAGAAATTAAGAAACAACTAAAGGAAATGAAGGAAGAAATTGAAGACAATCAAGTCCAAATTTACAAGAACTCACAGAGACTGGACCTTGTGGAGGGTGGGGTGGCGGAGGCGAGGGGGGGGGTGGAAGTTCTACAGAAGAGTAACAAAGAACTTGATATTCAACAAATGAAAACAGAGTTTGAGAGAATGTCCTTTTATCTTAGATTTCAAAATGTTATAGAAACAGATGGGGAAAATATAAGGGACATTATGACCAACATCTTAGCCGAATACATACACAAAGGCAAACAACAGATGGAGTGGGAGATAGACTTGGCCTATAGAGTGAATTCAGCATATGCCAGGACACACAATGTACCCAGGGAGGTTCATATTAAATTCCTTAGGAAAAGCACAAGAGACGCAATTCTGGGTGTACAAAGGGGGCAAACATTGACATACCACGATAGGGAGATAACCATCTTGAAGCAGATCCCCAAAAAAATTAGGGAGAAAAGGAAAAGCTATTCGCAATTGGCGAATAAATTATACCAGAAAGGGGTGTGGTTTAGATGGTTGATGCCTGAAGGGATGTTGATATTCTGGGAGGAGACAAGAATTAGAATTAATACACCCATAGAGGCTCAGGCCTTTATGGAAAAAAATAAAGCAAACCTAGAAAAAACAGAAGACTCTACAACGGTTATACAGGACACGGGAGGGGCCGGAGCTCTGCCAGCGGGGGGGGGGGAAGGGGCAATACCAAGAAAGCTCAGATCACAAAAGTGAATAAGAAAACCACATTGTTATAAACATACCGAAAGTAATAGTGAAATTATATTTAGAAAATATGTTATAATATATGAGTTGATTGAAAACTTTTATTTCTATATGCTGATTTTACATGATTATGTATTAATGTTTTATACCTAGATGTATACTATGAGTTTGGAGGGAGGGGGCGTCTGCCATACTTGCAACTGCCAAAATTTGTATATTATTCCACATACCCTTTTCCTAGTAAATGTTTTAAAAAAACCAATAAAATTTTCTGGAAAAAAAAAAGAATTAGCAAAGTACTTTTTGACAACTTTGTCTTAATTCCACAGCAAGTAGAAAGTATCAATTGCCCTTATACATACAGGATATTCCTGTACAAAAGAATAAGATCATTTGTACTGGGAAAAGTTGAGGTTTGGTGGACAGATGAACAATAAATGAAAGGTAAAACTGATAAGACACAAAATGAAATTATTAAATTTTAATAAGATGATTACATCTTCACTCTTAACATCTCAGGTAGATAATAAGACTGCATAATCTTATGCACAAGGATAACAACATTATACATGCAATTGACAAAAAGTCAGTTTTTTGTCTATTTAGACAAAACACAGTGAATATAGGATAAAACTGGCAGTGATTTTTTTCCTCCAACATTATCAGTTTCAACATTAGCTTTCACAGTTGACAATTGGGGTTCCCTTGTAGACATGTTTATTTACAGGTAAATATTATACACAGTCAAGGTACATCAGTATTTGAAGAACTATGTTTTGTTTTATTAGATATTTAGGCTAAAAGCAGTTTGGAGGCTAGGAATCAAGAAGCATAAAGTCCATCCTCAAAAAGAAAATAAATTTTTTCCTTAGCAATTTAGAACCAAGTTTTATAGGAGTCCAGACAAAAATATTGACCAGTTTAGAAAAAGAATTGAATTATGAATTTCTTGGAAGAGAGCCCAGATTTGTTGTACATACATTGTTGTCAGTTCTGTGAGCTTCAGGAGAACAATCCTATGTTGCATAAAATTCTTCAGTGAAAGAGAATTCTTAAATTCATCTGATGTTAATCTCTTTTACTGCTAGACTTATATAGACAGGGAGTTCCTCCTGACATTGAGCCTGAGTTTTCCATCCAGTTGTGGGCTGCTGGGGGTTTGCAGGAGTTCGGGAGAACCTCTAGCTAAGATTCTGTGCAGTTCGGACAACCCGCAAATCCCACTCCTGGCTGGCCCCACCCCACCCCTCCCAGGAGTCCCCACGTGGCCCATTTTGGATGCAGTTTAGTACAGGGCATGCATGGAGGCTCAGGGAGGGTGAAAAACAGGTCTACCAGAAATTCGGGAAGGCTGGAAAGGAGCCCATTTCTGGCCTGGGGGGGCGGCTCAGGAGCCTAGGGAGGCTGTTTTCACCCTCCTGGAGGCTTGAGGAAAGCCTCCAGAGCCTGGGGAGGGCAAAAATGCCCCCCCACCATGGTACAGGAGGCCGACTAGGCCATGGCCATGACCACCCAGCAACCAGCCAGAGAACCCCTTGCTAAAATTTTTGAAGCCCACCCCTGCTTCTATCTCATAATCTTAACACATTGATTCTGGTCTGGTCTTCTTGGGCAATATGCAATAATCTCAAATCATTACAATCAACATTGCCACTAATTTTTATGCATTGGTAATCTATTCCTACTTCCACAGTAAAATGTTAATACAAGCAGAAGGCCTATTATAGTAACGTATCTCAGATACAGGTTTATGTAGCTTCGTACAACACACTAAAACATAGTTTGTTAAATAGGATTCAAAGAAGTTTGCACTAAGCTATAAATAATGGTTTGCCAACTTAACAATTTAGCTCATTCTACATGCTAGTTTGGAACCAACCCAAACTACATTATAGTTTAATGTGATATGTAAATTCCGTGATGGCTTTTTGAGATAGGCAATACACTTTGATTTTCTCATTATTTTAATTTATGCTATATATTATTGTTCTGCTGTGATTCTGCTGTGACATTTTTGTTGTGAATCTATGTTTATTCTTTAGACTTTCACAAATTGTTATAAACTCATTCAATTTCAATTTCAATTTAATTCAATTTATTAGCGCTTATAGACATGATTAGGAATATACTATATGTATATAGCCCTTAGAAAAATACAAATGGGAAAAGGTTGAAAGGAATACCTGCCTATGATGCAAGTAGATGGATAGACAGAAGGAGTTTATGTGCAGGAAGAAGGAAAGTGGAATATATAGAACCTCTTTGATGGTTACAGAACAAAATAGACAATGACCACCTATTGGGAAGCTAAAGAAACTTCTGTGTAACATGATAATAATAAGTCTTTTGAATTTCCTACTGCTTGTGACTGGTTAGTATAAAGAAAACCAAAGAAATAAAACATAATTTATTTCTGAATTTTTGGAGGAAATCCAGATTCATGCCACCAAGTTTAAATTATAACATACTTCTAAAATATCTATTACATTAAAAGCTAGAGTTTACATTTGTTTTAGTATAATAATGTCTATTAAAACTTAGCCTATAAAGTATAAATGTATTCAATTCGTATTAAGCAATAGTGAAATGAAAGGCAGTTTCCTGTAAAAGAACCTACTTTTTCTAAGTAATTATGCCTAATGAGATTTTCTTACTTTTATTTTAAATGAAATTCTAAATACCTTAATTTTAGTTTTAATCAGTGTTATTTTTCTTATAGTTCATATAATATATTGTAGTTATGATTTGTACTAACGATAAGCATGCTATTCTCAAGATATATAGACTTTTACTGAAAATGAACAGGGAAAAAATAATGCTGGATCAGTGAGAAGATATATTAAAATATATTTTGAGCTATAATTTGGAAGAGTATTTTTAGAAGGTGTGTATTATTGGTATTTAACATATGATAAGTTGTTAAAGATGTACAAAGGTGTTTATGTCAAACATATGTTGGAAATGTAATTCCAATTCCCCTCCATTGCTAGAAATATGAGCAATTCAAGAAATTGCTCAAGTATAATTCTCTTTCATTTTATGGAAAAGGTAGGTTAGTCAAAATGATGGGAATTGTATTCCAATATATCTTGTAGAAAACACTACTTTAGATTACATTACTAAAATGACCAAGAAACAAAATATTTGCTAAAAATAAATTTCAGTTTTTTTCTGATATACTTATCTTACTGAAAATTAATAGAATTAATATGCTCCCAAAATTATAAATTATACCTTTAGTAAAACAGAACCTACTGTATGTTTTGAAACACTAAGACTAAAAGACTTAAAAATACTGGTTGTTACATATAGAAGGGAGGGAGAGAAAGAAAGGGAAAAAAAACCATGTATACTTAAACTTACTATACCCAGCTTTAATAAGTAATTTTCTCAACAGCACGCCACTGTTCTTTTGCATTTTTGTTGGTGGGTGGGCCTGTCTATCCTTTTTCCCCTCTCAAAGATAATATGTTTAGAAAAACAAGCTTTCAGAAAACAGGATTCAATTAAATTCAAAACAGCCAATTATATTGTGGAGATAAATAATAATGGCTGCATTATATAAATGCATTAGGACTGCAACACCCTGAAATTTGGAAATTGCAATCCCAATATGTCTTGAGGGTACCTTGTTAAAAAACCTATGCTGGATAATAGTGACTAAATGGACTTTTTTTTAAAGGAAAAACCTCTGACTTATCAGCACTATGCATTTAAATAAAATCATGTTTTTCCCAGTCATCTCTTTAAAACAACTATCTGGAGGAGATTCTGGGATTTGCTTCAAGCCCTTGAAAAAACTTTCAGTGTTGTTGTGAAATGGAAACATCTGACAGTTCTTTGGTAACTTCTGTGGTTAAAAATGTTATCAACTAATCTGTTATAATGCGTTCCCCGGGGGCAGCATGCCATGGGATTTATTTTCTCCTTCTGTGATTGCCTCTCAAATAATAGGAAACATTCAGATTTTTAAAGGATATTTGTTTTCTGCATATTAAATGAAAGGAAAACTGCTTAGTTCATTCACTTAGAAAAAAATGTGACTGATAATAACAACCAATAGTTGCCCAACTTTTTTAGAGAAATGCCAACCAAATGAGTCACCAATCTGAATTTATCAGAATTGATGATAAGAACAATATTCAGCAAGCAGCCACTGTTATCTACAAGAGAAATGTCACCTCAGAGTGGCTTCATTGGAACTGCTATTGAAGTAACAAGTGAACCTGAATTTTTATTTCAACTGTTTAGATGAGACTGATAAATTGAGAATGCAGCAGTGGTGGATGGAGAATTTATGTTTTTTTCCTGGAATATCTTTCCTTTCAAGAATATCTTTTCCAAAAACAAGAATTCTTGTTTTTTTTTAATGGAATCCTCCCCAATGTCCATTGTTTCTTCTTTCTGGTAAACTATTTTGTTAGTCTGCATTAGAGAAGATAAGAATAAATTTACTTTTTACTATTTGAGGGCATCTCAGTAATTGTCAGCGTCTGAAGCTATGCATTTTTGAGGGATAACACAGAAGCAGGCTAAAGAGCACAACTCAGTCTTGGGGAAATTATTGCCCATCCCTGATTTACCCATGTGCTTTAGAACAGTGTTCCTCAACCTTGGGAACTTGAAGATGTCCGAACTTCAACTCCCAGAATTCCCCAGCCAGCATCCGCTGGCTGGGGAATTTTGGGAGTTGAAGTCCGGACATCTTCAAGTTCCCAAGGTTGAGGAACACTGCTTTAGAATTAAGCATGGATTTCTTCTTCTTCTATTGTTTTCCATATTGCAGTTCTAATTAAAGATAATGCAGCAATTTGAACTGTTGTTTAATTTTAAATTTTACATGGATCTAATGGTATAAGACACACATACTGTATGTGAAGATTATATAGGGAAACATCCATCAGATTTGTAGACGAATATCAAGATAAAAACGAAAGAAATAATAATCAGTTGTCAAAGTGTCTTGTGAATCACTCAAATGCTAACATCCAGGAAATGGGGAAACTTCTAAAGTCTACTGTACTTCTTTAGAATTTCATTAACTGTAAATACTTATGATAAAGATAAAGGTAAAGATAAAGGTTTCCACTGTCCAGTCATGTGGCGCTCATTTCCATTTCTTAGCCATTGTCCAAAGGCACTTCTGTGACCATGTGGCCACCATAACTATACACCAAGGTGCACAGAATGCTGTAATCTTCCCACCAAAGTGGTACCTATCTACACACATTTGTACGCTTCCAAACTGCTACATGAGCAGGAGCTGGGGCAAATTACAGGTGCTCACCACATCAAATGGCACTTGGATCTTGAACCCAGACTGTCAGCTGTCAAACTGACAAACTCAACATCTTTAATTGCTGAGCCATCACATCCCACCTGATAATACAGAAATTAAAAAGAGAATTTACATGTTCACAGTTTGTGCTTTTTTATATATTTCCATCTGATTCATGGATAATCGGTTGTGGAGAGTGTAGAATCATGACAACCACCATGAGTATGAGTTTACTTTTTAAATATCCAACAATACCTCAATCTGAGCCTAACTTGGAAGTCTTTCAATTTTTACTGTCTATAGCACTTACTTCAATATACAGTAGGTATAGCCAATGTGTCATAATTGTTTAAAAATACATAATATAAAAATGATATAAAAATACAATACTGATATTGCTATTGAGAGCATTGCAGCAAATAATTAAAATAAAATAAAACTAGATAAAGGGAAAGCTATTATGGTGAAATGTTAAAATTAGAGTTAGATTCATCTGTCAATTTAGGTATAATACTGGATTTCCTTAAAAATCCAGCTGTAATACTGGATTTCCTTAAAAATCCCTTTCTGTTTGTTTAGCTGTTTTTACAATATTATGTTAGAATATGTTAGATAACATGTTAACAAATAGCAATTGTATTTTAATGTATCTTATGTCATAGTGGTGAGGATGAAGAGAAACTTCCTCTTCTGAGGAAGTGTAAAATTAAAATATAAAATCAAATGAAGAACTGTTTTAATAGAATCCAAAATATAACATGCCTGATAAATGGAGACTGTAGGAAATGTCACATTCAAACAAACCCACATGCCAAAAAGGGACATGAACTCATTATACAGGAATTTTTAACTTTCTTGCTATAGTTTTTCTTGTTGTTGACAAGTATATTTCTGTTTGTATTAAGCAACATCTTTCCTTTGCATTCTATCAAAGAATGATTGAAAGTGCTTAGGACCATGTTCACAAATTAGGGTTAATAATAGGACATTATGTTAAAATTTCAATGTTTGGTATTCATGGGTCAGTTCATCATGTTCTTGGCTCATTGTCATGAATTGCTCCATACACGTGCAGAGTTCAAGCTTGTGACAAGAAGCACTTAATATATTGCATCTGTTAGATTTAGCTAATCTTCAAGCATGCCATTGCTTCACTTCAGTTTTGTCTTTTGGCTCAAGGAAGTGCAAATGGGATGTACCACCCAGAACATATTTTTTAGCATTGCTTTGCAATGAGAACTTGAGTGAAACAAAATTTGGCGGTACCTAAACTGCAGTATGCCTTTTTCTCAGTTCTATTAACACATACAGCATCTGGTTAATACAGATATAAAATAACTGATAGATGAACTAAAAGACTTGTAATGGACCTTTGTTGCATAGATTCTTGGCTGTTCCACCAAGCTCTAATTACATAATAAATACATCCACACCCTTGAATAAAACAGACTCATCCTCACACCCTCTTACTCAATGCAGCTGTAATCACAGAAAACTCTTCCTTGTGGCTGCACGAATGTACATTACTGTCATTCTTGAAGTAGCAGTTCACCTTACTCCTGGTTGCAAAAAAAGAAGAGTGGAGAGATGGCTCTTGCATTTTGGGGAACAGCCTGATTTGAAGATGGGGGGAAGCAGTGCCCTGAAATCAGAGAGAAGGAAGCATTTCTGCAACAGACTCAAGTAGCCGTTGGGGACTATGAAGAAGCCAGACCTGGACAGGAACATATTTATTCTTGGGACATCATAGATAATTTGTACATCATGTTTTGTTCTGGGGAAGAGGAAAAACAATAATTTCAGATGGATCAGCCGCATCAAAATATATGCTGCTTAAAATGGGTGTTGGGGATGAGTCAAAAGCAAGGTCATAAGACATGACCTACAACTGAATTAATCCTGACTAGAACAGAGATGTTTTAACTTATTTTTTTTATTGTTTTAATTAAACAAAAAACACACACAAAAACATTCTTCATTACATCTTCCAGAAAGCATGTCGATTGGTTACAAATAAATTTCGTGCGTTACTACAATCATTCTTTATACTTCATTCATATTGAATTGTACATTTTAAATCAAAAATCTTTATACCATCAATATACCATCATTCTCATTTAACTATATTTGTTTAAAGAGATGTTTTAACTTCTATTCCTTTGCAAACAATCCATTGAAAAGAAGATTTCTGTTTCCCAACAGCTATCAATGGGATTAGCACAGCAAGATTAAGTCTAGAATAAAAAGAGACTATTAAATGGATTGACTGAAAATTCAGAATGGGCAAGATAAAGACTTTTTGATCATGGAAAATAATTGTCTTGGTCAGGTCTCACTTGAAGTATTATGTTGAATTTTAAAATGTCTAAAAACGAAGGAATATAAAAATATAAAAATAAGGAAGTTCAGATAATAGAGGGACTGGAAACTAAGTCCTATGCAAGATAAAATTAAGAATATGTTTAGCCCATGGAAGAGAAGCCTGAGATGAAACGTGCTAGAAAACTTTATATAATTAAAATATTGTAATATACAGAAGGAAGTTGACTTGTCACCTATTTTTATATAGTGCTGGACAAGAACCAATGGATTAAACTACAAGAAAGTATATTCAGGTTAGGAACAGTTTCCTGAAGAAGTTGAGCATTGTATTCCAGTTGAACAGATTGCTTCATAAGGTAGCACTGTATGTTGTAATCCTGGACATATGGTATTCTCTGATTCTAAACTGATGTGAGATGTTAGTAATAATTATAAGAATAATGTGACTTTCAAACCAGTTTGATTCTGGAGGCTACATAAAATGAATATTTTGATAAGGTTAAAGCTAAACTTAACTTAAATCCTATTACAGGCTATTTACACAAAACAAAACACAACTTGAATAAACAGAACATCAATCACTTTGAAAAATAAAAATACAAAGATACATTGCAGCACAAATAGAGATTAAAATCAAGAGAATATCACATTATGTATTTTAAAAAAAATTGTATAATTTTAAAACACAACTCTGGGCTCCTGACAGTATGTTTTAAACTCACGGCAAAATATCAGGCAAATCCAGTAATACCATATAATGCAAGCAGTAGATTCATAGGAAATCTAGCATGATAGCAAGGAGGTTTCTGTCATTTAAATCAACTCCCCATTTCCTCACCCCTCGTCCCTTGTGTTTATCACACTGGAAATATCATAAGGAGGTCATATTATCTGGTTATATGACTGTGTTCATTACCTCCACTTCTGTTATTTGGTTTAGAAGGGGTGTTGTCTGGGTGATCAGAGAGCTCCCAAATGAGGTAAGAGAATAGATTTTCTATATGGGAGAACAAGCTGCTGGCAAAATATTAAGAGAAAGCTTGTGGATTTTCTTCAGAAACAAACTCAGCAGCTATATTGTGACCCTGGTGACTCAGTCTCTTCCTTGCACATGATCAAAGTTCTAATTCAATGCATGGTGAATATTTGATTTTTATTATTATGAGTGGTGCTTAGGAACATGACAATTTATGCTAAATTTTTGATTTTCACAATATTCTCAATAGACTGCCCTGCTCAGTTACTGAAATGAAAGAAAAACTCTTGATATAAATATTATCCTGACTCTGTGACAATGGAATATTTTCTGGATCATGGTAGAGATTGTGGTCTATGTTAGATCTGGGCAACGAGAGACAGACTGCGGACACGACGTGACTTAACAGCTCTTTATTAGTAATAATAGTGATCCAGCTTGTTTGGTAGTCGGAGGGTTCCCCTTTTATAGGGATTGGGCACGCCCCTCGACCAATCAGAGGGATACCTGTTTCCCGCTGTAGGAGCGGACCGGAGGGAAGACTTATCCCGATATATGTTAATATCTAACACCCCTCCCCTCCTAGATGGGACGTTACGGTAGGTGACATAGTCCTTTAGGTAGGTGGGTGTTTGTCTTGCTCGGGAGGAACGTCGTAGTTCAGGTTGGGTTGAAGTGTTTGCAGGACCGGGTGCATGTTGGTTCGAAGTAGTTGCAGGATCGGGTGCTTTTCCTTTTTCCCGTTCTGGAGGTCTTTCGCTTTCGTTGCTTGGGCATTCAGGAGCTAGTTCGGCTGCGTTGACTGGGGGTTCTTCAGCTGCGTGCGTGTTGTCCTGTTCCACGCTTAGCTCGCCGGTGTCGTTGTTCCCTGTGATGGAGTTTTCCTGCGGTTGGCTCTCTGTAGACAGGAAACTTTCGTCTTCATCCCTAATGTTGGAGTGTGCAAGGCGACCTCGAAGTTGATCGATGTGCCTTTTCCAATTTCGCCCATCTTCTAGCTCCAGCAAATACGATCGAGGACCCGTGATGCCAATGACCTTTGCCGGCATCCACAATGTCCCCCCTGTGTAGTTGTGAGCATATACTGAGTCCCCTACTCTGAAAAACCGGACCTTACTTGTAGAGTCTGGGGGAGCCGTGGCAGAGTAATTCGGGTGGAGCCGGTCCAGGTGAGACCGTAGGCGGCGACCCATGAGTAGTTCAGCGGGGCTCCTACCCGTCGTTGCGCTCGGGGTAATGTGTTGAATGAGGAGGTAATGGTCAATGCGTGTTTGCCAGTCACCTGGACCCATCCTCGCGAGGGCCTCTTTCGCGAATCGCACCATTCTCTCTGCCTGCCCGTTGGATGCTGGATGGAATGGCGCGATGAGGGCATGCCTGATTCCCAACCCCGCTAAAAATGTTTCAAACTGCATGGCCGTGAATTGGGGCCCGTTATCGGATACTAAAAGATCTGGTAGACCATGAGTGGCGAAGAGCCGCCGAAGAACCTTTATGACTGCCTCTGCCGTGGTTGACGTCATTAAGACTACATCTAGCCATTTAGAATAAGCATCTACAACTATGAGGAAGGTTTGACCCTGGAATGGCCCTGCAAAATCAATGTGTATACGTGACCAGGGTGCCTTGGGCTTCTCCCATTCTGTGGCGGGCGCTTCCGGGGGTGCTGGTCTCGACTCCTGGCATGGGTCGCAAGTGGCCACCCACTCCTCTATTTCTTTGTCCATGTTTGGCCACCACACGTAACTTCTCGCTAACGCTTTCATTCTCACAATCCCCGGATGACCCATATGTAAAGCATCTAATACATTTTTACGTAAAGCATGCGGAATAACAACTCGATCCCCCCACAACAAACATCCATGTAGTACTGAGAGCTCGTCCCGTTTCGACCAAAACATTTTGAATTCCGGGCCCACATTTCCCTTTGGCCACCCCCTCCAAACCCAAGTTTGAACTTGTTTTATTAAATTGTCTTTAGAGGAGAACCTTGCAACATCGTAGGAAGAAACCGGTCCCAGATCCAAACAGTCAATGAGCAATACCGGTACTTCTGGAGTGGGGTCTGGCAGAATGTCAGGTAATGGGCAACGGCTGAGTGCGTCTGCGTGTCCAAGAGTGGAGCCCGGTCGATGTATCAATTTGTATGAATATGCAGCCAGGAAAACAGTCCACCTGGTCATGCGAGGAGAAAGGGAGACCGGAGTGGGGCGGTTTCCCGCCAAAAGTCCCAACAGCGGTTTATGATCTGTGATCAGTTCAAAATTGCGGCCGTAGAGGTATTCGTGGAAACGCTTTACTCCCGCGACGGCAGCCAGCGCTTCCCTGTCCATTTGGCTGTAATTTCTTTCGGCCGATGAAAGAGTTCTGGAGTAGAACGCGATGGGTGCTTCTTTTCCGTCGGGCATCCTGTGGCTGAGGACTGCTCCAACTCCGAAAGGTGATGCGTCGCAGGTCAATACCAGCGGTAGGGTCTGGCTGTATTGAACAAGCAATGAGTCAGTGGTGAGTAGACGCTTTACTCCGGCGAAAGCTGCAGCTTCGGATCGTCCCCATTTCCATGGTGCGTTCCTCTGGAGTAGACGGTGTAGTGGCTCAGCAACGGTCGCTTTCTGCCTCAGAAAAACGCTGTAGAAGTTAAGTAATCCGAGGAAGGCCTGTAACTCGGTCTGATTTCGTGGTGTGGGGGCGTCCTGGATCGCCTTAATTTTCTTTGAAGTGGGGTGTATTCCCTGACCATCGATTCTATAACCCAGGAATTCTACGCTAGGCACGTTAATTTGGCATTTTTCTTTTTTAAGGCGGAGGCCCTTTTCTCTGATTCTGGCCAAAACAGATCTGACTCTTTTGTTTAATTGCTCCTCATTTGCAGCGGACACCAAGATGTCGTCAAAATAGGGGACGACTCCTGGTATCCCTTGCAAAAGTCGTTCCATGACGCTCTGGAACAATCCTGGGGCAATGCTTACGCCAAATTGTAGCCGGTTGCATTTGAATGCTCCTCTATGCGTCACTATAGTTTGGGCCTCCGCTGTGGCGCTATCCACTGGCAGTTGCTGGTAAGCTTGTGCCATGTCTAACTTTGCAAATATCTTTCCTGGCCCCAACGAGTGCAATAAGTGCTGTACTACAGGCACAGGATATGCGCTCTGTTGTAGCGCGACATTAATTGTGCATTTATAGTCCGCGCAGATGCGGACTGATCCGTCTGGTTTGACTGGGGTCACGATGGGCGTTTCCCAGCGCGCGTGATCTACCGGCTCAAGGATTCCTTGCTCCACTAATTTATCTATTTCTTTATCTATTTTTGGGCGGAGTGCAAAAGGCACTCGTCTTGGTTTAAGTCGGATTGGCGCCACTTTGGGGTCTAAATTGAATGATATTGGTTTACCCACATACTTACCAAGACCGGGGCTGAACACATCCTCGAACTCCTTAAAAATCTGTTCAGCGCTGCTGTTTCTTACGGCGTTGATCCCGGTGACTTCTAACCCCAGGGCTTCAAACCAATCAAGCCCCAGAAGGTTCTGCAATGGCGCGCTGGCGATGGTCACGGGCAGCTGGGCTTCGATGTCCTTGAAACGGATGTGGAATGTGCCTTGGCCCACGATGGGGACTTGGTTCCCCTGGTAGTCTCGTAGCAGGACGTCTGGAGCGTGTAGTTGGCTCTTTCTGAGGCTAGGGATAGCCTGTTTCATGGATGCCCATGAAATGATCGTCAGGGTCGATCCTGTGTCGACTTCTAGCTCGCAGGGTGAGCCCTCCAAGAGGACTGTGACTCTCAGCCTTTTGGGCCGCTTAGGGCGGACCTGATGTATTGTGGTGAGATACGTTCGCAACTCCTCTCTCTGGGTCAACTCTATCTCATCGTCAACATCCTGCAAATACTCTCGTTGAGCGTCTTGATAGAACGCTCTTTCAGCTCTTTGTGTGTATTCTCTCTGGGGATACGCTCGCTCACTTCCTTGTGAGTAATCTCTCTGGGAATACGCTCGTTCAGCTCTTTGGAAATTTTCTCTCTGGGTAAACACTTGTGGATTTCTCTCTGGGCGCCCTTTTTGATTTCGCCAAGCCCCTGGGTTGGGCTTCTGTTGGCGGTACATGGGTGGCTGCCGTGAGGCAGGGACTCCGCTCCGGCACACTCGTGCGATGTGCCCAAGTTTGTTGCAATGCGAACAAACAACGTTCCTGAACCTACAAGTAGACCTGGGGTGATTCCCTCCGCAACTTGCGCAGGGCGGCAAACGGGATCCGGGTCTCCCCCCAGGCCTCAAGTGACTGCTCTGCATCAGGTGACTGTCCTCGAACTCGGGATTCTCGTAGTCTGGGCTTGCGTCCTCGTAGTGCACTCTGGTTTGCCTCGGTGCTGGCTGGTTTACGCTGGCCCCTCGTTGTATGGTCACCGATGATTTCTCCGCTGATTCTGACGCTCTTGCTTCATTTAACGCTGTCTGTAGGGTTAAACCCGGGTTTGCCAACAGCTTCTTTTGCAACGAAATGTCTCTTATCCCACAGATGAGCCGCTCTAAGATGTGCTCTTCCAAATCCCTGTATTCGCAGTGAGCTGCTGCTTTTCGTAGGGCTGCAACATATTGATTGACTGATTCTCCCGCCTTCTGGGTCCTCATGTTGAATTCCTTTCGGCAGACATGGCGGGAAGGTTTTGGCGCGTAATGAGTTTGCAGGGTTTGTTGCAACGTCGTCCACGATACTGCCTGTATTGGAGTAGGCGCAGTGAGGTCTCTGGCCGTATTGAAGACTTCCTTTCCGCAGTAGCCGAGGAAGATGTTTTTCTTCCTTGCATCGGTGATCCCCGTGTATTCGTTTGCTTCGAGGAAACACTCGAAACGAATCATGAAAGCTTCCCATTCGTCGTTTTCTGGGTCGAAAGGAGCGGGGGGAGCATGCATCGCCATCTTCTCAGTTTGAATTTGCCGCGCTGCGGTGATCTGAGATGGCTGTCGGAATTGCTGCCGAATTCCTGGGCTGGATCAAATCCGGAGATTCTGGAGGTAGCGTTCTTCGTCCTATCTGTCTCTTGATCCCACCTTCGTCGCCAATGTTAGATCTGGGCAACGAGAGACAGACTGCGGACACGACGTGACTTAACAGCTCTTTATTAGTAATAATAGTGATCCAGCTTGTTTGGTAGTCGGAGGGTTCCCCTTTTATAGGGATTGGGCACGCCCCTCGACCAATCAGAGGGATACCTGTTTCCCGCTGAAGGAGCGGACCGGAGGGAAGACTTATCCCGATATATGTTAATATCTAACAGTCTAAAGCCATTTATTTGATTTTAAAATGTATAATATTATGTTCTCTGAGCGCATCCTATACAATTGATGTCTTAGGTATCTCATATATAAAAGACATACATAAAAAGACATCAATATACACTGTGATCTGGTATGCACGCTGCAAAATAAAAGAGTCATAAGAATCAGTTCAAAACCACAAGACCCATTATATTGGTGTTATTTGTTACCTAACAATTCTCATTTACCTGAAATTATTTTGGGGGTTAATGTTTATTGGTTGATGCCCATACACAACAAAAGCAAATACTTATGTGTATTATCACTGGAAACAGAAAATCAGGGCTTGTTGAATCTCTAAAAAACAAAGTTGAATCTCTGAAAAATCCTGGACACTTTAAAATTCTCTGTGGAATCCATTTTTCAACTCTACCTAATATTTCTGTTAAATTCAACCTGGTGGAACAGTCTAGACTCTAGATCATTAGATGTAAATAGCAGTGATGTAAGGTATCTGGAAAATAAATCCAATTACATCCTTATGTTACAGTAATTTAGAATCTTCAAGACTCAGAAGATCACTAATGCTTTCTTGTGGATGTCAAATTTAATTGTCCCTGAGTATTTTATTAAACTGACTTTTCACACACATTACATTGTATGTGTTTGAAGGCAAGTATGTATAATAAGCTGTGAAGTAGACAAAGTGAGATATATTTAAAATACATCATGAAATTGATATAATATGTCCCTTAATTCTAAGTGTGGTGTCAGTAATTCTATCCTAACTGGCTGCATTTTAAACATATTTTATGGTGACAAGACTGACTGGTATCCTACTAAGCCAGACTTAGCTTAACTCTCACTGGAGTCAAAGAATCTACTACTGAACGGTCTTTGTCAGTGTTTAACAAGACTAAACTTAGATTCTCTGTATTAATTTTAAAAATATGAACAATTACATTTTATAAATATTTTGAATATGAAACAATAAGGTGGAATTCAGAAACTATTCAAACTGGAAGTCACATTGGACAACATTATGAACAGAAGTCTAGATTAAGCTATGGGGGAGGGGGAGAGTCAGCATCATCACCTGTTGTTACCAACTTCCTTATGGAGGACTTTGAATTTGAGAATCAAGCCACCCCACAGCACAATGTTGACTTAGATATGTTGACAATACTTTCACAGATTGGCAGCATGAAAAAGAGAAACTAAGTTAATTTATAGACCATGTAAAGGAACAACAGAAGAGCATAAAATTCATCAAGGCAGTTGAAAACAATAGGGTGCTATTCTTAGATATTCTAATGAAGTGAGGTAATGAAGGCTATTTAAAACAATGTATATAAAAGGGGGGGGGAATGCAGATTCATTATTAGAGGCAAAATAAAAGTTTCAAGTAATGTGCCAAAAAAAATTAAGTGCCTGTATAATATCATAAGCAATGATATACTATGAAACATACAATAGAACAGCAACAAAAGGATTATAAATAGCCAGAAAGCATTCCATTCTTCTAATGTGTGTCTGACAGAAAAAAACAGGATTGTTGTTTTTTTTTAAAAAAGTATGGGTAATTTTTAAAATTTGGAATGGTGGACAAGACAAAAATCTGCCTTCTAATAAGGATAAATTCATCATACTAAAAACCAACAGAATATTTAAAAGAAACTGTAGTGTAGATAGTATCTGGTTATTTTAAAAAGCACTTATTTATTATAATTGCTTTAAGGCCATTTTATTCAACACACCCTAATTGTATATTTTTTCCAGGCTATATGCAGTACTTTGATATTTTAGTTATTTCTCCTAGCACTTGTTTTCCTGTCCCTCCACCATCTTGGTACATCTTTGGATGTTTTCCAGTATGCCATTTTTTTTTTAAAAAAAAACAATGCAATACAACTAGGGCACCAGATTTCTAATATCTGTACCATTTATTTTCCATCTAGATAATCAAGGAAAGACTAATAGTCAGTTGATTTTATGAGCATCAGTAGCCCGCATCACATCTTGAATTCATGCATCTGGAAGGCCATACATCTCTGAAACTAATGTCTGGTCTGCACATTGTGTTGCAGAATGACGGAATCAAAGGTGAAATCCAGATGACAATCATTTTAGAAGCATCCCTAACTATGGAATATATTCAAATACCATTTAACTTTCTTGTGGGTGATGTAGAGGCATCAGATCCACTTAATTATGGAACTGGTTAACATATGCTAGCCATTAATTTTCTTACAATTTTCCAACTGTATACTCTCTTACTATATCTAGCCAATTAGAATTTTAAAATGTAATCACTTAGAAGGGGGGGAGGGTAATAGAAAAATGTACTCTTGCTACTTAATATGATATATGATCCAATTTCAAGGCAAGAATCTTGCTTCCCCCACCCCCTCCAAAATCTGCTATCTTTCCTGATGAGGACATAATGTATATTTCATCCCAAAGAAAACATTTGTTACAGAGAGAGTGAAATATGTTTCCTTGGAAGCCTTTCCCTCTCTAGCATACTTGTGCAAATTAAATTTAAACATGCAAAGGCTATTTTGGACAAATCTGGAAATGTGAAGCACAAAAAATATCACACACAAACAAAGGAATATGAATCTCAGTCCAAAATAAGAAATAATATAAGAACTGGTTATTAGGAAAATAAAGTCATCCATTCACATATTTGCCTTGGGACACATTCTTCAGCTACATACCTCCCAAGATGACTTGAGTATCCTCTCACTAGTAAAATGGTTGAAGTCTGCTTAAAGAGACAGTAAAGCAAAATTTACTTCAATTGTTTAATTTTCAAAATCTTTGCTAAGCATGAGATATGCAATGAGATAGAATTTGGTATTATAGAAACACTCAAGAGAGGCAAGATTGTTCTTCTTCTCCATTCAAATTTTATAGGAATTTTGGATAAATTTACTAAGTAACATTTGTTTAAACAGAATCTCAAAATAGTCAATGTACTGTATATTTGTTAAATAGGAAATTGTCTTTCATGTGGTCATCACAATATGCCAGAGAGTCAGCTAAGAGTCAGGCAATCCACAGACATCCTGGATCCACATTCATTTATATAGGTTTGAATTAATATAATTCATGGAATATCATTCATAGCATGAATGCATGTTATGGTAATACTTAGAGGTATTTTAGTCCAAACACATTTCCCTTCTGCTAAAAATAAAAATGACTTATTTTTAAAACATTTTTTCAATAGACACAAGTAAGTAACTCAATTATGCTTTACATTATTCTTTGTATTATGTATGCCAATTAAGATATTTTAATGTTTCTGATGTTTATCTGTGCAAGCTCATCACTTGTAAACATTTTGTGCAATCTGGAATTTCTTGAACAAAGTTCCACCTAATTTAGAAACAGTTACTGTAATTTCTATCATATGATCTGCCCAAATGTCATTATTTTCCTGTTTTAAATCACTGCTTTTGATTTTAATTGAGCTATATTTTTTATCTATTTTAACTACTTTCCTACTGCATGTTTTATTTCCTAAGGAAGGGGCTGAGCTCCTTAGCACACATCTCATGCTACAGGCCTTTATTATCATTTTTTTCGGTTAAGCTTTGTATTTGTAAAGCTGTGAGATTGGGACTCTATGAGAATCACAGGCATAAATTGAAGATAAGCTTTAACAATATTTTGGGCAATCAACAGAAGTATACACATTAAAGAGAGGGACATCTTGAGAGCTTGAATAGATACTTGCACAAATGTTTGCTAGGGAAATTTGACAGTTTATATGATGGACATGGCTATGGCCTAGATCAGTATTTTTCATGCTTGATAATTTTAAGACATATGAACTTCAATTTCCAGAATTATCCAACTAGCAGGCCTATCCAATAAATCCACATTTGGTCAAGAGGGGACAAAAAGCAAGGTGCAAGGTCCTGCACTTACAAAAAAATACTAGGATGAAAAAAATCAATAATAAACCTGAAAGCCAGTTTGGTCTACAGTTTGGTTAAGGGTCCAAGCTAGAAATCAGGAGACTCCGAGTTCTAGTCCTGCCCTAGGTGTGAAAGCTGTGGCTAAGTACCTTTGGACCGGTCAATTTAAGTCAGCTCATGATGTCAGGCTCAGGTAACAAGATGGTCAGTCAATTCCTATTGCATGCAGTGTACCAATACTCAGTTGATTTTTTAAAAAAGCAGACCTTGTACCTGAGGGAAAATGCTACGAAGAAAAACAAATCCATTTATCCATAGTAAACTATTATCCAGAATGCTTTATATCACTCCAGTAGACCATTTGCCAGATACAAATACTAGGGGGGGGGGGGGACCTATTTATCCACAGTAAACTGGTTCTCCAGAATACTTCATACCATTCCAGTAAGTCATTTTCCAGATAAAAAGAAATACTTGTAAATAAATATGATTCTAAATGCAGCTGCAATTCTTTGGAGGGTGCAGAATTGATTTTATTTCATTTTAAAATAAAAATAATATTTTAGCACAGCAGTTAAGTACCATTAGGAAATCAATCTATGGTGTGATTTTGTTGCATATCCCTAATGCTACCAAAAGGAGATTTGAAACTAACCTGACTCTGAAAGTATTGTCATCTTTTGATAGGTTTACTATTACTATATTATTTAAATGTTAGATTGCCTCTTTGTTAGATATAAGCAATGATATGTTACAAGGCAGCCTCTGAATTAGAAATTATAGTTTAGCATGATCAGCCTTGATGTGAAACTTGGCTTTTGTTGCAGTAATATTTGACCAAGATGGTCTCATGGTTTCCTTATTGTTTACTTATCTTCAACATCTACGCCCAGATATATATTTACCATATAGATATCCTTCTGTATTTCTCAAATTTGTATTCTGGATTATCTGCTTTTTTTAAATTCCAAAATTGTTTTCTATTTTCTGTTTCTTTCGGCGATTGAGAAAATTATAAAAATGAATGCATGAACATAGAGACTGCTAGGCCAAATGGCACATAGTCCAATTCTGGAATTAATTTTAGAAATGGATTGATTGAATATGCGCCATATTAGAAATGCTTGTAATTAAATAGAAGTTTAGGACAAAATAATTTGAAGGAACAATAATGGCACCAAGTGAAGGAAAATTGTCTTATCCCTCAATACCTTTATACTTTGAAGTTTTACTGGCTAAGTCCTTGAATTGTTTGTATTTATTATGACAAAGTTTCCAAAATAAAATACTGAAATAATACAGAATTAACAACAAATTACTTTCAGATAGCTACTTTTTCCACAGTTACGTGTGATACAATTTAGGGTTCACATCACTTATTCTTAGGAAGAGATGAAATGATCAAGCCATGCATTCAGGGGTTTAGTTTGTACTAATTACATCTGCACATCTGTTTCAAGGAGTTCGTTTTCCATGGATAATCACAGAAAAATGTTGGACTTTTGACAGAACTCTTGAATTAAAATTGCAGGTATAGTATGCTTCATCAGAGGAGCTTTTGGCATTTCTGCAATGAATCATCTACAATTAACATACTCTACTCCTCAGCTTGCACATTATTTGTCTTTAATTAGGCATATATTCTTTCTGTAGCCAAATAAATTCAGGTCAAAATCTGTTTTGGTTCTACTCTTGTATACTTTTAAGAATTCCACTTACAACTATTAGGAAATGGGACAGAGTACAGGATTCTAAACTAGAAAGTGATAAAGATAGGTGTCCTATATCTGAGACTAATATATCCTTAATTAAAGAGAGGGTGATTTGAAGTGACTTGAAAAAAATGGACAAGAGACACCTGGATAAAATCAATTAGAAAAGGCTTAACTTAATGATTCTGGATTTTTACATAGGCAAGTTCATTTTCTCATCAGTTTCGGTGGGCACAGGAGTAAGAGGAAGGGCATACCATGACAAAACTACCTGAAGGATCTACTTTTGTTGTATATGTTTCATAGCCAACCCTTTCCCCATTGCTTGGATTGCTTTTAGAAAAATAAGTCAGGAAATAACTGCATAGTTTAGGCATAAGAAATTGAAGATTACATATTACCAAAGATTAGCTGCATTCCCAACCATTTACAGTATAAAGGGATGCTGGTAGTTGATAATGGCAGTTGAGCCAAGTGAGCAGAGGTTTCTTACATCTGACTTAGAAACAGCTGAATTCAGTAGAACATAAGACTGAAGGGTTCAAGTGATTCATCTTTGTTAAAAGGTTGTGGTTCTAGCATACATGAACTGCATATGGATGTGTGTGTGTGTGTGTGTGTGTGTGTGTGTGTGTGTGTGAATAACAAGATCACAGGAGTACTTTTTCTTTAGATTTGCAGATTACAGGCTTTACTCAAAAATTATGCATATAGAGATTTATGGAATGTTTTTAAAGTAAACCTATGGTATTTCTTTTGGCAAGAACCGTGAATCCATATTTATTGTCCTCAGAAATAGTTTAAAAACCCAGCAGGATCTGGCAATTATAGAGCTACAGAGACAAAGGAAAGACCACAACTGACCAAGAATGATTGAGTCAATCTTCTACTTTACCAGTTGGAAGAAATATCTAGCTATCAGCAGAAATAGCAAAGATTACATGCATGCACCTTTTCATCAGGAAGTGGGAGATCAAGCCAGAGACCCAGAAAGATGTAGGTAGGACCTTTGACCCAATGTTATATTTCTTGAAGAAAGGAAGATGTATGAGAGAAGCATAAAAGTAATACACTTTTGTGCTTTCTTTAGTTCTGTTGAGATTAATGGCAAAACAAACAATAGTTACCTGCTTCTGAATGTGTCTGGTATTGGGGAATGGAAGACCTTTGCAGTAAACTCGAGAAGTACAGATGGAGAGACAGTGCACAAAGGTTTGAATAAACAACATAATTTGTGCGCTGCATAGGGAACTGTATTGTAATAAATCAATGTAATATAAACATTTGCAATGGATGGAAACTAATCAAGGAGAGAAGCAACCCAGAACTAAGGAGAAATTCCTGACAGTGAGAATAAACCAGTGGAATGGCTTGCCTTCAAGGGTCTCCATCACTGCAGATTTTAAAGAAGAGATTGGATAGCCTTTTGTTCAGAATGGTATAGAGTCTCCTGCCTGAGCAGGTGATTGGACTAGAAGACCTCCATAGCCCTTCCAACTCTGTTATTCGGTTATTATAAAGATATAAAATAAATGAACTATTTTGCATTTTTCATTTATCCATTAAAGATAGATAAGATATGTAATAATCATGCCCCACTTGATTCTGATCCTATAATTTAAAATATTTTTCACAGTCCCTTAGGATGTAGCCTACAACTATGATTGCTAGCCAGTTATCTCTTAGTTGAATTTGTCACCACATGTTATCGTATCCCAAACTTTAAAAAGATGTTTTTTCTTTGAAATCTGCAACTGTATTACAGGTAGTCCTCAACATGCAACCACACTTGCTAATGAGACAGTTGCTAAGTGAGTTTTCCCTCATTTAATGACCTTTCTTGCTACAATTGTTAGGTAAATCACTGCAGTTGTTAAATTAGTAACACGGATGTTAAGTGAATCTGGCTCCCCCATTGACTTTGCTTGTTAGAAGGTTGCAAAACATGATCGCATGATCTCAGGACACTGCAACCATCATAAACACCTGATAGTTGCAAAGTCTTTGAATTCTGATCATGTGACTGAGAGGATGCTGCACCAGTCCTAAGTATGAAAAACAGCCCTAAGTCACTTTTTTTTACTGTTGTTTTAACTTTGAAATATCATTAAACAAATGGTTGTACGTCAAGGACTACCTGTATTATACATCCCCTGCAGCCATGGAACTGATCTGTTTTCCGTGGGAGGAATATCTCACTGCAACCATTATTTTGCAGCATCAGTACTCAGCTCTAATTTTTTCCCCTCATGTGATTGCGCGGCTGGCTACCACGCGGCGACGACCTCGTCTGCTTTTGGGACCCTCGTAAGGGTGAGCCGGAGCTAGGCATTAGGACCCCCCGCAGGGATGAGCCTGACTGAGCTCGGCTATGAGACCCCCGTAGGGGTGCACCTAAGTTAGGCGGGTCTGGTACTGCCAAGGAAGAACGGACACCATGGTGTGTTGAAACGTACCAACCAGCTCAGCGAGATGAAAAGACCTCGACCGGCCGATTGAGACGGTATTTATTGAGGCATACAAAAGGTTTTCTGTTTTACAGCGTGTTATTGCATGATTGGTTAAAATACTTGTTACTGGGCAAGCTTGTTCACTTGTTACAGAAAGATGTTACAGAAAAATGTTGCAGAGAAATGTTGCAGAGCAGAACCTTGAGCAGGCTTTGTGCAGGCTCAGCAAGAATGTAATCTTTAATGCAGCTAGCAACTTTAAACATAATCGCTACATCTCCTCTGTTTTTACTTTATTAAAGCTGAAACCATGGAGCTTTTACGTCCATGGAGGTGAGTGCTATTTCAGGTCGCGAGTTGCCCTCCGACCCCAGGCTTCCTGTGTCCACACCTACCATTCTTTTAGCGTCATCTTCCGAATCATTATCCGAGGAGAAATGTAGCAAGGGTTGCTTGCTTTCATCTGTTGGCACCAATATATATGCATTATTCTCAAGCATCATATTAATTTGTGCAGTAGCTTTTGCTTCAGCAATGGCATTCAAACTACGCTTTATCATGAATACAAAAATAGGCAATAAGCAGGGTAATAGTATACATCCCATAGCAATCATTGCAACAAATATAAAAACAGCTTTTAAACCTGGGAATTTGGGTAAAATACCATCAAACATACCTCCAAAATCAAATCCATTCCATGTTTGTACAGGAACATGGGTAATTTTCATCATTTTGTCAGTAATTTCCTTAATTACTTTACCACTTTTATCAATTTCAATACAACAATTAGTTAAATTGAATTTTCCACATACTCCTCCTTCTTTAGCAAGCAGGTAGTCTAGTGCAAGTCTATTTTGCATTATGTATGTTCTGGATTTTACACTTTCTTTGGCTAATTGTGTCAAGCCTTTGACAGTCTCATTTGTTATTATTTCTACTACAGCTTGTAAACGAATAAGTCGGTTTAATAAGTAGATGGGTGTGCGGTATCCATACATACCATCTTCGGCCCATGTGGCAGGGCCGTATACTTGTATGATACGTTCAGCTGGCCATTCATCATTTCCCCATGTGCCTTGGTTCCCTCCCACGACAACTTTACTTATTGAGGAAACAACGTCCTCGCGCTTCCTGCGGTGGTTTCCTATCTCGTCGTAAACGGGGACCCCTAAGACTTGTCGTGTGTTTAGTGGGAGGAGAAAAAACCCAGGTCTAATAATGCCCAAGACACATGTTCCGCACCAATTAGCTGGGAGGTGTCCATAGGCCATTTTTCCACATATCCAATACAGCCCATCGGGTGCTAACCATGTGAGTGATTGATTGTTTGGGTTTGTCAAGAACTTTTTAGAATAATTCAATTCTTGGGCTTCCCAGGGCCATTTTTCCCCCATGTTGGTTCCCCCACATACAAAACAATTAGTAACATTCAATGTGTTAGCAATGTCCTCTGCCAGTTGGACAAAAGTGTTAGTAACATGTTGTGGTATTTCGGGGATATTCAATTTCTCAATTTCCTGATAAAATGACCAAAAAAGTCCTTTAGTTGTTCGCAGTTGCCTAGTTTGCTTGGTTACTGTCCAGCGTAACGCAATGTGTGGGTCTCTACCATTTGCTTCTATGGCCAAGCCATATTCTACTTCCCATGTTTTGGTAGGTGTGCAGGTTATGGTGATTGGGTTGCACGAATTTCTTGGACACTTGCTGTTGGCTATGCCCGTTTCCAACTTGCATTTATGGTTTCCACCAGGTGGATCCCCTGACCACATGCTGACACAGGACCAATATGGACAAAAGCTGTAAGTGTCCCGGTCGGAGCAAGTCCTTTTGTCATTGTAGCACATGTATTTTTGTTCGAGCATGAGACTCCTTTCCCATTGTAATGTCCCACAAGTTGATTTCCAACAGTTGCGATTGATTGCTAAACAAGCGTCAAAACTGAGGCGGACTTGCGTGTTGAGGGATTTAAACTCAGTTTTATTGAGTAATTCTTGTCTACCGCATTCAATGGTGTAAATGGACATTACATATGTAGTAACGGTTTTCGCTTCTTTTGGGTTGTAACATTGAATCTTGTTGTTAAGGGTACACATGTGATATACAGTATTATTGACTCTACAAGTTGATGGACTAGTAATTTGACAATGTTCAGGTTTGATGGTATGATATATCAATGTCTTAGAGGCCTTGCCACTGTGTATTGTGGTGGTGATGCAATCACTACAACTTTGATTGTTAGACGTAAGTGATGCAGCACGCCGAATTCGTGGGGAATGAGAGGATTGTTTCTGAAACAACAATAAGGTCAATCTGGCAGAAGTGGCAAGTCCTTTAACTATCTTGGTAATTTCACACTGATATAGTCCCAAATCTACTGCCTTAGGTTTTTTGACAGTCAATTGAGTAGTACGGAAATGAAATGTTTGTAAATAATGTTCTGAATCTTCAGGAAGCCATGTGTTGTTAAAAAACCATTGCCAAAAGGTACCATTTTTCTTGATAGGAGATCGTTGTCGACAGGACATGGTGGGAGCATATGGCACTCCTTGTATGAAGGTGTAGCGTACCTGGTGTGTTCGTATGAGGGAATTGTATTTTGGAAAGTCAGGTGCATTTCGGCGAATCCTTGCTCCTGGGAGAGGCTCACTTACTCCTGGTACATAGTCTGGAATTTCTTTGGCTTTCCACAAACAAGTATTCACATCGCATGGCTCTGGAAAACAGCATGAAAAATGGCGAAGCAAAGTTCCTGAAGAGGGGTGTGAAGAGGTGTGGACAAGAGTCATCCAAGAAAGAAAAATTGAAGATAATGGAGGATAAGCCACAGAGGGTGTTGAGTAGAGATAAACAGTTTGGTTAAAATAGGTGTTATTGGACAAAAACCCGATGCACGAGTAGGAGCCAATAGTTTGAGGAGTTACTTGTAAGGAAAGACGAACTTGACAAGAGTCATGATATAAGTATTGAATTAATATCAAAGGTTTTAAAGAAGGGAAAAGAAATTGGCCCTGATGCTGCAAGGCATAGGGGCAAGCAGTGAGAAGAGTGTCTTTGAACACAAAAGTCACATGAGTGTCAAGAGGTGCAAAAATCACCTGAGGGTGAGCAACAAATCGAGCAGAGGCATAAGATAACAATGAGAGAAAGAGTTTAAAGAAAAAGGAGTGATATGTCAGGGGGAGAAGAAAAGGCAGGGTCATCTTGATCTTCTTCGAGAATGTGGTGATACGGACGAACACAACGAGCAGGAACCCAGAGAGTCTTGTCGTCAATTTGTACCGCTGCGTAGCCTTTTCCCCAAGTGATCAATTGTGCCGGACCTTTCCACTGTGGATCCGGCAATTGCCTGTAGTAGACAAGAGGTCGGGAGGCAGGGAGAGGAGGTTTAGAAAAGTGACGAGAGGCTGCAGAGGAGGCAGGTGTGCCAGTAAGGTTAAGAAAGTTGATAGTATAAAGGCAAGTATTTAGAATGTTTTGCAACATCGGGAGATTGGGGGGGTGTAACCCTTTTGACCCCATATGCCGATCAAGAGCTAAATTCAAGGTTTTATTTGCTCGTTCTACTATTGCTTGTCCTTTTGAATTAAAAGGAATTCCAAATTTGTGAGTAATGGACCACCTATAGCAAAACTCAGCAAAGGCAGAGGAGGTGTAGGCAGGACCATTATCAGTTTTTAAAATTTTTGGACACCCCAATGTTGCGAAAGATCGAATACAGTGATTAATTGTTTGTTTGGTATTTTCACCCCTTTGCGGGGTTACCATAATAAAACCCGAAAAAGTGTCCACAGAAACATGAAGGTATTTCCATGGGGCAAAGGGGGGATACTGAGTGACATCCATTTGCCAAGTTTCACAAGCCTCAGTACCCCTTGGATTTACTCCTTGCGGGATACTATTGGCTTGGAGACTACACGTGGGGCATTGTTGAATAATGGCAGTTGCTTCTGCCATTGATATGCCAAACTGCTTCATCAAGGCTTTTTTATTTTGATGAAAAAAGGTGTGACTTTCACCTGCTGTCAATGGGGCAGGCTGAGGCGAAACAATAGTTAAAGGCATCATTTTGAAGGCCTCGTCTGCCATGTGATTTCCTTCAGATAGAAACCCAGGCAGATGCTGATGACTACGAATGTGTGCTACGAACAAAGGTTTAGTCCTTGCATGTAGTACTTTCTGCAATTGTGTAAACAACATCAAAAGGGAAGGTGTTAAAGAGGGTGAGATATAGGCATCAAAAATGTGCAAAGTTAATTGAGCAACATACAAACTGTCTGTAATGATATTTAGAGGTTCGGAAGAAAATAATTCCAAAGCCAGAATGAAGGCTGCCAATTCAGCCTGTTGTGCAGATGTTTGTGTATCAGTCAATTTCTTATGCCATATCTGTTGTGTATTCCAAGTACATGCACCATGATTTTTGGACCCATCTGTGAATACGGTTAACGCATCTTTAATGGGTTGTGATGTTATTGGTGTAGAAAATTGTATCGGAACGGTCTTAATAACTTGTAGCCTTGGGTCAGCAGGCAGATGGCATGAAATTTGACCAGGCCATTCCGTGAGTGCATCTTGGAGAAGGGTAGAATTTTGAAAAAGAGGTTCCCATTGAGATAACTTGAAAGGGAGATAAAGCGTAACAAAATCCATTCCCATTAAGGCACGGGTTCTTCTTCGTGCCTTTTCAATAAGCAAAGCCATTTGGGCTGCTCTGGGTGTGAGTGAATTGTGAGGCGTATGTGCTTGATGTAACCATTCTAAAATGTAAAGTTTAGGTTTTGGGATCATCACTACTTGTATGATGATCCCTGTCAAAAGTTGAGGAGTTGCAAGAAGAGCTAATGAAAGGGGAGTGTGTGGGAGTGCTCTATCCACCCATGTAGTTTGTAATGCATGGTTGACCTTTTCCAGAGAATCAAGTTGTTGCTGATTCAAATGTATGGTATCAGAAGGATGTTTAAGGCCTACCAAGCCTTGAAATAGGGGGAAGAGGTCATTTGTAGAAAGGGATAAATAGGGTCTGATCCAATTAATGGATCCCAAATATTGTTGTAATTGTAAAAGTGAAAGTTTGGGTGGCAAGTTAATGTGAGGTACATTAGGTGAAGCGTGAGATGCAAGCATTTTATGTCCAAGGTATTGAAAGGGGGGGAAACCTGTACCTTGTCTGGAGCAATATGAAGTCCCCCCAGATATAACAAGTGCGTCCTTGTGGCAAAATTATTCTGTTTGATGCACAATTCCGCAGGAAATGAGATAAAAAGTGTCACTGAGTAAGTTTTGTTCATAGTGTGATGGTTTGTAAAGTCATCTTCTTTCAAAGGGCTAGAAAAGGGGCTATATCAGGAGAGGGATATCCCTGCAATTGTCTATACAAGGCATAAACCTGACCCTGGGGCAACGTGAGAGGTGGTTTTGGGATTAAACATGTAAAAGGCAAATTTTCCATATATACTCCAAGTAATTAAAGAAATCGGTGTTTTGTCTGGTAAAACAGTAAAAATATACCAGAGGGAGAGGCAAACTTGTTTTTTGTTGAAAATGCCTCTGATAAGTGGTCAAATTAGAAAGTGAAAAAATTCAATTGATTGAAAGTAAATAAACAAAGATTGGGTTTGTTTTTGCATGGCTGGGAGGCCGAGGCATTTTTCCTCTTTTTGATTTATTCAGGGCATATTTGTGAGTCTAATTAGCTCGCTCCGCAATTCCCTGGCCATGAGAACCGCAGGGCAAGCCAATTGTGTGTGTGTTGGACCACTTGTCACAAAGGTCTGCAAAGGCAGTACAGATGTAAACAGGGCCATTGTCTGTTTTCAGTTCAATTGGGCGTCCCAACATTGCAAAGGTACAAATGCAGTGGTTGATCACACCCCTTTGCGGGGTGCTATAATAAATCCTGAATAAATATCCATGGAAATATTTCCATGGGGCAAAGAAAAGGTATTGAATCATCCATATGCCAGAGTTCACAAGTCCTCACATACACAAGTCCTCACATATTCATCTTCATGTTCCATCTTCAAAAACATATCTCTGACTGTCTGAAAAAACATTTCTCTAACTTTCTTTCACTTTCTGAAATCCTTTCTTGCAATGACCAGCTGCTGTACAAAATGCACATTGATTTGGTCCCAAAATGACCTCACCAACTGCCAAGGTTAACATCTCAATCTTCAACTGTCCTTAGCAACTTGCCTTTTTTTCTTCCTCTCTTTTGTTTCTGCAACATCTCCAGTACCTTCCAATCAACAAAGCACATATTGTTCTTTTTCCCACGTCCATCCTGACTTCCAATTTAGGTCAGATGCCTTTTACCACATTCTCTTCCCATCTATATACAAAGTAACCTTTTTCTGGCTCCAATATCTGATCGTCCCTCTAAATGTCTGTGTGGAACTGATCTGGATTCTAGCAAAAATGTTACTCATTCTTTCTGACTGCATTTTGTATTTTTTAGGTCATCACTGTTAAAGTTCCAAAAGGGACAGCAACCAGTGCTACCGACAAACAAACAGACAAACAAACAAACAACAGACCAACAAACAATTGAACAAACAGACGTGACTTCTGTTAAGCATACAAAGTGCGCGCAAACATAAAAACATAAAAGAGAAAAAACACAGCTTCAAAAATAAAACAAACAATTAAGATAGTTTGAGTATACTCTGAAATAGAAGGCAACGTTGCATTGAAACTACAAATGCAGGCATCAAATATCACCCTTAACCCCGCCTTTCTGAGGCTGGCAGGGAGAGGAGAGAAAAAAAAATGGTGAAAAGAACACAGCCCCCCCTCCTCCTGCCTTCTCACCAGAGGCAAAGAGGGGGGTGAGAGGAAAGGAAAAAATGTTTTGTTAAAATGACAGGCTCCCCTTTCCTGGGAAGACAGGGAGAAAATAAATAAATTCTCATCATTCATTCAAAAACACCTCTTTTAACACAACACGCTCTGCTTTTTCAGCCAACAAACCTTACATTTCAAGCATCCAATACTGACTACATACACACCCATTCACACCTATAGTTACATTTCTTTTGCAATAAATCAGTCATTAAATTTATTTCAATGAACTAGCTTACCCCCAAAGCAGTGAAAACCCAGGCAGCAGTTTCAATCACAAAGGTGATACAGGGCCCTGAACTGACTGCCTGTGTCGCCCTGCCTCAAGGCGAAAGCACATCCATTTCGCTGGCCAGCAATTAATTAATTAAATCACATTAATTTTACACACTATCATTATAGATGCTAAAAACGATAAGTCAAAGGAAATTAAATGCACAGTGGGGGAGGATTGCAAAAGCAAAAGTCAGGAAAGGGGAAGCGAGAGTTGTATCTTTATTCCAAGGCAATTTACAATCCATAGACACAAAAATCATTTTGTACTAGGGTTTTGATCCCTGATGAAAGAGAGGGCGAGATGTTACAGACATGCCCCTCCTTGGATTTTTACACTCCCTTTTTAAAATAAGACTTTCCTTGAGGTTTGCTGCCTTGTAATAAAGCAGCTACTAACAAATTAGTTGTATAAGAAGATGTTCTTATGTCCTGACACACTTTAATCATATCTACCAAATGTATTTTAAAAGGTAAATCAAATTCTTTTTTGATATCACGGGCAGGACTTTCCCATTATTTTTAAAATCAGCCAATTGTTTTTTGTTTATTGGTGAGTTTGCCATGATTAAGACAGAAGGTCAATTAATTCCTTGTTTTTCATATGGGGAAGTGTTTTTCCGCCATTAGAAGAGATTTTAAGGCAGGAGGCGGTTAACTCTCTCATTTCCTTTAGGTGCGAGACCAGATACTGAGAGAGTTTTCCACCTATACTCACGATTATCCAACCGTGTGTCAGGCAGGACCAAGTGCACATGCTCGTAGATTCTTTTAAAACACGCAGTTCAATGTTGGTATGGACAGGAGGGCCGGGGGCGCCCGGCACAAAGGTAAGAGGATAGGCGGCAGGGAGATCGGAGGAGTCAAGGGAAAAGGAATTGGAACAGAGAAGGGAGGAAACGTGACCGCCCTGGGAGGGAGAGGGGAGGCAAGAGGCAGAAGAAGGAGAAGGGGGAGGAGGAGGATCAGGAGCCGTAGGTGGAGGATAGGGAGGGGGAGGATCAACAGGTACAGGAGCATACAAAGAGTGTTTATCAAGAGAAGAAACAGAAGGGGGGGTGTGGGAGAAGGAAGTGAATCCTTGGGATAGACAGTATTGAGGGCTGCCATAACGGCGCGCCAAGAAGACATAACACCAAAGGGAGCACGAGGAGGAGAGTGAAGGTAAGAGCCGAGGCGTTCCCATGTGGAACGTTTGAGAGTTCCAGTGTCGGGATAACCCGGGCAGTGTTGATAGACATAAAAAAGAAGTTGATCAATATCAGATTTAGAAAGGGGATAGACAGTGGTGCCGTTAATTTTTTGCAGACTATTGGCCTTCTTGATTAAAAGTGAAAGTTCATCACGATGAACGGTATGAGATTTTGAGAGTGAGGTGCCCATACTTACGAAGCGCTTGCCCGCCAGGTGCGTAAGATGGGAATCAAGGCGCCGAACACGTAGACACGGGACTCGGTGAGGGACGTCCGAAAGGCAATTCGAACCGTCGGGGTCACCAGTTGTGATTGCGCGGCTGGCTACCACGCGGCGACGACCTCGTCTGCTTTTGGGACCCTTGTAAGGGTGAGCCGGAGCTAGGCATTAGGACCCCCCGCAGGGATGAGCCTGACTGAGCTCGGCTATGAGACCCCCGT
Organism: Natrix helvetica; assembly: GCF_964273705.1. Lineage (NCBI taxonomy): Eukaryota > Metazoa > Chordata > Lepidosauria > Squamata > Natricidae > Natrix > Natrix helvetica. The sequence continues at coordinate 51,187,883 of NC_138550.1, forward strand.
AGGGGTGCACCTAAGTTAGGCGGGTCTGGTACTGCCAAGGAAGAACGGACACCATGGTGTGTTGAAACGTACCAACCAGCTCAGCGAGATGAAAAGACCTCGACCGGCCGATTGAGACGGTATTTATTGAGGCATACAAAAGGTTTTCTGTTTTACAGCGTGTTATTGCATGATTGGTTAAAATACTTGTTACTGGGCAAGCTTGTTCACTTGTTACAGAAAGATGTTACAGAAAAATGTTGCAGAGAAATGTTGCAGAGCAGAACCTTGAGCAGGCTTTGTGCAGGCTCAGCAAGAATGTAATCTTTAATGCAGCTAGCAACTTTAAACATAATCGCTACACCCTCATCTAAAATGAGAGCAGATCATAGCTTCTGCAATCCTGTCTCTTCCAATGCTCCCCACTCTCTACTAGAAGCATAACATTGTGTTTATAAAGCTTCTATGTCCTGTTGACTGTGTGTACATGGTTTACAACGGATTTACTATTGCTTCTCTGTCTATTGCTCAGAAGTACCTTTTCTCATGCGGGTTTATGATCAACGGCATCTGAGTCTTGCATTAATAGGATCTCATCAAATCAGCAGTCATTCAAGGGGCATTTGAATACAAGTTGTCGGTCTTCTATTGTAATTCCGCAAAATGAGACCTTCAATGGGTTTAGTGCTTTTTTAGCACACTTATTTAACTGCTGCATTCAGGAACATTCATTTATAGTTGTTACAATTGATCTCCTCTTGTTGTGAATTTGATAGAGTAGCATTTTGGAAAGTTGTATTTTTTCCAAACAGCAATGCAAATGTATTGTACCAGTATACAGGGAAGAAAGGAAATTTGAGGGCAGGGGTGGGCAGACGAAGGTTTAGATAAAATTACAAACTTGCAACTGGCAAGGTTAGCCTCCCCATGAATTTGGGATAAGGAAGTTTTGCTGATGGAATCAGGAGACATTCACTTGTCCAGCTTGAAGACAGTGTGCTCTTGCAATTATGCAATTTGATTTATTTTCTCTGCAAGTTCTAGATTCAGAAAAGCAGAGATATTGCCATGGTTATAACACTATGAAAATCAGCATAGACTAAGAAAATTGCCTGATGTCTGGAAAACCTCAAACTGAAAAGCCATTTTTCATGTTGTGTAATACTTCCAGAGACCAGAGACATGTTCATAATACTCATCAACCAGAATTACTGTCAGGAATACTTTCTTTCCAACAGTATTCTGCATTGCTGACAAGATTATTCTTTCTGGTCTATGTTGTATTTATTTTCTCCACACATATCAAATTGCCATTGACGCAAAAATATTTCTTCATTTCATATTCTCTCTCTCTCTCTCTCTCTCTCTCTCTCTCTCACAAACACACACACACACACACACACACACACCCCTAAGTGTACGCTGGGCCAACAAGCATTTATTTCCCACTTGGCTTAAGATGACCTTGGGGAGGAGGAAGGGATAAATTTAGTGATATCAAATTAAAGTGAACTGTTCATTTGTCTTTTCATTAGTATAGTGAACCTCTGACACTTCATGCATTGCTGCAATACAGCTCCAAACAGCATGATCAACATGAGGAATACGTTTGGACTATTTTGAAACTTTACAAAAGAAATGAATGACTAAATGATAGGAAAGTTTGAATTGCTTTAGTTCTTTGTGCAAGCTTCTATTTGTATGTGGTCCTGAAAGATGTGGCAATGCGTAGCTGCACTGGTTAGTTCTGAATATTCATAAAAAATTGTTTCTTAGAGCAGAAAAATAAGCCAATGCAAACCCTGCATACTGGGACATGTATTTATGCAAACTGCTTATCTGCTCTTCTTAATATCACATGGACTAACTGTCTGAGCCTGACCTCATCTTGACTTTAACATTTGGAGCTAAAAAACACACTTATATAACTGTTATCCCAGAAAGCAGCTTACATCCTGGCTACATCAGCAAAATACAGCAAAGTGATTGTATGCTTTATTTTTCCCAAATAACTGTTGTGGTACATAAATCTTAGAAAAACAAACAAACAGAAAGCCTTATTTGCTTTCCAACATCTGTAAACATATGGTTTGAACTTGATTCCTCTACCCCACCCACTTCTTTTGTTCCTTATATAAATGCCTTTGTTCTAAGGAGATGCTTGTATAATACAATGCTTGTATAACACAATAATAGTTAACAATCACACCCCCAGGGTAAAAATAAAAAAAGAATCAGTTTTCTAGTTGTGTTTGAATCCCTTTTTGTTTTGTTTTGTTTTCATTCTTTAAATACATCCCATTGTTAGGATTTTCCATCACCGCAAACATATGGCAATGAAGAGATACTTCCAGTAGCCATCCAGATTTTTACACCTATGAACAATTTAATATTAATAAATGTTATCAAAATAATAAAAGGATGAAAAGCTCTGCATTGTCCAAGTTTGTGTACTACTTTGGACAAAACATTAACTCACAGTGTTCAAACAATATCAAATCAAAATATGGCTAGGCCATTTATTCATATACAGATATTTTTCTCCTTCTTTAGAGTCATCCATGAGTAAAGAGAGTTCACAAAGATGCAGTCCAATCCAGAGCCTTCATTATATGCTCACTCCAAGCTGCAATCTTAGCTGAACCGTGCTCAAGAGCTTCTAGGGGGAAAAAGTCCTTCTGGAACCCAAAAGGGTCCATGAGTCACTTGGGATGGATACAATAAGTTCTACCATCTGGCAGTAGAGAGTAAGCACAGACAACTTCAGAGCCCAAAGGATCTGATCTGCCTGTGCAAAGGACAGATGTTAAATCACCTTCAAACCCAGGTCACAATAACTGGCAGATAGAATTATTCTATTGTTATTGGTCCTTTTAAATTTGAAATGGTCTGTAAATTAAGCTGCTTGTACAACTGGCAGCAAGAGTGCATAACTGAGGTATTTGGATGTAACAAAATCAAAGGTTCCTCACCCACCCCACCCATCCTTCCTCAGAAAACATTCCTTCTTGCAGGCCTTACGTTAGCCTCATCACTATGGAATCCTCCATATGGTTTCTGGGGTTTCTGTAGTAACACCCCCCTTCCCACTTCCGCAGCTATTCTCTATTATCAGAAGGGTGCCTTGTCTTATCCAAACTCAATCCAGCATGGACTGAAGATTAGATAACTATCTGGAATCTAGTTAGATTTTCTGAAGGCTTCCAAGCTATTTTTTAAAGGCCAGGAAAAATGTTTATTTAGAAAGATATAATAAAGCAAAGAACATGCACAAATCCCACCGTCTTGTCTCACCAAAACAGCATGTGTTCATGATCGAAACGGAATTATACACGCCACTTTTTTTCCATCCACTAAAAACACCCCCTCCCTTTAAATCCTACCTTTCCAGAAGTGAGTAGGAAATTCAGAAAAATACTTCTTTGGTATTTTAGTAACACGATAAATAATTTTGCTTTTTGAACTCGGCACCATCCTATTTTCAATAAAAGTTAGATTTCAGCTAAAGTAAATATTCAAATAATAATAAAAGAACACCACACAAGATCATAAAAAAAAATAACAATTTTCTAAGTAAGAAGAAATGTCTTAGAGAGGAGTTTTTGATTTGCACCAAACACATTTTTCTGCTTGTTAATTAATTTGCTTCCTAAACTTATATGGAATAATATGGGATAATAGGAATTGTAATATATGTGTGTGACTTACGTTATAATTGAGCATGTTAAGAGTCTTGTAAGAAGAGATAGCATGAGGAAACACCTCACATAAGAGCACCTGTAACCGCAGTCATAACGGCAGGAAACTTAGATAGCTTTTGCAAACATCCTGTGACCTATATAGAAGAGGCCACAAGTTATTTAGCTTTTTGGCATAGCGACGAGGGAAAGGGGAGTTGAGATGAGGGGAGGGGGGGGGAAACTGTGGGCTGTCAGAATATGTAACCAATCATGAAATGTCACACATATGTATAATAGTGATGAATTAGAATCCTTCGGGGTTCAGTCTTTGCTCCTTGTGTTGCTAACTGAACCTGCGCAATAAACCTTTTCTGTTTGATCCCGGAATTCCGTGTCAGTTCCTATATTCCATAATAAATGGCACGGCCCAGATGGGACTGACAGGAAGAGGCCATTGACCTTCCAGACGGACTGCCCTGGTGGGCAACCCCTGTCCCAGCGTTTGAATCTCCAAGCCGGCTCCGTAGCCCTTGTCTACGGGGAGACTTCGTCGAGGGGATAGAGGACACGCCCGCCAGCGAAGCACTCCAGTCAAGGATCCACAAGGGACAAACAGAATTGGTCCTTTAGTCCGCGGACAATTGAAGACGCCTGCAGGCAAGTATAAGTAAAGGAAGTGTACCCACTCACGTTTGGAGTGGAAGACGGGACTGATCACCCCCTAGGAGACAAGGTGGCGTCCTAAAGTCTCCGGAGATAAGGTGGCGTCCTTAATTCTCCATTGTTAGGATTGTGTGGGTGGTTAAGCCATTGCAGTTCCCATTGATGACCGTGAGTTTTCCGGCTTCGTGGGTCAGTGGCAGTGTATTAGAACATGGGTGGAAGAAGTAGCAAGGGAGGTGTCTCACAGACACCCCTTCAATGTATGTTCGATAACTTCAAAGCTGGTTTTTCTAGGGACTATGGAGACCCAGTGGCTACCCCGTTTGAACTAAAAAATTCTGTGAATCAGAATGGCTCACCTTCGGCGTAGGGTGGCCAAAACAGGGTCGGCGAACCCAGAACTCGTGCAAAGAGTTCATCAAATAGTGACGGGTGATGGACACTGGGACCAATTTCCCTATATTGATCAGTGGCAAATTAACATAAATGAGAGACCCCATTGGCTAAGCAAGTGTCAGACAGTTAGAGTCTGTTTGATGAAGTCAGAAAAAGGAGCAGGGAGAAAGAAAACCTTAGTGCCAAAGATTCTAAGTCAGACTGATAGGGAGGAATTCCAACGACCCCCTCCTTATTCTACCCAAGTAAAACCAGTAACTCCCCCTGCAACAAAAACTGAACCGGTTCCTGTACAACCAGAAACAGAGAATCAGACAAAACCTATGGAACCTAAGTTAAAGAAGAAAATAAAGAGAAGTGCCTCATGGTCTTCAGCGGGTTCTGAAGATTCTGTGTCAAACCATACTAGAAGAAAAACAAAGACCAGGGGTGTAACTATTGCCCCTCTTAGAGAAATAATTGTATCCATGTTAAATCAAATGATTGGACCCCCCATCAGAAAAATCAATAACAATACAAGGAGTATCAGGAAATTTGAGTTTAAAGCCTATCTTGAAACCCCTTAAATGCCAGATTGGAAGGGGAACGGTCACTCACCAATTTGTATACATACCAGAGTGTCCGGTGCCTCTCCTGGGACGAGATCTTTTAAACAAACTAAAAGCTACGATCTCTTTGGATCAGGAAGGTCAGAAACTAACTGTTCAGCATCCAGTTGAAGAAATGTGGAGACTGCTAGTCACGACAGATGTTGAACGAGGGACAGACTGGAAGTTATTCAATGTAGCTAAACTTTGGGCTGAAGATAACCCCCCAGGTTTTGCGAAAAATGCAATCCCTGTTGAAGTTCAATTAAAACCAAATTCTTACCCAATAAATGTCCCTCAAAGATATTATTCAGTAGAAGCTTTACAAGCCATACAAGAATTGATAGAGAAGTATTTAAAGGCTGGCATTCTAAGAAAGACCAGGTCTCCATGGAACACCGCAATTTTGCCAGTCCGAAAGCCAAATGGACAATGGAGGCCAGCACAAGATCTAAGGCCCTTGAACAAACAAGTAGTGACCCTTCAAGCTTTAGTACCAAATCCATATGTTCTATTGAGCACAGTGCCTTCTTCTGCAGCATGGTTCTCTGTGGCGGATTTGAAGGATGCTTTTTTTTTTACCATCCCCCTTGCCAAGCCAAGTCAAGACCTATTTGCCTTTGAATCGAGTCAGGAGTCAATACACCTGGACTCGCTTACTCCAAGGATTTAAGAACTCCCCAACATGTTGTGGAGAAGCTTTAGCCTCTGATTTGCAAGCACTAAAACTAACTCAGCCAGGAGACTGTTGTTTGCAGTATGTGGATGATGTTCTAATTACAGGGGAGAATGAAGAAAGTTGTTTCCAAAACACAAGAAACTTCTTATAGCTGTTACAAGAATGTGGTTATAGGGCTTCAAAAAAAAAAAAACACAATTAGTAAAACAGGAAGTCACTTATTTAGGTTATAATTTGAAAAAAAGGAATGAGACAATTAGGAACAGCTAGAAAACCAGCGATTGCCCAGATCCCTACACCAAAAAGAAAACAGGGGGTTCCTTGGAGCAGCAGGGTTCTGCAGGATCTGGATTCCAAATTTTGCATTAAAAGCAAAGCCTTGTACCAAAGTATAAAAGGACCAGAAAAAGAACCTCCCCTCTGGGAAGGAGAGCAAAGAAAGGCATTCCAAACACTGAAAGATGAACTCATGAAGGCTCCAGCATTATGCTTGCCAGATGTCACCAAGTCATTTAAATTGTATGTAGATGTCTGAAAGGAAATTGCAGTTGGAGTCTTAACTCAAGACAGTGGACAATGGAAAAGACCGGTAGCCTATCTGTCTAAACAGCTGGATGGACCAGCCCAGGGTTGGCCACAATGTCTTAAAACACTGGCCGCTACAGTCATACTTTTAAAGGAAACTAACAAACTAACCTTCAATGCTCCAGTTGAAATCCAAGCCCCCCATGCCTTACAGACTATTTTGGAACATAAAGGGCATTTATGGATAAGCAACCAGAGAATGAACAAATATCAGGCTCTTTTGATTGATAATCCAAATGTAACGTTACCTCAGTGCTTCTCAATTATTTTCTGTCATGCCCCCCCTAGGAAGAAGAAAACATTTCGCGCCCCCCGCGCGACTGTAAATAGTATCATTTGTCTATAAAATTGTTATAAGTACACCTCTGCATAACACTGTATCCTTATTAACGTATAAGAGAATAAAAAAAGAAAGAAATGTGGATCAATTTACAACAAAGAATAGCTTTATTAACTGTAGCAGAAAAGATTTAAAGGAGCACAGGATTTAAAGGAACACAATATTAAAAAAAACTTTAACCTGCAAAACAAAAATATATAGAATAATTTGAGCTGAGCCCCCCTTTACGGAGCCTCGCGCCCCCCCTGGGGGGCCCGCCCCACTATTTGAGAAGCACTGCGTTACATCAATGTACTACGTTAAATCCGGCAACACTCCTCCCCTCCCCGATGCTTCTAAGCCCATACATGACTGTGTCCAGACAATTGAACTGCTGTATTCTTGTAGACCAGATCTGGCAGAGGCACCTTGGCCACATGCAGACTACACCTGGTTTACCGATGGCTCAAGTTTCATGCAGGGAGACATTAGAAGAACTGGATATGCAGTGGTAGATGATAAACAAACTATCCTCAGTGGTAGTTTACCCTCAAATCTTAGTGCCCAGGCTGCAGAAATCTATGCTTTATATAAAGCAATGATGAAAGCAAAAGGGAAGACCTTGAATGTGTACACAGACAGTAAATATGCATTCTTAACTATACATGCCTATGCAGCCATTTATAAAGAAAGAGGTTATATGGATTCATCAGGAAAGATAATACAACATGCCCCTCTTATTAAGAAATTGATTGAGGCAGCGCAGTTACCAGCCCGTTTGGCAGTCATCCATTGCCCTGGACATCAGAGGATGGACTCACCAGTAGCAAAAGGAAATAGAAGGGCAGACATAGCAGCTAAACATGCTGCAATGCAAGGACCAGACTATTCAGAAGAACTATTTGGAAAATTATGCCATTTGAATGATTTCATTGAAAAATCTGATCCTACATACACCCCCATGGAGGAACAAAAACTAAAGTTAGATTTACATGCCACTTCATTGAAAGGCTGGTGGCATCTCCCAGATGGAAGGGTAGCAGTCCCTTTAGCTCTAGCTGTCCCATTAGTTCAATGTGCCAATCGTGAACATCATTTAGGGAAAACCTCTCTGTTACAACAACTGGAGAGATCTTGTTATATTCCGATGGCAGCTGCAATTATTGCTAGAGAGTGTAACCAGTGTTCCATATGTGCTCAAGTGAATGCAAGACAAGGGAAACAACTACCTCCAGGAACCCAGCCCATTTCATATATACCTATGGATTATTTAGTTGTGGATTTTACTGATATGCCAAGGCGCAACAAGTATTGTGCACTATTAGTTTTCATTGATACTTACTCTGGGTGGGTGGAGGCATTCCCTACCATAAATAAAAAGGCTATTCAGGTGGCTCGTTCATTACTTAAATAAATCATTCCAAGATTTGGCTGCCCAACCAGAAAACCTTAGAAGGGAAGAGTTGGATCCATTGGACCAGACTCAAGGCAGCAAGAGACTCTGACCCAATACAATATCGAGTGCAAAAGACTGATAAACCCCTAGTACTGAAATTCTCTAAAAAGGCATCCTACTGAACCTGACCAGGAAAAAGGGTTCTCAACGTACGATGCGAAGACAGACTCTGCTGAATCCTACTGGCAATGGATTCTCGACGCACAGTCTGAGACATCAAGCCCTGCTGAAACCACTCCCTGGAAGCTGGTTTCCCGGCGCACGGGGGAAGAAGGGAGTGGAGGAGAAAAAGTATTCCATTTGTTAGGATGTAAAATGAAGTAGAAACCTAGCCATTTGTCAGGGAATAGAAAGCCACTCATACATAGCCATAAGTCTTTTGGAATTGCCCCCAATCCAAAGGGACTGGAGCTGAGTCAAAAGACACTGATACTTATGTTTGAGGAAACCTGGGAGTGGGGACTCTGTGCTGCTGTCCTAATCTTAGGATTGTGGACATTATATGTAACAAATAAGGACTGGCTTTGTGGGAAACCTAAGACTGATATTGCCCAACAAGTCATATATACTCCCAAACCCCTTCCTGATGTGGTGAGTCTGTAAACTAAGGGCATTGGGATTGAATAAGGGCCTGTGTGTGTGTTGGGAGGAAGCTATGATGACCCTTCTTTTGCTTTGGGTGGTGTTGGCAAAGGGTGTATTAAGTGCTAATATCCTGAGTGGTAGTTCCCAGAGTTGTAAGGATGCCCGTGAAATCCCCCTTGTCCTTGAGGGAGGATCTGGGGAGGTTGGGAACCTCATGGAACTGGACAAGAACAAGTCACAGAATGGGGCTACCCTGGGTCAGGTTCGTTCTCGCCAACGACGTGTCATCGAGAGGTGGGGTCGAGACCCTGGACCTAGGCCAACCCCAAGGTCCAAGGACAAGCGTCCGACAATCCCAGTAAAAGGAGGAGTAGGAAAAAGGGATAACGGGCCTCTAAATCAATTGAAAAAAGGGAACTACATGTTGAGGATACTGGAATTAGGACAGAGCATTGTAAATCAGTCTGACCCTGTCCTAAGTCAAAAATGCTGGTTATGTTTGTCTGCTAGTCCTTCATCTTATCATGCTATTCCAGTTGAGTCAGATCTCTGGGAAAGAACCAAAGCCACAATAGTCCTTGAGAAAAATATTAGATGGAGAACCAAAACAGCAGCAGCCAAATTGCAGAAAGATTTTTATAATTCATTCAAAAGACTGGGAGAAAGCCGTCTCCCAATTGTTGGCCCTATCGCTGTTGGTGTGGAAATCCTAGGGACACCCTCTTTATGTGTACAGAGATATCAGGAACCCGGTACTCCTGTAGGGTCCCTGACAAAAGAGGAATGTTCATCAGTAATAAATATTGGTCCTAGGAACCAGACCTTATGGGAGATAGAACTAATTCCAGGCATTTCTCCTTCTGCACACCATTTATTTCACAAAAAGGTTACAAACAACGGACATGTGGTTTTCTTGGTTGCCTGGGTCCAGCTGAGTTAAGCAGATATTATTCGTGGTGATATGTGCAGTGGCAAGTCTCGCTTTTATTCCTTGTGTGATCCATATACTCAAACAGTTGGTTATGAGAGCAGTAAAGGAGATACAAGTGGAGAAGGAATTAGTCTTGATGGAATGCCTTCTGGACCATCAGATGGACTCAAATCCACTTGAATGTGATGAGGACACAGGCACATATGTACAAATTATACCCAGGGAACTGGAGAGGATGCCCGCAGAAATTGAGAATTGAAAGTCATATGCATTAACTACCCATGTAATGTCAAATATTATATGCTTATTGTGTGCTTGCTTGCTTAGTAAGAAGTATAGAATGTGACATACTTACTGAACCAAAATAGTCAGATAAGAAATAGTGGAAGTTTCTGTATGGAATAAACTTCCATAGGGGGGACTTATATGGAATAATATGGGATAATAGGAATTGTAATATATGTGTGTGACTTACGTTATAATTGAGCATGTTAAGAGTCTTGTAAGAAGAGATAGCATGAGGAAACACCTCACATAAGAGCACCTGTAACCGCAGTCATAACGGCAGGAAACTTAGATAGCTTTTGCAAACATCCTGTGACCTATATAGAAGAGGCCACAAGTTATTTAGCTTTTTGGCATAGCGACGAGGGAAAGGGGAGTTGAGATGAGGGGAGGGGGGGAAAACTGTGGGCTGTCAGAATATGTAACCAATCATGAAATGTCACACATATGTATAATAGTGATGAATTAGAATCCTTCGGGGGTCAGTCTTTGCTCCTTGTGTTGCTAACTGAACCTGCGCAATAAACCTTTTCTGTTTGATCCCGGAATTCCGTGTCAGTTCCTATATTCCATAATAAAACCAGATGCCAGTCTGCATGGTAGTGTCACATATTTTAAAGCAATACAATGAATGTTTTTCTCCATTCCATCACCTTTCCCTCTTCCCTGCCTTTTGTCATTATATACATTAGAAAATAATAACTGCCTTATAAGTCAAATCTAATATTATAAAACCACAAAATAAGTTTTCCTATTATATTTTGGATCAAGGCCTTGATAAACATTTCCCTTATAACCTGCCAATGTTATTTTAAAACCAAGCAAACATTCACATAAAGCTCTAATGTCATGAATCTTTGAAATTAATTATAGAAGAATTTGAGATTAAAATCTTATTTAACTGATATTTCTTTAAATATCACTAGTAAAATCACACCAGTGCATCTCGAATGGTGGAATTTGGAATAGAGAATTCCATATGAGCATGGAATAAATAGCAACGTTTTGGTAAAGCGGAATACCTTTCTATATGCAAATCTCAGAAACCATTTTTTCCTTTATGGGGCAGAGATATATCTTACATCATATTGTACTTTCATTACAGGAAAGCTTAACTTGAAATTATTGTACCTTTATATGGCACACTACCAGAGGTGGTATTCAGCTCTTTCTGACAGGTTCTGGAGAACCAGTAGTGGAAATTTTGAGTAGTTCAGAGAACTGGCAAATAGGCTGTCCCCGCCCCCACTTCCTCTTTTTTTGTTGCCCTGAACAGGAGAACAGAGCTGGAAAGCAGGTTAGTGGGGTGGGGAGGGAATGGGGATTTTGCAGTATCCTTCCCCTGCCACGCCCACAAAGCCACACCACGCCCACAAAGCCATGCCCACAGAACCAGGAGTAAAATCTTTTGGATCCCACCACTGCACAATATATATGGCACAACTCACCTTATCCCTTGTTTAGCTAATTTAGCAAGTCGCTCTCTTTAGGCAGAGTTTGAGAAACAAATGAAATGCTTAATCCTTCTACTTCCTGCGATTCCTATCAACTGTCCCTTTCCTGGAATGATATTCCTTTCACTTTAATTTACTGAGCAATTTGGAGCCAAAGCAGTTTAAGTCTAGTGGATAGGAGGTTATAAAAATGGATTAAACATTGTCTTTGGCAGCCTCTTCTCTTCTTTCTGACAGTACTTCTTTTTTGAAAGGCTAATAAGGAGGTTGCCTCAAAGAATTGCCCCTAAACCATGAAACGTTTATGCTGTGAATTTGCCTCAGACCTGAAAGAATAATTTTAAAACAATTTCACCTGAAGACCATACAGAATTGATATAATACATAAATAAATAAATCCCAATTTAAGGATTGCTTTTTGTGTCCTTAATGGTTGACGGAAATGCAAAAGAAAAAAAATTACCATCTCACGCCTAAATTTGGCAAATTAGGGGTTAGCAAATTAGGGGTTAATCTTACTGCCTTTAAAGAGGAGAGGAAAGAATTCCAAACGTGACATTAAAAAATACACGTTTTAATGACATCCCTTCATGTTTTAGTTCTCCCCCGTCCCTCCAACACTAGCTAAGAGCCAAGAAGATAATTTTCAGTATTGTTTATTTGGCATTACTGACAATACAGTTAGTCCTTGGCTGAGCCTAACACTTCTGTTGCTAAGTGAGACAGTTGTTAAGTGGGGTTTGCCCCATTTTACGACCTTTCCTGCCAGCGTTGCTAAGTGAATCACTGCAGTTGTTAAGTTAGTAATATGGTTTTTAAGTCATTCTGGCTTCCCCATTGATTTTGCTTGTCAGAAGGTTGCAAAGGGATACTGACCCCAGGGCACTGCAACTGTCATAAATACAAGCCAGTTGCCAAGCATCTGAATTTTGATCACATGACCATAGGGAAGCTGCAAAAGTGAAAACAGTCATAAGTTCTTTTTCCCAGTACTGTTGTAACTTTAACTGATCATTAAATGAACTGTTGTAAGTTGAGGACTACCTGTACACTTATCATACTAGTAAAGCACGGCTACCAGTTATCATACAGATATTATAGTTCAAATGACATATGTGCAACATTTGAGAGCCCAGGGACCACAGCATGGTTACTACACTGTATTTAAGTACAAACATCCGGACAACCAACCACTAGTTCCAGCTATAGTTAGCATTTGAATAGCATGCCAGGAATTAATTTAAAAAACTTAAATTGATTTAATTACATTAAAATAAGTATTACTTCCTATGTATTTAATACTTACATTATATATAATTTAATAAGTATATAATTATTAATAATTATACTGTCCAATATTTTAAACATGTACTTTGCAAAAACCTAATATTGTATAACTGATTTAAATGGCTGATTTGACCACAGAGTACAGATACCAAAATGTTAACAAGGAAGGATTATGTTTCATTTTCTCCAGGACTAAAAATACGTACGTTTAGCTTAGATTGGGGGGAAAATAGTAGAATTATCCTTTATGCTGGGACTGCATGTATAATACGGAAAACAAAATACATCTGGAATCATAACTTTTAGTAAGCAAAAATGGGCACATGAGAATGTTGCATAACTCAGGAATTTCAATAGAAATCTTTTAAAAGAAGGAAATTGGACTATGCAACTTTTAAAATGTTAGAACGGGCTTTGAATAGAATATAATTCTCCTTGTAATTATTAAATATGTGAGCAAATAACTCCTGATAATAAACAAGAATTGAAAGGAAACAGCTACATTGCTTCCAAACTTTTTTCCCTATTAAACTACTTGGTGCACTATTAACAATGTACAGTGTTGGCATTTATGATCCATGGCTTGTGAATTACTCTAAGGGTTCTATTGAGATGAAAGATATAGGATAAAGATGAAGATGAATATATCTCTGTTGCAGTTCTCCCAGAGGTCTAATAAAGTGATCCTTAACTTTCAATTTCTACTTCAATGTGTTTTGAAGCAATCTTTTAATGATTTCTGGATCAGCTTTCTATTTAATAAAGTTTATTCAGCAGGTCTAATCAAGGATGACTAAATCAAGAATTAAAGGGCAAACACAAACACACTCAATATATTGAGCAATATACTTTATTTGATTCCCTCAACCCCAGAAGCAGTAAAAGAGGAAATAAAGAAGAATATATTTGATGGCATTTCCTATTTCTGTTTAAGGATTGGCTGGAATTTGGAACTGGTTACCAGATTTAATCAAGCAGCTGGGAACACAGAAAATTTGGAAAGGTTTTTTTTTAGAAGGCTATTTCTTCCATCAATTTGCTCTCAATAAAGAATATATAGAGAAATATACTTCAGCAGTAAGGGAAATTGACAGCAACCCATCAGTGGAAAATACATATGACAACTGGACAGAATAACAATTTACTTTAATTTATTGTCACAAACATTCTAAAAATATAGGACATTTCCACAACTTGTGAGAAAAGAAGAAATAACTCTGCAATGAAAGTCTGGAAAGTCAGGTCTAACTTTCTGCCACTTGAAAACTACTGACAGTGCAAGAATGCGTGCACATCACGAATTAGAATTTCTACGTTCTCCTATCGGAATTTTTAAAAGGTAATTATTTTCTTTTTTGCCAAAGTAAAGAAGAATGGTTTTTTTAAAAAAAATAGAGGACACATTTGGTCTAATATTATTTGTATAACATGTTAGTAACACGTATCTCAATGAAGTAGATAAATTTGTCTTTAAAAGTACAGTAATTGTAAATTTGAAGAGCTATTTTTTGTTATTACTCATGGAAATATATATCTAAAAGAAGTTTTAATGCTGTAATGTGATATCATAGAAAAGTGAAAGAAGATGTGGTACAAGAACATATGGCATTCTTATTATATAACAGAAATCCTTTATTACCACTTTTTATATACTGACCAAAACTCTTTGGCACTATGTATGCAGCATGCAAATAAGCTCTTGAAGTAACAAGGAAACAAACCTAATCAACAATTCCCAACTGCTTTCAATCAACAGCACATATGGTAGCATTACCCCCAGGGGTGGGTTCTGGCTTCTTCTACTACCGGTTTGCTCAGGGGCACATTTCAGGTGTGCGCATTTGATCCGCACTATGCACGCATGCACAGTAGGTAAAAAATGCTTCTATACATGCACAGAAGCAAAAAACAAGATGGCGGCACCTATGGCGCCACCAATAGAACTTGTTTGTGGGCAGGGTTACTACCTACTTGGCCGAACTGGTGCAAACTGGTAGGAACCCACCTTTCATTATCCATGATTTCATGCACCACTATCCACTGCTGTGATGCTGGACCAGAGGTGGGTTCCTCCCAGTCCAGTTCGGTATGCCAAAAGAGGTAGTGAAAATCTGGCGTACCGGACAGGACTGGTAGTAATGGTGGCTTGTCCATGGCCGAAATCTTCGTCAAAAGATTTTTTAAAAAGCCCTTTTTCCCTGCTGGTTCAGGCAAGGGAAAAGAGGTTTTAAAAACTAAGAGAGAGAGAGAGGGAGGCAGGGAGGCAGGGAGGAAGAAAGGAAACTCACTTTTTAGCTGGGACTCACAACTAGAAAAACAAATGCTGTGGCTTTAAATCAGAACTAAGCATGTCTGGCTGTGGAATTCTGGGAGTTGAAGTCCACAAGTCTTTTTTAAATAACTTTTTTATTTTTTATTTTCAAAACAAACACAACATATCCTTCTTTACATATTGTAGAAAGTGTATCAGTTGGTTACAAAAAGGCTTTCGTGCATCTCTTCCACAGTCAACAAACATAATTCATATTAACTCAAGTATTTTAACTCAGATATTTATACATGTCACCATCATCATACCTCCATTTTCATTTGACTATAATTTTTTAAATGTCCTTCATCATAGAATATACCAAGATTTAATACATAACCACATACTGGCATTTCATTTACTATTTCTAAAATCCTCCAATAACACTGAATCCTTATGTCCTATTCTAGCTAAACATCCATAATATTTAATAACAAAGTTTTCTAATCCTCCTTTCCAAATCACTGTTTACAATTTACATCCAGTTTCCTTATGTTGTACCCATACCTGTATATAAGTTGTTATCATTATCCCTCCTTTATTTAACTATATCCTGCACCATAACATTTCCCCCCTAATAATCAAGACTTAACTGTATCTAATTTAGTTCTTTTTTATTAACCTTTATATATAATCCAAAAGGATTTCTAATCTTCCTTTCATGGGTACCATTCAATATTCATATCCAATTATTACTTATCATAACACTACACATTGTATACATTATTATCATTATCAATTATTTATTTAACTATATCTATTGTCACTAAATTTCACTAAATTTAGCTAGTTTTAAATTATACTCTTCCATCTATCAACCTGTATCTTTCCAGTAGCAAAACAGTCTCATATCTTCTGCCATTTGTGGTGTCAGTCCTCTAATCATCTCCTTAATCAAATTTGTATGGACTCCTCTTAGCAACTCCTTGCTTATAAAATCTCTCATGTAATTTCGATGCCCTTTTTCTGTTTCCTTAATCAGTTTACCTTTGATTGTCGGTAGTGTTATCAATGATATTGATAATAAAATTTATCTCTTTAAATCCATAAATTCTAGTTTTTCTTCTTCTGTATCTTGCCATCTGGGGTAGATTTCCCCTCCATTTAATTCCTCTTTCAGTATTCCACTCTTTCCATTTTCAGAGACAAACCAATCACCATAAATATCAGCAATTTTAATGTCTTTATATTCATTTTCCTCTTCAATTTTTAGGATTTTAACCACCACTTTGCCACTTGACAAACATCTCCAACGTCTTCATCATATTTTGCTGTTAGATACTTTAAGTCTTCCAACTTCTTCTCTATCCTCTCACATGTGTTTGACAATTTCTGTATTTGTGAGAATATCTTTTGCAGACTTAAAATTTGTTTCTGCTGTTGAAATTGTGCCATTATCTCCAGCTAACAAACGCTGCTGCTCTAGCTTGGAAGGTTTTAACAAGATTAAAGATATACTTCAAACGAACATCTGTATGATTTTCTTCTTATCACTCCTTATAAACAAGCAGTGAGACCTTGGAGGGCCAAGCCAGGATAATCAGTAAGAAAAGTAAGAGTGTTTCGTTTCCAATACACAAACCTCCAACCTCCGAGTAGCAGTGTTATTGTTGCAATTTTCTTTGTTTCTTTTTGTATCTTTTTTGTATTTCAAGTTTTTTAAAAAAGTCCGAAATGAAAGTAATGAAAGAGGAGAATTTTAGTCCATAGGTTACATAGGTTAATAAAAGGAAAAAAAATAGAAGAAGAAAACTTAATCCATTCGTTTTAAAAGGCTTGCATAAATTCCATCCATGAAGATAGCATTTAAAAAGTAAGATAACCCACTGTCCAAAACCATTCCAAATTGAATTCCGCCGCTTATTTCTTCTGTTCTCCAATTTGAATTAATTTTAAGTTTTTTATAGGCAGTCTCTTTTAAAATGGTAAAAATTCCTCACCAGCTGGAAACACTTTCTCTTTCCGTATCCTTTCATTTTGGAGCTGCCCTGACTTCATCAGCCTAATGGCTGGATATTTTGTCGCCGGCTTGAAGAACTTCTCTTGGATGAATCAGGGACTTTGCGATGTTCCTGAGATCAGCAAGACATATTCTTCCTATTCACCATCTCTGCGGGACGGTTTAGGTCCGTTTGGACCACCCAGTGGCAAAAGTATCAACGGCAATCTCAGAGCATTGAGATTGCATGTGGTCTCGTCGCAACATCGGCTCCTCCTCTTCCGAAATCCACAAGTCTTAATGTTGCAAACTTTTAATTGAAACCTGCTTTAAATTGAAAAGCTGCTCAAATGGAAGTTTGCAAAGTGACATTCAGCAGTTTGTTTCTGGGTCAACTGAACAACAAACTGGATAAAAGGTAGTACTCTTATATGGTTCTATGTTTTTGAAGTTTTGGGGTTTGTGCAATATGGGCACAATATGTTTCTAAAAGGGTTTGGATCATTCCCTGCTTGTAAATGGAGCCAAACTTCCTAAAGGCTCATTACCTCATTATCTCTATCTGGCAGGTATGTGGAATGAACCTTTCTGGGAGTAATATTTTATTTGGGGGGGAGGGTGGTTGCTTCCCACAAAAGGAAGGGAGGGAGGGAGGGAGAAATAAATAAATAAATAAATAAATAAATAAATAAATAAATAAATAAATAAATAAATAAATAAAGAAAGAAAGAAAGAAAGAAAGAAAGAAAGAGCACAGCAATTTAGGGCTAGAAGGTACTCAGAGGTCATCGAGTTCAACCCCCTGCTGCAGCAGGAAACCTTACATTGTCTGGATTATTTTGGTGCCTCCAACAGAGAGGAAAATTGCCAGAAAGGAGAAGGAGTTTTCTAGGACAAGGCTGCCATACAAAGGAAAGCAGAGATAGCCCTTGACATATGACTACAAATGAGCCCAAAATTTTGGTTGCTAAGCAAGAGCGTTGTTAAGCGAGCTTCATCACATTTTACCCAATCCATGACATCTCCTGGTGAGTGACATCAAGTTGGCCATGCCCATCCAATCACATGACCACCAAGCCACACTCATAAAATAGGCCATGCTCACAGAATGGGTAGTAAAATTTTTTGAAACCAACTGCTGTGTTGGATCCATTAGATCCAGCAGAAAGGGCATGTTAAAGATCCTGTCAAGTAGGGAGCTAATCTGGTGAGATCCTAGGCAGGGAGCTTTTTCTATCACTTTATAGAACATCCTTTCTCCTGAAGTGAGACTGGTGCCACTGTTGATTTTTTTTAGAAGTCCCTCAAAACCTGGTTATGCTTTCAGGTTTGGGGACTCCAAGGGACTCGTGAGATACTGACCTGGTTCTATTATTATTAAAATCTGCTCTTCATCTAATACTTGTTCCCTTTTTTTGTTGTTCAGTCACTAAGGCAATGTCTGACCTTCTGTGATTCCATGGGAAGAAGGCTTTAAATCTATATAAGTATTTTATATAGGTATTTAATTTGAGTCCAGAATTAATGTTGTAAAAAGAAGAATATTAATTGAGTTTTTAGCATAAAAAGTCTTTAGATCTGTGGTGGAATGTAATCTGAATTCCCAGAAGTGAGGGACTAGGAAACAGTGAAGTTTAGATAGGTTAGCATATAGCTCTATGATGCAATTCGTTGGTTTAAGTTCACAAGATTTCTGTTTATAGTTGAGAAACAATACAGGGAACTGTTTAGAAGTGTGTCCATGTGTATTTCTTGGTTTTTGGAGCCTGACAAAATTCATTGTCAAGAATATCAACCTCTGAAAAACTTTAAGTGCATCTAATTTCAATGGATCATTTGAAATTATATTATTATCATAATTTATCATTTCAAACTAGACCAAATATTCCCCCTCTCTGCCTTGGATTATAGCTGTCTGTCTATCTATTATATTTCTACATTTCTATTTGTCATCGATTTATCATCTCTCTCTCTCCCTCCCTCCTACCCTTCCTCTCTTTCTCTCTCTCTCACCCATTCTCTCTCTCTCTCTCACACACACACAAAATTCTGTCTCCTGACTTTTATGAAGCAGATGTTATTCGTTCTTCTAGAAACATACATAACTTCTCTGCTGCTGATTTTGCACCAGTTAAAGGTTCCAGAATCCAGATATTCTTCAAGGCTAGCTCCATTACATTACAGTAGTCCAACTGGGAAATGATTAGGGCATGAGTGATCATGAAGAAAGCCCTCCACCTGATCTAGGATCAGGTGCAACTGGCACACAATACAAAATAGTTCAACTTGTTCCCCCTATGATTTGGCCCTCATTAGAGCCATAACTTAAAGTATCCTGGACTATGGAATTTAGGCAAGTAATCAGAAGGCAGCAATTATCTACAATATTACAGGCAAGAAGCTATGAAAGAGTGGTTTAGAGCAGTGGTCCCTAACTCAAATCACCTCGAGAACCATCAGAAGACCAGTTCATTAATCCAAATGTCACAACATCCAAACCTTTCCATACATTTATGTAAAAGTCTATTAAATTTAAAATGAAGGAAATAAAGAATATAATGAAATGCTTTTAATAAAATAAAATTACCGTAAATAAAATAAAAGACTGTGAAGAAGAACTATTTTGTTGTAATTTAAATTGGGCCCATTAGCAGCAGTTATGGTTATGCAGTGATGGTTGAATTTGCTATTGACACTGGAGGCAATGTGCTCTCCTTGCATAAAGACAGCCCTAAGTTGTGTGTTTTCCTTGTATAAAAAGCAACCGGAAGCAACAAAACCATTGCCTTAGTGGAAGAGACCCTGGGAATATAAAATTATGAAAATTCAAGTGGAGGAATCTGCCCCATTCTTACTAGTTGGCCCTGACAATCAGCCTTGAGCGCCACAATCTCACTACATACCTTTGTATAGACGCTCTGAGCCCCAGATGACAGAGCAGTCATCAGGGCAAAACCTGCAGCAATTCCTTGCTCTGTCTTTAGGTCAGATGTAGGGCTCCGGTCCAGGCAGCAAGCTGACACGCCCTATATCCATTTTCTTCTAAATCTATATCAAGGAATTGCAGCTGTGGCTCTCGATATGGTAGCCATTGGGCATTCTTGCCAGTGTAAGGGAGGAACACCAAGTTGTTGCTGTTTTGTTCTGGCTTGAAAAATGAGGAGTACATGAGGCCTTTGGGCTTGCAGTATGAAACTGTAAAGGCTTTTCTTGATATAAGACAGGGCTGTCAAACTCTTGGCCCGTGGGCCAGATGTGCCATGCGCTGACCACGCCTACACCCAGTCTAGCGAAGGGGGAAAAAGTCATGATATGTCACGTCACGTCACCTGAAGCCATGAGTTTAACACACCTGACATCAAGTCTTCCTATACCTTTGCCGGTGAAGTTGCTTCCATTTGGTAGAATGAAAAGAGTTGGTTATATTCAAGATTTCAGTCTTCATTTTCTCTCTGTTTTTTCACTCTTTTAGTTAAGCATAATTATTTTTAAGATGGTATCATTTAAGGTTTTTAAATAGTTGTACCTATTGTGGTTTAAAATGGATGCTCCATTGGTAAGTATTATGCGAAACAAAAAAATATACATAGCTGTCCAATTCCTTCATTTAGAAGCAGATTTAATATTCAGAACTTCAGAAGCTTTTGCTTTTATATTTGAGAATTACGTTATACTAACCAACTTTGAATATATGTAAATAGGGAGGTATAAAATTTGAGCTACATAATTCTATTTATAGTGGGATTCAGATGGTCTGACCGTTCCAACGTTTATGGAAAATTTAAAGAGGGACTTGTATATAATACATCACTTTACAGTCTGTGTTTTCATGCTTTTCAAAGGAAATTATTCACAGAGCTATTCATTTATTAAATCATAAAACATAGATAAAAGCTAGCTCCTGTACACAACATTCCATTCTTCTTCTTCCATTCATTCTAAAGTGACAACAGAAATGGAAACAGTCAGCTAGATTAGCTAATGGACATAGGCTATGGACAGTTACAGATCTTTCATATTATTTTACTATTGCTTTTGCTGTAATCCACTTTGGAATTTTGCTTTTCTAAGAATGGATTCCTTGTGGGTGGGGTAATATTTTAATGCTAAAATTAGATTTATCACCTGTTGCAAATTTTCTTTGGCTTTGTAAAACTTTTCACTACATAGATTGATGGTCTCTTCCAAGAGAAAGCAAAAGAAGGATAAAGCTGTGTGAGGAAGGAAATCCGGGATCATTTTTATTAAAGTTATAATAAGAAAATGCCACAATAACTATAGAATTTGGCTATCATAGTCTTGACCATAGAACATGTAGTACTAAAGTACCAACTCCTGAAGGGTTCAATAAGGACAGAGGTGATCATGTAGTATTTCTTATAGGTCAGTATTTTTCAAGCTACATAAATTTCCCTGCCCCACACTTTAAGGCTATGGAATCTTTAAGCCTTTAAAATGAACAAAATTCAGAAAACTCTCTAGTATTAGATCATATAAAAAAAGGAAAGGTGTACTTACATAGCTTCTGTCTCTCTTTCTTTTGTTCTCTCTTCTGTCATTCACTCTCTCCATCTTTTAAAAGTGAAATATTTCTAAAAGCATTTTTCAAATCCATTGCAACTTTGCTATCTTCCCAATGATATTACTGATAAGTGATAGAGTTTGAAAGACTTCATAAAGCTTTTCAAAATATTTCCATCTTTCCAAGCTTTCTTCTAGATGCATTCTATTCCTCTTCACATTCTAACGCCTGAAATATTACTATACCATGTTTGCAATATCCCTACTATTAGCAAATTTGCCATCAGAACATACTAAGTATTAAATCATAAGTACAAGAAATATATTTTATTAAGCTATTATTTCTTTAAGTTGTTAATATGTCCCTTCCAAACTAGAAGTACCTTTTGATAAAGTAGTAATGATTTAAGTGCAGATTTCTTGTGTTTTTGTTTATGTACAAGATGGTGGAAGATTAAATATGTTAGATTCTTGTTCTAACCACAGTGGTTTCCACCAAGGTCCTCTGATCCGGTGGGAACAGAGGTTTAATCCTATTGGTCGAAGGGTCTGACAGGGTCGAAGGGTCTATAAAAGGGCTGCTGTCAGACTCAACCTTCACTGGATTGTTCTCATTTGTTGTACTTAATAAAGAGCTGTTGTTACTGTTAAGCCTGTGTGTGCCTATCCGTTACCCAATATAACACTGCTAATGAGGGTGGGATTGGAAGGCAACTAGGTGGACCAAAAAGAGTGTAGCAATCCAGCAAGTACATCCAGCCCGGAGTTCAGCGCAGCTTCGAGCAGCCATTTTTGAGCGGCAGATTCCAAAACGCCCTCAGAACACAAAATGGCCATGCACGCCCCATCGACTCTGTATGACCCAGTCACCGAGCACTGGGACTCGTACATGCTACAATTTGACTCCTTCCTCGAGGCAAACAACCTCATGGGCCTTTCTGAAGGCTGCAAGAAGATCATGTTCCTCGGATACTGTGGCCGGGAAGTGTTTGAGATGGTGAAAGACCTCTCTGAGCCGACACCGCTGCAATCAGTCGCCTGGGCCGTGCTCCAACAAACACTGAGGACCCATTATGCCCCCAAGCCATCCAAGCATGTTCGCCGGCATGAGTTTAACATCAGGAACCAGAAAAAGGGTGAATCAATTAATGAGTACGTTGCGGCGCTTCACAAGGCCACAACATACTGCGAATTCTGAGACCTGGACGAGCTGATTCTGGACCGCATAATTTGCAGTGTGCAGGACATTACCTTACAGAGGAGGTTATTCGCTAAATCTAACCTCACTCTGCAGATCTCATTGGACGAGGCCAGGGTGTCCAAATCAAATCTACCGAGACTCTGCAGTGCCAAAGCATTCCACAAGACGCGTGAAAGAGTACACGCATACATCGTGAGGCTGCAGAACCCGAGAGCTCAGAAGACGAGGAAGATGACAGCTGCCGCATGCGCAGTACCCTTGCCCAGCTGGCGTACAAATTCAAACCGCTTCTCCCACCTTGCGCTAGCTGCGGAAGAGACCATGCCAGATCGGCTTGCCATTTCCACGATGCGACCTGCCAGCGCTGCAAGAGAAAGGGGCACATCGCCAAGGTGTGCCAGAGCGAATTTCCTGCCACTGCCTGGCAGCCTAGAAGTGCACCAAACCACCAACAGAGGCCCAACCAAGGGGCCTGGCAGAAGCCACCATGGCACTCAGAGGGTGACAATAGAGTCACCTACCACACGTCAATCAGCCAAGTCCACACCTGGCAGCCAAATAGCTGAAGGTCACAGTCCTCATCGAGAACTCTCCATGTGAGATGGAGATCGACACCGGGTCATCACTGACCATCATGCCATGGTCTACCCTAAAGCAGGCTATCCTTAGCCTAAAGAAGCAGCATCTTCGCACCTCTGACATCTGCCTACGTGATTACCAGGGAAACCGGGTCCCCATCGTGGGCCAAGGCACCTTCCAGGTGAAGGTCAAGCAGTTCAGCAGGAAACTCCCAGTGACAGTGGTCAGCGGCAACCTGCAGAGCCTCCTAGGGCTAGATTGGTTCCAAGCCCTGGGCCTAGAAGTGACCGGTGACAATGCCTTGAAAGACAATGGCGCTGAAGCCATCTTTAAGGAGTTAGAGGACGTCTTTGGCACCGGTCTGGGTAAGTATGTGGGGACTCTAATTTCCTTTAGTTTGGACCCCAACATAGCCCCAATAAGGCTAAAACCCAGTAGAGTACCTTTTGCTCTCCGCCCCAAAATTGACAGGGAAATTGACAAGCTTGTAGGCCAGGGAATCCTAGAGCTGGTCAATCACGCATGCTGGGAGACCCCTTAGTCAAATCTGATGGATCTGTCCGCATCTGCACAGACTACAAGTGCACAATAAATAAAGCGCTACAACAAAGCGCCTACCCTGTACCCATTGTACATCACCTCCTTCATTCACTAGGCCTCAGAAAAATGAAAAATTGGACATGGTGCAGGCATACCAACAATTGCCTGTAGATGATGCTACGACGGAGGCCCAAACCATTGTGACGCACAGGAATGGCTTTTGCAGGGGATTCCAGGAGTCGTCCACTATTTTGACGACATCTTGGTATCGGCTGCAAGTGAGGCGCAACTTTTGAAACGTGTACGGACAGCTTTGGCTCAAATTAGAGACAAAGGCCTCTGTCTCAAAAAAGAGAAATGCCAAATTAACGTGCCAAGGGTTGAATTCCTAGGGTACCTAATAGATGGTTCTGGGATTCACCCGACCACACAAAAAATTAAAGCTATTCAGGACGCCCCCAAACCTCACAATCAAACCAAGCTGCAGGTGTTCCTCGGGCTCCTTAATTTCTACAGCGTCTTTCTCAAACAGAAAGTCACCATTACTGAGCCCTTACACTGTCTCCTGACTAAGAACGCAAAGTGGTCCTGGGGCAGAGCCGAGGCTGTCACATTTGCCATGGTAAAATGACTCCTGTCGGTGGACTCCTTTCTAATACAATACAGCCAGACCCTGCCGTTGGTGCTGACCTGCAATGCTTCCCCATTCAGCATCAGCACCCTCCTCAGTCACTGCATGCCCAATGGAACCAAAGCCCCTATTGCATTTTACTCCAGGACCTTGTCTGCCGCAGAGCGGAACTACAGCCAGCTGGACCGTGAGGCTTTGGCTAAAGGTTCCATGAGTATCTATATGGCCAGGACTTCGAACTGGTTATGGACCACAAGCTGTTGTTGGGCTTACTGGCTGGGGACCAACCTACCCCAATGTCATTATCACCTCGCATGACCAGGTGGACCATCTTCTTAGCTGCCTACTCCTATCGCCTCATCCACTGACCAGGTTCCACTTTGGGACACGCTGAAGCATTAAACCACTGCCCGCTGCCAGAACTGACCCTACCCCCAAGACGCCAGTCCTCCTCATTGACTGCCTTGAGACTGGGCCTGTCTCGTCCATCACTCTGCATAGGACTCCACCATCAAGCAAATTTTGAACTGGGTGTGGAGGGGGTGGCCCAAGGGGCCTGTTGGGGTTGATTTCAAAATGTATTTTACCAAACGTGATGAGTTATCAGTTGTTAATGGCTGTTTACTGTGAGGGGACCGGGTTGTTGTTCCACCCAAACTGCATGTTGCAGTATTAGAGGCTTTACACATAGGGCATCCTGGAATTGTCAGGATGAAATCTTTGGTTAGGAGTTACATGGACAGGGAGATCGAAGAATGGGTGGCTACCTGCACACCATACCAGGAGTCCAGACCAGCTCCCCCAGAGGCGCTCACTAAGGAGTGGGAGCTACCTCAAGCACTATGGTCTAGGGTGCACATTGACTTTGCTTGCCCAGTTCACAGCCAGACATTTCTCGTAATTGTGGATGCCTACTCGAAATGGTTAGAGGTAGTCCTGATGACCTCCACTATGGCAGAAGCAGTCATCAAGGTGCTACAGAGACTTTTCTCCATGCATGGCCTGCTCAACATCTTGGTCTCTAACATTGGGCCCCAATTCACAGCCATGCAATTTGAGACCTTCCTAGAAGCTCAGGTAATCAGGTGTGCCCTGATCGCACCATTCCATCCGGCCTCCAATGGTCAGGCGGAGAGAATGGTGAGATGTACAAAAGACGCTCTCTCTAGGATGGGCCCGGGAGATTGGCAAACACAGATTGACCACTATTTGCTAATTCAGCACATCACACCCAGTGCCACTACAGGGAGAAGCCCCTCCAAGCTTCTCATGAGTCACCGGCTAAGGTCCCACTTAGACCTGCTACACCCCAATTATTCTGCCTCATCGCCCCCAGACTCCACAAGCAATATTCGGACATTTAGCGTAGGGCATTCGGTATATGCCCACAACTACGCTGGGGGAACTGTGGATTCCTGCCATAGTAATAGGCATCACTGGCCCTTACTCTTACCTCCTAGAGCTCAAGGACAGTAGGAATTGGAGAAGACATATTGACCAACTCCATGGCCGCCTCTCCAACTCCACTCTTAGACAACCAGAGGTAACTCCTGCATGAGTTAGCCAAAGCCCTACCCAAACGGAGCAAACACTCACTCCTTCCATGCCCAGCTCAAGCCCGAGGGTACCAGGAAACCTATCTGGTTATGTTGCAGGCCTGCCGCAAGCTCTGAGCGAACCGGCTCTATAAGCTCCAGCTGCGGCCTGTGAAAGGTTCCAGGAGCTTCTACCAAGCGGAGCTGCTGAGCAAACTGATCCGCCCGACCTGTCCAAGGAAACTCCTCCTACTGAACTGCACAGGTCAGGCAGAGCTACCCAAAAGCCCACCTACCTGCGTGACTACATAACAAGTAGGATTGTTCCATCCAAGAGGGGAGGGGTGTTAGATACTTGCTCTAACCACAGTGGTTTCCACCAAGGTCCTCTGATCCGGTGGGAACAGAGATTTAACCCTATTGGTCGAAGGGTCTGACAGTTCCCTATAAAAGGGCTGCTGTCAGACTCAACCTTCGCTGGATTGTTCTCACTTGTTGTACTTAATAAAGAGCTGTTGTTACCGTTAAGCCTGTGTGTGCCTATCCATTACCCAACCTAACAAAATAGATGTCTGTTTGTTTGCTTGCTAGTTTCATTGTTTTCCCATTTTTCATTTAAGAAAAATCCTGAGGTAAATGTCATGAAACTTTTATACATCAGAAAGGAAAGGCAATGAGGGAGGCTGCAAAATGATGAATATCACAAAGGTGCTTTTCTAAAAGACAACTATCCTTTTTATCCCCATGAAAATGTTTTGCTTCTCATCCAAGAAGCTTCTTTAATAAGAACTGAAGAAGTTGATTGATTATGAAAAGTTTTCAAGAAAAAAAAGAAGAGAAGAGAAATGCTGTTTTCTGGCTTGGATTATCATGCAAACTAAATAATATTTATATGAAAACTGGAAAATAACATTCCTGTTCAGAAGATTAGCAGATTTTACAAGCATACCAAAAGGAACATCCTAAGATTTATCTCTGTTGTTGTTTTAGCAACAACAGTACTGTATTCTTCTGTGGTGAGAGAAATGATGGAAAAAAATTAATGCTTTCAAAATAGCAAGAGTCTGTTCAAATGATGTGCTAATAACATTCATTTTAAAGCCAAAATCTGAATTTAAAAATTATGTAAAAATGTAAATAAGAACCAAGAGTGAAGTGAAACTTTTTTTCTTGCACTTAGTAAGAAAAAAGATATACAATTACACAGAAATTATTCCTTCCATCATGACATACTGATATCTAATCTGCTTGTTTCTGAGTTTGGTAACAACATTGCTTATACAGACACTTATGGGAACTATAAGTGTGACAAGATTACAAGGGAGTTGTACCTTTTGCTATCAATGGTTACTTGAATCTGTGTGAGTCACCTTCCTGACAACCGAGTTCCCAAATAGGGTTTGTTATTACCAATAATTTCTAGTCTTTTACTAGTACTGGATGGACGCTATTTTATATTATGTAGAAGTATAAACTCATGCAGTTATTAAACTGTGAACTTGTGAAACATCATGGCACAAATATCTCCTACCACCCAATTCCTAGTAATTTATGCTAGGGGTGCCCTAGATTGAGCACGAGACTTTATAGATTAAAAAGATGCATTCCTAGTTGACAAAAAAGAGAAGAACCATTTTTATTATCAAAACATTACATATACAATATAATAATACAATACATTAGCAGAGTTGGAAGGGCCTAGGCAGGAACCTTATACCATAAAATTGAATCATTTGCTACCTCTCCACTTCTAATTTCTATGTTCAATAAATTTATTCAAAAATCAAATCTGTATGTTTCTAGCTAAAGTATATATTCACCCACTGTAGGATTGAATATATTGCAGAAAGCTAAGTAGATCTTAAGTCTATATTGAGCCAACTATACTAGCAGATCAACCAAAATACTTCAACACTGGAGCACAAATCCTGAAAACAACCTGCAATTAGCAAGAAGGAATGTTTGTTGTTATTATGAAGAGAAGTGGACTGAAGTGAATCATTTTTATTTTGACTTGGAGCATCTCTCTTCACCAAAATCCTTTAGAGTTACTCATGCAAGTCGCTAATAAACAGTTAAGCACCCGGTCTAAATCTTTCCTCAGATTTGGGACATGGTTATAATTGGGATAGTTTTGAATCCAAACAGTTCAAAATCCCTCTGCTCCCTTCTTCATCTAGTGCCATCATATCCTCCTTGAAGTTCGATTTAGTAAAAAATACGTTGAGCCATGGATGATAATGGAGAAATGAGAGGGATGCCTGATGTTAGATACTGTCTTCCAAGTTTAGAGACCTCCTTCTAACTTTGGATACAAACAACTGAAACATAAATTGCAGTTTTAATTCATCTGCTTTCAAATAAAATAATGCATGAGATTTCTTTTTACATTCAGGCATATTATTTATTTATAATTCCGGAGAACAGAAAACATTCACCCACTCTACTACAAGAAATATTTGTTTCTTTCAAGTTTACTGTATTTCTTGACAGTGTATAACATTTTTTTAACTATATCACAAAGGTATTCCAATAACAGCTGTAACAGCAATAATAAAACTGTATTCTCTCTATTTTAAGGAACTTGAAATTGTTCCCATAGTATCTTTCTTCTGCTATGTATATTTTAATAATTTATTTGCAGTTTAATGTGAGTAATTCATAGTATGAGTTATCTTTGTACACACACACACACACACACACACACACACACACACACTTTATATCATGGAATAGTGGAATAACAGAATTGGACTGGACCTTGGAGTTCTTCTAGTCCAACCCCCTGCTTAGACAGGAAACCCTACACCACTTCAGACAAATGGTTGTCCAATCTCTTTGTAAACGCCTACAGTGTTTAAGCATTCACAACTTCTGGAGGTATGACATTCTAACAAGTGATTAATTGTTCTCTCATGAAATTTCTCCTTAGTTCTAGCTTGGTTGTCTCCCTGATTAGCTTCCATTCATTGCTTCTTGTTCTGCCTTCAGGTGCTTTGGAAAATCGACTACTACATCTTGCTTGTGGCAGCTTCTCAAATATTAGAACACTGCCCTCCTAACACCCCTAGGTTAGGATCCCTTCATTAAACAAGACATACCCAATTTCTGCAACTGGTTTTCCATGATTTAGCCTTTAGCCCCCTGATCATCTTTGTTGCTGTTCTCTGCACTTTCTAGAGGCTCATCTCATAATATATATTTTTATATTGTGGTAACCAAAACTGGATACAGTATTCCAAGTATGATTTCACCAAGGCATTATAAAGTGATACTAACACTTCATGTGATCTTGATTCTATCCCTCTGATAATACAGCCTTGGAATATATTGGCTTTTTTGATAGGTGCAGCACACTGTTGCCTCATATTTTAGTGATTGTCCACTAGGAGTTCACGATCCCTAAATATATTAGATAACCTGTGACATGTTGGATTAACATTTCAGAGATAACTTCTTACCTAAATTTCCTTCCTTCCTTCCTTTCCAAAGTTGAAAATGAGAATCACATCACTGTGGCTGACCACAGCAAAAAGAGCTGCACAGCAGCACTGAAATGATCACAACTTTCCCAAACATCATTCTCATTGGGAGCTATGGGTCCTGGAATTCTGTATATTCATTTATTTGAGTTACTTTTGTTCAATAATTGTTGTCATATACTTTCCAATTTTACCCAGTTGAATGTTACAAACAATCTAACAAATGTAAGACTTTTAATAGTACATAGATTGCTTCAGATTATTTCACCTCTATTTCAATACAGTGAATTGCCATGGAGTTGTCAGTATTATATATAAAATGTCATACAACATACAGTATGTAGATTAACATTTTAGGAAAAAATTACTCATTGTCAGTGAGTATTTTTAACAATTAGGGATTTGGAAGATGATTAACTATTACAGATTTTGTCTAAATGCTTAACATTAATTCTTATTAAGAATAAAGAAGCAGTACTAAGTTCCACCATCATTAAAAAAAAACAGTATTGTACAATTTTCTACTCCAGCATGTTTTATTTTTGAAAAATTATATCTAGTTTTTAACCACATTGGAATCCCTAAATGTCCATGGAGATTCTCAGTCATCCACATCATGGTTGCCCCAAAGGTGCTTTTTCAAGAGGTAACTGGACTTTCTATTTTTTCTTTGAAGACATTTCACTTTCATCCAAGAAACATGAGCTCTCAGAGAAGCTTTTGGATGAGATGCAAAATGTCTTCAAAGAAGAAACAGAAAGTCCAGTTGCCTCTTCAAAGAGCACCTTTGGGACACATTGGAATCCATTTCCAAGGAATTTTTACTATAAATATGGAAGAAAAAATGTTACTATATGTCATTCCTACGTGACTCAGCTAAAATACAAAACTAATTGAGGAAAAACAGAATAGTAATTATGTACAATTATTGCTTAAGGCATACAATTAAATAGTCTACAAATTTTTGCTAGAAATATTACAGCTGGCATTATAAGATCCACATATGGTATGCAGTTTCAACACCTGGCTATTATATATATATATATATATATATATATATATATATATATATAAATATATAACCTGGCTGTTATATATTTGTGTATGATTTGTGATGCAAGTATGAAACAGCAGAGCTTGGGTTATACATCCATGATACCTGCTTCATCATTTTGGCACTACAGTTAGGGACAGACACATATGGCTGATATATATCTGCTCCTTTTTGTGATAAGTATTCCTGGGCCAAATGCATTTCTGTTAATTTCATAGCTGTAGTAGTATCTGCTATCAGTTTCAACTTGGAAATTCATGCAGTAGTATGTATGTATAATGTATATGTATGTATAATCTTTATTGTCATTGTACTTAAATACAACGAAATTGGTTTTAACCTCACTGGTGCAAAATTATAACAGAAATGAAAAAAGAAAGAAAAAGAAAAAAAACTAGCGTGTGCATGGAGTGATTGTGGTTGTATTTAAAAGTCTCACAGCCCATTTAAACCTGTTTGTTCGGCTGGCTATACTTTGATGTCTTCTGCCTGATGGTAGAAGTGCAAAGAGACACTGACCAGGGTGTGAATCATCCCTGAGTATCTTCCTTATTCTGCTAAAGCAGCGAGATCTGGCGATGTCATCCAGTTGTATCAGAGGGCAACCAATGGTTTCTTGTGCCGAATTGATCACTCTCTGTAGTGCCTTCCTGTCCGCAGCTGTTAAACCAGCATACCATACTGTAATACAATATGTGAGGACACTGTCTATGGTGGACCAATAGAAAGAGGTCATCAGCCGTTGTTCCACCTGATTTTTTCACAGGACTCTAAGGAAATGAAGTCTCTGTTGGGCCTTTCCAATCACCAGAGACCATTTCTTTGCACTTGTTTTTCTAGCTTAGCTGTCCTTCATTATTGTTAAAAATAAATTTCTTAATTTCAAATTTTGTGTGATTTTGCAAATCTTCAGTATTAAGAATTCATGTAAGAGTGTTAATTGTGAAGGCAGCTTCCTACTTTAAAATCCTTACATGTAATTTTTTGGAGTGTTGGCCAAAGTTATAATCTAGAGATGTCACAAATGCTTGACACTCATAATGCTAAGTACTTTTTGGAATTCTGCAGACAAAAGGTATCTATGCATTTTTTAAAGTAAAACATTGCAATATTAATTGCTTTTAGGTTCTTCATTTTTGGTAGTATATTCATAGACATTCCCTTCAGTATAAAGATGGCTTTTTATATTACTACAATAGACACTTTTGCTCTGTCTCTCTCTGTGTATAATCAGTTCATGGAATGCGTAAATTGTATTAAAAAGGCACTATGTCCTGTTATGAGTGTTTTCCAGAGCTCATTATGATAAGATTAAGGCAATAAAATATTGCTCCCAACCTAAAAAGTTTATGTTTTATTGAGTGTGGAGAGCCTGCTTGGCAGGAATCTGTTGAGAGAGGAAGTCGCAATTTCTACCCAGGAGGGGTTACAGCTTTCTAACAATGATATAATCCAGAGACATAAGACAAGGCTCCAAATTCCTGAACAGTTATAAACGACTGTATGCCAAAGATTCTTCCTTTTTTTTTCAGAGCAAAGATTAAGTTGAAGGCTAAAGTCCAAGGGATACTACAGAACTACAAAAATGTTGTAAATACAAAAAAGTTTGTTTTACTGTGTATTAATCAATGTTTAGTACCAAATAGACAGTTTACTATAGTTCATTTATTAGAATTTGCTAATGTATGTAATTCTTTAAGAATGCTTACGTTCCATTCAATTAACACTATCTGCCAATGGAATGTTTTCTGTCATTAAAAGTATTAAGAAAGTATTGAGAGATAATACTTTCTCCTTCTCCTGGTTCTCTTCCCATTTCCAGAATATGTAAGACTAAGAACTCTTTTTTTTACTTGTCCTTCATGTATGTAGTATGTTCCTTAGATGCTATTTGGGACACAGATAAAAACACAACAGTAGTTGAGATTTAGCTGGATCAAAACAAGTAATCTTCCAAAAAATTTCCACCATAATTGGTTTATTACTTCTTTAGAATTCTCCAGGGCAAAAAGAACTTTTTCAACAATTTCTCAAAGCCAAGACTCATCTTTAGCATCGGCAGTAGCACTTCAACTTAACTGAACCATGGAAACCTAAAAAAGCAGATGAGCACTGAGAGTATACTGAAATAAGTTAGCATTCATACACAGATCTATCATTTGGTCATCTCAAACTAAATACTGTAAGTATAAGCGCGCACACTTCATCGAGAATAATTTTGGTCAATTTCGCTTCTCCTTTGAATGGTTTTTCAAAATTGGATAGAAGACCATCCATGAATTCATTTCTCATTGAAGCATATTTGGCAACATATCTGGAATGGAATGGAAGGTTTTGATTTTTTGCAATTTTGCAACCTTAATTAAAGGACTTGAGAACTTTTGGGATGTACACTTTGAAGCAGAAAAAAGAAGAGACTGCCTCTCCTGAGTTAATATTGTCTTGTGTTTAAATTATTTTTGCATCCAAATACATTCTGTCTACATAACCAACAAAGTACATATTGCATTGTATGCATCAGAGACTAAATATTTGGAAAGCAGAGCTGGAGAAAATACTTTCCTGGCAAAAAGGTGCTTCATTATGTATAAAGTGTCTATGGTTGTTATAAATTGATGTTCCTCTCTTTTCATTTTCTTTAAAAAATCCCACTATATAAGAAGCATATATGCCTTATCACAATCTGATTTTCTATATAATCTGGAAAAAAATCTATTCAACGGAATTATTATGTACAATTATTAACTGTGCTGGACAACAACAGCGAGAATAATAACAATCATTTTGGATCTTTCACATACAGAAAATACTCCATACTCTAAAGACTAGGGTAGGCAAGGAATATGCAGCTACATTTACACAAAAAGAATGTATATTATATCTTTCAGATTAGATTAGAAAAGTGAAAAAATATAACTTTCCATTACAAAACTCAGTGCCAAGTTACAACAGCCTAAACATATCTCTTAAACAGTGATTAGCTATTACTGCTTGCCTGGCCAATGACAAAGAGATCATGAATGCCATATAGCCTTGGCAGTGCTTTCCTAATGGAAAGTTCTTGAAATATCAGGCACTTTCTTAGAGAAAGTGGGTGGGAATTCAGTAAATCCAAACTGATGAATGTTTGCCTCCAGATATACAAAGATTAAATAATCCAATAATATAAATCAATGGAAAGACTTGGTTTTTTTTTTAAATCTAATGAAATCTGAGAGATAAATGGAAACATTTTCAACAAAAACTGTATCAAATTACCATTTAGTCAAAGCTAAAATAGTACAATGTAAATATATATTTGAGTTATACTTACCTTTGTTTAAATAATAAAGTATTAAAATCTTGAAACTTTACAAATTCTTACTACAAACAATATGAAATCACAGGTTTTAAATCCAGTGGAGTCAAACTTATGTAAAATATATGTAGTTCAAAATCATTCAATTTTTTTAATGTTTTAGAATATAAATAATTGTAAAGATATTCAATCAATTCAGTTCAATTTATTATGGTCAAGGACTAGTACAGATAACAAACAAATAAATTTTAAGACAGAGAAAAATGCATTTGCAAAATAACCTAACTTGCATAAAATTTATGAAATCCAGGAGATAGCCTATATTAAATTGTAATGTAAACTCTATACTAAGAATATCTAAAATTGCAACAAAGTAAAAGTATCTACTAATATCAGTGAAGTGCAGTGACGTGCGGTGAGGTTTATGACTGGTGAGGCACTGACACAGTGCTGGGTTTCAAATATTTTTAGACTTGTGGACTTCAACTCCCAGAATTCCACAGCCAGGCATGCTCAGTTCCAATTTAAAGCGACAGCATTTGTTTTTCTCCTTTGCTCCTTCTTTCTTTTTCTTTTTCTTCTCCTTCCCCTCCTTCCTCCCTCTCTCCCTTCCTCCCCCTCTCTCAAACACACACACACACACACACACACACACACAAGTTGGATTGGACTATCTCTCCTACCCCTTCCCTCTCTCACTCACTCTCAAACAAACCCCCCCCCCCACAAAAGTTGGATTGGATATCTTTTCCAGTGGCTTGAAAGCAGCTCCTCTGCCATCCCCCCATTCCCCTGCCGCCTTTCCCAAACACCTCCACCATTGCAAATGCAGCCTGCTGTCTGGGTGGGAAATGCCTGGAACACAATAAAGCCCACCCACCACCTCCTGCTGGCAGGCTGGGGTGAGAGGAGAGGCAGAGAAGCCGGAGGGGAGCCGATCCGAGCCGTCCAAAAGAAAGAGGCTGGGGGGAAGTGTGTGTACTACAGCATGGCTCTTTGCCTGGCTTCCTGCCTCCTCCTGTGGTCTCCTCAGTGCTCGCT
Source organism: Natrix helvetica (assembly GCF_964273705.1). NCBI lineage: Eukaryota > Metazoa > Chordata > Lepidosauria > Squamata > Natricidae > Natrix > Natrix helvetica. The sequence goes on from NC_138550.1 coordinate 51,222,898, forward strand.
TGTGCTCTCCCTCCTCAAGTGTAGTTTGATTGCAGGCGGAGCCACTTTGCCTTTTCAAACTTGTAATCAGTGAAGCTGGGCTAGATTTTTATATAGTTTTATCCAGCTGTGTGTGTGACAGAGAGAAATGAATGGGGGCCTGGGGAGGAAGTTACTACACTTGGGGAGGGAGAGCACCAGTGAGGAGACCACAGGAGGAGGCAGGAAGCCAGGCAAAGAGCCATGCTGTAGCACACACACTGGCCCCACAACGTGGCTCTGCCTGCAATCAAACTACTCTTGGGGAGGCAGAGCACAAGCAAGCCAGGGTCCTTCCCTCCAGCCTTTGCCCAAAGCCCTGCACAGCACTAGGAGGATGAAGTTTGAATTCCTCCCCCTCCCTCCAACCCACACGTACCTTTTCCAGCTTTTTTTAACAGTTAAGCAGAGTCATCCACGGTGAGGCAGTAACTAGCTCAGCTTTTTCCTTTTACCTTTTTTTTTCATGATGAGAGTGGTGAGGCTGTGCCTCACTTGCCTCACCTGACTGCACGTCACTGGTGAAGTGACAATACCTATATAGTTACAGGGAATGCAGTCTGGAAATACTGAGTGCAGAGTTCAATGCATATTCTGTGCTGTGTACAAAACCTAGCTACATGCACTGTAACAAGGTATTTCATTTATAAGCAATATCTGGGCATATGCCAAATCTGGACAAACAGGATATCTACTAAGAGGCAGTATGAATCTGGTTTGGATGTCTCCAAAAAATGAGCAATGAAGGACATATTCTTTGTGTTTCCGCCTCTCTAGAATCAGAGGAACAAAGCCTTTCAGTCAATGATTTTTTTTCTTTTTTACATTTAGCATCCAATACTGCAGAGCATAGGATCAAGCAAAAGAGAAAGTTTTCTGATGGCTAGGTGCTTCTAGCTGTGTGCCATTATGTACTAGTGACAGGAGGGTTGAAACTTTCCCTAGATCTGTTTGCCTCTCTGTATCCTTCATCTTTTGTTTCAGTGCTTGTTTCATCTGGTTATATATTGTCTTAAGAACTGCAGAGGGAGAATTGTCTAAATTTGAAAGATGAAATTCAATAGACTTGATCAGACCCATCTCCAGTTGTGAGTTTTAAGACACAGACTCCATGGTACATGGAGAGCTGCTCTAATGAATTTAGATTGTACCTTTCCAGAGAGGTGATACATAAAATTGGGAGGTGGGGGCAAACAAAGTCCCACAAGCCCATTATCTGGTTTTTTTTTTTTTTTGTTTAGGGTTTCCTAGTTCGTTATATATTTGTCTTTGTGGCATAAGTATTCCAACAGCCTGCGTATTTTTGTAAGCTTTAGGTGGTTCAAACAACTATTATTGATATTTTTACTATTACAATTGGGATCAGAATTTGAATAGGTAATCAAAGCAATTATTAAGTGATTTATACCTACTTTTATGATTTTTTTAACCAGATTTGTTAAGTGAATCAAGCAGTTATTAAGTGACTTGTGGTTGTTAAACAAATCTGGCTTCTCGTGTTGACTTCCGTTGTCAGATGCAAGCTGGGAAGGTCACAAATGGCATTCACATGATCGGAGGGTGCTGCAACCATCATAAATCCATGCCAGTTGCCAAACTGAATTTCGATCATGTGATTGTGTGGGTACTGCAATAGGTATAAGGGCAAACACCAGTTGTAAGTGCACTTTTTTCCAGTTCAAATTGTAAATTTGATTTGCCATTGAATGAATGGTTGTAAATCAAGGACTATCTCTATGTAGGACAAAAGTGTAGTCCCTGGTTTGTAGTCTGTGTGTCCCGTCCCTCCCCCCCTTTCTCATCTCATTTGAGTTTATGTTGATGAGAAAAATGGGAAGAGTGATACTGAAATCTTGTATCCAGTCTTGGGACCATGTATGTCTGTTGCAATTTTCTCAAATAGTTAGCCTGAAGCCCAACGCTGCCTGTTGGCATGTTAGGAGAACAATAGATAACAGTTATTGTTTCTTTTTAACCCCTCTTTCAAATAAGAAGCATATCCATTGAGAAAAACTGAAAAGAAATATTAACAAATAAAGTTTTTTAGCACCAAAAGCCCTTAAAGTGGTAACATATTTTCTATAAACTAAAAAGACGTTAACATGCTCTCTTTATATACAAAAAAACCAGAAAAGCCCATAAACATATGCTTCAAGTTACTCTTCTCAAATATAGAGTCCAGGTACATATTTAACTAGTGGATGCTAAATTTCAAAGCTTCAGTAGTAATTTAAAAAAAATGTAAATGCATTTAGTCATGAACATGTCTATTAAACTTATGTTTCTATTTTAGTACAAACATTGGAACATTAGCTTTCCAACTTGTATAAATGCATTCTTACTACACTAAGAATTTACTGCTCTTAATATTCCTCATTTAAAAGCAATTCGTTTCCCCCCGCTGAATATTATAGAAGCACAGTCTTTCATTATCCTGGTATGAAAGCCTTGGCTGTCTTTTGTAAATTCTTGTAAACTACATTATTAAAAAATCCCATTTCTTAGGAAAAACATTGGTGGTGAAGAATGTGGATTAAGAAAAGTACATTCTGGCTATTTTCTTTCTCTCATGGAAGGAATGTTGTATGTATATAAAGGCAAGGGATTAAATAGTGTTTTGAAGCTGTACATTTATCTTATGACCTGATTTTTCTGAGTTCAAGAACCATAGACATTATAAGCAGTTAGAAAACCTGCTGAAAGCTATCCTTTGTATGTTAATGCTTTTCTTACACCATTTATTGCTGAGGATTCTGTCTTTAAAAAAAAGACTGCAGAGAATATAATAGTTCTGTTCATGACTATGTGGGTTTCTTTTTTAGAGGGTCTTCAGTTCTGTTTATTAATGATTCTGTACCTCAGAGGCAAGAAGAACAAATGCAACAGTGAAATTAGTCTGAAATATTCCTTCTTCTTCACAGTTTTAGTTTGCATATATCTTCTGAACAACAATTCTAGGAAAATATATTTATTTAGATGCACAGACATTTTTATTATGTTCAAACATTTCTTTAATTGCTTGAAAAGCATCTGACAGCAATGTATGCATAAAGGGGTTAAGAAGTCATATAACACAAGAAAAAACCAGCAGCAAAATCACAAATTGTAAAATGCATTCATTCATAAATAATAAAATCATGTAATCAATCAGATGATTTTTCAAGTTTGCAGCAAGCTTGCAAGTTAAGATTGGAAAATGGCATCTGACTATCTGACCATGTCTATGTTCATGAAAAACTCTTCTGCAAAAAAAAAATGAGTAAAAAGAACTGTTTTCATATTAAATACCAATGGACATTTATTTCCTTTTCCAAAAGTCTAGGACTATAATTCTGAATAAAGGATTAACTAAATCCATATATATTTGTATCGCCTTTGTTAGATTGTTTGCACACATTATTATTGTGTTAGAACTACAAAACCGCAAATCATAATCATTTAAATCATACAATTTGGATTAACTCATAGTTAGCCAATACAATTTCAACCAGATAAAGGATAATTTATGAGTATTCATTATGGGATGTCCACAGGAAAGGGAAAAAAAGTCAAAATGGCAGTCACAACAGTGTGATTAAAGCCCTGCCCATTTTCTACCTGTGTTGTGTGTCCACATTTGCATATTCAATGCACATAAGAAGAGGTTTTTTGCAACATTATGCCTGCCATTTTTATTTTCTTGACTATATTGGTCTGGACACCTCTGTTCATATATGTGTGTGCTATTTCCTGAGCATCTATTGAATTCACGACTTTGTGACTGTTTGTAGAAAGTTTATCAAATAAAATTACACAAGGAATCTCAGCTACTGATTAAAATGAAAGTATCCAAAGCACTTTAACATGCACATACATACCATGAACCAAGAACTCTCTTGATGTGAATATTTGCCCAGTTGCTGCTGCTTTGCTTCCAGTATTTATGTCAAGTTCATGGAAGTTTGAACTTCACAATCTCTTATGTTGTCTATTAAGGTGCATTTTGGGAGAAGTAAAAACCTTTCTTTTCAGTGCTTTACATGGTGGCCATAGATAAATACATAAATCTGCCAAATAAATAAAAACATGCAATGTTGACTATCTATGCAGATACAGTGATATGTGCAGTGCTGTCTGTCCTATAAAAAAAGTTGCAGAATATAATAGGTTCCACAGAGTCAGATCTTCCATTAGGCGTCTCTGAAGACAAAATGGACTAAACCAGTGGTTCTCAACCTGTGGGTCGGGACCCCTTTGGGGATCGAATGACCCTTTCACAGAGGTCACCTAAGACCATTGGAAAACACATACTTTCGAAAAAATATGGAAAAAGTAAAATAAACTTATAGTTGGGGGTCACCTCAACATGAGAAACTGTATTAAAGGGTCACGGCTTTAGGAAGGTTGAGACCCCCTGGACTAAACTATGCAGAAACCCAAACACAAGGATGAAGTACAACGGGATGGGCAGATGGGGTGTGTTTCAATGGTTCCAATGAGATTTATTTATTTCCGAAAAGGTAGACATGGGATTACAGTATAAAACTCATCTTCTAAGCAATAATTTTTTCAAGAATGATAATTGTTAATAGTAACTATCGAGTATAGATTTTTTAAGTGTTTTGTAGCAGTATTTTTCATAATAGGGCCCAGTGACGTGCGGTGAGGTTTATGTCTGGTGAGGCTGGTGACGTCATCAGGAAGGCGGGGAATTCTTAACAAGGCGCCAGCCACGACTCGGTTTCCAGGGTCCTTTCACGAGCCAGCTAGCAGGGAAACGGTAGCCGACGGTCCAAAAACTCCATCGCACTTTCTGCTTTCGTGAGCAACTTCCTGTAAACCTGCCATTGCTCAGTGCGAGGAGGGGAGCCGCTTGCGCATGCGCATTCGCCCTGGAACATGAGCTCTGGTGTCAGAACCCGACAGAAGGCGGAGAATGGGACGTGTGCAGGAGGGAGGCTGAGGCTAGAGGAGCCTCCTGCACCTCCCTCTGTCCTGCACACGTGGTCCCATTCCCCGCCTTCCTGAGTCAACATGAAGGGGACTGCGGCTCGTGCAGTCCCATTCCCCGAGGCTCCTCAGCGCCTTTTCCCTTTTCCCTTTTTTTTTCATGATGAGAGCGGTGAGGCTCTGACTCCCCTGCCTCCCCTGACCGCACGTCCCTGATAGGGCCAATATATTTTCTTTAAAAACCATTCAAAAAGAATGATTAATAAGGGAGAAAATATTAAAGACTCAAATCCTGATTAAATATTTACAAACAAAAACATCTAGAGCACACACTGATCTGCAATCTGCTTAGCCCTGTTTAGCCAAATGAAAGACTTTCTCTTTCTAGGTCAGGCCGCCTCTTTTTCTTTTTTATTGTTAACAGAACATCTGATAGAACCTCCGTATCTTTCTGTAAAATGTGGTTGATTAATGTCAACCACATTTCTGAAATTGGCAACAGCGGAATAGAATTTGATTCATTTTGTTTTCCATAGTGTACCATAGGATGACAACCTCAACCTTGGCTTAATTTCATTCAATCATTGAACTGATTTCTTTCCAAAACTCTTTTGCAAGTAATAAATAGAAAATGTTTACAATAGCAATTTGTTTCTCTCCTTGGAAACATGGGGAAAGAGGCAGTCCATCACATGAAGGGTGTCATAAAGTAAAAGAGAAAAAGGAGCAAATGGGGAATTAGGAGGACATCAAAGAAAAAGAAGATGGATTCATCCTTGGATGCTAATTATCATATGGCCTTCTGAGTAGATTATTCTACTCAGAAAATAAAGAGCCTCCAAAAAATAATATTGTCCTTTCTAAAAGACTGGAAACCTTTTATGGTCTTTTTGTTAAAGTAAGAAAAAAGTAAAATGGTGATTTATGGATTTAATGACTGAAAATGTTCAGAATTAAGGTAAAGGGTGACAAAATAGATTTGTTAATGCAGGTAGCCCTGAACTTACAACAGTTCACTTAGTGACCATTCAAAGTAACAAAGGCACTGAAATAAGTGACTTGTGACCATTTTCCATACTTATGACCATTGCAGCATCCCCATGGTCACGTGATTTACATTTGGATGCTTGGCAACTGATTCACATTTACAACGGTTGCAGTGTCCCGGGGGTCATGTAATCACCTTTTGTGACCCTCTGGCAAGGAAAGTCAATGGGGAAACCAGATTCACTTAATAACGGTGTTACTCATTTAATAACTGCAGTGATTCATTTAACAAATGTGGCAAGAAAAGTCGTAAAATGGGACAAATCCACTTAACAAATGTTACACTTAGCAACATAAATTTTGGGTTCAATTGTGGTCGTAACTCAAGGACTACCTGTATTTCGTAACTTTCATTTCTTTCTTTTTCTTCCATGCTTTCCTTCCTTCCTTCCTTCTTTCCTTCATTCCTCTTTTTCTTTAGATTTCAATTTTACTGTATGCAAAAATAAAAATAAATAAGAGCTTTGATTACCTTTTTCTATTATTTTATTAATTTGGTATAACTAATTTATGTCCAAACAATTTCATAGAGGAAAAAAATATATACCCCATTACATATAATAACAAATAGTCTAGAGATATTATTTACACATTTGGCATCCTAATTATTAAATAACAATATAGCAATTGATTCATTCAGCTTGTTTTTCTAGAGTAAAGTAGAAGACGACACTTTGGGAGTAGCAGCCATAAGTATAGAAATCAGAAGCAACCAGACCAGAAAGCATGTCCTGGCATTACTCCTGATCTCAGCGTAATCTTCTGTGTGTTTATCTCTTATTTTCCTTTTGTATGTGTACACTCAGTTCAGGAACTGCTTTTTGTTTAGGAATATGAAGCCAAGTTTAGTTTGGCATTGAATTCAAAGTTGTTTGCTTACCAAAATCTGATGGTAGTTTTTGTATGCAAACTACCCATATAAAGTCAGTTTGAAAGTTTTGGAAGATAAAGACTACCAATCAAATATCTAATTCATTAATATATTCAGTAATGAAGAAATATATAATGCTACATCTTCATGGGATAAACTTTTATTATGCAAACTTTGGAATAGAATAAAAGATCATAAACCACTAAAACGAAAGACAGAAGATAAGAGAAAAAAGGATATACCAGTTTATGTTGGTCTATGACATAATAAGGATTTGATTTGATATATGACTAAATCTAGTTTATATGTATATTATCCACTGTATCCCTTTCTACCTTGCAAACTATCTTTGCTTCTACACAGAACCAGATATTGCATCTTGCTTTTTAAACTTCTTATCTTTATTTTTGAAGTTCTGACCACTTCTTCACATTTACTTTTTCAGTCTTTGTTTTCTTCTTGATCATTCACTCTCCTTTCTGAGTGTTCTGAGATTCAATCCTCACTCTTAGCAAACCACCTAAATATATTTCTTTCATACCTGTCATTTACCTACATGCTTAATCCAGACTCATGTAGCAAGCATTCATCCTTAACCATGTTTTACTTGTTTTACTAGAAATTTGATCAGCCATAACTACTTACATAGTCCATTCCCACTGCATCCCACTTAGTTCCATATAACAATGTACTTGGTATTTGAGTAAAAATTTCAAACGTTTAAATCTATTTACTTCATCATAATGTTTTTTTCTAAATTAAAGAAAGAGTAAACTCTTTTATTCATTTGTTTCTCAATAAAAGCTTACAGCAAAAAAATGACTACTTTCATTAACATCAACATAAAATGTTACATCTTAAGTCACTCTATGAAGTTAAATCAGATCAGTTAGAAATGTTCTTTCTGGTCTTTTCCACCTTTTTGCTTCTTAAAAAAAATCCAAATGTCAACGGAGAACAAGTATCAGCTCTCACTACTGCTGTTCATAATTAGATTTCCCTTTTCAAATTGCATATAAAGCTTATAGTTATATAGCTTATACCTCTATACCTCTAACACTTTTGACCTGGGAATAGATTTCATATCAGGGGTGGGTTTCAGCCGGTATGCACTGGTACAGGCATACCGGTTGGTGAAATTTAGTGTACCTTCCCGTACCTGGTCTTCTGGAGGCCCTGTACTGGAATGCTCCCTCCCCTGGCCTGCCCCCCTGCTCATTCACCCCGCATGTCTATACCATGCTTGCCCCGCCCACCCACTTCCTTTGCCTGCTCAGCCGAGGCTCTGAGGCTGCAGGCGGCCAGAGAGGTAGAGTGGGGAATGCTGCCCATCGGCCTGCCCCCTCCAGAAGCAACTGGGGGGCCCTGGGATGGTCAGCAGCCCACACACCACTGCCATGTGACTGCTCTGGGGATACATCACCTGCCCGGACATGGCTGCAGCCAGCAACAGGATGAGAAGGAGTGGCCATCCAGCAGAATGTTCCAAGGTCAATGGGTTGGCGGTGGAGGTTGCACAGGGCTGGAGGCGGCAGGGAGGTGGGACATAAAGGCCACGCTGGGTGCCTGCAACAGGATGCAGCAGCTGCTGGGTGGCTGCTCCTTTGTGCCCCATTGCTAGCAGTAGTTGGCTTTCTTCTGCTGATCCTTCCTCTCCGGGCATCCGGGCAAGGCCTGGGTCAGTCAGCAGCCCACGCACCACTGCCATGTGACCGCTCTGGGGGTGCAGCCCAGAAGGATTGTCAGGAGAATGCCAACTGCAGCCAGGAGTGTCCCCAGGTCAGTGGGGTGGTGGGGAGATTGCGCAGGGCTGGACTGGAGGCGGCAGGAAGGCAAGGGTTGAGGCTACGCCCCCGTACCAATGAAAAAAAGAATATCCCACCATCCTGGAACTGCACCACGAGGTAAGGGAAGCAGGTTTTGGGAGAGACCTTACCTCCCCCTTCAGAGAGCCCATGTGGAGAGAGAGGAGGCAGCCTGGCTTGAATGCAGGCAGACGGGCAGCAGTGCCTCCTTAGCTTGTTCAGGCGGGCAGAGAAAAAAACACAGTCCGCAATAGCTGAGGTGCTCCCCATTGCCCTTGGTGCTGGGGGTGCTTTATCACATGCCTGTTTTCTTTCTCCACCTGCCCGAATGACCAAAGGAGGTGCCAGCCCCAAACCGCCTGCTTGCCTGCATTCAAACCAGCCCACCTCCCTCCTGTCTCCCAGCATGGGCTCTCTGGAGGGGGGGAGGTTCTTTCCAACACTGGCTTCATTCCTTCCCTCCTGCAGCGTCAATCCATCAATCAGCTGGCAAAACAGACATTTTCACAGCGGCGGCTGAAGCACAATCCCAGGCAGTCAGTTCCAGCTCTCCCCTCCCCAAGCATGTTCCATTGCTGTTGGAGCCACTTTTGCTGAATCTGGCACAGCGGCAATGGCAAGAAGCTTCCTATCACACATCTCCTTTTTTTCTCCGCCTGCCCGAATGAGTGAAGGAGGCAGACAGAGAAAGAAAGGAGGCACGAGAGAAAGTAAGTGTGAGACAAAGCACTTCCGCCACCAAGGGCAAAGGAGAGCTCTTTCGCCCTCAGCTATCAAACGCCTCCTTTCTTTTTTTAAAAATAATTTTTTTATTTTCAAACAAACACAAACACACAAAACATATAAAATAAAAAACCTCTTCAACTGCATACACTGTGTCGATTGGTTACAAGGTCTTTCTGCGTCTTTTCTATAGTCATCACTTGAGCTTTATCAAAATTCACATACTGTCAATCAAATATCTTTGTATACATTATTATTATACTTCATTTGTTTGATTATCACTATTGTTTCTCCATTTTAAACAAGGTATTCTAAATATGTATCCATTTATATTATAATGATTCATTATATCATCTTCAATATATCCAATAATAAAGAATTTGTATATCTTACTCTAAATCATTCTATTATTTTAGCATTGATAACATTCTCTAATATTTTTCAATTCCATGTTTTTTCCATTATTAGTATCATCAATTCAATATACATGTATACAAATTGTTATAATTGTTAAGCATCCATTAAGCATAGCTATTATTATATCCTTTTTATATGAAACATATTAAATTTGAAGTAAATTCATATTATGGCATTTCATTACATCATCCTGAAATCATCCAATGATATTACATCTTTATATTCTATTCCATATGGAATTATTTATCTTTTATAAAACAGGTTTTCAACATCATCTCCATCATCCTCACAGTTTGTATAAAATTTCATATTATCAATATAGTATATGTAAATGCTTTATTATCATTATTGATCATTTATTTGGCTGTAGCTATTATTACTTTGTCTTATACGTAGTACTCAAAATTTAAATACATTTAACTAAATTTTATTGTGACATTTCATTTCATCATCCTGTATCCTTCCAGAAATAGTGCAGTCCAATATCACTTGCCATTTGTAGAATCTGTATTCTAAGTGTTTTCTTGATAAGTCTTATGTGGACTTCTCTTGACAACTTGTTATTCATTGCATATCTTATAAAGATTCGAAACCCTCTATCTGTTCCTTTCATCAGCTTGACTTTTTTTTTATTGTTGGTGCTTCTACTGAAATTACTCTCATTGTTTCTGCCAAATTTTTCCCCCTTCTTCATCTATATTTTGACATCTGAGATAGAGTTCCAGTTCATTGATCTCTCCTTTCCATATTTCGCACTTATCATTTCCCTCCACTCTCGACTTGCTGTCAGTGTCAACAATTTTCTTATCACTTTCATATGTCTCTGTGGTTTTTTGAACTCTGTCCTCAAATTTCATCATTGTTTTATAAGTATTCTCAACTCTTCCCTCTGTACTTTCTGTATTTTGATCTATAATTTCAAGTCTCTTTTCAATTCTCTCTGTGATTATTAAGACTTTTTGAATTTCTAGCATAATTATTTGCAATGTTAGTCCCTTTTCTTCTTCATATTAGGCCATTTTTCCAGGTTATAAACACTGCCACTAAAACATCCAAGGCTTTTGCTAGGTTTCAAACAGTTTTGAGGTCAAAACTTTCTCTTTCCTTCAAAGAAACACCTGTATAAACAAGACATTTTCCACTGACTCTTTCAGTAAACAAAGTCAATAGCTTTGTATTATCAGATGTTGCCAAGCCTCTAGCCTCTAGATCAGTGATGGCGAACCTTTTTTGGCTCACGTGCCATAAGTTGGGAGAGCGCAGGGGGTTTGTGTGCAGGCGTGCTGTACCCATAATGCAATGCACGACCACCCAGTGCGAATGCGTGCACTACAGAAGTGACCCCCCCCATTTTTGCAAGCTATTTTCGCCCTACCCATGCTTCAGAGGCTTTATGGGAGCCTGGAGAGGGCGAAAACAGCCTCCCCCATCCCCCGGAAGCCTCCAAAGGCTTCAGGGACCTTTAGGAGGCTTCCCTGAAGCCTCCGAAGCAGTCAAAATGACCCTTCGAGCAAACCGGAAGTGACTCAAAATGACCCTCCGAGCAAATTGGAAGTCCATTCCCAAACTTCCGATTTGCCCATAGGGCCGTTTTTTTGCGCTTCAGAGGCTTCAGGGAAGCTCATGAAGCCTCCGGAGGCCCTCCGGGGGCAGGGGGCTCTTTTCGCCCTCCCCATGCTCCTATAAAGCCTCTGGAGCCTGGGGAGGGCAAAAAATGGCTTTTAAAAAGGGTGAACTCAACTGGCCAGGGCATGCATGCCTGCTGGCCAGCTGACAGGGCAGCGCCTTGCGTGCCCTGACAAATGGCTCTGCATGCCACCTATGGCACGCGTGCCATAGGTTCACCATCACTGCTCTAGATGGCAGTGTTACATCCTTTCCCTCTATTTTTGCCTCTCTTTCTAATCTCCGAACTCCAGAAGAGAAGGAAAAAAATGTTTAAAGATTACGATCTGGCTGAGCCTTGTGAGGAAAGAAACTGTTAATCCACAATGCAAAAAATGGAAAAAAGTATAGAGGAAAAAGGAAAACAAAGACCACTCCAGTTTAAAAGTAAGAGGCATTTGTAAAAAGTCATCCATAGAAAACAAACAAAATTAAAGTGAAGAAGATAACACGATAGTTTTAAACCAGGGTTAATTCACCGATTACTTCCTTCTGTCTTTTATTTTAACTAAGTATTTTGGGGTTTTTCTTATCTAATAATAAGGATTTTTCTCACCATTTTGACACACTGTCTCTCCTGTTCTGCTTCTGTTTCAGGGGACTGTCTCAACCTTCTGCAGCCATTTTGACTGCTTCTCTTGTAGCCGGCAAAAAGAGCTTTCTCCTGGATCGATCAGGGACTTTGCGATGTCCCTGAGATCAGCAGGATATGCTCTTCTCTATCACCGTTCCTTCAGAATGGTTTAAATCCAAAAAGACTGTTCAGCAACAGAGATATCTACAGCAATCCTGGAGCCCCAAGATTGCATGTCATATCATTGCAACGTCAAGCCCCGCCTCCTCTGCATGCCTCCTTTTTTCTCCGCCTGCCCGAACAAATGAAGGAGGCAGGTGGAGAAAGAAAGGAGGCACGAGAGAAAGCACCCCCACCATCAAGGGCAAAGGTGAGCTATCACACTCCTCCTTTCTTTCTCCACCTGCCTGAACGAGTGAAGGAGGCAGGGAAATAAAGAAAGGAGGTGCGAGAGAAAGAGGTGCAAGAGAAAGCACCCCCACCACCAAGGACGAAGGAGAGCACCCTCGGCTATTGTATGCCTCCTTTCTTTCTCCACCTGTCTGAACGAGTGAAGGAGGCACTCACTGGCCACTGAACCGCCTGATCACCCGCATTCAAACCAGCCTGCTTCCTCTCTCCCGGCATGGGCTCTCTGAAGGGAAAGGGAAGGTCCCACCCAAAAAACGCGAGAGGTGAGAGAGCCGGAGTGCGGGAGAGGGAGCCAGCACCGGCCGCTGCTACTGCTGCTTCCGCTGCTTCCGCTGTGGAGACACTGAGCGTGGGACAGCGTGGGACGGCGTGGGACGGCGGGGCGAAGCCGGCTGGCGTGTGTGTGAGCGTGTGGAGTGGCTGGGCGAAGTAGGAGCTATGCAGGCTATTGTCGGTGTTGGCAGTGCCGGGAGAGGCCGAGGAGCCGGGCGCTGGGAGCCCTGGAGGCCTGACAAAGCGCCAAAGCGCCAAAACATTGGCGGGAGGATTGGAGGCCGGCTGAGGCATCGGAGGCAGCGGAGGCTGGTGGTAATGGCCCCTGGGGCTGGAGCGGCGCGGCGCGGCGACTTGAGGTGCCGGACACATAGGGGATATACAGGGAAAGGCAATGGTGGCTGCTGGAGCGAAGGAGAGGGGAGGAGCGAAGGTAGTGGCCATTTATCCACCATCATTGACTATCTGCCCCCTGTTACTATCCCCGGTTTACCATCCACCGACCACCTGCTCCCTAGTGTTTTTCTACTGCCCACCTATGCTTTGATCATCTACAGACTGATTGACTGGTCTGTCATATCCATCATTCCCACTTAGGACTTTTGGCCTTTATCATCGGTACCCAGGCCCTGGCTTTCTGCATCTCTCTGCATTTTCCTTTTTCCTGGACTCAGTGCTGTAAGCAGCACCAATTTTAACATCTTTTTAAAGTGATTTTAACATCTGTAGCACCCTCAATCGATCTGAGGCCCTGGTGAACTATGGTTTATTTTTACTCAAGGGTAGACCTGATTTTATTGCGGGAGTCCCCCCTCTCGCAAATATGGCCCTCTGCCCTTTCGAGGGCCCACCTTAATGACGGATGCATCAATCCAGAGAGGTGGAGGAAGAGGAGGCTCCGGGGGTTTTTGTGCAAATGTCTTTTAAGTGTTTTAAGGGGATCCAGGGAGGGAGGGGTTAGCCAGACCAGGAATAGGAGCAGAGCCAGGCGAACAGGTGGGACTGAGGAGGAAGAGAGCGGAGTGGGGGAGGGGAGTCAGTATGATGTTTCTTTGGAGGGTTCCTATATCCCAACGGTCGCAGGCAGGGGTGGATGCGAGGACAGAAGAAGATTCTGCAGTCGGTTGGGAGACCGCGGGCGCTGTATACGCCCGGTCGTTTGTACCAACCCCCGCACTCTAGGTGGTCAGGGTTTACAGAGCCGGGGCATGAGGCTGATGTTGTGTAACGCAAGGTCCGTTGTAAATAAGGCCCCCCTCATCCATGATCTGGTTTCTGAGGGGGAGCCGGACCTTGCAGGGATCACGGAAACCTGGTTGGGCCACGAGGGGGGTTTGCCCCTCGTGGAAATGTGCCCACCAGGATACCGTGTATTCCATCAGCCTCGTGCCCGGGGTAGGGGTGGTCAGGTAGCGGTCATTATACGGTAGGTCCTGGCACCGAGAGAATTCACCGTACCTCAGATATCCGGATGTGAGACTCTAGGTGTGAGATGGGGCCCAGGGAGTCAGTTGGGCCTGCTGATTGCATACTTGGCTCCTCGCTATGCATCAGTGGCCCTGCCAGAGCTCCTCGAGGTGATTGCGGAGGTGGCAGTTGAGACCCCCAGACTATTAGTTATGGGGGACTTCAACCTGCCATCGACGGGTGAATCATCCGAGGTAGCTCGGGAGTTCATGGCTTCCATGACAGCCTTGGACCTGACCCAAATAATTCAGGTCCCCACACACGAGGGAGGCCACATGCTGGACCTTGTTTTTATCTCTGGTCGATGGAAGAGTGATCTGGGAATAGGGGAGCTGGTTATTACTCCCCTGTCATGGTCAGATCACTCGCTTCTCCGACTTGACTTCCCTGACGCTACCCCCCATCGCGGGGAGGCGGAACCAGAAGATCTTAGATGGTTCCGCCCCAGGTGACTGATGGAACCAGACAGGTTCCAGATGGAGCTTGGGCCACTTCCTGTAGCCCTGACCCGCTCCTGGATGGAGGACCTGGTGGCCGCATGGAATAGTGCGGCGGCCGGGGCCTTGGACCGGGTTGCGCCCTTGCGGCCTCTCCGGTGGCAGCGAACCACCCTGGCCCCTTGGTTTACCGAGGAGCTGAGGGTGATGAAGCACCACAAGAGATGCCTAGAGAGCAGATGGAGATCCTCTCGCGCCGAATCTGACCGAACACAGGTAAGAGCCCATTTACGGACCTACCTTGTGGCACTAAGGGTGGCTAAACGTCGATATTACGCCACCCTTATTGCATCCGCAGAAAACTGCCCTGCCACCCTGTTTCGGGTGACCCGCTCCCTCCTTTCACAGAGGCCGCGGGAAGCCCCTTTGCAGGGTAGGGCAGAGAAATTTGGGGAATATCTGCAGGACAAAATCGCTCAGATCCGGAGTGAATGGGTCCCCCTCAGTGATCCTGGGGAGACACCGGAGGCGAGTCTTGAGGTACCACTCTGGGAGGAGTTTGACTCTGTTGCCGCCGAGGATATGGACAGGCTACGCGTGCGACTGCAGGCCACCACATGTTTATTGGACACGTGTCCCTCCTGGCTTGTACTGGCAGCCTGGGAGGCTACACGAGACTGGCTCCTGGGGCTGGTGAACGCCTCTCTGAGGGAGGGGTTCCTACCAGCCTTGAAAGAGGCGGTGGTGAGGCCCCTACTTAAGAGGCCTTCCCTGGACCCAGTAGAGTTAGCCAATTATCGTCCTGTCTCCAACCTTCCCTTCTTAGCGAAGGTTGTTGAGAGTGTGGTGGCGCAACAGTTCCCTCAACACCTGGAGGAAATTACTTATCTAGACCTGCGCCAGTCCAGTTTTCGACCCGGCCACAGCACTGAGACAGCTTTGGTCGCGTTGGTGGATGATCTCTGGAGGGCGAAGGATGGGGGTTGTTCCTCCATCCTAGTCCTGTTAGATCTCTCAGCGGCTTTCAATACCATCGACCATGGTATCCTACTGCGTCGGCTGGAGGGGATGGGGGTGAGGGGCACCGTTTTGCGGTGGTTCTCCACCTTCCTCTCCGGTCGGACGCAATGTGTGTTGGCGGGGGAGGAGAGGTTGACCCTGAGGCCGCACACGTGCGGAGTGCCACAGGGGTCGGTCCTCTCACCTCTCCTGTTCAACACATACATGAAACTGCTGGGCGAGGTCATTCGAGGATTCGGGGTTGAGTGCCATCTGTATGCAGATGACACTCAGCTATATATCTCTACCCCGAACCACCCCAATGAAGCCGTTGAGGTGATGTCCGGTGTCTGGAAGCCATGCGGGTCTGGATGGGTGACAACAGACTCAAGCTCAACCCTTCCAAGACAGAGTGGCTGTGGCTACCGGCGCCCTGCTTTAGCCAGTGTGTTCCATCTCTGGCCATCGGAGGGGAACAACTGCCCCCAGTGGATAGGGCACGCAATTTGGGCGTCCTCCTAGATTCCCGGCTGTCGCTAGATGATCATGTGACAGCCGTGGCTAGGGGGGCGTTCCACCAGGTTCGCCTGGTGCGCCAATTGCGCCCCCTACTAGAGCGGGACACCCTTCGCACAGTCACTCATGCCCTGGTGACTTCCCGTCTTGATTACTGCAATGCTCTCTACATGGGGCTCCCCTTGAGATGCACCCGAAGGCTCCAGCTGGTTCAGAATGCAGCCACGCGGGTTATTATGGGGAGTACTAGGTACTCCCATGTAACACCTTTCCTGCGCGAGCTGCACTGGCTGCCTGTGGCTTTTCAGGTGCGTTTCAAGGTGCTGATTGTCATCTTTAAAGTGCTCCATGGCTCGGGACCTAGTTACCTGCGGGATCGCATTCTACACCACACATCCCTGCGACCAATCCGCTCTCACAGAGAGGGACTCCTCCGGGTACCTTCCGCTAAGCAGTGCGGGCGGTGCCTAGGAATAGGGCCTTCTCTGTGATGGGCCCAACCCTCTGGAACGACCTCCCCCCCCCCCCGATATTAGAACCACCTTGGACCTCCGCTCCTTCTGCAAGAAACTCAAGAACCACCTGTTTCGACTAGCCGGCCTGGCCTAATTGTAATTGTAATTGTATCTACAGGTAACACCAACTACTGACCTTCCTGGATGGCTTTTTAAATTTTAAATCTTGGGGTTTTAAATTGGTTTTAGAATTGTTTTTAATTATTTAATTAGTTTGGGTTGTATATACAGACAGTATGTGTGCGTTGTATTGTCTGGTGTTTTATGTTGTGTTTTGTTGTTTTATACATGAACGGTCTGTACACCGCCCCGAGTCCCTACGGGGAGAGGGGGCGGTCTATAAATTTAATAAACCTAAACCTAACCTAAAACCTCACTTGTCCTGGCGGCACCCCGGCAATAGCAGCTGAGCGAAGGAAGGAGGAATTCTGGGAGTTGAAGTCCACAAGTCTTAAAGCTGTCAATTTTGAACAACCCTGGGTTTTTTTTTGTAAAGGGTTAGGGGTGCAAGGGTCTTGTAACTTGACATCTTTAAGACCTGCACACTTCAAATGCCAGAATCCCTCAGCCAACATGACTGGAGGAGGAATTGTGGGAGTTGAAGTCCATAAGTTTTAAAGATGTCAAGTTTGAACACCCCTGGTTTTTTTTCCTAAAGGGTTATGGGTGCAAGGGTCTTGTACCTTGACAGCTTTAAGACTTGCCTGCTTCAAATGCCAGAGTTTCTGAGCCAACATTTTGGTTGCTAAGCAAGAGTGTTGTTAAGTGAGTTTCACCACATTTTACAAGTTGGCCATGCCCACCCTGTCACATAACTGCCAAGCCACTCCCACTCAGTCACTTGACCACCGAACCACTCCCACAAAACAGGCCACACCTACAGAATAGGTTCTAAAAAAAATTGAAACCTACCACTGTTTCATATATACATTATTATGTGTATGTGAATATTTACTTATAAAAACAAAGAACTTGATGTTTTGTAATAAGGAATCATATTAACAATCCTGTGAATGTCATTAAACTTTCTGAACTATAGACCAAGAGTGGGTCGATCCCGGTTCAGCCCAGATCGGGCGAACCGGTAGTAGCAGTGGTGGGAGGCTCCGCCCACCCATCCGGATGCTGCTGGGCATGCACATGTGTGAGCATGCGCGTATGTGCACCCAAACCAGTAGTAAAAAAATTGGCAACCCACCACTGTATATACCCCTGCAACTAAGAATGTGTAATTTATTTTTATTGCCTCATTATATGTAGTTAGCTTATTTTATTGTCATTGCACCTCATACAACAAAACTAAATGCCATCTTCAGTGTACATTTTAACTATAAAAATAAAACACAAACATACCTTCTTCTATACAATTGAATTGAAAACCCCCGATATTGCATTAATATTGCACTATACTGTAGATTTCAATATAGCGACTGCTCTGGGATAGAAGCTGCTTTTCAGCCTATTTGTCCTTGTTTTTATTATCCAGTACCGCCTGCCAGATGGTAATAATTTAAAAAGGGGTTTCCCGGGATGAGTTGGATTATATGTCATTTATCACAATTTTAAGGTTGGTTAATATAAAATATATAAAGTATAAAAGTAGCCTGACATTGACATTTGAAAGACCAAAACAAACAATTCTGTTATTCCAGTTATCACTTAAATAATCAATATAACTATTATTTAGACTTGTCATAGATAAGTTACAGAATCGGATAGAGTGATTAAAGAACTAAAGTCTCTGAGAGAGGGGAAGTTGCATTGATTCCTGCAATTGTATCTTGCATTAGAATATTCTTACACTGAAGTCTAAACTTTGTTTAGCTTTTTCCAAGTTACAGTGCTCCATATAGGAAAACAAAGTTACTTATTCATGTAATGAGGGAATAACCAGATTTGTTTATAAATCCTTTAGTTTGGTATGAGACCTTTCTGAACAAGTTCAGCATTCCTTTAATCATAAAAAAGAAAGTATTGTTTTATCAGGGTTATCTTAAGATGTTCTATCTCATTCTGTACCTGAAAGTCAGCAAAGACTATTTTTCTTCAGATCTAGCAATGTGGTAGCATTCTTCAACACAAATGAAGGCAACAGGGTTATAAGCAAGTACTGTGTAATCAGGGACGTGCGGTCAGGGGAGGCAGGGGAGGCAGAGCCTCACTGCTCTCATCATGAAAATAAAAAAAAGGGAAAAGGCGCTGAGGAGCCTTCTGCACACGTGGTCCGGGAATGGGACCACGTGTGCAGGAGGCTCCTCTAGCCTCAGCCTCCCTCCTGCACACGTGGTCCCATTCCCCACCTTCCTAAGTCAACATGAAGTGGACCGTGGAGTGTGAGCCGCAGTCCCATGGAGCGCGCTCCGTGGTCCCCTTCATATTGACCCAGGAGTCAGAAAGGAGGGGAATGGGACCATGTGTGCAGGAGGCTGAGGCAGCTTCAGCCTCCTGCACACGTGGTCCCATTCCGCACCTTCCTGAGTCAACATGAAGGGGACCGCGGCTCGCGCTGATGACATCACCAGCCTCACCAGCCATAAACCTCACCGCACGTCACTGTGTGTAATACACTTTTAATAATGCCTTGATGACTCTTTCTTCTGTCAGTTGAGGCTATTTCTATTTTCCTAGAATGAAAAGTTGTTAATAAAAAAAGAGTAACCTATGAAAACGGTATTCATGATTTTATACAAAGTTATTTTTGAAATCCTTTATAAGTGTGACAAGTGGGAAGTACAAATGGTTTGGCACTGGTCTTCTAGCCTTATACTTGATATTTATCTGAAGGTGAGGAAGGAAAAATAATCACTTTCATATAGTGTTTCAGAACTCAGGAACATCCATCAGTGTTCTATAAACTCTTATTATTGCAAAAGTGATTCTTATGTTACTTGCTGAATGCTATCTCAGTTTAAGAAATTTCCTTAACATGTTATTAAATGTGTTTAGGACTGGGGTATTCTGAACTCAAAAATGTAACTAAATTTAGATAAGATTCCATAGCTCAAGAATACTTATTGCATTTTGTTCAGTTAATATTATTCTTTTTCCTACTAAACCAAATATATACCATTTAAGAAATTAATAGATACCCATGGAATAACATTAAGCAAAACTTTATTAATTTGGAGGTTAGTTTAGAGAAAGGAAAGTAAAAGGAAGGAGAAGATTTTCAATTTATAGTAATAATACTCAGAGGGAAATTAGAACCAGAGGAATGCATACCATTCTCCTTGTGCACAAATACTCAGCACAAAAAAGAAAATGAAAACAGGTCTGTTTTACTCTCCAACATCTTTCATGTATAATTCAGTTATAAATCTTCCCAGGGACCATACCTAGATTCAGATTTGAGTACTTTCAAACAATGAAAGATTATTTCAGAAAGACAATCTAAAACAGGACACGGTGAAATCCTTATTCCAAGCTATTTCCAACAACAGCACTCCAGTTATGGACCAATGATAAATGGCAATATTTTGTTTTAGTACATCTACTCAGAAATATTTCTGAAATATTTCAAGATTGTTGTTCTGAAATATTTCAAGATTATTGTTGTAATTCTAAACTATATCCCCACTATCATAAGCAGAACTGAACAGGTCAGGAAATATACTAGAGAGGGAAATGTACTTTATATCAACAAACAGATATTACTGAGCTGTTGCTTTCCTTGGCTGCAGAAAACATGGTTACAGCAATATCTTGTCAAAGAGCTTAATTTGTAGATAATGACATCAAACATAGCTGATACAAGCTGTGTTTTAATAGGTCCTTTCAAAAATAGACTGCAAGGCTGCAAGAATGAACTGCTGTTGGATAAACAGATGACAGTACATATTTCCTACATGTAGCCCTGCATCTACATTTCAGGTCCTTGGTGAAGGTCAATGTCTACATGGTCCCATAACTAACACACGGTGTTGGATTTGTTTATACTCCTGAGTTCTTACATGGAAATGACAGAAACTGTCAGTCTCTTTAATTAGTATGCTTTTAACAAAAGGGTAGTGAATTATTTTTATAAATAATAAACCACTGTTTTCATAGTGAGAATATATTTTTCTTTGTTAAAAATAACATTTTCCTAGGAAGCAATGGTTACATATATATCTTAATGGAATAGAAGACAGCTTTTATCATAGTCTAAGCCAGTGTTTCTCAACCTTGGTGACTTTAAGTCCTGTGGACTTCAACTCCCAGAACTCCCCAGTCCACAGGACTTAAAGTCGCCTAGGTTGAGAAACACTGCTCTAACACCTTGCATAATTTAGACATTTTGAAAAAAATGAAAACTGCTGCTATGGAGGGATGCCTGGCAGTAAATAATAGGTTAATATGCATTGCTGGCTTTCTGTTTTTCCCTGAAAGAAAGACCATTATCAAAATAATAATTCAAACATAGAAGAAAAAGCTTATGTATAATAAATAACAGCTATCACACAACAAATATCTAAACAATAACAGTACATTAGTGCTTGGCCAACATTACTTTACAAAATGTTTTTTTTTAAAAAAATAGCAATATTTACTATTTTACATTAATATGCATTTCTCCAGAAGGTAGATTGATTAATTAGTTTAGTTAGTTTAGTTTATTAGACTTCTAGACCGCCCCCTCTCCCCAAAGGGACTCGGGGCGGTGTACAGGTACCAAATTAAAACCATACAATCGGTAATAAATATAATTAAAATCGGATTAAATAGACCCCTGTACAAATTTATAAAAATTAAAAACTTAACCTTAAAACCAAACCATAAAATTTAAAAATACAAACTGAGGTGGGAAAGCTGGAATTAGGCCAGGCTGGCTAGATGAAACAGGTGGGTTTTGAGCTTCTGGCGGAAGGAGCGGAGGTCCGTGGTCGTTCTAATGTCAGGGGGAAGGTCATTCCAGAGGGTCGGGCCCATCACAGAGAAGGCCCTTCCCCTGGGCGTCGCCCGCTGGCACAGCCTAGTGGACGGCACCCGGAGGAGTCCCTCTCTGTGTGAGCAAATCGGCCGAAGGGATGTGTGGAACTGGGTCTTATAACACATAAGAAACCAGTTCAGTGCTTTTAGGATTAGTTCCCAATAAACCCACTCAGCTTTTCTGTTGCATTCTGTACCAGCTCCAGATTAAGTGATTGCATTGCATAATTTACAAGTGAAACTCCTAAGGCATGAGTAAGTGAAAAGATAGACAGGTAAACATGACTTTGGTTTGTAACAAATGGCCACATGTACTGATATACTCACTATCTTCTCTCACTTGAATGATAGGGCTGGTTCAGATTATTTATGATTGGTTGTTTCACATAAATGAATGAGAATCGCCTGGTGCCTCTGTTGTCCCATTGTCATTCTTCATTATGTATATGGTCCATCACATGCCACCCAGGTATGTGAGATGGTGAAGTTTAGGCACCTCAGGAAAAAATAGAGATGGAAGGAGTGAGGAAAAGAAAAATGCCTGATTTTCTTCTCTTTTAGGGCACTAAACAAGCAGCCTCAGCAGTTTGGACATAGAAGATGGCGCAATGGATTTCTATCTTATTGAAGTAATTTTTAAGAAGCAACTGTAAGGATGGAACATAATATACTATTAGATCACATGGATTTGCTTAGGTTTCCTTGGTTCACTGAATAAATAACTATTTGTTAATTAATAGTTAGTTAAATAATTCTTTAGCTAGAACTAATGACCTAAGAGTAGGCCTTTAAAACAATTAATGATTCTATCATTAGCCATACAGGGATCATTCTTTGCTAAAGAGAAGGGTTCTTTGGCTTGGTTAGAAGAAGGGCCTGTCATTCAACCCTACCTATGCATATTAATTCTGCAACTGAGTAAATTAACTTCTAGCCCAGGTGCAGTGCAGGGGGAAATATTGCTGTTAATATTGGAGCTGTAATGTAGAAATTTCTCACAGGAAAAATCTCTTGATTCATTTGGCTCTCAGATTCTTTACTGAAAGTAAAGTTCATCAGCTATCATTTCATCATGTTTTTTTTTTTAAATAGAACAGCTCTTCCCATTCATTCAAGTGCCATGGCATTTCACCATGTTTCAACTGAGTGACATTTTTGTTTCCTTACTGCAGGACAAAAGAAAACAAACAAATAAATTAAACGCAGCACTGAACCAATGAAACACAACTTTGAAGCAATATTGCAGTGCTGCTGGCATACTGAATTTTTCAATGGGTCAGTAGGGCATCAGGTTTACTCATGGGGAATAGGGTGCATAGCAGTGGTACAGTGTTTCTGAAGGTTTGGCAATTGAAACCAGCGGCTATTAGGGAAGGGGATGCTAGCAACACATTCTAATGTTAAGGTCAACTTGTTTTGCTTATGCCAACAAACCTGAAAATCAGAAAACCAAATACTGCATGAACCTCATTTGACTCTGCCTATATATTTGAGGCTTGAGGTGTTATGATTGTAGGCATTTCTGCTGGCGCTCCAACAGAAAGCATACTTTCCAAAAGGAAATGGAAGGATGATTAATTGCCAATTGCAGCAGCAGCCACCAAGAATGTTCTTTGCAGACCTCCACCCTCAGTTTCCTGCTGTTGCTTTATGTTTTTGACTTGATTTTCCATACTCAGATATTTAGGGACAATAGTAAAAATAAATGTTTAGGGAACCAATTCAGGGGTCAGAAGAGTGAGGAAAGAAAATTCTCCTTCTTTTTAACCTTTTTTTTTTAAAAAAAAAGCTGTTTTGAAACAGTTTTTAAAATTGAGGGTCCAAATCTTGTTTTTTCATTATTTCCACCATTATTTTTTATAACACATTCCTATAATGCCGTCCTCAGAAGAGCAACACCTGAATTTACATCTTTTGTTGTAACTTCTTCTCACTGTTTATCTAAAATTATATATATTGGAATGCTTCAAATCAATGGAGAAAACCTAAAGAAGGTGGACATTTTTCGGTATCTGGGATCCCATCTCCAAGGCAATGGCGACATCAATGGTGAGGTGCAAGCAAGGGTGAATGCAGCCTGGATGCATTGGTGAGAACTCACTGGTGTGCTATGTGACATACAAATGCCAACCCATCATAAATCTAAGATTTATAAGACAACCATCTGCCCTGTTGCACTGTATGGCACTGAATGCTGGGTAGCAACAATAGGGACCGAAAGCTATCTCCATGCTATGGAAATGGAAATACTCCATTGGATATTGGGCATCTCCCTTCTTGACCACATCAGAAATGACACCATTTGACAACATTTTGGTGTGGCACCAATTATAGAGAAGATGAGAGAATGCTGGCTCCCATGGTATGAACATGTCCTAAGAGCAGCACCTTCCACCATTGCCAAGGCTGCCTACCAACTAGAAGTCAATGGCCAGTGACCTTGCAGGAGCCCAAAACAGAGATGGAAAGATACCATTAACAAAGATATGCAAGCTGTGGATCTGCACCCTGGAAACTCAGCTAACCCTGCACTTGTGGGAATATGTTGGGAGGAAGATTTATCTAAAATTATTATTTTAAGAAGGTAAGTTGATGAAAATTGGAAGGAAGGAAGGAAGGAAGGAAGGGAAGGAGGGAGGGAGGAATATATATCACTAGCTGAATACCCATGCTCCACTACAAAACTATGTGATCACGTTTGGTAAATCGACACTTAAAGCTTGAAAATTAATGAGGCTTGCCCCACAGAAGCCTTTCCTTATCCCCTTCTGTCCCTCAGCCTTGCATCACAGAAACCTCCCGTATCCTATCTCCTTCTCTACCTCAGCCTGGCCCCACAGAAAGCTCCCCTATCCTATCCCCTTCTTCCCTCAGGCTTGCCCCACAGAAACCTCTCCTATTATATCCCCTTCTCTCCCTCAGGCTTGCCCCACAGAAGCTCTTTTCCTCTCCCATCCCTTTCTCTCCCTCAGGCTTGCCCCACAGAAGCCTCTCCTCTCCTATTCACTTTTCTCCCTCAGGCTTGCCCCACAGAAGCCCCACCTATCATATCACCTTCTCTCCCTCAGGTTTGCCCTACAGAAGCTCTACCTATCTTTTCTCCCCCAGGTTTGCCCCACAGAAGCCCCACCTATTGCAGCCTGGGTCGCAGAACTGGTAGTGATGGCTAGCTGGCCATGCCCCCGAACTGGTCCACCTGCTCAGACACTCGCCTTGCCTCACCTTTGCCATGTGCATCCACTGCAGTAGTGGATTACGACAGGTATGCCCCAGTACAGGCATACCGGTGCCTGCCGGGAGCACCAGGTACTGTTCTGGTATGGTGCTCCAGAGGGCCCATCCACCCGCCCACGCTCCTTAGCGGTATTTGAAGTTTTGGGGGCTTCCGCACATGGAACATACAGTGCCTGGGTGCTGCTCCACCGAGCAGCTGGAGCATCGCAGAGGAGTCATGGAGTATCGCAGGCAGTAAGTATGCATGTGTGCGCTGTGCTCATGTGCATGCATTGATGTCATAGGTGCCCGGCCCCTTTGCACCATACCAGTACCACCCACCACTGATCCACTGCCTCCTCCTGCCTCTGCCAAAGGCTGCTTGCCCTTCAGGTTTTGGTTTGCTTATTGCTTCTGGGGGTAGAGGGGATGAAAGGAGGCAATAAAACCAGGCAAAACAACCCATTTTTGTGCAAAAAACAAGCAGGTTTTGCCTGGTTTTGGTCTGCAGAATGCTTCTGGGGGTGAGGGGTGGGGTGAAAGGAGGCCAAAAATGGGTGAAATGGCCCGTTTTTCACCTCCCCCACCTCCAGAAGATAGATAGATAAAGGTAGACAGAGAGAGAGAGAGAGAGGGAGAGAGAGAAAGAGAGGGGGGAGAGAAAGAAAGAAAGACAGAATGAAAGAGAGAGAGAGAAAGAAAGAGAAAGAAAGAAAGAAAGAAAGAAAGAAAGAAAGAAAGAAAGAAAGAAAGAGAGAAAGGATGGCTAGGAGAGAAAGAGAGAGGAAAGAATGGGGAGACAAGCAATAAAGAAAGAAAGAGGAGAGAGAGAGAGAGATAAAGAAAAAGAAAAAGAAAGGAAGAGGAAAGAAGGGGAAGAGAGAAAGAAAGAGAGAGAGAGAGGAAGAAGAGGAAGGAAGCACCACAAAGCCTGGCACTAGACATGGCTTCAGAAGATGCTTTGAAACAGCACAGCAATTTAGGGCTGGAAGGCATCTCGGAGGTCATCTAGTCCAACCCCCTGCTGCAGCAGGAAACCTTACATTTTCTGGATTATTTTGGTACCTCTAACAGAGAGGAAAATTGCCAGAAAGGAGAAGGAGTTTACTATGACAAGGCTGCCATGCAAAGGAAGGTAGAGATAGTCCTTGACCTATGACTACAATTGAGACCAAAATTTTGGTTGCTAAGCAAGAACATTGTTAAGTGAGTTTCACCACATTTTACTCAATCCATGAAATTTCCTGGTTCTAACTGTCATGTGCAAGCTTGGGAAGACCATCTGAAGGCTTGTGTAATGTTATAATGTACATAGGTTATAGTTAAATGTGTAACAGAAAGTGGACTCTGAATGTGTTTTTCCAACTGCAGTAAGTTAGGTTGAATGTTTATAGTTTTAGAAGAGCTGTGTGTGTTTGTTTGTGTATGTGTACATACACATCCAGTATATATGGTAGATAATGTATCCTTTTGTGTGCCTATACACACTCTACACTATGTAATATATATGTACACATATGGCATATAAACATAGGATTAAATAGTATATTTTGGATGTTCAGAAGTAGTAAATAAATAGAGAAAATGTATCTTGTTGAGGCAAGGATAGGCCAGGCAAGGCGTTACTTGACGTGAGTGATGTCAAGTTGGCCATGCACACTCAGTCACATGACCAACCAGCTATTCCCACTCAGTCACATGACCAACCAGTCACATGACCAACCAGTCACATGACCATGAAGCCATGCCCACCCAGTCACATGACCCACAAGCCACACCCACTGACACATGACCGGCAAGCCCCACCCACAGAACCAGTAGTAAAAAAAAATGAAACCCACCCCTGGTTTGCCCCACAGAAGCCCCACCTATCTTATCACCTTCTCTCCCTCAGGCTCCTCTTCAAACTCCCAGCCAGCAGGTCGGATGAGTCATGTGCTGGCCACGCCCACTTCCAAGTTTTCAGGTTGGGAGGGGGAGTAGAACATCTAACTCCTTAGCATCAGAGCATGTTAATGATAGTATACAAAATACTAATGCTCTGATGGTCATTTCGAAAAATCCTTTGTTACCGAGCATCTAGAAGCCAAGAGGAACATATGTGCCAAACATCACGTTTGTAGGCTTTATGGTTCTGGAGATTTCATGATTCCTGTGTGAGTGTTTTATATATATATCCAGTTAATATGTCCAAGATTCTGACAAGATTCTCATACTTTTAATATGGTAAAGTATGTATGTATGTATGTATGTATGTATGTATGTATGTATGTATGTATGTATGTGTATATATATATAATCTCATCAGACATTACCATATTAAAATTATGAGAATCTTGTCAGAATCTTGGACATATTAACTGGATTTACTATTCCACAACTAACAGGCATGAATATTCAGAAGAAAAAAAAAGTTTTGGTCAAAAACATTACCTCTTCTTTGCAACTATTAACATTCATCCAACAGATTTTTTTTTTTGTTTAGCTATTTCTGTTAACACGAAAAACACATGTTTTTAATTCTGTTGTGGGTGGCTAGTACCAATATTTTGTTACTAATTTTATATAACAAATAAATCATATGTAATATAGCAACAAATGACTCAGTCCTAGTTTTATTGGCCAAAGTATTGTGTTCTCTTCATCATGCAGTTCTAATTAAATGTGTTTGGAGATTAGTAGATTAAGGAACATGAAATATGTAATTCCAAATGTAATATTTTCATCCAAATTGGGAAAATGCCCAAGAGTACCAGGTCAAATATTTACTGCTCAGAAGAATATGAAAGACGGTGTGGTTAAAAGGAATATTGGCTGTTCTCCTGACATCAAGGTTTTTTGGTGTTAGTGCAATTTCCCACTGAATTGGACAAACAAATGGCCATATTTCATCCTTTATATCTCATGGAACACTATTGTTTTCTATTATAGGATCCTGAAATTTAATTAAGAATACAGATAGTTTGGATGGTATCCTCCTTTCTGGCACATAGCTGTAATGTTGGTAGATAGACATTTGTACGCAGCATGAGGAAGAGGCAGCTGCAATGCAGTATGTTTTGATACTTCTATATACTGTTAGTCCAAACAAGAATTGATTCAAATATGAGTGGCTATGTGACTGTCTATGCTTACTCCAAACAAGAATTGATTCAAGTGTGAGTGGTCCTTTTGATCCAGAAAAGCTCATAACTGACAGTGATGTGCAGTCAGGGGAGGTAGGGGAGGCAGAGCCTCACCGCTCTCATCATGAAAATAATAAAAAAAAATACTCCTGGAAGCCATGAAAGTGGCTGGGAGAGGCGCGCGGCTTGGTTTAGCCTCCCTGGACATCTCAGCAGCAGCCCCAAGTGTGCCGATCTCGCCATTTTTTTGCATCGGGTGAGCCCGGGATCCTTGCAAGGGGAATGGGACCACGTGTGCAGGCGGCTCCTCAATAGCAGCCTCAGATCAGCGCAGCCGCGGTCCCCTTCATGTTGGCTTAATAAGGAGGGGAATGGGACCACATGTGCAGGGGAAGGGGATTGCGGCTGTGCTAATCTGAGGCTGTGCGCTGCTGAGGAGCTGCCTGCACACATGGTCCCATTCCCCTTGCAAGGATCCTGGGCTCTCCCGATGCAAATAATGCCTAGGTTACATCATCAGTGCTAGAGGGGGAGGGGAAGGAGGAGAAAGGAGAAGTTTTTCTTCTCAGAAATGTCTTCTCAGTGGAGCTGCGGGAGCCTGTCTGTCCCTTTCTGACATTTCTAAGAAGAGAAACTTCTCCGTTTGGGCTGCGCCCGTGCGATTGGAGCAACCACATGGTTTGATGATGTCACCAGCCTCACCAGTCATAAACTTCATCACACGTCACTGATAACTGGAACACATTAAACTGTACAATGGCTGCCATTTGTTCATTGAGCAGGAGGTCTGAGTCCAGGAGAACCCTGAAGTATATAAAAGTTCCATATGGGGTACTGCAATTTCACTAAAGAATGATAAGGGAAGCGAAAATCATTTGATTTTGTTAAGGTTTTCTTTAAGCCTGTTCCTCCTCATCTATATCCTTACAGCCTCCAGTCACTGGGATAGGTCACCTACAATGTTACCTGGGCAACCTTTGGTCAAAATGTAAAAGCTGAGTATCATCAATGTGTTGATTTTGTCTGACCTGTGCCAATATGTGACTTCTTCCAGAAATTCACAATGATATTTAAAGGAGTCGCGAGATTATTGAATCCTGTGGGCCCACAAAGCAAAGGCATAAAGGCCTAAATCTCCTATCTCCTCCCAAGGAAACTATTGCCAGAAGAAGAAGAAAAATCTCAATAACATTGAACTTTTCTCACCGCCACTTCCCAAACTCCAGAATTAGTCTAGAAGTTTTATATGTTTAATTATACTGAAAGTCACTAAGAGCAGAGAAAATCAGAAGTGCTCCATCCCTATCAATAATCATAGCAATATTCTTCCACTGGTGTGATCAATGCCATCTTATATATCAGCCTGAAATTTGACTAGTATTGATCCAGGTAATTTTTGTCCCCAAGACCTTTTGTAGTTACAAACCTGTGCCTTCTGCTTTTTTCCTCAAAAGGAGATGTTGAAAAGATGGAAGAATTATCCAAAGCTGCTGGATGAAGGGATGGTTGCTTGAGGAAGCACACACCACTAGTCCTTCTGGCAAGGTAAGGCAACTCTTTCACTCAAAGATGAAGTTATCACCGCTTTAAGTTGCCTGCTAATCATCACATGATTTCAGCAACCAGGGAAGACAAAGATCTAATTTGCTGTCTATTTCCTTGAAAATCACACCAACTTTTCCTAAGACAAATTCCTTTCTCAGACTTTTCCATAGCACCTGACCAGCCAAAATCCTACTCCAAATCGATTTCAACAAATGCTAATATATTCCTTATAGCATGCTTTAGATGTTCATTTCTTCTCTGTAAGAGGCCAGAGCCAAAGAAGGAATTTTGTGGATGCAATAAGATGGAAAAATAATTATTTAGCCACATTCCTATTAGTTTTACCTACAGTAGGTCCTAATATGGACAGGTACATATCTTCAACATTGTTTCTAATCATTTGTTTTTAATTCTTTTTAATAATTCTTCACTGGCATTTTAAGCATTTTTGGTTGCTTTGTCGCTTGGAATTCCTTGGAAAATGAAGGGACCAACTATATTTGAGGTACAGAAAGAGTCTGTTCTCTGAATCCCTACATCCACCTAGGGCCGTGATGGCGAACCTATGGCACGCGTGCCACAAGTGGCACGCGGAGCCATTTTGTCAGGGCACGCGAGGCCAGCTGAGTTCACCTTTTTAGAAGCTATTTTTCGCCTTCCCCAGGCTCCAGAGGCTTTATAGGAGCCTGGGGAGGGTGAAAAGAGCCTCCCCCGACCCCCGGAGGCTTCAGGGACCGTCCCTAAAGCCTTCAGAATGCTTAAAACCACCCTCCGAGCAAACCGGAAGTGACTTCCGGGTTGCTCGGAGCGTCATTTTAAGCGTTACGAAGGCTTCAGGGACCGTCTGGACGGCGGAGGGAGGGGGGATTCTATAGCCTTCCTGCCATGAAGGAAGCCTTCCTGCCATGAGGAATCTGTCCCCTTGGGGCGCGGGCGTCGCAAGGATTAAGCCGAAAGTGGCGGGACGGGGAAAGTGAAGGGGGCTTTGTTGTCCTCCTTCTCCTTCTCCTCCTTTCCCCCTCCGGCTTGAACGCGGCGCTGGGGCCCGGCAGCGAACGAGTCGGAGCCTGCCGACTGAAGGAAGAGGGTGAGAGGTGGGTCCTGTGAACGGCGGCAGCAGAGGCGGCAATAGTTGCAACTCAGTGGTGGGCCGCCCCGGCTGGGAGACAAAGGAGGGGAAAGGCGGCAGGCAGCCGAGTTGCGACTATTGCCGCCGCTGCTGCTGCCGTTCACAGGACCCGCCTCTCACCATCTTCCTCCAGTCAGCAGGCTCCGACTTGTTCGCTGCCTGCCGGGCGCCGGCGCCGCGTTCGAGCCGGAGGGGGAAAGGAGGAGAAGGAGAAGGAGGACAACAAAGCCCCCTTCGCTTTCTCCGTTCCCCCCCTTTCGGCTTAATCCTTGCGATGGCACGGCTAGAGGAGGAGGAGGAGGAGGCGAGGGCGGCACAGCCGAGGTCTGACGGACAACAAAGTCCCCTTCGCTTTCCCCGTCCCCCCCTTTCGGCTTAATCCTTGGGATGGCGCGGCTAGAGGAGGAGGAAGAGGAGGCGAGAGCGGCGCGGCCGAGGTCTGATGGACAACAAAGCCCCCTTCGCTTTCCCCGTCCCCCCCCCTTTCGGCTTAATCCTTGCGATGGCGCGGCTAGAGGAGGAGGAAGAGGAGGCGAGAGCAGCGCGGCTGAGGTCTGACGGACAACAAAGCCCCCTTCGCTTTCCCTGTCCCCCCCCCTTTCGGCTTAATCCTTGCGATGGCGCGGCTAGAGGAGGAGGAGGAGGAGGAGGCGAGGGCGGCGCGGCCGAGGCCTGACGGACCTCCCTTCGGCCGAGCTCGTCCTGGCGGCGGCGGCAGCGATGTGAAGGCCGGGCCCTGGCGAGCGCACAGAGGCTGGGCGGAGCGGCGCAAGGACGCCGGGCCTCAGGCGCTGCGCGGTGGAGGCGATCCGGGCCCAGGCGATGGAAACACACGTCTCGTGCCTGTTCAGGGACCGTCCCGAGGCTTCCCTGAAGCCTTCAGAGCGCTTAAAACGACCATCCGAGCAACCCGGAAGTCACTTCTGGGTTGCTCGGAGGGTGGTTTTAAGTGTTCCGAAGGCTTCAGGGAAGCTTCCGGACATTCCCTGAAGCCTCCAGAGGGCCTCCGGGGGGGCGGGGAGGCTCTTTTCGCTCTCCCCAGGCTCCTATAAAGCCTCTGGATTTTAATTTAATTTAATTTAATTAGCACTTCTAGACCGCCCCCTCTCCCAAAGGGACTCGGGGCGGTGTACAGTCCATATCAAAAACATCATACATAATAACAATTAAAAATTAAATACATAATGGATGTATATACATGGATGTAAATACATAATGGATGCATAACGGATTAAA
Organism: Natrix helvetica; assembly: GCF_964273705.1. Taxonomy (NCBI): domain Eukaryota; kingdom Metazoa; phylum Chordata; class Lepidosauria; order Squamata; family Natricidae; genus Natrix; species Natrix helvetica. Next base: position 51,254,721 of record NC_138550.1, read on the forward strand.
TACATAATGGATGTAAATACATGGAGCCTGGGGAGGGCGAAAAAAGCATGCAAAAATGGGCACGTTGTGCGCGCATGCACACTGGGCGGCGCGTTGCATTATGGGTGCGGCACGCCCGCACACGCCCCCCCCGCGCTCCCCCCACTTGTGGCACGCGAGCCAAAAAAGGTTCGCCATCGCTGACCTAGGGTGACAAACAACTGCAATCAAAATTCAACGAGAAGATCCTTTCAAGAATGGGTGAGCAATTTCATCTGTCTCTTACTGGGAGAAGAAAACCCAGATATCTTTATTCCAACCCAAAAGCAATACAGTTCCACCAATAAAAATAAACTGTTTCACAGAGGTTACAGTTGTCATAAATAATTTCACCAATTTCCAGCTTTTCTAGAGCAATGTCTCAAGAAGTACATGATGGACGAGATCTGATAAGTGTCACTGGAAGCTATTTCCTTGTATTCAGAAGCCAGTCCCAAAAGAAGCAGAGGAGACAATAGGAGGGTCACATTATCCATTAATTCCCTTTAGAGAAGCCAACAGTTCTTCTGAGTTTATCAGTTGCTGTCAGGCACGACTTGGCTTCTGCTGATCCCACTGCCTTGAGCAACCTGAAATACTTATATATTGGAGGGATGTGTCACCACTGGCGGCACAAGACAGATACTGGGAGAATAAGGGCCTACTTTTGTATGCCCCTTTTGGAAGTCAGTGCTAAAACAAACAAACCAATAAATATAAAACAAATCTTTATCTTTCATAAACTAAATAGTAACCTTAATCTGTTATAATTTATATAACAACACACCCTTCTTCTGCTTTCAATTTTAATGTTTCCTATTTACTAAGCAAACAAATCTAAATCTTTGGTCAATTGCAAATCAGATTATCCTTCCCAACTAATTACACCAAGTTGATGTTATCTTAGAAAACATTTTCAATGATAATCATGCAAACAGATGTAATTATTTCTTACAGATCTGAAATGTTTGTTACACCCTGTTGGGAACTAACTGTTATGATTTCTTGGAAGAAAACAGTATCAACTGCTAGGATACATTGGTGAAAAATGAATAAAAACCTTTGAGTTTCATTACCTCATGCTTTTCAGCAACATAAATGATAATCATGAAAAATATTTTATTTTCTCATGACAATGGAATTACATATCACATAACTTAGAAATGCCATGAAAGGTCAGAGAGAATAGCTTATAGAATGTTATAATTGAGTAAATAAATATTTAAACTAAGCATTTTGGGGGAAAAAAAACTGGTGATTGATTCCATCTGTAATGTTTTGCATTTGATTCAACTTTATAACCTTAAAGATTCTTAGCCTTCAGGTCATATCAGGATTTTTCTGCCAGGAAAATTTATCAGGCCTGGAAAATTGCTATTTCCTGTGCCAATAATATTTTTCTTCTTCAATCAAATCAGCTTGGAGAGAGGTGAGAGTTTTCATTAGGGCTGCAATCTAAGACAAAATTATGAAGCCATCCTGCCAATACTTCTCGACATGCAAAATTACATTTACAATGTTTATTTGACACAAGTGATTTTTTGTTTGTTTCCTTCCAAACAAAATATATAAAACTAGCAGATGGAATAAGATAACTTTCAAGAGTTTGATTTTGATTTAAATTTAAAATCTTAAAAAAGGACAAACATTTAAATAGTTATCAGTAATTTGCCTATCCTCAGACCAAAATGTCAAAACATTTAGAGATAAGCTTTCCAAGATCAATTTCATTTTAAAGGCATAGGTGGTCTTAGCAGCTGGTTTAATGCATATCATTTTAATTTCCTACAATGCTGCTAGACGCTAACTGGGAAACTGATGTAACTGCCCATTATCAGAAAATTAGTATACCAAGGTCCACTGGTGGAAGATTGGAACTATTGGACTGTCCTTTGCTCGGGCTACTATTTTAACAAGGTGACAGCTACATGGTCTTAGTTGGAATCTGTTGTGGCCTGCTAGCAGCCAGAAGAGCTGGCAGCAAATTTGGACAGTGAGGAGGTTGGGGAGGAACATGGGCCAGTCCTGGAGTCTGGGGAAGGCTCTGATGAGGGCTTTGTGTCTGAGGCAGAGAGGGGGCCAGAGCCTTATGCCAGTTATCAGCTGCTTTCAGAGTCAGACATCAGTGAGGCAGATGAACAGCTGGAGTCTGTTCCCAGTGTGCTCATGCGCAGAGTTGCCAGACGAAGGGAACAGCTAAAGAACAGGGGTTGACTTGGGAGTAACGCCAGAGGTGGAGTTAATGGCCCCTCCCAGAGGAAATAAAAGAGGAGTGAAAGGGGAGTGGAGTTTGCAGACACAATTAGTTTGCTTAATTGGTTCATGATTCTCCTAGACTCCTTGCCAAGTTTTGCAGATATCAGCCTGTCAGCTCTCCAAGCCAGATAAGTTCTGTGACTGTAAATCCTTCCTCAAAAGACTTTGTTGGATATGAGTGAGCAGAATTCACAGTAAATTAATAAAAGGGTTTTTTGTCGGGACAAGAAGTTTGCTTCATGCCCTTGGGAAGCCTAGGTCAGAATAGAATCATCCCAGAATAAGTTGTGGAAATTTCCAGTTGTCTTGTGAAAAACAGAATGGAGAGTCTCTGCATGGTGACTCAAGGAAGACTAGACAAAAGCAGAATTTCTAAAGGAGAAAAATTATCAGCTCTTTGAAAGGGTCAGAGACTCCACTACATACTCTTGAAAGTATCTTCTCTCTTCCGTCCTCTTTATGAAAGAGAATCAAGATCAGAATCATTTAATATTTCTTTAATTTTATTTATTAAATAATTTGAATTAATTAACCATTCAACTCCAATGAACATGTTCCCGCATGTTTTTGAGGTTCTCCACAAAATGTGTGAAAATTAAGCTAATTTAATGCCATTTTTTAAATAATAGTCTTAATAAATCTTAGTGATCCATTAATATGGAGGCCAGATTGATAGGCAGGGCTGCTAGAGCTTATTACTTAGTTGTTATACACTATGCAGACTGCCAGTGAGATTCCAAACCTTAAATAAAATGCTGGCTTTAATTTTAAAAAGAGCTTTGGACTCAAATATTTAAAAAACATTCCCCCAATACCATCCAGATTATTGATTAAGGTCAACTGAGAAGACTGGCTTTGCAGTTACATCTCTTGGCTTTAACTGTAGTATGATTATTAAGTGGGTTTTCACAATAACAAGCTTTCATTGATGGCACTTTCTCCTACAGATGTGATTGGACTCTATACTTATTAAGATGAATCATTTTGCTAGATAAACTAAATTCAGAACCAAATTCTTACTGAAGATATTCTTTTTTAAAACAAGTTTTCAGAAACTTTTATTGAGTTTATTATTTCTGAAGTTGCTGTACCCATTCACAAGGAATAAAGGAGATGGATTTCAGTGGTTGGTTGGTTGGTTGATTCGCTGATTATTGGTTGCATGGTTAAACACTGTGTTAGTGTGTGGCTTTTAAAAAATTACTCATAGGCTCATCAATTATTTGTTCAATGTTTTCAGCAAAGAAACACACACCTATACAGACATCTGAAAAAATTCACTGGATTTTACTCCCACATAAATTTACTAAATATTATTCTCTTTTTTTCTCCTTTCATTATTTACCAAATCAATCTCTTTGCTCCTGTGCCCTCGACATATTAGAAATGTATTTCAGTAAACAGATAATATGGAAAAAAACATGGTACTCTCAGTAGTCCTTGCTGGTTTTTGATGCTATCCACCAGTAGTTACTAAAAATCTAGAACAGAAAAGGAGTGTAGAAGTAGTGAGCAAAAGAAATTATCAAAGATTTCCTCAACCATTCTTAATGTATTATCCTATAGTTCTAGCAGTCAACTTTTTCGGGTATATAAAAAACAATAATGGCATTCTTTCCATTCCCAACCACACATACAATGTTCACACATTCATTAAAAAAAAGCTTCAAATTGACCTTTATTTTAATGTTCTCCCAGTTATCTGGAGGATTGTAATTTGTTAGCATTTTCGCATTTATAGTGTCTGGTTCATTAACATATTGATCCTTGAACATTAACATTTATAGAATTTATTTCTGTTCCACTTTTTGACATATTACTATCACTCCCATGCAGATCTTTAAATATCCTTTTGTTCTTTTACTTGTTTTATTCAGGAAGTAACTTCATCATTAGGTTTTACTTCCATTCACACTGCTGAATGTTCCATGGGTAGCTTTTTTCATCCCAAAGAAATTATCATTTCCATCAAAATCACACTTGCGTGTACAAAAAAGTAGCTTTCTCCCAGCTTCTTTTCCAGAATCATTCTTTTTATACCCCAACCTATAGCATCATTCATTACAGACTTTGAACATTTACAGATAATGGCAGTGATATTTTCTAGCATCAATTTAGGCATTAGCTCTGTTTTCATAACTAAATATGTACTTTAGTTCCATACATATATTCATTAACTCCCCACATATGAACAAACCACCATGTCATATCTCTTGCACCATCCTAATTTTATAACACACACATATTTATAGTTATTCTTTAATTTCATTTCATTAATTCATGCTCTTTACTGTTTTCTTTTAAATTCCAAGCTCTAATCTTCCATATGACATGTTAATCTACAGATGAGCCCTAAAATACTGATCTCCATTGCCTATCTTGGTTTTGGTCAACCAATCTTTAATATAATATTTTGCAGTAAGAGAAGACAAGAGTGCACTAGATTACCAATCTTAATTTACATATAGCATGGAAAATTTCCTGGTAATTATTGTTGTAAACTCTTTTTCTTTTACCACTGCTATCTTTCTGAATGTGTTGCTATCATATACTTTAATGATTTTTTAATAAAAGAAGAAAAGAATAAACTAAATTACCAACATTAGCCTCAATTATGTCTGTACACTATATACTGCTAATGGAAAGGAAAGTATCAGTTCAAGAACATTTGTGCCAGAGTACTTCCTTATCAAGAGATTGTGATTATCTTTGGTGTTTTATCAGTATGGAAGGTAAGAATCAGGTAAATGCACATGTTTTTCTTTTGCATTTGAATTTACATTTATATGCATGTCTGAAGAGGACTCAAGGCTGCAACAAACTTGGCATAGTTTTAGATTGGTACATGGATAAAAAAAAGATTAGGTTTCCTTTGAGCTTACTTCCCAGAGACTTTATAAATACATTAGATTAATTTATTTGGTAAAAATATGGAAATGGTTTGCCTTTACCCTATACAGGAATGATTTTTCAGCTTCGGGAGTAAACCATAGAGTTTGTAACGCAGCTTACTCGGATGCCCCCGAGAGAGCTGAAACCTAACGATGCCTGGAATAAAGTGGAAAGTTGATGCCGCAGCAAAGTCTGGAGCAATCCCTCCTTAGGGGGCACGGCCAGCAGCCCAACCTGACCCCAGAGTACAGACAGAGGTGACCCAATGTAAGGTGAGGGTGGAAAAGACAGAGCAGCTGCTGGTGCGTGATGAAGGAATCATGGCCGGATCCATTCAGAAATCTCTTTGATATAGTCAGTCAAAAGCCATTCGGACCAATTATGGCCTTTCTTAGGTTTTTGAATTCAACCAAGTCTCACTAGATGATTGGCTTCTATGTCAACAAGATGAATTTGGTGACATTTATGAAGGGTATTTGCCTGTATTTATCCCTTACCTGGGACAAGGGAAAAGCTAGATCTATGAGTAGGAAGGAATCAAACAGATGGACTGAAGTGGGAAAGAATTTGCAATCCATTTTTATTCAAACCACTACAATAATGAGATGCATTACAGCTGCCCAGTCCTTCAAATGTAATTTAGAGAAGGTGCTTTGGGGTGTGCAGGAGTACAAAAGTAGTACTTGTTTGCAATTTTTAAAAGCATCTCTTGAAGCTGTCGTGTAATCCCAAGAACAGTCATGGCCACTTTAAATAATTACACACAGATTCTGCATTTGTGGTTTTAATGCATTCTGAAACATCTTTCTGGAAATGAATCCAAAACATTTATGCATCAGCCACTATAAGAAACTCTAGTGATAAAGCTGAAACCAAATCCAGTATGTATTTTTCCACAGACATAAAGTTTAATAGGCATGTAAAAACATAAATACAGCCACTTGAATATTTTTTAAATATGGTTCTCATAAAAATGTTTTTCATCTCCCTGGCACATCTGAAATTATTTTGGCAAAAACAAAAAAATCTTAGTGATCTAAATATAGAAGTTAAAATAGAGGGCTATTAAATACTATTTGCTGTCAGTAGATCAATGATCTAATAATTACTTTCTTTCAGATCTTCAGAGAAATAATATTCAAATGCTGCTAATTTACCAACGTTCTGGATGATTTCCAAAGCACACACAGAGATCCTATTTAGTAAGAACATCCCTTTATACTTCTGTGCCAAAAATATCTATGAGCATTGAACATAGATAGAAAAAGTCATATTCTTCAGTAGTTCCTTCTGTGGTTCAAATCTTTGATTTAAAATTATGTTTCGTAGTTAATGACAATGATGATAAATCCTGCTGATAAAATAAATTCTTTCTTTTAAGCATTGTCATCACTGGACCTAAGTTTATAGGAGCTGAATGTTTAGTTATAAGAAATCCCTAGATGTGGGGATTTTTGTAAATGGATATTTTCGTTAACTACCTAAAAAGCTGCTGCGGAAGGTGTTTGGAGTTTTTAATTCAAGGAACTCTATCTTGAGGTTTTGATTATTATGCTTACACATGAATCTGTAATCAAAAGATGATTATCTTTTTAAAACATTCCTGAACATATGAATACTGCTGACCTAAGAAGACTAATGATTTAATTATATTTTTTATGAAAGTCAATAGATTACATATGTTAAGCTTCGGATTTCATGTGTTCCACTTCCTTAAAACTGAGATACATTTCTCCACACCATTGCCTTAAAATTATGGTTATGGCAGTCCAAGAGGGGAAAATGTGCATATGCCTATTTAACTTGAGTTGTTTCTAATGCTGTCTCCTCCTCCTCCTTCATTTTACCTCTCAGGAGTTAAGCAGGACTGCAGGAAATTCTCACACAGACGAATCCTACAAGTGAGTCATCAAAGAATGCAATAACAACAACCTCAGCAAAACTGCAAAGATCAGTAAAACAGAAGATTTTATAGACAGTAAAACAGCCTGACTGGGAGGAGTGGGAGGCTAGAGGACAGACTGAACACAAACTTTTTTTAAAAAAAGAAACAACATATTCCATGAGAAAGAGGCAATTTCTTTGTCAGCACTCTTGCTTTTATCTTTGGCAACAAAGGGGTAAACATTAAAAAAGTCTGGACTGTCGTAGAAGGTGGCCATAAACTCCAAGCTAGGATACATAGTTATTAGACGAAAGAAGTAATTACGTTATACATAATAAGAACAATCTAATGGAGTACAAAAAGGCCAATCTATGGACAGAAACTGCCACGCCAGAAACCGTCATATGTTTAATAGGAGATTGGGCCCCTTCCTTAATTGTAACCATTAAGAGAACTTTATTTTGCCCAACTCCATTCTTTAAATAGGCTCAACACAAATATGATAAATTATTTCCATGCTAGTAGGGCCATCTCCAAAATCTTAAGGTAATTAAATGTATGCCATTTGCTGAACAACTCTAGAATGACTCTAGATAGCTCACACTAAAGCACAATGTAGTTCAAAATGTCAGCATAAGCAAATAAGATAAGGACAATATAAACAACAGAATGACAAATCTTGTCAACCACAGAAAAAAATGTATCTCAGCTAAACTCACCAGGAGTTCCAAACACTCTAACAGAAGACCTGGGAGAGTGGCCAGGTCGTTCATACCTTCCTGTTCTTGGGGTGGAAGGAGCCACCCAGATCTAAGAATGAACTTCAGTCCAGAAGGGTTAACTAAACTAAAAGATTTCCAGCAACTGGGCCGCATATTCCTAGTGAAGTTAATAGCTGACTAAGCTTCACTCTGAATCTCTATAGTTGTAGCTCAGTACTCTAGCCAGGTTTCTTATGGTATCTGATACATGGCCTTTATAATTATTTTGTTTCATATTTTGTATTCCTATTAAGCAGTCATGGATCAGGGGTGAAATGCTACCGATTCGGACCAGTTGGTCTGAAATGGTAGTAAAATGCTACTGTTTTGGGTGAATTTCTCCAACAATCAGCTGTGATATGTGAATTATATTAGTTAGAAAGCAGTATTTCCTGCTTTCCAGCTAATCTAAATCACATCGCACAGCGGATTCCCCCCCCTCACTGTTTGCTTACCTTTGCAGGTGTGCTTGGTAGCAGGCTCTGCCCACCCACCCGGATGTCATCATTTCCATTTTTGTCATCATGTCCATTTAAGTTTCACCTCTGTTATCCCTTACAAAAAGTAAGATCCACAGAAGAATAAACCTTCTCAGGCCAATTAGTTAAAGGTCAGGACCTGGAATGCTGTTTTGCAACTATTTAATTAAATACATTAAAAAATTAATTAACTTGTTGCCTGCCTTAATCACTGAACAAATCAAGGTGACGTGCAAAAAATAATGATTAAAAATCTGAAATACAATATTGTAGAAAAAAGATTCATCAGACCCTGTTGCAAAACATCAGTGCTACAAAAATCAATCAGCTTGATGCTACAACTGAGTTTGTCTCAAAGAAAAATCTACACATTCTTTACTACTATTCTAAAGTCCAGTAGGGCCCGGTCCATATGGTAACTTTTCTAAAGGATCTTAAGCATGTCAGAATTAAAATGCTATCTGCCCATCGCTAAGAAAGATATAGCAGCATAATATTGGATGACGCACGTACACCCCATTACCTGACTCAATTCTGCCTGGTGTTATTATTTGCTTTAAACAAATATGGGTTTGGCTTGTGGGTTTAGCTGTCTGTCAAAATCTGATTTTGAAATAACTGATCAGTGGAATAGGGATGTGGCCTGGAAAGCAGCGGAAGTTCTCGTGCTTTACTGAACATGTTTCTCCCACTCCATTCATGATCTAGGATGGAGAGGATGCTTGATAAAACAGGAATGGCTTACATCAGGGGTGTCCAAACTTGGGAACTTTAAGACTTGTGGACTTCAACTCCCAGAATTCCCCAGCCACAGGTTCTCTTCCTTATCAGCTAGGCCATATTTGGGCATACCGGGGGTTGTAACACAAATACATACCTATTTCCCTGGCCTAGCTGATAAGGAAGAGAGCCTGTGGCTTAGTGGCAATTACATCGGCCTAATATGCAATACAGCCCTGGTTTGATTCCCAGTAAGGGTATGGCTAGCTGATGAGAGCTAAATAGCTTGAAATAGATCTATACTAGTCTCCCCTTATTTATTTATCAGCACAAATACAACACAAATATAAAAAAGCAACATTAAAAATAAAAATATGGTTTTCTGCCTGGATGGTCCTCTGTAATGAGCCGAAGGACAGAAAGGGGGAGTAGTGAGCTCCCTCCCATATTTGGGCATACCAGGGGTTGTAACACAAATACATACATACATACATACATACACACACACACACACACACACACACATACACTATATTGTCAAAAGTATTCGCTCATCTGCCTTTACTTGCATATGAACTTACTGTACGTGATATCCCATACCTAATCCATAGGGTTCAATATGACGTCAGTCCACCCTTTGCAGCTATAACAGTTTCAACTCTTCTGGGAAGGCTGTCCACAAGGTTTAGGAGTGTGTTTATGGGAATTTTTGACCATTCTTCCAGAAGCGCATTTGTGAGGTCACACGCTGATGTTGGATGAGTTTACATGGCCTACCACTTCGTGGCTGAGTTGCTGTCATTCCCAAACACTTCCACGTTATTATAATACAGCTGACAGTTGACTGTGGAATAGTTAGGAGCGAGGAAATTTAACGACTGGATTTGTTGCACAGGTGGCATCCTTTCACAGTTCCACGCTGGAATTCACTGAGCTCCTGAGAGCAACCCATTCTTTCACAAATGTTTGTAAAAACAGTCTGCATGCCTAGGTACTTGATTTTATACATCTGTGGCCATGGAAGTGATTGGAACACCTGATTCTGATTATTTGGATGGGTGAGCGAATACTTTTGGCAATATAGTGTATATATATGCTGGTCTTGTTGTAGTCGGGTCTTTTCCCGTGTAAGATTGAGATTGTCTTGGCAATGTTTCGGTGAGGTCTCACTCGCCATCCACAGGCTGCTGTTTTCGGCTTAAAGTGTGATCGGAGCTGCCATCTTTCTATAAATCATGGTGGGGTGTGTGGAGTGCTGGAGTTGCTTCAGTAAGTGGATTGATTGGCTGTGTGGTTGTATCATGATTGGTAGATTGGTGCTGATTGGTGCTGCTGTGTGTCCGTTGCTGTTTTGTGTTGCAATGGCCTGGATGGTGGGTGGGGCTCGTTTGTTGACTAGGGCTGGTTTCCAGATGTCATACATACATACATACATACATACATACATACATACATACATACATACATACAGGAAAGGCTGTTCACGGCCTTTCACACTGAGCAGGATACCAATTCTGGAGAGTACCTAAGAATAAACGTACCAGATTTCCAATCTCTTGGAAATAATCTTTGTGGAGAAAAAAATAGTACCAATCATTACTCACCAGCTCTCCGGTCCCACAGACATAAACCATGAGAGTGAAAATCTGGCAGCTGTCTCTCTCAATTTTTTGCATTATCTTTCTACTGTAGCTTTAGCACTGAGCTGTAATAGAATAGGAGAGTGGAATAAAAGTTATATTCTCCCCAACTCACTGGTCTGCCTAAGCACCTATCCGTTGTTTGGGGACAACTTTTAAATTTGGGATAACCACTCCAGAAAAGGTGTGCGTTATTCAGGTTGGTTTTGAGCATGAATTTAGTAAACTTTCACAATATCAGTGAGCACATGTTTAAAACTAACTCTTCAAATTACTTTTCATAACTCACCATGGATGGAGTGTCTCTCTGTGCAGTGGGAAAGCTCCTTTCCATCTCCTCTCCTCCTTAATTCTCCTCACCATGCTCTTCTCTGTGCCTGTAGTTTTTTCCAGTTATTGCACAGAGGTAGAGCTTTATTGAAACAGGTTGTAAACAGTTTTGTGTGAACACCAACTCCCAATTATCAATACTAATGGATGGAAAACCCTGCTTACTAAGTAGGGCTAGTGGAATTGAGTGGATAGTAATAACTGACACTTTTTAATACTGGAAAATAATGATAATTTTGTTTTGTTTTGAAAATTTTTGTACATGTTTCAGCAGTGGCTGTCTTTTGCTGATCCCAAAAAGTTACAGTTAATTATAGTTAGTTCTTGAATGAAGAAACTCTTGGGAATTGCAGTGCTATAGGCTTAATTCAAAGTGCTATCCTTATCTTAACAGAATAAAAATTGCAATCAAATCAACCATCCCAGCAAAAGTCAATGACAAACCATAATAATGTTATTAAGAAAACTCTACAACTTAGATGTCCTCACTGGGATTCTTTTAAAAATCCATTAAGCAATACTCTGGTTTTCACCTGAAAGTTTAGCAAAGCACACAACATTAAATAACTGTTGTTACATTGCTTATATGATTGGAAAATTGCAGTTATATTAACTGGACCAGTCTTGTATTTGGGCAAAGTAATTCTTCATGTTGAATTCAAACACTAAGACTGCACTCACAAGTTGTGAATTCCTTCATGGTCAATTGCACTAGTTTTTCCATAATCCCTTTTTTTAGAAAACTGCAACAGTGAAAATATTAATGTACTATTTTCTACCTTTGAAGTTATTTTCACTTCTTTTCTTTTTTCCTTGAATTGAAAATTATGGTATAGATGTCAAGGAAGGAGGGAAATCTAACTGTATCTTTATAATAAAGTTTCTGTATTACAATTTGTACTACACTTTTTATTGTTGAGATAAGGATTACACTTTGAATCAAGCTTACTATATTAAACATAATATAGGAATTATGAACAGAGGTGCAGTAACTTCATAAATTGCAAATAGAAAAAAACAATCTTAGTATTTCACATGACTTTCTTGTAATTCCAACAATGTTAAAAATTGCTTTCATTGTCATTAAATAATGACTACTTTAGGAGCTCAGAAAGTCACATAATAAAATCATCTCCATCAGCTTTTTCAGTCTACTTGACAAATATAAAAAGGACTTTGTTACACTGAACATTCTGGTATAGCAGTTCTAGTTAGATTTGGAGATCTTTTTACACATTCAGGACAAAGATGACCATTGTAAATTGTCAGTTTCCTTAAATGTCACCATTTGAGATAGGAAGCTACTATTGAGCAAATATGGCATTGGTATTTTTAAAAAATACTGATAAGGGAGAAATGACAAAGACTCATTTTGTCAACACGGCCTTGCATTTTTTTAAAAAAATGGAACATAGGCTATTTTAGCATGCCCCTCTACCCTCTTCAATCTGATGACCTTCCATTCCATTTTCACACTGACAAAGTTTTCCCTGATTTTTAACCATTTAATTCATGCAAACAGAGCACAATACTCTCAAAAATGGCCAGTGAACTTTTGCTCACAAACACTATTCTTTCCCATAATTCTGGGGGAAAAGAATACTGTTGTTATTTTCAAATTTATTTAGCATCATGGCTAAGACTTCCTAAAATATAATTTACTTACATTATCTAACTGATGTGGTAATGATAAATAGAATTCTCTGTCCGATAGAATAGAATAGAATAGAATAGAATAGAATAGAATAGAATAGAATGAACCTCGGAGGTCTTCTAGTCCAACACACACACACCCTGCTCAAGCAGGAGACCCTATACCATTTCAGACAAGTGGATATCCAATCTCTTTTAAAGGTTTGCAGTGATGGAGCACCTACAATTTCTGAAGGCAAGTTTTTCCACTGGTTAATTGTTCTCAGTGTTAGGAAGTTTCTCCTTAATTCCAGGTTGTTTCCTTGATTTGTTTCCAGTCATTGTTTCTCGTCTTGCCTTCTGGTGCTTTGAAAAATAGGTTGACCCCATCTTCTTTGTGGCAGCCCTTCACAAAGTAGAATACTGCTATCATGTCACCCCTAGTCCTTCTTTTCCCTAGACTAGTCAAACCCAAACCCTGCAACCATTCTTCATATGTTTTAATCTCCAGGCCTTTAACCATCTTAGTTGCTCTTTTCTCCACTTTTTCCAAAGTCTCAACATCTTTTTTGTAGCGTGGTGATCAAAACTAGATACAGTATTCCAGGTGTGGCCTTACTAAGGTTTTATACAGTAATACTAATATTCACATGAATACTTCATATGAATACTTCACATTTCGTCTGCTAAAGTATCAAATATTTGATGACACAGCTTCACTCTGCAAACTTGGATCCTACATTAATTTACTCTGATATTTGTCCCCAAGACAATTATTACTTGCTGCCTAACCTGTGATAAGGACCGATCGATAGGAAAAATATATACATTGAATTTGTGAATATTGACATTATTTTAATATTACTTGTTTTCATTTTATAAATTAAATAGGTCATATAGCAAAAACAAACCAGCATAATGCATACTGTCATTGATATTTATTTATTGCATTATATTACATTGTGTTCCATTTATAGCCCTTCACAATCCAAATCATCTCTTGGTAATATCTTAACTTATAAATCCTCCCCCCCCCCCCCGCACCCTGGTATTTTGATTCCAGGTGACTACAAATGCAAACTGAAGTACAAGTAATCCTTGACTTATGACCACAATGAGCCCAAAATTTCCGTTGCCAAGTGAGACATTTGTTAAGTGATTTTGTCCCATTTTACAACCTTTCTTGTCACAGTTGTTAAGTGAATCATGCAGTTGTTAAATTAGTAACATGGTTGTTAAGTGAATTTGGCTTCCCTATTACTTTTACTTGTCAGAAGATCACAAAAGGTGATCACATGATCTTGGGGCACTGCAACCATCATAAATTGCCAAGTATCTGAATTTTGATCATGTACTGTAACCATGGGACTTCTGCAATGTAAATGTGAAAAATGGTCAAAAGTCACTTTTTTTTAGCACTGTTGTAATTTTAAATGGTCAGTAAAGGAACTGTTGTAAGTCAAGGACTAGCTGTATTTACTTAGAGTATTTTATTTTCATGAATATGTATGTGCACATTTGTGTCTCTGTGTGTGTGTGTTTTAGGATTTATAATCTATCTTGTTTAGAAAGGAAATGACTTTTGCTGTATCATACTGGCTTTTCATAATAAAGGTATTACGCTTGAGAGAGGAGGGTACAAACAGAAACTCCCACCACATTCCTTTTAATATATTCCTTTTATTAAGTATTCAGCTTAAATAAGATCTACTGAGGTGATCTCTCATGAACAACGACTTAGTTAACAACAACTAGCTATGAGAACAAAGACAATGAACTTCGGTTTGACAGCTATTTATATGCAGCTGTCAAACCGGCAACCAATTAGAAGGACGCCAGCTCCTGCTGACGACGCCTGCACGATTCAGCCAATCCTGTCAACCGCCAGTGATGATTGACACCTTGCAGTTGCCATGTTTCAGACACAACACTTTTCTCCATGATCTTCTTCAGATCTCTTGGTTTCCACAGCCATTTAGCGCAACCCTTCCTGGGTTCTTCCTGTTCATGTGGTTCTTCCTCCAAGGTGTCACTGGAGAATCAATGTAGCCCTTGGACTGGAAAAGTTGTGTTGTAGTTTTATATTATACACACATACACACACACACACACACACACACACACACACACACTAAGCTACTGCATAAAAAGTATGTTATTCTTTTACAAAAGACAACACATCCATTCTTTAATGTCAGGCATGTTTCACAATATTACATTTGTCTCCAGGTTTTTCCTTAACTAAACTTTTATGAGAGTTCTTTCTTTTTCTTTGTTTTATTTTCCCATATAAGATTTTATAACTTCATTACCCTTGCTGATTAACATTTTTATGAGTTAAATTGGAAGCAGCTAATAAGAACCAATAAATGATTATTATAATGGAAGCAAAGTACCGTGTTAATGTCTCTAATGACACTTTTGATAAAGGACAGATATTATAATGTGATGAGTTATAAAAGTCACATACCAACCAAGGATACCTAAGTGCTTCAGCAGGGAGAGGAAAAGAAAGTCATCATTAAGAGTTTATCATCATTAGCATTTCCTGGGTAAAAAGCCTAGAAAAGTTATACTTGGGTATATTATAATACCATGTGAATTCCCTCTGCCCCCGGTCGCCCTTTATTTTTGGATTGCAACTGATATATGTATGTGCTTAAGGTATAGAGGACACTGGACTTTTTCAATATTTATTCTGTCATTTTATGTATCTTAACGGCTGGTATGGGTTGTTGTTGTTTTTTTATAACATAGCTACTTTGGTTCAATATGCTTTGGTATAAATGTTGGATACATAAAAAAAAAACCTAGGAAGCTATTTATTAAAGAGGATCAGATACATAAGAAACCATTTATTATAAGTATGTTTTTATCTTTAAAGTAGTGGTGCAAACCTCTTTAAAATAAATGTGTATATGTTTAAGCTTCACTAATAATAGCTGCAGAGAAGCAGATTAAAAAACAATGAATTGTTTAAGCTATTTTGAATTAAGCACCAGATGTAGCAAAGACTTTATTATTCTTAATAACTGGTTTAGACCAAGGTAGCGTTTCAAAACAAAAGCAAAAGTGTTGTTTATTTAGCACCTATGAACATTATTCAGCATCACTCAGATCACAGTTTATAGTCAAATGTGTGAATTACTGAAAGTGGTATCATAGTTGAATTTGGATGCCCATTTTGTATTTACCTTTCTGTTTCTATTTTATATGAGATAGGAGCTTTTTCATACATTAATAATTTATCAGAAAAATAGTAGCATCATGGATCTATCCACAAATTTGCACATACATCTTTATGTTGAATGTAAAGCATGTAAGTCTGCTGGAGAGAAGTATTTATGCATACAACTCTTGTCAAAATATTGCACCCCATGGTTCTATAGTATTTGCCACTTGTGTATGCAGTCATTATAGGTCTTGTCTTTCTTCTGTAGTAAGGCTTGGAGCAAATAGAGATGTTTAGGTAGCATCATTTTGCTCCACTGATTACCTATATCCTTGAGGGAAAAGTTGAAAGACAGGGATATGCAACACTTCAGAAAATTCTGTGTGCAATTTTCAGACATCCTCAAGGCCCTCCTAGGTAATGTGTGTATTAGTCAAAATACAACAATTTATAGAATACAAATTTTGGAAAAGTTTAGAAAATGGCGCCTTGGAAGTTGGAGAAATGCAGTATGAGCTTCCAAAGCCATCTGAGCCTCCAATTACTAAAATAATCATAGTAGGAGACTCAAAATAATTATAGACTTATATCTAGTCATCAAGGACAACACAAGCCTAATATAAGCCTAATCACATCAAATGGGAAAAGACTTCATGGTATTCGAAGCACAATATCTAGACTCAGTCACAGCTTTGTTTCATACAGTATTAACCTAGTGTGTGAGGTGTGTGTGTGTGTGTGTGTGTGTGTATGCAGCCTTGGTGTATTCGGGTCTTTTTCCATGTAAGATTGAGAGTATCTTGGCAACGTTTTGACAAGGTCCCATTCGCCATCTTTAGGCTGGTGTCTTCGGCTTCGTGCTTGTGTGAGCAAAGTGTGATCGGAGCTGCCGTCTTTCTATAAATATTGGTGGGGGTGTGTGGAGTGCTGCCTTTGTTGCTGTAAGCGGATTGGTTGGCTGTGTTGTAACATCTTGATAAGTTAATGGAGTTGATGTTTGTAGATTAGTCGGCTGTTTCATAACATCCTGTGTGGCTGAGGTACTGGCTGTGTGCCTATTGTTCTTTTGTGTTCTAACAACCTGGGTAATGGGCTGTGTGATGACATCCCGAGCTCTATTGTAGTGATATCCTGAGTCCTGTGCTGCAACCTCCTGGGGGTTTGTTTGCATTATAACATCCTGAGCCTTTGCATCTATATTCATAGATTTTCACTGGTGTAGGTATGCTGGTCTTGTTGTATTCTGGTCTTTTCCCATGTAAGATTGAGATTGTCTTGGCAACATTTCAGCGAGGTCTCACTCGCCATTTTCAGGCTGGGTTTTGGACTTAAAGCATGGTCGGAGCTGCGGTCTTTCTATAAATCTTGGTGTGTGTGTATGGAGTGCTGGCTTTGTTTCAGTAAGTGGAGTGATTGGTTGTGTGGTTGTATCATGATTAGTAGATTGGTGCTGATTGGTGCTGGCTGTGTGTCCGTTGTTGTTTCATGTTGTAACGGCCTGGGTGGTAAGTGGGGGTCATTTGTTGACTAGGGCTGGTTTCCAGGTGTCTGGTAGGCGGGAGGTATCATCATGTTTATTCATGTTGTGGGAGTGTTTCTCTATTTCTATAGCTTCCATAATTATTCTCTTGTTGAAGTGTTCAGTTTTGACCATTAACCTGGTTCCTTCAAAATTAATTTCATGTCCTGTAGCTTTAAGGTGTTGGAAAAGGGAGGAAGTTTTTTCTTTTTTCTTTTTTGTTACTGCCTTCTTATGTTCTGTGATGCGTGCATTTATTTTCCTATCAGTTTGTCCAATGTATGTGGCTGGACAGATTTTGCATGGTATTTCATAGACTCCTTGGTTTTCTATCTGGATCTTGTCTTTGGGGTTTCTTAAGATGTTGGCTATTTTTTGGTCAGTGCTGAAGGCTGTCTTGATATTGTGTTTGTGGAGAATTTTGCTGATTTTATTTGTGGTGCCTTTGATGTAAGGGAGGAGGGCGATGCCGTTATCCTGTTCTGTGTCTCGTTTTTTGGGGGGAGTCTCCCTTTGGATTAGGTTGGTAATTGTTTTTCTTTGGAATCTGTTGGAGATTAATACGCTTCTGAGAGTGTGTAATTCAGTTTTCAGGTGGTCTTTGTCGGCTAGGCATTTGGCACAGATCAACTGTGTAGCCAAGAGCCTCATCTCCAGAACCAACGTCTATCTAAAGATCACCCAGGCCCATTAAGAATGTAAGATGGTTTACAACTTAAAAAGAGTCATAGAATGGCAATAGTCTATCACATATAGCCTAGCTATATTATATAATTCTTATAACCTACATTGTTAATACAGCCTCTTTAATTATCACTTTCTGTCATTAATAGCTCTTATCCAGATTGGATCCTTTGCTCCCTCTTCCATAGTACTCTTTACTTCTTGAATCAGATACTTTTTGTCCATGGACAGTTGTCTTCTCATTCAAGACCTCCTACATCTATACTGCCTCCTAATCCCTTTTTCTTTATTGTCTATCTTCATTCAGTTCTCCTAAATACTGCACAATTTGCTGTCTTCAACATGTCCAATTCCCAGTGACCCAATTTCATTCACTTCCCATATTCTCTTCTCTTTCACTCCATGAGAGAACTTGTCATTTTGAGAATAATTTCTTGTTCTCCCTGAGTTTCTTTGAGGTCATTTGATTCAGCTCTTTGCACTTCTGACTGCCAAACCTCTATTTATAGCTACATTTAGGAAGGAGCAATATTAATTATATATGAATGGCAAATGTCCTTTGGTATTGATTTTTTATGCACACTGGAGACAAGAAATTTAACTCGTGTATTCACATATTATGTAGGGTCTATACATTGTATCAGCAGCATTAGTTCCCATTGACCTAGAATTTGGAAAAAAAAATCAATGAGCAGCTGCTGTACTTCCTCTTTTTTAGACAACACTCCTGACAGTCAGCCAGGTGATGGTTTTTTTTTTTTTTAAGTGAACTAGTTAGGCTTTGAAATCAGAAAAAAATGTTCTCAATTTCTGGCAAAGTTATTGCAAAGTGTCCTTCTTCACTAAGTATAATGAAACAAGCATTCTTATTTTCAGGGGATTTCAGGTGAAAAATGAGTGGAATAAAAGCTAAGACTAATGTCCAAAGAAAACATTAAAAAAAGAAATACAAAATTTGTTGTCAGCAAATAATAATAGAATAGAATACAATAGAATAGAAAAGAAAAGAATAGAATAACAGAGTTGGAAGGGATCTTGGAGGTCTTCTAGTCCAACCCCCTGCTTAAGCAGGAAACTCTACACCACTTCAGACAAATGCTTATCCAACATCTTCTTAATAACTTCCAGTGTTGGAGCATTCACAACTTCTGGAGGCAAGTTGTTCCACTCATTAATTGTTCTAACTATCATGAAATTTCTCCTTAGTTCTAAGTTGCGTCTCTCTTTGATTAGTTTCCACCCATTGCTTTTTGTCTTGCCTTCTGGTGCTTTGAAAAATTGGTTGACCCCCTCTTCTTTGTGGCAGCCCTTCACAAAATAGAATACTGCTATCATGTCACTCTAGTCAGGGGTGGGTTCCTGCCAGTTCTAACCTCTTCTATAGAGGTTAGATATCAGAACACTGCTATCATGTCTCCCCTAGTCCTTCTTTTCATTAAACTAGACATACCCATTTCCTGCAACTTTTCTTCATATATTTTAGCCTCCAGTATCCTAATCATCTTTATTGCTCTTCTCTGCACTCTTTCTAAAGTCTCAACATCTTTTTAATAGCAAATAACATGTATGCTGCTTGTGACCCACCACTACCTGAGTTAGAGGAATTCATTATCTGCCTGTAGGCAGACTACAAAATATATGGTTTCACAGAAAAAGCAGGCAAATGTCTCCGAAATGTTGAAATTATTTTGTTATCTGTAAATAATTGAACTGATTTCTTTGATGTGAACCAGAATCTCCAGGTTTTCAAATGCTCAGTTACTTTGGTATTTATTATTTAATTCAACCAAACAATAGTGTAGAAAGACATATTTTGGGATGAAATGAAATATATCTGGATTTACTTTGTCAGTGAAAATGTTACACAAATTAGCAGACATTCCTACTGTACAATAGTTGCATGTGATGTTGAAAAGATCCTACTCAAAAGATCCTACTCCTTTCGGGAGAGGGGGCGGTATATAAACGCTAATAATAAATAAATAAATAAAATAAATTAATCAAACAATATCATATAGTCTATGATTATGTGTCATACTCTTGGTTTTTACTGAAAATTAATACATGTAATTAGAAATCTTTCCCAATATTTAATTTTTTAAAAAGGAGATGTCTACATGAATAAAATGTGTGATAGATGTTGAAATGAATATGTAAGGATAAGATAGGAATTCTAAACTCGGTTCTTAGCAAGTGTTTAGGGTGACCCGCTCCTTACTTAACCAAGGAACTGGGGAAGACCCCTTGCAGGGTAGGGCTGAAGTATTTGTTCAGTATCTGCAGGATAAAATCGCTCAGATCCGGACAGGCTTGGACTCTGACTGGGTAGATTCGGGCGAGCCGACGGGGATGAATCTTGAGGAGACAATCTGGGATGAGTTTGACCCTGTGACCCCCGAAGGCATGGACAGGATTATGGGGAGACTCAGTGCTGCCATTTGTGTGCTGGACCCGTGTCCCTCTTGGTTAGTTTCGGCTTCCCGGGAGGTGACACGAGGCTGGCTCCAGGCGATTACCAACGCTTCATTGAGAGAGGGGTTCTTTCCCACCACCTTGAAGGAGGCGGTGGTGAGGCCCCTCCTTAAGAAGCCTTCCCTGGACCCAGCTTCTTTAGCCAACTATCGTCCGGTCTCCAACCTTCGCTTTGTAGCAAAGGTTGTCAAGAGTGTGGTAGCACGTCAGCTTCCCCAGCACCTGGATGAAGCTGTCTACCTGGATCCGTTTCAGTCGGGTTTCAAGCTCGGGTACAGCACGGAGATGGCATTGGTTGCCTTGGTCGATGATCTCTGGCGGGCCCGGGACAGGGGCTGTTCCTCTGTCCTGGTCCTATTAGACCTCTCGGTGGCTTTCGATACCATCGACCATGGTATCCTACTGCGATGACTCGGGGGGTTGGGAGGGGGGCACCGTTTTACGGTGGTTCACCTCCTACCTGTTGGATTGGTTGCAGTTTGTGTTGACTGGAGGGCAGAGATCGACCCCCAGGTGCATCACTTGTGGGGTGCCCCAGGGGTCGGTTCTCTCACCCCTCCTGTTCAACATATATATGAAACCGCTGGGCGAGATCATCCGTGGTTTTGGGGTACGGTATCATCAATATGCTGGTGATACCCAACTTTTCATCTCTATCCCTAATCACCCAAATGATGCCCTCGACGTGATGTCCTGATGCCTGGAGGCTGTGCGGATCTGGATGGGGAGGAACAGGCTCCAGCTCAATCCCTCCAAGACTGAGTGGCTGTGGTTTCCGTCATCCCGATTTGTACACCTTGTTCCATCTTTGGTGATGGGGGAGAGATTTTAGCCCCCTCAGAGAAGGCTTGCAATCTGGGAGTCCTCCTGGATACGCGGCTTAGTTTAGAAGAACACCTGACGGCCGTGACCAGGGGGGGGCTTTTACCAGGTTCGCCTGGTACGTCAGTTGCGCCCCTTCCTGGATCGGGATGCTCTGTGCACAGTCACTCATGCCCTCGTCCTTTCTCGCCTGGACTACGGCAATGCTCTCTACATGGGGCTGCCCTTGAAAAGCACCCGCAGGCTTCAGCTGGTCCAGAATGCAGCCGCGCGGGTTGTCATGGGGGTACCTAGGTGCTCCCATGTTACACCCCTTTTAGGCGGCCTGCACTGGTTGCCGGTTGTTTTCCGGGTGCGATTCAAGGTATTAATTATGACCTTTAAAGCGCTCCATGGCTTAGGCCAAGGGTACCTGCGAGACCACCTACTGCCACCAGTAGCCTCCCACCGTACAGTACGATCCCACAGAGTTGGCCTCCTCAGGGTGCCATCAGCCAGACAGTGTCGCCTGGTGACCCCCAGGGGGAGAGCCTTCTCTGTGGGAGAGCCTTCCCTCTGGAATGAGCTGCCCCTGGAGCTTCGCATAATCCCTGACCTCCGGTCCTGGCCTGTTAATTTTAACTTATTTTTTAAATGTATTGTTCTATAAATTCGATTTGTTTTTTTGGATATATATTTAATTTCTTTTTAACTTTTCGGGATGTGTGTTTTTTAATGTTGTACGCTGCCCTGAGTCCTTTGTGAGAAGGGCAGCATATAAATCCAATAAAAACAAACAAACAAACAAAGCTGATGACCTCTTTCTATCGGTTCCACAATAGAAAGTGTCCTCACATAGTGCATTAAGTATGATATGCTGGTTTAACAGCTGCAGCCAGGAAGACACTACAGAGTGATCAATTCAGTACAAGAAAACATTGGTTGCCCTCTTGCACCACTGATTGACATCACCAGGTCTCGCTGCTTTAGCAGAGTAAGGAAAATACTCGGAGGTGATTCACACCCTGGTCAGTGTCTCTTCCCACTTCTACCATCGGGCAGAAGACATCAAAGCATAGCCAGCCAAACAAATAGGTTTTAAAATAGTTTCTTTTCTTGGGATGTCAGACTCTTAAACACAATCACTCCATGCACACGCGAAAACGTATGACTACCATATTTTTGAAGTATAAGACACAGCTTTTTCCCTCAAAAAAGAGGCTGAAAATCTGAATACAGCATTTTTTGCCTCCTGAAACCCTGCCCCCTTCACCAAAATGGCCATGCATAGCCTTTAGGAGGCTTTCAGAGTGCTCCTAGGTGCTGGGGAGGGCAGAAATGAGCAAAAAACAGCATTTTTTTTGCTTAATTCTGCCCCCCCAACCCCCAGGAGCGCTTTATAAGCTTTCTAAAGGCTATCCATGCCCTTTTTTTGTCAAAAAACAAGCCCATTTTTGCAAACAATGGGACATTTTTGCTCATTTTTGGCAAAAAGCAAAACAAAACCCAGGAGCACTCTACAAGCCTCCTAAGTGCTATTCATGCCCTTTTTTTAAAAAAAATGGGCCCATTTTCGTGAAAAATGGGCTGTTTTTTCGGAGGTTTGCAGAGTGCAAACACTTTTTTTTATTTGCCTCTTCAAAACCTTGGTGCATCTTATATTCTGGTGTGTCTTATACTCTGAAAAATACAGTAGTTTTTTCTTTTTTCTCCCCCCCCCCCTAATTACTTTCATTGGGATTATTCTTTATACAATTTATGTTGTTTGTTTTATTGTCATGAATTGCACCAGTGGGCTAAAACCAATTTCGTTGTGTTTATTATGTACAATGACAATAAAGGCTATGCTATACTATTTGTGCATTGAAGACCCATAGCCTTTCATGTGATTCTCCTTGCAGGTAGGCCCCTCCACTTCCACATCACTTATGCACCATGCTCAACATTAACATAACCTCCTTCACCAGTATTAATTTAATTGTTTATGTATGTATTTTAGAATGTATTTCAGTGACTGTACACCGCCCCGAGTCCTCTCCGGGAGAGGGGGCGGTCTATAAGTGTGAATAATAAATAAATAAATAAATAACATATAATTATTCATTTAAGATAATTTATATGGTCACCCAACTCACTCTCAGTGACTTTGGGAAGTTTACCAATATAAAATCAATAAAAATAATAATAACCCCCAACCCACTTCCTGGTAACATCAATTAAATCACCTATTTGATGGCTCCAGCTTGCTCTGGAGCAGGTACGGATCCCGATGCAAGTGGTACGGTGCAACGGGGAGCGGTGTCCACCACATGAATGCGCACATGCATCCTTACCTCCTGTGATGCTCCATGACGCCTCCGCAATGCTCCAGCTTTTCGGCAAAACATCATGCAGGCACCGTACGTTCGGTGCACAGAAGTGCCAAAGAGCTCAAATACAGGTAAGGAGGGCGGGTGAGCGCTCTGGAGCACCATACCAGAATGGTACCCAGTGTTCCCGGCAGGCACCTGGTACCACCTGCAACCCATCACTGCTTTGGAGTCTCCAGGTCTGTTGAACAAACCAGGTCTTCAAAGGGGAGGGGCAATCTTATCTATGTAGGGATGATGTTCCTCAGGGAAGGTGCCACCATGGAGAAGGACTTTCTTCCTGGTCCCATTCGATGGACCTTCTTGGGAGAAGAGATGCCCAGCAGTCCCTGCCTCCCCACTCTGGTGGTCAGGTAGACCAGAAATAGATGATCCATTCAAATAGCTTCATCCCATGCCATGAAGGTGACAAACAGCTCTTTGAATTGGACCCAGAAGCAAATCAGCAGTCGATTCAGCTCCCGAAGAAAGATGATACACGTGTGATTCTAGGACTGCACAAAGCCCTGTAGGTCACTGCATTTTGAACCAATTGAAGCCTCTGGATACTTTTCAAATTCATTGTTATGATCCATAGCACTAGCCTTTATCTCCTCTAACCACAAACCACTTTTAAGTGGTTGCACTTTTAAGTACAAGGACAGGAAACAATTTACTTGGCCTCTTATAGATGCAGCTCAGTTACAAGGCCATCCCATGAGAAACAGAAGCCCATTGATTCTAGAACAGTTTGGAGAGGGCAACTGAGTAATTTCTCTGAAAGGAGAGAATGATTGTACATTTGAAAAGTGATCTATGTCAGGTGAGATGACCTATTTAAATATAACCTTTTAAATCAGGAAAGTTAGTAATTTAATGAGCTCCAGAGTGTTTCTTAAACAGTGATCCTTCAAGAGTGAAGAAAAGTTGCCAATCGAAATTTTATCCCTCTGAATTTAAATATATGGATTTGAAGGTGTTTTGATGAGTGCAACATAGCTAATAAAAAAGACGATCTCTAACTGGAGCAATGACTGAATGAAAACATATTGAGGTAATCTATCCATGCACTAAATGTTGAAATGACATTTATTTGTGGTACATTAAATGGATCTATGGACATGGATATGGTGATTAAGGTAGAAGGAAACAAATATTTAAGGTTTATTATTTTATTAAGCTCTGGGGGGAGATATAGAGAGAGCAGCAGCTGTCTTTCAAGCTAAAGAAATATAATGTGGGCCTTATGCCAATGTGTTTTTCATTCTTAAACAAAATATTCTTGGTAGCCTACTGTCTCTTCTTGTTGAATCTGCAAGCAATAAACTCCAAAGTACAGAGTGTGCTATGATTTTTAAATAAAATGCATGTTCAGACATTACCTAGCTTTCCTTACAGTCACCAGTGAGACGTTACCATTTTATATGGAATGGCTACAAGCCCCCATTGAATTGCACACATAATATTTTGCAAAATCGGGAGGACAGAATAGAATGACTGAAATATCACTTTCACTGGACAGGTTTAAACATGAATGAAATTATTTCTGGGGCTTCATTTTATTTATTCATACATTTATTTTTGCTGTTGTAGTCAGTAGTTCTTGATCGTTTATTGCTGGTGTCATGTTTAATCAGAAAATAAGTATTAAAGTTCAAGATGAGCATTTAAGTTTCTACCAATCAGGAATTAAGGTTATACTGCTTAAGCGTGCTTTTCATATGGAGTAAGAACAGAAAGTATTTTGCTGGTAGAAAGAAATGAAAGTACAAGGGCAATGCAAGTTAATGCTTGCATTGTTTCAGTAATAACGTTGACGTTGAAGTCTCACTGCTTGTCAGGCATTTTTAGAGGTAATTGCAGCATATAATTATAATTCCCTGTTTAGGGAAGACTGACTATCAAGGATAGGATGTGTTTATAAGATCAGGTGAAAATTACGTGGAAAAAAGACTAGTCTAGCCATTGTGCCATACTTAATCAGCTCTCAGGTGCACTCCATAATCAATGCAGCATGGCGATAGACTCAGTAAGAACAGCCAAGGGTAAGAGCTCATGAGAACTAATAGAACACTGGGCTACATACAAGTGACTAAAACAATCAGAAGTGACATAAGTTCCATTAGCCTAATATAATCAGAGAAATATTTGGCCATCAATATTTATTTCATTTATTTATTTAGCTTACTTACATAGCCATTCATCTCACAACATATGACTCTAGGCTGTGTACAAAAAAATTCCACAGCAATCTAAATACACATGTTGAACATGTGCCACTAAGGGCATGCATAACGGTCCTCATAGCTGCATTTTGCACCCGTTGAAGCTTCTGGATGTTCTTCAACGGTATGTGAAGCACATTACAGCAATCCATTCTAGATGCAACCAGGGTGTAAGTGGCTAAATAGAGCCTCGTGGTACAGAAGGGGCACAACTAATTTACAACATATACCACAACATACAAGTGAAACCTCTAAGCTGTCATGAAGCTTACCAAATACCAGTTAGAATCCTTCCAACGCTCACAATTTTCTTTTTTTAAAAATCCCACTTTTTATCACTTTTCTGGTTTTATCTTATAAAACTATCAATACTGGCAGATAATGAGGTATAAATTAAATTGCTACCTTTGTGGCCCCTAATTTCACATTTTCACCTGATGAAAGCTAAGTGAAAGACAAAGAATAGCGATTTTTCCTGCTTTTTAACATTCATCCTGTTAATGAAGAATTAGATTTTGACATAATGAATAACGATAATGCAAAAAACAAACAAACCGATAAACCAGAATTACAGTAGTTGAACTCAATGTTTCCAGTGAAGGAAACATTCCATGTCTAGATAACATTTCACCTGATTTCTGTCTACTTGACTTCAGTTTTACTGAAAGATATAGACAGAGGGGTTTTCTCTGAAACATAGAACTGAACTAGATAAATTTGAAAGTAGGAAAGTACAGATACAAAAGCTATGCATGTGTATTTTTAAAAAAAGACTAAAATAGGAGAACAGGAGGCAATCCCAAGACTATGGGGTTGATTAAAAAGATGAAACACATTTCTGAAAATAGGCAGTGGAAAATTGTTTCCATAGGCTGTAGGATCTAAAAGGAGAATAACAAGCTTCAACTGAACCCTAGTAAGATTGAATGGCTTTGGGTATATGGAACTTCAGGATCTGGGACTTTAGCATCTTTAGTTCTGGATGGAGTTGCACTGCCTCAGACAGACTTGGTGTGCAAGCTGGGGGTCTTCTTGGAGTTGTGATGCCTGTCCAAAGAGTAGGTGGCATTTGTGGCTAGAAGAGTCTTTGTCCAACTTCATGTTGTTTGCCCTTTCCTTGATTGGGAGTCCCTTTATTTTGCCATTCAAGTCATGGTCATCTCATACTTGGACTACTGCAATACACTCTACATTGGGACTATCCTTGAAGGGTATTAGGAAGTGAGAGGTTGGAGAGAACAGCTTGTGGAGGCACTTTTGGGGGCCCTTAGAGTGGCTCATGTTACACCACTATTACGTGAGCTGCATTGGTTGCCAGTTTGCTTCTGATTCCAATTCAAGTTATGAGTTATCACATTTAAAGCCTTTCATGCTATGGGTCCAAGTTGTCTGAAGAATCTTCTCACCTCAATGAGATTAACCCACCTCACACCCACTGGTAGAAGGGGCACGATGCAGAACTGTTAATCAAGGAATTCCAGCTGGCAGGGTCAAGGAGAAGAATATTTTCTGCCATGGCTCGCATTCTTTGAAACATTATGCCAAAGTGATACACCCATCCTTTTGGCCTTCAGAAAAGTCCTGAAGACTTGGCTCATGTCATTCCGAAGGGGGTTAATGGACTAAGATAAAAACCCACTTCTTCCCTTCCAGCTTTCTTAATTTTAACACAATTTTAGCATTAATGTTTATTGCTTTATTGTTTTCAATGTTTTATTTTGTTGATTATAAGCCATCATTGTCATCAGTTCATGGGAAACTTTTATTTATTTATTTTGACCAAAAATGTATATTGAAGAAAACTCTCCTGAGTTATAAGTAATGTTTATAAAATTAACCTGTCTTTTCAGCATTGAATAGGGGGTACGGAGTAGTATACAGTATGTTGAACTTCAGCACTAGTAATTGGGAGAAATATGTACTTCTGACATTATATAATGAAACTTTCATAGTAATATATTTTACCTCGTATTTTGCATAACTTGAAATGTGTATGAACAATTGCAGTGCTAGAAAAGCAATGTCTTTAAGAATGTCTCTTTAGAATATGTCTGTTCTAAGAATCTCCTTTCATCCAACTATATATTTAAAATTCAATTCTCTTTTGCTAGCAGCCATCTGCTGCAGTTAATTATATGCAAAGAAAAATGAACCTGAAAATTATATGTCAGTTGATGAAAATGTCTACTTGCTTGAAAATATAGCCACTGTATTAAATTTGAATGGACAAGTGATCATCATCCATGTCTAAGAAAGATAGCTAAACTCATTTGGATGAATGTCATCCTATCCAGACTGCAATGTATTTATATATAATATTGACAAATTGTTTCTTCAATTTTCTCAAAGTTTGAAAAAAACCTTGTTGTTGTATTATTACATACTTTTTTCATTAAACATGAAACTCAGCCAACTGAACATTCAAAAATGCATTACAAATACCAGTGACTGGTGCTAATGGTTGATACGGTTTGCTGCAGCGTCCTAGGTATCAACCAAGTACCTTCTTAAAACATAAGATGTTCCGAGTAGCGCAGTTTTTTGGAGTTCCGCTGGTGTGATTACAGGAAGCTGCAATTTGTTGATGTATCTTGTAAAATTCTTGGACATGGTGCCAAGTGCTCCGATGACAATGGGTATCACTGTTACATGCTTCATCCATAGCTGTGTAGTTTCGATGGCCAGGTTGCAATATTTCATTAATTTTTCTAGTTCTTTTTCTTTGACTCTGGCATCTCCACGAACAGCGATATCAATAAACTGTACACTTCGGCCCTCTACAACTGTGATATCTGGCGTGTTGTGCTCCAAATGAATAATAATAATAATAATAATAATAATAATAATAATAATAATAATAATAATAATAATAATAGGTTAATCTTTGGTGAGATTCACAGCCTTGGGGGCTGGTTGGTAACTCAACAGCTCGAGTCCTAACCAAGGACCTAGGAACTGTTAAGGTAATGTTGGAGGATATAAGCTGTTCCAAGTAGGGTGGTTTTTAAATATTTTTTTAATTTTTGTTTATTTATTTATTATATTATATTTTATTTATTATTTATATTTTATTTATATTTTATTTATATTTTATTTATATTATTATTATTATTATTATTATTATTATTATTATTATTATTATTATTATTATTATCAACCAATATCTTAAAAACCAAACATGAATAAGTCAACACCTTTTCTGTGTATGACTGCATCAGTGACGTGCAGTGAGGTTTATACCTGGTGAGGCAGCAATTTTTTTAGACTTGTGAACTTCAACTCCCAGAATTCCACAATCAGGCATGCTCAGTTGCGACCTGCCGCCCTCCGCCCTGGGATTCAGCCACGGCACCGCCTTCTAGAGCTGCGCAGAATCCGGGGCGCACTTGTCGGGCGAGGGCAGTGCAGATGGGGAGCAGACAGAGCGGAGGAAGCCTCTCCCCCCCCTCGAGTCTAGGGCAGCGAGTCATTCGATAGGAAACTTGCCTCTTGGAAGGAATGACTCGGCTTGGCTCCTGCTTTGTCTCTCCTGCCTCTTCGCTTCTCCGTTCGGTCGTTGGGCGGCAGATTGAAAGTGGGAGCCAAGCTGGGTCATTCCTCCCAAAAGGCAAGTTTCCCATCGAATGACTTGCTGCCCTGATGATGAGAGGTTAGGCTGTGCCTCACTTGCCTCACCTGAGTGCACGTCACTGGACTGCATATATTCCACTAAACTGGATATTCCACTTTAGATTGCTGCTACTTTAACTCTTCCCACCCTTCAAACTAAGAAATGAACATTTTTTATGGCCAGATTTTCCATTAAACGAAAGGAATGATTAAAAGCCAATACAGTTTTGAACAAAACAAAACAAAATTTGTTATAGTCATAATGTTACACTTGCTAAAACAAATCAAATTGTGAGTATATGTACTCAAACAATGTGCCATTGAGATATTCTAGATAATATGTCTGATAATAAGCCTGGTTTTTTCCATTACTCCATTTGGGAGAGGTGTAATTTTCAACAAATTAAATTGCATCATGAGGAATAGGGCGTGTAAAATATATAGTGAACTATTGTAGGTTTATTGCAGAATTGAGAGGTCTCCTGGCTATAATTTTCCCATGTCCCAATGAGACTGTTATCTCTAAATAAAATACTTAATCGAGATGACATAGGGGTCTTGCAATAGTTTTATTTTTCTGCTTATCTTCCAAAGGCCATGAGATCACATTCCAGCTGTTCAGTATAACAGACTTTGACAAGCTGGTGTGTTGGCAGCAGACCCTTAGAAGCTGAAGACGAAAACAAGAGGGTGAAAATCAGTGTGAAAAGGAAAAATCAGTGTTGCAAAACAACCCTTTGCATTGACTTTTTTTTACCTCTATTCTTACAAATACTAGTGCAGTACTTCATTTTCAAAAGGAAAAAAAAGTGCTTCTGGGCACATGAAATAAAAATATAACCTCTGACTTCAAATCCAAAGCATATTTTGGGCTTTGAATTCGAAGTGCTACCCAGTGCTAACAAATGCAACAATCAGTAGTTTTGAAATTATTCCTTTACATATTAACCATGAAGTAGGTAGAATAATCACAAATAAACAGGGAGGCTCCAGAGTTGTGATACAATTACAAATTGTTTAACTTTCCATTTGAATTTATTAGCCACCCAGCTCCAAAGTACTCAGAGTACACAACTAGAAAATCTATAAAAACAGATAAAACATCAACCCAACCCAAAGCCCAGACTAAAATGATGTAATAAACAATACAAATTAAAGAAAACAAGGGCCTAGGAAATGTAATAATACACAGATAAATCAACTCCAGGTCTGGGACCAAAGCCAGATTTAGAGACTTTTCTGAAACCTTGGGACAGAAGGTAAAGTTCTTATCTCTGTGAGGATGCTTTTTGAAGAGGGTGTGAACCGAAACAGAGATGGCACACTTCCTCTGTCCCACAAGATGACAACATTAATAGAGGGGACCTGGAGCACACCCATTGTGCCAGAACATACAGAGTAGACAGAAATAATTGGCATGAGAAAAGGTTTCATTGTTTCACACAAATGCCTCCTCTGCAGTGATAAAATCATGTACAGCATTGTAAAATTGCATACATTGTGACATCTCTATTTGCAGTTAATTAGTGTTTCCTTATGTACTGTAGTTATTTCTAAAATCAAGCCATTTTTTTCTTCCACATTTTTAGAGCAAGGATATCCAAAGTTCTTTTACCTTAGTCATTTTCTAAATCCATTTGTTTTATGTCAGCCAAGGAAGAAATTAAAGGTTAGATTTATTCAGATTTTCCATCCAATTGATCCTCTTTCTTTGGACTTTACCTCCACTGAGTGTGCATAGAAGATAGATAGGCATACTATCACAAGCTTGTCTTAGCTGAGAGGTATCATTTTGTCAGGCAAAAAGCGAGATTTTGAATCCAAAACTATATTCTGTATTCACTTTGCCTCTATCCTTTTGGCGAAAATTAATATTACTGAAGATAAAGCTTTTCCAGTAGGGAGGAGGAAAGAAGATGATGTGATAGCCCCTTCTTACAGATTCTCTTCAATTTATAATTTCCCCCTTTTTAGCAGCTCTGCTTTATCTCATGTAGTTTTCCCAGAAAGTTGCTTAAAGTGGTAGGATGAGAGGAGAGGGGAGGGGAGGGGAGGAGAGGGGAAGAGAGAAGAGAGCATCAAATCCCCCACAAAGCACTTCTGATGATCTGGCTTTATACAGATAGGCAAACTGTTGCCCCTTCAGTATACTTAACATTTCTCATTATTGACCAGCTGATTGAGTTATAAATGGGATCGGATTGTCTTCATCCTTGATGCTGGACCGGCATCCATCTTTTGTAGATACCAAATTATTATGTTAATAATAAATGCATGAGAACATTGCTATTTTATTTTCTTAGTGCAATAGCAGTTTTAAAATGCTGTCATGTTGTAGTATATAGGGGTGGATATGGGTGGGTCATGGAGGATAGAAGGGAAGTACCTGAGGGGTGGGGGTACTGTGTGTGCACAGGGACAAGAAGATGGACTGGGGTTTAAGGAAGCTCAGGCTGCTCAGGTGCCTCATGGTTCCCCACCTTTGGGTTGACCACCCTAGTAGTCGTGGGTGCTTAAGGTCTATTTCTTTGTATAATTTCTTCAAGTCTTTACCTGGCTTTTTAGCCAAGTACAGATGTAGCTCTTGTTTTAGTTAAGCAATACTGTTACTGACAGTATTTAAGAAATACTGTTTTTGCTGCTTTCTAGTTTTAGTGATGTAATTCACCTTTACTATATGACTTGCTTTCAATATCAGTCACCTTCCTGATAATAAGAGTGCAATGACTAATTAAGGTCAGGATAATCTTATCCTTCATTTCTTACTGAAATCATAAGGCTCTTAAGAATTTCATTTCCATTTTTGTCATCAACTATGATTTACCAAAGGTATGTTAGGAGAAAAAGGTGTTGATTTTAGAGTTGTGTGAATTCAACACATTTCAGAACATTTATTTTTGAATTGAATTGCCTTTTTTCCCAATTGGCATTGATCCTATCATCATAGTCACTAGAATGTGCAATGTATTGTTCTTGGAAATGCATGAGATAGAAGATATGAAAATAAGAATCATTTGGCTGGGAAAAGAGCCTTCAATTTCACATGGACACGCAACTTAGCATAAGAGTATCTGTGGCAAAAGCTTGGCTGGTCCCACTGCCAGGTAAAATCATTATGTTTCTGATCCCCATTTGCCAAGATTGTCACCTGGAGAATCATAACAACCAGTATGTCAGCCAATCTGTTCCTGATTGCCTGATTTAGCTATTCCCTATGAAATGATATATAAATTCAGCAAAAATGCCTATTTCAATCTATTTGGTGGCATTTGTTTATTTCTTGGCTTTCTCTCTCTTCAGCAGTAATATTTTGATATTTTCTGAATCCATTACTGCATATCTGCACTAAGAATATCGTAGAACTGATATTCTTTTAATGAACATATAGACCTTGGCATTTTTTTTCAATGCAATGAGATCTTGAAATGTTTCTTTACATATCTGTTGCATTAACAGTGCATTCTTTTGCTTTAAGCTTTATGTAGATTCTTTTACAGTGTACCATTCTGGGATTTACTAGCAAAGTGATGAATTTTTGGTATAAAATTTGAGAATGAATGATTTTTTAAAATCCTTATCTATTAACATATTTTTTTGACATGTGGAGATTTCATCTGCAATTTTTGTAACATATATTTATTTTAAAAACCATTTCTATGGTATCTTTCTTTACATAGTTTTTTATTGGATCAGGAATTTCCACAATGTACACAATTCTTATGTATCATCATTTACAAAATGTGGACAGAATTTATGAATGACATTGCCTCTTTAAAATTTCTATTCTTAATACAAAGAAAAAAACTGTCTTGATAAAACTTTATTTCCAAAATGTATATTTGTAGGAGTCCCTTTTTATTCAAAATCTAAGAACCTCTCAGCTTCCTATGTTTTGGCAAGCAGTTGAGAAATGTCATCCAAGATTCTTTCCTGAAAAAAAAATTGTCCTGGTTAAAACAATATAATAATATCTCATGTACATTCCCACCCAAATTTCTGTGCCATTATCTATGCTAATATTGCTACAGCTGTCACATAATTGATTAAGGGTCTAGATAGGATTAGAAATGTCCTGGTTTGAAGTAGAAATGATTTGGTCCTAATCTAAAATAATCAGATTTATTTAGGCTTAAATAAATCCTCTAAAATAAATGAAATTTTAATGAATAATTTCGGTCCTGTTGTTTTCAGTGGATTTACTGTCTATATATCTGGATCCAATCTCTTTCCTGTGTAGTACTTCATAATGCATTAGAGAATCTTATTTGGAGGAGCATAACAGGCTATTCTGAACTTCTATCAGAGTATGAAATCTTTCAATTGACTATCCAAAACAAAAATATTTCAGAAATAACATATACCAAAATACCAATATATTTTAGGTTTATGTTATAACTTCAAGCTTAGTTGTTATTTGGTTAATTTGCAGTGATGATGTTTATATGATAAACAATTAATTTCTCAATAATAATCTAGCCTTAGGGCTATAATAAATTTGATTTGAACTCTCTAATAAAGGTCATTCATCTCACAAGTGTTTTAAAAGGTAGAATAAATGTGCAGACACGAGTAGCAGTAAACATAACAATATGTCTTCTTTTACTCCCATCTCCATGTCTAACCATTATAATCAGTAGTTGCTGGATCAGCTGAGGGTTTTCCTGATTCTTTCCAAGAAGAAACATGTTTGATGAAAATGAGATAACTTGCAGAATAGGTTTCCCTCAATATTCTTATTTAACCTACATTAAAATACATCGATGTCTAGATTGTTCAGTAGCATTTTCTCTCAGTGAGCTCACTAACACTTCACCAACAAAGCTAACATTAACATCTCAGCCAACCTCAATTCACTTTCCTTGCAAACTAGACAAGAAATATAAGTCTTCAAATCTTCAATGAAGCTGCAGAACAAGCTTTTTTTTAAAAAAAAATTCAATCTAAAGCCACCAAGATGATGCATAACACTCATTCTGAAATTACAATGAAATGCCAAAAAAAATGCTAGGCAGAGAGGATTAAAATATTGTTTTCAACTCAACTGAATTGTCTCTATCTGAATGTCAATAAGCATCTCATGTTGTCTAGCATGACAAAACCCTTCATATTTTAATATTCTTCTGTTACATTTTAAAATACAAGGCAGTACAGACTATTTAGCTCCAGGGTAGTAGGTACAGCACTTGCTTCTTTATATTCTGTTTTTGTTTTAATAAAGAAGAGCCTTTCGGAATTTGTTGTTTAGTGTTTATCTAGCTTTTGCTTCTTTTGTGGGAACAATTTCTATAAAGCTTAGATATATAGACATGGGGAGGATATTCTTCAAAGAGATCCTTGGGTAGAAAAGTGCAATTTTTCTGGACAATACCTAAAGCAATTCCTTTATTAAGTAACCTGGAATGCTACCGAACTATGTTTTCAGATAAAATTAAGGAGAACTTAAAAGTTAATTTTAAAAAATTAAAGAAAGACTATAAATAAGCAAATATTAACCAAGTAAAACTGCAACAACTGATCCACACCTTTGACAGTATTTTTAAATGATTCTTAAAATCTTCCCATGAATTTCTCTAGCTTTTCCGTGTGAACCAATGCATTCTCTGTCATGCAGTGTCCTTTTTGTTATTCTTTAAAAAGTTCATTTCCAAAGCACTGTGGGATACACAGTATTGTTTCTGTGGACTTTAAATGTTTTATCATGGACAACATAGCCAGTATTTCTCTTTATAGTTAGAAAGTAGGCTTTAAAAACCTTTGGCTTCACTTATCTCCTGTGCCCATTCTGGTGCTATTCCGAAATGCAGTGGTTTCCACAAATATTTTTTTTCAATGGTCTCTGAAGGGCCAAATTGCTCATGAAATCTTTTTTTTCTGTTTGGTAACTTTGTAGATTTGCTATTCCATTTGTACAATGACACAATTGGTATGAAATGGCTCAATTTCACTCAGGATTGTACTATCACTTCTCAAGATTGTAGTATCTCTCCTTCAAAGTATTATGACAGTTATTAATAGCAACCGGCATTTATGTAGTTAGTATACTAAGTAATATCTTTTCATGGCAAAATTACAATTAGGTGTGTGTGTGAGAGAGAGAGAGAGAAAGAGAGGGGGGGAGGGAGGGAGGGAGATTGTGTGTGAGGGAGAGATAGTGTATTGTTTGACTTCTGAAAAACTGTTGTTCATAAATTGATCACACCAGGACAAATTTAGATAATTTCTCTGAACGTTTTTTTAGCATTGCAGTTGTTTTCTTTTAAACCCATTGTTTCTGTAAGAATTTCATACTGTATCAGTTTAAACATACATGACAGAAGCTAAGAGAGAATTATTAGAAAGGCATTCATTTTCTAATTACTGTCATGGTGGCTTGCTTAATTAGATCTCAGTTCTTGGCAGGATTTGTAAATTCCTTATGATTTCAAAATACAAATGAGTAAAAGATTATATTAGTGTGAGAAGAGGGTGTAAAATCATGAAAATCAATGATTAAAGAATAATTGTATGAATTTTGGTGACCACCTGGTATGAATCTATGCAAAAGCAGCACAGATTATAGAAAGCCTTTGAAAGTCCTCGCCTCAAAAGTATATATTATATGCTGAGCTTCTAATCTCAGAAAAGAACATACTACCTTGCTCTTGAAAGTTATATATGCTATTAACTCCATTAATTGTTCTTCCATACTTCCTAAGGTTTACGGTTGAGTTCCTATTTTTGTTTTCAATATGCCATTAAGTTGGTGTCACTCAGCAACCACAATAGATACATTTTTTCATCACATACATTTTTCTGTCCCTAAACTTGTCTTTTAGGTGCACCCATTGCCACTATAACCGGCAATGCTATGGAAATAGTTTGTTACTTTCTACTCTCAGAATGTATTTTAACTATCCAGTCAAGCTAGCTGCTCCTGAACTCCCAGCTGATCCCCATCTAAGTATTTACTGAGTCTGTTTAGCTTTTAAGATTGGCTAGATGCTGCCATCTACTGAGGTTTAAGTAACTTTACCCTTGAAATAATAAACAAATCAAAACAGTAAGAAGTGTATCATCTAAAGTAAAACATCATACACATCTACATGGAAATGACTTCAACAAATCACGATGTGAAAGATACACATCAGTGTACTTTCCCTTTTGATAGATGACTGATCAACAATCAACCACATCTGATGCTCAGATTTGTTGTTTATAGTCATTTTTTTTCCTAATTTGTCAGTTACTATAATTCCCTCTATGAGAATGATTATTTTCCCCAAATGCATTGCAAAAGATCAGTATAATATTTAACCCTTTGATGTGAAGATAACTAAAATAACTCTGGCTCATGTCTTTGTCTGTATGTGGTGTTTATGTGTGCAAATTAGGTTGAAAAGTCCCAAGTAACAGTAGCCATACTTTCACACCGTACATCTAATTTTAAACATTTCAACACTGAGTTTTTAAAATTACTTTTATTTATTTATTATTTATTTATTAATTCAATTTATAGGCCGCACCCTCTCCACCAAGGGACTCGGGGCGGCGTACAACTCAATATACAAATAAATGACAAGGAGGAGGTAATCAAAACATTGTACAATTCATAAATAAATAAATAATCATAAGTTAAACAATACAATAAAATTTAAAACAATTAAAATACCCCAAAAATCAGTTAGTTTAAATTTAAAATTGTCCAGGGGGGGATTAGAAAATGTAGTTGTAATTTAAGCCAGGCCAGCTAGTTGGAACAGGTGGGTCTTGAGTTTCGTGCGGAAGGAGCGGAGATCGGTAGTTGTCCTAATATGCTAATTTTTAATTATATAAAATGGAGATTACCAAGAATGACCCTTTATGAATTGATATGAAAAAAATGTGACATACAGTATATTGTAGGCTGCATCAGAAATAACACAAAGTCAGTACATTCTTGCTAGCTTTTGATGGTTGCAAGTAAATGTTATTTCCATTGATATTCCCATTCAGTTTCTGAGCATGACTTCCTTTCCTATAATATATTTAACCGCTAGTCAAATTCATTAAAAACATTAAGTGTAAGAGCACAAATCCCTACCATCAGTTGTTGCTTTCTTCTTTTCTTTCTTTGTTACTGTCTTAAATTATTCATTTATATAATGGGATCAAATTAACAATTTTCTCTATTAAAAGCAATATGCACCCTGCTATTCATTTTCAGTAAATTAGCCTCCTACTTGTTCTGATGTCACCTTGAAAGAACTCTTTGTTCTGAAGGTCATTTATTTCTTTTGATGAAACTTCATGTGCTATGGATATTTTGTCATGGCTATTATCTAAGTCCATTGGTTCTGGTGAAGAAAAATCACTTAGCACCATTTAGCTAAACACTAAGGTCTGAATGCTTTGGATAAAATTATAGGTTTCTCACATTTCTGGAAAGCCTTGTAGCACTGCAAATGAATATACTATGTAAGCAGTCTCCCATTTAGCTGCAAAGATTGCCTAATCAGAAGATAACAACTAGAATCGGGAAGAAAAAAGAAATGAGAGGTGTCTCAAAATATTATTTTAATTACACCAATTATGGTTATAGATCCTTATCACATATAGTACATAAGGATCATATGCTAATACAATTCTTGTAACCATATGTATTAGCAAAAGCAATAGCATTTAGACTTACATACTGCTCCATGGTGCTTACAACACTATCTGAGCCATTTCCAATGTCAACATATTGCCCCCAACAATTTGGGTCCTCGTTTTACTGAACCCACAAAGATGGAAGGCTAAGTCAACCTTGAGCACCATCAGGATCAAACTCCAGCTGTGGACAGTGTTAGCCTATGCACCACCAGGGCTCTTAGCCAATATTCTACAGACCTATAATAATTTTCTTTTTGCTCTATTGAAAACATACTTCAACAACATAAAATGAGCTCTTTAGACTCAGGAGCAAGTTTTCATTGGCAGAAGCACCGCGGGCCGGTCCTTCACTGTTTCCAGCATGGCTCCCTGAGCCAGATCTAAGTACCCCACAATCCGGATCCGGCCCCTGGACCTTGAGTGGCTCTAAAATAAAATATTGTGTACTTTCAAATTGCCATAATAATGCATACGCTACCCACCAGTGAAACTGAACTGAACTTATCTGTTCATCTTATTAACAACTTATATGGCTTGCCCTCCATTTGTATCCATCCCTTGCCAAAGTTGTGCGGCGTATATAAGTTGATTAATTGGAAACATGTTCATTAAAAGTCCAGCTAAAATAAATATAACTTCCAAACCTATCATTGTTGCACCTCTTTCCACAGACTGAACTTACTTGTATTGAATCCTCCAATGAACTGTACTCTGTGTATTTCTCTCTCAAATAGCATAATATGTCCCAGAAATATTTGTTAATGTTGATGACAGGAGTTTTAGTCACTGTAATTAATGCCGTTGATGCTGTGAATTAAAGCAATATTGGAAAGCCTTTATGATTCTGGGTCTATTTAATTTACTTGCTAAGAACACTGAGGACCAGCAAGCAAAACCAAACTCCAGTATTAGCTCAGTAAAAGATGAGAATAGGTTGCACTTAGGGTGAACCTTCATAAAAAATCTCAGCATAACACAGGGGTGTCAAACTTGATTTCATTGAGGACTGCATCAGGGTTGTGTTTGATCTTGGAAGGCTGGGGTGAAGGAAGTAGGCATAGCCAGCTCAAAATCACTCCTGTCGGAGTCACCTGTGGTGGCCCGAGCACTCTGCCAGTGAAAACTGGCTCTTGAGCTCCATTTTCAGTACTGGATCTGGATTAGAGAAGATATGGAATCTAATAAGAATAACAGAATCTTATGTATCAACACAAGGTACTTTAATGTAAAAATCTGAAATAACAGTGCCTATATATCCAATCAGCCTTTTTAACAGTCATTGATGTTCTTCTTCTAGCTTTCTTTACACATTATAGTTTAGAGAAAGACTTGAAGCTGGGACAGCAGGATTGAACTTGCAACATAAACATGTTGCAGCTGCCTCCTATGTCCTTGAAGAAATGGGTGAAATATAGCTGACTCAGAAAAGATGTAAGGAAAATTATAAAATTCTACTTGGTCAATGCCTCTCATGTATGTATGTATGGGCACTGATCACAGGAAACTGGAGCAGGCAGACTTTGACGTACATTTTCTTGTCTGAAATAAAGCAATTTATCTAACACACTAAAACTACAAACCTTATACTGTTAAGTATTGGCTATGAGGCTGAGTTTCAGGAAAGTAGTTTTGTTGCCATGGCAATATAGTCTGACAAGTACACACAGATCATCGTGCATTGTTTGGCATTTATATAATAGCGTTTGTGAGGACACTAGCATTGTTCATGTTTACCAAAATCGCAGCAAAGGTAAGCTTTTGAGGATTTTATCCAAGTCCATTAGATTATTAGGGGATCTTGTGATCCCACAGAAGTTTGTCCTTTTGTTTTCTCATCCTCAAAGCACCACAAGACAATATAGCACCACAAAAATATGTATTTATTTAGGTTTAGAAGACTGCCCGACTCCCAAATGACTCATGTTGGCTTACATAATTAAAAGAACATAAAACATTTAAAATGAAAAGAAGATGTGTGGCTGGACAAAACACACATTAAATGACTAAAAAAAAAATACACCGGGGCTCAATAACCCCAAGTCTGGGAGCATAGCCATATTTTCGAAGGCTTGTGGTCTTTGAAGTCTTATGTAAGAGTTTTACATAAATGAAAATGAGCACATATGCATGCTTATACCTGGCATGGTTTGGGTATAATGGAATGGCTTCTCTTTGTTGGTAAGAAAAATTTAAGCCCCTCAGTCAAGAAATGAGTCGTTCATATGGAAACCTCCTTTACTAACAGTAAAGATTTCAAAATATTTTTCCCAAGGTCAATCCAAGTTTACTTATTAAAGAGAATGCTCTGTAAAATGACTTTGAGTGTGTAAGTAGCTTTCTTCGTTGTAGCTGACTGTATAATCCTTTGCATGCTATTCAAATGAAGCGTACATTTTATTCAATAGACTTTACATTTTAATAAACATATGTAGAATTTAAACTTGGTACCTTGAAATAAAGGAATGGGTAACTGTTATTAGCTATACATTAATAGTGGCAGTCATAAGGAAGATGAGATTTACAGTCTACTTATACTTACAAACCATGATGTGGTGATACATTGACCAAGTTCAAGAACATCATAGTCATGTCTGGAAAAATCCTGTGCTGTGTATGTCTAATCTAGGGGAAAAGAAAGACTAGGGGAGACATGATAGCATTGTTCCAGTATTTGAGGGGGGTCAAACTATTGTCCAAAGTACCAGAAGGCAAGACAATAAATAATGGATGGAAACTAATCAAGGAGAGAAGCAACATAGAACTAAAGAGAAAGTTTCTACTGGTGAGAATAATCAATCAGTGGAACGGTTTGCCTTCAAAAGTTGTGGGTGCCCCGTCACTGGAGGCTTTTAAGAAGAGAAGTGGGTTTGTCTGAAGTGGTTTTCCTGCTTAAGCAGGGGGTTGGACTACATGACCTCCAACATCTCTTCCAACTCTATTATTTTAAGTTCTGTTTATGCTCAGATTTAAGCGTGATGCAAGAAAAAGAGTAACAGACGTACACATACAGTATAGTACATTCCACAGCCAATATCAGGAATTAGAAAAGGCCTTTAAAATCAGAACAATCTAAAACCTTTTAAATTTTATTTAACCAAGTAGTATATTTCATTCCTCAGTTTTCCACATCTGAGTATCAATATCTTTATTATTTTCACCTAGAGTTCATATTTATTTAAACTGAATTACACTAATTAGCTACATGTGCATGCCAACTCAAATAGACCTAGCCAGGAATTCTATTTTCACTCTTACAGGGCCCACAGGGGAAATTTTTTTTTTTAATGAAAGTTGTCTTCCTGTGAAAACTGAGCTTAGCTGGAAATGAATGCATTGGAAAGCAGCCATACCTTGAAACTATGTTCTACTTTATATCCTCTCAATCTATTTCCTAAACACAGAGATAGTGACCTATGGAATGAACATTGCTACTGCTACCTTACAAAATGAAAGTATATGGAACAGAGATTTTCAAACGTCTCTGGTGCTGTGATCCCTTAAAATGCTGAATTAATTTGTATGAGTCCCTACTTACCCACTACAATGAACTTCTTGGTAACATCAGTGTGTTGGCTTTCTTATGTGATGTAAAGCCAGAGCTCTGTCAGAAATGTATCTGTTTATTTACCTTATTAGAATTGCATATTACTCTGGGTGGTTTATATAGTTGTAACAGAAAAGAAACACGAAAAGAAAAAAGAACATGTAAGGTATATATAAACTCAATACATTCCAAAAACATTGTCAGATGGCCAATAAACAACCTATCCCCAGATTAGATCTGGAAGAAATATAAAATTTTAAATACAATCAGAATTCTTCTAGAATAGGAGCTACACACACGTGAATCTGATTCTAAAGGGCAAGTACCAGATCAGAAGAGGCACATACACACTCCATGGCAAGTTTTGAATCATAGCTAAACCAGTCTAGTCACTGGGCAAAATTTGCCTCCTTCCTTGGGTTCAATTCTCGAACATCTTTACGGGAATGAATGGGAGAAGATATTCCATCAACGGGTGATGTATGAAGGAAGGGAACAGAACAAGGTTGGTGGAATCCATCAATTCTTCTCTTGAATATGTGTGTATATCATAAGAGCAGCATAATTTGCCAGCATTTGCCTAGGGCACAATAGGAGATGGAATTTGGGCTAGTAAGTTCTATGCTGGTATAGCGTTCTGTGGGCTCAGGAGCTGATTTTAACTTGGCCAGGAGTATGTGCTCTTTATGGGATGAAGAGAACAATTGTCTACGTATTTACATTTTCTGTTTTGAGGAACGTATACTGTAAAAGAAGGAATTAGAATTATGTCTGCTTTGTATCAGGATTTATTCCTAAAATATATTATAAAATATGTATGCATTGGTTTAAACACAAATACCATGTATATCTTTGACCAGGTATATTTACAATTATTATATAAGGATTTAATGCTGAAGGCAGAACAATGGGCTCAGAGCAATCTGTCGTCTGCTAAATATTTGTTTTTAGAATGACCAGAATTTCAGTTCTATTTATTTCATTATATGTAGACCTCTCATTTTATCGGATTTACTATTTTACATGGTTGTGTTCAGATTCTATTGGCCAGCACTCTGCTTGCTTTTACCAATCTCTTGGTGCTGCAATTTGTAGACTTTGTAATTGCTAAGAAGTGCTGCATTCCCACCCTTCTCATCCTTTTGCAGTATTGGAGAACTAGCCAATGGCTGGGTTCATTCAATACATATAATCTGGTTCTCTTATTATCTCACTTCGAAGGTGTGGAGAAGAATGCTGAATTGTGAATCAGCAATAAGAATGATCCATACAAGTACAGACCGACCAGCCTTTTGAGTGTTTTTAGCAAATTATGTGCTAAACATTTAAATCACAAACTCCAAAACTGGATAGAGCTAGAGGGCATAAACCAAGAGGAGCAGGCAGAATTCAGAAGGTCAATAGCAGACCATATTTTGGTGCTACCATATTGCACAAAAATATACTCATAAAAAGAAATCCTTCTTTGCTCCCTTTCTAGATTTTACATATGCTTTGACTCAATTCCCTTCTATATAAACCAGCTTTCCATGCACCTAAACTAAAAGGG
This sequence comes from Natrix helvetica, assembly GCF_964273705.1. NCBI lineage: Eukaryota > Metazoa > Chordata > Lepidosauria > Squamata > Natricidae > Natrix > Natrix helvetica. Next base: position 51,297,867 of record NC_138550.1, read on the forward strand.
TGAAAACTATGCTAATAATGTCATAAGGATTTCACAATTCCTTATATCATTGAAAAGAGCAATAGCAGCAATATTTTGATACAGCAGATAAAAACACTTAGTTCTTAAACTGATAAATCTAAAATTCTGGAGGCATTAACACTTTTTGAGGCCAAACTATGGGTCCCGTGGTGGGCCGCTGCATGATCGCAAGGGTTCAGGTAAACCCATAGCTCTGATCGCTGGCTGGGGCACCCACCAGCCCCTGTTCTATGGTTATAACTAACTTTCTGGCTTGTTGACTGGTCCAGCTGTGATCCGTGTCACCCCCTGCTGTACATAACTCCCAGATGGCCCTGGCCCCACTCTCTGCCTGCAATGCAAAGCCCTCGTCTGAGCCTTCCCCGGACTCCAAAACTGGCCCATGTTCCTCCCCAACCTCCCCACTGTCTGACTCTGCTGCCAACTCTGCAGGCCACCGGTGGACCACCACACTACTGGAGCTGCCTGAGTTGATTAGAAGCATGTTTGAAGCTCCGTTTCTCGCGCAGAGGGGCTCAGAACATGCGAATCCTTTGTTAAAGATGAAGAAAGTGCAGCCCACCTCTACATGGGTCCAAATCCTGTATGGAGTACATGTTGAAATTTATGCAAAGAAGGATGCACTGAATCAGTAAGAACAACATTTTTGAGATTGATCCTTGCTGTATTCAATGGAACAGCAAGCACCTAGTTAAGGTTCAAGAGAAGAATGACTGCAATCTAGGCAAGGGCGTGAAAAGGAGGATAAACCATTAGCTGGAAATTCAATTTAGCCCAGTCAGATTGACCTCTTTAGTTTTAACAGACATGGACATTACTTTAAGGAATAAAATACACTTTCTATTAATTTTAGAGAACTTCTGAAATCTGTTTCAAGGAAGTGACTTAAATTTTACTTTCCATCAATATGCATCTGAATTTGATTGAGCAATAAGGCATTTCTCAATATGACTTTTGTCTCTAATAATATTTTTCATACTACTAATATTTGGATATGTCAATGCTTCCATTGTCACATTGGTATTTCTAAATAATGTTTCCCTTTCACTCTTTCCCATATTGTTAATAATCCATTCCTTACGTAATGTCTTTGAAAATAGTCATGTGCCCTACTTTTATCATACCACAAAAAAGCATGCCAACCCAGGTGCAAATCATGACCTTCCAATGTCAATAATCTTGTATTTCTCAATAAAATCCATTCTTTCATCCAAATTAGTCCCGCTGCTTGATAGTACAATTCCCAGTTTGGTAATCCAAATCCACTTCGAATCCTTGCATCTTGTAACATTTTTATATTAATTCTTGGTTTTTGCCCCTGCCATATATATTTCCCCACTATTGTATTCATATTTTCAAAGAATTTTTTCTCTAATTTTATCGGTATTGTTTGGAATAGATATAGCAATCTTGGAAATATATTCATCTTTACTACTGCTATTCTTCCCATCAATGATAGGTTTTTCCATCTTTCCAGATCTATTTCTATTTGTTTTCTCACCTTGTAATAGTTGTCCTCCTTTAGTGTTACACACCTTGATGTCAATTGAATACTCAAATATTTCATTTTTTTCACCACCTGTATGTCCAGTTTCCCCATCAACTCTCTTTTCTGTTTTTCTGTCATATTTTTCACCAGAAGTTTTGTTTTATCTTTATTAATCTTTAAGCCCTCTTCTTCTCCATATTCTTCTATTATTTTAACTAGTTTTGGTCCTGTTTCTATTGGATCATCCATAATAAACACCAAATCATCCACAAATGCTTGTAATTTATTTTCTTCTTTCTTGACCCTCATTCCTTTTACCTCTTTATTTTGTCGCATTTCTCTATTCAAAATCTCTATTGTCAGTATAAATAATAATGGCAATAGTGGACATCCTTGTCTAGTTCCCTTCATAATTGCTATCTTTCCTGTCATATCACCATTTACCATTACCTTTGCCGATTGGTTATTATATATCGTTTTAATCATATTTATAAATTCCTCACCAAATCCCATCATTTGAAGTTGCATTATCATAAATTGCCATTTCACATTATCAAAGGCCATTTGAGCATCCAGAAACAACAACACCATTTGCTTTTCTGGGTGGGCTTCATGGTACTCTAGCGTATTCAATATAATTCGCATATTGTCTCTGATTTGTCTCTTGGGGAGAAATCCATTTTGGTCTATGTGTATAAATTCATTTAAAAGTCTCTTCATTCTTTCTGCCATTATTGATGCAAAAATTATTATTATTAGATACAAAGATATCGTAACAGAAAGGGGGGAATTATAACAAAAACAAGAATTAGAAAAACAAGGATAGATATAGGATGGTTTGCACAATTGCAAATACAATCAAGATATGAAAAAGATAAAAGGGAGTATGGTTTTAACTTAGGAAGTTTGGAGTTGGATAAGATACTTATGGGAATGGAAGAAAGAATAATCAAGAAACTATATACTACCTGTTAAGAACTATGCTAGAAGAAGTGGTTAAAGATACAATGTCAACTTGGGCAAAGAATTTTGGCGATATGATTAAACTAGAAAAGTAGCAACAACTATGGGAAAGGAATTATAAATTAAACATATCAACAGCGTACAAAGAAAGCTTATGCAAAATGTTTTACAGATGGCACATGTTACCAGGAAAATTAGCAAAGATGTTTAAAGACAAGTCAGGGAAATGTTCAAAATGTCAACAAGCAATAGGTTCATACTATCATATGTGGTGGACATGTGCAGAAGCAAGAAATATTGGACTAAAATAGGTTTGGTTAAAGAAAATGTTACAACAAGAAATAGAATTTAGACCAGAGATATTTCTACTAGGTATTATCCCAGAGAAATTCAAGAAAGAGGATACTTATTTGATTATACATGTAACTACAGCAGCGAGAATTGTATTTGCCCCAAATTGGAAATTAAATAAGCTACCAACAGATGAAGAAATAATAAAAAAGATATTAGATTGTGCAGAGATGAATGGGTTGACAATGAAAGGATAAAGGATAAAGAAGAATTGGAGTACTTCAAGACATGGGGAAGATTTTATGATTGGCTAGAGAAAGCAAGCTAGAAAAGAAAGTAGGGAGAAGATAAAGTATCCATACGATGCACTATTAAATGGAAAGGGGGGGGAAGAAGGGGAAAACAGAAAAGAAAATATTAAATATATAAGTATATATTCAAGAGCGAGATATAAAGGTGGGGGAAATATAACTAGGGTAGACTAGCGAAGGTCAGGGAATAAGAAATGATATTAAATTATATTTGGGTTGGCGGAAATACCATCCCAAGGAAACATAAATTGAGTGTTGAAATATACACCAACAACAATAGAAAAGGAAAGGGAGAGAGGAGGAGACAATGAAAGGAAGATGGGGGGGGAGAAAGAGGTAAGGAGAGGAGGATGAAAGGGAGAGAAAGAGGAGGAGAGAGTGTAGGAAGGGGAAGAGGAAGAGTAGGAGTAGTAGAAAGATAAGGGAAGAAGGAAGGGGAAGGAGAGGAGGAAGGAAGGAAATAGAAAAGGGAGGGAGAGAGAATAGAAAGAGAAAACAAGGTGGTGTTACAAAAGGAGAAAGGGATGGTAAATAAAGCAACCCAAACTGTATATTATAACCTATTAAATGAAATAATAAATGTATAAGAATGATAAATGTAAAGAAGAATAACAATCATGTGAATGTATACTTAAAATGGTAAGAGAATAAACAAATAAAAAAATAATTTGAAAAAAATATGACTTTTGTCTTATGTATTTGTTGGCAGAAAAAAGAAGGAAGGAAGGAAGGAAGGAAGGAAGGAAGGAAGGAAGGGAGGAAAAAAATCTCAACACATTTCAAGGCATCAAGTTAGAGAATGACATGACGTGTCCTGGTCCCTTTTGATTGTAGAAAACAGATTTGCTGATCTCAGCATAAGATTCTTCAGACTTTAGGCTGAGCGGAAACCACATTTGAAATCCAAATATTAACTGGCTATACCACAACATTCAAGACAGGGTCATCTGAGGGTGCTATGTTTCAGCTTCCTTTAGTTGCATTAATTCACAATTCTTTCACTAGTGCTTTAGTTGTATTATTCCCAAAGGTATCATTTTCCCATGGATTTGCAGAACCATACAATGATAGTATTGATATGGACAAATCTTTCTTTTAAGACTCTTTCGTGTACATTTTATTTAAAATTGCAACATGTCAATAACTCAATAGTTATAGATGTCTTTGCCAAGGACATCGAATGATAGTTTACCTTTACAATCATGCATGCAAGCGAAAGAATTGAGATAAATAAAATTACCTTTTATATAGCGTGTACATGCTAGAAGCACATATCACAAAATGCAGCAAACTAAGTATAGTTTATGGAATAAATTACAGTTGATAATTATTTGCATGAATTTATACATTTTGTATATTCCCCATTCCACTCATATTTCCAAGAGTCTTACAAAAATACAATAAACATAATAATAATTAAATCATTAAAAACAGGGACAATGAAATACTAACATCATGTAAACAAAGAAGCTATTTCTGCCCCAATGGCAATTATTCCATCAAACAGGTCCAGTCACAGAGAAGAGAAGATTAATATTTGAAGCAATTGTAGTTGAACCTGCAAGGGGAACTCCAATTTTGATACTAGAGTGTGCTGTGACATATCTGGGTGTAAATAGCAATAGCAATAGCAATAGCACTTATATACCAGTTCACAGTGCTTTACAACCCTCTTTAAGCAGTTTACAGAGTCAGCATATTGCCCCCAACAATCTGGCTCCTCATTTTACCAATCTTGGAAGGATGGAAGGCTGAGTCAATCTTGAGCCAGTCAGGATCGAACTCCTGGCTGTGGATAGAGTTATCCAGCAATACTGCATTCTAACCACTGCGCCACCACAGCTTTTGAAAGCAATAGACAAAGCAAGCTATCCAGTGGTGGGATTCAAAAAAAAATTACTGCCGGTTCTGTGGGCGTGGCTTTGTGGGCATGGCAAAATCCCCATTCCCTCCTGATCAGCTGGGACTCGGGAGGCAAAGAATAGATGGGGGCGGGTACAGTCAGAGGTGGTATTTACCGGTTCTCCAAACTACTCAAAATTTCTGCTACCGGTTTTCCAGAAATGGTCAGAACCTGCTGAATACCACTTCTGAAGCTATCCAATCTGAAAGAAACACAGTAATAGTTCATCTGAGGCTTAGGACATATGGCTGAGGACCATAAGGACAAGTACTGGTTGGTTTTTATTATTTTCCACAAGCAACTTGTTAACTATGAAGATTACATCCAAGCATGTGTTTATGTGACAGTCCTCTTCCTTTGCAGTGGCGTAGCGTGGGTTGTCAGCACCCAGGGCAAGGCAAGTAATTTGCGCCCCCTAACCTGTGGCAACCCACGCTACGCCACTGGACTCGGGACATGAAGGGAGCTCTGAAGCAACCGTCCTCCATAGCAAAGCTCGCAGAGCCCTCTATAGGCCCGAAGCAGAATCATTTTCTTCCCTTGGTTCTGGGAAAATAGGAAAAGGAAAGCCGCCCGAGGTCTTCACTTGCTCTAATTTAAACGTATCGCGTTATTAATGTCCCTCGCCCTGCCCAGCAGTCTTCAAGAGACCCAGATCTGCAGAAGAAAACTTTGGCCCTCTTTCGTGCTCTCGACCCCAGGGAAGACCTGCTCGCGTCTCTTTTGTATTAAACGTGGGAAGCGTTCCTCGGCTTCATTCAATTCAAATTCAGCCTTGAAATACATGCAAGTCAACAGCAGAGAGCTGCGAGTGCGAGCCCCCCAGATGTTGCGCCCGGTGCGGCCGCCCCCCCTGCACCCCCACACTACGCCACTGTTCCTTTGTACCTTTATGTGGAAATCTGTGAATATTTATAACTGAACTTATTAAAGAGGGGCTTAAGGATCAAACTATTAAGGCTGCACATTCTCTGAAAATGGTTTGGGCAAGACTGCAAAGAATGCACTCATTAAAATCAATTCAACTTTAAAAATAGCTACTCAATTTTTCAGGATCACATAGGAGAAAAAAACTTGGACAAAAAAAAAGAATAGCTGAGACATGCACTTACCCTTGTATGAGACTCAAAGCACGTTTTCCAAATCGTTTTTAAAGTGTACACAAACTATTACAGTGGCCCATCATTGTTCCATAGTGTGACAGATGCTAGACAAAACACACGTATCTGTTATTTATTTATTTTTTAATTGGACCCTTTTAGATAAATTTTCTATCAGCGCATTATGAAGTAATGATACATAGGTACTCAAATAGTTCCAAGTTGTCATCATTAGTTAAGGCCCCCCGTATGGAGACACAGAGATTTGTATAGTCAGTCATGATTTCTCTGTTTTGTTTTGGGTTTTTTGGTCATAATAAACTTCATTTGTTCACAGTTTAGAGCCTTTCTTTATCTTTGGACTGGAAATGGAAAAGAATGCTTCAATTAATAGCCACCAGCTGCTCTTTTTTCTTTTCAAAGAGGTGGTCACTTGACCATCATTGAGTGAGCAGATTATGTCAGTGGGCCTAACAATGTTTTCTTTATCTCCCAAAGTACTTTTGTTTCCTAAACTCCCCTTTAATCGTCACACTGCAAGTTGCTCAATGTGAACAATGCCATTCATCCCTTCTTTGATTCAGATTTCATAATTAGAATGGCTTATCTACCAATTAGGGCACAACATTACTTCCACTGTTTATTGTTCCTGTGCATCATAGCATTAAGCCATAAAATATCCAGAGTTCAAAAGATTGACTATTGAGCAGGCACATATATACTGTATATGTAAATATGAATTGTTTCATATGAAATGAAAGATTAACAAAATATGTATACAAAAGAGAAAAGATTCACCGTATTCATTTTTAATTGTGATATGCATTAACTAATAGTTGTATGTAAAAGACTGCATTTAGTAGTCTCCAGGTAGGCAGAGTGCAAATCAAGGTATTAATCAGGAGGGTTAGTCACGTTTCACTTCCCACAAGAATATAATATAGGACCTTGTAGATGCATACTTATCCCTATTATTATTATTATTATTATTGTTGTTGTTGTTGTTGTTGTTGTTGTTGTTAGATTCGGGCAAGGAGAGGACAGATTCCAGATGAACGTGACAACAGCTCTTTATTTAGTCAAGTAGATCCGATCCAACTGAATACGGGGTCGTGCAGCTCCCCTTTTATGGGGAGCTGGCAGACCTCCCGACCAATCAGAGTAGCCCTTTGTTCCCGCCTAAACGGCGGACCTGAGTGAAGACTACAGCAGTTTATGCAAATATCTAACAATTATTATTATTATTATTAGTATTAGTAGTAGTAGTAGTAGTAGTAGTAGTAGTAGTAGTAGTAGCAATATCATTGTCATGTAATTATATAATTATATACAAAGATATAATGCATCTAAATACAAAATGAAGAAAGAAAGAACAAAATGACTAAAAATCCAAAGTTGTTAAAAATAAATAAACTGCTGCTTTCATTGGAGATCATACTTGCTCAGAAACAACTTTGTGGCTGAGCCTTTAATACTTCCAATATCAAATTATTTCTGTGGGGGATATATACGATACCTTAGCACAGTGTTTCTCAACCTTGGTGACTTAAAGATGGGTGGATTTCATCTTCCAAAATTCCTCAGCCAGCTGGAAGTCCACCCATCTTCAGGTCACCAAGATTGAGAAACATTACTTTAGCATTTTTGCACAGAGACACAGAAACATATGCACACATAGACTTATAGATGCACACACAAACACACACACATGCTACATAAGTATGCATAATTCAGGTGAAAATACAAGTCATCTTACCATTCCAACAGAAATATCATGGTGAATTGCCTGACAAATCCTAACAATGAAAGGACAGTTCCACCACATATGTACTGTATCTACATGCCAAAGGATTGCCAACTCTTCCAAGAGATAGTTATTCTCAATAAAACAGGGAAATAGCCAGGGAGTTCTGTACCACCTATGCCACACTTTGAAAAAATAGTCAGGTAAGTTCTTGTTTGGAAGTTTATTTTTAATGGGTATCTTTATTCCACCGTTGGAATGTAGGATAAATAACAGCTCAAACAGAAAGTTGTTGCAATTTCATCAGCTGGATAGCAGTATTTTAACAAGTTTACATCCTGGAGTACAAAATTAAAAAAAATCCAAGTTAGAAAAACAGAAAAAACAATTAGAGTTTTGTACAAGAACAAAAAACTGCAAACCCAGTTTTGGGAGGGCCTATCATAAAAGTGGATGCATAAATAATATTCCATAAATAATTAAATATAAAATTTATAAATAATTATATAAGTTGGTTTTATTGTTTCCATTAATGTTTTCTCAATCTGGCATTTTTATTGACTTATATAAAACATAAAGTATTGTTTTCCTAACAGAGGTTTTTTTTTTTTTACCATTATCTCTTTGAAAGAGTAGGACACAGAAGAAATCCCCTTAAGCAGAGATAGACATACCTAAAGCTATAGCAATATTCTGACTACAAATATTTGTTTTTCTAGTATTTACTGACATAGTCTTTTCTAGGAAAGAGTTCTAATAATATCCAATTATTTCTTCTATAAAGAAAAAAATAGAAGCTTAATGCCAAGGGAAAAAAATGTGAGTTATGAAATCTATTTTGATGGATCTGGTACTACTTTGTATAAGCAGAGTAGCTGTGTGGAGTTAGACTTTATGGACATTATGTGAATAAAGAATTAACCAGATAATTATGATAATTAGTTTTAAGAATCTATGCTATTGGAAAAAAATAAAAGTAGTTTTTATTTTAATGCCAAAATCTTCCCACAGACAACTGAAAAGTTCTGTGATTAGGTGGTAAAAGAGTATGTATGAATTAATATACTGTCTTTGGTTAAAACAAAAACAAACAAATAAAAAATTCCTCCAGGTTCCAAGCTTCCCTTGCTTCAAAAAAATTCTAAGGGTGGCCTCACAAGAAACCTCTAGATTTGTTAAGCTTTGGAATATTGGAAAGGAAATATATGAAAGACAAGCAAAGCTGCATTAAAATGCTCCGCTTGATCTAGCAATAAAATAAGCCCCCAAACACCCAGGATAGAGGATCAGAAGAAATTCTGATGCATTGTTAGAATTAAGTAGGCAAACAAGAGCCCATTTTACAAGTGAGAAAGGATTCAGTACAGCATTCATTGAAGTCCCAACTTTCCCAATATAACTACTGAGAAGGTAAAAATTAAACTTAAGTTATCAAGTGATCAGTAAATTAATAGAGTACAGTACAGTAGATTAGAGTAGAGTAGGATCTTAATTAGGAAAGAACGAGAGAGAGAAAGAAGGAAGGAAGGAAAGAGAGAGAGAGAGAGAGAGAGAAACAAACAAACAAAAACAAACAAACTAAAATGGTGCTAGATATGAGTTCAAGGGGGGCCAGACTTGGATCTCTTGTGGCAACACAAGGAGTGTAAGGTAACTCCACTCTCCTGTTCTGCCAACTCTTTTCCTACATCCTCTCCTTGTCCAGAGAGGTTCTACATGCAGGGTCTTAATTCTTTGCTGCAATTGTTGCCTCCACTTTTCACCAAACTTTTGTTCAATCTGCTATTTCTTCTCCACATGACAGAAAAAAAAATCTAATATAATATGATATGTAAGTAAAATAATAAAATAAGCACACTAATTTATGTCTATAAATTTTCTTCCTGGTTTATTTATCTATCTTGTAAGAAAGGGTTATTAAAAGTTAATTTTATATGGTATTAATAGAAATATTACTCAGCTTAACTCCATAAGTGATGCCTTTAAATTTCAATTATGCTCCAATTATTAATTTGGTAGTGTTAGAAAATTTGGTTATCAATTTGCACTCATTTGAATTTGGTATAAATTCCTGATTTGTTTTGAAATGGGTAATCATTGATTTGATTTATGGCTGGACAAAAATATAAAAAATAAAATGGGAAATTCAAATATGGTTATCTGAGGTGATTTCATTCACAAGGGCTATGGAGAAGAGAAGGAGCTAATGATTAATGGACACTTCAACTTATTTAGCTGCTATATAATCATCTGTATATTGCCATTAATTTTCAGTATGGCAATATTATCTAAAGTTTATTTAATTAGAAAGTTTAAAACATTATCTTTATTATTATTATTATGTGGTTAATCTTTGGTGAGATTCACAGCCTTTGGGATTGGTTGGTAGCTCAACAGCTCGAGTCCTAACCAAGGACCTAGGAATTGTTAAGGTAACGTCGGAGGATATAAGTTGTTCCAAGTAGGGTGGTTTTTTGTAGAGTCAGAATGTTCAAGTCAGGTAAATTTAGAATTTTCAAATAGCGAGGTAGCCCTTTAGGTATTGCTCCAAGGGCTCCAATTACAATTGGGACAACACATGATTTCTTTTTTCCACAGTCGTTCAACCTCAATTTGCAAGTCCCGGTATTTTGTGATTTTTTTCTTGCTGTTTATCTTCAATTCGTGCATCACCAGGTATTGCAATGTCAATGAACCATACATTATTATTATTATTATTATTATTATTATTATTATTATTATTATTATTATTATTATTATTATTGAAATTTTATCATTATAGTTTGAAGGCTAAGTGTTTGAAGATTAATGAAGCAGATGTCTAAATTTTTTCTCATGAAGATTTGTAGCTGTATTGCACGTACAACTTCAGTGTGTTCATCAAAAACTTCAGTATAATTTTTTTAATTGACACTAAAAATGAGTCAGTGTTGATGAAAACAAAATGGTCCTGTTATGGAAAGATTGCCTGTACAATGGCAGAACCATGTGGGTTTTTGTTTTTGTTTTTGAGAAAAGTAAATCATCCTTTGTTGCACATTCAGTTCAAAGCACAGCTGAAGACAGCTGAAATTTACTTTAAAAATTTTACCATGTCATCAAGATAATCTCCAAATTGCAAGTTGCCTTAATTTTAGGTGTGTCCTCCCTAGATTATCCAAAAGGTGCCAGAGTTTGAAAGAGTAAAACTTGTTTTGTTGATCCGACATAGGACATTTCATTTTCTTTCCCATCCATTCTTTCAATTAGCCATATTTATTCTGGATCTTCTCCTCCCTTGTCAGGGCAAAGAATCAGGATCCTGCATTAATTAAGTTTCAGTTAAGATGATTTATTGCTTATGCCTATACACAAGAATCTATCAACTAATGGTCAGCACTAAATTGGTATTAGATAAGAGTTATTGGAATTCAAGAGTGGCTGGACTTGGATTGCTTGTGGGAATGTAACAACTCCAGGCTGATTCCTTTCTGGACTCCACTCGAGGGCTTTGCCTCTCCTTCTCCTACATCCCCATTGCTTTGCCTGCAAGAAAACTATCCGCCTTTGATATCTTTGATACAGTGGTCATCCTAGTCCTAAGTTAGGATGAATATAGTGGATAGTGGGAATGCATCAGTTTCATACTTTATAAATTGACTTACTTTCTTCTAAATATGATACAAATACAGAAGCATGGAATTAGATTGACAAGGCTCACCATCATCTCCCTGCATGTAAATATGTTTTGATTTCTGCACACAGAACCTAAGATTCTCTATCCAGGAGAGAAAATATCTACAGGGGGTGAAATTAAATGAGATGAACATACAGTCATATATTTCCAGGACATTTACGTTCATAGGACAGAATAATGCTCCACACGTCTTTCTAGGAGACAATCTCGAGGATTCTGTTTGCTCTAAATTTTTAGAGAAACATTGAATTGATCAGAATCAGAACATGGTCATGTATGTATCTGTATTGACTTACCTAGTGCAGGGAACATGTATTTTATAAAGCTGAACTACTGTAACATGTATATTTTGCCATTATTGCATCTGGTTGCAAACTGTTAAAAATGAAAAAAGACAAAAATATTTTGCAATTACAATCATGATTTGTTACTCAGGTTCATTTACAAAATGTGGCAAATAATCTTCATATTTTAAGCTTAAAAACCTTAAACATTAAAAATAAACATTAAAAATAAACTATCCTTAACATAGTTTCCCCATGAAATGTTACATTTGAAATACTACAGTTCTCAGCCTGTTTGAAAAGCCCAAGGAGGACTTTCACTCCTGAGTTTCATGTCTGGAATTCTTTATAGTGAATTCACTTTTTTGCCAAATGATGTGACTTCATTCTTGTTTATTTAACAGCTGCTTTTTAGTCTTCTCGATTCAAAAATACAACTAAACGTAAGCCTGTTCAATGGATAAACAAAATTAAAGAGATGAGGTCCAAACATAAAATGTTCTCAGAACTTCAGATTTATCTCCAAGTGAATTGTGATAAAGAATAGAAGTTCTGTTCCAGGCATTTTGTATTTGAATGAGATAAGCTTCCAGTTGCATTTAAGGAAGAGTGGTAATTTCTACTGAAAATAAATTAAATTTCTTTTTTCCTTGAAGCCTCTTTCAAAAATTTAATTTTACTAATTTTGCAAACTTCAAATCATCTTAACTATTCTGTTTTACATAAAAATCAACTTATTTTTTCAGTTATACATTTGTATTTCAACTTTTATGTTAATTCATTTTATGTCCATGTATAATTCTAACTTTTCAAAATGGATTTAAAGGGTTGATGCTATGAACTAATATGAGAAAAGAACAAGCATACTAGTTATATATACTCATCATGGTTCTCATTTTTCACTCCTACATAATTGCTGTTCTGCGTCAATTAGAGAAAAGCATTGTGGTTTAGTAAAGAATTTTTAGTTCGTATGAGTGTCTTTGTTAAATGAAGTGAGTAATGGAGTCAATTAGTAAGCAAGTAGGTAGAGTGATCAAGAGTGGAGAACTGATTGAGGAAATAGAAATAGCAGAGGAGAGAGAGGTCCAAGGAGAGAGAGGAAAGGGAGAGATCATGGGTTGATTGTTGCTGATTAATCTTGTTAATAATTAAAATAATAATAATGGATGATAACTGTTAATGATGATTAATAATTAAAAGACCAAATGGCTGACAAAGGAAAGGTCAAACAAGCATTGACAAAGGACAGTGTGATATTGTTTATATCTGTGATTAACTATTAGAAGTTTTATATATGAAAAAAAATGTGATAAAAGTAAACACTATTGTATTTTTCCAAATTTAAATACCACATCACAGAAACCTATAGTATCTTTCAATATGTGCTTGCATGTTGGGTTTTAAAAAAAACTTTATTAATGTTCAAACCCAGTAGTTTAAACCTTATGCAAAGTCTAGAAAAGGGGAGTAGCTGCTGGAAATTTGGTAACAAATTTCTAATAGTATCTTGTGGGAAAGAAGAAATGCAGTGTATTGTTCATTTTTGTTTTCCAGCTGGCTGTTTTCTTATTCCAAGACAAGCCATTATTTTACCATGGATTTTATATGAAATTAATAACATGCTTTACACTATACTTCAAATTACATTATTTCAATTTCTTTTTCAATCTTTAAACAATAAAAATGTAATAATGATACACAGATCCAAATGTAGACATTTATAAACTTTTTTCTTTTAAAAACTACATCAATAGCATTCTGTGCTTATTTTATTATTATTTCCACTATACTATATTATACTTTTCTTATTTTATTTAAAAAGGCATATTTTCAAACAAATATTATTTATGGGTAAACAGATAATTATTGATATTGTGCAACTATTACACAATATGACATTAGTAAGTTTTCCAAAAGACATATGTTAACTTGTTTTTATATCAAAAAGAAGTATAAATGTTTGAATGCAATGCCAATATCTCCACTATCTTTTTCGTTTATAAATGTTTGTGTAAAGAAAAAACGGTGGGGGGATGAAAACACCTTAAAAATAATATAGGTAAATATTTTAGTTTTGTTTTTTCCCCTTTTCTTTGTACTTTAACCAATTTGTAGAGCCCTATTTATCTATAAGTATTTTTCCACCCATACATTGTGATATTAAAGTGTTTTAAATTCTATTCAACTCAGTAATTTTGATTTTTCAGCTATTTAATTTGACCACCTTTTTTACTATTTGTTTTGTAGTACTAGACTAGTAGCAAAGTCAAGACGTTTATCAATCTCTGATGGACTTTATTGATCATGTTTCTCAGAAGTGAATGTAGGCCTAAAGTAGTTTTGGTAATTTTTCCTCTACCAACTTTCTCTAGATAGTTCAAATTATATATACATCTTGGGTTCCATTAAATAAAATAATCAATGATTTAAAACATGGTTTTAAACCTCATACATAGTCTGCATAGTTTATGATTTTTTTGGCACTGGAAAGAACTTAAAAAGTACCTTAATATAAGTTGCTAAAAGCAGTTTCTCTGTGAAGCCTCTTGAATTAGGCTTAGACTTCTGAGAAATGAGAAGAAAAAGATAGAAACACTAGCATGAACAGTTTTACCTTGATATATGAGAGTTATGGCAGTAGAGAATAATAAGCCTTAGCCAAAACACTATGGGATTTGAAAACTGATTATTGTGCATACAGAAAATCATGTCATAAATAAGGCCAGAGGTTGCAGCTAAAGATCAAGTTTGTAAAGAGAAAAATCAGAGATCAATGAGATAAAAGAATAAGAATTAAGTAATATTTGAATTTTTGAAACTGTAATTAGGTATTATTACGAAGGGCTAAAAAGACACCATTTCAACTCATGAGTTGAAAACCTTGTTTCAGATGTGATAACTGTAATCAGCCATCTACTGATATGAAACTTCTTTAGTCTTTAGATGAACAAAAGTGGTTTCTGAAAAATGACAATAAAGTAATATAATACAGTAACATTCCATACACATTTGTGTAAAATATATATTACATGTATATATGCCGTACATGACAGCAAGTATTATAATCTTTTTATTAATAACCAAAATGATGGTATGTGGCAGACTGCTTGGATGTGAGGCCAATTTTTAAGAGTCTCTCTATTGGGCATGGAGGGGAATTCTTTCCTCCCACAAACTCTAATGTCATCCCTTAGTATAAAACTCAGATATTTTTTTCCTGGCTGTATTTGGGTCAAGGTACAAATGTTTCCATCTTGTCTCAATATGAACAGTAACTGGAGTTTTGTCATAGTTTTTCCTTCATATCTGGGCTTCAAATTCACTTCAGCATTTCAGCCCAAATAAATGGCAATCAGAGATTTAAGAGTCATCACTTTATGGCTTGGCTTTCAGGAATCTTTAAACATTTCTACATCAAGTATAACCATCCTGTTCTGCAGTCTTCCCCCCTGAAGGGATACTTAAGGTTCGAAGGTTCAAAGTGAATGCTATGTTTTTTATGTTAAAGCCATTGGAACACTCCCCTGTAAAGGTTCTATAGTCATGTATGATTATCACCTTAAAGCAGTGCTTCTCAATTATTTTCTGTCATGCCCCCCCTAGGAAGAAGAAAACATTTCGCGCCCCCCGCGCGACTGTAAATAGTATCATTTGTCTATAAAATTGTTATAAGTACACCTCTGCATAACACTGTATCCTTATTAACGTATAAGAGAATAAAAAAAGAAAGAAATGTGGATCAATTTACAACAAAGAATAGCTTTATTAACTGTAGCAGAAAAGATTTAAAGGAGCACAGGATTTAAAGGAACACAATATTAAAAAAAACTTTAACCTGCAAAACAAAAATATATAAAATAATTTGAGCTGAGCCCCCCTTTACGGAGCCTCGCGCCCCCCCTGGGGGCCCGCCCCACCATTTGAGAAGCACTGCCTTAAAGGGATCCACTTAAATAGCACTGTTTGTTGGAATCTTTAATTTAAATTCACCAGTGGGATTGGGCACCAGTGCAGATTTTTGCGCTTACTGTTTGTTTTATATTGTGAACTATTGGGAATCTTTGGATTAAGGCACTATAGAAATATTCTTAAATCAACCAACCAACCAACCAATCAATTAATCCATCCTTATTTGCAGATCAATAAACCCTTGACTTAAAAATGCCAGTGCACATTAAATATATATATGCTCGATTGGGTGAATGGATGAGGCAGATTCAGGCTTCAGTGACAAACAACAGCTCTTTATTGGAATAAATTATGTACACTCCAGCGCCGCTCTGTTTGACAGCAGCCCTTTTATAGGGCGCTGTCAAATGGCTCGGCCAATCACCATTTAGTATTTTCCTGCCAGATCGGAGGACTTTGGTGGAATCTACCATACAGGCTGTCAGTATGTAACACCCCTCCCCTCTTAGATGGACTGATCTGGCTGGTAACATAGTCATGTAGGTAGCTGGGTCTTTTAGAGACTCTCTCTGTGCAGTTCAGTTGGTGCTGGGACTTCGATCAGGTCAGTTGGACCTGTTGCCTCTCTAGCTTCGCCTGATGGAAGTGCCTGAAACTTTCCCTGGGGCATGGCTGGAGTTCCTAGAGCCAGTTCGCTCGGAACTTGCTGCAGACCTTTTCAGATAAGTACTCCGGGACCTTCGGGCTTGAGTGATCTGTAGAAGAAGTGAATGTTTGCTCCTTTTAGGTAGATCTTTGGCTAACTCATGCAGGAGTTACCTCTGGTTGCCTAAGGTTGGAATGATCGAGGCGGCTTTGGAATTGGTCAATGTGCCGCCTCCAAATTCTCCCATCCTCATGTTCCAATTTGTAAGAGCGAGGTCTGGTGATTTCTGCAATTGTGGCAGGAATCCAGAGAGGGACACCCCCCCCAGCGTAGTTATGGGCGTAAATTCGATCCCCTACACTAAAGGTTCTTAGTTTGCTGATTGAATCATTAGGTGGCTTGGTAGAATAATTTGGGTGTAGTCAGTCTAAGGAAGACCATAGCCGGCGACCCATTAAAAGCTCAGTGTGGCTTCTGCCAGTGGTGGCACGTGGCAAAATGTGTTGGTAAAGGAGGAATTCGTCTACCTGGGTTTGCCAATCTCCCGGCCCCATCCTGGATAGGGTTTCTTTTGCAGATCACCCCATTCTCCCCACCTGACCATTGCTAGCTGGATGGAAGGGTGTGACCAGGGTATGTCTGATTCCCTGTTCTGCTAAATAAGTCTCAAATTGTATGGCCGTGAATAGGGGCCCATTGTCCAAGATTAGGACATTGGGCAGGCCATCCATGGAGAAAAATCTCCATAGCACCTTGATGACCATCTGTACCATGGTGGTGATCATGAGGACTACCTCTAGCCACTTCGAGTAGGCGTCCATAACTACCATAAATGCTTGCCCATGCATGGGGCCTGCAAAGTCAATATGCACCCTGGACCAGGATGCCTGAGGCCATTCCCATTTGCATGCGGGTGCCTTTAGGGAAGCTGGTCGGGATTCCTGGCACGGAGTGCAGGTTGTCATCCACTCTTCTATCTCCCCATCCATGTTAGGCCACCATACGTAACTCCTTGCCAAAGATTTCATCTGGACAATTCCCAGCTGCCCAAGGCTTCTAATACTGCAATTTGTAGTTTGGGTGGAACAATCACCCGGTCGCCCCACAGGAGACATCCCCACAATACAGATAATTCATTTTCCTTTTTTACAAAAGGTTTGAACTCAGACCCAACTGGCCCCTTGGGCCACCCCCTCCACACCCAGTTCAAAACTTGAGAGATAGTCTTGTCTCTCACTGAGTGGCGGGCGACCTCATTGGCTGACACCAGGCCGGCCTCAAAGCAGTCTATCAGCATAACCAGGATCTCCCCATACTTGCCAAGACTGCCACTGAAGACGTCCTTGAACTCTTGCAGTAGGTCTTTGGTGCTGTCATCTACTACGGCGTTGATGCCGGTTACCCCCAGACCCAGGGGCTCAAACCAGTCCATGCTGAGGAGGCTTGGAAGGGAACCATCGACAACTGTCACTGGGAGCAGGCTGTCAAAGTTTCTGAATTGGACATGGAAGGTGCTCCTTCCCAAAATGGGGATTCATTTCCCCTAGTAGTTGCTGAGGTGCAATTCTTGGTGCTCAGCTTGGGTTTTCTGATGCTTGAAATGGCCTTTTTCAATATGGCCCAGGAAAGGATGGTCAGAGATGACCTAGTGTCTATTTCCATGCTGCATGGCGACCCATCAATGAGGGTGGTGACTCGCAGTTTCTTAATTTGTGGTGTGCTGGCTTGCCAGATTCTTGTCTGGACTGCATCATTGGATTCTGCCCTTTCTTGTCTCTGTCTGGGCTTTCATGCCACTCACCTGGGTGGTCTTGGTCATTCTGCCTGGCTGGCAGAGGATCTCTGCTGTGGGATGACTGGGAACTCACTTCTGCAGACTCGGGTGAGGTGTCCCCTGCGGTCACAGCATTGACAGATTGCGTCTTGGAAACAGCAGGCTGATCTCTGATGGTTTCCTCTGCAGTCAGCGCAAGGCGGGAAATAATTTTTGCAATCTCATGCCATTTGTTTCCTCTCCATGCACATGTGGCAGGCCTCATCCTTGCTGTCAGGTAGTTCTCATTCGTTAGTCTCACGATGGACTTCTAATGCTCTGTGCGCGCTTTTGGGGCTGCCATGCTTTTGCAGACTTTCCATTGACTTAGTTGAGGACTCTGTAGCCCTGGTCCCATATAATGCAATTTGCAAAGTGGGGTTTGTTTTAGCCAGCAATCTCCTTTGTAGGTTGATGTCTTGAACCCTGAAATTATTCTGTCCAGCAGTAGTTCGTCTAAATCATGAAATTCATAATATGCTGCGGCTTTGCGGAGCACGGCAACATATTGATTTATGTTCTCCCTTTCTCTCTGGTTTTGGAGGTTAAATTCATGCCACTTCACGAATTTAGATGGCCTGGCAGCATAATGTGTTCTCAGCGTGTTTTGTAATGTTGGCCAGGTGACAGTCTGAACCGGCGTTAGCTCGGATAGAGCTTTGGCCCACAGTAACTCAGGAACATGGCTCTTTTCTGATTGTTGGATAGTCCGAGGAGATCGTTCGCTTCCATGAAGCACTCAATCACATCAAGTGCTTGGTTGCTGGCTTGAAAGGAGCTAGAGGGGTGTGCGTTATCATCTTGTTCAGTCAAGGTAGATTTGAATTTGCCACTTAAAGATGGCCATTTGATTCCGTAATCACTCTGGGTGAATTGTACTGCTGGATTGTAATGTCAGCTCTTTTTGTGCATAGTTGCCTTCTAATCCTACCTTCATCACCAGTGTTAGATCGGGTGAATGGATGAGGCAGACTCAGGGTTCAGTGACAAACAACAGCTCTTTATTGGAATAAACTATGTACAAACCAGCACCGCTCTGTTTGACAGCAGCCCTTTTATAGGGAGCTGTCAAACGGCTCAGCCAATCACCATTTAGTATTTCCCACCGGATCAGAGGACCTTGGTGGAATTTACCATACTGGCTGTCAGTATGTAAATAAATAAATAAATAAATAAATAAATAAATAAATAAATAAATAAATAAATAAATAAATAAATAAATAAATAAATAAATAAATAAATAAATAAATAAATAAATAAATAAATAAATAAATAAATAAATAAATAAATAAATAAATAAATAAATAAATAAATAAATAAATAAATAAATAAATATATAAATATAAATATAAATATAAATATAAATATAAATATAAATATAAATATAAATATAAATATAAATATAAATATAATATATATATATATATATATATATATATATATATATATATATATATATATATATATATATATATATATATATATATATATATATATATAGGCTCAAGTGGTGCACGATAGGGGAGGAAGCAACAGGAGCTAAGCCTCCATTGATTAACATGTCTGAAGCAAAAACGTCAGAGCTAATTGCAGGTGGGAGACGGGTGATTATCATGCAATGGCCACATTGATCAATTATGTATAAAGACAAATATCTCTTCAATGGTAGTTTTTATACTCTAATGATGTTAGCAGAGGCTAACATAAACTAAGTGGATAATACACTTTAAGTTCCAGAGATTGTGATGTCTGTCTCTTCTTTAATAGCTACACCTGGAACGCGTATTTTTAGGATAGTTCGGTGTGTGTGTGTGCATTATATATAGATATTATTGATCTGTTGCTATATATTTTGGTTTAGCTTTGGCCTGACAATAGATTATTTTTTCTATTGTTATCTCTATCTGCTTATTCCCTTCTTTGTGTCCACCTGAAACAATTGTCCATGTTCGTCTTTATTAACACTGGTAACAGATTTCTAAACAATCCTTCGTCCTTTCTCATCTGCCCAATTATTATTAATGAAGGTTACCATACCTGACTTTCCATCTTGTTCAAAAGTAGAATGGGCACTTCATGGGTGTCAAAGGAAAAAAATCTAATAAATATGTATCTTCATCAAATATGTATATAAATTTAAAATTATTGCAATGATGTTAAAAAACTGTGGAAGATGATGTCACCTAGATCCATCGCCCTTTAAAATAAGGATAATTTCTATACTTTCTATAAAGTAAGATGTGCAGTTATTGCAGTAGGGGGAAAAAGGGCAGGGAGATTATATAAAGCTTTTTCTCTCTCTTTAACTCATATTCATCAGTTGTAATGCTTGTTCTATATATTACAAATTATTCTTATTGATATGTTTTACTGGCAATGTGTTGCAATAACGTGATGATTTCAATTACAAAGAAAAAGGAAAACATTGTGTATATTATCTGAGAATCCCCCTGAGCAATATCCTTTAGCAATTCATCTTAAGGCATTTTAATTAAAATTGAGTTTTAAGTAAATTACCAATGAATTTTTGGAAATAAACTTACCTAATCAAGGAAAGGGAGATTTAATACCTCTTTTGTTGTTAATCACTGTTCCAGAACAAGGATTTACATTAGTAATAGGGGGAACTCTGTTAAGAATTTCTGACTTGCATCATTTCATAACAATTGCAAATGCAAGATAGGAAGGATCTTAAGTTAATGAAGGCATTTGGGAGCCATGATTAAAAAAACTTGGCAGATAGATCTTTTCCCTTATTAAAAGAATACATTTTGGAGCAATGTGCTCTAGGGAGTAATATGGTATGTTCTGGCAACTCCTGGATATTTATCAAGAAAGCATTAGTTATGCATAGTTAATTATATGGATATTTCACAGTCAAAATCCATATAGAGGACATGACAAAAACTCTTTAATCTCACAATAATAGCTAAACCATAATTCAATTGAAAAAATGTGAGCACCCTTAACTACATTAAATCCAAAAATGATAGGAAATTCCTGGAAGCATTGTAACCTGAAAATCATCTCTCCTTGCATTTTCCAATGTTTGTTTGTTTATTATATTTGTATAGCTGCCAA
Organism: Natrix helvetica; assembly: GCF_964273705.1. Classification (NCBI taxonomy): domain Eukaryota; kingdom Metazoa; phylum Chordata; class Lepidosauria; order Squamata; family Natricidae; genus Natrix; species Natrix helvetica. Next base: position 51,319,101 of record NC_138550.1, read on the forward strand.
TGTAACCTAAGTACTTGGGGTGGGTTCTTGTGTTTTCTTAGTAAGTTCAGGAAATACTTTGCCCAAACCATGAAGGCTGATAAGATGACCTGTCTGCTAGCAAGGACTGGTGTGGTGAGATGTCTCATTGGTCCAGCCTGTGGTATAGCTGTTAGAGAGACCCGGGGGAACAGCCCCTTCCTCAATTGCTGTGGGATATGCTATCTGACTTAAAATAAGAGAGAGATAGAGAGAAGCAGAAGAGAGAAAAAAAAGTCTGTGCAAAACAGAGTAAATGGAGTGGCTGAAGAGAAAATTTGATGATTCAGGACAAGAGAGAGGGACTCATCTGACTGTAGGCTATATTTATGGTTATTTGCAGTATCTTGCAGTCATGTGACCTTGGTTTACAATGTTTTTTTTTTGAAAAAAAAAACCAGTACAATGGGTTTGCTTAGCGACCATGGCACTTGCTTAATGACCATCACAAAAAATATTGTAAAAATCAAATGTGGTTGTTTAACCTGCTTAATGACTAGAATGACTTATAACCATAATTTCAGATGCAATTATGCCTCTAAATCAAGGACTATCTCTTTAAACATTAGCACAAAAATATACTCTTTATACACACTGCATAGTCAGGTAGAATTGAACTAAGAGCTCTTTTAATGTAATAATTAATATCAAACCTTAGATGAACATTTTATAGCATTTGGGGCTTGAATGATAATGCTTTTTGACAGAAAAGGAAATTTATGGCTATATAGACAAAAAAAATCTATTTGTTATTATTATTATTTTGTAATTTACAGATGTTATCATGTTTAGGGCACTATGGATCACAGAAATCCTAGGTGCAATTGGGTCTTAAACAGTGGTGGGTTTCAAAATTTTTTGGAACCTACTCTGTGGGTGTGGCCTGCTTTGTGGGAGTGGCTTGCCGGCCATGTGACCAGGTGAGAGTGGCTTGCCGGCCATGTGACCGTGTGGGAGTGGCTTGCCAGCCATGTGACCGGGCGGGAGTGGCCAAGACAATATCACTGAACTCTTTGCCTCAATAGATGATCTACAAAAACAAGATATAAAAAAGGAAATTTATTATTTTGTGCACTTACTACTTAAATAAGATTAAAATAAGTACACAAAACAATAAACTACTTACCTTCTGTAAGTAGCTACTACTTACTACTTGTATTTCAAAGGGAATACAATACACATTTAATTTTACACATGTTAGCAGCTGCTGGAATTGTGTTTGCACAACAGTGAAAAAACAAAGATATGAAAATGAATAAATATTAGAATGTGCAGGAATGAATAAATTGACAATTAAAATCAAGAAGGCTTCAAATACTTTTTCACGTGGGATTTGTTTTATCAATTGCTAACTAACAGAAACAGCAATTAGAAATCTAAAAGTATGAAAGAAAACACCAATTATGTAACGAAAGGTCACTAAAATGTATAAGGAAATATTATTAGTACTTGATCATTATTAATGTGTAGATAACTGCGGGACACTACACACACACACACACACACACACACACACACAAACTATGACAGTGCCAGGAAAACACCAAAAATCAACAATTTCCCCCCAAAAGACTGCAGATGAAACCAGTTTTTTTCCCCTAACCCGAAGGACAGGAAAGACAAAGCCACTGGAATAAAAACCATCAAGGCATTATGGGAAATTATAAGGGACAGTGCCAGGAAGCTCACAGAACCAGCAACCACCTCACAATTACCCAAACAACTAGGCATTACACAGAAACACACAAAATCTGGCAAAGCTGCCTGGCACCAACTTGGCCTGCCCCTAGAAGAGAAGCCACTTTGAGACACATAAACCATGCACCAACCTGTACACTTAAAAGCAACATATTGCATCACAAATAAAACATTTGCAAAAAGGAAGAACATTTCTTGTAATAAACATTCTATAAACAACAAATAAATAAAAATTCCCTAAAAATAATTTAAAAAAAAAGATATTCTACACATAATAAATTAAAATAAAACCATTAAAATATTCTATACACAATAAATTAAAATAAAACCATTAAAAATATTCTATACACAATAAATAAAATTTGACATTGTGGAGATGTAATTCTAAGGCTGGTCATTGTGGAAGGTCCTGATGAGGAGATCGTGATGACCACGAGGCAGGAGGCATATAAATTTAATAAATGAAGAAAGAAATGCCCTGTGGTCTCGATGGCTTGCTTGCAGATATTTTATTGTCATTGGTGTGATATACCTAGCTGGGTCATGAAATGTCTGCAAGAAAACCACCAAGCTCAGGGAGCACCAAGGACCCCACTGTCATCTCCCTCCCCCCCCCCCCCCCCCGCTTCCTCCTCTCAATATATCCCACTCTTTCTAGCACTGATGATTCTACCTAGTTTGGTAATGAAATGTCTGTAAGAAAACCACTAAGCTCAGAAAGCAGCAAGGATCCCACTTTCCCCCACCTCCTCTTTCTCCCTCTCTTTCTCCTTTTTGTCCTTTCTCCTCCCCCCCCCTCCCTTCTAGCACTGATGTTACCTAGCTTGGTAATGAAATGTCTATAAGAAAACCACCAAGCTCAGAAAGCAGCAAGGATCCCTCTTTCCCCCACCTCCTCTTTCTCCCTCTCTTTCTCTTTTTTATCCTTTTTCCTCCCCCCCCCCCCCCACTCCCTTCTAGCACTGATGTTACCTAGTTTGGTAATGAAACGTCTGTAAGAAAACCACCAAGCTCAGAAAGCAGCAAGGATTCCACTTTCCCCCACCTCCTCTTTCTCCCTTTCTCCTTTTTGTCCTTTCTCCTCCTTCCCCCCCCCCCCACTCTCTTCTAGCACTGATGATGTTACCTAGGTTAGGGTTACTGGGCAATGTGTGTGTGTGTGTGTGAGGCTGGAGTTATGCCCCCCCGCACCCTCCCTCCCGGGGGTCGAAGCGCCTCAAAGGGACAGGCAGGCTGCCACAGTTCCCCTGAGAAGACATTTCTGAGAAGAAAAACTTCTCCGGTCGGGCTGCACTGGAGCTGGTAGAGTGCTGGCAACAGCCTGCCTGTCCCTTTCAGGAGCTCTACTGAGAAGACATTTCTGAGAAGAGAAACTTCTCCGGTCGGGCTGTGGCCATGCGATCCGAGTAACCATGTGGTTCACCTCACTGACTCTTCTCCCTGGCGACGGGCCGGCGATTGCCGCCGCTCCACCAGGTCGGGCGTGACCAGAGAAGTTTCTCTTCTCAGAAATGTCTTCTCAGTGGAGCTGTGGCAGTCTGCCTGTCCCTTTGAGGTGCTTCGACCCCCGGGACAGAGGCAGGGGGGTGTAACTCCAGCCTCACACACACACACACATTGCCCAGTAACCCTAACCTTCGCGCTCTTATCTGCGCTCCCCTCGGCTCCTCACAACTGCAATAGATGTCCAGAATCGCCTTTTTGAGCTAGGGTTTCCGGCCCCCGCCTCTTCTGGACATCTATTGCCATTGCGAGGAGCCAAGGAAAGCATGGAGAAGAGCATGAAGGTTCTTGGTGCTCCGGGAAGCCGCAAAAGTGGCTGGGAGAGGTGCGTGGCTTGGTTTAGCCTCCCTGGACATCGCAGCAGCAGCCCCAAGTGCGCCGATCTCGCCATTTTTTGCATCAGGGCATGCTGCAAGAGGGGGGGAGTGAAGACCTTTTCCAGCTGGCGCAAAGGACTTCCCCGGACTTGCCCACACCTCCACCACCAACAATCCAGGTCTTTACTCCCTCTCTCTTGCAGCACACCCCAATGCAAAAAACACCAAGGCCTTGCAATGTCCCCAAACTTGGGCCGGCCGTGCCGCATAAGCTCCCGCCGCCGTCCCCACCCCTGTGCTTTCTGGCAGCCATGCAGCCCTGCGCTATAAGCAAGCCCAGGATCCTTGCAAGGTCGCAAAAGGTTACCGGACTCACTTATAGTGCAGGGCCATGGCTGCCCCCTCCCCCAGCCCATGCTTAGTTGCAGCTTACTTACCTCCTCGGAGTCAGCAGGCAGAAATAGAGCGCAAACAGGAAAAAAAAGTAAGTGGGTTTAGATAGGGTTCTTAGAGGTGGGTGGGGCGATTGGTGAGGTAGCCAATCAGAGAGCGGTGGGCGTGGGCGAGCAAGCGAGCGAGTGAGTGACAGGGGCTGGGCAGGAACTTACTTCCAGGTCCATTGACGAACCGGTCTGCCCGAACCAGTGCGGACCGGCAGAAACCCACCACTGGTCTTAAAATAATAAGTTCTCATAAAAGGGCACACATACATTTATAAAATAGTCATAAAAGAAACATTCTGTCTACATTTGAGGAAAACATGTGGCATATTTTAGTAGAATGAAAAGGCTAATCTATGGGCAAAAATTAAGAGAAGATAATTAGAATCTAGTAGGCGGTCTGGATCTCAATCCCACCTAGATTTCAACCTAGACAACATGGCAAATGACACATTTCTCCTCCACAAGTTGTAATAAAAAAAGTGACTGCAGAGATTTTAATAGACTTTTTAACAAGTCTTCAAAGTTAGAGTCGGAGAACATCTGAAGAAAAATAATTGAAAAAAATGCATGTGAAAAAGAGAATTTGAATAATAAAGACAAGGGCTCCCTCTAGCAGTAGCTCAGGGAGTTTTAAAGAACATTCCAAGAAATAAAAATGGTGGAGAATTTCTTCTGCACTCCTGCAGCAAAATATTTTAACTGCTTATGAAAACTGTTTGTTAGTAATATATTTATCAAGAGACAAATAAGTTACATTGTTACCTGGAAACTATTTGTACTTGCATTTTCCAATGTTCATTTGCTTGTTTGTTTATTATATTTATATAGCTGCCAATCTAACCTAGCATGGGTTCTTGTGTTTTTCTTAGTAAATGCAGAACGTACTTTGTCCAAACCATCTTTTTTTAAACATACTTTATTTTTTTGCATCCAACCTTATCATATGAGATTCTTTCTACAGAACCTGATTCACATATGAAGGCATCCTAGCAACTAATATTGTAGTAGCAGGGGGCAGGAGTGAATAAAAGGAGGATTTGGAGGGAAGAGGAGGAGACAGAAGGTGTGGAGGAGAAAGAAGGAGGGGCTTGGGAAGAGGAAGGAAAAAAAGGAGAGTAGGAAACAGGGTTAGAGGAGGTGAGATCAAGGAAAAATAAGGGAATAAGGGAATAGAATAGCAGAAGCTTCTGTGGATCAAGCCTGAGGAAGAGAAGGGAATAGGATAGCAGAGGCTTCTGTGGACCAAGCCTGAGGGAGAAAAGGGAATAGTATAGCAGAGGTTTCTGGGGGGCAAACTTGAGAGAGAGAGAAGAGTATAGGATAGCAGAGGCTTCTGCAGGCCAAGCCTGAAAGAGAGAAGAGTATAGGATAGCAGAGGCTTCTGTGGGCCAAGCCTGAGAGAGAAAGCAGAGGAAACAACGAAGGAGCAGAGGCTGTGGAATGAGAGCCCAGCAGGCAGTTCAAGACAGAGTGAAAATAAAGAAAGGGGAAGAAGCTCCAACCAGCCACCTCATCCTGTCTGCTGAGAGGAGGCTGACCACTACCCCATCACATGACCCCGACAAGTAGAAGTGCATCAGAGAGGGGCCAGGTTGGACTGGCAGCCATACGAATAGGACCAGGAGAACCCAGACTCCAGAGGCCCTTACGAGGGTTAGCGCTACATTGTCATGGAATGCCCTAAGTTTGAGATGTATCTTTTTATACTCCTTTGTCAACTTCTCCTAAATTGTTAACATTTACCAAATTGTATTGATTCAGATGGATAAGAAATTATTATTTAATTAATGGAGGGAGCATACAGCCCTGACGGACACCAGTGCTAATTGGCTGGGTACTCAATGTGATTTTCCCAACTTCACTTGTTGCTTTCTTTAAAAAAGCTAATAATCCACCTACATGTATGGATAGGCATACGTAGCTAGCTGAATCAGTTTAGAGTGAAGAATTTCTGGAATGATTGTATTGAATGCTGAGCTGAAGTCTACAAAAAGGACCAGTGCATAAGTCCCCAGGGAATCCCCCAGGGATTCAAGTACATTGTAAGAAGTACTGCAGTGCCATATTGGCAACATTATCTGCCAATCTACTGTATTTGCTCAGTAGGCAAAGTGCAAGGAGTCTAACAGTGGATAACAGTGGTAATATTCAGGTGGGCCAGCACTAACGTCTCAAAGGTCTTCATTAACTACCGGCGTCAGAACCAATGGTCTGTAGTATTCAATTCCCTGATGCAGGGTTTCTATTCAACTAGGATGGTAGTAAAACATTTGAAACAAGAAGGGACATAAAACATCTCCAGTGATTTATCAAACATGCAGATGAAGATGGGGTCCAGCTGTTCAGCACAAGCTTTAAAGCAAGAAAGAGTTACTCCATTTGGATCTGGTGCTTTTCTGGTCTTTTGTCTATGAAATAGGCCTTGCGCATTTTCTTCTAACGTCACCAAAGAGGAGGGCAAGAGAGATGGAGTTACGTGTAGGAGATTTAGCTACTGTTGGTATAACTGAGATTGGAAAGGTAGTGGTAAATGTTAGTGATGTCCTCTCAAACTTAGAACACATTCAGGTTGTTCCCTCCTCACTACATGTTAGTCTGTGTGCAGTGACGTGCGGTGAGGGTTATGGCTGGTGAGGCTGGTGATGTCATCAGGAAGGCAGGGAATGGGACCACGTGTGCAGGAGGCTGAGGCTGCCTCAGCCTCCAGCACACGTGGTCCCATTCTCCGCCTTCCTGAGTGAACATTAAGGGGGGACCGCGGAGTGCACTGATCCGCGTAGCATTGCTTCCTCCACCGGCGCCAGTCCCTTCCCCCCCCACTCCTTCAAAGTCTCCCACCAACCCAAAGCCCGATCCCCAGCTCCCTCGGGCAAGGCTTGAGCGGGGTGAATGGGAAAGCAACGAAAGGGGCTGCGCTTTCACCCCGCTCAAGCCTTGCCGCCTGCAGCCACCGCCCGCCCTCACTGCCCCTTTTGTTGCTTTCCTGCCCGCCCTCGCTGCCCCTTTCGTTGCTTTCCCATTCAGGCAGCTTCCCATGCAGGCGGCAAGGCTTGAGCGGGGTGAAAGCGCAGCCCCTTTCATTGCTTTCCCATTCAGGCGGCTGCGCTTTCGTGCCTTTGTCCTCCGACAGCGCCAACATTTCTGCCTCCGCCCTCCGCAGCTCCTGGGCGCGCCCGGACGGAGGTAGCCAGAATGGCGCTGAGGCAGTCCGGCGGGCGAGCGACCGAGCATCAGGCTGCCTCACTCGCTCTTTCTGGACGAAAGAGCGAGTGAGGCAGCCTGATCCTCAGTCGCTCGCCCGCCGGACTGCCTCGGCGCCATTCTGGCTACCTCCGTCCGGACGCGCCCGGGAGCTGCAGAGGGCGGAGGCAGAAATGTTGTCGGCGCTCCCAATGACGAAGGCACGAAAGCGACTGGAGAACCCAGTCACTTTCGTGCCTTCGTCATCCGGAAGCACCGACAACATTTCTGTCTCCGCAGCTCCCGGGCACGGCCTGACGGATGTATATAATATTATAATATTATATATATATATATATATATATATATATATATATATATATATATATATATATATATATATATATATATATATATATATATATATATATATATATATATATATATATATATATATATATATATATATATATATATATATATAGTATATAATATTTATATACTATTATTTCATGAAGAGAGGTGAGGCCCTGCCTCCCCTGCCTCCCCTGACCACACGTCCCTGTCTGTGTGCAACTCGGCATTCAGCTAAACCCACCTATCCTCCAATAAAACAGACTGTGTGCATAGATCTGAATGCTTTATTGAAAGAACAGAATATGGTGAAACTGGGGAAAATAGGAATACATACAATGAGAACCAAATGTAAGATAGACAATATTAAGTTACTACTGAACATAGTAGCAATTAATAAATACAAGTAATTTAAATCTCGCCAGTGATGCTCTATGTGTGGGATGTGGGTTTGTCCTTGGATGACCATGTGCCACAGATTAAGATGGATTCTTCTTGTGCTTTTGCCTTCTCCAAATGCTAAAAGAAATGGATTCTGGCTTCCCAGCATGCACTTGGTTTGAGAGTGCAGCTGATGGGTTGGGTCAGCTTCAAACAATATACTTGGTATTTGTCCCTCCGGCCACTAGATGGCGCTAGAGAGCAACAACAGTATATAAAGTTATATGCTGGGCATGACACAGGTCACCTGCTAATTGACAATTCTCTTCAGTAAGGGAGGGAGGTCTGCTGTAGCCAATGATATTCTTCAGGCTTTTCCACATACTTGCTGGTCCATTAACTGAGGACTAGTCTCAATTCAAGATAATATTTCTTATCCATTAAGCCCTAAATAGCTTGAATCTAACAGGCAGTTTCAATATATGTTTATGTTAATAAGTTGGTTTTTGAAATAAATTAAAAAGCTATATAAAAAATAGAAAAGACAGCATGGGGATGAGTTCTTCTTACCCCATTAACCACCTCCAGCAGTGGGTGCCCCCCTCAGGGCTCCAGGCCAACCAGTCAAACTAAGTTTTGTTACTCTTCTGCAAGATCAAAGGGGCTAGAGCAGTTCTCACTTCTGGTAGTAGAATGTTTCATGGGTTTGAGGTCATGGCAAAAAAAGCTTTTCCCTTTGACTGTGTCTACTGGAATTCCTTAGCAGACAGGGTCTGCAGCAGGTATCTTTTACTGGTGTGAGTGGGATGGGTTAATCCCACAGGGGTGAGATGGCACCTCGGATACCTATGTCATATGGGGTATTAAAGGTAATAGCCTATGCCTTCTAGAAGAACCCCCAGCTGCACACTGGGTCTGCCTGGTATAGTACAACATTATCATCGCTTTGAATGTCCAATATTTTCCGATTCTGTGACTGCAATGTTTCCATATTTAGCTATCCAGTGTTTATTTTAAGCTTTGGAAGAATACTCGTGCTGATTGATCGAAACAGAGCAAGTGAAAAAAAGCTTCACCGCTTCTGTATAAAATCAAAAAGATTACTGAATATCAAGGAACTTACAAAGAATGGCACCGTTATGTACTTGCTGTTTGTCAGCATAAACAGACAATAACTTGTCAGGCACAATAGATTATCACCCCATCCTGGAAGGAAATGCTTGATGTTCTAAGGAAATGGTAGGCCAGGCACAAGACACATCACTTGATGATAAGCTTTTCCCTCTGTTCACTGGAGGAAATGTAAAGTCAGACTCTACAGCTGTGCCACGCCTATACCAAGTTTCCTTTGACATCATCCTGTGTTGTTTGGTACAAAGATTTATTATTGTTTAACCTGGCATTTTAAAGGTTTATCATTCTCATAGAAATGAGTGAAATATGCACTCGTCTCTGAAGTATATCTCAGCTTCCATCTCTCATATTTCTCTCTCATGCCTGGAATACACCCTTTTCATCACTCACCTTGAGAATTTGGACAGGGCATTACACAATGTTTTCTATAATTAACTTGCTTCAGTAGCGATGCTGGCATCTTTCATACATGTCAATCTCATGTAGGAAAGATTCAAAGAAACTTCTTGGATGACAAGTGAAAGTCCAGTTGTTCTTTGGAAAAGCATCTTTGGAAAAGCCTGATCTGGATACTTGAGAGTCCATAGATATGTCAATCTCACTTCACAAGATTTGGTGGGTGGAAGAGATAATGTTCTATCTCCTGAAGAAGAAATGATAGGCTTGCTGGTGAAAAAAAGAGGGTTTGCGAAAGTAATTGAGTTTTGAATTGCTGGATAGGCTCAAAGTGTGTCTAATGTGTTGCTATATTGCATGTCCTCTCAATTGGTGAAATATATGAAATAGTGTATTGCTTAACAAGGTAGTGTTTAGATTAGACATTCTACTTGGATAACATGAGCATGTTTAGATAAAAATGGACTTTGATTATGCTTCTGGAACACTGTCCAAATTGGCCAATATTGTGTCCTTATTGCTAGGAAGGGATGCTGCATGTGACAAGGGTATGATTAAAGCATGTAATATTCTTTATGTTACTAAAAGATAGAATTATGTTATGGAAAGGCTTGATTAAAGCTATTGCAGGTGACATTAGTTGAATGTCTTTGGGCTCATCTGTTGAAGATGTGGCATATGGAAGACTGCCATTTGGAACATAAAAAGAGTAAATGTTAAAGATAATGAATTGCAAATGAGAGAACAGAAAAATGAATACGTTTTCTATCTGGGAAACTAAAAGACAAGGAATGTTGTAATAGATATGAATGAAGGTAGTCTGATCTTAGGAAATGGAGGCATAAAGGTGTGCAGAAAGTGACAAAAGTATGCATTTATGTTATCTACAACAATGCAGATGCGTAAGAAAGTAGAAATTAGAATGGATATAATATCATGTTACTATCTATTGTAGATGATAGAAATAAAAGATGAACTTTGAGGAAATAGTGAAAGAAAATATTCCAAAGCAGACTAATTCCAACCCAAAGAAAGAAAAGGAAGGTGGACATAAATGTAAATGAAGTGAAAGCTATAGGAACAGAGTGAAAAGAATTAAGTTACCTAGTATTTCGTGAGATTATTGCATGCATGAAGATGGAAAAGTTTGGCAGTGCCTCCATTGGAGAAATGATTGGTGAAGATGATAAAATTGACTAAATTAATTATCTATATTAAAGTTGGCTGGAAATCCTTTATGGATTTTTTGCATAAAACAGAAAAATGAACTTATCATTTATAGTTTTGATTATTAAACAGAATAGATTATAGGAAGAAGAGAGTTACATTGTAACCATAGAGTAAGCGATAATTTATAATTGAACTTTTAAACTGCGGTAAAGATTATTGGAAGCTCCTTCTTTGTATCTTTTTTGAACTTGGGTGTCCTCAGGGAACACCAAGGAATACCAAATGGCAAATCATGCATGGTAGTGTCACAATGCAAACTCTGGTCCTTTGTAGTTGTAGTGTTATACTGTAACTTCATGATGTTTCTTAGTATGGCAATGAAACCTCTGTAAGCAAAAACCCAAGACTCCGAGACCACCGACCACAGTTCAACCAAAGCTACATATATTATCTTTTATTAGCGTTTTTAGTTTTGTAAAACAGATAAAGATACAACAAAGGGATGCATTTTGTAATCAAAGCTTTTCAAAGCAGTCATCTTTTCTTAAATGGCATAAAGCTTAGTATTCTCAGATCAAGGTTGTTCTTCCATGAAAGAAACACCAGTCTCAACATGTACCATTATTACTTAGTAAGTGCAAAAGAAAATTCCTTCCTATATGAAACAATAACTCTATGGAAAGTACTTATGAACCTTTCTAAATTCAAATCTATCTTTTACCATGACATGAGGTTATAAACCCAGTGCAATTATATCAAATGAAAATATTTTGTCCATAAACATGAAGTGGACAAGGTGCAAGCATTAGTATTTTTAAAGTCATTTTTTTCATTATTAAAGGGGCATCTAACACAGGGACTATTCAGGAATGTTTTCTGTTACTATGACAAAAACATTGGTCTATTGTTGGAACTTCTACTGCTTGGTTAAAAAAAAGCCAGATATCAATCACATTGATCATCATCACACATGCTTACCCACCACATATGACTTGCATGGGTGCTGGCATTTGTTTATTACTTTGTTATTGTTTCAAGTTTGGCTCGTTGGCAACGATTACAGAATGGAAATTCTAACACTTTATCAATGAATATGTGGTTGACTTTATTTTCAGCTTCTTAATTTGGTTTCAGGCTAAGAAGAAAGTTGGCCATGATAACAGAAAATAAAATTCAGTATTTGTTTTTGGTTTTGGTTGTCTTTCTCTCTTCTGTTTTGTATTCCATTTTGCAGAACTGATTAGGGCAGGCACATAGGAATCACTTCCTTTCTTATCACAGACTTAAATTTATGACCTATATAGACTTGTTATTTAATCTTGGTAGAATCTGTGAATTCCCAAGATATTCTGTGAGTTAATTAGTAGTAACTGTGAGAGGGATCTTGGAGTTCTAGTGGACAACCATTTAAATATGAGCCAGCAGTGTGCAGCAGCTGCCAAAAAAGCCAACACAGTTCTAGGCTGCATCAACAGAGGGATAGAATCAAGATCACGTGAAGTGTTAATACCACTTTATAATGCCTTGGTAAGGCCACACTTGGAATACTGCATTCAGTTCTGGTCGCCACGATGTAAAAAAGATGTGGAGACTCTAGAAAGAGTGCAGAGAAGGGCAACAAAGATGATTAGGGGACTGGAGACTAAAACATATGAAGAACGGTTGCAGGAACTAGGTATGTCTAGCTTAAGAGAAAGAAGGACTAGGGAAGACATGATAGCAGTGTTCCAATATCTCAGGGGTTGCCACAAAGAAGAGGGAGTCAAGCTATTCTCCAAGGCACCTGAGGACAGAACAAGAAGCAATGGGTGGAAACTAATCAAGGAGAGAAGCAACTTAGAACTGAGGAGAAACTTCCTGACAGTTAGAACAATTAATCAGTGGAACAGAAGTTGCCTCCAGAAGTTGTGAATGCCCCAACACTGGAAGTCTTTAAGAAGATGTTGGATAGCCATTTGTCTGGAACGGTATAGGGTTTCCTGCCTAGGCAGGGGGTTGGACTAGAAGACCTCCAAGGTCCCTTCCAACTCTACTATTGTATTGTATTGTAATTAAATGTGTTCCTAAAAAATGTAAGCATTTTAATACCTTCCTTTGAATAATAAAGAGATAACTCAAGTGAATAGGACTTGGGACTTGGGTTCATTTTTGGAGGCTCGATTCCTGCTTTCTCTTTTTAAAAAGGAATTCTTTTGTCTGGATTGCTTTTTGAATGTTATGGAGATCACTCAGAGAGCTGGTTGGGTTACCCATATCCATGTATAAAGATAAATCTAATAAAATGTTATCCTCTCTTTTTATTCATTAACAATTTAAAATGTTAGAATAATAGAGAACATGTATGTATACACATATACATGTATTTTAATTTTAAAAAAATATTTAATACTTCCTCTCTGTGTTGTTTTTTAAAACAGATTTGTTCTGCATGTTTCATTATTCTCTTTTAATAAATCATTGTATTAAATTTTCTTAAAGATTTTATTGCTTATAACCCTAACCCTGGCAAAGAACCCATTCCTGTGAATCAGTTTCCCATTTCTCAAAGAATGTTTTCTTTATGTACGTATGTGTATATATATTTACCTCCTCATTTCTTTTTCTGTCATATATAAGTAAAGGTAAAGGTTCCCCTCGCACATATCTGCTAGTCGTTCCTGACTCTAGGGGGTGGTGCTCATCTCTGTTTCAAAGCCAAAGAGCTAGCACTATCCGAAGATTTCTCTGTGGTCATGTGGCCAGCATGACTAAATGTCCAAGGGCACGGAACGCTGTTACTTTCCCACCAAAGGTGGTTTCTATTTTTTCTACTTGCATTTTTACATGCTTTTGAACTGCTAGGTTGGCAGAAGCTGGGACAAGTAACAGGAGCTCACTCTGTTAAGCGGTGCTAGGGATTCGAACTGCCAAACTGCCGACCTTTCTGATCAACATGCTCAGCGTCTTAGCCACTGAGCCCTTGTTATATAGAGAAACATACTATTGGGGATTTTTTTTCTGCCAAGTTAGAGAATGCATATAAGCAACCCTGAAGCTTTTTTCAACAATATTTGGCCAAAATAACTCATGAAGTTGTGTCAGATAAGAGTTCAAAAATACTGTGGGTTTATTCCATGCAACCTAGACCCAGGAATCTTATCTACTAATAGTCAAGGCAAATTGGTGCCAGGTAAAAGTCAATGGACTTCAAGGTTGGGGGGGGGATGGGGACTGGACTAAAATCTTGTTCAGGGTCATAGGGACTCCAGACTGATGATGCATTTGACCCTGACTTCAGGTTTAATCTGGTCTTCTCCTACATCATGGTTGAGAGCAATCCTTTTACGCTACTCAAACAAAGTTTGCAAACCCTTTTTCAGTGCCGAGATGTATATCTAATGTGATGCACAGGAGAGAAGCAGGACAATAAAAATAACAGGCGAGAGAATGACTGTTAGGCCAATTTCAATCTGGGGAAAGATTCCCATTATGGCTTGCCACTTGAGCAACTGCTTTAAAAATATTACATTCAAACAAATAATAATAATAATAATAATTAGAATAAGAAACTAAACACAGAATTTCAGAATGAGGTCAGTATTCTTCCACTCCACCTAGAACTTGCACAACTTATTCCAGATGAGAAGTGAGCAGACTAACACTCTCAGTATCTGCTGACTGACAAAGAATTTTTCATAGCGACAGGTTTGATATTTTACCTTCCTTGGTTCTTAACGGGAGATTTACTAAAATTTCTATGGATGTGAAAAACTGTCGAAACAAGGCAAGTGGTACTGAAACTGTGATTCTATGCTACTCCTATTATCTGTATAATCAAGAAATGTCCTTTTTTCCTTAAAACATGTTTAATATATCATAATGATCATTTTCACCTTGATTTTCTTCTCTCAAATCAGGTACTATTTATTACATATAATGTTCCATAGGCAAACTAAGAATTCATCTTTTACTTTTCTGTCTTTATCTGCATTTATATTGTTTTTGTGACCTTTGGTTAATAGTCTCAGAATTAATGTTAAGTATCTTCATAAAGAGAGTGTTAGCAATCCCTGCTTTTATCTCTCATAAATTTCTGTGTTATTGAAATGTCTGTAATTCTTCTTCATTGTACTTTATGCTGATTTATGACCAATATAAAATTTTATTTGATTGATTGACTGATTGATGATTGATTGACTGATTTACAGCAATCAATCTGTTTTCACTTCTGGCATCATGACTTTTATTATTACAGTTTTTTTAAATGCACTAATTAAAAATACAAATACACATACACACACATACACCACAATTTTTATGCTACTTCCACTCACAAAAGAGTCCTTTCTGCCATTTATCATTTGGCAGTGATTGAAGGTTTTTTAAATATAAAAAGACAACATTTTTGATGCCCAGTTATTAAATTTACTGCAATAAATTTGTAGCAGATTTTTTTTTACATTCTTCCTAGGCAAATAAATTATTCATTGATTCAACTTGACACTTTAATAAAATAGCCAATTTGAAAATCAATGACATAACATGTTGAAAGAGTACCATTGATATATGAAGTATAAAGTATAAATGAAGTATATGACCCAAGGAACTTAAATATCTAAATGTACAGCTTGCTGATAAGATCACATCTAATTTATAAAATGTTTTGACTGGTTTTTCTGGAGTTGCTGTAAAATAGTGTAATGCAAAACCTGCACCAGCCTAGAAAAACAACAAATATTTGAATCACCGCTATAAAAATGCATATGAAATCATTCTTTCTAAAAAGAATCAGTAGATACAGAGAATTTGACAATGTTTACTCCAAACAGGTTTTACAGTTTGTTAAATCAAATCTTATTTGAGTCATTTCAGCTTTCCAAAATCTTTGATAATATGCCCTACAGGCTTTTTCCACCTAATACTTGGAACTTGAGGAATTAAAATAGGAAATGGTGACACTTAACAGTGATAGCAGAAAAATGGAGAGGGAACATGAAATATACCTACAATGGGAAACTAATGTGACAAAAAGACAGAATCACAAATTGGGGGCATGTAAGGATGTGTAACTATATAAAGATAATGATGAGAATAGCGGGGAATTGTAACCAGGTGTACAGCTCGACCAAAATTAGGGTTTTGGGGGGGGGGGGGGTTAAAAGCACCATAACTATATATGTATACTTTTCTGTTACAGTATATCACTTTTTTACTAAAAAGGAGGAAAATAAATAAATATGTATATTGAAAAAGAATTATAAATGCCATCAACATAAAAGGGAGCTTGCTCAGAAGCTGAAATACACCAAGTAAATGAGATGAAGAGTGGAAAGTAGAGGAGAAAGGTAAGGGAAGAAGAGAGGGATAGGAGAGAGGGCAAGGGGGGAGGAAGAGGAGGAGAGAAATGAGGAGTGGTAAAGGGAGGGAGCAGAAGGAGAGAGGAAGGGGAAGTTGAGAAGAGAAGGATGACAGAGGAAAGAAAGGAGGTAGGGAGGAGGAGGAGAGAGGGAGAAGAAAGTGATGGACAAAGTACAAATATGGTGTATGGAGAGCAGAAGAGCCAATTTTTGGTTTTTGGAAGTTGTTGGTAAGATGAATTGATGTAAACATTTAATAATACAATATTATGTTGGTTATGTAATAGTATACATGTGGGTATATGCTATGAAAATGGAAAAATAAAAAGCTTTAATAAAAAAGCAGTGATAGCAGAAGCACTACATAATTTTTTTGCAATAGGAACTAGATGACTCAAGTATGACAGTTACCAAGATTAGTTTGCTTCAGGCACATTTTTATTAGTATATGCTTTAATTAAAAGAATTACATCATTGGGTAATTGTTCATACAAGCAGTGAAAACAAGTTGAGGTAAAGCATTTCAATGATCAGTAGCAAATCATCCTAAGAAGTCTTCCTTTTCAATAAACAATTTTCCACTTTATGGGCGCAAGTGAAAGTGTAGTAAATTTATACCATAATTTTTTTAAAATGTAAAAAAGAGAGAGAAAATTAAGCAAGTATTCACTAACATTCTTTGTATCTGTACCAGTGATTGACATATACACAAAAGTATTAAATTTGAAATCAGAAGGACAGAAAAATACAAAGATTTGTACTCTACTTGATTTTTATGTTAAATGTTGTTATGGCCCGCTGTGTGTTACAATTTGTTTCCTACAAATACTGAATTTGACTAAGATAATTATTAGCATTGGATTAACATATACATCACTATGAATGACAAATACAGAGGATATGAATCATAAAATGACATAAGCTACAATAGATACTTAGAAAAAATAGAATTAATTGATCTAATTGTCAAACTACAGCAGAAAAATGCCCACTGTATGAGTTCACACATTGAGCTAATTGACTTTTGAAATCAATTTAATAATTAGATGGTTCCCAATCTTATGAACTCATCACTTTAGACTGTTGGCCAATTCCAGTTGACTAGAGCAATTGATGTGTTTGAGAAGACACTCTTTCTGGCCTTACTAGCCTGCATTTTTTTCATTTATTGTTGGTAACTTCCTCTAATTATTTTTTTTAAAAAGGCACTGTATATAGTTAATTTCTGTTAGCCAGGATAACTTGAAATAAAATGCAGAAAACAAGAAAAGTGAAGATTAGCCAAGAGGCCATATCAGAATACCAAGTACAAGGCAATTATAAGACTATACATAACAAATCAGTGGAAAAAATAGAACTAAGAAGAATACAATTCATATTTCTGTTTCATTCTTATAGTTTATTTAAATCAAATTGTTGGACCTGTCCCAACTTAAACCTCTAAATAGAAATGATCCTTGGCTCCATTTGTTGAGAAAGTTATAGTTTGTTAAAGATCAACTGTACTGCAATACTGCAAAGCCAGAACTGAAAACCACACTCCAAAATCTCTAAGTTCTACTCTTCCTTCCCTTAACTGTCTCTCATTGCTCCCTCCACTGCAACCAAGCTGGTTCAGACAAGATGTTTTCCAAATGGTCAGTTCATGTCAGTTGGTATGCTGCCCCTCCTTTTTACAGCTGGGTCACCTTGAGGCAACATCTACAGATGACCCAGCACTTACTTTCATTTCCTGAGCATTCTTCCTTTCATTTCCCCTCTTCCAGTTCATGGCAATCTGTCACCACAGTGAAGTACAAGCAAGCATAAGGTGACAGCTGACATAGATCCAGAGTGGGCAAATGTCTAGTGTGGTGGAAACACAGAGGGAATGGACCATTTCTGTATTGGTTTTCTCCCTTCATGATTTCCACAAACAAAGATTGTGTAGAAAACTGCAACCCCCCTTTCCATTCTGGGTACCCTAAGAGCCACTCACTTCAGAGAGGAAGAGAGACTCTTCAACCTCAGGTGCCCACCAGCCAGGCCTACCTTGCTAGCAGCTATCTGAGTCAATTTCTCTTTCCACATATAATATAGGCTTGCATCAGTTCTTTCTTCATGATCCTCAGGAAAGCTTCATTGAAACCCTCTCCTCCAAATCTCTCTTGCATGATCCATGGAGCTGCCAACCACTTTTTGGAGGGGAAAGGGAACTAAGAAAGCCACTGGCAGTGAGGAAAACTGCACCCCCACTTCTCATTCTGGTAGGTCTACAAAGATCCCTCCCTCCAGAGAGGAAAAGGGCTCTTTCATTGACTGTTGCCAGCCCCCAAACAACCATATCTTGCCAGCAGGCATCCAAGTCATTTATTCATTCTTCCTTTACTGGCCACTGCTGTTAGAGATTTAAAATTTTGGCCTTGGTTCCAAAGCAGTCATTCGTTACTCACCTGTTGGGCCTTGCTGCCATGTAGTGGTCAGAGGGAGATGGGAATCAGGGTGAGGATATGTTCCTTCCATCTACCCTTCTACCACACTTCTTGGAAGTGTAGTCAGAAATGTGGTGATGTTGAAGTGGTCACAACTTTGCCAAATTTCAATTGTCGAGGAGTCATGGGTCCTGGATTTGGATTTTGGACACAGAGATATGCAAGCTATTTGCAAAATGGAATATATGGAGAATCAGGGTAACAAGGGATCACTAAGAACAAGTAGTAAAAATAGAGATGTATGCTTGAACAATATTTTGGTCTATAAAATGAAAGATTCAGTCTTGCACTAAAAACTGTATCAGTTATTTATGTATTTATCTACTTGAAATTAGTCAGCAAAGTAAAATATATATTACATATAAACAAGAATAATATGTGACAAGTAGTAGCATTAAAATATGTTGTCAAAGAACAGTTTTTTTAAAAACCCCTCAATGATTCATCTTTCTTTAAAAAATTGAAATATATATGATACAATGAAGGAACTAGAAAACTTATATTTATTATATTTCTCAATATATTATATTTCTCAAGAGGAAACTCCCTTGTTTCCTAGAAAGAAAAAACTTTCTTTCTGTTCTGCTTTTTTTGTATTGGGAATAAACCTAATATACCTCTGAGGAGTCTGCATTCTGTTGTTCTTGTTAATGAGTATCAAGCTGTATATGTGAAAGAAACTTCTAAGATCCCACATTGGCAACTTTCTTCATAACAGAATTATATCCCTATCTTTACATGCTTTTCATTCTGATGTATATGCATATTCTCACAAACACACATTTAAAACTGCATATAAGAATGTGATTGTACACTGGTAATCTTCCACTTATGATTATTTGTTTGATGACAGTGCTGAAAAAAAATGATTTATGACCAGTCCTCACAGTTACATCTATCCCAGTGTTCCTGTAATTAATAAAATCAGGCAAGTGGAATGTATTTATGACAACTGCAGTATGCTAGGTCACATGATTAGTATTTCTGACTTTTCTAAGGTCTTCAAACAATCAGTCAATGAGAAAAGCCAGATTTGCTTATGACTCACTTAACCACCATGAAGAAAGGTAATAAAATTTGGTACAACTCACTTAAAGACTGCATCACTTAGCAATGGAAGTTCCAGTCCCAATTGTGTTCCTAAGTTGAGGAATATCTGCATCACAGAAATTACAGTACAGGAGGTTTTACTTTAAGTCCTTTGTCTAATGATCTCTGCTTTGGAATGTATTTAGTGACATCCATACTACAGGATGAACACGAATATCCAAGTTTCAAATGGTCTAGAGTTGGCAGAAAATGGAATCTGCAGTCTGACATCTGTCTTGTTATCCTGGCTAGTATAGAATGGATGGAGAACATCAGCAGGGCAGGCCAAACAGTACCTACCACATCACCTGCCTGTCCCTATTTCCTTTCCCTGTGGCAATGAGTAAACTTTCCTTTGGGGCAGAGGACTGCAGTATGTCAGGAGATGGTTCAAAGGAAGGAAGATGAATCATAGCATTTTCCATTGTTTGGGGTTGAGAATTTGTTTGCTTTTAGGATGTCTTTCTGTGTTTTTTTTAAACAATGCTAGCCCCTATTGTAAGGGTTAATTCAGCTCTTTCCAGATAAAAATGTAAAAGAACCATATTTTCATTATCTGTGTGGCCAAAACTCAATTTTATGTTCAGAGGGAGATTTGGACTAAAGACAGATTCAAAGTTAGAGAGAGAATTTGGGCTACATATGGTTCTCAGGCCCATAATGGACCACACATGTTTTTAAGTCTAAATGTTGGTGAAAGACCTGTGTTATGATGATGGTCTACTTCATGACCTAAGCCACTTTAGTAAGCCATCTTATAACACTATATCTTACAGTGACTTTCGTTTGTTCTCTTGTTGTGTCACCATGCTAGGAAAGTCCTCACAGACGTTTTGTCCTAATGTTTATCTTTGTACCACTAGAAGTTACAAAGAACAGAAAAGTAATAACAGATTTAGCCATTGAACTGCATGACTGACCACCTATCTTTTACAGAGTTTCTTAAACACATGTTTGCCAGAGTTACATTTGGAAATCAAGACCAGAAGTAATAAATCTTAGTTCAAGCTGCTATCATGGTTTTCTGGGAGAGAGAAGTAGAATGTAAGATTAAAAGGGACTGATAACACTCCTCTTCTTAATCTTTTGGAGATGGTTATTAAGGGACAGGCTTTGTGGAAACCACAGAGGTGATAATTGCTTCAAATACGCAAGCTTTGGGGTGATGTTTACTTTTCACTATACTTATTTCTTAAAGATAGATAAGGCCTATTTAAGAAAAATCATGAGATTACATTCATGAGAGAAAAGAACTCATTTTACTTCTTGTTAAATAAAAACTTGGCAGTAAGAATCAAGATTACTCCAAGAAAGTAAAATAATGAAAGAATGTATAGTACATCTGCTGGCAAACCTTGATACTGCTTACCAGTTAATAGTTTCTAAGCCTTAAATTCTAACTTAATTCCATATCAATTAAGGAGTAATGATACTATCGTATCAAAACACAGTTGGGCATAGAGGTCATAGATATTACATAGTCTCTGCCTCTTGATCCCCTCTCAAGGGAGTTTCTGTTCACCCTGTAAGCTCTGCAAGAAGAGATAACTTGAGGAGTCAACTTCAAAGTGTTTCTCTGGAAGACTTCACTCAAAATCTTGGCTGGCTGTCCAGCTTAATCCACACACCCTATGGACTTCTGCCTTCATTGTTATTAAAGTATGGTTGCTGCTAGACCCATGACTAAGTCAGTGTGCTGTTTTTCACACCTTTCTTATCAGAAAGCACCATAGGAGTATGCCCACTTTCCATGAAAACCAACTGATTAGCCTAGCTGGTGTTTTAGGAAAAGATTAAGGAGTTGTCTTTTGTGAAATATGCTGACAAAGGCAAATGGCAGAATGTGTGTTCTGATGCTGCAGTCCAAGATTTGCTGCTTTTATACCTGTTTCATAGGGCTACATGGATATACATACAAACCTGAAGTGCTGCCAAGACCTGTGTTGTCATACTTTTAAAAGCCTTCCGATTCTGCAGATACTTTTAGCTGACATTTCATTGAGGTGCCCAGATTTGCTTCTTTAGCATTTACAGTGCATTCAGAAAATATTCCAATCTTGTCTACTTTTGTCAATTTTGTTATGCAATAGCCTGATTCCACAGTTGTTGAAATTCATTTTTTTCTCATTAATCTACATTCAGTACTCCATAATGACCAAGTGAAAACAGAATTTTAGAAATGTCTGCACATTTATTAAAATGAAAAAAACTGAAATATCACATTGGCATAAGTATTCAGACCAGTGGTGAATTGCAAATCCTGTGCCAACCAGTACAGTTGGAACGGGGCCGGTGATGTCCTCCTGGACCCATGCCTCGCACACATGCATTCAAGCACCATGCGCCTACGCAGAAGCCTTTAAACTCCAGTAAGGAGCTCGGGTAGGCGGGTGGGCCCTCCGGAGCACCGTACCAGAATGGTATCCAGTGCTCCGGGCTGTTTCCGGTACGCCCGTACTAGGGCGTACCGCCTGCAACCCACCGCTGATTCAAAACCTTTGCAACAACATGTGAAAATTAGTTCTCGTGCCTCCCATTTCTCTTGATCATTGCTGACATGTTTCTACACCTTGAATGGAGTCGACCTGTGGTAAATTTAATTGATTGGACATGATTTGGAAAGGCACACAGCTGACAATACATACTGTCGCACAGCAAAAGCCTGGTCAAAGAAATTGCCTGGAGAGCTCAGAGACAGGATTATTGCAAGGTGCAGATCTGTGGAAGGCTATAATCAAATGTAGGCAGCACTGAAGGTTCCTAAGAGCAAGAAACAGATTTTAAAACTTATATCTGAAGTCTGAAAAAAATTGATAACAAAGGGCTTGGTAGAAAAATGTGTTCCAGTTATGGGAAAGCTAGAAATCTAGCAGAGAATCTTGCTTGTGGGAGGTGGGCAGGAAAGTCGTGTTCCTTTTTCTCTTTTTCATGCCACACCCTTCCCTTTTGGCAGAAGTTTGGGAGATAAGAGGCTGTAAGCCTAAGAGAGAAACTGCATGTGGTGCCTCCTTTTCCACTAATGGAAAGTCTCAATGAAATGGAAATTGATTCACTAGCCATTTCTAATAGATGGAAAGTTTGATATCCAGCCAGGATTTCCATCAAAGAGCACCAGCAATTCATAGGAAATGATACAGGGTACAGTTAATCCACATATAAAATTCACATTGACACCAAAAGCTAGTTTTGCAATTCCATTATCACAATCCAGCAACAGAAAACAAAAACAGAAGAAACTGTAATCGTTATTACACAAGTTATTGCCAACATCCAAGTATACAGTACACATAAAGCAAAAAAAGCCTTACATAGAATTATGAATTTATTATGTCGCAATGCATTTATTAAACTAGAAAATCATGTGCACTGAAGTTCTGGAAATACAAGTTCTCATTATCTGATACCAAACTATACTTCAATAATGCAAATATTGGCATATTTCTCTGCGTAATTAGAAAAAACTGCCGTTGTAGGAATTGGATAAATGACTTAATCTATTCATTATAATTTTGTTGAGTTTTTCCTTCCAAATACAAGCTTTAAGGAATATTTTTTTAAAAAAAAAACTGTAACTAGGCCACTAATTTGTGACTGTATCACAACATTGCACGAAATATATCAACCACTACAATCCTTGGCAGATGTTTATACAATATAAAAAAAGACAGAAAAGAAATAGCTAGATTGAACACAACTCGTTCAATTTGGCTGGATTGACCTGACCTGATTGAACTTTGCCCTGTTTCCAATTAGATATGGGGAGCATAAAATGGTCACAGCAAAAGATAACAGAATTGCACATGAGAGCCTTCCTAAACTGTCGTACTCCAGGTGTGTCAAGTCTGCAATCTCAATGCATCAGGAAGATACCTGGTTGGTGACTAAGAATGAGATTGATTACAACTCTACTTTTAACCAGATGTACCATTAGAAGATCCAACTGCAACTTTGTTAGAAAATATTAACAATAAATCTATGGGAGAAATATGCTTGCATCTCAGAAACAGTTGAAAACTGGGTAATGTTTCAGACAAAATGTCTTAAAACATTTCTGACTTAAAAATATAGGTTTTTCAGGTTATGGATTCACTTGCTGTTCTGCCTTAGCTCGCAAATGGCCAGTGATAAGTAAGTTTCTTTTTAAAGTATGCTTAATATATCTAGGCTTGAGTTAGGATACAGAAGGTTCTCAACTTACAACCAGATTGAGCCCAAGATTTCTATTGCTAAATTTGTTAAGTGAGTTTTGCCCCATTTTCCAACCTTTCTTGCCTCAGTTGCTAAGTGAATCACTGCAGTTGATAAGTTAGTAACTCAGTTGTTAATTGAATCTGGTTTCCCCATTCACTTTCCTAGTCAGAAGGTTGCAAAAGGGGATCACATGACCCTGGGAGACAGCGATGATCATAAATATGAACCAGTTGCCAAGCATCTGACTTTTGATCACATGATCCTGGGGATGCTGCAAAAGTTGTAATGGTGAAAAATGATCATAAGCCACTTTTTTCAGTGCCATAGTAACTTTGAATGGTTACTAAATGGACTGTTGTAAGTCGAGAACTATCTGTAGTTGGGAACCCTTATTAGATTTGTTTGAGGTGTGGGTACTTTTAGCCAGATTAGCCATCAATTCTTTCATTTCATTCTTTTTTAAAAAAAAAATCTCTTTTTACTATAATTGTTCTATTGTATTTTCTTTTCCGTTTGGTTTATTGTATACTGCTCATAGTCAGTTTCGAATTGGAAAATTCATAAACTGGGGGGAGGAAGGTTGTATGATTCTACTGTTTTGAATTCAATTCTAGGGAAGAGTATTTATGAACAATTCTGCTGGACAGCATGTAGTATTCTTGTACTTATTTAGTTATGAGATTTCAAGGAATGGTATGTCATTGTTCTGTCTGTCACAGTCATTTCCACATCTTCTGTAATCTTCCTGATTTCCCACATTTGAGTGAAATCCCAAGAAAGGAGACAACACCCTAACATTTTTTTTCTTTAAGAAGAGGATGTGTAGACAGCCAGGAAGCCTTTGGATTGAAACTTTTACCAATCTACAATACTAGCTGTAGTCCCTTCTGTCACCTTCAGAAATTAACTTAGAAAAGACCAGTAAAACAAAAGAAAAAAAAATCCCAAGCAAAGTACCCCAGGAATAAGCTTTTTAAAAAGAAGCCTGCTTTGTAGCAGGAAAAGAGAAAAAAAAACTTCTGAAAAATGGCAAGGCAAATTTCAGAACAGCATTGATATCATCCATAGGATTTCCTCCTGAACATCCTGTTTTAGGGTGTGTTTCTGAATGATACAAATGTCTTATTGTGTCTTATTAATACTATATTGCAGAATGTTAGAAGAGAAACTTAGGAAGGAAATTTAACATGATTTCCCAGATATTAGAACTGGGAAATCATTTTAAATTTCCTTCCTAACTTAAATACAACTACTGAATGCAAATTTCCTGCACGGGATCTCTTAGTCATCTTGAAGTAGGAACAACTGTAATAGTACCTTTTCCTTAATTACAGATAGGTAGCTCAGTAACTGAATAGAAGATGAGTCAGCATCAAAAGGAGGAGGCAGGTGAGCATTAACAAAGGTGGAATGCACAGGACATGTTTGTAAAGTGCAATTATGCATACCTTTCCACCTTTCGTTTTTTAAATTTTGTAAGTGTGGAAAGAAATATCCATCTGGTTCAGTTCCGAGCTATCACTGTTTGATACAGTGGAGAAAGACACTGGAAACATGGAGGCTGATTGGAAAGATGGTTTATTGATGCAGCAGAACCATATGGGTTTGTAGTTCTGGGCAGTTGACCAAAATGGAGTTGAGTGTGTGTGTGTGGGGGGGGATACCTTCTTTCGTGCTTTGCACTTGAGCTACCTGTTCCTGTGCAAGAACATGTCCTTCAATATTCTATTGGCTGTTGTCAGATTCCTAAGGGGTCATGTAGGGGTTATGCAGGGGTTATAACTGGCTCTAAAGGCAAAGTACAAATCCTAGATGTTTGTCTGAGCTACATTTGGTTGACCCTGTTAGATATTAGCATATATCGTAGTAAGTCTCCCCTCTGGTCCGCTGCTACAGCGGGAAACAGGTATCGTTCTGATTGGTCGAGGGGCATACCCGATCCCTATAAAAGGGGAACCCTCCGACCACAGAGCAAGCTGGATCACAACTATTACTAATAAAGAGCTGTTAAGTCACTTCGTGTCCGCAGTCTGTCTCTCGTTGCCCAGATCTAACATTGGCGACGAGGGTGGGATCGAGAGGCAGACAGGACGAAGAACGCTACCTCCAGAAATCTCCGGATTTGATCCAGCCCAGGAATTCGGCAGAAATTCCGGCAGCCATCTCAGATCACCTCAGCGCGGCAAATTCAAACAGAGAAGATGGCGATGCATGCTCCCCCCGCTCCTTTCGACCCAGCAAACGACGAATGGGAAGCCTTCATGATTCGTTTCGAGTGTTTCCTCGAAGCGAACGAATACACGGGGATCACCGACGCAAGAAAGAAAAACATCTTCCTCGGCTACTGCGGAAAGGAAGTCTTCAATACGGCCAGAGACCTCACCGCGCCTACTCCAATACAGGCAGTATCATGGACGGCGTTGCAACAAGCCCTGCAAACTCATTACGCGCCAAAACCTTCCCGCCATGTCTGCCGCAAGGAATTCAACACGAGGAACCAGAAGGCGGGAGAATCCATCAATCAATATGTTGCAGCCCTGCGAAAAGCAGCAACTCACTGCGAGTTCAGGGATCTGGACGAGCACATCTTAGCGCAGCTCATCTGTGGGTTAAGAGACATTTCACTACAGAAGAAGCTGTTGGCAAACCCGAATTTAACCCTACAGATAGCGCTAAACGAAGCAAGAGCGTCAGAGTCAGCAGAGAAATCATCAGTGACCATACAACGAGGGGCCAACGTAAACCAGCCAGCACCAAGGCAAACCAGAGTACACTACGAGGACACAAGCCCCGACTACGAGAATCCCGAGTTCGAGGACAGTCACATGATGCAGAGCAGTCACTTGAGGCCTGGGGGGAGACCCGGATTCCGTTTGCCGCCCTGCACAAGTTGCGGAGGGAATCACCCCAGGTCTACTTGTAGGTTCAGGAACGTTGTTTGTTCGCAATGCAACAAACTTGGGCACATCGCACGAGTGTGCCGGAGCGGAGTCCCTGCCTCACGGCAGCCACCCATGTACCGCCAACAGAAGCCCAACCCAGGGGCTTGGCGAAATCAAAAAGGGCGCCCAGAGAGAAATCCACAAGTGTTTACCCAGAGAGAAAATTTCCAAAGAGCTGAGCGAGCGTATCCCCAGAGAGATTACTCACAAGGAGCTGAGC
Source organism: Natrix helvetica (assembly GCF_964273705.1). Taxonomy (NCBI): domain Eukaryota; kingdom Metazoa; phylum Chordata; class Lepidosauria; order Squamata; family Natricidae; genus Natrix; species Natrix helvetica. The sequence continues at coordinate 51,345,944 of NC_138550.1, forward strand.
GAGCGTATCCCCAGAGAAAATACACACAAAGAGCTGAAAGAGCGTTCTATCAAGACGCTCAACGAGAGTATTTTCAGGATGTAGACGATGAGATAGAGTTGACCCAGAGAGAGGAGTTGCGAACGTATCTCACCACAATACATCAGGTCCGCCCTAAGCGGCCAAAAAGGCTGAGAGTCACAGTCCTTTTGGAGGGCTCACCTTGCGAGCTGGAAGTTGACACAGGATCGACCCTGACGATTATTTCATGGGCATCCATGAAACAGGCTATCCCTAGCCTCAGAAAGAGCCAACTACGCGCTCCAGACGTCCTGCTACGAGACTACCAGGGAAACCAAGTCCCCATCGTGGGCCAAGGCACATTCCAAATCCGTTTCAAGGACATCGAAGCCCAGCTGCCCGTGACCATCGCCAGCGCGCCATTACAGAACCTCCTGGGGCTTGATTGGTTTGAAGCCCTGGGGTTAGAAGTCACCGGAATCAACGCCATGAGAAACAGCAGCGCTGAACAGATTTTTAAGGAGTTCGAGGATGTGTTCAGCCCCGGTCTTGGTAAGTATGTGGGTAAACCGATATCATTCAATTTAGACCCCAAAGTGGCGCCAATCCGACTTAAACCGAGACGAGTGCCTTTTGCACTCCGCCCAAAAATAGATAAGGAAATAGATAAGTTAGTGGAGCAAGGAATCCTTGAGCCGGTGGATCACGCGCGCTGGGAAACACCCATCGTGACCCCAGTCAAACCAGACGGATCAGTCCGCATCTGCGCGGACTATAAATGCACAATTAATGTCGCGCTACAACAGAGCGCATATCCTGTGCCTGTAGTACAGCACTTATTGCACTCGTTGGGGCCAGGAAAGGTATTTGCTAAGTTAGACATGGCACAAGCTTACCAGCAACTGCCAGTTGATAGCGCCACAGCGGAGGCCCAAACTATAGTGACGCATAGAGGAGCATTCAAATGCAACCGGCTACAATTTGGCGTGAGCATTGCCCCAGGATTGTTCCAGAGCGACATGGAACGACTTTTGCAAGGGATACCGGGAGTCGTCCCCTATTTTGACGACATCTTGGTGTCCGCTGCAAACGAGGAGCAATTAAATAAAAGAGTCAGAACTGTTTTGGCCAGAATCAGAGAAAAGGGTCTCCGCCTTAAAAAGGAAAAATGCCAAATTAACGTGCCTAGCGTAGAATTCCTGGGTTATAGAATCGATGGTCAGGGAATACACCCCACTTCAAAGAAAATTAAGGCGATCCAGGACGCCCCCACACCACGAAATCAGACCGAGTTGCAGGCCTTCCTCGGATTACTTAACTTCTACAGCATTTTTCTGAGGCAGAAGGCGACCGTTGCTGAGCCACTACACCGTCTACTCCAGAGGAACGCACCATGGAAATGGGGACGATCCGAAGCTGCAGCTTTCGCCGGGGTAAAGCGCCTGCTCACCACTGACTCACTGCTTGTTCAATACAGCCAGACCCTACCGCTGGTATTGACCTGCGACGCATCACCCTTCGGAGTTGGAGCAGTCCTCAGCCACAGGATGCCCGACGGAAAAGAAGCACCCATCGCCTTCTACTCCAGAACTCTTTCATCGGCCGAAAGGAACTACAGCCAAATGGACAGGGAAGCGCTGGCTGCTGTAGTTGGAGTAAAGCGTTTCCACGAATACCTCTACGGCCGCGATTTTGAACTAATTACAGATCACAAACCGTTGTTGGGACTTTTGGCGGGAAACCGCCCCACCCCGGTCTCCCTTTCTCCACGCATGACCAGGTGGACTGTTTTCCTGGCTGCGTATTCATACAAATTGATTCATCGACCGGGCTCCACTCTCGGACACGCAGACGCACTCAGCCGTTGCCCATTACCTGACATTCTGCCAGACCCCACTCCAGAAGTACCGGTATTGCTCATTGACTGTTTGGACTCTGGACCGGTTTCTTCATACGACGTTGCAAGATTCTCCTCTAAAGACAATGTAATAAAGCAAGTTCAAACTTGGGTTTGGAGGGGGTGGCCGAAAGGAAACGTGGGCCCGGAATTCAAAATGTTTTGGTCAAAACGGGACGAACTCTCAGTGTTACAAGGTTGTTTATTGTGGGGGGATCGAGTTGTTATTCCGTATGTTTTACGTAGGAATGTATTAGATGCTTTACATGTGGGTCATCCGGGGATTGTTAGAATGAAGGCGTTAGCAAGAAGTTACGTTTGGTGGCCAAACATGGACAAAGAAATAGAGGAGTGGGTGGCCACTTGCGACCCATGCCAGGAATCGAGACCAGCACCCCCGGAAGCACCCGCCACAGAATGGGAGAAACCTAAAGCACCCTGGTCGCGAATACACATCGACTTCGCAGGGCCATTCCAAGGTCAGACTTTCCTTATAGTTGTGGATGCATACTCAAAATGGCTAGATGTAGTCCTAATGACTTCAACCACGGCAGAGGCAGTCATTAAGGTTCTACGGCGACTTTTCGCCACTCATGGCCTGCCCGACCTCCTAGTCTCCGATAACGGGCCCCAATTCACGGCCATGCATTTCGAAACATTTTTAGCAGGTCAGGGAATTCGGCATGCCCTCGTCGCACCATTCCATCCGGCATCAAACGGACAGGCGGAGAGAATGGTGCGATTCGCAAAAGAGGCCCTCGCTAGGATGGGTCCAGGTGATTGGCAAACACGCATTGACCATTACCTCCTAATTCAGCATATTACCCCAAGCGCAACGATGGGTAGGAGTCCCGCTGAACTACTCATGGGCCGCCGTCTACGGTCTCACCTGGACCGTCTTCACCCAAATTACTCTGCCACAGCTCCCCCAGACTCCACAAGCAAAATTCGGTCTTTCAGCATAGGGGATTCAGTATACGCCCACAACTATGCAGGGGGAACATTGTGGATGCCGGCAAAGGTCATTGGCATCACGGGTCCACGATCGTATTTGCTGGAACTAGAAGATGGGCGGAACTGGAAAAGGCACATCGATCAACTTCGGGGTCGCCTAGCACACTCAGACCTTCGAAACGAAGACGAGATTTCCCTGCCTACAGAAAGTCAGCCACGCGAGAGCCCCACCATAGAAAACTACGACACCTGCGAACCAAGCTTGGAACAAGAAAACACGCACGAAGCAGAGCAAACCCCAGACAACGCAACCGAGCAGACTCCAGAACGCCTTAGCAACGAGGGCACAAAACCTCCCGGACGTGAAACAGGAAAAGCACCCTATCCTGCAACCACTTCTAACCAACCCGAACTACGACGCTCCTCCCGAGCAAGACAAACACCAACATACCTAAAAGACTATGTTACCTACCGCAACGTTCCATCTAGGAGGGGAGGGGTGTTAGATATTAGCATATATCGTAGTAAGTCTCCCCTCTGGTCCGCTGCTACAGCGGGAAACAGGTATCGTTCTGATTGGTCGCGGGGCGTACCCAATCCCTATAAAAGGGGAACCCTCCGACCACAGAGCAAGCTGGATCACAACTATTACTAATAAATAGCTGTTAAGTCACTTCGTGTCCGCAGTCTGTCTCTCGTTGCCCAGATCTAACAGACCCTTAGACTGTTCTGAGGGCGATGCAATGCCTGAACGATGTTGGGCAATTCCTGTTGTGGTTTAATGGCTTTTGTCTTGGGTGAGGGTATTTGCTTATGAACTGAGCTATCTAGATGCTTGTCTTCTTTCAATAAGCTCTTTATCTCTTAAGTGCTGACAGCTGCTGTGGGCTATTAAGAAAAGTGGGGGTTGTTTTCTGCCTCTAAAAACATGTTTCTCCATTTCTCCCTTTGGGAAATATAATAATCTGCCTTTTTAAATATTCCTCAAAATAATTCATTCTTCGGGGGGATGGCTTCCCACATAAGTATAGCACTTCTGAGAAATCTATCTTTTATGAGAAAAAATATTCAAGCTGCCATAAATCTGATTTAACCAGAGCTGAATTACAGTTGACACAAAACTTGGTGGACTCTCTCTTGTGGAATTTAAAGGAGCCTGGGAACTCTTTTTGGAACTCATGAGTTGTATTACAATATATACATTTTTGTGAGTGACATCTCTTTTCATCAGATAAAGTTAGCTGCAGCTCATAAAAGCTTATGCCTTTTAATAAAACGCATCAGTTTTATAAAACATGCTACCATGCATCTTTTGATTTTTATCATCATAAAGTAATGTAGTTCTCTTCCTATGAACATTGAAGCTGGGCAGCCAATGCGTTTAAATAAATGATAATATTAAAAAAAACTAAGAATTTACTATTGTAGTTTTAATTAAAATTTCTTTTAATTCTACGTGCCAGTCACACACCACTGTGCACGCATGTGCGCGCACACGCACACACACATATGTGAGTGTTTGTATATAAATATTCTTTTTTCCAGAAAGATCACTAAAACAAAACCAATTAAACCATGGTTTAATGCAGTATTTGAACACAGTCTCTGGGTAAATTCTGAATTTGTTTTTAGGCCCAGAAAAATCTGAAGTCATTCATTTTATATTCCTCTAAAATCTATTACTCATAAGTGTGTCTCATTTCAGCAACTGAATTAAGATAATTAAGATTATTCACTATGATCATTCACTAACCCATGCCCCACGAACAAATAGGACTTTCTGATTATTTTCAGTTTATCCTTGCATTATGAAATAGGATTTACAGGAAGGAAGGAAGGAAGGAAGGAAGGAAGGAAGGAAGGAAGGAAGGAAGGAAGGAAGGAAGGAAGGAAGGAAGGAAGGAAGGAAGGAAGGAAGGAAGGAAGGAAGGAAGGAAGGAAGGAAGGAAGGAAGGAATAGCTTCCTTGCATATATGTAAGTGTTGTACAAATGTTCTCCAAGAAAAAAATTACTTCAGAAAAATGATATTAGCAAGTGTTTAAACCTCTTCTTTGGCTGGCCTTTTCTGACACTGCAATGACAGCAATCTTGACGTTTTCATATTTGTATAGCCATATCCAAAGAAAATACGAAAGAATAAATCAAATTTCCTTTCTCAAAGGCAGAAAATTGTCTACAATTTTATGGAATTCTTTCAAAGGGAGCCAAATTGTTGCTGCTATAGAAATTCAAATTCAGAAGAACTACTATCACCCACAGAACTTATAGTTTTGAAATAAATTTAAAATCCTCATATGCCTGAAGTACATAAAGAACAAAAGCCTATTTTCATATCAGTGTGAATTTCAATTTGTAATCTAATGATTTTCAGTAAACCAACAGATAATTTGCATACAATACTCCATGCCATTCATCTTAGACTAGCAAAGAGTTATATTAAAATCAGTCCTAAAGGATCCTAAAGGATAAAAGGTGTGACATAAAGAATTTATAATAAACTGAAAATATAGTTGAATGCTTTTATGATCCAAGGTTGCCACCTGGTGGTTAAAAATCTGCTTGAATAGTACATATCTTAAAACCTAATAAAAAGGCATGAGGTAAAAAAAAAATCATATTTCAATAAAATTTCCTTACCAATTTCACTAATATGTATTTTGGAGTTTCATAGTATATATGGCCTAAACCTGAAAGTCATATAGATACATTCACACATATTCACAATAATACATGCTAGTAATGTATATTAGACATTGTGAATATACAGTATATGAAATACATATTTCATCTCAAAATCCTTTTTGTCCAGATTCAGGATACATGAGAAATTATATTACATTAATAATACAAGAGGACTGAAAATGCTTTAAAAAGATGAAGAAAGCAAGGTATTTGTGGATTATCAATGTATGTATAATGCCCCTGACAGATAATATAGAATGATGCTAATCTTACTATAAATTAAATGTAGTAGATAAAGCTTCGTTAACACGTTTCTAAAAACTTTTTTCACTTTGTCGTTATGGGATATTGCGTGTAGATTAATGGTGGGGAAATGGATTTTAAAAACTGTAGAATCAGGTTGCAGCATAACAAAATTGACAAAAATGAAGGGGATCTGAATATTTTTTGAATGCACTGTAAGATGACAAATCAATTGATAGATGGGAGAGATAGATGTTTTATTGGTACATCTTACTGACTCAACTAACTTCTATTTTTTACGGAATTGTGGAGGAAATTGAAGTTTAAGTAAGGAATACATAATTGGGATTCCAAACTCATGCATTAATTTTGATAAAAGTTTATTAAGCTCTTCTAAATATAAGGGTGAAGGTTCATTCTCCGAGCTTTGGGGTTGGTTTCTGAACATTTTGTTACGAGGCTAGGTAATATCTTCAACAGAATTTAAACTAAACTCCCCTAAACTCCACTGAAGTTGTTACCTAGCCTGACAACGAAAAGTTCAGAAACCTACCCACAAGCTCGGAGAATGAACCGTCACTCTCATCCTACACCTGAGCCACAGATACTTGTCCCTATTTCAAATCTTCTAAATACGTTACGCTTCTTCTGGAATCTTATCTGAAAATAAATCTCCTATCCTTGCATTTGATAACTTTATTTCCTGACGATCATATCATTTTCACGTTTATGCATGATGTAAGTGTTTTGAGACACTTTCAGATGAACACTTATTCAATTGTGCTATTACATGAAACCCTGGTTATATTATGACTGCACACACATAATCTTATGCTTTGTACTGGTTTATTACACTAAGGACACAAACCTACGTTTATAAAAATTAACTTTAAAGATAAATCTAAACGTCTGCTTATAGATTTATCCAGTTCATAGTTTCCTGACATTTCGTTCAGGCTGCATTTCCAGTTCTAGGTAATCCAGTTGTAAATTAATAGCAATGGTATGATATTCTAACAATAGATAATAAAACTGTAAAAGTTGCTATAAATAGTTTTTTGTGATTATTACTGAGTTATAAAAAAAAGTGATTCTAAGAGGATTCTGTGAATATTTTGAATATTTCTTATTGAAGCAGACTGATTTTTTTTCTGAAGGGAGGAGATCATATTTCAATGAAAAATAACTTGCTAGTTTATCTTTAGTGTGTTATTTTGCTCTATTAACATTATGGAAGAAAGTTTAGACTGTCATTTAGGGAAACTGAACGTTATGTTTACACTCTTAAAGTTTTAAGTTAACATTCTGGATCATGGGAAAAACATGGAGAATGTGCTATTCTTGGACTATGGAAAAATGTTTCATGTTGTTTTGATCTACATAGGAGTGAAGCATAATGAGAAGGCTCAATGCAAATTTGGAAACAAGGCTCAATACACATTTGGAAACAATTCAGCATTCATAAAAGATTGTGCAACTATGGTTGATTAATTGATTTTATCTATTGAAGCCTATAAAATTAAACATCATAGAACAGCGATGACGAACCTTTTTTGGCTCGCGTGCCACAACTGGGGGGAGCGCAGGGGGGTCATGTGTGGGCGTGCTGCACCCATAATGCAATGCGCGACCCCCCAGTGTGCATGTGTGCACAAAATGCGCAAGCCTCCCATTTTTACATGCTTTTTTCACTCTCCCCATGCTCCAGAGGCTTTATAGGAGCCTGGGGAGGGCGAAAAGAGCTTCCTCGCCCCCCCCCGGAGGTCCTCCGGAGGCTTCAGGGATCGTCCGGAGGCTTCCCTAAACCCTTCGGAACACTTAAAACGACCCTCCGTGCAAACCGGAAGACACTTCCAGTTTGCTCGGAGGGTCGTTTTGAGCGCTCCGAAGGCTTCAGGGACCGCCCGGAGGCTTCAGGGACCATCCGGAGGCTTCCCTAAAGCCTTCGGAGTGCTTAAAACAACCCTCCGAGCAAACTGGAAGTGACTTCCGGTTTGCACGGAGGGTCTTTTTAAGCATTTCGAAGGTGTCAGGGAAGCCTCCGGGTGGTCCCTGAAGCCTTCGGAACGCTTAAAACGACCCTCCGAGCAAACCGGAAGTCTTTCCGGTTTGCTCGGAGGGTCATTTTAAGCGCTCCGAAGGCTTCAGGGAAGCCTCCGGATGGTCCCTGAAGCCTCTGGAGGGCCTCCGGGGGGGGGGAAGGCTCTTTTCACCCTCCCCAGGCTCCTATAAAGCCTCTGGAGCCTGGGGAGGGCGAAAAATGGCTTTTTAAAATGGTGAACTCAGCTGGCCAGTGCGCGGATGCGTGCTGGCCAGTTGACAGGGCAGCGCCTCACGTGCCCTGACAAATGGCTCCATGTGCCACCTGTGGCACACGTGCCATAGGTTCACCATCACTGTCATAGGGTGATTTTGTCATATAAACCTACATGAAGTTCAGTTTTATTTCATTTCATTATAATTATCAAATTTGTCATTATAACAGATAATTGGGATTAAGGAAACACCTGTTGATCTACAATGGGAAAGGGTAAATATGTGAAGCTTGATTTAAGAGAGCTTACTATGTGATTATTGCAATCACTTGGCCAAAGCAAAATAACTTATGTCTGTGGAGAGTCTCAGTCATTCAGGTCATAGTTGTCCCAAAGATGTTTTTTTTTTTTCAAAAGGCAACTGGGCTGTTTTTTTTTTTCCTTGAGGAAGAAAAAGAAAATATTTCACTTCTCATCCAAGAAACTTCATCAGTTGTGATGGTGGGGGAATGGAAGGATAGGTGAGTAACTATCCTACCTACTCCCCAAATACAGCAAACGTTATCTCCAGCCACCAAATATTTATTCATATTTGTCCTTGACTAATATATGATGCAAGATAGAAAAGCACATTCTCTGAATCTTGATAGTCCCAAACACTGTGTCACACTGTATTGCAATATGTGTTAATCCAGTTCCAAACTTTATTGTACCAACTATTTGTACAAGGTTTAATTCAGTTACTGCTTTTAAACCTAAACAGTTCATGCTTCAGAATATTGTACTTAAGTATGGAACTTAATAACTGTACACTTCAAATTAATTCATATTTTCCTATTATGTGCAATCTTTGCTAGAAAATGTTACTACCCTTAGAACTGGCTTTTATTGGCTTACTTGGAAGGTTTTATACATTTATTTGTGCCCCGTATTAATCTTAAATTTTATGGCTTATTTCTTCCGTTTTAAGCATCGAGACACAATAATTTTCAAATTTCAACATTGGCAGCATCTGCTTCTCAGACTCCTTTGAATTATAATGTATTAAACACTTCTGCTGAATATTACCTCCCAATAAGCAGAAACAAGGCTTCCCGTAATTTCCCTTTTCTTCTGTAATGAGCTCACTGTATGATGCGTCCGAAATCTTTGTTTCTATCTTTCTAGTTTGCCAGTAAAACATTTCCAATAAGTGCAACTTGTCTAAAAGCTGCAACTGATCCATTTGATTTATTACCCTATATTACATTTGCTCAAAGAAACATAGAAACATAGAAAATAATATGGTAAATAAACCCAATATGCAGATACAAGTTTACTGATAACTTGTGGATTACATCAAGAATAGAGAACCACTCTTATACAGAGGTGTCTTCTTTAATACACTCATTGTTTTTAGCACAAGTAATACAACATATCAAAACATTCAAGAAACAATGGTTGGAAACTAACCAAAGAGAGAAGCAGCCTAGATACAAGGAGAAATTTCCTAACAATGAGAGCAATCAACCAATGGAATAGCTTGCCTTCAGAAATTGTTTTGCTGTTCCATCACTAGAAGCTTTCAAAAAGTGCCTGTACAACAATTTGTGTGAAATGGTATAGTGTGTCCTACTCGAGCAGGGGGTTGGACTAGAACACCTCCAAGGTCCCCTCCAATTATATTATTCTATGGTCTATATAAGCTCCTGTGAATAAACAAAAAAGAGGTAAATAAGCCTATAAAAATGGTATTGATTATACTTACATGTTCAATAACACATGTGAAAAAGCTTTCAGTATACTTTATTTTTCAAGTTAGTTAAGCATTCTTCGAGCGTTGAAAATCCCAATACAGAGTTATTTAGAAAAAGGGAACAAAACAGGAAAAAGGACTTTTATTGCCAAAAGGAGAAAAAAAGATGGAGAGCTGACTTCTGAACACATTTGCTTCATACGGGATTGTTGAAAATAGGAGACTAAAATTTGGTAGTCCATTTTTTTTTTGGCTCCGGACCACTATAAAAGAGGCAATTTTCCTCATAAGAGTAAGAGGATAGTATCTCTATATAAGCATTTAACATATGATTCTTTTTGTGAAGAGATAGACTGACCTGAATTGTGCCATGTAACAAAAGAAGATAGCCTGAAAAAATTCATTTGGTAGTGAAACATTTGGGAGGGAAGCTAGTTTGTCACTTGCTGAGTGATGTGCAGGAATTTGGCTCTTCAGAAAAATCTACAAAAAATTGATGTAATTCAACATTGTGTAGAGTTGTGTTCATATTGATTAACCTTTTTAAAAAATCTTATTAAAAAAAGAATTGAGTATCTGACCAAACAATACATCTGAGTCTTAGAACGTCTATGGTACAACAGTCAAAGGATTTTAAATCAAAGCAGGATTATAACTAGGCTGAAGTTGAATCAGTAGCCTGATCAAGGAAATTAAGAAACAATATTGGGGACACTGTGTTTTTTCCATTGATGCTAGTGGCAAAATTCCCATTTTTAGAGTCTGTTCTCTTTTCAACCAAATTAAAGGTGTTAACACATTAAAGAAACTAAAAACATGTTTTAAATTTTGGAAGACATGGGGTACATCCAAAAGTATCAGCAACCATTACCCAACCAAAAATTGATAAAATACAGTCAAGCTACTGGTCACCCTGATTGTAAATTGCTTAGAACATGCTTTTTGTGCTTCCTACTTATCTGTGGATGAGCATTTTAAGCCAACTATTTTTTCGCTGTCAGTTAATAGTTCCTTACATTGCTAATATTTTCCAATTCACATTCCCTCTGTCTGGCAAAAGAAGATGTACAAATAAGAAATTTCTACTTTGAATATTTTGAAATGTTCTTTTTGTTAACCAAAAAGGAACAGAATTGTGAAGCAACTGGGTATTAAAGAGATTCTTTGTAGTTAATAGACTACATGAAGATTTCTAAGTGATTTCATGCAATTCCAGGTAGACATAATCCAGGTCCCTTCCTTGACAGAGTCATCTAGCAAGACCTCTGAATCATGCCTTGTCTGTTGTTGCACCTAGCCTTTGCAACAGCATTTAGTCGTATTTATTGTTGATTACAAAAGCCCTAAATAATTGCGTTTCTCCGTTATTATATGGTTTTAATGCATTGTTAAGTCAGCCAGAGTGTTAGGAGCTAAATAGACAATCACATAAACTTTGTAAATAAGTAAACAAAGAAATTCATAATAGGTGACAATCACTTTCAAAAACATATTAAATCTACTGGTGTCTTCTAAAAATGTGGGATAGTAATGGATATGAAAGCTAACAGTTCTCTTTTTCATGTCACTTGTGAAAATTATCTTTCTTTAAACTGCTGCAGTGAATATATTTAGTTATGTATGATAAAATATATTTAAAATACCAGCAAGTTCTGTGATTGCGATTGACTAGATATACTGTAGCTTTGAAATTCCGTACATTGTTTATATTTTAACAAGATTGTCATAGACTGATGTTGCTTTTAGGTAGTGTTGGAAGAAATATCCAGGTCCAATTCCAAGCCAAGAAGAAGGCACCAGAGACAAAATGGAAGTTGGAGGCTAATTGGAAAAAGGGTCCGTTTCTTGATGAACAGAACCACCAGGGTTTGTAGTTTTGGTGCAGCTGATAAAATGGAGTTGTGGTGGGGTTTATACCTTCTTTGGTCTTTATATCTGAAGTTCCTGTTTTTTTACAAGAATACGTCCTTTAACATTCTATTGGCTGTTGTCAGATTCCTATGGGGGCCATGAAGGGGTTATGTAGAGGTCCATAGCTGGCTCTGTAGACAAAAGAGGAAATGCAAATCCTAGGTACTTGCCTGAGCTAATCTTGTCAACCTCTGGCTTATTGTTTATCTGAGCTCCCAGGTGAAGTTTGGACTGTTCTGGGGGGGGGGGGGGTCATGTAATGAAGGGGCTTGTATTCTGAAAGAGAGTTGGGCAATTCCTATTGTGTCTTAATGGCTTTCATCCTGTGTTGGATCTTGGGTGAGGGGCTGCTTCTAATCCTATCCTCCTGCTTTTGTTCAAATTTTGCTGCAGGGAGTTTCAAAATATCCTGTCTTGAATGGATATCTGCTTGTGATATTTGCTGTGCTTATGCATGGAGCTATCTAGATATTTGTCTTCCTCTTTCAATAAGCTCTTTATCTCTTAAGTGTTGGCATCTGCTGTGGACAGCAGATGTCCACAGAAAGACTTGGGGGCTGCATCCTGATTCTAAAAACATGTTTCTCCATTTCTCCTTTAGGGAATTATAATATTCTGCCTTTTTTAATATTTCCCCAAATATTTCAAAATAATACTTCCCACAATAGAGTGCGGAACCAAACTTTAATATTTAAATATAGGAATGAAAAGAATCACTGATTAAAATATTTAAAACGCTCAATTAAACTAAATTGTGAATTTTGGTTACTGGATTAAGAGTTCTTGCAAACTGTATCAGCAACCAAGAACCGGGGAGTCATAAAGTGATTATTTCTACTAAAAGGTAGTAACATGCATCATTTACGGCAAAGAGTAGCAATGAGATTTTCTATAATGCTTGGGGGCTTTTAGATACTATTTCACATGTAGTTTGTCCTTGCAAATTCCACATTAATAGTTTTCATATATAAATACTGTCTAGAATGCTGTCTAATTTGACAATATCATTTATATAATATCCACGTTGGATTGCAATTTACTGCAAGTACTCTTAAAGGTTTTCATGGAGGTATAACTGTTTTTGATTATTTTGGTCATGGAACACCAAATTCTTTTCTTGAAATTTATATTGTGATTCCAAGAAAACTGAATTGGGAACAGAATTCTCTTGAGTGTTATGGACCAACTAAAGTTACAATGGTATTAAATGATATTTGAGCAAATGAATCCTTTTCATAACGTGACCAATATTTTCAACTTTAGTAATAGGAGATCTGGAGAAGTAGGTCAAAAATAAGGAACTCAAAACTGTGCACAAAGCATATTGCTCTACATGGGGGGGGGGAAAGAAATATGATGAAATTTGTGACTGTTGCATTACCTTTTTTAGTATACATCTATATATCATACTTGGAATACTAGTCTTTAATGTACCAACTATATTTATGCTATTTCTCAGAATCCCCATATTTGTGATTTGACTATTTCAAGACAGTAAACAATTTCAGGCATACTAACATATGAAGAAATTAATAGCACAGAAAAACAAAAACCATGAGGTTAGGAAAAGTAGATCATTCAAACTGCTGTGCAGATAGAGGAGAGTTCAGACAGTATCATGTAATTTATTTTTATTTAAGTTTTTTTTAGGATTAAAGTCTATTTTTATATAATGAACTCTTTTGCAAGCTAATAGCAAATATCAAAAAAATCAAAATCAGGTTCATATAGAGATTCTGATTTTCTGTAATGAGCCTCATTCATCTTTAATAGTAATCATCACAACTACTTCTGGGCATATTCCTGTCTCTTATTGGTACATACTTCTATTTTCCAGGCTGGCTACCATTCTATGTTGTGCAAAACCTCTCCAGAACTTGAACTGAATTATGAAAACTGTATGGACTTTTCTGTCTTCTAATCTCACTTTATCTAAATTTCTTTAATACCATGTGCAATGCTGCTGTAATTAACAATTACAGTTAACTGTATTTGCTATAATTAACTATAATGAACAAGTAATCAGTGGAATGACTTGCCTCCAGAGGGTATGAGTATTCCAACACTGGAGGTTTGTAAGAAGAGATTGGACAACTATTTGTCTGAAATGGTATAAGGTTTCCTGCTTGAACAGGAGATTGAACTAGAAGACCTCCAAGGTCCCTCCAAGGTCCCTTCCAACTCTATTCTTCCGTTCTTCTGTAACTGCTAAATATTAGCCCTATAAACTCCCTTTCTAGATAATTTAGCCTTTCATTTAAAGTAGGATTAGACTTTCCCTCTAAGAAATATTTGGATTGGGGAGCAGATAACTAATTAATTTTAGTAACTAAATCCTCTTAATTTTCATGACATCATTATGGTTTGCTATATTTCAGTCAGTTCCAAGAATTTCAATAGTATTCTAAGGATGGATTTTAGTGATTAGGCTATGCGCATTATGAAAATGGAAGCTGCTTTATTATTTGTGGCTCTTCTTGTGTCATTTGTATCAGGATGTCTGCTTTAAACATTAGAGAGACTTGAACTTAAATATAAAAACCGTGGAGATAATTATAAGCTACTTTATGTCATATTTAGCCCAGTATAACAAAAAGATGACCCATAGCATAGAATTATGAGCTTATGCTATAAGAAAAGTCCACAAATTATTATAAAATGAGGAGGGGATCTAAGACACCCAAATCTTAAACTTGAAAGGCAATTTTGCATGAGTGACGGGGAAGAACAAACCAAGGGAAAAAGAATTCAATAAGCTGTTTTGACTAAATAAAGCCAACTAACTTTGAAAAGACTTAAACTCACCTTTCAAGCCAATGTGAGTTGGATTGGCCTGAGAACTAATTCCAGAGCTTCAGAAAGGAGAAAGAAAGCAGGAGTGTTTCCATAGTTTACCAGTGAGATTGATTAATTGGAATTTTTATTTAATCTTTGTGGAAATGCAACTGAAGAGTTTTTGCTTAGCAGCAGAAATTCCTACAGATATGAACCTCTATTTAATTCCAAGAGAGAGAGCGAAAGGAACACGGCTTATTAAGGCAAATAATTCATTCAGGGTGCATAGTGTTTTTGAATGTTTTCATAAGTTCTAAGTAGCTTTTCAAAAGAAATGTCTAACTTTTAGGGAAGCAGTGAACAAAAATATGTAAGCCAATCAAGTGTTGTGATGTCAAATTTTTCAGCCTGAAAAATTATGTCATTGTTTGAGACAACATTATATATAAATGACTTTGATAGTTCATTTTATTTTTATGGAGCCATTTAAATGATTTTATAGACATTAATTTTAGCTTAAACGTTTCCAACCAACAACAAAAACCTCTCTATTTATATTACAGCTGTAACTATTGTTTTATATCATAAACTACTGCAAACTTTGATTTACAGGTTTGTCAGCACAAAATCTGATACTTTTATATTACTAAGCTTCCTTGTATCTTTGAAGAACAGGATGTACTGCTGTAGATATGCCCTATGCTCCATGTCTAATTCCTTACAGAATTATACATATACATATTTATATATGGTATGCTACCTAACTGTAACAAATCTTTTTGATCAAATAGGATGTCCCCGCCAGAAACACAATATCTGCATAATAGGCTTTCTTGTATCTCCCATCTAGCATTATGGAAGGAAGAACACTGCATTTTAATTGGTTTATTGAGGAACTCTTTGGAAGGTATTGATTTATCAAATTTAGAGATCTGTGTAGGTCAATTGGGCGCTCTATGTTCATAGAGCATCACCTGATAAGTAATGTTGCCTGATCATAGCCCTAATTAAATACCCTTAGTTAGAACGACAGAAGTCTGCATTTTTCTTTCAAGAAAGTTTATCTGCAATTGTGGTTACAATTAAGGTCTCAAGGCTCTCAGACAGGAATATAAATATAAAAATTAAGAGCCAAGCTCTGGACTCTATCTTCATCATCCCTGATTCAAGGTTAAGAACCCAACAAGGCATTTGAAATGCTCTCCTGAGGAATTTGAACAAGAGATATTCCAGGAACCAATGTTGGGAAATGGTCCAAGCTACATTCCATACATAAACTAGCTCAAATAGTAGCTTGACTACTTTATAAATTACTGGAAGACAATGCCATTCTCCCTCCTCATCCAGCAGAATCAGAAGATAACTACTGAACATGTTTATGTAGACCAGGCAACCACGAGCGTTTGACTATGTGAAACAACAACTCCCTACACACATACATCTCAGATATTTAAAGGATAACATTTGCACAATGTGAACCTTACTGATGTACTAGAAATAGTGTTGGGTCTTCTGGCAAACGTTAATTTCACTTTTAGACTAGTTTAACATTGTTTTTACAAGATTGAACTTGGGCATGCAATGTTATCCTGTGGCAGGTCCTGAAAAGGATCATGTTTCATCATCCTTTCTATCCTCCTGCTGGTGACTGCTTAATCTATCCCATAGTTCTGCCTTTGCTTGGAGGTTTCCCATCTAGATATTAACCAAGCCGAAATTTCTGTAGTTTCTTTTTTTTTTAATAAAAAATTTATTGGTTTTTATACATATATGGGGAAAAGGTAAGTGGATATACAAAACATTTTGGCAGCTCCCAGCTTTCTATCACTAGTGATAGAAATCCATCCAAAACTCACAATTTTTACAATCTTAAAAACAAAATATAAAAGACAAGTAGAAAGCCAGGTCTTATTGTATATTGTCAACCATGTGTTCATTTGTTTTCCTTTGTCACTTTCTAGAGTGTCACCAACTGCTGTTATTTCAAATACTTTTATTTTTGTGATCTGAGCCTTTTCGATATTGCTCCTTCTTCCCTATCCCCAGAGGAAGCCTCAGCGCCCCCCCTTCTTGTCTTGCACCTTTCTGTCCCTTCCACTACCTTCACTGTGTTCGTCCTCTGGGAGGGGAAAATGTTTTTTTATGAAGGCTTCCGCCTCCTGCACTGTATTAATTCTAATCCGGAAAATACTAGATGGTTCCGCCCCAGGCGCTTGATGGAACCAGACAGGTTCCAGACGGAGCTTGGGCCACCTCCTGCAGCCCTGACCCGCCCTCGGGTAGAGGACCTGGTGGCCGTGTGGAATAATGCGACTACCGGGGCCTTGAACCGGGTGGCGCCTTTGCGGCCTCTCCGGCGGCAACGATCCACCCTGGCTCCTTGGTTTACCGAGGAGCTAAGGGTGATGAAGCGCCGCAAGAGATGCCTAGAGAGTCGTTGGAGATCCTCCCGATCCAAATTTGACAGAGCACAGGTACGGGCCCATTTAAGGACGTACCTAGTGGCATTGAGAACGGCCAAACGTCAATATTGTGCCGCTCTCATTGCATCCGCAGAGAACCGCCCTGCCGCCCTGTTTCGGGTGTCCCGCTCCCTTCTGTTTCAGAGGCCGCGGGAGGCCCCTCTACAGGGTAGGGCAGAGGAGTTTGGGAAATATCTGCAGGATAAAGTAGCTCAAATCCGGAAGGATTGGGTCCCCTTCAGTGGCCCAGTCGAGACGCCAGTGGCGAGTCTTGAGAAACCTTTTTGGGAGGAGTTTGACTTGGTTGTCATCGAGGATTTGGACAGATTGCGTGGACGACTGCGACCTACCACATGTTTACTGGACCCGTGTCCCTCCTGGCTTGTACTGGCATCCTGGGAGGTTACACGCGACTGGCTCCTGGGCCTAGTGAACGCTTCGTTGGGTGAGGGGTCTCTCCCGGCCGCCTTGAAAGAGGCGGTGGTGAGACCCTTGCTCAAGAAGCCTTCCCTGGACCCTACGGAGCTGGCCAATTATCGTCCTGTCTCCAACCTTCCCTTTTTGGCGAAGGTTGTAGAGAGTGTGGTGGCTTCTCAGTTTCCACGACATCTGGAGGAGAATGATTATCTAGACCCGCGTCAGTCCGGCTTTCGCCCTGGGCACAGCACAGAGACGGCCTTGGTCGCGTTGGTAGATGATCTCTGGAGGGCCAGAGATAGGGGTTGTTCCTCTATCCTGGTCCTATTAGACCTCTCGGCGGCTTTTGATACCATCGACCATGGTATCCTGTTGCGCCGACTGGAGGGGTTGGGGGTCCGGGGCACCGTTTTGCGGTGGTTCGGCTCCTACCTCTCTGGCCGGACGCAACATGTGTTGGCAGGAGAGCAGAGGTCGACCCTATGCCCCCTTACTTGTGGGGTGCCACAGGGGTCGGTCCTCTCGCCACTCCTGTTCAACACATACATGAAGCCGCTGGGTGAGATCATCCGTGGTTTCGGGGTGGGATATCATCTGTACGCTGATGATACTCAGCTGTACATTTCCACCCCGAACCACCCCAACGAGGCCGTCGAAGTGATGTCCCGGTGTGTGGAAGCCGTACGGATCTGGATGGATGACAACCGACTCAGGCTCAACCCTTCCAAGACGGAGTGGCTGTGGGTTCCGGCTCCCCGGTTCAACCAGATAATTCCATCTCTGGCCATTGGGGGCATTCAACTCGCCCCCGTGGAGCGGGCGCGCAATTTGGGCGTCCTCCTAGATGCCAGGCTGTCCATGGATGAACATGTGACAGCCGTGGCCAGGGGGGCGTTCCACCAGGTTCGCCTGGTGCGCCAATTGCGCCCCCTATTGGACCAGGATGCCCTACGCACAGTCACCCATGCGCTGGTGACGTCTCGCCTGGACTACTGTAACGCTCTCTACATGGGGCTTCCCTTGAAATGCACTCGGAGACTGCAGTTGGTCCAGAATGCGGCCGCGCGGGTGATTATGGGGAGTACCAAGTACTCCCATGTGACACCTCTCCTGCGCGAGCTGCACTGGCTTCCTGTGGTCTATCGAGTGCGTTTCAAGGTCTTGATTACGATCTTTAAAGCGCTCCATGGCTCAGGACCTAGTTACCTGCGGGATCGTATTCTGCCCCATACATCCCTACGACCCATCCGCTAGCACAGAGAGGGACTTCTCCAGGTGCCGTCCACCAGACAGTGCCATGGGGCGGCGCCTAGGAGCAGAGCCTTCTCTGTGGCGGGCCCAGCCCTGTGGAATGACCTCCCCCCGGATATTAGGACCACTACTGACCTCCGCTCCTTCCGTGTCAAGCTCAAGACCCACCTTTTCCAAATAGCTGGCCTGGCTCAACCATAACTTCGTATCGCTCCTGATGGTTTTTTTTTTTAATTTAGTAATTTTATTTAAGGGGATTTTAAATTGTGTTTTTAATTATCTTTCACTTATAAGTCAACTCTCCTCCATGCACATATGTATATGTCTCTGTTCTTTTTGTATATATGTTTGTCTTATGTGTATTTTTATTTGTTTTGATTGTACGCCGCCCCGAGTCCTTCGGGAGAGGGTTGCGGCTAATCAAATAAAAATTATTATTATTATTATTATTAATCCTGTTTCCCTCCCAGAAGATCAACATTCCCTCTGGCAACAACCATCTAAACCAAATTCCTTTATTGTATAATTTCTTTGATAAGGAGGAATACTTCCTCCTTCTCTCTCTTATCTTTTTTGGAATCTGCTTAAGGATGGTGATTTCTTTATCTTTATATTTCAATGGTCTCTCCCTTTGGGTCCCAAGCACCTCATCCCTTGTGGTCCTCCTGAGAAATTTAACATGTACCTCCCTTGGAACATTATGACTTCTAGCAAATGCTGAATTTATCCTATAAACTAGGTCCATATCCCACCACAGCTGTTTTTTATCTCTCTTAATATAATCTGCTAAAATTGTTCTCATGATATCCTTAAGGTCTTCATTTTCTGTCTCTGGTAGGTTCTGGAATCTAAAAAAAAGGACATTCTTTCAAATTCTATTTTTGCCAAAAAGTTTTCCAAGTCTACATTTCCCTTCCGGATTGTTTTAATTTCTTCCCCCAGCCCAGCCGCTCCCTCCTCCAACACCACAATTTTCTGTTTATTTTCTGCAATATGATGTTTAACATCTCTGAGTTCCTCTTTAAGCTCTGTCATTTCTTTTTTCAATTCATTTTGACCCCTCATAAGTTCTTGAAACATTTGAGAAACAGATAGTTCTTTTGATCCCTCTCCAGTCCCCTCTTGCTGTAACAGTAAGGTAATTTTCGTTTGTTGCATACTAGGACTGGAGGAGGCAGATGAGGGGGCTGAAAGTGACTTGCCCACCGGTGGTTTCTTAGGCCCCATTTGTTTAAAATTCAGAGATGTGAGTCTTTTCCCAGGAAGATGGCATCTGAGGATTTCGCAGCTGTGCAAAAACAAAGCTGAAAGCGACAGATCACAGTTCCAAGGCAGAGGCAAATCAAAAGGAGGAAGTCGAATATTCAAAGTTCAGAAGAGTCACGTAGCAGGGAGGAGTCTCGGTTTCCCTCAGAGAGAGTAATAAGACAGCTCCAAAAGGGATTTTTTTAACGTAATTTCAAAGGGCAGACTTCATTTATAAGTAGAAAAACAAAAGAAGGGCGGGCGCCATTTTGGCTCCTCTTTCCACAGGGAGAAAGAAAGCAGAAATCTCTATCAAAACTTTTAAAGGAGAAATGGCTCAGCAACTGATCTTTCTCAGTTAGCTAGCTCAAGTGACGGGTCAACCTTTGTTCTCTCTCTTCAAGAGAGGTTGTTCAAATGCCACTTAATCCGAGGGGGGGTAGAAAAGAGAAACACCCCCCCTCTAATCTCCATTCAAATAGGTTGAACACAAAACTTACAGAAGTCTGCTGCTTTTCTGCTGCTTTTGTTTTAAACGATCAAAGAGTTCAGGATGGGTCCCACACCACCAGGATCCAGCCGCGCTTCTCCAGGTATACTCTTTCCTCCAAATCCATTTGGCAAAAGGGCAGACAACTCCTAGGCGAAGCTGAAAAGCACCCCTGCCAGCTGCTGCCGATTCCGGGGGGCTTCAGCAAGCCGGCCAATGGCAGAGGACCCCTCCAGGGCCCCGTGTGCTCCTTACGGAGGCAGCCAGGGAGACGAGCGGCGGACAACACGTCTGTCGCCGTCAGGAACTGGAAGTCGTCTCCCAAAATCTCTGTAGTTTCTGACCTGAGATTAAAAACATAATTATCATTTTCTGATAAATGTTTGCATAGTGTATAAAACCAGTGTTTCTAATTCAGAAAAAAAAAAAACTACTTTATGTTTCCAGCCCCAAAAATCTGTTGCACATCTATTTTTAAATTGCCATTTATCCCATAGGTGAAACGGCCTACCACATGAATCGTGAAATCATGGGAGTGGTACAGTGGTGGGTTTCAATTTATTTTACTACTGGTTCGCTCGTGTGCGCAGGCGTATTCGTGCATGCACAGAAGCATCTGGATGGGTGGGCGGAGCCTCCCACCGCCATCACTACTGGTTTGCCAACCTGGGGTGAAGCGGCAAAAACCCACCTCTGGAATGGTAATTAACTCATCTAAAAGGCATCTTGCTGAGAAAAACTACCTACAATAGTTTTCCTTTGTCCTTACTTAAAATTACAATTGATACTGTATATTGAGACTAATGAGATTTATGCAATGTATGATATGACTTCATTGATTTCAGTAGCAATAGTGTAAATCATCTTGGACTTATATTTTGTATTCTTTATGTTGATTAACAACCATCTGGACCCAGCTTCTTCAACAGATCCTCATTTAATTTAATGTCACATGGATGAAGGCTATACATGTGTTACAAATGAATGTCTGCTTTCTGTGTCCTCCTGGTACTTACAGTTCATAAATATGTTTACAATTAGCATTTTCTTCTTTGGCTTCTTCTTGCCAGTAGCAAAAGCTCAGCATTGATTCTTCCTTTCTGAGCCATAATGAATAGATTTTGAATTAAGATTATCCCCTCCAGATGGAGCAAGCCTTTGCCATCTAGTTTTTATCCTCATTTCCTGGAAACACAACTCCACCCAGTGTTTCTTTTGAGCTGAAAGCCAGTTGTTCATGCTGAATTTTGACTAACTCTTTCAAATAATAAAAAGAAAAGAATATCCTGTGATAACCTCCCTCAGTTTCATGCTCTACAAAGTTGTATTGAGTTTAAACTGTCGTGTTCTTTGGGAAATAAGTTTGAATACAATATATCTGCGGAGCACTGATTGAGGCAGCCTGCCCTATAAAATTATAATCTTTTCTTACATAGATATTTTGATGTCTGTCTATAAAGATGTTTAACAAATCTTAATATGGATTTATTCTTGCAAAAAAAAATTAAAAGCACCAGTGTTATTTCTGTCTTACTTTTCAAAATTTTAGTGAACAGATTTTGTTCATGAAAGGCATAAAACATTGGGGCACACAGGGGCACACAAAACAAAGGGGCTGGTTAGTGCCCTAAAAGACACCCCCTTTTTAATTTTGCCTATTCTAAATTTTATATACTCTTTTTTATGTTTTTACATTTTAATTTGTACATCACTCAAGAGTCCCTCTGTGAGAGAGATGTAGTTTTAAATTTAAATTTTGTGTTTTTGTGTGTGTGTATGCATATGTATATGTATATGTGTATGTATGTATGTATGTATGTATGTATGTATGTATATGTATATACAACAAGACCAGCACACACACACACACACACACACACACACATGTATTTGTGTTACAACCCTTGGTATGGCTAGCTGATGAGAGCTAAATAGCTTGAAATGGATCTATACTAGTCTCCCTTTATGTTTGTGTGTGTGTGTGTTGTATTTGTGCTGATAAATAAATAAAGGGAGACTGGTATGGATCCATTTCAAGCTATTTAGCTCTCATCAGCTAGCCATACCCTTACTGGGATTCGAACCAGGGCTGTATTGCATATTAGGCCGATGTAATTGCCACTAAGCCACAGGCTCTCTTCCTTTATCAGCTAAGCCAGGGAAATAGGTATGTATTTGTGTTACAACCCCTGGTATGCCCAAATATGGGAGGGAGCTCACTACTCCCTCTTTCTGTCATTCGGCTCATCACAGAAAACCATCCAGACAGAAACCCATATTTTTATTTTTAATGTTGCCATTTTATATTTCTGTTGTATTTGTGCTGATAAATAAATAAAGGGAGACTTGGTTCGAATCCCAGTAAGGGAATGGCTAGCTGATAAGAGCTAATTAGCTCGAAATAGATCTATACTAGTCTCCCTTTATTTATTTATCAGCACAAATACAACACAAACATAAAAAGGCAACATTAAAAATAAAAATATGGTTTTCTGTCCGGATGGTTTTCTGTGATGAGCTGAATGACAGAAAGAGGGAGTAGTGAGCTCCCTCCTATATTTGGGCATACCAGGGGTTGTAACACACACACACACACACACACACACACACACACACACACACACATATATATATATATATATATATATATATATATATACCGCTTGAGCCAGGGGTTGGACGAGAAGACCTCCAAGATTCCTTCCAACTCTATTCTGATTTGTTTGTTTGTTTATTGACAACTGGTTGGGATATATTGTTTCTGATGAAATATGTTGAATCACTTTTCAGTTATTACTATTTGCGTCAGCTCAGAGTATCCATTGGCAGTAATGTTGGGAACTGTTCTGAAGTGTGTTTGCAAGCAACTTCCAGGTATCTAGACTGACAAATCCAATGTGTGGTTAATCGCTAGTGATCTTCTCAAGTTTTGATAAGTATGTCCTGCTCTTTTTCTATTTGTTTTAAAGACTGAAATCTAAATGATCTATTGTTTCAGTTACTCCACCTGTTTTTCTTCGGGTTCCGCCTTACCTGTTTTCATATTAATGAGAAAAAAAAATCTCTTTATTGTACTGAATCTGCTGAATGCATAGCAAGCATCTTGTACAATATGGTGAAGAGGGAATCTTGACAGTTGACACTTTTTTAAAAAAATGACAGCAACTCATGGCTGACTGAGCTACTTGAAGGGTACCTGAATTATTTCAGGAAATGGGCAGTTAATAACTTCAGCTTAGTAAACCGTACATATTAGGATTCTAGACCTTTGAAATGTCTTTCTTGATTTACATGGCTAGGATTTTGTTTCTGAGGCTCAAGATTCAGTAGAAATCTATTTAAAATTCAGAATTTTCCCAGAGCCCCTAATAACCAGACTCAATTTATATTTGAACATATTATGCAAATACCAACACCAGCTGAGAAGTTCATAATGCTGAGAAAATTGGAAGGAAGGAGAATGATCAGAAAGAGAATGACCAGAATACAGAGATTTCTCACTGGGAGATCTGAAAGACTAGGATAGGGACAGATAGGATAAGGAAAGGTTATCCAGGAGAAAGTGTATATGTTTTCTGAAAATCAACACTAAGTCCATGCCACCTAATCAGTATCTGGTCAAATTTACCTGATTTCCAAAAGCTAAGTAAGGTTGGTCTCCTATTTAGTACTAGTGTAGGAGATCAGAATAAGAATAACAGAATAACAGAGTTGGAAGGGACCTTGGAGGTCTTCTAGTCCAACCACTTGCTCAGGCAGGAAACCCTAAACTTTTCACCTAACTATCCACATCTTTCTTTATGCCAGGCCACCAGAATTGCCTCCGAAGTGTAAAGTCTTTAGGAACCCAAAGTGGCTGGTTTGGCGTCATGGCTCCTCTGGAGAATTAGGGTATGTAGGGATTCTGGGACATAGAGTTTTGTCCCCTTCCATGCAAGGTCATCTCTTTTTGTCAAGATGCGTTGGTTTTTTGGAACTAGGGGTCTGCTAGCAGTTCAGTTTTGAGCCTTGTGTTTAGGTCGCTTGCGGGTTGGTCTTGCCGATCACGGCATTGCCACCTGGTGGTCACTTGGGCAGCTGTTTGAGTAGAGGGAATGATGGCATCCACTACATGCTCCCGTTCGCATTTGTACTGAGGCATGCAGGAGAGGGCGTCAGCTAAAAAGCTCCTCCCCCCCGGAATGTGCTTTAAAACAAAATCAAAATGGTTGAAGTATTGAGCCCATCGGACTTGTTTGGGTGATAATTTCTGTGGGGTCTTAAGTACCTCCAGATTTTTGTGGTCAGTCCATACTTCAAATGGTTTCCGGCTCCATTCCAACAGCCTCAAGGTTAGCAGTGCCCATCTCACTGCAAAAGCCTCCTTTTCCCATGTGGCCCATTGTCTCTCTGTGTCTGTGAGCTTGTGGAGGTGTAGGCGTAGGGTTGTAAATTTCCTTGGTTGTTTCTTTGGAGTAGCACCGCTCCTACTGCCATGTCACTGGTGTCTCCCTGGATCACGAAGGGTTGCTCGGGGTCAGGATGCTTCAGCACCAGTTCCTTTGCAAACATTTCTTTTAGTGTTTCTAATGCCTCTTGGCAGATTAGGTCCAACTGTAGGGGTTGTCCCGGATGAGGTTTCGTTTCTGGGCTCCCTGTCTTCAGGAGATCTGTCAGGGGTTTGGCAATCTTCGCAAAGGAGGGGATGAATTGCCTGTAGAAGTTGGCGAACCATAGGAAGCTTTGTAGCTGTCTGCGGGTGCTAGGGGGTTGCCAACCTAGGACGGCTTGTACTTTGGTTGGGTCCATCTCTATTCCCTCATTTGACATTCGGTAACCCAGGTAGTCTAACCATGCACAGTGGAATTCACATTTTGATATCTTGACGTACAGGTTGGCTGCCAGAAGTTTTTCCAGTACTTGGCGGACCAGGGGTATGTGGTCATCCTTGGTCTCATCCAGGTAGACAAGGACCCCCTTGTAGAGGTGCTCATGCAGCACCTCATTTATTAACTGTATTAATACCGCTGGGGCCCACTGCAGTCCAAAAGGCATCACTTTGAATTGAAAGCTCCCTAGGGGGCAGTTGAATGCTGTTTTCCACTCATCTCCCTCTCTGATACGTACTCGGTAGTATGCTTTTCTGAGGTGTAGTTTGGTGAAGGCTTTTCCCTTTGCCAGATGAGATAACATGTCCTTCATGAGGGGGAGGGGTATAGGTTGTGTATGCACACCCCATTTATCCCTCGATAGTCCACAAACAATCTCATAGTTCCATCTTTGTTTTTCTTTGAAGAGGACTGATGCCAGGGCCCATGACTTGGCTGGCTCAATGAACCCCCCTGCTAGGTTTTTGTCTATGTATTTGCGCATCTCTTGCATTTTCTGGGGCGTACAGTTTGGGCTTGGGTAGTTTTGCCCTGGGAATGATTTTGATAGCACTGTCTGCCTCACAGTGAGGAGGCAGAACATCACACTCGACCTTGCTGAATACTTTTGCGAGGTCCTGATATTCCATCGGAGTCAGTTCAGCCTCTGGGGTTTTGTCGGATGTGGTTGCCAGTTGTTCTTGTGGGCTCTTTTGGGGGGGGGGGTGTTCCTGTGTGGGTGATGTTTTTGCTAGCTGGTGTGGAAGGAGTTGGGGGGCCCTTGATATCCTAAGTATGCATGTACCTCCTTGCCACCAGATGGTCGGTCCCCACTTCTCTAGCCAGGAAAGTCCCAGTATGACTATGTCTGTCATTTTGGGGGCTATTAAGAATCGAATTACTTCCCAATGATCCGCTAGCTCTAGCCTCACTGGGTCAGTCAGGTGGGTGGCATAGGCTCCTCCCATTAGGGACCTGTTGACCTGTTCTAACCAGATTGGGTGGGCCAGTCGTTTTGCTCTGATCCCCAGTTTCAGGACTGTGGTTAGGTTGATCAAGCACCTTGTGCAGCCTGAGTCTATTAGGGCTTGAAAATCCCCTTGATTTCCTGTTTTTGGGGCTGTGAGGCATATTGGAAAAAGGAAAGAGAGAATTGGTTCATTCACCATTGGGCAATTCCCCCCCCCCTGTCCTTGTTGTCATATGATTTGGGCGACTGGTTGTCATTCCCTGGGGTTCCACCACTTTTGCCTGAGGGGGAAGGGGCCTCTGCAGCCAGGAGGGCTTTCCCAGATGTGTTGGTGATCCATTTGGGGCCTCGTTCTTGTCATGCCCTGGGCAGTGGGTCTGTCCTTGATTTGGGGGTTGGGGTTGGGCATGCAACTGCCATGTGGCCCATCCCCCTGCATCTGTAGCATTTCAGCGGACTTCGAGGGAGGGCTGGTTTCAGGGCCTGTTGTGGTGCTATGGTTCCCCGTCAGCTGAGTGGTTTCAGGTCAGGTTGACCTCTCTCTTTTGTGTCTGGTTGCTTTCTCATGTCGTTTGGCACAGCCCGCTGTCAATTTTTGTTGCTATTAGGAACCACTCAGAGAGTCAATTTGGGATGTCGCAGTATGTGGTTACCTGGGCAATTTGCTTGTCCTGGCTTGTTCTGAAAAAATGCACCGCTCTCGTAAAGGGGGTAGCCTTCCTATGAACCTCCTAAATTCATGGATGTGCTCTTTGATGGGGCGGCCCCTCTGCTTTAGGTGCTGAGTTTCTCTTCTGCATATGGGTCCTCCTCCACCTCCTCAAATCTGGCCTCTAACAGTTGTAGGAAGTCATCTATGTCTTGCAGTTGGGGGGCTCTCCTCTTGTGGAGGGCTGCTAACCATTCCCTTGCTCCCCTCTAGCTCTTCTGCAATGGTATTCACCATGGCCCTGGGGGATGGTTAGAGGTACTCATAGTGTTCTAGATGGATATCAGCTGAATCAAGGAATAGAGCTAGCTGGTCTGAGTCCCCGTCAAACTTTCCCCTGAATTGGGGTGGGTCATTCAGCCCTACTCTTCCAACCTACTGTTGGCCTCTGTATGCTTGCACCTGATATGGCTAGCCATCTTCCTCACCTCTAGTTCAGAGGGAGGGAGGGGTTTGCCTGCCCTGGGCAGCCTGCCTGCTGCGTGGGAGAGGCACTGGTTGCAGTTTCGGGCTCCTTCTTTTTTTATTGGGTGGAGGAGGGGGGCTGCGCTCCAGTCTGCATCTCCTACCCTCAACAGGATCAGATGTCCCTCCCCTCTCTTTTGGGCAGCATGATGGCCCCTCATCAGCGAGAGTGGTCTGGTCAAAATCCTCCCTCTGTTGCTCTATTGCACTCTCCAGGGATTCCATCTGGGGCTTTGGGAGCCTGGCTTGTGCCCAGTCCCATCTCCAGTCAGCCCTTGCCAGTTCACTTGAGACCCTTCCCTGTATCTGGGGACTAGGGTAAGGAAACTCTACTTTAGCTGCCTTAGGGCTAATTTCCACCAGTACTCATCCTTTCTTGCTTCTGCTGCTGGGAAAGGCATCACTGCTTGGCTGTCTGGAGCTTGCCACATACCTCCAGCTGCAATCAGTCTCTCTCTTCAGCCATGGTTGCCTGATTTTCCTTCCAAGCACCCCAAATATTGGGGGAGCTCTTGGAGAGCCCGGGATTCAGGAAACCCGGAAATCTTGATAGATTTTAAAAGTCAGTTTCAGCTCTCTGTGAAGATTCCAAAGGATGACCTAATTAATTTACGAGCCTCGAGACAAAATTCAAAAGAAATCCATTCATTTATTAGGATCAACATTTTGGCATGCTCTTCTGTGGAGCCAAAGCTGATTTTTGCTTAATTGCATTTGAACTTTACCCCCTGTACCCCTTCCCTTCTGTCTGTGTCATAAATCACATTCACCAACAAGATGCTACACCAGGCTATGAGCATGCCAATTTCACACACCAGCTGTAGGAATATGAGACCTGACTCTGGCCAAAGGTATGCATGGAATTCTACTCCCTTTTTTTATGTTGACTTGATAGTAGTCATGGAAACACTTTACAAGTTGACACACAACTTCTGAAGACAAGTGTTTCCACTGATTAATTGTTCTAACTGTCAAGAAATTTCTCTTTAGTTCTAGGTTGCTTCCCTCCTTGATTAGATTCCATCCATTGTTTCTTGTCCTGCCTTCAGGTGCTTTGGAGAATAGGTTGATTCCTTCTTCTTTATAGCAACGCATTAGATATTGGAACACTGCTATCACATCATCCCTAGTCTCTCTTTTAATTAAACTAAACTAAACATACCCAATTCCAGCAACTGTTTTTATATCTCCCCTAATCATCTTTATTGCTCTTCTCTGTACTCTTTATAGAATCTTAACATCTTTTTAACATCATGGTGACCAAAATTGGATGCAGGATATCAAGTGTGGTCTTAACAAAGCATTATACTTTATGCAATCTTTATTTTAACCCTCTGTTAATGCAGCCTAGGACTGTGTTGGCTTTTTTTGACAGCTTCAGCATGGTGCTGGCTCATATTTAAGTGATTGTCCACTAAGACTGCAAGATTCCTCTTACAATTACTACTATCGAGCCAGGTACTACCTATACTATACCTGTGCATTTGATTTTTCTTACCTGAATGTAAAACTTTACTTTTTTCACCATTGAATTTCATTTTGTTAGTTAGGGCTCAATGTTCAAGTCTGACAAGATCATTCTGTATCTTAAGCCTATCTTCATTTGGATGAAGATGATGTTACTTGCAGCTGGAGCCTTTTCAATAAAGGAGAAATACACATTTAATTATTCTGTTAAACTGTTTTTTTGCACATGTCCAGTACCAAAATATGAGAAAATACCAAAAGCAATAGTTAAGCCTGCATAATTGGGAAAGTTGCGTAGACACAAAGTGTCAGTCAAATGTCATTTGGATGAAGTTGATGTTACTTGGTTATTGCATTGCAGCTGGAGTCTTTTCAATAAAGGAGAAATACACATTTAATTAGGTACAACTACCACTGAATTCATTCAACCTTATTTCAGAGTAAACATTATGAACTCTTCTTCTGGCCTTTTCTTTTAGCACATTTGCTACCATTGTTATTTTTAATTATTTTAGAATAATCCCACATTTATAAAATACTTATGAAACTGATTGCACAATGCACAAATGACCTTACTACAAGTGTATCATTTTGTATTGAGGTATGAAGTTACAATAAATATTATTTTGCTCAAAGAAAGCTGATTTTGGGAGGGAAAAAAGTGTTCCCCTCCCAAGGAGAATTTTGAGATTTATTTCTGTAAATCCCATCTGTGAATTTGCAATTGGAAGGTCCATTGCTATCCAAGAAAATTTTGTACGCATATCCAGGATAATGCTGGAGAGATCAAATGTACGTGTAGGAAAACAACTGCAAAGCTTTCCTTAGCCTGCCCATTTTTTTTTCAGCTGAGCCAACAGCTGATGACTGAAAGAAAGAAAGCCAGTGTAATGCTCCACAGATGACTCTTGCAAAATATGGCCAAACATCAGCTTTTATAAATGGCATAATGGTTTAATGAACCAGTCATAGCAATTGATATAGTAAATTTTGCAATTGTCCTGACAATCACAGGAAAACATGCCGCTTTTTCATCCCTCCATATTATTCTATGGGCTTTGGCAGAATCCAGAGAACATATAGAATAAATCAGAATATTTGGTTCCTTTAGAATTATAGAATTATAGAATGATGGAGGTATGCATTTTGGATATGAAGTCCAGTGACCAGCTTGGTTTAGCAATCTAAATTGTTTTACAAACTCTCTTGAATACATACAATAAGAGGAATCTACCACTTTTCTCAGTAAATTCCACCATCAAAGGACTGTTAACGTCAATATATTCTTTGTAACATTCAGTCAGAATCTGCTTTTCTTAAATAGATTGTTCCATATCCTACATTACAAAAGAAGAATGAAAGAGCTTTGACTTTCATCTATGTGACATCGTTTCAAATACTTGAAAAATTCTACAATGTCTCATATCATATATTCTCAATTACACACACACACACACACACACACACACACACACACCAAGTTTCTTTAGTCTTTATTCACACAACTTGGTTTCTAAACCTCTGCTTATGTTCTAAGCCTCTGCTCATGGTTTTTCTGGATTTCTCCTAATTTCTCTGAAATTGTCTTAAACCAGAGGTCCTCAAACTTTTTAAACAGGGGCCAATTCACAGTCCCTCAGACTGTTGGGGGGCCGGTCTGGCTGGCTGGGTGTGGCTAGGTGGTCATGTGACTGGGTGGGCATGGCTAGGTGATGTGACTAGGTGAATCAATTTAACAGTCCATAGAAACAATGCACACAAATTAAACTTTCATTTGTTTTGCCATTGGGGGTGTTTTATTTGCTTTTCTTTGCATGTGGCTCTTTTGGTTGCCTTTTCTTTTTAGTACATCATTTTTCATTTGTTTAGGAGTCTAATGGTCTACTTCAGGAAACTCAGTTTTGCAGCAATTCTTCTCAGCTCCAAGAAGCTTGAGAAATCTCTCCCTATCTCTCTCTCTCCCTCTTTCCTCCCCTCTCTCTTTCTGTCTCTCCCTGCTT
The DNA here is from genome assembly GCF_964273705.1 of Natrix helvetica. Classification (NCBI taxonomy): domain Eukaryota; kingdom Metazoa; phylum Chordata; class Lepidosauria; order Squamata; family Natricidae; genus Natrix; species Natrix helvetica. The sequence goes on from NC_138550.1 coordinate 51,376,720, forward strand.
CCATCTGTCTCTTTCTCTCTGTATCTATCTATCTCTCTTTATCTATTTTCTGGGGGTGGGAGAGGTGAAAAACACGCCATTTTTGCCTCTTTTTTGGCCTCCTGGGCATCTGTAAACCCCATCCCCCCCACATCCAGAAGCATTCTGCAGGCTAAAACCAGACAAGAATGACTTGTTTTTTTATCCAATAGCGGCCTGTTTTCACCCATTTTTGGCTTCCTGGGGCATCTGTGTGTCCTGTTTTTCACCTGCCCCACCTCCAAAATGTCTCTGTAGGCCAAAATTGTTGGCCTTACCTTTCAGTTCCAGCCCATGGGGATCACAAAGGTAAGTCCTGCACTTGGCCGAAGGGTGGGTGGGGCAATGTGGGCAGGGCAGCCTTGTAGTCTGTATGGGCTGGATTAATGGCTTTGGTGGGCCGCATGTGGGGAACCATGTTTTAAACCTTAGTATCCAAACCTAGATACAATACTTGGAGAGGGGGGTCTTTCAAAAGGGGAGGGTCTTTCAAAAAAGAATCATAGAATGACTACTTCCTACATTCTATTGATGAAGTCTAAAATTCTATTATTTGCAGATCTTTTCTACAATTTGTCAAGATTACTTTGAAATTGTATTTATTTAGTTATTTATTTCTGCAAACAATTAGGTATCCTACCAGGGGTGGGTTCCTACCGGCATTGGTACTGGTCCGCTTTGCGAGTGCTTCGCTGCATGCGCGTATGTAGTTCGCTGTAAATTGTTCTGCACATACGCAAAGCATATGAAAAACTACTAAAAACCATGCCGGCAATGGCAGCAAAGACCAGGGAACCAGTTCGGGGGCATGGCCAGCCTGGGTTGCTGCCGGTTCTGTAATCTAGACCAAATTACCACTACCGGTTCACCCGAACCGGCTCAAATCAGTAGAAATCCCCCTCTGTATCCTACCCAGTTTTCTATCATGTGCAAATTTAATGTGCACTGTTTTAGCCAAATCATGAAAGACAATATTAATGAGTTTAAAAAAACACCCCCACCTCAGGAACAATCTTGTGACACTCCATTTGATGCCACTCATCAGTTTTGATGAGGAAACATCGTTTAAATTTCTTTTGAATAAATAGCCCCTCAATTACTATATACAAATCATGGCATTTGACCAAAATTTTTTGAACTCATTCATTTATTGGTCCTTTATTTGTCCTTTTAGACTGAGAGCTCCCCTCAAGTACAGTTGCCCCAATATTATATATTATGATGCATAAGGAAATCAAATTATCTTACACAAGTTGATTGAAAATAGGCCATTCACCTGGAAGAACTGATTCATTGTTACTTTAGTAATACATCCCTTAATTGTACAATTAGGCCCAATATCTCTCTTCTAAGTATTTTTGTTTAAAAGCAAGGTAAAAAGGATTTTATTTAACAAGCAAGTATTGGAATTACCATAGAAGCTGAAATATGTAGTCAGGCCAGAATTTCTCTTAGCATATTTATCATTTTTGTTTCTTTTTTTTTTCATTGCTCCTCAGGGAGAAGTATTTGGTTGATATTTGATCATTGGGGTTTTATAGGCAAATTTGAAAGCAGCTCCTTTAAGAGATGGTTTGAAACAAAACTGGGATAATTAAATGTGTGATCCCTTTGTGTATTGTTGTCATAGTCATTTCTTTGTTGACTTAAAAATAGCGCAAACAAAAAAGATGCATATTTTAACTTTTTACTTTATAAACACTTTTCAACCTTCAAAACAGGAAAAATATTTCCTCAACATAAGAACTCTGCAATCAGAGCTGAGTAAAAACAGATTGAAATAATATAGACTCTTCTTGAGAAACTATGATAATTATGCCAGGCTGTTACATGATAGGGGTTTTTATTATTATTTTCTTTAGAATATGAGAAAATTTGTTTACCAAGACAAATTAGAAATGCCACATATTACCCAAGGGTGTGTATATGCATTTGGATTATCTTTGACTGAAGCTTGCAATTCTGATCTAATTATTAGGCAGAAAAAGCCAGAAAATGCTTATTTTTTTAAAAAAAATATTTCATAAGCACTATTGGCCTAGGTACAGAAATTATTATTTGGTAAATATTAATCATAATACTTAAAATATAACTAAAATAATACTTAATCCGATTTTTGTTGGCTTTATTGTTAACTATAGATGAAATGGAGCCAGTTCTTGTGTGTGTGTGTGTGTGTGTGTGTGTGTGTGTGTGTGTGTGTGTGTGTGTTTTAAACAGGCAGAAAATTTTAAAGAACAAAATGCGTGTTTTGATCTTGCACCTAAATCAATAATTTTGTCCCTTAATGTTCTCAAATGAGGAAATATTCTTGGAGGGTTGGTAGATTATTAAAGTTGGAATAGTTGTAGTATTCAGAATTTATATTGCTTTTAAAAACTACGAATACTTTGACTTTTTTCCCGTTTCTTAATTGTAGGAACATTTTACAGTAATTTTAATGTTATTGTCTGTGTATTTTCTCCGAGTTGAATATTATTATTTACACATGAAATCAATTCCTTTCCTAAAAAAAAAAAAATCAGTGAAGTTTGTAAAAAAAATACCAATTTACAATTGAACAGTTTTATAGCAAAAGCATCTAAAAATATTCTCATCTCTTAAAAATCAGAACACATATTAAATCACAGAAACCAAGCAGAATTGCTGCTATAGCAATAACAAAATGGATGGACTGGTACCACAAACCTAAGTGAGGTTCATCATACTGGATAGTAGTAATTCAAATGCTCAACTAGGAGTTGAACAAGATTAAAAGAAAATTCAACCTGCCTTTGGGTCATAAAAAGAGTGTTGGGAGAAATTAAGGTCATTCAGGTTCTTGACTCCTTTGCCTGAAGCATAGGTGGTGCTCAGTTTTCATCAAAGGAAGTATTATATAGACCATCCCATATATAAACACACTTCCTTGCCATCCTCCCATCCTCTCCCTGCTGTTTTATGGGAGGTCATTCTGCCTCTGGAATTAACTTTCTTAATCTACCCTGGAAGGCAGGTTTGGAAATATCTCTATCATCACAGAACTGGCCTTGAAATATACCCATCCACAATATTCCCATTTATCTTTGATGTCATTGTTCCCATAGGAAGTAGTTTCAAAGCTCATTTAACTGAAGCAGCAGGATTTTCCTGTTGATGGTGACTTTTAGGGTTGTTCTTTTTAATTACTGTCTTACCTTTATCCCTCTCTAATTTCAGAAATGTTAAAGTTATAATACAGAAGTGGATGACTTCTGGAAAGTGATAGCATGGTATATCTTCCGGATTGCCATCATATTAGATTAAAATCTTCATTAACTGCTACAGATCAGTTTCACTTAGCCAAATAGCCTGATAACAATTACTGTATAGTGTTTTGCTAAAAGAAAAGTGACTGGCATGATAATCTCTCAAAGGCAAGACACGGAGATTTATGGCTATTATCTCTGCCTCTGACCCCATATTTCCATGATAAGCTGCAGCAGAAAGATATGCACATCTTTATTAATTTTTTCCCACTTCCTAGTCTGTTATGTGGGCAACTGATTTTAGGGTGGGAGTGGAAAGAATATGAATTCTATGTCCTCAGTTCAAATGTGTTATAGGAAATGCAGCTGTAAAACTAATAAAGAAGAATATTTGTACCTCAAGGTTCAAATGATCGGTCCCTGGTGCTCTAGGAGCTTGGCTGTTTTCTTCCAGATGCAGGGCTAATAATGTCACCTAGTCTGGGTAATGAAACATTTGCAAGAAAACAGCCAGGTTCTGAGAGCACCCAGGACCCCTTATCTGTAATATGCTTCAGCACAATATGTCGCTTTGGCCTTAGCTGCATAGGAATTGTGGTCACTTGAAATTCCTAAACGCCAGCAAACTTGGAGTGTCTTCAGCTTGCTTAAATGGAAAAGATACATTTTAGAACAAATCGATGCACAAGCATGGAAGAGCGTAGAAAGAAGTGTGAGCCAAGTCAGGCAAAGATAAACTACTCAATGAGATTTATCTTTGCCTGACTCATCTTTGACCTCACTTTTCATTACACACTGTCCTTGAAAACTACATTTCAATTCTTTCTCTTCTGTGCATAAGATGTCCAACATTGCTAAATCAGATTTTTTTTTCTTTCTATTGTCCTATTCCATGTGGATCATTAGGTTCCCATTTCTACATAATTCTTTTTTTAGAAATAATTGCAAATGTCTAATCTAATCAACATTTTCCTTTCCAAAATCCTGTTTCAAGGTTTCAAGGAGATCAGTATGCTGATGATAACCCAGCTATACAGGTAGTCCTTGACTTAAAGCCACAATTGAGCCCAACATTTCTGTTGTTAAGTGAAACATTTGTTAAGTGATTCTCTCCCCCCCCCCCCATTTTATGACCTTTCTGGCCACAGTTAAATGGATCACTGCAGTTGTTAAATTAGTAACATGGTTGTTTGCTACGTGAAACTGGCTTCCCCATTGATTTTGCTAGTCAGAAGTTCACAAAAGCTGATCACATGACATGAGCCTTGGCCAGTGCAAATATGAGTCAGTTGCCAAATGTTTGAATTGTGATCATGTGGCCATGGGGATGCTGCAACAGTTATAAGTGTGAAAAATGCTCAAAGTCACATTTTTCAGTCCATTGTAACTTTGTTCACTAAATGAACTGTTGTAAGTTGAGAACTACCTGTATATAATTGTTCCAGGTGAAGTGAGTGTTGCTATGAACATTCTTTTGTGCTGCCTGGAGGTTGTGAAGTTCTGGATGAGGAACATCAGACTTTAGCTTCACCCTGGTAAGATGGAGTGGCTGTGGGTATATCCAGGGGATTATCATATTTGCTCTTGTATGGGGTTGTACTACTACAGACAGATCCAGTGCATAATCTGGAGGTCCTTCTGGACTTGTGGCTCCTGCTCAAAGAGCAGGTGATAGCTATGACTGGGAGGGCCTTTGCTCAACTTTGTGTGGTGTGCCAGTTATGCCCTTTCCTAAATAGGGAGATTCTCTGCTTGGTAACTCATACCCTGGTCATTCTCCTGTTTGGATTATTGCAATGCACTCTACATGGGACTACACTTGTATCTGGAAGTTTCTGCTGGTGCAGAATTTGGCCATGTGGGCAATTTTGGGAGCATGGAACACCTTTGCTTCACAAACTGCATCGGATGCCAGTTTGCTTCTGGGTCCAATTCAAGATGTTGGTTGTGACTTTTAAAGCCTACATGGCATGAGGCCAGGCTGTCTACAGAACCGTCTTCTTCCCATTTCATCTGTCCATCCCACCCAGCCAGTCAGGGAAGACTGGGCCTTCCAGCCCTAGGTCTGCACTTTAGCCACCATTCCACACTAGTCATCTTATAATAAAACATGTACTGAAATATAGCTAAAATATTGGTTTGAAATTTTAGTGCACTGCTCTATTTTGTGGAATGGAATGGGGAAAGGAAAGGAAGCTTATTAAAAATAAGAAAAAATACATTTCTGATTTCAGTTTATATTTTCTAATTTCAGTTTACCTGTGCAAGGTTATTATTGCCCATTCTTCAGTTTCACAGTAGCGGTTGTAAAGCATGAAATTGCAGAATAAATAAAAAAAAATATCATTCCACATGTTTCAAACATAGATCTCATGAAAACTAAACTATTTTACCACAATATGGTACAAAAACCTATAGAACCTCAATATTACAAACAGGAGAATTATATGGAAAATACACAAAACACAAACTCAATCAAGAGAAATATTTATGAAATTTGGCTGATGATCATACAAACCAAAAAGAAGGGAAGGGGGGAAATGGCAAGGCTAGCTGTAATCTCTCAACAAACCTCTATTGAGTTCTGTCCCCTTGTTCTTCTTGGGTTTTCTTCAGCTATCACTTGACCAATAGCTTAACTCTGATCTTGTATTTCTGATTCCCACAGTCTCCCACAGTTTTCTCCTTGGCTGTAACTTCTAAACTACAATATCCTTTATCTGATATTCTTGACAGGATTTATAGAAGCAGGCCCAGTACAATTAGGTATCATTCATGCAGTGTTTCTCAGGATCTATTCTTGCCTTCTTTTCTAGTGCCCAAAATTGCTATTGTTCTAAATACTCTTTCATTAAAATACTGTTTCATGTTGGATTATAGAAATACAATTACAATAGTTGGAATCTAATCTTCAGCAATTTTAGGGAATCACTTATTTGTGCCTTAAAGTCCTGGAGCATGAGAAAATGCTTTGCAAAGGGCCCATCACTCTTAAGCAAAGTGGAAGAAACTTCTCAGCCACTGTGTAGATTTGGAGAAGTAAAGCAGTTCTGTAGATCTCATTTACTCTATATAATGGTTCATGTTTTCTCTAAGGGTGCAATCCATAAATATGCTGTGATGGACACTTCCGGCAGAAAACTATACACTACAGTAACAGCTTTAAGCAATATCTCCCCTTCAGAAATATGGCTTATTCTTCAAGCTAATATAAAATTAAGTTAGAAGGATTTAAAATGCATAATATATACAGACTTTTAAAAACTCTGAACACTGAAAAAAACTCTGCCTTCTCCTGAGGTTTTTGCATATGTATGATCTACAATGGGCAGGATTCAAATTTAATACATTATGATCCTGATTATTTTGTAGATGTAACATCTTCCAAACTGATGTTGGCTACTTAAGGCCACAGAAGGGATGCCATTAAATCTCTCTGTGCACCAGAGGTGGGTTCCTACCGGTTTGAACTGGTTCAGCCGAATCGATAGTAATTCGGCCAGACATGTGACCATACGGGTTCTATTGTGGGCGTGCCATCTTTATTTTCTGTTCTGCGCATGCGCAGAACAATCTTCATTGAAAAAATGCATTTTCCCCCTGTTTTAATAGTGTGTGCATGCCATTTGCAGAAATGGACTGTTTTTTGCAAAAAGAGACTTGTTTTTGCCTTCCCCCAGCCTCCAGAAGCACTTTGCGGGCTTCAGCAGGGCTGGGGGAAGGCAAAAATGCCCCTGTTTTTGTGAAAAATTGACCATTTTTTGCAAAACCAGAGGCATTTTTGTCTTCCCCCAGTCCCCAGAAGCACTCTGCAGGCTTCAGCGGGGCTGGGGAGAAGGCAAAAAACCCTCTGTTTTTGTGGGAAATGGCCTGTTTCCTGGCCATTTTTTTAAAATGACATGTTTGCCTTCCCACAGCCCTGCTGAAGCCTGCAGAATGTTCCTGGGGGCCAGGGAGGACAAAAACTTTTTTTTTCTTACTGGTAGTTTGCAGGCACTCCCTTAGCTCTGGCAAGGCTGGAGGCCCACATCCCCTGTCAAAACTTTTCGCCACTGTTTCGGAGGGCATGACTTGGTGAGGGGGTCATGTGACTGAGTGTGTGTGAGTGATGTCAAGTTGGCCACGCCCACTTAGTCACATGCCCCCCCCCAATTTTAGCCATGCCCACTGAATTGGTAGTAAAAAAAATTGAAACCCACTCCTGTTGTGCACCATATGAACAACCTTCTACTTGGCCCTGCAACTTGGCTGGAGGATTCTGCATGTTGAAGTCCACACATCTTGAACTTACAGAGGTTGAGAAACACTATTTTAAAGAATAGTGTGCCCCCCCCCCACACCTCTTTTGGAATCAAAATGAATGACTCATGGAAGGAAGAATGCCCATTTACAGGGCAGTGAGGAAGAATCTTTAGTGAACTCAATGTGTGTCTTTGGCATCTTAAATGGATGTCCCACTTGGGACAAAAATATTCTAAAGAGACAGTTTTGAAATCCAAACAATCTGTCTACTTGGAAGAGGACTTAATTAGTTGGTGGCAGAGTGTGTGAATGAAGATATAGAGAAAAAGAGATCTCTAGTATTCTCTGGAAAGTATTTCACTGGCTGAGCTGCTGTAGCAGGCCACAAACCAACTTAGCTGAGCTAAGCAAGAATTGGCAGAGAAGACAATGACAGTTGTTGGAGAAAAACACTTATTATTATTATTATTATTTATTAGACTTGTTAGCCGCTCCCTCTCCATGAAGGGACTCAGGGCGGCATACAATAAATAAATCACATGTTACACGATTAGACATTACACGGTTGGACATTACACGGAGAAGGTATTAAATCACAACAATTGTTACAATACATAAAACAACAATAATAATAAGGTTAAAAATTAAAATACTTCTGTAACTTCTGAGAGTCACTTTACATGAGATGGGCAGCCATATAAATTTGATTAATAATTAACAAAAGCATATATAAATACCTTCCAAAGATGTAGCCAACAGACTTTGTTGATATTAGAGCACTGAGATTTGAAATTTGTCCTGTCTGACCTTGGATCTATAAAAAGCTGCAAACTACAAGTTTTTGAGACTGATTTGCAAGAGCAGTATGTCTATGTCATATGAAAACATGATCCATAAGCTTTTTCATTCCTTCATCCACTTTTCCTTTTCCAGTGTACAATGCCTCCTAAAATATGTATTGTTGTTCCTCACATGGCCTAACAATGGGGAGTGGAGATGGAGAAATAGCCTTCCAGTTCTTCATCCCAAATCCCCTGATCACACTCTTTTGGAGGTTAGATCGGCTCTGCCATACCTCAACTAACTTGATTCATCGGGTGTGATGAGGGCAGGTATATGTCGCCAGTGCTGAAGTCTCAGATATCAACCCTTGATATATGCCCTGGTCTTTGCCTCAAGCAGCTTTTTCTGTAGTAACTTTTTCATCTTGTTGTGATTAACTGAGGTGGAAGATGAGCAAGCTCATATTTTCAAAGGGAATAGAAGTTGTACCTGACCAAGAAAACATTTTTTTTTCATATTTATCTTTGGTGTGGGAAGTTTTGATGTGACATTTCTGTAACAGCTATCATAGTTAAAGTAACCATGATCTGAAAAAGAGAGACTATCAATCTATAAAGAAGTCTTTGTACAGTAAGCAGCAGCCTATAATTAATTATAATTATCAAGAACTGACTGTTCCCTTAATCTTCAGTATCAGGTTTGGTCAAAAACAGTATGGTCAGATATCCAAACCATGCCATTTTCTTTCAAGTTCTTCCAACATTTCAATCCCAGGTATAATACATCTTCTGTTTAAAAAAAAACACTTCAAGCTTTGTATTTTCTTTTCTTTTCCCCCCCGTAAGACAGCATTCCCCCTCCTTTTCCTACCCTTCAGCTTTGGCATGAAACAAGTTTTCTAAAAGAACTACCAGACTGATTTCTCTTATTGCTATTCACTTATTTCTTTCAGGAATAGCGAGGAGAGGTGGAGGACAGAAGGAAAAGGGAGGAGAAGGGGGAAATAGAGAGAGAGACCTTATAAACTCTCTAAGCTCTCTATGGCTAGGAGATTAAGGGATGCAAAATGTGAAATACAGATATAATTCATAACATATTAAAATCTCACTGGATTTAGCATTTCACATTTATGTACAATAGTTTATGTACTTATTTAATTTTTTATTATTTCTTCCTGACCTATAAAGTAAAATGAGTGGTAAAAGCTTCTCATTCTATGTCAAATATATACCATTATTCTTCGTTCCTTCCTTCCTTCTTTTATTATCTGATATTGAAAAGTGACAGCCAACTGAAAAATCTAGAGTTTTTAAAAGCTGTTTTAAAGATGAAGACACAGGTGACCAATATTAAAGGATTTGAATTAGAAATAAGCAATCTGTTCTAATCTCATCAGTTGTATTGTACAACAACCTCATCATTTCCGAGTACAGATCAACACAGGCTTATGTTGTTATGGTCCACATAGAGGATTGCTATTCAGATTACTGTTTTGGTCCAACAAAGAGGGCACAAGTTTAAGAGAGATAATATGTACAATATATGCACTACCAGGGTTATTCTGGTTACCAGTGTAATTCTGACACATTTTTTGCCGTAAATAGAAAGGACTTTATTATAAATAGTTCAATATAAATGTGTTTGTAATATTGATCATCTTTTTTATTGTGTACAGACAAATCATAATAAAGAACATTTGATGTGTTCTCTTCAATGAAAATAATTTTCAGGTGGAGAATATTCATAGAACTGAGGGCATATGTAAAAATCATGAAAATTATTATTTTTCATCTGTCATAAAATGATTTCCTGAAATTTTCTCCTGTTTGGAGCTTTTATATAATTTTCATTTCCAAAAGTATTCACCTTCCCATATTCTAAGTCATACTTATCAACTGGAATCAATTATCATTTGAAAGAGGAAAGCTTCATTTAAGTAGGAACAAATACCATCTGTAATTCAGTCCCTTCAGGCAATGTTGGTGAAAAGGTTCAATGAATTAAAGTCAGCAAATTTGCTTTTGTGCAACTTTTATTTAAAAGGCATTTCAAATGTTTCTAATAGAAAATTAGTCTATTGGCTTTTTCTTTGACCATAGATGACTGTCCTTATTGGGTGGTACTAAGTAGTATATCTTTACTATACAAGCTTTGTTTGAAGTATCTGTCTATTTCAACAGTGTAGATGTTTTCCAGATGTAGCAATTTCAGAATTCAGGACACTAAAGGAAATGATGAATTTTGATTAACCTTTCTTTTGAGGAACCTTTTATATGAAATTATATTGCATAATGTAGCTAGTTGATGAACAAATAAATTGTTCTTCAATATATGTCAGAAAGTAAAATGTGACTAAGAACCTGTCATGCATTCATGTTTACTTGGAAACTGATCCACTGGATCTATGTAAAATAAAACAAGTGCACAATGTACAAAAGTTCCTAATTATATGCCACTATAGTCACACAAAAAAGCTGGTTTAATATTACCGGTTTACAGCAATATAGGCTGGCTAAAACACCACAAAGTTGAGAAATCAGAGCTGATGCCTTAACAGATGTTCCTCATGACCACAGTGTCATGCAAAATGTCAGTTCTTATATGCATCATGGTTTTGGCCTAAATAACACTCCTCAAATGAGGAAGAAGACCGGAAGAAATGTTTCTAAACACCCTGCCATGGATATCACCTGCAAATTTAGAAGTTAGGGAGTTAAGAGCTAATTCCAAATAATTAGAGAAAGATGAGGATAACTTTGCATTATTGAAATAAAGATAAAAAGAATTTGGTTTAAGATTTAGAACAATTCCATAATATGGAGAAGATGTGAGACAAAGTTATTATGTCTGGTTTTTTTAATTAGGAGAAAAAGAACATTGAGGCAGAAATTGATAAAATTTATAGGATTAATACACATTTTACAAAATTAAGAAATCTTCCAAAGGATGTTCTGGTGCACTTTAATAAGAAATTGACTAGACATCAAGTTTTTCAGCAGCATTTTAATACTAAGTTGAGGAATGATAACACAGATGTAAGGAAATTCCAATTAGAATACTACATAGAAGAAAAGAGTATTTTTTCAGACAAACTTACCCAGAAGAAAGTTCCATTTAGATTGAATGTTGAATTCTTCCATGGGTTGAATTATTACATTATTATTATTAGTTTCTATCTTTTAAAACTATTTTAAAATATTTTTTAACCTTACTTTTAAACAGCAGAGATTCAGACTGAACTCTGGGCAGAAAATAAAAGATTTGGAAAATGTTCAAGAACTGGCAAAAATAGAAATGGCAGTGTCAATGACAATTTAGAGCAAACAAAAGCCTCAATGCATTGTGGGTAAACTCAGTTCTTAGAGAACTGAAATAGTTTAAAACAAGTTGATATATAGAGATGTGAAGTCAACATTTGTTATATCATTAAAATAATGTGATAGATTTACAGTGGGATTTTTTTTTTGCTTCATAGTGTCAGGCATTCTCCTCCTGATTTATGGGAGATGTTTTCTTCCCTCTTGTATTGCTTTACTGCCTTAGTCCTGTTCTTTAAATTTCTGAATGAAAACGTGAGCAAGAGTAACCTGAGTCTCTTCCATCTTTCTGGGATGTATACATAAGAAGTGCATTCCTTTGATGGGTGGAGGTTGTCTCTCAATATTCTTTGGAGAGAGTCCCAACAGCCTGTGCTGTCTAATACTGCGGTAAGCCTTGGTTATTACCTTTTGGTCCTGCATTTGATTCCAGAAAATACATTAAGATATTGAACAAAATTCCAGATTGGGCACTGTAGGTTTGATTTTTCTAAAATCTCAGACCAACTATTTGGTCTATAAATGTTTAACGTGAAATGCAAATGAAGCAAATAATTTTTCAAGAGAAAATAATATTATTTGAAAAGGTTAACACAAAATGTGATTTGCTTACAAAAAAAAATCTCCCTTTTTATAACCCTGTAAACACTGAATTTGGGATAGAGTTAGGACAACTGGATGGAGCTGAATGTATACTAGCCAGATGTTCTTCCTGTCACCATGTGGAGTGCCCAGGATATTTTTTTTCTTTGCACCCTGAGAGAGAAATATCTGCCACTACTTAGGATTGGACTCTCCATCTTCTAGGTGGGAGGTAAGCATTTTCACCACCAACCCACTCATTTGTTTTTTTTAAAATGAATTATTTAAGTCAGAAATGTGGGAGAAAAAGTATTTCAGCAGGATTGAAAAAAAATTGAGTTGCTTTGTATATAAATTCTCAACCGTCTTCAAAACTTACATTGACTCCTCAAACTAAACCCCAGGCTCAAAGAGGCACCAGAACCTACATGGATGATCAACATGTCCAACTGTCTATTATCCACCACAGAACACAATGTTTTACAGAAAGGCTTCAAGAAGACACACATGATACCAATCATTCAGAATTTTTTGCAGCCTTGGAAAGAGCATTTAAAACCATCAGAAAAAGGAAACAGGGCATCTACGCAACATCTTCCAACAAATGGATGTCCACACAACTTCATCAAAAAGTACCTGACCATTCAACCCAACCCATAGCATAACCAACACAAGCTGTGAAAAGGATAATGCTGTTATACATCAAAAACATCTCAGAAACCACCCACAGATTATTACAAGCACATGGCATCAGCATAGAACACAAACCAACTAAAGCCTTCCAAAACATCCTAAGTAAACCAAAGGACATAGCAGCCCCACAAGAAGAAGAAAAGTTATCTACAATATACAGTGTAAAATCTGTAATAGCCACTATGTAGGACAAACAGGCAGAAGACTGACAGAACACATCCATGAACTCTAACTAGCAGTCAGAAGACATGATGAAAACTCTTTAATTCCAGCACATATGGACAGACTTAACCATAGTTTCAGCTTGGATACTGTGACCATCCTAGACCAAGCAGAGTCCAAAAATGCTAGAGAATTCTGGGAAGCCTGGCGCCCTGAGAAATCAATCAATTAAAAAAAAAGCATCTACATATCATTTAAAGGAGACAAATCAAGTCAAAAAAGGAACAACACTCAACACTCAGATGAGTGTAGATTAACACCAGACAAGAAATAAACAATACCCCAACAAGGAACGGCCAAGCAAGCTAACAGTAAACAGCCCAACCAAAGGACCACCATGACCACTCCCACCAATAGTGTCAGGGCAAGATACTAGAATATAAATTGAGAGCAAACTCCACTCCTTACCAGCACTAATGATGTTAATTAGTTTGAAACATCTGCAAGAAAACAACCAAGCTCAGACAGCATCAAAGGACTTCTATTTTAATGCCCTTATCTTTCTTTTTTCACACTTTAGTGAATAAAACTAATCGAAGGAACTCTCTGGTATAGTTAGGGATGACTCAAAATGTCCTTGAAAACAACAAAAAGCTGAATGAAAAAGTAACCTGAGACTAAATTAGAATATTTTCATTATACACTAAAAATCTTGCATAAGTGAATATGTGAATGAGCTGAAATGTATCTCCCCTTTTATGCATAAGCACACAAATCTTAGCCATGGCAAATGTGCAGTAAGAAGTCAGTTGCAAAATACATTTTGCAATTCATTTGACATTATGCAGCCTACCTTATTAAAACAAGCTGTTGTTTCTAGGGTTTTGATCAACCGAACTGTATCCAATTAACTAAATTAGAATGGAGAAGAAGTACAAAACATTGGGGAAGGGGTGTGGCTTTGGGTTTTCTTTGTTTTTGGAATCCATTGTTGTATCATGTGAGCCAGTTAGTACTTTCCTGTGAAAGCAACGTAAAAGCTGCTAGCTGAAGTCCATGGATGTCAGTTTCTTTGGATCAGTGTGTAACATTTGCATATGGGATTTAGACATGATAAACTATCAATCAAATCGTTTAGAAGACTTTCTTAGAACAAAATCATCATTTCCTGGGTAGCTTTCTTAAGAAACCTGAAAGTTGCCTTGTTAGGACTCGTGCAAAATGACAGAAAGAATATGCGTTGAAAACTAACTCAGGATAAATGATGGAAGAGATTTTCTCTTTCTCTTTCTTTGTACTTCATCTCCTTAATAAGAAACATCTGTTCAAACCAGGCATCAAAACAGTTCACTAGCTCTTTTTCAATAATGCCAAGACACAGCTGGAAAGAGAGATGGATGGTTTGTGCTGAAGATGATGGAAACTCACGAGAGTGGGTGATGCTTATATGTGTTCTTTTTAAAAGCTCATTAGTAGGGAGAAATCTGCTGGGAGGAAGCAAAGTTTAGTGGCCTTAATATTATTATTAGTCTAAAGTTGATTTTTTAAAATATAATTGAACTTAGGTCTTTAAATCCTGCAATAAATATAATAGACTTATTTTCTTTATAGGAAGTATTGCTTCCAGACAGTTCCCAATCTTAAAGGTAAAGGTTCCCCTCACACATATGTGCTAGTCATTCCCGACTCTAGGGAGCAGTGCTCATCTCTGTTTCAAAGCTGAAGAGCCAACATTGTCCGAAGACATCTCCGTTGTCATGTAGCTGGCATGACTAAATGCTGAAGGCGCACAGAATGCTGTTACCTTCCTACCAAAGGTGGTTCCTATTTTTCTGCTTGCATTTTTATGTGCTTTCAAACTGCTAGGTTGGCAGAAGCTGGGGCAAGTAACGGGAGCTCACTCCGTTATGCGGCACTAGGGATTCGAACTGCCAAACTACCAACCTTTCTGATCGACAAGTTCAGCATCTTAGCCACTGAGCCACCACGTCCCAATCTTAAGTGGCAAAAATAGACAGATTTGAAAATACCTTATTTTTTGGAGTATAAGACGCATAAGAGGCTGAAAATCTGGGTGCGTCTTATACACTGAATACAGCATTTTTTGCCTCCTGAAACCCCGCCCCTTCATCAAAATGGCCGTGCATAGCCTTTAGGAGCCTTGCAGAGAGTTCCTGGGTGCTGGGGAGGGCAGAAATGAGCGAAAAACAGGCTGTTTTTGCTCAATTTTGCCCCTCCCCCAACCTCCAAGAGCACTCTATAAACCTCCTAAAGGCTATGCATGCCCTTTTTAATGAAAACTGGGCCCATTTTTGCAAAAAAGCAGGCAGTTTTTTGCTCATTTTTGTGGCCACACCCCCCAGGAGCACTCTACAAGCCTCCTAAAGACAATTCATGACCTTTTTTTGGAAAAAAATACAGGCCCGTTTTCATGAAAAATGGGCTATTTTTGGGAGGTCTGCAGAGTGCAAAAAACTTTTTTTTTTAAATTTGCCTCTTCAAAACCTTGGTGCGTCTTATACTACAGTGTGTGTGTCTCATACTCCAAAAAACATGGTAGTTACCTATGAGAGAACAACCTATAGGATCATTCTCATCTTGACATCTACATTTCTTTGCAAGATTAATACAGTTGCCATTGCACTATAATGCAAAAGTGGGAAACATGTAGACCACAACCCCATTTTTACAGTCCCTAGAACTCATAGATTTGGTGATAAGCTAGGCTGAGCTTCAGGGGCTGGAAAAATGAGGTAATAATCTATAAACCCTTAAACCCTAAAATGTAATATCCAGTTTGGTGTAGTGATTAATGACATCAGATTAGAAATCAGGTGATGGTAAACTCTAGTCCTACCTCACACACTAAGCTTAGGTGGGTGACTTTTTCCCTAGGGGAAAAAGGCAGTAGCAACCACTTTGAAAATACTGCAAAGAAAATAATATTGACTTGTCCAATTATGCTAGGACTCAAAACTGAGGTAAAACAAACAAAGCCCTAGAACAATGACAAATAAAATAAATAAAATTAAAACAATTTAAAACTAAAACAAAGCAAATGTCCAAGCAGAAAATCTCAGCTAATATTAGTTATGACATCATGGCATCATTCACTTTCGAAGTATTATATTCTATTCCTAGCTCATTAAAAGGTTATATTTTTCTGCAGAGTTTTTGATATGATGTACAAATATGAATTGGTTAAAGGATTATGACCTTTACCAAATGACCAACCATTTCTTCAAAATTTCCACCCCCTTAACTCAAAACTTCGTTTCCCTCTTGTTTTTCTTCGCCACGAGTAAATTACAAATAGTACAAACATCCCCCAACTAAAAAGTGCCAGGATAAGCATACATCCTGAAGCAGAATAAAACAAAGAAAAATATTTCTTCAAAGGAAAATTTCTTCAAATTGCCAGGAACTAGATTTACTTCTAGTCTGAAATGCACGCTCACTAGGTTGCATCTACTGATCAATATTGTCTGGCTGTGCAATACAATGGGATGGCTTTATTGTTGTGGGGAGGACTAGATTTTCAAGTCGGTATGTTTATTTCATTTGCTTGCTGGTTGGATCTCTCCAGTCTTAGGTAATAAAGCAGTTTAATTTGGTGATACTTTGAGCAACAAATCCCTTTGGAATTATATCTTGATTGATCCATCTGGTATATCTCAGAAGTGGTATTCAGCAAGTTCTGACCAGTTCTGGAGAACCGGTAGCAGAAATTTTGAGTAGTTCAGAGAACTGGTAAATACCACCTCTGATTGGCCTGCCCCTATCTATTCTCTGCCTCCCGAGTCCCAGCTGATTGGGAGGGAATGGGGATTTTGCAGTATCCTTCCCCTGGAGTGGGGAGGGAATGGAGATTTTACAGTATCCTTCCCCTGGAGTGAGGTGGGAATGAAGATTTTGCAGTATCCTTCCCCTGCCATGACCACTAAGCCATGCCCACCAAGTCACACCATGCCCACCAAGCCACGCCCACAGAACCGATAGTAAAAAAATTGAATCCCACCACTGGTATATCCAGTAGTTTGCAGATGCACAAAAGTCTCTCTGGTATCTTGAGTAAACTAGAACTGGTCCTTTTAGTAGAAAATACAGCTAGGACTACAATGATACAAATTATGGCTGCCTCATACAGGCCTCGTGTGAACCCCCCTGGGGTTGTTTAGGAGGAAGGATAATTTAAAACTAAAATTATTACCACAAAGAGAAGTGGAGAAAGCAAAAGAATTACTAGCAGTTTTATTTTGGTCCTTCTGGGAATGGATTGACGTTAGGGAAATTAATTGTTTCTGAAACAGCCACCTTGGCCCAATTCTTTGCAAAAAGTGTTCCATCTCCACCTCTTCTCAGCAATTCTGCCAGCATATTTTAGTCACCCAGGCAGTTTTCCAGGAAGATGTCAGCATTCAGCTGAGCTCAAAATAGGGACTTCCTACTTACATAAGCAATTATCCTTAACTCTGGCTATCAAGAAAGCAATTTTTGAATTTGTAGTGTAAATTAGTTACTCTTATCTTCCAATAAAATCAGCAACACTTAAACTAGCCTTTGCTAATATTTTCCACTGACATCAATGAGAATTAAATATGATTAATTGGATCCAGTGTTCAGTTACTTATTGTTACTTATTGTTAAGTAATTTTATATACAAAAGACTCGGGATCTTCTTGGCTAGCTGACAAAAACAGGTGCTAGAAACAGGAAAATATATGAAAGAATCAGTGATATAAGGAAGATATGTTAAATTGGTTAAACAAATATTATGATTATTACTGTTATTAATATTCGTATAATTAATATTAATGCAATGAACATTGTTGTAAACACTTTGATTATTACTTCCTAAAATAACTTGTACCCAGACAAAACACTGTTCAATTGAAGTTGGAATTTTTATCAATATGTATAAAAGCTAAATCCACTCACTCATCACGAAATCTCCAGAACTGTAAAGCCTACAAACTTGAAATTTGACACAAAGTTCCCCTTGGCTTCTAGGTGCACACTAAGCAAAGATTTTTCGAAATGACCATCTGATCATTAGTATTTCTTATATAAAGTATTTATGTATATAGATTAACGTGCTCTGATACTAAGGAGTTAAGACATTTTATTCCCCCTCCCCACCTGAAAAGAACTCTGTTCCAACTGCCAGTTGCCTCACATTCTGTTACCTCAGTTGAAACTGGCAGATGTTCCACTCCTTCACTCAGGAACCGCCTGGGGCTGCTTATAGTACTAAACATTGGTACCACACCAAACTGTCTATGCCCTTCCACCTATGGAACTGCATCTGAACTCAAGGCAGTGGAAGAAAGGAGAAAACTCCCTTTTGAGTTTCAATCACTGACCACCACTGAGCCAATAGTTTGCAAACCGAATTTCTCCTGCATAGTGTCTCAGCCCCAACTCACTTCTTACACTGACATCCTCAGTTCAGACAAATCTGTTTCTTCTACTGTAACACCAGTTAAAGGGAAATGAGGGGAAAATAAATTTCACTTGAATACAATATGACTCTCAGGTACAATATACAGGTGATATAAGCTACGTTGCACACAATTATAACAAAAGGATGACTTTAAAAAAAGAAAATAATTAAAATCAATAACAAATAACTTTAAAGGATGATCTGAACTGATCTGTGTTGATATTGATTTTAAAAATCCATACTTAATAATTTCCCATTTCTTTGAGGATATGTGCCAGTTGCAAAAATTTGATATATTTTTTGAAAACTTGCGTTTTTCTTTGACCAACTCTCAAATAAAAATCCTCAAAAATATGCTTCCTGTTTGGTCTGGAGATGACACAAGCCTCTGAATTTCATTAAAAGATTGTGTACGGCTGAAAGTTGAGATTGTTTAGACTTTTTTTTAATTGATCAGTGTTTAAACAATATTAGAACTGATTTCAGCTGGAGTGGAAAAGGTTTATATTTCTACCAAGGGCGTTTCCCATAAATTGGCAGTTGGTAACATCAAACTTGGATTTATTGTTGGCAAACAATGTGCGGCCTAGTAAGATGAGCAGTAGACAACTTGTTATATTTGCTTCAGAGAACCTGAATTTCTTGTACAGCCAATAGCTTAGTGTACTCTTTGAAGTACATCTACATTATACAAATTAATTAGGAAAATCTGAGGAAAAAAGCTTTGGCCTTGGATTAAGAATGAATGTAGTCATTCGGTATCATCCTTTTTATGTTTGGAAGAAAAATAAACTACATGTGTTCATCGTGTAGAATAGTAAACTGGAAAAGGGAATTAGTAAAGTAATTGCCAGAGGGATGGTGTGAAAACACTAGTAATATGTGTATTGTTATATGTAATACACTAGTCACTTAATCATGTTACATCATTTCTCAACAGCTATTTCTCCCTTAACCACTGTAACATTTCTTTCCTCTTGTCCCCAGACCATGATTGAGACAAACCTAAATCAACTACCAGAATAAATTATTTTTTTACTTTATTCTTGTCACTGTCAGACAGCATCATCAAAGAAATGTGAAGTCTTTTAGGCATTGTGCCCCATTTGAAGGAAAGCATCTATGCCCTCTCCTTTTCACCTCATCCATCACTAGTCAACTATTTATTTTGTGAAGAATGGACTGAGTGGATTATGAAATCTTAAGAAAAAATACTCAGCTTGTAATGTGGTCAATACTTGAAAATACATAACCATGTCAGAGTGTAATATATTGAATTTTCATGGCCAAATGGCCAATGTTTTGCCTGTAGAATATGTTACAATAGAGCTGTCTGCTCCCACACATGCACCATGGAGGATACAAGGGGTTTATTGAGGGTTTCCAAGCCCTCCAAAAGTCTTGCCCAGGGAATCCCAATCCATCAACAAGACAACACCTCCCAATGAGCCTCCTAATTCAGTTCTGAAATGTCTCCTGCACGAATCCATGAAGCTGGGGTAGTCCATAGGGCAAGGATAAAATAGAGACAAAATAAGGCATAGACACATTAAATCTCACCATCAAGGTCCAAGGCAAAGGTAAGTCTGAGAAGTAGGTCCAAGAGTCAAGGCATGACTCCAGGGTCTAAGTTCACAATCCAGGTCAGGAAAATCCACGAAGAAGCTGGCAAAAACTAGACACTAACATGGACATGTTGTCTCCAGCATCATTCTCTTCCTTTCACTATGTTAAATAGCCATTGCCTGCATCCCATCAAGAGAGGTAAGACTGCCACCTCATGAGTAGCTGGATGACCACCATTTCTTCTGTCTCCTCTCCGCTCTATGTACTCTTGGATCAGACAGAGGAGGCAGTTCCTCCTCATCCATGTTGGCCAGCTGCAATTGTGTGCTTTCTCTACCCAAAGTCTGTCCTGCTGCAGCTGTGTCTTGACTGTTCCATGCTCATCTGTCTGCTTGTCCAGTCGCTCCCCTTATGACCACTCCATCACACTTGGTTTTGCTGATTCTGACTCAGAGCTACCAGCCACCTCTGGACGCCCTGCCAACTCCTCCCTCCAATGTGCGTGAGGCTGGCTCATCCTCCTTTGAGCTGGCATCTGGAGAGGCATTTGGGGAAGCACACAAGGAGGCCGGCGCAGGAACCTTCATAATATTGGTAGGTGGTTATATATAAATAAACCAGCAATTCATTTTTTGTTTACAATTTTTGTAATACCTGATCAGAAGGACCAGGCATTCTGATTAGTTCTACCTACTTCCTACTGAAGTAAAATAATTCAAGAACATTTATTTCTTTATTAACTGATTAGTGGTAGACTTAAGAGAAAAGCATTAAAATTAATCAAAACATTCTGCGGTAACTCAGAACAGAACAGATTAAATAGAGATATAATTATTCACAATAGAGATTTCATATCTTTATGATTTTCTGATCTCAGAAGAATGGCTGGATAGTGCTTTAACTCAATAGTGATAAGTCCAAGGTCTTACACAAAATGTCTATAAGGAAGAGCATGTTGGGGACATGATAAATTGAGTGATTTTATTTGATTTATTGGAAATTTTATTGGCTGCAATAAAATTAAAAAAATGCAAATACTAGATTTCATTTAAAAGTACAATAAAATAAATATATAATTTGGGAAAAATAGTAACATGCTATACCAAAGTTTTAAATGAAATGTGATCACATTTGGATATTATTCTCTTCAAGTAATGAGCCAATTCAGTTTTAATTTCCCCATTTGTCTTTAGAAAAAAAGCCAATCATAAGAAAAAAATAAAGCTGCTTAACTATATTCAGATCTCATTCATGCTTGATTTATCCACTGGCTGGAGCAATGATGGTGAATCTTTTGGGCTAAAAGTGTCAGAAATTCAGAAAATGCCTACTTTGATTCTGCTGGTATTTCACACACTTTCTTCCAGGTCAAAGGAGCTTTTCCGAATCTCCTTTCTGGATTCTCCTCTCCTGTCCTCTAGACTATCCCCTCTGAACCCTCTGAAAGTTGTATTAGGGGACTCTGCTCTCACAGGACCTCTGGAGCCTCAGAAAATCATGTGAGAATGCCTGTCACACAGGTGTCATGTTCATCATCATAAAATGGAAAATCTAAAATGATTCCACTTAGAACATTTGTTCTGCTAGAACTAGGACTATTCAATATGTCATATTTAGCAGTTATTATGAATATCAATATTTAGCAGCTATTCTAAAAGGCATTAAAAACTATTTGCATTAATAATGAATATCAACATATAGAATATTTAGTAAATAAATAAATGAAAATGGGAGGCAACAGTTTTGCAATACTACCTTTTTTTCTTGACTTTTTTAAAAAAGGAATAAATCCATACAAGAAAATTAACAATAACTAAGGTTATTCTGAAGATTTACAAATCAAAGGAGGGACCAGCTTTAGATCAGCAAATTAAATTGATCTTTTTAAGATGCTCCATAGCCCTTTGAAGCACTTTGCACATATAGTTGCTTTCTTGTTGCTTCCAGGGAGGTAACAGACAATGCTGTAACTTCAGTTCCATATTTACAAAATGCAGAGGGGTTTTGAGTGCTGCACAGGGTTCTCTGCCATTGACATGAGCAGCTAGACGTTGGGTTTTCTCACCTCATTAAACTTTTTTCCTATCAGACCTTTTGGGGGCTAAAAAGAAAGTCTTTAATGTTCCTCTGGATTTCCTTTCCTTTCTCAGCTCTCGGTTTCTTTAGTGTGGTGAGCCACAAGACTTAATTACCTTCTCTCTCTTCTTCTCATAGTACATTTCTGAGCACCCAGCTTAATGAGGAGTTCAACTAAGTTCTCAGTACTTTAAATACATGTTCAAAGTTGACTCATATGGATCCTGTTAGTTTACCCTCTTGAGAGCTAAATTTATTTTAATCTATGGGTTGAAGATGGGTTTATATATCTCAACAGTGAGTAAATGGCTACCATGTTAATATAAGTGCTGATCAAATATTTATGTGTTGTTTTTAAGAATGGGAAATATAGAATAGAAGGGAACGGAACAGAACAGAACAGAATAGAATTCTTTATTGGCCAAGTGTGATTGGACACACAAGGAATTTGTCTTTGCTGCAAATATTCTCAGTGTCCAGAACAAAAATAAAATAGAATTTCATCAAGAATCATAAGATACAACACTTAGTGATAGTCATAGGTTACTAATAAGCAATCAAATCATACTAGGAAAAAATACAACAATATAAATTGTAAAGATACAAGCAACATGGCTATAATCATAAGTGGGAAGGGATAGATACTAGGAAGGAAGTGAAGAACAATAGTCATATAGTCTTAGTAGATAATTTGACAGTGCTGTGGGTATTAGTTGTTTAGCAAAGTGATGGCATTCGGGGGAAAACTGTCCTTGTGTTGAGTTGTTCTGGTGTGCAGTGTACTATAGCGTCAGTTTGAGGGTAGAAGTTGAAACAATTTATGTCCAGGATGTGAGAGGTCTGTAGATATTTTCACAGCCCTCTTTTTGACTCATGCAGTACACAGGTCCTTGATGGAAGGCAGGTTTGTAGCAATTATTTTTTCTGCAGTTCTAATTATCCGTTGAAGTCTGTGTCTCTCTTGTTTGGTTGCAGAGCAAAGTTAGCAAATAGTTGCAAAGTCTACAAACATTAATTTCTCCATATCAACTTCCTTCATTTGACCTATTTCAATTTTCCCAGAGTTGTGGCATAGCATCACATGGTGTTAGCCTGCTTCTGCTGCCTATGTTAACTACATAATAAGTCTCAACCCTGACACAATGAAGTCCAGCCAGCAATGAAGAAATTACCTTCCAATGCAAAAAGCATCAAGTTGCCAAGCAACTCTGTCAACTCTGCTAGCATTATAGAAAAATAAGCATACTGTTCCACAAGCAGAAGTCAGTGGCCATTCTTCAAGCTTGATATCCCAGAAATAGGTTGCTTTTTAAAAAAGTTTTTGAAAGTTTCGCTAGCTTTTTTAGCTAGAACACAATATTTACTGAATTGATTCAGCATGAGCCATATTGTTTGTTCTTTTAATATCTTTTCCTCATCATTTCTTTTTTACACCAAAAGAGTTCAGGAAAAATATTTCAAAATGTATTGTGATGAAGTATACGAGTTGCATAATGTTCTTTAATCCATAGTATTTTCATTCCAATTTGCTGAAAGACAAAGCAGCTATAGGCATCTGCAGTTTTTTCATTAGAGTCTATGGATAAATATTTTAATTGATTCCTGAACTATTTTGAATCAATAATTTGCTTTTTAATCTCATAAATTTTAATTAAATTCAAATGTCTTCAAATAATTTATATTCAATTTTAACTGATCCAAGCTATTACACAAGCCTAATAATAATATTCTTTTTGCAAGCTTCCAGTCTGATCTACATTCAAACTGAATTGATTGTTGGAGACTTCTAATTAGGATAGTATGACCTAAGTTAAAAATAGATGACAAAGAGAGAGAGAAACAGACAAACACATTTTTAAATAAGCTGTGAGATTTAAGTTTTGATTAATACCCATGCACCATTTGAACAGTACCAAAAGGATTAATCTAAGCCTGCATGGTAAAATAACCACCAGTTAAAAATAAGAATAAGATGTTATAAAATAGAAAGAAGAGAATTGGATTAACCTCATTTGGAAATGTATTTTTCAGCTTGCTGTTTGGTTTGATTGAGACGGGTGTCAGGCACAAGAAACCAGACACCTAGATAGAGTTCAAAAACACTTCAAGTGTATTCCATGCAACCTATACACAAGAATTGATCTATTAAAGATCCAGACAAATTTAGCAACAAATAAGTTTCAACAGGGAGGGTGGACTTAGGTCTCTTTCAGAGACATAGGGATTCAAGACTGATGATGCATTTGACTCCACCCTCAAACTCAGCCTGGTCATCTCCTACAGTGGCTGTTGCTGAAACATAAATGGTTTTGTTTTAGAGTTAGAAGAACATGACCTGAGCATTAGGTGGCTTGGATATTTGTGGAATGATAAAGTTAAGGTTAATATAGAATTTAAAAATCACTCTGATAGATGTGCCATATTGAGAATAGGGAATAGATACAAATCTAGGTTGTACCTGAAAAAAGCACCTTTGCAATTCTTAGCATTTTATAAAGGTGAAATAATAGGCAAGCACAAATGGTTAACATACCAGGAGACACTAGAATTACGTCAAGCGGAAATCAAGAGAACAACTGACAGCAGAAGGGATCAAGCGAGTAATTAGTCTGATATCGTTATGTAGACACAAGAGGACAAGGTCTGACATTCACTGTGGAATCTTATCTAGTCTTTCCCAGGGGCAAACTGCCAGTCTGGGAAGATTCTGTGAAATAGGAAATATAACAATGAAGTAACTAGTTTAAACTCTTCACGTGTGGTTGTGATTGTTCGTGCCTGACATAAATCTTCTCAAACTGATCACATGTTCAAAACCATTACTCTTAAAAGAAAAAATGTTACTAAATTAAGACAGCTATAATAAATATTTTATTTGAATTATTTTATTTTATTTTATTATTATTATATTTTTTAAACCTATAAAGCCCTACATGGCTTGAAAGACCACCTCTCTCCAATTATATCCACATGGTTTACTAGGATGCAACTGCAAGATATGTTGTGAGTCCATCTATTAGGGATGTACACCTGGTGGGACCACAGAAATGAGCCTTTTGGGACCACCTGTCTCTTTCTCTATGGAACATGATTCTCCCTGAGCTACTACCGGCCCTCACACTGTTGCTTTTTCAAAAGGCCCTGAAGGCATGGTTTTGCCAGTAGGCCTAAGGATGACAAATTTTATTTATTTTTATTTATTATATTTATTTATTTGTCAACAAGTACAAGGAAACAAGTATCAGTATAGACGAAGACATGGACACAAGAAAATGGCACAAATAAATGAATATAAGTAAACAAAACATAGCCATAAACATATAAAATGAGTACATATAAATGGGGACAGTAGGACAGGGACAGTAGGCATGTTGGTGTGCTTATGCACTCCCCCTTAGGGACCTCTTAAGAATTGTGTAAGGTCCACAGTAGACAGTTTGAGGTAAAAGGTATGTGGGTTAGAGAAACAAACAACAGGATGAGGTAGAGTGTTCCAGACATTTACTACTATGTTGCTGAAGTCGTATTTTCTGCTATCAAGATTAGAGCAGATTATATTTAGTTTGTATCTGTTGATAGCCCCTGTGCTATTGTGGTTGAAGCTGAAGTAGTCTCTAGCAGGTAGGACCATTATGGCAGATAATCTTGTGTACTAAGCTTAGGTTGGCATATATATATATATGAATGTAGACGGCATAGTTCAAGGATATCCAGGCCTAACATTTCAAGCCTGGTGGTATAAGGAATTTTATTGCGAGCAGAGGAGTTGAGTACTCTTCTTGTAAAATACCTCTGGACCCTCTCTACTGTAATAATGTCCAAAATACAGTGTGGGGTCCAGGCAGGTGAGCAGTATTCAAGAATAGGTCTGGCGAAGGTTTTGTATGCCCTAGTTAGCAGTATAGCATTAACAGAGAGAAAACTCCGTAAAATAAGGTTGACAACTCTGAATGCCTTTTTGGCAATGTTGTTACAATGAGCTCTGGGGCTTAGATCTTTTGAAATGAGTACTCCTAGATCTTTGACAGAGTGTGGATCATCTTTTAGATCATTTCCACCCAGCTTGTATTTGATGTTCTGATTTTTATTGCCAATGTGTAGGACTGAGCATTTGTTAGCAGAAATTTGGAGTTGCCAATTGTTTGACCAATCAGATACATAATCTAAGTCATTTGTAGGGTAATAAGAATTATCTGTGGTGTTAAATAGTTTTACATCATTGGCAAAAAGGACCCAGCTGCTTATAATATGATCACACAGGTCGTTTATGTAAAGTAGAAAGAGTATTGGTCCTAGAACACTTCCTTGGGGAACACCACTGTTAACTGGTGCAGGGTTTGATATAGCATTTCCAATTTTGACTACTTGTTGCCTGTTTGATAGGAATGCAGCTATCCACTTGTGCAAAGATCCAGAAATGCTGTAAAAACTTAGTTTTAACAAAAGTTTACCACTGACTCAAAGGCTTTGCAGAAGTCTATGTAGATTGCATCTTGTTTGTTTGTTTGTTTGTTTGTTGGATTTATATGCCGCCCTTCTCCCAAAGGACTCAGGGCGGCATACAACATAAACAAACCCCACATATTATAAAAGTTAAAAAGGAAATTAAATAAAGTATCCAAAAACAAACCCAATTAATATTAACAATAAAAATTTAAAAATTAGATTAAAATTAACAATTAAATTAATCATTTATTTTATTCTGTTCAGGCCAGGCTGGCTTGCTGAAAAAGCCAACTGGAAAAGCATCTATTGCTTTACCCTGGTCGAGTTGAGAGATCCAAGTGTTTTTGCAGTGTATGAGTTACAGATTAAAGGACAAATTTTTCCTGAATCCAAATTGCTTATTAGAGAGTAGGTTGTTTGTCTCTAAGAGGAGGGTGATGGATTGGTTTATGATGGATTCTATGACTTTACAGGTGACACAGCAAAGGGAGATTTGTCTGCAATTCTCAATAAGGCTGGGGTCTCCTTTTTTGAAGATAGGTATGACTGTTGCTAGTGACCATAGGTCAGGCAAATCACAATTTTGATTATGTTGCTGCTGCCATCAGACGGGGAGGGTGGTTGTGGGATTTTATGTTATAGATTTGTAATGTTTTTGGCCACCCAGAGGTACCTGTGTATGAGTGAGGCTGCACTATAAATTTGTATAATAAAATGTAATATCTTTCTAGGGCTGAGGGCAAGTGAATCCTCAGATCAGACCTAAAATAGGACTAGAACACAGCCTTTGATGCCTCAACCACTACACCAAGCTAAGTTACTCAACATATATAATTAAAATAGAGATGAAACTTTTTTCATATCATGTTATTGGATGTCATCATTGTCCTTCATATTTTATTCTCCACTCCCTTCTGTCAGTGTTTTGTATATGAGAGGAAACAGGTCTTTGACAACTTGGCACAGCCAATTCTCTGTAGCCAACTCACCATGCTCAACTGACCATGGCCAACTTGCTATGGCCAGCTTGCCATAGCTAACTCACCATGGAGCAACTCACCATGCCCATCTCACTGCAGGACAACTTGCTGCAGGACAAGATAATATTATTATTGAAGAAATGTGGAATACAACCATTAAAGAAAGAATACCAAAGAGGGGACAAAATGAAATGTGAATGACAAAAATTGAAATAATATTTTAATTATTTAAATAATTAAATTGAATTGTTGAATTGTCCTGTGACAAGTTGGCTATGGCAGGTTGGCAGCAGAAAGTTGTCCCATCTCTAGAAGAAACAGTCCATAAGCACAGATTATGTAAAATGAACAAATTAAAGCTAGTTCTGTTCGCTTTGCTCAAGGAAGCAGTGTACCTGTCTAATGTTTGAAAGATGTGTTTTTATTCCCATTTACTCAACTCATGAGGCTCAAGTTAACCGCATCCAGGAAAGATGGCTTTTTAAATACTTTTTAAAATATATTTTTTTATATTTTAATGATGACTAGCATACAAATCTGGCGCAACACAGTCTTACCATCATGTAACCAAATAAAAATCATATTCTAAAATAATTAGTTCTACAATAATATACTTTACCGTGAAATAAAGATTAAAATATGTAGATTATCATTTTACACATTTTACCAGAAGAGTTTGGTCAATAAAGAGAACTACTTAAAATATAGATTTCAAATGTGCCCTAAGGCATGATATTCTTGGCAATTTTTCTCTTTCTTGTTTCATGGCCTTCCAACTTGACTTACTCTGCAAAATGAGAAACTTTTCAACAGGACGTCATTAATTGGAGCCTTTGTATATATTTTTTCAGGCCTGGCATGCATCAGCTGGTTCCCTGTTATAATCCTGATGTGACAAATGTTTTCCAATTCAGTTTATCAAAAGCAGTAACATTTCATAGATGTTGTTGTTTCGGGAGAACATATCATGTTGCTTCTCTTCCTTTGAAAAGAGCAAAGCAGTTTTATTTAGGATTAAAATAAATCTGCCCTTGAAAATATAATTTGAATTGTGCTCCATTTTTTTAAAAAAATGTTAAAAATACTGTTACAATAAAAATACCTTAAATAAACTTTAAACATAAATTATCTTCAGGTTTACATAATCCTATAACTTGCAAAATTGCAAAACTAGATTGGTGCAGAATGGAACAACTGAAACCCTTCTGAAAGTACAAGACTGCAGGGGAAAAGATCAATAGCACGGAACCTGCTATTTCAGGAAAGGTTTACTGCATGCTATTGAGAAATTTTTTCTGTGTTAAATGCAAGGACAGATGGTTAGCAGGGGGATTTGAAGATTAGTTTTATGTTTGGGGTAATCTGCTGAATGTTTTTTTTTCTATATACATATAAACATACACATATATGTATACGCATACACAAACACAAACACAAACACAAACATATACACACATACTAGCAAGCATCCGAATTTCATTTTTTAATATGTGCCAATGTTCACAGAAAAAAAGTGACAATAAAGTTTATCTTATCCTATAGCAATAGCACTTAGATTTATATACCACCCCATACTACTTTACAGCTCTTTCTAAGCAGTTTACAGAATCAGCATATTGTCCCAACAATCTGGCTCCTCATTTTACTGACTTCAGAAGGACGGAAAGCTGTGTCAACCTTGAGCCATTCAAAATTGAACTCCTGGAGTAAACCTGCAGTACTGAATTCTAATCATTGTACCACCATGGCATGGCATGGCAGGGCATGGCATGGCAGGGCATGGCAGGGCAGGGCATGGCAGGGCAGGGCAGGGCATGGCATGGCATGGCATGGCATGGCATGGCATGGCATGGCATGCCCTGCCTTGCCTTGCCTTGCCTTGCCTTTCATCTGGCCTGCATGTTGCTCTTTAAAGTATATGTCAGAATTTAATATTAATGCTTTTGGGGTTCTTTCCCCCCTTTTAGCCAGGAGGAAAGTGTGTTACCGCCATACTTTCATATACTTAAGCAATAAAGCCAACCAATATTCCTATCTTCAAACAATGCAGGGTAGTTTCAGGCAGTGATCAGCCTACTGCCCTTTCTCCTCCCACGCAGCAGAATCTGTTGATGGGAATAAATCCATCATAAATACCCAATAAAAATAAAAATAGAAAGCTTCTAAAATGTAAGTCTTCTTAGTTAAAAGAAAAATATTGAATAGATCTCAACTCTTACACATTTATGATTTGAAAAGACATTTTACAGTGACATTTGTATCTAAAATTTGATCACTGATACCAAATTGATAGCAAAATTTCTATCTGTAAATTTATTTTTCTACAAATTAGTACATGTGGAGCATTGTCTTCAGTAAATCAAAGCTATATGACCCAAATCTTCCACTGATTTTCCTTGGTACTTCATGGAGAAAAAGTACATATATCTATTTCCACAAGGTGAAGAAATTGTTATGGCATAAAAGAACAACATGTTTGCCATAAACCATCTCACACTAGAGTTTCTGACATACTATGTATATTTATAAGTGAAAACCTAAACTCCAACCATAAATCTTTGTTGGATTTGGCCCTGTTTAAGTAGGAGATACCAGTTATCATGTCTGCAGGCTAACAGTTGTCACTATCAATATTCTACTTTGTATTGTGATCAATTGCAGTTCTTGTAAATATCTCCTACAAGAATTAAAGTTTCTAAAGATTTATCATTTTTAATGTGCTCCCATTTTCTTACAAACAAAGCTCAAAATCAGAAGTTGTAAAGGAGTTAGTTAGTGTTTATAAGAATTAAACAGTTCTTATAAGATATGTAAGGTAGGCCTGAAGGATATTTGTCCTAAATGGAGAAACTAGGAAAACTGTACTATACATAAAGGGTTTTAGTTATGTCTTCCCTTTTCTATATATAGAAAGAAATGATTTCTTGTAAAGGAAAAAAAAATCACTTGCTTGCAATGATTAACCTATTGCCGTCATAGTGAATCTATGGCACGCGTGCCAAAGGTGGGACACAGAGCCCTCTCTGTGGGCATGCACACTGTCACCAGCTGCTCTTTGGGTTTCCAGATGTGCCAGATTATCTTCAAACATGCCGGAGCACCGGAAACCCAAAGACCAGCTAGCCGGTGCACATGTGCATGCTGGCCAACTGGACTTCGGGTTTCCGGCACTCTGGCACACACAAAGACCAGCTGGCCAGTGCACATGTGCATGCTTGAAACCAGAAAACCAGGTGGCAGATGTTAGATATTAACATATATCGGGATAAGTCTTCCCTCTGGTCCGCTCCTACAGCGGGAAACAGGTATCCCTCTGATTGGTCGAGGGGCGTGCCCAATCCCTATAAAAGGGGAACCCTCCGACTACCAAACAAGCTGGATCACTATTATTACTAATAAAGAGCTGTTAAGTCACTTCGTGTCCGCAGTCTGTCTCTCGTTGCCCAGATCCAACATTGGCGACGAAGGTGGGATCGAGAGACAGATAGGACGAAGAACGCTACCTCCAGAATCTCCGGATTTGATCCAGCCCAGGAATTCAGCAGAAATTCCGACAGCCATCTCAGATCACCGCAGCGCGGCAAATTCAAACAGAGAAGATGGCGATGCATGCTCCCCCCGCTCCTTTCGACCCAGCAAACGACGATTGGGAAGCCTTCATGATTCGTTTCGAGTGTTTCCTCGAAGCGAACGAATACACGGGGATCACCGATGCGAGGAAGAAAAACATCTTCCTCGGCTACTGCGGAAAAGAAGTCTTCAATACGGCCAGAGACCTCACCGCGCCTACTCCAATACAAGCAGTATCGTGGACAACGTTGCAACAGACTCTGCAAACTCATTACGCGCCAAAACCTTCCCGCCATGTCTGCCGCAAGGAATTCAACATGAGGACCCAGAAGGCGGGAGAATCCATCAATCAATATGTTGCAGCCCTACGAAAAGCAGCAGCTCACTGCGAATACAGGGATTTGGAAGAGCACATCTCAGAGCGGCTCATCTGTGGGATAAGAGACATTTCGTTGCAAAAGAAGCTGTTGGCAAACCCGAGTTTAACCCTACAGACAGCGTTAAACGAAGCAAGAGCGTCAGAATCAGCGGAGAAATCATCGGTGACCATACAACGAGGGGCCAGCGTAAACCAGCCAGCACCGAGGCAAACCAGAGTTCACTACGAGGACACAAGCCCCGACTACGAGAATCCCGAGTTCGAGGACAGTCACCTAATGCAGAGCAGTCACGTGAGGCCTGGGGGGAGACCCGGATCCCGTTTGCCGCCCTGCGCAAGCTGCGGAGGGAATCACCCCAGGTCTACTTGCAGGTTCAGGAACGTTGTTTGTTCGCACTGCAACAAACTAGGGCACATCGCACGAGTGTGCCGGAGCGGAGTCCCTACCTCACGGCAGCCACCCATGTACCGCCAACAGAAGCCCAACCCAGGGGCTTGGCGAAATCAAAAAGGGCGCCCAGAGAGAAATCCACAAGTGTTTACCCAGAGAGAAAATTTCCAAAGAGCTGAACGAGCGTATTCCCAGAGAGATTACTCACAAGGAAGTGAGCGAGCGTATCCCCAGAGAAAATACACACAAAGAGCTGAAAGAGCGTTCTATCAAGACGCTCAACGAGAGTATTTTCAGGATGTTGACGATGAGATAGAGTTGACCCAGAGAGAGGAGTTGCGAACGTATCTCACCACAATACATCAGGTCCGCCCTAAGCGGCCAAAAAGGCTGAGAGTCACAGTCCTCTTGGAGGGCTCACCCTGCGAGCTAGAAGTTGACACAGGATCGACCCTGACGATCATTTCATGGGCATCCATGAAACAGGCTATTCCTAGCCTCAGAAAGAGCCAACTACACGCTCCAGACGTCCTTCTACGAGACTACCAGGGGAACCAAGTCCCCATCGTGGGCCAAGGCACATTCCACATCCGTTTCAAGGACATCGAAGCCCAGCTGCCCGTGACCATCGCCAGCGCGCCATTGCAGAACCTTCTGGGGCTTGATTGGTTTGAAGCCCTGGGGTTAGAAGTCACCGGGATCAACGCCGTAAGAAACAGCAGCGCTGAACAGATTTTTAAGGAATTCGAGGATGTGTTCAGCCCCGGTCTTGGTAAGTATGTGGGTAAACCAATATCATTCAATTTAGACCCTAAAGTGGCGCCAATCCGACTTAAACCGAGACGAGTGCCTTTTGCACTCCGCCCTAAAATAGACAAAGAGATAGATAAGTTAGTGGAGCAAGGAATCCTTGAGCCGGTAGATCACGCGCGCTGGGAAACGCCCATCGTGACCCCAGTCAAGCCAGACGGATCAGTCCGCATCTGCGCGGACTATAAGTGCACAATTAATGTCGCGCTACAACAGAGCGCATATCCTGTGCCAGTAGTACAGCACTTATTGCACTCGTTGGGGCCAGGAAAGGTATTCGCAAAGTTAGACATGGCACAAGCTTACCAGCAACTGCCAGTTGATAGCGCCACAGCGGAGGCCCAAACGATAGTGACGCATAGAGGAGCATTCAAATGCAACCGGCTACAATTCGGCGTTAGCATTGCCCCAGGATTGTTCCAGAGCGTCATGGAACGACTGTTGCAAGGGATACCAGGAGTCGTCCCCTATTTTGACGACATCTTGGTGTCAGCTGCAAACGAGGAGCAATTAAACAAAAGAGTCAGATCTGTTTTGGCCAGAATCAGAGAAAAGGGTCTCCGCCTTAAAAAAGAAAAATGCCAAATTAACGTGCCTAGCGTAGAATTCCTGGGTTATAGAATCGATGGTCAGGGAATACACCCCACTTCAAAGAAAATTAAGGCGATCCAGGACGCCCCCACACCACGAAATCAGACCGAGTTGCAGGCCTTCCTCGGATTACTTAACTTCTACAGCGTTTTTCTGAGACAGAAGGCGACCGTTGCTGAGCCACTACACCGTCTACTCCAGAGGAACGCACCATGGAAATGGGGACGATCCGAAGCTGCAGCTTTCGCCGGAGTAAAGCGTCTACTCACCACTGACTCATTGCTTGTTCAATACAGCCAGACCCTACCGCTGGTATTGACCTGCGACGCATCACCTTTCGGAGTTGGAGCAGTCCTCAGCCACAGGATGCCCGACGGAAAAGAAGCACCCATCGCGTTCTACTCCAGAACTCTTTCATCGGCCGAAAGAAATTACAGCCAAATGGACAGGGAAGCGCTGGCTGCCGTCGCGGGAGTAAAGCGTTTCCACGAATACCTCTACGGCCGCGATTTTGAACTGATCACAGATCATAAACCGCTGTTGGGACTTTTGGCGGGAAACCGCCCCACTCCGGTCTCCCTTTCTCCTCGCATGACCAGGTGGACTGTTTTCCTGGCTGCATATTCATACAAATTGATACATCGACCGGGCTCCACTCTTGGACACGCAGACGCACTCAGCCGTTGCCGATTACCTGACATTCTGCCAGACCCCACTCCAGAAGTACCGGTATTGCTCATTGACTGTTTGGATTCGGGACCGGTTTCTTCCTACGATGTTGCAAGGTTCTCCTCTAAAGACAATTTAATAAAACAAGTTCAAACTTGGGTTTGGAGGGGGTGGCCGAAGGGAAATGTGGGCCCGGAATTCAAAATGTTTTGGTCGAAACGGGACGAGCTCTCAGTACTACAAGGATGTTTGTTGTGGGGGGATCGAGTTGTTATTCCGCATGCTTTACGTAAAAATGTATTAGATGCTTTACATATGGGTCATCCGGGGATTGTTAGAATGAAGGCGTTAGCAAGAAGTTACGTGTGGTGGCCAAACATGGACAAAGAAATAGAGGAGTGGGTGGCCACTTGTGACCCATGCCAGAAATCGAGACCAGCACCCCCGGAAGCGCCCACCACAGAATGGGAGAAACCCAAAGCACCCTGGTCGCGAATACACATCGACTTCGCAGGGCCATTCCAAGGTCAGACTTTCCTTATAGTTGTGGATGCATACTCAAAGTGGCTAGATGTAGTCCTAATGACTTCAACCACGGCAGAGGCAGTCATAAAGGTTCTACGGCGACTCTTCGCCACCCATGGCCTGCCAGATCTCCTCGTATCCGATAACGGGCCCCAATTCACGGCCATGCACTTTGAAACATTTTTAGCAGGGTTGGGAATCTGGCATGCCCTCATCGCGCCATTCCACCCAGCATCAAACGGACAGGCGGAGAGAATGGTGCGATTCGCAAAAGAGGCCCTCGCCAGGATGGGTCCAGGGGATTGGCAAACACACATTGACCATTACCTCCTCATTCAACACATTACCCCGAGCGCAACGACGGGTAGGAGCCCCGCTGAACTACTCATGGGCCGTCGCCTACGATCTCACCTAGACCGGCTCCATCCGAATTACTCTGCCACGGCTCCCCCAGACTCTACAAGTAAGGTCCGGTCTTTCAGAGTAGGGGATTCAGTATACGCTCACAACTACACGGGGGGAACATTATGGATGCCGGCAAAGGTCATAGGCATCACGGGCCCACGATCGTATTTGCTAGAGCTAGAAGATGGGCGGAATTGGAAAAGGCACATCGATCAACTGCGGGGTCGCCTAGCACACTCCAACCTTCGCAATGAAGACGAAAGTTTCCTGTCTACAGAAAGTCAGCCACAAGAAAACCCCATCATAGGAAACAACGACGCCGGCGAGCCAAGCGTGGAACAAGACAACACGCACGTAGCAGAGCAACCCCCAGACAACGCAGCCGAACAAACTCCTGAATGCCCGAGCAACGAAGGCACAAGACCTCCAGAACGGGAAATAAGAAAAGCACCCGATCCTGCAACTACTTCAAACCAACCCGCACCCAGTCCTGCAACCACTTCAAGCCAACCCGAACTACGACGTTCCTCCCGAGCAAGACAAACACCCACCTACCTAAAAGATTATGTTACCTACCGCAACGTCCCATCTAGGAGGGGAGGGGTGTTAGATATTAACATATATCGGGATAAGTCTTCCCTCTGGTCCGCTCCTACAGCGGGAAACAGGTATCCCTCTGATTGGTCGAGGGGCGTGCCCAATCCCTATAAAAGGGGAACCCTCCGACTACCAAACAAGCTGGATCACTATTATTACTAATAAAGAGCTGTTAAGTCACTTCGTGTCCGCAGTCTGTCTCTCGTTGCCCAGATCCAACAGCAGACGTGCACATGTGCACTGGCCAGCGGGTCTTTGAATTTTCATGGTGCCGGCAGGCACATGCATGCACGCGTGTTCCCGTGTGGGCACTCGATGCCAAAAAGGTTCATGGTCACTGATTATTAGCTCATTTCTCTAAAATTCCATTTCTTCTTTATGTCTATTTCTAAGTCCATTGCATCTAGTCTGCATATTAAGTTACAAATTCCAATAGAATAGAGATATGGAGGTGAATTTCCATTAAAATAGAAATGAATAAAATTCCTTGAACATCCATAGTTTCAGAAATTGCATAGCTTTAACACTGAAACTGATTTTATTAAGGCAACTTGGCCCAGGACCAGGAAAGTAACTAATGCAAAAATAAGGAAAATGGTAAATTGCAAATTGAGAAATACCAGAAGTACAAGCAAGGAGGCAGAGGAACTAGAGATCAAATTGCCAACATACGCTGAATCATGGAGAAAGCTAGAAAGTTCCAGAAAAACATCAACAACTCAACATTAAGAAAACTAAGATCATGGCATCCAGTTCTCTCAATTCCTGGCAAATAGATGGGGAAGAAATGGAGGTAATGACATATTTTATTTTCCTGGGCTCCAAGATTACTGCAGATGGGGACTGCAGCCAAGAAATTAAAAGACACTTGCTCTTGGGGAGGAAAGCTATGGCAAATCTAAACAGCATACTAAAAGGCAGAGCCATCACCCTGCCAACTAAAGTGCGTATAGTCAAGACTATGGTTTTTCCAGTTGCAATGTATGGCTGTGGATGTTGTACCATAAGAAAGGCTGAGCGCCAAAGAATTGAGGCCTTTGAACTGTGCTAAAGAAGACTCCTGCAAGTCCCTTGGACTGCAAGGCGATCAAACTGGTCAGTCCTAGAGGAGATCAATCCTGACTGCAGTTTAGAAGGTCAGATCCTGAAGATGAAACTCAAATACTTTGGCCACTTAATGAGAAGGAAGGACTCACTGGAGAAGAGCCTAATGCTGGGAAAGATTGAGGGCAAAAGAAGAAAGGGATGACAGAGAATGAGGTGGTTGGGTGGAGTCACCGAAGCAGGAGGCGTGAGCTTAAATGGACTCCAGAGGATGGTAGAGGACAGGAAGGCCGGGAGGAACATTGTCTGTGGGGTCGTGATGGGTCGGACACGACTTTGCAACTAACAACAACAAATTAAAATACTTTCTGGGAAAGAAAAAATGAAAGAAAAGATCAAAGACGGATCTAGTTACATTTCTTTTATAACATTTTATTTTCTAGAAACTTTTCAAGTAGTAAATATGTTAGTGAAATAATTGATTGGTTGGTTGATTACATTATATTTATTTTCCACAACGAAACTGAAGGGAATCTATGAAAGGTTTGTGAATAATCAGAGCAAAATAAATGAACTGCAGTGGTTTTATATCAGTATAATACTTGGAGTTAACCTACTAAAATTTATGAAATTGAAATGACTCATTATTGATATCTGCATACACATTTCTGCATTCATTCCCACCTGGCACATGTGCCCCATATAACACTAGCAAACTGTGCCCCTCCCATACAGTTTGCCAGTCTGGCCACACTCACGCTACAATGCGGCACAGCAGCCATTTATCCTCATGGTGGCCTACTTGCAAACCACCCAGTAATTACAACTTCTCACTGACTTTGCTTATTGGAAGCCAGCCAAGAAGGGCCTTCCCTAATGACCCACAATCCTCACTTGTGAGATTGCCAGGTTGCCATTGCTAAACGATGTGACATTGGGTTTAGCAATGGCAATCCTGGTAACCCACATTGCCTTCATTAAGTAAGGTCTACTTATATTCCTAATCTTTCTAATATCATAGAACTCACTGACTATAGACTTTTTGTCTGGATTTATTTTAGAATTGAAGAAGAATGAATATCAGGATGGTTGACAAACAAACATTGATAAAGGCAGGAATTAATCTCTCACTATCTTGCTGAGATTTTGATTGAACCAGAGATCTGCTCATATGAAAGGAGGGAAAAGTTACCAAACCATTAAATTAATATACTAACATCAATTAATATATGTAGTTCACATTGCCAGGTACTCTAAATTAAATATATGGTGATGAAAACAAATGAGAAGCACAAGTTAAAGCAAAGAATATCATTCAACTAGATTAATTTACTGCTTTATACCCAAATTCTCTCAGGAGCCTCTGATTTATAATTTATAATGTCAAACAAACCTCATATAAGCTATCTAGGTCAGTAATTGGTCAGACAAGTTTATTC
Source organism: Natrix helvetica (assembly GCF_964273705.1). Taxonomy (NCBI): domain Eukaryota; kingdom Metazoa; phylum Chordata; class Lepidosauria; order Squamata; family Natricidae; genus Natrix; species Natrix helvetica. The sequence goes on from NC_138550.1 coordinate 51,414,675, forward strand.
AACATCCCACATCAGATTAATAATATTTTAATGAGGAACAAATGTACATATCATCATTATTTGTTTATACATTGCATTTAAATCCCATCCTCTGAAATCTCAGGATTGGCTACTTCATTTCTTCATAACAAAGAAGTTTGATACGCTTGTCTTAAAGAAGCTGAATAGTCTAATAGACCAGTCTTCCTAGCCAATAAAAACTTTACTAGACCACCTTAAATTTTAGGAGAAGAGCAAAAGAGTTATAAATGCTGGTTACTATAAAAGCTATTATTGTCTACACAGGCTGTCACTGACATCTTGTGGCCAGATTGTGATTTAAACTGTAAAACTGAGTGTCTTGTGATGGGTGGGTGGGGACTTGAGAACAAATGAATGTTGCAGAAAACAAAGACCATTGATGACACAAAACTTCTATTTGCAAAATCGGTGGATCAGATAAACTTAACTGTACTTTAAATGAAAGTTGGAGAAGTTAGGCTACGTTGCCCTAAAAGAGGGATAACATTACTGTTCTATATATCTTGGATCTCAGTATCAAAACACCAAGGAATAATTTGTGATGTGATGTGAAGTTAAAAGCTTCTGGCTAACATTTGCTTCCACTTTTTAGGCTGTGATACATCTGACCTTGTGGTGACTCACTGCTGCGTGATAGCAGCTTGCCCATTTAAGATGTTAGAGTGAAGCCTTTTGATATTTAACAGAGCTGGGGAAAAAATGAAAGCCATTAAATCTAAACCTTCTTAAGCACTTTCCTCCGTTTGAATAAACACCCCATTAAAAGCCATTCATTTCCCTTCCCTCTCTTATATTCCTGTCCAAAATTAGACAGAATGCCGTCAGGAACTTTATTGCCTTACGTATGTTGAGAAATCTGGAATATGGATCTGAACCTTTTCCCCCTTTTTATTCCTAAATCAAAATAAATAAAATCATGGAAAGTGGGAAGTAGCTGTCCATTTTTCTTTCTGCTTTATTCCAACATTCTTAAACATCTGAAATTCCAACCACTTTGAACTATTAAAAATTCACATAACAGGATTTTAATCTCTCTGTGTCTTTCTCTTTTTTATATATGACTGCCACCAGACACCTCATTGGCAGACCCCAGCCTTTGAATTAACTCTGCTAACTAACCTACCAATTGCTAAAATGGAAAGGAAGGACCATTAAATATAAACCTGATTCCACCAGCATGTTTTCTGATTAAAAATGAAGTGAGATATTGGTGTGGTTGAGAATGTGATGGAAAGAAAGCTCAGACAACGGATCTGAACAAAGGCAGAGGATCCAGAGGGTCATTTGTTGAATGCAGTGAGTCATCATACCCTATGCTTTGAGGCAAGGAGCCCTGATGTGAGAATGCAGAGCCAAACCATACAAAAGCTGTACTCATCCAAATTAGAGTACAGAGCCAAACAGCAGTCAGGTGCGGTCCAACAAGTAACAAAGATCATCCTCAATTGGATTAGGATAAGACAATCACAGTCAGTTAAGAAAAGTACATGGCTCATCTGCTAAGGGGACAAGGGATTCACTCCCTCTCTGCACCCTCCCTAATACCAGTGCTTCCTTTCCCATTCATGATGCCAAGAAATGTGCTGGAAGACTCACCCAAAGAACAGAACAACTGCAAAAGACCTAAGCAATTGTTGCATTGACTACAGTGATTCATCAGACATTAACCTTTGAAGCAAACAGCCTCAATGTAAACTTAGCATGTTAATATGGGATAATTATATAATATGTAGGAGAGAGGGAGATATGCAGGCAAATGTCTGTAAGGATTAGGGTTATAGAACATCGTTATAAAGACCATTTACAAAACACACAGAGACACAGACACACACACACACAGAGAGACACACAGAGAGTATTTTGAAGAATGTATGCCTGAATTATTTAGGTATTTGATTGATTGAGTGAGTGAGTGATTGACTGACTGCCTGACTGCCTGACTGCCTGACTGATTGATTGATACAGCCATTCATTTCACCAACTGCAACTCTGCAGCGAACATATGTAAAATTAAAAACAAAAGAAAATACCATGAAAGTAACAAAATATTTCTTAAGTTATTAGTAAAATACTAACAATGATGCAGAATAGTAATCTAACAAAATCCATGCAACAGTCATACTCAAAAGTCAAGCTCACCTAATATCCTTATAACAAATTAGTTATCCATCATGCAGAAAACTACCCTTAGAATTGATTGGGCTGTTTATAGAAAAGTTTTCTATAAATATCTGTCTAAGCTCCAAGATGAAAGAGAGGATTTAATTAATAGTACAGTCCAGGTCAGTGGTGGGATTCAACCGGTGTAACAACTGGTTCGCTGAACACACAGTGCGTTTGAAAACGTACCTTCTACTGCAGCCCCGGTGCAAAACAGCTGAGGTGCAGCAATCCATTCTGCCACGCCTAACAGCTGGGCTTCAGAAAAGGGAATATAGGTCTGTATAGTGCAAGGGTGGGCAGGTGGGCCCACCTGATTGTTGGAGCGAACCGGTTCGCTCTCAGCTGATGGAGCTACTGGTTCACCCAAAACAATTCAAACCGGCTGAATCCCACCCCTAGTCCATGTCTATTGAGAAATCTACAATACTGGAACAAGCAGATGAACAGAGAAAAAGTGAATGACCAGTAGAAAGGTGTATGGACTCAGTTACAGTGGCAATGAGTGCACCATTGGAAGATACATTATATGTGTTTGCTGAGAGTGGACACAACATGATGGCACATAAGCAAGCAAGCAAGAAAGAAAGTGCAGAGAATTCATTTTATTATTTAGCCATGTTTTTCTGCTATTTTTAGATTTGAATTACTTCATAAATAAATTTGGATTTTTATTTAAATTTTAATTTAGCACATTTATAAAAACCTGCAACTGGGATTCTACCGTAAAGCATTTCTTTCTTGTAGCTAATTTGGAAAGAATAATAATCCTGGAAATTAAAGTATCTTTCATTAGCTAGCAACTGGCGGGAGGGCGTTGATTCTATTATTGTATTCCCACTCCCCCAAAAAGATAAAATACAAAATTCCAAAAATTAAAAAAAATGAGACTTTTAAAAAGTGCATTAAAAAACTAACACATATGCACATATTTCCACCAACTGAATACTGATTAATATTTTACTTCAATATTAGTTTCCCACTCCTTGCATAACAGCCACCCACAATTTTAAACTACTAAATCTATGTGCAAATTATTAACCCATCATTTTATATTATATTCATGACAAAATACAATAGTTAACCAGAACAATAATAATAAAAAGGCAAAATCAATGTTTCAAAACTCACTATTACCAAATTGTTATTGTGATCAACTCATAGAAAATCAACCATGGCATCTTATGTATCCCAAATTATACCAAGAGTTTACAGTGAATCTTCTTTGATCAAATATCCATGATTGTTTCTTAATGCCATCTCTTATCAATTATTGTCTGGTTAAATATAACAAATGTAATTCCCAAAAGAAAGTCCAGGTGAAATTGTTTTCCAGTTAGGTGTAATAAATCCATTCCCCAATCTTATTCAATCCTCTTAGGGAAAACCAATTTATCACTTCTTCTCTCAGTCAGGTTTTCGCTATTGTAACAGAATGCAGACTTGAACTTCAGAGAGTTGTGTGCAATCGACTTGGCCTATTTCTTTCCAATTAATCTGCTGCTTTTGTGAATCTAATTCATCCAGAGCTACATGCATCTGAATATTTTCCACAGTCATTATCATTTCATCAAACTTTTTTTTAAAAAAAGCTTTCAACTAAGGATTGCATGTTACTTTTTTCAGTTATCAGCTGCATTTGCTTATCTGTAAACTGATACATTATTACTCTGTGTAACTTAGCAATGATAGATAAGAGAACACAGGAAACATCATTGAAGCAAAGTGAAGACATAGATAAAGAAGCAGCAAAGCTATTTTCTGTTATTTCAATCCAAATTTAAAAGAAAACTTTTTAAAAACATAAATCAAAGCGGGGGAGAACAGACAAAGACAGGGAGGGGGTTAAATAAATCAGCATTCAACCAGCCAATCACCTTTCAAAGATAGAAAGCAAAGTGAAACAAAATATTCAAAAAGTGAAATTAAAACCCAGGCATGTTTAAGAAAATGAACTGAGAGGGAAATGGATGACGGGTGATTTTTCAATTCTCCCATGGGGATCTGGAATCTTTAATACTCCTCTTTCCAGGTGGATCCACAACTGTCGGAAAGCCATCTTGGGTTATTCTTAAGTGCCCCCATTCAAATCCAGGGAGCTCTGCCAAACAGAAGAACCAGCTTTGGCAGCAAAATCAGCAGATCATTGACAGGAAAAACAGGAACAGTTATCAATCATTTATTTAACTATAACCATTATCACTTCATTTTATGCATAATACTCTAAATTTAACTAAATTTTACTTATTTTTTAGTATCAGCTTTCACTACATCAACCTGTGTCTTTCCAGTAATAGTGCAGTCTTATGTCTCTTGCCATTTGTAGCATTAGCATTCTGATTAATTTAAGATTAATTAAGACTTCTCTTCGCAAGTTATTGTTCATTTCATTTCTTATGTAAACTCGAAACCCTCCTTTTGCCTCTTCAATCAGCTTATCTTTAGTTATCACTCGTGCTTCTGATAAAGTTTCTCTCCTTACTTCCATCAATTTTTCTCTCTTTTCTTCTTCTGTACTTTGAAGTCTGGGATAGAGTTCCAGTCCATCTATCTCCCCTTTCCATATTCCATTCTTTTCATTTCCAGCCAGGCTCAGTTTACTATCAATATCAACAGTTTTCTTGTTTCTTTGATTATTTTTTCCTTCAATTTTTAGAACTCTGTCCTCCACTTTTTCCATTTGATAAACATCCTCAATTTTCCATCAAATTTTATTGTGTTGCGTTCTATATTCTCCAATCTCTTCTCAATTTATTTTGTTACTGCTAAGATCTTTTGAATTCCAAACATAATCATTTGCAATGTTAAGGTTTCTTTTTCTTGTTGCGCCATTTTCCAAGTTGTAAACACTGCCACTATAACATTTGAAGCTTTTTGTTAGATTTGAAGCGAATTCATTTATAATCTTTCAAAGTCAAGGTCTCTCCTCTCTCCACTCCAGCTATTGAAAGAGCTCCTGAAGAGCACCTGTATAAACAACCCCTGCTCTTCCTGCTATCACTCACAGTAAACAAGCTGAGAGACCTTGAAGTGTAAAACAAATGATCAAAGGGAAGAAAAAAAACAATATTTCCAGCCTCCAGTCTCCAAGTGGCAGTGTTACTTCCTTTCCTTCTATTATTACAGACCTCTTTGTATTCCTTTTAATATCTTCTTTATAATCCAAATTTACAGAGAAAAGGAAAAAAACTTCTTAAATGGAGAAAAAAACCATCCAGTCCAGCATTGTAAAAATAAAGGAAAAAATTCTTAATCCATTGGTATATAAAAAGAAATAAAAGTAATATAGAAAAACTAATCCATTCACTTTAAAAAATAGGAAACATTTGCAAAAGTTCCATCCATGAAAAAAGATTTTAAAAAACAAGGATAACACACTGTCTAACATAGCTTAATTTCGCCGCTTAATTTCTTCTGTTTTCAAATTTAATTTAACTTTGATTTTTTTGGGGGTAGTCTCTTGTCTAATAATAAAATTTCCTCACCAAATGGCACACTTTCTCTTTCTGCTTTCCTCCCATTCCAGAGCTGCCCCAACTTCAGCTTCAGTGGCTGCGCTTCTATCGGTGGCAAGAAGAGGTTCTCCTGGATCAATCAGGGACTTTGCGATGTCCCTGAGATCAGCAGGATGTATTCACCGTCTCTGCAGGACGGTTTAGGTTCAAAAGGACCGTCCAGCGACAAAAGTATCAACTGCGATCCTGGAGCTCCAAGATCGCAAGTCGTGTCATCGCGACGCTAGTGCCTCCTATCAATTACTAGAGTTTTTATTGTTGTTTACATTTTTCTGTTTTTTGTTTGTTTGTAATCAAATAAGTCCAGGAATATACAATTTTAGCATTTTAAAAAAATCAGTTAAGGCAGAAATTAGTATACTTAAAGTACTCTGGATATACTCAAAACCACATCTTCTTGTTCAGAATTCATTTCCAATATTAGTTCATTTTGGACTGTTTCTACCCCAAAGAATTGTTCTGGCGATAAAATGAAAGGAGACCCCCATATAAGTCATCATTGCAAAATGATGCTTTTGTAGCATGTGCATGCTACAAATGCATAAACTCTTTTGTCTACTTAAGTTTATACACTGCCTGAGCTATTAAACTTCAACATGTCAGCTTCAGCATACAAAAAATAGTTAATTTATGGCTTTTTACCAGGTTATTATCAAGAACACACCATTCATTTTCTATATTTTTTTTACTAATTTCAGTTTGCCATCTGAACAGATGTAGTTGTCAAGAACATTTCACATAGAAAAGTTGGACAAGGGTTGATAGCTGAAAATTATTCACTCTTAAAATGAGCAGTGACCCAAAATATTAAGGAAACAGGCACATTTTCATTTGCCTTCTAAATATGTCAGAGCATAATAGGATCACTCAGGAGAGGTTTTGCTTCATGAAAACTTGGAAGAAACTACTGTGGACTTTATACATTTCACTGTTGGTCTTTTTGTTCCCTTTCCAAGCATGTAATTAAACTGTGAAAGTGAATGGTAATTTAGTCAAGAAAAGCTGTAATTCAAATCTAACTCTGTTTGCTTGGTGCATCCTTTCATCAATAATTGCTCAGATAAACAGGGGCTTCTTCTCTTTCCCAAGAGATGTGCAACACTTCCCAACTCAAGAAACTTCATAAGGCTTCTGGTTTCTGATAATTCTCTGCACAAAAGCTTCTTAGCACATCTTTATTTGGGGGGGTGGGGAAATAGCCAATCAATCTGAGAAATATCAATGGAAGCATTTTGGGCAAAGATAAACATAGTATTTGCTATTGAATCAGATTATACAGCAAGTCTCCAAACAGCAACTCAATAGCTGCTAAGATTTCTGGACTCTGGCTGCAAAATATAATATAAATTCACCATATCTTGGGTCAGATCATGGCTTGATGAAAATACATTCTAATAGTCTTTATAAACAGCTAAATCTTATTCTTAAAATGTGTATATTTTTGTAGCATCTCTAGATTCCTATCATTTAAATTACCCCTGGAAGTAGAAATCAGTTTACCTAATGGTATCCAGCAGTGTAGACAGAATTTTAATCTCTTTTTAATATTAGATTATTTATTGTAGAGAAATGTAAATGAAAATATAAGAAGTCCCAGAATCAACAGTTTGGTCAAAGTTATCTACTTTCAGGCCTTATTTTAAAATTGCTAACAAATAATTAATAAATTTGATACTATTCTTCCCAATTGGGATTTAAAATACTTTCTAACCCTTTCTTTCTCTTGAAGTATCATCTCTTTTATTAAATTCTCAGATCACCATTTAAATCCTTTATTATTAATGGCTGCATCAATTATGTTTCTTAAATTAAATTAAAGTAAATTAAAGCAAACAATTCCCTAAACTGTACATCAGAGTAAAGTCTGAAGTGATTTATACTCATCCTGCTCCACTATTCCTCTACTGATTTTTACCCTTGAGGGAATCTGAAGACTGACAAATATATAATCAATTAAGTTTTCCCAGATCATAGCTTATTTAGTCAGATTCATAGAATTTGTTCTGAGAAATAAATATTTTTTAGCCATACTCGGATGGAGCAGAATACGGTAGAAAGAGAAGTAAGAGACAAATAATAAACATAAAAAAAACAATACATAGATGTGACATAATCATTTGTGCATCGAATTCTAGCTTAGCTGTTACATGATTAAATTAATGTTTATAATTGTTTGCATTACTAAGATGAATCCTTAATTTGAGTCCCCGGAGATAATGTGAATATTGTGCCCTACGAAAGAATGGGTGTGTTCTAACTTCTTATGCAAAAAGTGAAACATTTCTTTTTTTAAAAAAAGAACATGACAAAGGAAGATTGTACTAGTTTACAGATGGCTGAGGTAGATAGGTTGTCTTTAATTGTAACTTTTTAAAGCTTAAAAATGACTTATTTACAGGGATTCTTTATCTTTCTCCTTGTTTTTGTTGTCCTGTTGTTCTCTGATTCCTGACCAGGCTATCATTTTTCAGTGAGTAAAAGAATAAAGAGCAGAAGTTAGTGATAACAAGTATATGTGTAGGGAAAATATAAAATTTAAATAAATTAAAATTTACACCTTTGTAGGGCACCTTTTCCCTTATTTCTGTTTGGCATCTTTAGAGTCAGTACAACATATTTTTCCTTTCTCAGAATCAAGAGTTTATGGCTAGCCTTCTGGAAATAGCCTCAAGGCATAGAATATTTAGAAAAATAAAATGGAAATAGGAATATGGCACTATCTTTAGTATTAAGATCGGGGATCAGGGAAAACAATCTAAGTTCACAGTGTCCTGGAAATTTAATCAACACATGTTGAAGCAATTGCAACATTCTGTGCAGATACATTTCCCAGATAGATAAAAGATTTATCCAAGGAGTTAGAAATGATTCAGTTCTCCATAGAACTTGGCTTTTGCAGTTATTACAGGAACTTCTTTCCCCTTGCCATTTGATGCAGGATCCCTTTAAAACGTCATTGTTGGAAGAATGCTATTGATATTTTATAAATATGTTTAAACAATCTAGGAAATAATTTATTTAAGTTTGTGCAATGCGTAAATGTAATGCAAGAACTCAAAATATATGTTTATGCACATATTCTTTCAACATAATGTCTTAAAACAATGTCTTCAAATAAACTATGCTATCCAACACTTGTGTACTTACAATGAGGTTCCATTGCAATCCAGGTAAATGTGCATTGGGCTGCAGCTTACATATCATTGACATGTCCAAATAACATATAGTACAAGCTATTTTTTTACCTAATAAATCCAAATATGTGAATAGTATAGCATTAACTATTTCCAGTAGCAGTTATTTTACCAGATCCAATGAAAGTGAACAGTTCACTTATGCATTACTGGCAAATATATCTTTAAAAAAAATAATGAACTGCTTGGTCATTCAGATAAGAGTAGCTGAACTGGTCTAAAATGTTTTCCAGAGTATATTTTGTACCATCTGGGCCCGTAACCTGCTTGATGAAATTTATGTCACTTCCCTGAATATTTTTATGTGGGGACTTCATAATTGTAGAACTGGAAGGAGTTCAAAACTGTCCTGCATATTGGTTTTAGTTTCTACTGGAATTAATGTAAATCTAAAATCAACAAGAAACTATTAGACTAGTTTCAGCTGAACAAGTCTTCTCTTTCTATTATTTTCTGTGCTAATGTATACTTGCTGATAATTTATCATTTTAATTAGAAATACCTTTCTTCTCTTCTGTTCTTTTAAAACACCTAAGTTCTTTAACTGTAAAGGCCTTTCTACACTTTAACAAATATGCCTTGGCAATAACTTTTTTCCCCCATGTTACCATGATTCTGCTTTCTCATGTCAATTTAACTGTGAGATAAGCTTAAAATGCCATTTTTATATAAATCCTACCCTTTAGATAATATTAATCAATGGAACAACAATGCTCCAACACTGGAAGTTTTTAAGAAGAGATTGGATAACCATTTGTCTGAATTGATATAGGTTTTCATGCCTGAGCAGGGGATTGGACTAGAAGACTTCCAAGGTCCCTTCCAACTCTGTTATTCTATTCTGTTCTGTTCTGTTCTATGTTCGTGTGTTCTCATATTGTTCAAGGGAAAAGTCATGCTTTGTCACCTATTACTTAGGAAAGAAATCAGATTGACTTTTAAACAGAAGCAAAAGAGAGACCAATGGGGAAACCAACTTTCCTAACAGTTTTCTGCCATCTCAAGTAAAAACAAATATCTCCCATAGTATCTGCCCAGCCAGTTTGATAGTGTTGGCATACTCTGAATTCCATTGATAAAAATATGGCCATCTATCAGGACCCTCTGCTTCTGAGAGTCAAACGGCCTTCAACCCTACTGGTATTTTGAAGGGTTATGAAGACATAATGCTTTGGCCAGGTCTTTGGCAAGAATGATTGATGTCCATTTTGTACTTTTGCTTTTCCTTGCTACTATGCAGGTCTGTTTTCTTTGACGCCTCCATTTTATTTATGTTGTTATTGTGGTTTTTTTTTTGTAAGACCCTTGTTTTTAAATGGAAATATGTTGACTAATATTGGCTTAAGGAATCTAGTTCCTTTTAGGATTCTGAAGAATTGTTTCAAAGTATCTTTCAAATTGAGTGGTTCAACTGATAGCAAATACACAGACCACACTATTGCTTGTCCATATTTATATATCTTGATCACATGGATATCGTGTGAAACCTCACCAAATATTTCACTGAGATCAAGGTACATTATAACAAATGCTGAGGTAACAACAATAACAATAAATGAAAACAGGTATTGTGATAACCCAAGGCAAACTGTGATGCAATGTGCCTACAATGCGGGAGGTGATGTGATGGGCTACAGTCATGGAGCAAGCTCCCAGGAAGGAGAGAGTACAATCCAAGGAGAGGGGCTGAGGCAGTCTGGACTGGACTTCTGAAAAGAGGAAGAGACTTAGGATAGCCAACTCTAGAATCTCCCAGGGTATATCCAATAGGTTAGGGTAGTACAGGTTTAGTCTGGCAAGATTCTGTCTATATATAAGCAAATAAAGAACCAAACCTTGGCTGGATTGTGTAACCCATTCTTGGATTAGACCTGGCATAAACCCCAGCTTTTCAAACTGATCCTAATGATGCATGCAAGTCAGAGTTTATCTTATAATGCATGCTTTGTGGATACTGATGATGATAACTGAGCATTCCTTTGATCCACCAAATAAGCCACTGTCATCAAGGAAGCTCCTGGCAATGATAATATTCTCCTCTATATGTTGCAGACATTCTGTTAAACAGGATGTGCTATTGCAGTACATTAACCATATTAAATAAGTAGCCTATAATTTCTTTGTCCTCCATCTTCTTCTTTCTTAATATTTACACTGTGTTGTGCTTTTCCAATTTTATGGTATCTTACCATTTTTCTCAAAATGTTCCAATGTGTAATCATCTAAAAAAGAGCAGTGGGTTGTTGTATTTGACATATAAGTTGAAAAAAATTAAAACATGTCACTTCAAATATCTATAGAGTACGGCATTTCTGAATACAGTGAAGAGAAACACATGTATTTTGATATTATTGTATTCAGAACAGCGCTATCAAAACAAAACCTTAGTTTACCTTGATTAGATAAATGAAATTCATCTCAATTTGGCCACAAAACCTTAGAATTATCTATGTACTGACATATCATTATTCAACATACCTCTGTACTAGGTTCGGAAGAAAGATTAGAAATAACTGTGTTTTCTTTTTTATGAAAAGAATAATATTTGCTTTTGATTAATGCACACATATTTAGCTTAATAAAAAGGCATTAATTCATATCTCTGGTTTGCAATTTAATATTGAAGTTGGCAGAAACAAACTTTGCTATAATAATGAATTTTTTAAAAAAAATACAGTAAGCTACATCTTTTATATTTCATGGTGGTACATTTTCACTGAAATGCTTTCTCTATGTATAAATAAAAAGAATGATTCAGTCAAGCTCCATCAAAATAATTGAATTTGTAGTTAAATATTGTGGTGCTAATGGATTTTAATTTGGGGTCTTGAAGCTAAAATATGACATTATAACCATGGCATCCAGTCTTTGCACCGTTTTTCAATGACACCCAGTCAAAACAAACCAGTCCACACAGGTAAAAACATCACAACAATGATCCTTAGTTCATGGAGTTCTCATACAGTAGATGTTATTATTTTTATTTTCATTTCCTCGCCCCCCCCCAAAATAACATCTATTGTCTTACATTATGACAACTATGGGTACAGAAAAGTACAGTTAATCTGGTACCATCTCACTGTCTGCTTTGTTCATTTTTTCTTCTACATCATTACTACACAATGCTTGAACTTCCAGTGAGACAAGGTCAATTAACATCCACATTTTTCTGTTTTGTGGATTTGTGATATTACAGCCAAAAAAAAGAGCTTGGAGATGAGATCTAGACTGCTGAAAGTCTATCTCAAATAAAGACAGACTATCCATATGTCCTCCAGACAGCTGATTTTGGTGAATAGACAGCAGAAACTGACTTTTTGCAGCCACTTGTGATCAGCTGGCAGTCATAGGTTCCATCCAGGCAGCCTATTATAGACTCAAAATTCAACCATACATTTTTAATCAATCTGGAATGGTTTTTTAATTATTATTATTGCTTCTTTAAGATTGCAAAATCTTCAGAACTACAAGTTTACCAGTCACTGGGTAAATTTTTCTTCAATCTATTTTAAAAAAGAAAAAAAATGTGTTTCCAGCTTTGGAAGCTCTTTATTTGTTGCAAATTTTTACAATATAAAACAAGAGGATGATTATCCAGTTCTTTTTTGGAAAGTTTTTAAATGTTAAAGTTTTGAATGAAATTTATTTAAATAAAGATTTTGAAGTTAATTAGGAATTTTTTCTCGTGTGGGAAAGATCTTTTTTTTTGTTTACATTTTTAACAAGACTTTGAAGATCAATTACTAGAGCAAAAGATGGCTACTTTAAAGGAAACATTTGATCTTTGGGTCTGAGAAATGATCAAACCTTTTAATTCCATACAGGAACCAAAAGGTCTTACTGAAAATGAACAAGTTCTTTTGAAGATAACTGAAAAGGACTTTAAGATGCAATTAAAAACTATAACCCATAAGAAAGAGATTGGAATGTTGGATTTAAGAATTGATTTGGATGTTCATTTTAAAATTAAAAATGTCATACAAATAATATACCCCAAAAGCAGTGTAAACTTCCCTTTTAAACTGAAATATGAAATCTAAGGGAAATTCCAAATAGACTAGGATAAAGAATTTTAAAAGAAGAAGCAAAGACAGTAGAAGGAAACAGGAGTCAAAATTCGATCTATGGGAAGGGCGGGGCTTGACGTCGCAATGACACGACATGCAATCTTGGGGCTCCAGGATTGCTGTCGATATCTCTGTTCCTGGATGGTCCTTTTAGACCTAAACTGTTCTGAAGGAACAGCGATGGAGAAGAGCCTGTCCTGCTGATCTCAGGGACATCGCAAAGTCCCTGATTGATCAAGGAGAAAGCTCTTTTTGCCAGCTACAAGAGAAGCAGCCAAAATGGCTGCAGAAGGTTGGGACAAGCCCCTGAAACAGAAGCAGAACAGGAGAGACAGTGTGTCAAAATGGTGAGAAAAATATTTATTATTAGAGAAGAGAAAACCCAAAAGACTTAGTTAAAATAAAAGACAGAAGGAAGTAATCAGCGAATTAACCCTGGTTTAAAACTATCGTGTTATCTTTTCTACCTTAACTTTGTTTGTTTTCTATGGATGGACTTTTTACAAATGCCTCTTACTTTTAAACTGGACTGGTCTCTTTTTTTCCTTCTTCCTCTATACTCTTTTCATTTTTTGTATTCGTGGATTAAAAGTTTCTTCTCTCGTAAGGCTTGGTCGGAGCATAATTTTTAAAGATTTTTAAAAGCTCTTCTGGAGCTTGGAGTTTACAGAGAGACAGGCAAAAACAGATGAAAAAGAGGTAACACTGCCATCTAGTGGCTAGAGGCTTGGCAATATCTGATATTACAAAGCTGTAGGCTTTGTTTACTGAAAGGGTCAGTGGAAAACATTTTGTTTATACAAGTGTTCCTTTGAAGGAAAGAGAAAGCTTTGATTTGAAAAACTCCACTGAATTTGAAACCTAAAAAGTCTCGGATGTTTTGGCAGTGTTTATAACCTGGAAAATGGCACAATGTGAAGAAGAAAGGGCACTAAGAAATTCAAGAAATTCAAAAAGTTTTAATAATTACAGAGAGAAATGAAAAGAGACTTGAAATTATAGATCAAAATACAGAAAGTACGGGGACAGTGATGAAGTTTGAGGACAGAGCTAAAAAAAATCACAGACATATGAAAGTAATAAGAAAATTGTTGACACTGACAGCAAACTGAGAGTGGAGGGAAATGACAAGTGTGAAATATGGAAAGGAGACATCAATGAACCAGAACTTCATTTCAGATGTCAGAACATAGATGAAGGAAGGACGGAAAATTTGGCAGAAATAATGAGAGTAATCTCGGCAGAAGCACTAATGATAACAAAAGTTAAGCTGATAAAAGGAACAGATAGAGGGTTTCAAATCCTTATAAGACATGCAATGAACAACAAGTTCTTAAGAGAAGTCCACATAAGACTTATCAAGAAAACACTTAGAATACAGACTTTACAAATGGCAAGAGATGTTGGACTACACTATTTCTGGAAGGATACAGGATGATGAAATGAAATGTCACAATAAAATTTAGTTAAATGTAGTTAAATTTTGAGTGCTGTGTACAACGTAATAATAGCTATAGTCAAATAAATGATTAATAATGATAACAAAGCATTTATATATACTAGATTGATAATATGAAATTTTATACAAACTGTGAGGATTATGGAGATGATGTTGAAAAGCCTTTTATAAAAAGATAAACAATTCTATATAGCATAGAATATAAAATGAATATCATTGGATGATTTCAGGATGATGTAATGAAATGCCATAATATAAATTTATTTCAAATTTAATATGCCTTATGTTGAAAGGATGTAATAATAGCTAGGCTTAATGGCGTTTAATAATTATAACAATTTATATACATGATTGGTGATACTAATAATGGGGGAAAACATGGAATTGAAAATTATTAGAGAATATTATCAATGCTAAAATAATAGAATGACAGAATAGAATAAAAATAACTTTATTATTGGATATATTGAAGATGATACAATGAATCATTATAATATTAATGGCTATATATTTAGAATGCCTTGTTTAAAATGGAGAAACAATAGTGATAATCAAACAAAGGAAGCATAATAACAATGTATACAAAGATATTTTGATTAACAATATGAGAATGTTGATAAAATTCAAGTGATGACTGTGGAAAGGATGCAGAAAATCCTTTTAACCAGTCAACACACTGTATGTAGTTGAAGAGGCTTTTATGTTATATGTGTTGTGTGTTTGTGTTTGAAAATAAAAAAAAATTATTTAAAAAAAAGAATTTGATCTATGGAACTTAAGGATGGCTAGAGGAAGAAGAAAAAATATACAAAAATGGTTGCTTTGATTATGGTTAAATTATAATTTGTTATCTCTGATAATGGTTATCTTGAATAGCTCACTATGTTTTTGTTTTGAAATGTTTATCTGGGTGTAATGTATTAGTTTGCAATATTTACATCATCATTTTTGTTATCTGATTAAGGGGTTATTGTTTCTGGTAATGCTTAATAGTTTTTAATTTTTTGCAATATTCAATTGTTAAATATTGTTAAAAGAGAGATGAGGGGGGGTTGGATTAAATGAAAGGTGATTGTGTTGTCATTTCTGTTGGTTTTTACTGGACCTTTGCTGATTAATAGGGAGAGTTGAAGATTTAAAGATGAGTTTATAGAAAATTGAGGGAAATGTGTAAAAAAAAGATGTATTTATTTCATTGTATTTAAGCAACATAGTGATAAATGTTTATGATGAATATATGTTGGGGTTGAAGGGAAAGTTTTTTTTTTTCTTACTATCTCCTTTTGGGGAGAGGCAGTGTCTCAGTGGCTTAATGACACTGGAAATGGTCTCAGCTCTAGTGGTTCGAGCCCATGCACTATGTAGCAGGATGAGTTACTGTTACTCGCCTCAGCATTAACAGGTTCAAAAGAATATCCTATGCAAGTAGATAGATAGGTACCACTTTGGTGGGGAGACGAGCTGATGCTCTTGGCAGGCAATCTGATTCCTGATCGCTCTGAACCTTCCCAGTTGCACTGTTCATTTGTGAGGCAACTCTGGGAAGGGAGGGACAGGAGGGCACTGCTTATTTGTGAGGCGGCAGGAGCTGCTTGCCTTTCTATCTGGTGCAAAGCCAAGTCGCCCTCCAATGACACATCTTGGGAAGTGCACAAACTTGTCCTATAACATGGCTGGTATCCTGGCAAGCTAAACTACTATTCTGCAATAGCATAGTGGTCTCCTGACTACTGTAACAATGCCATGCAATTATCATCATCATCATCCTTTGAGGGGAGATTTTTTTTCCTTTCTTCCATACGTTTTAACATTTTTTTTCTTTTAGATTTATCTGTTTAGTATAGTTTTCAAAATTATATTTAAAAACTATTTCAGGATACTTTTACAGTATGCAGCATGTACTGTATGTAGCATTTTCCAAGGGCTTAATAGGAACTGCTCTGGAGAATAGAAAGGGAGATAATGGATTTTTGCCAGCCTTGCTGATTGTAGCTAAATCTGAATACAATGTTGTATATAAATTCTAATTTACCAACATTGAAAGAAGGAGTCTCAAATAATTTCATTCTATTTGCTGAAAACTACAATTTATCATCTTAAGAAGCTGAATTTGTCCCTCAAGGTCTGGAATTATTTAACTATTTTAGCTATTGTTATTTATATTCTTCCAAGCAGCCAATAAAGCTTTACAGGATAAAGAAATAAACACTTATTAGACACTAATTTAGAATTGGACAAAAAAGAAAGCAAACTATAAATGGGTAAAAAGTAGAAGACAAAATGGATAAAATTAGAAGAGAACAGAAAGGTTGCTTAAGGATATTGCTGGATTGTTGCTTCTTGCAACTGTAAAGGTAATACTCATGTAAGAAGAGCAGCCATTTTATATTCTGCACTGTACAAATTAGAAAGTAATTTAATATAACCCAGTCTGTTTCACAATCATTGGATATTTATGAAACTTGTGTTTGTGCCCGATAACGTATAACATTACTGTTAACAATGATTTTGTGTACCTTTAAGCAAAAAAAAAAAATATCCCACATTAGGGATTCAGTTAAGTGTATAATGGACAACAGGAGGGAGTGGGGTTTCCCAGAAATGTAAATGTTGCTTCCAACTTCTGGGAACTTTCTGGAGTCACAATCTTGTTTAGCTCAGAGACATTACAATTTATAGACCCTTAAAATCTATCCTAAGGACATTCTATATACTTCCTTCGAATTTCTGGAATTCAGATGATTAGTAGATGAAAATTATGCCTGTGGCAGCGGTAAACCACTTCTAAACAAACAAACAAAAAATGAAGACAAATGTCTTATTTACTCTCTGTTACAGCCTTAAACCCGTGGTGTCTACAGCATATTGTGATTATGCCAAAATGTTGTCCTTCATTTACTGCTTGCATAACTGTTGTTACTTGTTTCTAACAAGTATAAAAAGTTTAAAGCTGTGGTTCTTTATCCAAGAATATATTGTTAAACCCTTATTTAATTTGAGTACATGACAGCTGAAGTTAAGGCATGGGCAACAATACCTGTATAGATATTCTTACCTCACGATCCCATGTCTTTGGCAAATTTCCATGTGGGCAGGAGATTCAATGAAAGTCATAGAAAAATTTCTACTGTTGGAAGTCATGGTAAAACAGGCTATTTGTTCAGCCAAATATATTTACAATTTCTTGTGCACCGTACATGTCTAAATATTTTAAAGGCTGCCGAATTATTGTGGATGTTATACGTAGGGCATGAATGCATAATTTTATATCTAGCACACTTTGAACCTTGTGAGGCTAATGGTGCAACTTTCAAAGCAGTGTTATAGTGACCTGATTTTTAAAAAAATACAGGAAAATATGCTATGAAAACAATATAACCAAAGCTATATCATATTTTTCTTTAAAAATAAATTATTTCAGATGTTATCCTTTGCATAACTAAGATACTCCAAAAGTATTTTCCACATAATCATATTCAAGCTTTTAAAATATTAATTTTACAGCAGCCACAAATTCAGGATGAAGATCATTCTCCTCAATAAATGCCAAATGATACTTTTTTGGAGCAAAGTGGCTCATTAGCTCCAAGTAGAACTGGACAAATTATAAAGGATGTCCTATGATTCATATTCTGAGACCTCATTTGTGGCTTAGTGGCTTAAAATGAGGCTTTTCCTGCACTTCCTCTGAGGTAAGAACTAGAGACAGGATGTCGAGAAGTATGGAATTGTGGTTAATAACTACTTTCTCATGGATGAGTTCTGGGAATACTTACTGGTCCCAATATTAAGGCATGGCCTAGAAATGACATTTAAAAGAGAGGTGACAGAATCAAAGAGTACTTTTCCAACAGCAAATAAATTGTATTTCCCTAGTCAGTTAGTACATACATATTTGCTGAAGTTTTCTTCTTTATTCACTTGTTTGCCATATACCTATTTATCCCATAAATTTAACAGGTGTAATTTCCTCTGCTTGAAAATCTGAGACATTATTGTTCTATGGAAGACTGATGGTGGCAGAGAAGATCTGTCTAGCAGATCATCTGAAATGCCTTCATCCTCCTAGAATTTTGAGAATATACATGGGAAAAATATATTTATCTTGAAGACAATAGATTTTAGCTAGGTATATTAGCGACTAAACATTTTTAGTTCTAAACATATGTAGAACTTACATACATACTAACTGTTAGTTCGGGTAATGGAAAGGCACACTCAGGCTTAGGCAACAGCAGCTCTTTATTGTAACAGAACAAGTGAGAACAATCCAGCGAAGGTTCAGACTGACAGCAGCCCTTTTATAGGGAGCTGTCAGACCCTTCGACCAATGAGATTAAACCTCTGTTCCCGCTGGAACAGAGGACCTTGGTGGAAACCATTATGACAGTTGCTAGTATCTAACACTAACATTGTTCATTTATCATTGTTCTAAGATGATGACACTATTAGTCTTTAGTTCAGTGTTTGAATGATATTATTACACTTATATGCTAAACCTGAAATCTTATTATATTCACACTGATGATTCTTGAAAACTGTATTGTTAACTCTAATGTACCTTTAACTGCTTTGATCGCGAAAAGGAAGCAGTGTATAAATTAAAATTCTAATGTTAACACACTAATGTTAACAGGAAATGCTTGCTTCTGGGGAGGAAAACTATGGCAAATCTAGACAGCATACTAAAAAGCAGAGACATCACCCTGCCAACAAAAGTGCGTATAGTCAAGGCTATGGTTTTTCCAGTTGCAATGCATGGCTGTGAACGTTGGACAATAAGAAAGGCTTAGTGCCAAAGAATTGAAGCCTTTGAACTATGGTGCTGGAGAAGACTCCTGCAAGTCCCTTGGACTGCAAGGTGATCAAATCCGTCAGTCCTAGAGGAGATCAACCCTGACTGCTCTTTAGAAGGCAAGCTCCTGAAGATGAAACTCAAATACTTTGGCCACTTAATGAGATGGAAGGACTCACTGGAGAAGGGCCTAATGCTGGGAAAGATTGAGTGCAAAGGAAGAAAGCGACGACAGAAAATGAGCTGGCTGGCTGGAGTCATCAAAGCAGTAGGCATGAGCTTAAATGGACTCCAGAGGATGGTAGAGGACAGGAAGGCCTGGAGGAATGTTTTCCCTGGGGTGGTGATGGGTCAGACAGAACTTTGCAACTAACAACAACAACAACAATGTTAACCATTTTTTTTTAAAAAAATATGTTTTTTATTCTAATAAAAATACTCAGAAAGGATCATGAGCATTCTGATTAATTCCACCATAATATGTAGGCCTGGATTTATATATTTGGTCTATATATTTTTAATTCTATATAAACTGCATACATATTGAACAAGATTTTTTTGACTGTATGGTAGTGTTTTCATTCTCCATAACCTTCAGGTCTATCTGCCTTACAATATTCCACATCATCTCAAATTAGATTAGATTCTAAGATAATTTTTAATTGTTCAAGGGGAAAGATTTTCTTTCCATTCTTCTCATTTGCAACAATGCATCTCCAAAGTCCCTTGGAAGAGCCTGGACTGTTTCATGAAAGCTGTGGATAATGACTCTGAAGGATACCAGAGAGAACTGATGGAAACATTTCCTTCTGTGCATCTTAACAACTGAAATGTAATTTTCTAGGACAATTGTGTGTGCTGTGCACTATAATCAAAGGGGCATTACTTAGTGATTATTGCTTAGGATGTATATTAATTGTTCCAGGCTTATTAAAAGGTTGTCCCATGGTATTCAATGACCATCAAATATAATACATAAAAGCTGCTAATATATAGTCAGAAACCTTTAATGATTTAAATTAAAATAAATCTGCTAAAACAATTTGTGATGTTCTCGAAAATCATACTTGGTGGGAAAGATATTGCCTAACTTCTTAAGACACACCTTTATCAACTGGTACGTGATGAATCTTACTGCTAGATCTAATTCACAATAAGTTGAGCTTTAATAAAAACAGATGCCTGGAAATTTGCACAGCAGATTTTTCTCTGCCCATAGCTCCACATGTGGAACATCTCATTGCTGAGCAGCCCATCCCTCCCCCAGTTCTAAGAAATCAGGGCCTCTTAAAACAAAGTTGAAAAGTGAATAGTCAGCTGGCAGCATGTCTACATTTTTAAGCAAGCCTGGATACTGAGTAGGTTTAGTTTTAGTTTTTGCTGTTACTGACCTCCTTGAGCCAAGTTCATAGTATTGTGAGCAATGATGTATGACAGATTGCTGGCAAGCACTTAGTGTGTTGAGCCAGACTATCTTCCAAGCCCAGCTGGGATCAATTAAAATAAATAATAGTCCTTGCAATAACTAGTTCCTATCACTTTCTTCAGAAATTGCTTAGAATTCACATTTGTATGTGAACATATTTGTACTTTTTTCATCCCCTCTTGATAACAAATTGTTGTTGTTGTTGTTTTGTAAAAAATTTTTATTGGTTTTACAGAAAATTTTAGGGAAAGGGATGGTGGATGAAGTTACAAATTTTGACAGCTACATTATGCAGGAAATGGCACTCCCCCCAATTCTCACAACTTTCACTTATTAATACATTAAGTATTCACTACTTAGCAATATTTTGACAGCATATTTTTACCTTATATCTTCAAATAATTTCAATCTATTTTATATCAAATAGAAAAAAATTCTCTATATTAGCAATTGCATTATTTTTCTAATTCACTTTTGTGATCTAAGTTTTCTTTGTGTTGCCTCTTCTCCCCCCTCCAGCAAGGCTCCGGCACCTCCCGTGTCTTGTGTATCCCGTGTGGTGTCATCGGTTTTATCTAAGAGCACTTTGTTTTTTTCCATGAAGACCTCCGCCTCCATGGTTGTGTTAATTCTAACTCTAGTG
The DNA here is from genome assembly GCF_964273705.1 of Natrix helvetica. NCBI lineage: Eukaryota > Metazoa > Chordata > Lepidosauria > Squamata > Natricidae > Natrix > Natrix helvetica. The sequence continues at coordinate 51,435,955 of NC_138550.1, forward strand.
TCTTCCCAGAATATCAACATACCTTCTGGGAGAAGCCATCTGAACCAAATCCCTTTCTGGTATAATTTCTTCGCTAACAACGAATATTTTTTTCTTTTATCTCTAACTTTCTTTGGGATTTGTTTCAGGATGGCTATCTCTCTATCCTTGTATTTTAACACTTGCCCCCTTTGTGCACTCAGAATCTCATCTCTTGTAGTCTTTCTAAGGAATTTAATGTGAACCTCCCTTGGAACATTGTGTTTTCTAGCATAGGCGGAATTGACTCTATAGACCAGATCAATATCCCATCCCAGCTGTTGTCTGTCTTTTTTAATATATTCAGCCAATAACTTTGTCATAATTTCCCTCAAATCTTCATCATCAGCCTCAATTACATTTTGAAATCTAAGGGGAAAAAAAATTCTTTCAAACTCCATTTTTATCTGATGGTTCTCAAGTTCTTGATTTCCTCTCTGGACTCCCCTTACCTCCCCCCTCATCTCGGCCGTCCCCTCCTCCAAAGCTTCCAGTCTTTGCGCATTTTGAGCCGTTCGGTTTTGATTTTCTCTGAGCTGTTCGTTCATTTCTTTTAGTTGGTTCTTCAATTCCTTCTGCCCCTTTAAGATCTTTTGTAGCATCTGTTGAGTTAGATCCTCCTCTGGGGGCTTGGGTTGTAACAGAGATGTTAGTGTCTGTTGCCCGCTGGGACTGGATGTTAAAGATGTAGGGGCAGAACCCGCATAGCCTGGTTTCCCAGGTGGTGGTCTTTTCGGTGCCATTTTAATAAAGAAAGCTCAGAGATATCTGTGTCCATACAATAAAAAGGGAGCTGTAAAGGTGGGTAGCCAAGAGAGATCGCGAGGCAGGCAGTCCAGGCAAATAGAGACCTTTTCTATAGCTCAAATCCAAATAATAAAATCCATTGTTCCAAGTCCAGGGTATTGTACATCAAGAAATATCTCTGAGTGTCACGGAGACAAAGACAAAATGCCAGCAGTTTCTGTGGGTGGAGTCAAATTTCAAAGCACAAAAAGACAACAGAAGTGTGCCATCTTGCCTTGCCAGCACCGGGATCAGAAGGCAACAAACCAAAAGTTTTTAAAGTTTTCACAAGAGTCAAATCATCACCTCATTTTCACAATTGCAGTAAAGTATTCATCTACTGTTTGCTATGAGTGTGATTTCATTCCACAGTTCTCTCCACACCTCCTCCGGGGGCAGAGAGCAATTTAAAGCCGCTTTTCCAAGGGGGGGGGGAATCCCCCTCCTTCTAGTCACACTTCCCAAAAGCAGATTGAACGTTTTAAAAAGCTGGCAATCCTTTTTTTTCCAGTCTGAAAAGGTAACAGGGGGGATTTCCACCTCACCACATTGCAGCTGCAGCCTTCAAATCGTCGAATTCGTCCAGCTGCCTCGACGCGAAAGCACGAACTCACGCCTCCCCTTTTGCCTCCTGGTGCCTAGGGCAATGCAGGGAGCCCCCCCCCGTGGCCGCCGCCGATGCAGGGTACTCCCCGCTAGCCGCCCCCTCGGCAGGGGCCCCTATGAGGCTCCTTGTGCCCCCCGGATTAAGGGGGAGCCCACCAATAGCGCGTGGGGCGAGGGAAGCATGCCTGTCGCGATCCACAGCCGGAACCAGAAGTTGATAACCAATTGTTGTGGCCTGCCAGTGGCCAGGGGAGCTGGCAACAGATTCAGATAGTGAGGAGGTTGGGGAGGAACATGGGCCAGTCCTGGAGTCTGGGGAAGGCTCTGATGAGGGCTTTGTGTCTGAGGCAGAGAGGGGGCCAGAGCCATATGCCAGTTATCAGCTGCCTTCAGAGTCAGACATCAGTGAGGCAGATGAAAAGCTGGAGCTTGTTCCCAGTGTGCTCATGCACAGAGTTGCCAGACGAAGGGAACAGCTAAAGGACACGGGTCCACTTGGGAGTGAGGCCACGGGTGCATGATGAATGCCCCTTCCCAGAGGAAATAAAAGAGGAGTGAAAGGGGAGTGGAGTTTGCAGGAAACAATTAGTTCACTTAATTGGTTCATGACTCTCCGAGACTCCTTGCCAGGTTATGCAGATATTGGCCTGTCAGCTCCCCAAGCCAGATAAGGTCTGTGACTGTACATCCTCCCTTCAAAGCCTTTGCTGGATGTGAATGAGCAAAATTCACAGCAAATTAATAAATAAAGCAAATAGAAGGGGTTTTTGTTGGGACAAGGAGTTTTGTTCAGGCTCTTGGGAAGCCTAGGTCAGAACACAAATGTTCCAACAAATGTCACAGATATCTCACTATCACAGTGATATTTTGTAACTTTTTGTAAGGCCTTTTAGGCAGATCCAGATTCTTCAAAATCTGTACACGCTTAGATAATATGTTTCTTCTCAGATAGCAATCACAGTCGTAGAATGTTGGCTTTCTAGATGGCAAATTTCTATGCCACAACACCAGCTAAACGACACATTCAAAGTTTCTCCTCAACGTAATAGTTTCAGTTTAAAGCCCAGATGAAAGATGTCCACATTTTAGTCTGTTACCTTTGTTGCATACTTGTTTACAATTAATAGAGCTATGTCCCTTTAGCACAACAGCCCCCAATCTTTTTGGCTTGGAAGTGGTGGTGGAAGAGATGGGGTAGTTTCACGCACATGTGCGCCCCTTTTCCAAATGCAGTTTCATGCGCAGGCACTCACCCACCACTTCCGCAGCCCAGTTCCAAATGGGCTTTGGCTCGGCACCAGGCCACAGACTGAGGGTTGGGGACCCCTGCTTTAGCATATCCTTTGCATTTATTCCAGCATGGACTTTGACAAATCAGAAGTCTTTTCCAAAGATTTCCCCATTCACTTCTGTTTTCAAGGAGGGATGATGGTGAAATATGGTTAGCACAGACAGAAAGGCATATAGATACACTGTTGGCACCACAATATAATACTCATCAAACTGATAAATGTGTATACAATAACCACTGATGTGTCCTGTGAACAGGTTTTGTTCATTAATGAATTGTACTGCAGCTATGTAGTATGATTAGCATTCTTAAGAAATCTATTTTAAATACATCTCCAGTCTTGTTTGTTGATAAGTTCCTATGGTGAAATGAACTTAAATGAAAAAGTGAGGAATAAATTTAATATGAAGTTTATACTACCAAACACTCTCCTACTCAGTAATTCCTGAAATATTTAGAAAATTAAGATTATCGGTATATATTGTGTAACAAAATGTGTTACAGTTAACCTAGAATTTCTCACAAGTTGCTTTCTGGATTTACATAACTATATCTGATCACTTCCTGTGAGCAAATGCGCGAAAGAATTGGAAGGGGCGCAAGGCACTGGGATCATGATCTGAGCAAAGTGACTAAATGAATTGATAGAGGCAGTTATACAGTTCAACCAATCAGCAATCAGCTCAGTCTATCAGAAAGAAAGAAGTGGAGTCAAGCAGTTGGCAGACATCAGTACTTGGCTGGTAAATCATATCTGGCTTAGGGAAAAGCTAAGGGAGCTTCTCAATAAAAAGAAACAAAATAGAAAATGTTTGAAAAAAAGAGCAACACTCTATTTTTTGGTTCTTTTAGAATTCAAGTAAATAGCAAGAGTACTTACTTTGAGAAAGTTGCTTTTTGAGTTTGGTGGGACTTACTTCCAAATAAGTATGCCTGCTGTTTTTACTTGAATGAAAGTAACAGGACATTCCAAGTCTCTGGAGCTGATTGAAAATAAAAGAAACAAGTAAACAACTTTAGATGAAGGCAGTGCCAAACCAATTCCATATTCCAAAACACATGGATACATCCATTTACTCATCAGGAGGTTATTTTATTTATTAAATTTATATACCACCCATCTCATCTACATGTGACTCTAGGCAAGTTCAATTAGATGGAAGCTTTACGATACTTAAATGTTTTTATACTAAAATAACTTTTAAGATCCTGTTAAAGTATTTAAAACTTTTATCTTTATAGTCTAAACTAACTTATTCTAAGGAGAACCTGTACTAATTATGATTATATTGGGGTTGTTGTTTGCATATCTAGGAATAAAACTTTATGGATCTTTATTTGATTCTTAGAAATCAGGAGTATTTAAATTAATAAATTAAGCCAGGAGTGGGATTTGGGGGTTCTCTGAAGTGCACAGAATCTTAGCTAGAGGTTCTCTCGAACCCCAGCAGCCCATCCCTGAATATAAATATGAATATAAACTGTTTCAACCACAAAGATGCCATGATATAACACTAGTCAGAGAAAGATTTCACCCGCTAAAGACTGACTCAGCTTTCCATCCTTCCGAGGTCAGTAAAATGAGAACCCAGATTGTTGGGGAGGGGGGGGGCAATATGATGATTCTGTAAACTGCTTAGAAAGCACTGTGAAACAGTATATAAGTTTAAGTGCTATTGCCAATTTTTAAAAACTGTCAGGAAAAAATGACTATTTTTAGATGCATCAATACAAAATGCTTCTCCTAATAATGGAGCTATTTTATCATGACTACTATAATTTTCTTAATTTATTACTATCTAAGTATAAATAAAGTATGTGGGAAAATCATAGAATCAGTTTGGTCTAGTGGCTAAGGCAGACCAAGAGAGTTCTAAAACCACCCTAGGGGCTAACTGGATGACTTTGGGACTATCAGTCTCTTTCAACCCATAACATCTGGCTTGGGCAACAAGTTGAACAGTCAATTCCTGTCACACCTGCACAAAAAGAACAATAAAACATATTGAAAAGTCAGCAATCTAGGCCTTCATCTCTCTAGGCCTAAATCTCTGCTCCCTTTTGAAAGTAATTGCTGAAAACTCAATGGCACAATATCCTATCATTCTGACACTTGGGAAAGATGTAACCTTAAAAAAACTGCCTGAAAATGGATATATCACCCAAAAAGTAACGAAAACTGTTCAAATTTTCCTTCAGATCAAGTTCTTCACACGCATGTGAAAATCCATTTGTGACTTTCTCTTCCCAAATGTATCCAGGGGGCCATTTGAGACACAAAATGCTTATGGCCAATGACTTTATCTAGCAGAGTTTGCCTGCTACTCTTAAAATAATATGCAGGATTTGCATATATTAAACAGAACACACCTTCAGTGTCTACTATACATATAGACACTGCCAAAACATTAAAAATAAAATGAGGATGTACAACCTTTAGTTCTTTGTGTTTATTTTGTAAGTAGATTTAATATGCACCCATAATAGATTTTTCCATATTTCATTCACCTCATTAGCCCATTTTCTATGTGCTGTGGAAAGTTCATGTTGCCTAGCCTACACTCAGGTCCTGTAGGGAAAAGATTATTTTAGCCCTTCTTCTTACTTCTTACCATGAAGGTTTGTCCTATATTGCCAAATTGTTATGAGATTTCCTTCCCTGAACGTTTTTAGTATAAAGTCTAGTTTTTAGGAAGCTTGGGATATGTGCAATTCTTTTATTTCTTTAATATTGTAGAAGAACATGTTATATGTGGTTATTAAATCTGAAGTTAGTGTGTTTGTGGAGCCCCTGTGTTGTTATTCACAGGTTGCTTTTTAGTCATGGTTATTGTTGTTGTCATCATCATCATCACCTTCATCATCCCATTCAGATCCAGAAATTATTTAGCTCAACCCTCAAACTTTCTGACATGAGATCAGACAGACCCAGAATGGTTCAAAGAGCACAGTTAAGTCTCCTGCTTGTCTTGTATTTACCAGAGATTATTTCACTACGCTTTAAATTCATGTCATTTTCTCTCAATAATGCATATATTTAAAATCACAGGTGTCTCAACTGATGTAAATTATTTTAAGTTTGTTTCCATGTTAATTAACATAATAATTAATATAATTTTCAAACACATTGTCAACTGTAAATTATGGTTCAATTTGACATTTTTGTATATCTTATTACAGCCTTATTTCAACCAGATTGTCTTGTAGTTTATTATATTCCTTTACTGAAACGATACCAATATGTTTACTGCATTCCAGGTTCCAGTCTTCTGCCAGAGTTCCAAAACTGGCTATTGAGACAGAGTAAATGGTCTTTGGTAGGCCGAAAAACATTCCTTTATCTCAATGTTTGCAAGGGACAATGTCTTTTGTGATTTATGGTTTTCAAATAAACAATTACTCCTAGAGGAAAATAAGAGAGTAATACATAGATTTTAAAATATAGATAATTGACAAGCTATTTATTTTCCAGGGCACTCTGTCAAGGCATGCCTACCAAGTTGTAGAAATATGAATTGCTGCTTTGGTTTTTGAAAGATTTGGGCAAAAGATTATTGCAATGGTTAAGATATATAATGTACACACACACATGCATATACTATATATGTGCAGGTATAATAAATATATACGCATACACAGCCAGATAATGGGGCTATTATATTTATTAAAAAATAATAAATCATCATCAGGATTCCTATTCTTAAAAAACAACAACCATCATTTACCATAAGATATACAGAGGGCTTTCAATTACAGATTCGCAGAAATAGAGAGGGATATTTTGAGAGGGGGGACAATGTAACAATGGAAGCCACAGCTGCATGATCAAAATCTCACCTATTTTCAAAGGTGATATGTATGCAATGCACTTCCTCCCTAAACAGAGAAAAGAAGACCTGTTCATATGCTGCATGTGGATAAACAATCAGATGATAAAGCATCTTTTCCTCATTGACATGGTAGCTTAGATGTTGTTTTGCTTTCAACAAACTTTGGACTCCTATGGTTACATTTGTAGCTCTTAAAGATAACAATCTTTTAAAAATTGAATTAGAGCATGACAAAGTATAAGGACTAAGCCTAAACCTCAAAGATCTGGATACAAAGAATGCTATAGAGGTATGTGAATCAGCCAAGATCCATATTCAAGTTGGAGATGTTAACATTTAAATGTGAGATTTGATATTCCATTAAAAAAAATCAGCCATGGGGTATAATAGAGGAGCACCTAAATACTTGCAGCTGTTTCTCTTTTGGGGGCATAATAGAAGAAAATAGGAAGCACATTAATTCTGCTTGGATACGTTTCTTTATATTTGCCTACAAATGGACATTAAATAAGAGGTTCAACAAGGTCTGTAATGGTAATCAAGCTCATGTCAAAATCAGAAAACAAAATCATCACTTTATTCAATATAGCTTTGTCCATGGACTAAAAGAGAATTACAAATTCAGAGTCTCCATTAAATTTATTAAATCACTTTATCTGTCTAAAATGACTCAAGTCACCTGAATCACCACAAGTTCATCATACAAAATTTCATCTAGCAAATGTTCCGCTGTGGGTACATAGTCTTGTTTATCTAAAAGCCTTCTTTATATGAATGTGTGTACATGTGTTTTTATAAGTTGATAATGACAATATGTTGTGGCCCAGCAGGAGCCGTTGGAGTTGCCACCAGACTCCGACAGCGAGGGTCCCTCTGAGTCGGCTCAAGAGGAGGTGGGGGATCCTGGACAGGGTTCCAACGCTGAGCAGGGCGCAGAGAGGCTGGTTGGCCACCAGGGGGCGCCTGAGGCATGGAGCAGTGGTGAAAGCCAAAGGAAGGGGGCTCCTGATGCCATGCCTTGGAGCAGTGGGGAGGAGTCACAGGACAGTGAGTCAGACATCAGCAGTGAGCTATTAGATGCTTGTTACCGATGTGCTACCGGGCGTAAGGAGCAATTGAGCAATTACAGGAGGTAATGGCTCTCAGCTGCTGATAATTAGACTCCTCTCCAGACTATAAAGGGACTGCTTGTGGACACACCCTTTGCAGGAATCAACTGATCATTGGAGTTGGAGAAGCTCAGATCTGTGTCGTACTTTGGCAGGCTGGATTGCTGCCAAAGGGTTTACCTGGATTGCTGTCAATCTGTTCCCTGGACCTTGGCAGGCAGGAGTGCTGCTAAGGTGATTATCTGGAGCTTGGTAGCTGGATTGCTGCCAAGGTGGAACCTGTATGTCAATAAACATCTGGAAGAGACTTTGTGTCGGAGTGTCTTGGTATACAAGAGGAGGGGGTCAGAACACAATAATATAGCACAGTGTATGAAGTGAGGATTGAAAACAGGGTTGACATTCTACTGTTGAATCTGCTGTTCCATTTTCTCATTAATACCAGTATCAGAATTATAGTGCTATGCTACTGTTTAAATGCATGCGGTCTAAGGCAGAAGAGGGGGATTTTTTTTTTAACTTACTGCCATTGTGAGCAGCACAGCGGTACTGTATAGACAAAAATACATTCTATTTGTAAACGATATCTCTGAACCATATATTGTCACTTTTACAGTATGAATCTAAAATGTGATCTGTTAAATGCCTGTGTCAAGTTAATGAACCTATCTTAAGTAAGAGAAGGACTGGCAGAGCCAGGGGGGAGGAATAAAAACAGGGTTCAGGCTAGAATCATTACACAGCCGCAAATGAATTAAGTCTACCAACAGCCCCACCCCCCTGATTACAGTTACCCTTATCTAACTATAAGTAGGTGCTGACCAGTAGTTGAGAAAATTCAATTAGTAAAATCGAATGTTTGCATGTGGACCAGGCCTTTTGTGCCTGACATCTTTGTAGCTTTGTCATCATCATTCTCTACATACTGCAGGTATTTTAATGGAAGACATTACCTATCAAAATCATGCTGTGTAGGAGCAGCTACAATTTAAAAAATGAAATTGCTGTCTACTAATTTTAAATATACAGTCACATTAAATATTAAAGCAACTCTGGTATTTTTACATTGCAATGGGATGGAAAACCAATTACGTAACCAAACACCAGATATTGAGCAATATCTTTGTTTCCAGCTGTTCATATAAACAACCAGGCGGTGGGGGGGGGGGCAGCCAAATCATTATATCTCCACCATTTCATCATCTATTCTAGAAGCACGTTTTAGATATACTACATCTGATCTTCCAGAGACCTGGAAGTATGGAAGGAAATTTCATTTCTGAAACTGATGCTGAATAACTCTTTTTACATGCAGGTTACCTTGAAAATTAAAATGCAATTATATTTATACTTTTGTTAGATCTTTTTAAGAAGAAAAAATATTAAGGTGGAATCAAAATGAAACAGAATCAGATGTTTAAAGAGTAGAAAGGCCATAAATAGACTGTTCCATCTACTTCTAGGCAAATCCACCAAATCAGATTGGCTGTAACAACCATAATGTTAGAATTATAAGCAGCTAATGAACTCCAAACATTTTTAGACCTTGTTTGTGAAAAAAGAAAATTAGTTTGAGTTTAACAGAGTCAAAGCAGGTTACTATGGGACATTTGTTTGTATTTAGTTATCAAATTTGGAAGTTGTCTGACTCTTTTTTAAGGCTGTTATTAGGTAAGTTAACATGGAGAGAAACATTGAAAATACTAATGTCACTATGTCTTGGTCTTTTGCTGAATTCACATTTTTTGGAAAGTGTTTTAGAAGTGTTTCTACTTTTACTTTTATTAGTGTTTCTTTTTATGCAGTCCATGCCTCTGATAAAGTCATAACTAGGAAAAGGTTTTTAATAAATGCATGTGTTTATAAAAGCATGTACACTGCTAAATTCTTTTCAGATGTATGTCTATTTGCCACTGGTGTGAAGCTACAGCATTTAAAAACAACACTGATAAGCAAGTCAAATGATGAAAATATGGATTTGTTCAGAGCAAGCAAGGTAACTGACGTCAAAGGACTTTCCTTTTTTTTTTCTTGAATGAAGCTTTTGGTACAAATTGCTTTAAGATGATGCTGATTAAGGTCTAGATTCCTTTCCTCAAGGAATGTTGGAACACTAGCAATTCCTAGTTTTTCACGTCCTTAGTTTGAGAACAGAATTTCAAATCAATATGTATTATATTCATTGTTTCTCCCATAGTCAATGTTGCCTATATTGCAACATTTCTGCATGAGATGTTTTTGAGTTTGACAGTCTAAATATACTTACTCACAGGTAGATCTCATTACATGCAGTTGGACCATCTTCTGAATAATTATAGCCCTTTAACCTCTAACTCAAACTTCTTCGTTTGGGCTCATTTTTGAGCGTTGCGGATCCTGAAGGGAACGGCAGATTTAGGGGGAAACTCTGAAGTTGGTAAGGCAAATCCCCCAGTGGGTAGGAGAAACCCACTAAATGGACGAAGATCTATCCTGTCACTTGGACAGGACTGGAGCGATGGTGACCGCATAAGAGGGAAGCTAACAAAGCAATTGGAATCGAGGCATTGGTTATCTTTGACAACTCCCCCCCCCAAAAAAAAGGAGGACAACATGAAATTGGCAGAGCAGATGAGCTGGAAAGAAAAAGGCTCTGTGGTGAAGACTGTTTCTGCAGTCCAGATTTTTGCCAAAAAGCAGTGAGAGCTGAGATGGTGAACTGAAAATGGCAGCATGAATAATAGAACAGAAGTGGCCGCACTGGGAAACCCGATAGGAGAGGGAGGAGAAAGAACCAAAAGCCAGCATTGACAACGGGAGCAGGATATATTGGCTGTTGGGAAGACCTGGAAAGCACATAAAGGATCATATAACAGTCGGACTGGTTGTTTTCTTTTTCCTTCTCCTTTCTGCTCTTTTTTCTACTTTTTTTTCTTTCCAAAGAATAGCTGAACTTTGAACAGAGTTTCAATAGTGAACAATAAATCCAGGTAATGAAGAGCTTAAGTTTTTTGGGGGTGGGGATATTCTACAAATATACAGTACTTACTCTCCTCGGGAGTTGGAACTGGATCGGGGACAGCAGAGAGAGTGCTGTTTTGGAATGGTTGGAGAGTTCTTTTATCCCCCCCCCCTTTGTTTTGTCTTTGCCCCCTGGTCTCTTGTGATTACTGACTGTGATTGAGCGAATGGACAGTGATACTGAGGAGAGCATGATATCTAGTGGATTATAAATTTGAGCTGCGAAGGCTGATGCAAGAGGAATCAACTGTGACATAAACTGGATTAAGGAAATACTTAGAGAAACTAATTATTAGAACTGAATATCTATATAGCTGACATAACTGAGAGATATTTATTTGCATAAGATAATAGTGTGATATATAGTAGTGTGATATATAATAGTTAAGGATCAAAAATAGAATAGAATAATATCTAGGATTGTCTAGATATTGAAACGTGATATTAGGAAAGGTTAAGAAAGGTTAATTATTGTTAAAGATTGAGATATATAACCACTGATATTTGTGATAAAGTAGAAGTAAAGTAGAACCTGTATGCAATTGTAGGCAAGGATAAATAGAGGGATAAAGATGGCAACTAATACTAATTTAGTGAAGACGGGGAAAAAACAGCATCCAACCCTGCTTCAGCAACATTCTCACACTCAAACCAAAGATCAATCGAGAGTGCATTGGGGCTGGAGAAAGGCAGAGTGGTGGAAGGAACAACGGGACCAACACAAACAATGCAGAGTATGCAATTGATGCTCCAGATGATACAAGAGACAATGACAAAAACCCAAGAAGCGATAGCTACAAATCACAAAGAGACAAGGAGGAACCATGCAGAAATTAAAAATGAAATGGGAAAATTGAAAGGAAATATCAAAACAGGGATGACAAAATTGAAAAGATATAGAATGCCTTAACAATCAATGAACAGAAAATCCAGAACATCGAAACAAAAATAGAACAAACAGATCAAAAGATGGAAAAATGGAGTTGAAATATGCACAAGTCAATAAAGAGTTAGAGCTATCAATAATCCGACTTGAAAATGAAAGAACTTCATTTTATCTAAGATTCCAAAATATAGTTGAAGAAAAAGAGGAAGACCTGAAAGGAAAAATTGTTAAGTAATTAAGCTCCCCGTTGGGAGACTGAGTATGCAGAGAAGCGTATTGAGAGTGATATGGAATAACACACACAAACCAGCATACAGAGACACTGAATAGTATAAAAATATAGTAGTTTACTATGTAGAAATATAGAAGTATTCAGAGTCCGGTTAACAGTCCAAGTCATACACGGTTCAGTCAGTCAGTTCTCAATATTCTCAGTTTAACCCACAAAGTAGCTAACAGTAGCAAGACTCAGTAACTCACGATACAGTATCCGATCAGCGTCTAACAAACAGAGAGAGAGAGAGATCTAACAACCATTCTAGCTCCCTCTTATAGCTGCATGAGGTAACAAGCCAATTACATTTCTCTAACATTTAAAGTAACAGTAACATAACCATAGCTTAATATACATTGCCAAGCCAAGCCTAGGGTTACATCCCTAACAAAAATGATTGAAATCTTCACTGAAATTTTACAGAGAAAGGAACAAGAGGTGGAGAGGAGACATAGATGAGGCTTACCGTGTGCATACCAATTATGCCAGAAGACAATAGGCTACTGAGAGAAGTGCATATAAGATTTGCCAAAAAAAAACCCAACTAGAAATGAAGTGTTCCAAAAAACCAGAGAATAACATTCAAGGGAAAAGAGTTGATTACTCTTAAACAGATACCACAGAGAGTCCGGGAACAACGTAGACAGAACCAATTTTTAACTAACCAGTTAAATAAAAACAGAATAATGTACAGATGGTTGGAACCAGAAGGGATATTGGTCTCTTGGCAAGGAAAAAGATATAAAATAGGGAATATAAAAGAAGCGCAGGAATTTTACCAAAAATATTTCACAAGGGAAGAAGAACAAGGAACTAAATAGGACCTAGAAAGTAGAAATCAAGAAGAAGATACAGCAGAAGATAAGGAAAGAAACAGGAAAGAAGAACAGAAGCAAGAAAGAGAGAGAGCAGAAAGGGAAGGCGTGAGAGGGAAAAGTCAGATACAAACCAGAAATAATAAAAAACATCCCATCCTAAAATGGACCAGGATATAGCAAATATCTTGATAAACTTGAATGGATTGAATGCACCAAAAAAAGCCCAGATGTTTAACAAACTTAGGAAACTGAAGGCAGACATAACCTGTATACAGGAAGTGTACATTAAAAGGGAACATATTAATTTATTGGAAAACGAAAAATTAGAAAATCTATATACAGCAATGGCAGATTAAAAAAAAGAGGATAGCAACCTATATAAAGGAAAAAATAAACTCCAAAGGAATCTACTCTGATGAAGAAGTCAGGATTCTAATGATTAAACTAGAGACAACAGAAAAACTGATTATTAATAGTGATATATGCACCAAATCAGAAACAAGAGGAATTCTATAGGAAATTACACAACAAAATAAATTAATTAGAATATGAAAATATTTGCTTAATTGGGGATTATAACGCAATAGTAGACAAAAATATGGACTATGAAAGTAAAAGAAATAATAAGACAAAAAAGTTACCTAAATCCTTTTTTGAGATGGCAATGGAATATAAACTACATGATATTTGGAGAGAAAGGCACAAAACAAGATACAATACAATACAATAGTAGAGTTGGAAGGGACCTTGGAGGTCTTCTAGTCCAACCCCCTGCCTAGGCAGGAAACCCTATACCGTTTCAGACAGATGGCTATCCAACATCTTCTTAAAGACTTCCAGTGTTGGGGCATTCACAACTTCTGGAGGCAAGCTATTCCACTGATTAACTGTTCTAACTGTCAGGAAGTTTCTCCTCAGTTCTAAGTTGCTTCTCTCCTTGATTAGTTTCCACCCATTACTTTTTGTTCTACCCTCAGGTGCCTTGGAGAATAGTTTGATTCCCTCTTCTTTGTGGCAAACCCTGAGATATTTGAACAATGCTATCATGTCTCCCCTAGTCCTTCTTTCTCTTAAGCTAGACATACCCAGTTCCTGCAACCGTTCTTCATATGTTTTAGTCTCCAGTCCCCTAATCATCTTTGTTGCTCTTCTCTGCACTCTTTCTAGAGTCTCCACATCTTTTTTACATCGTGGCGACCAGAACTGAATGCAGTATTCAAAGTGTGGCCTTACCAAGGCATTATAAAGTGGTATTAACACTTCATGTGATCTTGATTCTATCCCTCTGTTGATGCAGCCTAGAACTGTGTTGGCTTTTTTGGCAGCTGCTGCACACTGCTGGCTCATATTTAAATGGTTGTCCACTAGGACTCCAAGATCCCTTTCACAGTTACTACTACTGAGCAAAGTATCATCTATACTGTACCTGTGCATTCCATTTTTGTTGCCTAAATGTAGAACCTTACTCTTTTCACCATTGAATTTCATTTTATTAGATAGTGCCCAATGTTCCTTCTGTATCTTTAGCCTATCTTCTGGAGTGTTGGTATTCCTACCAGCTTGGTGTCATCTGCAAATTTGATGAGTTCTCCATTTATTCCCTCATACAAATCATTGACGAAGATGTTGAAGAGTATTGGGCCTAAAACAGAGCCTTGGGGTACTCCACTGCATACTTCCCTCCATGTAGATGCAGTTCCATTGAGGACTACATGTTGAGTGCGGTTGGTCAGCCAGTTACGAATCCATCTGGTGGTGATGCTGTCTAACCCACATTCTTCTACTTTATCTAGTAGTAGGTTATGGTCTACCTTATTAAAAGCCTTACTGAAGTCCAAGTAAACTATATCAATGGCATTCCTCTGGTCCACTAATTTTGTCACATTATCAAAGAATGCAATAAGATTAGTCTGGCATGATCTGTTTTTGACAAATCCATGTTGGCTTTTGGCTATTACTTTGTTTGCTTCTAGGTGTTTGCAAATTCGTTGCTTCATTATTTTTTCCAGAATCTTTCCTGGTATTGAGGTCAGGTTGATAGGTCTGTAGTTTCCTGGATCTATTTTTCCCCTTTTTTGAAGATGGGAATCACATCAGCTCTTTTCCAGTCCTCTGGTAGTTCCCCGGTGTTCCAGAGTCTCTGAAAGATATAATTCAGTGGTTCTGAGATCTCGTCTGCTAGTTCCTTCAGAACCCTGGGGTGTAATCCATCCGGTCCTGGTGATTTGAACTCGTCTAGGGTAGACAGGTGCTCACTTACCATTTTCTTCCCTATTTCAATTTGTGTTCCTAATCTGATTTTTGTGGTGCTGCTTTTGATAGGTTGGACTGTTTTATCCCTTTGTGTAAAGACAGATGCAAAACATGAGTTAAATAGTTCTGCTTTCTCCCTGTTGCTTGTCACCTTCTTGCCACCTTCTCCTAGCAATGGACAAATTGTTTCCTTAACTTTTTTCTTGTTTTTAACATGTTGGAAGAAGCTTTTTTTGTTAATTTTTACTTTTGTGGCAAGCCTTTCTTCATTGTGAGCCTTAGCTTTCCCACTTCATCTTTACAGGCTCGGGCTACTTGTTGATATTCTGCCTTAGTTATGTCCCCCTCCTTCCACTTTTTATACTTACCTTTTTTGTCTTTCAGTTTGTCAGATAGTTCTTTATGCAGCCATGCTGGTTCCTTTTGGGAGCTGTTATTTTTCTTCTTCATTGGTATTGTGCTAGACTGGGCTTTTGTAATCTCATTTTTCAAAATTTCCCAAGCTTCTTGAGTTGTTTTCCCCTTGAGGATTCTCATCCATGGAATTTTTCCCAAGCTCTCTCTAAGTTTATTGAAATTAGATTTCTTAAAGTCCAAGACTCTAGTTTGACTTTGTTCTACTACTTGTGTTTGGATAATGTTGAATTCCAATATTGCATGGTCACTTGCCCCCAGGGTTCCTATGGCTTCAACACCTTCTATCATTTCCTCTCTGTTAGTGAGAATTAAGTCCAATATGGCTGATCCCCTTGTTCCCTTCTTTACTTTTTGGAAAACAAAGTTGTCTGCTAGGTTTGTTAAGAAGCTGTTGGATCTTCCACTTGGTGCAGAGTTTGTTTCCCAGTTGATGTCAGGTTAGTTAAAATCTCCCATTACTATTGTGGTGTGCTTCCTACATACCTTAGTTAGCTGACTAGCAAAAAGTTCATCTACTTCCTCTGCTTGGTTGGGTGGCCTGTAGTATAGACCTATGGCAATGTCATTTTCCCGCCAACCTTTAATATTGACCCAAATGCATTCAAGATAGTTCTCATCATTGTTGTGCTCTATTTCTGTAGAGACGTAGTTATTTCTTATATATAGTGCAACTCCACCTCCTCTTTTATTTGGTCTATTTCTTTTAAATAATTTAAATCCTTCTAGCTGTATGTTCCATTTGTCAGTTTCATCCCACCAAGTTTCTGTAATGGCAATAATATCATACCTGCCCTCTTTTACTTGAATTTCTAATTCGCCCTGTTTATTCCTCATACTCTGTGCATTGGTGTATAGACATTTGAGTCCATTTTGATTGACCTTGTGTTTACTGTCTACATAACCTGTGTTATGCCTGACTGCCCCTATTTTCTTGCCACTTGTGTGATTCATGTACATGGTATGGCAATCACTATTAAATGCTTAGTTTTGCTTGACAGCAGGAGTGATAATCTTACCCACACACACATCTATGTTACATGCACTTATAACCCTATGAATTTTAGTTTGCTGGGGACAGAAATGTTCTGTATCTATTAATTCTCTGTCCCCGCTCTTCAGAAAGCAATATACCTTTTATTCAAACCCCCACCAGCCCTTAAAGAGAATTGACATGGCCTGGATATCATCTGAACTATGTAATCAATTGGAAGAAATCAAAATTGAAACAAATGAGTGGGCAGATCATAACCCAATAAAATTAAGATGGAAAGGCCAAAAAAGAAAAAAAAGATGGATGATGAACTCAAATATCATAAACAAAATAGAATACACACAAATGCTGGAGAAAGAATTAAAACTATTTTTTAGAATAAATAAAAAAGAGGACACCTCAATTCAAAATATCTAGGACATCATGAAAGCATACACAAGAGGCCTCACGATCGCCTACATTGCAAGAAAAAACAGAAAACAAAAAAAGCAACAAGAATGCATGCAAAAAGAATTTAGGGAAGCCGAAGCTGAATTACAGAAAGACCCAAGGAATAAAATTATAAAAGAAAAAAGAGAGATGATAAAGCATAAGATCAACTTAATAACTCAAAAAGAATTAGCACAGAAAATTAAAGCGGCCAAACAAAATTACTTGGAACAAGACAACAAACCTGGACGATGGCTGGCATACAGATTGAAAAATGAAAGAGAAAAAAAATATGATATACCAATTAAAAGATGATGAGGGAAATATTCAATATAAATCGGAAGAAAAGAAGCATATTATTCAAAAATACTTCGCAAAACTATACACTCAAGATAGTATGGAGGAAACTAAGATAAAACAATATTTAAACCCAGAAAAGATAATCCCAATCTCAAAAGAACAAAGGGAGGTGATAAAGGCCAATAACGATAGCCGAAGTGGAATTAGTACTGAAAAACCAGAAAAATAATAAAACCCCAGGACCAGACGGAATCCCTGAGGAATTATACAAATATAATAAAATAACTTTAAATGCCATATTAACCAAAAATATTTGCTTCCATAAAGAAGAATTTTAAATTTAGAATACAGGGAAAGCCTCTGGGATAGGAATACTTCTTTCATTCCCTTTTAAACATATTATTTATCATAAAATAATATTGAACACAAAATTATGGTCAGAAGACATGGCAATTGTTAAGTGGTTTACCACATGATTGCACTCAAGGGGACAAAATACTGATCTGATAACAACAAACTTACATTTAAAAAACTGGTACTTCAGCCTTCCTCTGATGCATCCAACACAACCATCTCTAGGCTCTACTTCACCATATTCCAATGCATGAGAGTGCAGTAAGTTCTTTATGGCCATCCTGAAAAATAGGAGAGTACCTATTTCCAGGATCTCAAGGAAAGGATGTTCTACAGGCATGGGCTTCTTAGATAGCTTTATTTAAAGAAAGAAATCTGAAGATAGTTCACAATAGCTAAGTGGTGAAACAGACAGATACTCTCAGGAAGAGATGATCCTGGAAGTAATCTGTAGGGTTCTGAAATAATAGACAGCATATTTGAAATATACCTGAAAAAATTACTAGGAGCCAGTGCAACTTGGGCAGCACTGGACCACATTCTGGACCAGTTATAACTTCCAGATGATCTTCAAGTACAACCCCGTGTAGAATCTATTGCAGTAGTCTAATCATGTTGCTTATTGTATCAATTTATATAGCTGCCTAGCTTACAATAACATCTCTTATCACTAAAAATAGGATTAAATACGATAAATAATAAGCAGTAATAACACAATAATAGCATAACGACACTCAAGGACAATCTAATTTCAAGCCACACAACAGTGTCAAAAAAAAGTGTTGATAGGTTCACTCAACATACCAGCTACATGCCTGTGAAAGGTCTTTACGAAACTATTAAGCATGAGCAAATGGATTTGGTGCAGATAATGTTCCAAGGAGTGGACTTTGGTAGAGAAAGAAAAGAATGGATCTGCAAGGTTAGGAAATCAAATGGGGGAGAAAGGATAAAAGGGAAAAAAAAACTCTGTTCAGCATAGAGAAAGAAGAAAAAAGAAAAGCAGGATTAGGGGACCTCAAAGGATGAGATAATTAGATAGTGTCATCAATGCAGTTTTGGGCATGAGTTTGGACAGACTCAGGGAGACAGTGAAGAACAGGGGGCCTAACATGCTATGGTTCATGGGGTTGCAAAGAGTTAGACACAACTTAGTGAGTGAACAACATAGATTTCCAAATTATGTCATCTTAAATGTGACTTGAAAGCCCAGTAATGCCAACATCAGCATTCTAGTTATTGAAAATACTGCTAAATGAATAAAGTGCTCTGTTTCACAGATAGATTCTGATGGTTATTTTTTATTATATATATATATATATATATATATATATATATATATATATATATATATGTATGTATGTATGTATGTATGTATGTATGTATGTATGTATGTATGTATGTATGTATGTATGTATGTATGTATGTATGTATATCTGTACTGATAAATAAATAAAGGGAGACTAGTATAGATCTATTTCGAGTTAATTTATTTATTTATTTATTATCAGTACAAATACAACACAAATATAAAAAGGCAACATTAAAAATAAAAATATGGTTTTCTGCCTGCATGGTCTTCTGTGATGAGCCGAAGGACAGAAAGAGGGAGTAGTGACCTTCCTCCCATATTTCGGCATACCAGGGGTTGTAACACAAATATATATATATAATTATATATGGTAGTATAGTATAAGACTTCCTTTCCTTCATTTCTGATTCATCAGACTCGTTTGTATCAATGTATGAAAATACTACAGAGCAACAGCTTTTTTCAATATATTCCAGTTACGCAAGAACTGCTGAGAATTTCTCATTGCCCTGTCAGCTGTGTTTAATGTTATGTTTTTTGCTGAAACACTTGAGGCTGCTTGAGGAGACAAATATTGTGAAATGGCAGGTAATGGATAATTTGTCAATATATTAGCTGTTTCGTAATATGTCCCATCAAAATGTCTTGTTCTGTAAGAAACATAAATGAGACTTTAATCATCTCTGTTTCCAGCTACATGTTTTGGATCCCCAAAATCCCATCAAACTTTAACTTTAGTTAAATTGTGACATCCCAGAAGGTTGAAATTTGTATAACATCCACAGGTGGAAGCAGAAAGCTACTTCATTAATTCCCTCATACGTTTCTGCTGTTTGAAGCATCTTAATTTTATAAGTGACATATTTTATTGATGTAAAATGCTGTTGTAATAGTATTCAGGATGTTCACTGAATCGATCCAATTGAAGTTAATGCATAATTCACATAAATCTTTTTTTGCATTCTTTACGATGACTCATTTAGCACATCAGTCACTGACATGACTGAACAGCCAGTTCTTGAAAACTAAAGAACAGAATGTCTGAGTTTAAGGAAGATAAGCCAGTCTTCAGTTTTCCATTCTTCTTCTCTTTCACTCTCTACATTCCAAAAGGCATTGTCTGCTACAAGGGATAACCTTTGCTTCTGACAGTTTCAATGTGTTCTTTTTGTTTTTTGTTTTAATTTAGCATTACCTATAAATTGCACTAGGTGCAATCATTCAGGAATAAAATATTTAGACTGCATGGTATTTACTTCTGAGTAAAGTTATTTAAACATATATCAAATTGTTGCAAAATACAACTTTGCATATTTTACATAAAATATATTTTATTTCTCAGTATTCACTCTTGAAAGGCAATGGAAGTTGCATATTGCATGCCAAGAGCTGAGATAATGAGATATATGAACAGCAGTTGCAGGCAATGACTGCTGGAGGTATCTTTCAGTAGGCCCAATTTCTACCTGAGACCTACCTTTACATTGTACCACTTAACAACCACTTAAACAAAAACCCAAATAAATAAATAAATGATTTTCACAATAATGAAAAAGAGACCGATTCAGCCCTCTAGTCTGCAATGTAAAACAAGAGATTCTTTTTGTGGCCTTCCAGCCACAACTTCCTTTTGTTCTGCCAGGTTAGTCTGGGCCAATATTTTCAGTGACCATTTTGCAAGAGATTATGGTTAAATGGATTGTTTGCAAAGGCTTATGTACCTATTTAATCCTTTAAAAACAGAGAAATCTCTCATCAAATTATAGCCTTCCCTACCTACCCAGATAATGTATGGTCTGCTATATCACACAGCCTTAAGGTAGCCAACAGTCCCAAGCCAAATGAGACTGAATATATCTTTTCTGTAAGACACTGAAGGAAAGTTGAATGCAGAGGAAGTTCTTAATGTTGCAGCATTCTTATAACAGAGAGCTATAATGAAAGGGGGTTTCTATATTAATCCTTCAGTTCTTTCTCCTAGGA
This sequence comes from Natrix helvetica, assembly GCF_964273705.1. NCBI lineage: Eukaryota > Metazoa > Chordata > Lepidosauria > Squamata > Natricidae > Natrix > Natrix helvetica. The sequence goes on from NC_138550.1 coordinate 51,456,612, forward strand.
CAAGAAATCAGGATGGCAGCTCCTTGCAGTGATCAGAAAATACATAGTTTTCAGGTAAAACCTGACAGGATTGTACTACAGTCAAAAAGTGATAAATATTCACACACACATAAAAATAATAGATTAGATCAAATGAATTTTAAATGTTTCCCCCACCCCTCATTCTAATTTCAGCAGACCTGGAGGTTCATATAAGAAGTACTTAGAATTTCATCTCTTCACCAAATGCAGAAACAGGTTGCAAAGCAAAAAAACAAAGCAAATGATACGACTGTGAAAAAGGAAACTGGGGAAAAATCATCAGTAACCATAGACTATTTTTAATACAATCATTACAATGTTATGGCAAAGACAATATTTCTTATCCTGTGGCTAAAATTTAAAAAAAATAAACTTTTTTAAACTTAAAAATCCCACCTCAGCTAAAATAGGAATCACAAAACAAATATGTTCCAATTAATAGGAATATTTTCCCTTTAAAATATAAACAAGATCTGTAGATGAAGTTCTATCAACAACACCATTTTGGTAGGACATGAAGGATAGAATGCAGTGTAATCTCATTAAATTTCTTACTTCCTTAATTTTAAATCTGGCAAAACACAGAACTATTAAAAAAAACTTTTCCAAAATTTGCTTTTTTACGATCTGAAGCTACATGTTCTGTATAAATGAGAAGTTTAAGGCTACATCTTCTGCAAGGCTATATCTGCAAGGCTATATCTTCTTCTTATATTTTTTTTGAAAACTGAACAGGTGCAAAAGTGTCTACTGTCACCATCGTACTAATCTTTCTTTACATCCTTGCATTGGACATTGTGATTGTGCATGTTACTATTTTACTAGTTTACTGCAAATGTCAGTGAGCTTGGCCCAGATTATATAAAATGGATTGGCATTTATATTTTGTTCAGAAACAAATCAAGGCATTGTAATGCTTTAAGCACTCGTGTAATATGATACAGTATCTTCACATTCTTCCCAAATCCAATCTGACTGCCAAGATTTGTTAATAATTGGAGTTTCCAAGCTAGACAGTGGGGCATCCCACTTACAGCAGAATATTATAATCAGATCTGGAGATTAATTACTAGCAGATACACTACAGTATTAAAGTCAACATCTTCCATAATAGGACAGGACATATCCATTCAAGCTGATTAAAACACTCTTGGCTATTGCCTCAGTCTGGGAAATGAGACAAATGTGTGTACGAAAGCACTATCAGATGCAGTCCTGCTTTGTTTAGAACAGTGTCATTCCATTAAGAACGTTCAGATCTACTTTGTTCCTGGAAATGGAATTATGACACTCACAAGGGGCAGCTTGGTCTTGCCTGAATTCGATTTCAATTTATTGTTCCTCCTCTACCCAATTATTAATTGCAGACAAGCATTTCGGATGCCCTACTGTATTTGCAAAATGTTTGGAGGAAAAAGATCTGGGTGTCATCAGGTTTGAAGGATCTGACTGAAAGAGTCAGAGTCACCAGCTTCCCTCCACTTTATTCATTTAGCAGAGAGAGTAAGAAGCAATTTCAGAACATCTTTATCAGAACATCAAGCACTTTGCTGTCCCAACATCAAGACTCTTTAACTGATTTGAGCTTTTTTTGCAGACAATACTTCCCTTCCAGTCTTTTCTCTTTAGTGAGGCCTTTTTTGTGACTCAACTGAAGCCTACCCTCATTTATGTACATGTGAGGCATATTAAAAAGAATGAGACTTAAGCCGTAATGTCACTCCTACTATCTTGAATTTTTGTATTCCCCTGCACATGTTCCTAGTTGACAGCACTTTAGTCATTGGAGGAAGGAACATTTGACAGATACTTCAAAGTTTAAAAAAGGCAGTCAGTGGATAGAAACCATGTTTATGTGCGAGTAAAGTTGAGAAAGATACAAATGCATGCTAGTTCTTGACAAACCCTCACTAAAGGACAAAAGATCATCATATGGAATTTAGTTGTTCAGTGGTTTCAAGTTCTTAAACCTATCTGTTACTTTGTAGTTATTTATATATCTGTATTGTTGATGCTGCTTATTAACGAAGTAAAGATGTTACATACTATTCACAACGTAGGTTTGTTTGTAATCATTTTCCCAGGATAGGAGAGGGAACATGAGCCACTAATCTCCATTCCTGATAAGAGTCGCAGCATCAACATTGCAAAGATTTAACTGCAATTTCAGCTGGGGAGAGAAATCTCTGTGGGAATCTCAGAAGGAGTGTAGTTCTTCAAACACAGGATAGTGTGTGCTTTAATACAGTGGCAAACTCGGACTACTGTGTTTTGGAAAACTGCCTTTGGAAAACTGTCATTGAGATAAGAATGCTTTCTGGACTGGAAAATACCTTAGAAGAAAACGAATCTAGATTAGTCTGGGGTGAATTCCAAAGCGAATGTGCAGTAGAAAAATCTTAATTTTTTAATCTTTTCCCTATAAAATACTTGGTTATGGATTTTTAAAACTGTATGTATACTCCACTTAATGCATTGATTTAATTTGTCTATTTCTTGCCATTAAGGTTTTATGAGCTTTCATCAGAGGCCCATTAACATTACTTACCTAACTATCTATAACTGGTGCATTCATCTAAAGCCCTGACTAGGTCTTTGATGTTGTTTGGACAGTACATGAACTCTACTCACCAGATAGATTAACTCCCTGAGGAAAATCTAATGACTCCATGTGAAGCACAGCTGAAATAGTTTTTAATGAGTGCAAAAGGAAAGTGAGCACGGACCAGCTGTTCATTTCACTTCTACTAATCTTAGCTGCCAAATCAGTCTTAAGGGAACTCTTACTGTTGACTCTCTTTAAAGTATCTTTGAGGTTTTTCCAACTGTACTTGGAGCCTTCCGTTAGTTCAAAAATGCAGCCAGTGCAAAGGACACATAAGGCCATCCTTCTTTTATAATGAAGCTCTTTTCCGTGGGGAAATTATTTGTGTAGGACATTTGTACTCTGCTTTACTCAAACCAATATAGTGAATCCAAAAATAGAACATCAAAAGATATTTATACAAAGTCAAATAAAAGAGCAAAACACACAATTACGTAGATATCCAAAGAAGCAAAGAAAAGTGAAATAAACTCCGGGAAAATGATGTATATCATCAGAAAGCTTGCATATTTTGTGCTACTAGCTGAGTTTCTAAAGGGTGCCATGGGTAATCTTCAAGGAGACCTTCATTTAAGTACCAAGAACTCAAATCACAAGCTATCATTTTTAGAATGGTTAAGATGCATGATGTTGTTGGGTTTGAATAAGTACTTAACTTAAAATGAAAGTAAAAGTCAATTTAAAGTTTAATCTAGCAGAGGTGTTAGGTTAATTTGCAGCACTTCTGAAACACAAATAGTAAATTAACTAGCCTGCAGCATTCCCCTTTCCCCCTCAAAGTAAGTAAATGGAATTGACCTTGTTCAGATTCAAAATATAAGGCAGGGAAACTTTTGACCCTCTGGTGCTTTTCTCTTCTAATCTGGTCTAAAGCTCTCTCCCAGAAGTTCACAAAAAAAGTTTTGAGTAAAGTGATAAACATGACTATTATAGCTACAGATGCAACATGTGACCTGTACATTTTCAGAGTCTTGGCAAGGCAAAGCAGTTCTACTTTATCTGGAAGCTCAGTGTTCGGTTTGATTAAATACACAGTCTTGCTATGCAGTGGAACAATCTACAACTTGTTTGTCCAATTTGAACAAGTGTGCAAGCAGATGTTATTTTTAAAAAAGTATGGTTCTCTACTTGGTGATTTGATGTATCTTTATTGCTCTTGGCCACTCTTATCTGAGGTATGCTATAAAGGATTTTCTTTTGTTAAACAATGAAGCAAGTGACCAAATAAAATAACAATTAACTAGCCACAGAGACTAATATTTTTATAGGCCTTTATTCCTAAAAAAGATTAAATGAAGTTCTTGGAAATGAAGCTCAAGGATCTCATAAGCATTGAAATCTCACCAAAATATATTCAAAATAGAAGGCGAAATTGAGGAAATGGGATGGTTTATTAAGGTCTAATTTGATCCTTAGGCTATAAACCTGTGGCTGGGTTGCATCCAGCAGAAAGTAAAGCTCATATGATTAAACAATTCTCTATTTAAAAAAAAATCTTGCCAAAGAATACCCAGAAATGCCAGGATAAAGGCTAAGCTAGAGCCTTATTTTTCCATTCGAGTCAAGTTTTAAATTTGGAGGTGAAACTGCACCTGAAATTTAAAAAGATAGAGACAAATGCAGCTTTGTTATCTCAGCAAATATTGTTGCTTTTAGGGTTGAATTTGTTCTCTCAAGGGAGGCCAACATTTACATGAGCCACAGGAAGGCTACAGGTGTCCTACGTTCCCTCTAAGGTGTGCGGCTGCATGGCCGCGCAGGTGGCAAGAAAACACCGTGCAGCAGTTTTCAACTGCTGCGCAGTGATTCCTATTGCCACAGGCTCCAGAAGCTGGGGAGGTCCTTTGCAGGCAGTTAGAATGGGCCGCCTGCAAAGGACTTCCCCAGACTTGCTTTGAGGAGCACGGGGCAACTGAGGCTAGTTGTGAAGCCCCAAAGCCCCCACCGCCATCAGAAGAACTGCTGCCACCTCCTCCTCCTCCTCTAACGGGCAGCACTGCCTGATTTGCCGCCCGGCGCTGCGGCTGAGATGAAGCCACCAAAGCTCCAGCCAGCATCTCCGCGCATGGCAGCGGCGCCTCCCCTCTGCTCGGAGCACCTGAGCTCAGCGCTGGGTTACCCCTGCCCCCTCCTCCTCCGCTGCCGTGCTTTTGAAGAGCCATGAGACTGCGGGAGACAATAGGAAGGCGGGGGGAGCACGGGGAAAAAAGCCTCATGGCTCCTCAAAAGCATGGAGGAGGAGAAGTGGGCACGGGTAACCCAGCGCTGAGCTCAGGAGTAAATCTGGTGGTGCTGTTGGAGGAGGAGGAGGAGGCGGTAGCAGCTCGTCGGCATCTTCAGCAGCAGCCCTGCCCACAATGAAGAAAGCAAAGATGGAGCAGATCCACGCAGATGACATCGCTGCAACATGACTGGAGGAGGAATTCTGGGAGTTGAAGTCCACAAGTCTTAAAGCTGTCAGATTTGAAGACCCCTGGGGTTTTTTTCCCTAAAGGATTAGGGGTGCAAGGATCTTGTAACTTGACAGCTTTAAGACTTGCACACTTCAGTGCCAGAGTTCCCGAGCCAACATGACTGGAGGAGGAATTCTGGGACTTGAAGTCCACGAATCTTAAAGCTGTCAGGTTTGAAGACCCCTGGGTTTTTTTTCCTAAAGGGTTAAGGATGCAAGGGTCTTGTAACTTGACAGCTTTAAGAGTTGCGTGCTTCAAATGCCAGAGTTTCTGAGCCAACATTTTGGTTGCTAAGCAGGAGCATTGTTAAGTGATACTGATATTATATAACACTTTTAATTAAGCGGGTACCTTGAAGAAACATAACTTTGAGTTTCAAATAATACTGATTTCGTTGTTGTCTTAGGTGACATCTGTGAAAAAAATTCAGGTGCTCAGGCATGAAAATGTGCTGCTCAAACATTATACTTTTCTGCTCACATCAGAAAAAAATTAGAGGGAACATTGCAGGTGACTTGATCCACTAGGTCAAAGTCAAGGTCTCAAAATCAAGGAAAGCTAGAACAATAACCCTAACCCTTTATTCCAAATAAATTGAAAATAAGGCATCGCTTCCAACTTCCTGTGGTACGGTTACAAATATCGAATTCATTAATGTTTTGATCAAAAACCCAACAAACATTTGTTGTGCCTTCATGTGTTCTGGATAATTTCACTGGCATCAAGTATCAATCATTTTATTAAAAATATCTTTAAAATCATAGCACAATATAAATTTCAACCCTTTTAACCATTGATCCCTATGTATACTATAACCAAAATTATTATCCGACTTTATTATGTGTATTTTAAAGTGTTCCTCCCCTGTTTCAAGATATTATGAAAAATTTCATGCAGTTCTGCTCTTCTTTTTCACTTTCAAAAAAAAAATCACAGAATTCCAGGAATGTCTTTTGCCCTTAGAAGGATTTTTTCAATTCCCAAATCAATATACTGTATCAGTTATTTCTAACATAATATTTAATATAATTAAGATAATGCAACCAATGATAAAATCTAGAGATTTACAAAGGTACATCTGGAATCTTTCACATTCTGCTCCAGTTTCATGGAGAAGATAATAGTCTCAGTAGCATGAGTATCCATAAAACTGAGTACTAACTGCAGTCACAAAAATCTTTGCTTAGAAAAGGAATTACAATTCCATAGGACAATGATGCACATATTTAAGATATATATATATATTTTAAATTAAATTTGTTGGAGTATAGTGTCAACTCTTTATGTGTTTGACTACCGTGAAATTTGTCTGATCGGTGGACCAGTGGGTTCAACACTCATATGCACATATAGCAATAGCACTTAGACTTATGTACTGCTTCATAGTGCTTTACAGCACTCTCTAAGTGGCTTATAGAGTCATTACATTGCCCACAATAATCTGGGTCCTCATTTTATTGACCTCGGAAGGATGGAAGGTTGAGTCAACCTTGAGCCGGTGAGGATCGAACTGCTTAGCCTGCAATATTGCATTCTAACCACTGTGCCACCATGGCTCTATGCAGCACTTCTTAAACATAAACCATGTTTGCATGCTCTGTTCTCCCTCTATCAACTTCTGCTCTGCCAGCAATCCCTCTAGAGTTCTTATTTCTTGGTGCATTAGCAATGGGTAATCAGAAATGCAGACCTTGCCATTTAACTGCTAGGAGGATTAATTGGTTTCCAGGGACTTGAATGATCATTTTCCCCATTAATGGGAACAGGAAATGAGAAATCAATTTCTAAAAGAAGTCCCACACTTTCATGGACTGCACATTATTGTAACCAAGGTGAACTCCATGTGGTTCCTCACCATGCCTTAAAACCACGGAGGGAAAAAGGTGGATATTTTCTTTACTCCTCTTTCCCACTTCCTTGCAAAACTAAACAGCTTTTCAAAAATTATATCTGACATTTGTAAAAGTTTGCCCCTCATTATTGAAGGGAGATGATTTGTTCAAGATTTGAATGTTCATGACATTATTTATTGTTCCTTAGAAAAGGACTCATCAGGGTATAAATAACAGTCACCAAATTAAAACTTGGCCAGTCTAGTGTACAAACCATGCATGCTACCTTCCATAGTAGCTGCTGATATTTTTCAAAAATCACACATTTCTTGCTAAAGTTTTGTGAGGTGAAGTTGGCCTAAGGGAGAGGTCTTTTTCCAAAAATTGAGAATTGTTGGCAGAAGTGATATACATTGGCACAAAGCTAGCAAGAAATATGTTTTCTTAACAGCTGCAAGATATGAAAGTTTATGTGCACTCAAAATCTTCCCAGCGAAGATCTTCTTAGTGGAAGACTCCACTTGAATTCCATTAGTGATGAGCAAAATAAAGTGTTAGGAATACAAAGAACAACCCGAAGTTCTCACTGCTTCTATTGCTTCTATAAATGAGCACATGCTTTATAGATAGATTTTAAAATCAAAGTTTTGTTTTTCATTCTTTTAACCATTCCATTATATTGAACAGTTTATAATAATGAAGATGAAACTGAAATCTATAAACACGAGTCCATTTCTCAGTGTAGATTTTTTTTACTGTTTTCTCAAAATTATTCCTTAACATTTTGAGTTATAGAGATATAGTGGAATAAATGGAGCCACGGTGCTGCAGTTGATAGAATGCAGTATTGCAAGCTAACTCTGCTGACTGCCAGCAGTTTGATCCTGACTGGCTCCACGTTGACTCACCCTTCTATCCTTCCAAGGTCAGTAAAATGAAGACCCAGATTGTAAGGGGCAGTATGCTGACTCTGTAAACTGCTTAGAGAGGGTTGTACACCACTATAAAGTGGTATATAACTTTTAGTGTTATTGCTATTGCTAAATTCAATTTAAATTTTATCATTTAGTAAAGTGGAAAATATAGATAAACTAGATGATATCAGTTTGTCTTCAAGCAAGACAATGGTTGAAAATTGTATTAGGCAGAATGAAAATGCAGTTAATTTACATAAACTGATAATTTGTTTTTCATCACATTAGTGTATTAAATGGACACCACTAAGATACTACAGGTGCAGACCATATAAAGGTCTAAGTATGATAAAGTCAAATGCAGAAGTTCTCCATTTATGGATCTTTAGATGTATTGTAGTTATGATTCAGCCTAGAGAGCAAATAAGTTTGTGTATAAAACTTATTGCATAGCTAAGAGTTTTATGGAATAGATACAAATATTTTTTGAGGGGGTGGTATCTGTTATCCTGAAAACTTGTAGGAAAAAGGTTGTACAGAAATAATACAGATCATGTAAATAGCTTTGATAAAAATGATCTAGATCTTGTGCCTTCAGAAATTGTGGGTTCTCCCTCAATGAAAGCTTTTAAGAAGAGATTGGACAGTCATTCCCTAGGAATGGTAGGAGCTCCTGCTTAAGCAGGGAGTTGGACTAGAAGTCCTTCAAGGTTCCTTCCAACTCTTTACTGTCACATTTAATTTCATTCTAATTCGATCATTTGGATTGTTATGTTTGAATTGCAATAATTTGATTTTTATTAGTTTATATTTCCCTTTGATTTCAGTAGAGACCAAGGTATTATTTTTCTGCCTTTAATAGAGGTTTGGTGAAGCAACTCAGGTTTGGACTGGGATTGGGAGATCTGAGCTCAACTCTACCTTTTGTTATGGAACTCAGTGGGTTGTGCCAACAGTTATCTTTTAGCCTGGCATGTATCAATGTTTGAGGGGCTGCCACAGAGAGGAGGAGATAGACCTATTCTCCAAAGCATCTGATAGCAGGACAAGAAGTAATTGATGGAAACTTAATAAAAAGACATCCAACCTAGAACTAAGGAGAACTTTTCTGATAGTGAGAACAACAAACCAATGCAATGGCTTGCATCCAGAGGTTGTGGCTACTCCACCACTGTTTTAAGAAGAGATTGGACAGCCATTTGCCTGAAATGGCTATGGAATTGTCTTCTATTTGAGCACAGGGTTGGACTGGGAGACCTCCAAGATTCCAACTCTGTTGCCGTTACATTTAATTTCATTTTAATTTGATAATTTGGACTGTTTGGATTATGCAATGACCAAAGCAAGGTAAGCAAACTTTGGCTTTGAAAGTTGCATCTCCTTGTTCCCAATTTACTCTACTGGGCATGACCAATGATGTTTGCATTCTTAGAAGTGTTTTGGGGATGGAAATCAGGACCCAGGTAATTGTTCATGGATTAAAGCATCAAGGCCTCTTGTCACACTGCATTTTCCCCCCTGCAGAATTGCATATGTCTGTGGGTAGGACAGGTTGCTGGGGAGGGTAGCTGGCCATCATATTGTCTCCAAGAAAGTAGTTGAAACGTTTTGGACATGTATTTACTACATTTGTATTCTATGCTTACTTCAAGGAGTTTGAGTTTAGACATATTTTTTTCTCTTTTCAACATGCCTAATATTTGCAACTGTATAAAGTAGGTTAGGTTAGACTGATTTATACTCACTGGCTTCATGACTGACTTAGAGTTTGAATCCTGGTCTCCATGGAGGATGAATTTGAGGAGGGTGAGTCATAGTATGTTAACTGGAAAGAGAATGGAGAGGGTGAAGAGATAATTTCCTTCCTGATTTTCCTTCTGTTCTGTGAGACTACCAGGTTTTTTGATGGAATTGTTCTACCCATAGATTATTGTAAGATTGGTGGTTACTGATACAAACAGATACAAAACTCGACTACATCTGTATACAGTTTTTGTCTAACAGAATTGTTACTACAGAATTGGGCAAATTGAAAGCTATTTGTGATTCACTCTATCATTCCTTCATTTTTTCATCCCTGGGATGCCATGTCAGAGCAGCAAGCATGTCAGGGAAATGTTCATAAAACTTGGGAAATAATAGAAAAGAATTCCTCAATTGGATTCTTTCCAGGTAACATACACTTTGCATATAAAATCTGCAAAGTATGTGACACTTAGTTTCATCTGTATTTCAGGTTTTTCCATTTTTTTAAAACAAACAGGAATATATCAAGTCTTTAACAGCTGCCTCCAAGTACTTAAATTTTATTACATTTCCCTGTTTAGAATCCATTCATTAAAAATATGATGGCTAAGTTCACTTGGTCATGAAAAATGTTCATGTTACACATTAAGCTCTGCAAAGTACTTGAGTGTTGTTCCATATTCAAGTAAATAAATATTTAAATGATACAGGTGTTTGCATACTAACGTTTATTATATAATATTCACAGCTTTTATTTTTGAATAATTGACTTGTAAGGCAACATTGAAAAACATGAGTTTATACTTGGCAAATAAATACTTTGAAGTGTCTTGGATTGAATTTTAAAGAGGATAAATAGGAATGTTTAAAATAAATCACAGAAGTTAGAAGTAAACTTTTTTTTTATTCTTCCCAAGATGTGAAGAATAATATAACAATTCAGATAGTATTATAATGTAATCATAATATAATAATAATAAAACAAGTTCATGAACTTATATGAACAATGTAAGTTCTTGAATTTTATATATATATATATATATATAATTCTGATTATATACTGATTATATATATCAGTAATAATACATGAACCCTGGTAATGGGACTTAATATTGCAATTGAGAGTATTCTTAATAATGCAATTAGAGTATTCATTTTATACACAATATAATTATATGCTATACTTCCTTTCAAATTAAGGATGACCAGTGCCATTTTTTTCCTGAACCAAGTTTCATAAAAATACACTTGGAAATCTTTGCATGATTTCAAAACTTTTAGTTAAAATAATTAAAATAAAAATATATATATTTCTATTGAGAAAATAATGTTGTAAAAATAATATTTTAATAACGTAGCTTTCCAAATAACTGTTTTTTAAAGTCTGTTCTGATGGCAATCAAAATTAAACAAAATAAGCTCCAAATACTAACAGGATAATTGTATTTCATGGAAAGAGTCTAGATATTTCCCAGATGCCACATGGCTTGTTTCGCTGGAAACAGCTACTGGCTGTTCATCCAGGTGTGGCAAAATTTAGTTCCAAATTTCCATCACTGGGTATAACCCTTTATTTGTTTTTTTAAAGAAAGAAACTATTGCGGGAAGAGAAATGTTCCTAAACTGAAACTGTATGAAGGAGAAGAAAGAGGCATCAAGTCATTGTTTTTAATAATGCCACATGTTAAATCTGAAAATATAAGGTTGCCAAAATAAAGGTACTTGAAAAAGACAATGTGACTATTTCATCTGAATATGTTATTGTTGTTGCACAACTGCCAAAATAAATTGTAATGGTTACAAAAATATTTGTGATGATAGGGTCAGCAAAGGAGGAGCAACCAAAGGAACCATCTGACCATGACACTTGTTTAACTGCTGGGATGATTAACTGAGGTATGAGGAATTCAGTTGCACATTAAAAAGGTTTTGTGACAGTTCTACTTACGTGTCATCGCAATTAAATCAAAATTAATACTTTATGCCTTCTAAAACAACTTATTTCTTTGCTCTTAAAATAACAAGTTGAAAAACCCAGTTTCTGATGACAAAGTCCTTTCATTTTATACAAGCTGTTTGCAATATTTGATGTATTCTATCTTGCTGACTCACTGCTTGCTTCTGATGAAATAAGGGATCACATTTGTAGACAAAGGTCATTGTTCTTTGCTGCGTAACATTCGCTAATTTATAATACAGCGTGGCACTTTGGTCTTATCCTTTCTTATCACGGCTGAAGAAGTTAGTCATATGCAGGTGATTTTATTGGAATCAATATTTCAAAGTATAATTGGCAAGCTTACTGAGTTTATGAAAATAGTATGCTTCTAACACAGTATGTTGTCAATATGAAGCACTCAAATTATGCCTTATGATAATAAGCAGATATAGGCAATTACTTCTGATGCTTAGATATCTGTTAGTGTCCAATTAGCATTTTATAATTAAACAATTGCAGTAGTTTGAAGAATTCAGTAAAGTAAATGAACTTTAGATGTTCATCAGTATAACTTTTCCCTTGAACTAAAGGAAAATTGCTATAGGTTTAAAATTACATCAGGACTGTATATTGCCCTGTTTAATAGTCTTATGACACTATTACCACCTGCATGGAATATGAATCAGTAGGCAAGGTTCACTATGCAACATAATAAGCACAACGTCGGTCTTCTTTATGAATAAAGTTATGAACAAATAATGCCACAGGAAAGGTTTTGATAAAGTTTCTTCAAGCTTTTTTGATACTTAATGGGAGGCACTTATCCTCTGAACAGAAACTTTCTATATTCAGTGGCAACATGTAGTTCCATTACTTTCTAGTGCAGAACATGTTAGCTCAATCTCACAAAATATAATGCTTCCATTATCTATGTACTATAATCAACCAGAAATTTCATACATATTTCCTATTTTGTTGGACTGGAAAAATAGGATATACTGTATATTTGGGCTGGTTGAAAGCCATAGTTCATGCCTAGAAACACAGAATTGCAACTTCAGTTAACTATTCTAGATTTGCTTCCAGTAAGATAAATGGATAGATGTATGGATAGTTTTTGAGCAGCTTGGATTTTAGACAAGCATAGCGCAAATAGATTGTGTGATGCAGTGGCCTAGAGGTAGAGCTCTCGCCTCACAATCAGGAGGCTCTGAGTTCGTTCCTAGGTAGAGGCAGATATTTCTCTCTCTATGCACAATGAGAATATATCTGCTGAACAAATTTACACATGGGTGACAGGAAGGGCATCTGGCCAATAAACACTCTGCTAGCTCCATTCAGTCACCCAGACTCCACCCTGCAAGGGATTATGGGGTTGTTAAAAGGAGATGGTGATGATAGTGCAAGTAGAGCCTGTCATATACAGCAAATCCTGAAGAGCAGATACTTTCCACTATTGCCAATTAATTTGGAAATGTTGAAATTGTACTCCTCCAAGATAATTGACTCATGGAACCTCTAGGACTGTGATGGCGAACCTATGGCACGCGTGCCACAAGTGGCACGCGGAGCCATTTGTCAGGGCACGCGAGGCGCTGCCCTGTCAGCTGGCCAGTGCGCATGCGCGCGCTGGCCAGCTGAGTTCACCTTTTTAAAAGCTATTTTTCACCTTCCCCAGGCTCCAGAGGCTTTAAAGGAGCCTGGGGAGGGCGAAAAGAGCATTTCCCCCCCCCAGAGGCTTCAGGGACCGTCCCTGAAGCCTTCAGAACGCTTAAAACCACCCTCCGAGCAAACCGGAAGTGGCTTCCGGGTTGCTCGGAGGGTCGTTTTAAGCGTTCCGAAGGCTTCAGGGACCGTCCGAGGCTTCCCTGATGCCTTCGGAGTGCTTAAAACGACCCTCCGAGCAACCCGTAGGTCACTTCCGGTTTGCTCGGAGGGTGATTTTAAGTGCTCTGAAGGCTTCAGGGAAGCCTCCGGACAGTCCCTGAAGCCTCCGGAGGGTCGGGGGAGGCTCTTTTCGCCCTCCCCAGGCTCCTATAAAGCCCCTGGAGCCTGGGGAGGGCAAAAAAACCATGTAAAAATGGGGGGGTCGCGCGTTGTGTGCGCATGCACACTGGGGGGGTCGCGCGTTGCATTATGGGTGTGGCACGCCCGCACTCAACCCCCCTGCAGTCCCCCCACTTGTGGCACACGAGCCAAAAAAGGTTCGCCATCACTGCTCTAGGAAAAGGAACTCTGGGAAAAGAAGGAAGGTATAACCATTCATAACCATTTTTTTGATACTTATCTAATTTCCTTTTAACTTTTGTGATATGTGTTTTTTAATGTTGTATGCCGCCCTGAGTCCTTTGGGAGAAGGGTGGCATATAAATCCAATAAATCCAATCCAATCCAATAGGTTTGAAAACATATTATGGTTCCAGCTCTGTAGAACAAAATTCAGATTTGTTTCTATGTAGATTGAATTCAATCATGTCAGTTCTCATATTTAATTTGTGGGATTCAGGCAAGGGTGAAATGCTACCAGTTCGGGCCGTTTCATCCGAACTGGTAGTAAAAAATGATAAAGAAAGAAAGAAAGAGACGGAGGGAGGGAGGGAAAAAGGAGAGGGAGGAAGGACCACAAACCTGGCACTAGACACAGCTTCAGAGGATACCTTGAAAGAGCACAACAATCCAGGGCTGGAAGGGATCTGGAAATCATCTGGTCCAACCCCCTGCTCCAGCAGGACATTGTTAAAGTGAGTTTCTGTCTTTTGACATACCCCAGTCACATGACTACATAGCCATGTCCATCCAGTCACATGACCACCACCACCCCACCAAGCTACACCCACAGAACCAGTAGGAAAAATTTTTAGATTTCACCACTGGATTCAGGTATGGTTTAATTCTTTCCCCACTTCAAGATCTGCCCTCAGTGGACTACTGAATTCATCAGATGGATGTTATGCAGTTTCTACTACAGAAATAGTGGGGACTAAACATAGGCAATGAACAAACAGGAAGCTACACTGTTTGCTACACAGCTAAACAAGTTTTGTGAAACACTGGAAAAATCTAGAAGAACAAGTCGCTATAAATCTCTATGGTTAATTTAAGCTTTAGATACTGCTTTTCTGGCCTTTTTTAACAAGGGAATCATAAAATCAAAATAAAACCAAGAACATACATACATACATACATACATACATACATACATACATACATATGCCTGCCCGCCCACACGCACACACACAAACACACATCCCATTCTGAAGTAAAATAAAGAACTTTATCATTTTCCGGCAAGTTCTTTTTTGGCTGGCTTTCCTTTTCATTTTTCACTCAGATTTCACAAACCATGTCTGCAAACACTAGACACCTATTGATTCCTTCAATATATTCCAGTACTATTTTACATCTGTCAACCATCCCAAATAATGTTTTGTAACATCCTAAAGCACCATCTTCTACAGTTAGTCACAGGTTTTCTTCTTCTTTTTTTATTTTTTATTTTTTTTTGGGAAACAGAACCTGGCTGCAAGTCTTGTTTCCAATATAGACAGCATGTTCCAGCGACGGTCTGGAGGACCATTATGCAAATGATTATTTTGTTTGTTTTTAGGAACGCTATGCTACCAGGCTGCTTTGATTTTCTCTTTAGTTGATGTTGGAAACTGGCAGATGATTTTCTTTGTGGCACGCTAACAGTCAACTTCACTTTAAGAAAAAGAAAGAGACTTTTTCAATATGGAGAACTAATTTGGAAGTATGATGGATTTGCTTTTTAATTTTTATTTGTTGCTGATTGCTACTTTTGGAGACTGTGTTTACATTTCAAAATTATTTTTGGTTTTTTATGGCTGACAAAATGCAGAAGCAGGGGGAATGATGTAGTGAAATGTTGTATGTTAAGCAGGGACGTGCGGTCAGGGGAGGCAGGGGAGGCAGAACCTCACCGCTCCCATCATGGAAAAAAAAGGGAAAATGCGCTGAGGGGCCTCGGGGAATGTGACTGCGCAAGCCGCGGTCCCCTTCATGTTGACTCAGGAAGGCGGTGTGCAGGATAGAGGGAGGTGCAGGAGGCTCCTTTAGCCTCAGCCTCCCTCCTGCACACGTGGTCCCATTCCCCGTCTTCTGTCGGGTTCTGACGCCGGAGCTCATGGTTCCAGGGTGAATGCGTACGCGCATGCATGAGCGGCTCCCTTCCTCGCACTGAGCAATGGCAGATTTGCAGGAAGTTGCTCACGAAAGGGCAGACTTTTCCCTGCCAGTTTGCTCACGAAAGGACCCTGGAAAGCGAGTCGTGGCCGGCGCCTTGCTAAGAATTCCCCACCTTCCTGATGACGTCACCAGCCTCACCAGCCATAAACCTCACTGCACGTCACTGATGTTAAGAATATGCTGAGGCTAAAGCACTGTTATAAACAAATGTTTATTATATTGCCCAAAACTCATTGCATTATATTTGCTTCCTACAATGGGTCTATTTGGCTTATCAAATGAATTAGCCTCTCAAAGTCACCTTGTAGTGGAGATGGGTGGTATAAAAATTTAATAAATAAATAAAATATCAGCAAATAAGCTCCTATTTGAATTAAATGGCCAATCAGTAATTTAAGAACTGACCTTCCAAGTCATACTAAATATTGCATGTATTACATTTATGCTTGGAAATACAACTAGGTGATATTACTGTCATGTTTTTTAGAAGTGGTTTGCATCAGAACTGATGAAGCTTCTTGGATAAGAAGCAAAATGTCTTCTTCCTTAAGGAAGAAAAAACATTTCTTCATCAAGGAAAAAAATAGTCCATTCGCCTTTTGAAAAGAAAAAAAAAGTACTTTTGAGACATAAGGGACAAAAACAAGAAGAAACAAAGAATAAACAATAAATAAAAAAGAATATATTAAATACATTGTCAGTGTTTTCTCTGACCTGGCTTCATTATGACTTAAGATAAAAGAGTCTTACTACTGTTCATAATTATAGAATTCTACTGTCTTTAATTTTCTATCTTTTTCTTTTGTGGATGTGTTTTGGATAGTTATATTGTACACATGTTTCTAATCCAAGTATTTGCATTCTCAGTTAATATGCACATTCAATGGATGTGCTTCTATTCTGTACTTTTATTTTGACGTTATAATCATGTATGATATATTTTTACTGATTACATTTCATATTCCCTAAAAACACTTTTACTATAAATGCTTCATTACATTTTGTGTATTGTACATAACTACATTGTTTCTATTAAAGAGTAGAACACACACACACAAAATAGTAGTGTCACTGTTACCAGTATTGCAATGAATAAAAAGTTATTTTCTCAAACCTTAAACTTCATCTTCAACCAATTTGAAAGCTCCTTGATTTGATTTGATTCGATTCAGAACCTAAAACCAGATCTGGATTCAGGCACCAAAGTTATCATGCTTCCAATTATCAATGGAAATCAACAGATTGTTATGAAAAAACTATTTGTTTGCGAGGAGGAAAGGAAATATCTGCAGGAACAGCTGCCTCTTATGAAAGCTTATTTAATGATAGACAGATACCAGGGATGTTGAGTTCAATATCTTAGCTTTTAATAAAACAAACCTGTCAACTTCCTAATTATTATATTCTGGTTTGTTACATAAAATTATTTTTTATAGTTTGATATTTCCAACTCCTTCCCCATGGATTCTTTGTTAGGAACTACTTTAATTCCTGGATATATTTTAAAAAAAGATAATAAGGTTGACAATTCAAAAGAATAGGAACCAGATTGTTGTGAAATGAATAGTTTAATTTTGTTCTTGCTTTGTATTTCTCAATAAAATACCCTCTGCTTGATTTAGGGCCTAAATTCTGAAATAGGCATTAACATTTAAGCATTCTGGTTCAGGACAGACAACAAGAACTTTGAATATTGGAACATTCCTGAACTTCTACCTCCCTGGTAATTCCATTCAGTTTATCCTCTCAGTGTTGGTTAAACAAAGTTTCCACCATTCCACCCATCTTGGTGTTTTATATAGAGAGCTTATGCTAAACTCTATCTCTATGTTTCTTTGAATATCTGAAATTTGAAACCAAATTTGGTTTACTCTACTTCAGAAAGAGGCTCTTTCAATTCAGGCATTTCTCAAACATTTGCCAACCAGATCATGTCTAAAAAACCTGAAGTCAAAAATAATATATACAATCAAATAGCTTATGTTTTCTTTGAATGTATTCTGTATCCTCAGAAATTCTTTATTCTACACTTTTAATTAAGCCCCATAATACTCTATGCAATTCAGAAGGAACCAAACAATAGGCCTTGTTATTATTATTTTTTTGGTATTTTGGTAGCAGAGTAATTTCTTTGATTAAACATGGAAGATTAGGTTTCAGTGATTCATTAACCAATTACTCCTGCACAAAAGCCCTAGTAAAAAGTGACAGTAAGTTAGCCACTGTAATACATAATCCAACATCTAGGACATTAGAAGTAACTTATTGAATAAAGGCTCATAAAATTGTCTGCCTATTGTTCTTAATGGCTTAGATCCAAACCTTAGTTATCCGTTTACTCAAATTAGTGAC
Source organism: Natrix helvetica (assembly GCF_964273705.1). Taxonomy (NCBI): domain Eukaryota; kingdom Metazoa; phylum Chordata; class Lepidosauria; order Squamata; family Natricidae; genus Natrix; species Natrix helvetica. The sequence goes on from NC_138550.1 coordinate 51,474,680, forward strand.
ACTTAAATAGAGTTTATAATAGGGACTTGGCTGATTTCCTGGCTGTGACAAATGAAGCAAAAAATTATATCTCTAATCTGGATATATGTTTATATTTTATATGTCATATTTTGTATTTTATCTCTTGTGTCTTTATCAAAATGTGATGTGAAGGTGCCATGCAATAAATAAATAGTGACACTTAAATCTGACACTCCTAACTCAAATTCTATTATTTTAAATGAGTCTACGTAGAACTAAAGGAGTGAACTAATTGTTTTTAAAAGATGCTTAATTGACACATAAATGAACGAAGGATTTTTAATTCATATACTTTTATTCTACCTCATGGTGACTCTAAAGGTTTCAATTAGACATTTTTGTTGGAAAATAATTCCTTTCCTAACCACATGGTCCAAATGCTTGGGGGAAGAGCCAGGTTTTTAAAGCCTTATGAAAGGATAACAGGGTTGGGACCATCCTAATCTCCTCAGGAACTGTTGTTCTACAGCAGGGGTATCAAATTGATGGCCCATGGGCCAGTTGCATCACACACAGACCACACTCACCCTGGCTCCACAAAGGAAAAAAAACATTGTGATACATCGTGATACATCACATGACGTGATTGAGTTTGACACTTGTGTTGTATAGGAACACTCCTTCAAACAATTCATAAGGAAAGTTTAAATGGCTCCACAAATTCCTTCTCTCATGCTAAGTTCTCTAATGCTATAATAATTAATGCTGTTGCCCATGTATCAGTAATTAAGTAATTAAGTGAAGAGATTAAAACACCCAGTGTATTTGAGGTATGCATCAAGAGAAGGTTTTTTATTTTTGTTTGATTTTGATGGATGAACTGTTTATAATATTCCCATTACTAGCTCAGATGCCACTGGTCATATGTTTTAAACACATTGAAGCTTTAGGCCCTGATATAGGCCTGTGAAATTTATTATAAATTAGTAGTAATATCTATTGAGTACACAACCTTGTGTTCAAGAAACATCGTAAATGAGAAAATGAACAATCTTTATTGTGCCAAAGGCATAAATTGTCATTTTGAAATCTGCTGGCAGAACATTGCCACTTAATGTTCCCTTGAGCTTGACTCAAAGTGACCTACTATGCTGCCTCACTCCCCACACATACACGCACATATGGCAAGAGTTCTACATATGTTTATTCAAACCTCTCAAACAGGTCCTTAGAAGAACCCTTGTTGCACAGATCTATATTCCAATATAGCAAGAGTCACTGGGAAACCGAGTCCAATGGACACACACAAAGTCCGGGAAAGCAGTCCAGGAGTCAAACAGACCAGGTTACATGGCATAAGAACACAAAGCACAGAACTGGGCATGTTGCTCCAGCAACATTCAAGTCCTCAGTAGGTAATGCTTACTTTGTGAGAGCCTTCTCATGAGTAGTCTAGCTGACTGGTGTTGTGTCTTTCTCCTCTCTGATCTATGTGTCCTTGGATCAGGAGGAGGTGTGGACTCCACCTCATTGCTAACAGGTAGAAACTGTTCTCTGTCCTCACCTGGAGCCCTCTGGCCAACTTGCTGCAGCTATAGCTCACTTTCCTCACCTTCAGCCTATCACTCATCTGATTGAGGCTGCTTCATCAGGCTAGCTTTCTCTGAGCCCTGATCCTGACCAATATTCCACTCCACCCTTTCTTCTGCAGACTCACTCTCCTCCTCTGAACTCGCATCTGTAGAGGGTTCTGGGGGTAGATCCATGACACCTACTCTCATTCAAGGGATGCTTGTTTGTTTGTTTAAACTATCCATAGTGATGAATAAAAATAAGAGTACTGAAAAAGTAAAGTAAAATGCCATGCCACTTTGAATGGAAATTAGAACGATAGTCTAGGTGAGGGGTGTCCAATTCAAGGCCCCTGGGCCAGATCTGGCCTTTGGGGTGCTTAGATCTGGCCGATGGGGCCACCCTGGAAACAGCAAAGAACCAGCCTTCAGTGCTTCTGCCAGCAAAAACAGAGCTCGGTAGGGTCGCACGCAGCACTCCCGAGTTCTGTTTTCATTGACAAAGAGTTGCAGGAGGCATAGCCAGCCAAAAATTGAGTTCAGGACTCCGTTTTTTGCCGGCAGAGCACTTGGGCCACCACAGGTGCCTGCCCAACATGAATGATGTCAAGCTGACCATGACCACCCTGGCCACACCCCAGATCCCCCCCCCCCGAGATCAAACACAACCCTGGTGTGGCTCTCAATGAAATTGAGTTTGACATACCTGGTCTGGGTGCATATATGTGGGTGAGTATGTGAAGAAAAAGGAGTGCAGTTCAAGAATTATCGGTCAGAAATACTTGAAGAATTATTTTGAAACTATCAAAAATGCACACTCTAGTGGGATGTATTCCAATTTAAATATTAATACTGAAAACAGTAATTGCTTTATTAATTCATTTTTAAAGTAGCAAACTAATTTAATATTTATAAGTATCCCCCCCCCTTGTTTTCCTTCCATACAAGGCATCTGTAATAATAAAAAATGAGAAAGGATTAACTGAATTTAATTGAGAACGGAATTTTCGGGCTTCCTATTTCTAGCCATTTCTAATTATGAATAGGAATGCAAATTATTGTTATTGTTATTAAGGATATAATATTTCATATACACTTGACTTTGTTATTGCATTTTTAAATTCTGTATGCTTGTTTGGTAATGTTATTCAAACAAATAATGAATAATGGAAATAAACACTTCAGCATCAGTAAAATGAAATGTTCACATTATCACAGCTGACAAGTTAATAGGGTAGGCCCCCATGAAAATGAAATGTATGAAGCTGTCAAGTGGTCATAAACTAAATCTTTGAATTTATGATTCCATTTATGTTACTTTCTTTTTTAATGTTACAGATGCCTTGTACGGAACAGAAACAAGGGAGGGGACATATAAATGTTAAATTAGTGCTCAAAGCATATTACATATGATTTGTGTCATGGATCTAATTACTCAGAGTGATGGTGGTCTCCCCTTCATTAAAATTGTTCAAGTAGAGGCTAGACAGCCATCTGCCTGAGATGCTTTAATTTGGATTACTGCATTAAACAGAGTTTCACTTAATGGTCTAAATGGCTTTCTCAAACTGTTCTGTCAGAGAGACATAGAGCAGCTCAGTCATTGATTTAAAATAAAAGTGACAATTTAAAAATATCTTTTTAAAAAAGAAGTTTGGAAAAACATTTTGTTGGAGAGTGCTAATTCAACTCTGCAAGCTGGAGTAAAGTTACAGCATGCTTAGAATAGATTTAAATATATTAACAAGGCAATTAAGTCACAAATTAAATTGTCCTTTATTCAACTTGGAAGCATACTAGTCAGATCTAACCTATTTATTTAGTTTAAAAAGTCACTAAGAATAATTGCCCCAAGTAGACATTTAGTCTTTTATATTATGTATTGATGATCTTCTATTCAGTAAATATTCTATCTCAAATGAAATGTCAGAAATTTTTTCCAGGCTAAAATTAATCCATTAAAATAAACTAATTAACAAACTATAAACTTGATTTGACAATCAAATCAAATATTAATCAAAATCAATAACTAATTATGTTGGGTCTATCACCAAATTGATGAAATAAAGTGAAAATATGTTTTGGAAAATGGGATATGCTAAAAGCCAGCTTTTTGCCAGTTGAATGATATTGCATATAAATCTAAATACACGTTTAATGCAATAGTCATGCATGGCTAAATTAATACATTTAGATTTGTGATTTTTTTCTTTCCTTAGGATTTCTACTTTCAAATTGTTTTTAACAGGGAAAAGTATCTTTTTAATTAAATATGTTGGTTTTAGCTTTCTATTCTATAAAAGTCTGTCATAAAGAAAACAAATAGAATTTATTATTTGTCTGTTTGTTTCATTTTATCCTGACTTTAGTCAAGGTGATAAAAGCTTCATTTTTCTTCATAAAGGGTTTTAGTAGGATGAAGAATTTGGCATTGGGAAGAGGGACATGTGCATTTTGAAGAGATTTTTTTCTGAGAAAGAAGAATTGAAAAGATGCATACATGTGTACACGATCACTTTCATTTTGTATCTTCTGTAACAAAATCCACAACTGCATACAACTTAATCCACAACAATAGAACCAAAATTCTGGTTCAATGCAAATAATTGGATATTTGCTTTATTGCCTGTGCTGTAGTTTTCATGTGGTCTTTTCTATCTCAGGAGTCTGGTCCTTGGAAGAGATGGTCTTATCATAACAAGATCTACACTAGAGAGAAAGAATAAGTCAATGGCAGTCGCGGCCCTCCCTAAAGGCACTTTCGGCCTCCTTCAATATATCATCATATTTTAGTGGGTGCTAAAATTGGAAGATAATTTGAGTAAGTTCCAGAAACTATTGTATATTTGTGAGGGAGAAAGAACAACCTAGACTTATATATTTTAGACTTTAAACTTAAACCTAGACTTTAAATATATTAAATAATATATTTTTTAAAATCCTCCAAATAAAATTTAATGATTCAAACAAAAAATGCCTGGTAGCAAAATGGTGACCCTACTTTAGCCTTGTTAGAAGAAAATGACTGCTGGAAAACATCCTTGTTTTTTTTGTTTTTTGAGGACTGACAAGCAAACATACCAATCAGGATTGCAGTTAACAATGTGATTCATGCCACTCAAACCACTTGATGAAAACTCTTTCGAAATTACTATTCCAGAAATGATATCTAGTGAAGAAAGGATAAGCGTTTGAAAAGAAAAATAGCCTGGAGAAAGCAACATATGCCTTTGAACAGAGGCTTTTGAACATGGGCAAAGTAGTATTGCTGCACTCATTACACAGTTGCCCTCTCATTGATTACACATTGAAGAAGGAGACTTAGGCCTTCCAGGCAGGTTCAATAGTTTCCACCAAGTCCTTCGCTAGTGCTTCCATTTCTATTGGTTAAACATTGAGGCAAGAAAGTTTAACTGAAAAACTGAAAAACCTCATTAGTAAATAGCATTAAACTAAATATCATTAACATATTACTATGGCAAGCTTTAAAATGAAAGTCTAAGCACCGAGTCCCTTTCGGGAGAGGGGGCGGTATATAAACGCTAATAATAAATAAATAAATAAATAAATAAATACAGAAGCAGAACTAATCATACACAGTTCCTAATGCAATATTCCTGCCAAAACTATTTATCTTTATGTCCAATTGATTGAAACTGGGAGAAACAGGCAAAGCCAAAATTAAAACATATGATGGGGATGGGAAACAACATCTAGTATATATGTTTAAAAGATCTGAGGAAACTGAGTGAACTTTTATTCAATTTTTTATGTTTTTTTTCTGTTACTTAATGAATCTAAACAAGCCTGAACAGGACAAGTTTATATTATGGTAAAATATTAACTCCCACACTAATCTAGTCACCCTGTTTTGGCCTTGGTTTTCTGCTTCATTAAACTTCATTGAAGGTTACTTACAATACTAAATTTATATATTGGTCAGTGTTCCAGACTTTATGCAATATTCCAGTAATTTACAAAGAAGAAGATATAGTACTGCAGTTTACTGCTAAATAAAACTTTTGATAAAAGATTGGAAGGTGAGATATATGCCATATGAATTAATAGATTCAAGGTATCTTAGTTCCAACATTTTTATACCGACATAAATATTAATCAAATAATTTATTAATCATCTAGTAGCCCCTTTATATTTTTAATTGAATATCCAATTAATACTACCAACAACTAAAAGAGAAAACAAATTTAAAATCAAATCTTATTTGAAAATCATTTTTAAAATAAAATAATTCAGTTTTATTCATGGTATTTTCAAGAGTCTTCTCCAATACCAATGTTCAAATTCTCAGCACTCTTTCATCAATTACAATAAATTGCATCTTTTTGGGACAGATTGTTCTGGAAGGTTTGTGTGATTACTAAATATCAACATTGATTTGAAGGTTCATAATCATCATGATAAGCTATATCTCATGAATGCATTAAATGTCAACCTACTAAGGGTTGGCACCCAAATAAATGTATGATTTTGACACAACTTTGAATTGCATTGTATAATTGTAATGAACTTATTTTTGAACAATGGATGCTATATGCAAGCTTCCATCTTTAAGTAAAGACACTGTTACAGATCAGTACAGAAAACTTGATTTTGGAGCCTAGTTGGTATATGTATTGGTGTACATATACAGCTTCAATGCAACCTTGACACAAACCTCATCTTTTTCATATGTATGTTGTATATCTGTCCTAAAAGAAATAGTTTGTATTATGACACTTCTTTCATTCTGATGAAATCAACAAAAGCTTGAAGGTGCTTTTCCTGGAAGACCTTACTTGTTCAATGCTCTTCAAATTATGGTCACAACTGAGCCCCAAATTTATGTTGCTAAGCAAGACAGTTAACTGAGTTTTGCTCCATTTTACGATATCTCTTGCCATAATTGTTAAATTGGTAAGAAGAGTCGTGATGGCACAGTGATTAAAATGCAGTGTTGTACAGGCTAACTCTGCTGACTGCCAGAGGTTCAATTCTCACCAGCTCAAGGCTGACTCAGCCTTCCATCATTCTGAGGTCTGTAAAATGTGGACCCAGATTGTTGGGGGCAATATGCTGATTTTGTAAACTGCTTAGAGAGATCTGTAAAGCACTGTGAAGTGGTATATAAGTCTAAATCTAGTGCTAGTGCTAATAGCACAGTTGTGAAATGAATCTGGCTTCGCCATTGACTTTGTCAGAGAGTCAGAAAAGATGATCACATGACACTGTGACACTGCAACTGTCATAAATATGAGTCAGCTGCCAAGCATCTGAATTTGATCACATGACCATGGGGATGCTGCAATGGTCGTAGGTGTGAAAAATATTCATAAGTCACTTTTTTCAATGCCATTGTCACTAAAAGAATCGTTCTAAGTCAAGGACTATCTGCATTAGGGTTTCTGCCTAAAGTTTTAAAAAGTACTTTAAAAAAATGTGCTAATTTCTCCTTCTATCATAAAACTACAGATTGCCATCCTGAACTTGCAGAAAGTGCTTCTTGAAAATTGTTGCCTGCAGTATGAAATGTTCTCACCGCTGAATTTGAGATGCCTGTGATCCCATTTTAAGTACTTGTTGAAGACCTATTTGTAGCAATAAGATGCTGTCTGACTTCCAACAACATGGAACATTTTTACAACATGGAACATTTTTTTGTTTCCTCTTTTTAAAATGAACATTATTTTATTTCAACTGTTTTAATTTACTGTTAATATTCTGATTTTCAACAACATGGAACATTTTTTGTTCCCTCTTTTAATTATTTTTAATAAAAGTAATATTTTAATTTTATTTTAATATTCTGATTGAGGATGTACCTTTTTTGAGGTTTGACATAATAGGAAACAAATATATTAAATATATTTAATAGTAATAATCACAGCTATTGTTTGATTCAAGGAAGCTGAGCCATCAAATCAAAAGTACATTCTCTTCCAGTCCCCAATCTTCCATATTCATTGTTCCATTCAGATTAACATCATAGGTTCAAGAACTATAATGTACAAGGGTTTTTACATATCAACTCTCTTCATCATATCCCTGGGCAATGGAGCATGGCTAATGAAATGACGTAAGCATCCTGAGCGATATACCTATTTCCTCATTCAGGTATGATTAACAGTAAGCTTCTTTGTTCTCTGAAGATCAATGTCTAATTGGAAAAGGAAAAACTAATTCTAACTTTATGTTATTGTGGAAGAAAGAGTTTAATGGTGGTGTAAAAGTCAACAATGGTGAGCAGGTAGAAAAGGAGATAATTTGTTTTAAAGTTTCTTTATTCTTACTCACAATTCCAGTTACCTTGATTATCTACAATTTAAAATATAATTAGCTTTCTGTGGAATGTGGCACTATTACCATTTTGACACTAATGTCAGATGCTAACCTTAAACAACTTCATAAATTGAATTTAAGTGGAAAGGAGCTATCTATAGATGGCAGGTTTATGGTGCTTCACTTTCAAATGTGTGAATGCAGTCCTAATGCATCTGGAAGACTTCCTGGTGGACTATTGTCCCAAATTCCTGACTTGGGAGACATAATTCCATGACAATTATTCACATTTTTGAATATCAACTTATTGTGATGCATATCTGAGAATGTTTTAAAACTCAGTCATAAATGTCTGAAGCATTGTTTGCATTTTGATTATGAAATAAACATGCACTAGACATCATAGTGCAGGGGTGTCCAAACTTGGCAACTTTAAAACTTGTGGACTTCAACTCCCAGAATTCAGGCAATTCTGGGAGTTGAAGTCCACAAGTCTTAAAGTTGCCAAGTTTGAACACCCCTGTCATAGTGGTTATTTATAGAATGCATAATTCTAACAGAACAGTAATTGAATAACAAAGTTGGAAGGGATTTTGGAGGGCTTCTAATCCAAACCCCTGCTCAGGCAGGAAGCCTTATACAAATTCAGACAAATGATGTCCAATCTCTTCTTAAAAACCTGTGTTGAAGCACCCACAACTTCTGGAGGCAAATTGTTCCACGGATTAATTGTTCTAACTGTCGGTAAATTTCCCCTTAATTCTAGGTTGATTCTGTTATATCTAACAGATTCTCCCCTTGATTAGTTTCCATCCATTGCTGTTTCCATCCACTGATTAGTTTTTATCCATAATTCTGCTTGTACAACTATAAGGGAAAGCTATAAAGATGATAACAATTGACTTGTTCAGTATCAAGAACCACAATCAATAGAGTTATAGTAATTTTTGGAACCCCGTCTAGTAGCCCTACTGCAACAATACAAATGGATTTTTCTGGAATCAACAACCCACCAGACAGCAATTTAAGTATCTTTGTAATAAATCATGATTAACATGATCTGTTTAAATGTAATCTTTGCCCAATCTCTTTTATCTTTTGAAAAAAGAATTCAAGAAAAAATACTGCGGTGAAAAAGACCTTAAAGTTTTTATTCCTTTTCCCACTTTTGTCCTTTTAAAATCAATTCTCTTGTCACTGAGATCTTTAATCAATGTTTAAACTTTACTGCATCCTGTTTCCGATAGAAAGGCAAAGCAGCATGTTCAGGTTTAGTGTAAAGATTACCAGGAATATACGGACAGTCATCTGGTTCTCTGGTTCAAAAGGCAAAGAAGGAGAGAACATTTCCATTTATAGTGTAATCAGCTGCAGCTTATTTTGTGTTGATCATCTACTTCCTTGTCTTGCATCTTGGATGCTAGTATAGTTTGCAGAAACATGCTTTCTGGTGTAGCAAGATCAAAGACAGGCAAGGTTAAAGGTTATAAGCTAAGCAAATGATAATGCAAACTGAATTACAGAGATAGTTCAAGAAGCAGATACCACTTTTAAGAGGCATGGCTAACGGTGCCAGAAACATGGTTCCAATATTCATCCTCTACAGATTGCATAGTTTATGGTTCAGCCTGTAAAATCTTTATCCTAACTGAACTATTGCCCACTGCCCAGGCCATTTGTCAAGCTGATCAGTTATTTCCAGAAACATACCACTGATTTCGTATTTTGCAAGATATTTCCTGGGATTGAACAAGAAATTCATCTTGACTTGCAAAGGCCATTAGTCCTGCTTTATCCTTCTTCTATATAATTTGCCTCTTCTATAAATGTATAGGATTTGTATGACCATATTATATAACATAACTGGGAGTCAAACAACAAATAGGCAAATAATGAAATGCAAACAGTTTTGAGACATTTTCATACCACCAAGTACCACAATAATCTCATCATAGAACTACAAATGATGAGCTCACCTCCCTTCCTGTACTAAACCTCATGGAAAAGCAATCTGGAAGCAGTTCCACAAGGTTAATGCAGGTACTGAAAATAATGGCTTGCTATATCTCACCAGGTAACAACATTGAAAAGAAGAGAAAAAGCTTATTCTATCCAATCTAATGAGAGAGGTAAATATCTTCAGGATGAGGTGGTTGGTTCCACAGATAACATGGTTCCATGCCATATAACAAAGGTGATAACCAGTACCTTGAATTGCACCTAGAAAGAAACAGGAAGCCAGTGTAGTTTATGCAATAATAGTGTAACACAGGCAACCTGTGGGGTCTCCTAAATTGCATGCACTGTCACTTCCTGTACCAGTTGAAGTTTCCAAGTGATAGTAAGTGATCAGAGCATGAATGACCATGAAATGCTCCCCTATAAACTATATTTGTCTCATATTTCTCAGACAGGAATCTGTAAGTCCAAGGGGTCTACAAAATTGTATGCCAACTTTGGGTAAGTGTTACCCCATCAAGAGTTAAAGATGGTAACATTGTAGATCCAGGGGCCTCTGAAACTCATATGTAAAAGTGGCAAATTCATGCATTAATCAGTTTCCCACACCTATTGAAAACAATACTAGATGAAAACAGACTTCTTTCTTATCTTAAACAATGAATGTCCAGTGTAAAATTCAACTACTTGTTTTTGACTCTGTGTGTGCCAATGTTCCCTCTAAGATGCGAGGCTGCGCGGCCGCGCACATAACAAGAAAACACCGCACAGTAGTTTCCAACTGCCGTGCAGTGTTTTTTAATGTCTTAAAATATGACTTAAAATATTCTCACTCCCTCCCTCCTCTCTCTGCACTGAACTCTCTCCTTCAGCGGGTGAAGTCAAGGAAGACTGCCCAGAGACCGATGACACTGCAGAAGGGAGGATTCCCATTGGTCCTCTGGGGCTTCGTTGGTTCCTGGGAAAACACGATTCGCTGGTTGTAGCCTGCATTTCTCTGCACATCTCGTATTTCTCAGGCATTGCGTCATCTGAAGGCCCGTTCTGGGCTCAGCAGCCTTTCTGCGATCCCTTCGCTTTGCGGAGAGAGGGAAGCAGCATGGAGTTGGACTGCCTGAACCAAAGGGGTCCATAGGATCTTGAGACTTGATTTTTGAGCAGTACCAATCCATTCCACTCTTTCCTTTCCCTTTCTGTCTTTCTTCTATCTTCCTTTCCTTTTCCTTTTCCTTTTCCTTTTCTTTCTCTTTTCCTTTCCTTTCTCTTTTCCTTTCCTTTCTCTTTTCCTTTCCTTTCCTTATTTCTTTTTCCGTTCTTTTTTTCTTTTCCCTTCCCTTCTCTTTCCCTCCCTTCTTCATCTTTTCCTTTTCTTCTTTCCCATTTCCTTTCCTTTCCCTCCCCCTCCCTTCCCATCCTTCCTTCCTGGGGGTCTGAGGGAGAGGGAGGGGACCCCTTTCCTTCTTGCCCCCCTCCCCAACATCTGCTCTGATGGCAATTATGGCTAAAAAAATTCAGGTGCTCAGGCATGAAAATGTGCCGCTCAAACACTATACTTTTCCACACACACTGAAAAAAATTAGAGGGAACAATGGTGTGTGTGTGTGTGTGTTGTTGTTGTTGTTGTTCAGGGAGTATAGAATGTTTCTATTCCATGAGCATGGGTTTTAGTCATACACTATCATCAGCTATATCTAACATCTGGGTGAGAATTATCTTGGATTCATGTAAACAGGTCTTTTGAGTTTAGCATTATTCGTGTTTGTGTTTCATGGGCTGTATTGTAAAATCGTAAGAGTGGACTAGTTGACATAAATAGATTTGAAGAACATCCACCATTGCTCTGCCTGTTGATATGCCTGGCAGACTTGAAACATACCAGGAAAGTGTCAAAAGAGATCAAGGCCTTCTGTTATACTTTGGCCTATTCGGATTTCTAGCCTCTGGACCAGATCACTTCTTTAAATAGATATTCTTTAAAACCTAGCCAGAATACAGCAGTAGTACATATTCATTCTTGATAATGAATGCTCAGCAATTTCATCAACATACCAAAAAGAATCTAACTAGAGTCAGGGAGAACATAAATAATTTCTCATTCTATGGATTATATCAAAATAATCTGGCTGGAGTGAGACCATATTAAATAAAAGCTCCTAATCTTAGGACATGGACAAAGATGACTTTAATGGGTTGATATTATAAAAGGGCAAATTGCTTAGATCTAACAATAGTCCCTGCAATATCTTTATGGTTGTAATACAATTTTAGAAAATATATCTATTGAATTCAGAAGGAATTACTTCTGAACCAATATGTAAAAGATTTCAGTGAATGAAAATATGTGACTAAGAATGTCCCATTGAATTCAAAAAAACAAGTTAAATTGTAGATCAGCAAGAATAATAAAATTAAAAAGGTACTTTGTCTAAATAGTTTTTAAAAATGTTTCCTGATAGGAAATAAACCAACAAATCTATCAATAAATTCTGAAGCTATAATCCAAATACAAAACTTTCTCAAGGTGGATATAGATGTCAGTGGAACTATTCTAAATAAAGTAGCTTGTAGGCAACATATACGTTTGGTCTATATTGCTCATTTTTTTCAGTCCTGACACTTAAAAAGTTATATATAATTAATTGTTCCTATTGCCGATGTTAGGGAATTATTAGACAGTGTTGGATTATTTATACACCTCTCAAAACTTTGGAAGATGCCGGTATATGGCAACGTCTCCTTGACATTTCTCAGGGTTGATAAGGTCAGTTACAACTAATATAGGACTAGAACCACTAAAATGGTCCACATTCCTATAGACCCCTTATCGCTCTAAGATGCGTGGCTGCGCAGCCGTGAACGTAACAAGAAAATGCCGCACAGCAGTTTCCAACTGCCGTGCAGTGTTTTTTAATGTCTTAAAATATGACTTAAAATATTCCCACTCCCTCCCTCCTCTCTCCTCCAGCGGGTGAAATCAAAGAAGATTGCCCTGAGACCGATGACGCTGCAGAAGGGAGAATTTCCATTGGTCCTCTGAGGCTTCGTCAGTTCCTGGGAAAATGCGATTTGCTGGGTGTAGCCTGTAGACCCCTTAACGCAAATCTAGGGCATGTGTGTCTGAAGTGGTATGCGGAGCCCATTCCTCTTTCAGGTTTCTGGCGAGCATGTGTGTGCAACAATCAGCTGGACTTTGTGTGTGCGGAAGTGCTGGAAATGGGAAGAGTTGGTCTTCCAGCTGATTGTGCACAAGCATGCACTCCAGAAACTCAGAGGACTAGCTGGCTGGTGCGCATGTACACATCAAAAATCAGAGGTTCATTTTCAGGTGCGTGCATGTGCCCTGAGCAGCTCCTCTTCCAAGTTGTGGCCCAGAGGAGAGCACACATGCCATCACTGCTATAGACACATTTGTAATGATTTGGCACAAGAGAGCTTTAAAAACAACTGAAGAAGTTTTTTATAACTATCAAACCCAAATGCATCCTTTGAAAGAATTTGTTCCACACCTAATTTGTCCCCTCCCCTCTTTTCATACATTAAAGTATTAAATCATCTTGTCACCTTCTGGATTTGTGTTGTATAGGTTTTGGTCACACGTTGTTGTTTTTTTTAAAAAAAACCTAGATCACTAGGAGTTACTAATAAATGTATTCCATAGAGTGTTATTTCTGGTTATTCATTGTATTCTAATTACTTTATTTCTTAAAAAAAACACCTACTATGCTTACAATTGTTTCATTGAATTTTATTTTTCTTTGGTCAATGAATATCTGTGACTGTATAGTTGCCAAAATAAATATAGTTAAGGTTTGTGAAAGTCTGTTTAATGTTAAAACAAAAGAAAAAAATAATGTTCATTTACACACAAAATATGTTTGTATGTTTTTTAATACTTATCATACTGTCATAAACAATAATTTTGAATATTAAATTCATCTTTGAGCATATATTTATTTTAACTTGGAAGTACAAGTCCTGAGCTTCCTTTTGCTAATTGGGCTTGCAATACTTGCCGATATCATCGATCCATCTTGGTTTAGGTCTCATTCTGGATGCTTTTTATCAAGTAGGATGCATTCTATGTTGGTCTTGGTCTATCTGCCATCAGTTCTTCTTGCTGTGTGATCAGCCCATTTCCATTTCAATTCTTTTATTGTCTTGATGATATTGTATACTTTTGGTTGTTTTTTAATCCATGTGCAGGTCTTTCTATCTTGTCTTGTAATGCCGAGCATGTCTCTTTCCACGCCTCTTTGCATCACTCATAGATTTTGTATCGATTGTGAGATTAGTGTCAATGTTTCACTGGCACATATTAGAGCAGGTGGCACATATTGATTGAAAACTTTTCTCTTCAGACATAGAGGAGGGTTGCTCTTGAAAATTATGCTCAGCTTACCGAATGTGTGTGTATATGAATTTAGGTATGAATGTGTGTGTGTGTGCATTCAGCACATTCAGCAAGCTAAGCATATGTGCATGTATGTATGTGTGTGTGTATGTGTGTATACACACACACACAGATACACACACATACATATACATAAATAACTCAGCTCAAAATTGCTTACAAAAGAAAAAAAATGGTGCTCACAAGAAGGACAAGTTTGATGGACTCTTGTCCTTATCAGTATGATGAGAAACAGTACAGTCAGTATGGGTAACTAGTGGCACAAATAACCCAGTCATCAGCTTTTATCTTGGGCAAGTGTTGATCTGGCTTCAGACAAAATCCTTATGGCTCATTTTTCCCCCTTCCCCTGACCCCCTTTTCACTGCTATCACGGGCTATACTATACCAATGTATGTATTCTGGTAGACCTTTCACTGAAGTTAGATATGGCCTGAAATTATAAAAACAACATAATAAGCAATTTTTTCCTGTTAAACATGTCTTTTTCTATCATTCAAGATTGACTTTTAAGAAGGTGTTGGTTTTACACTGGAATACTACCCCATGTTTATTTCTTGAAATTTTGTATATCCTGCACAAGTACTTTTTAATAATCCAAACCTGTTAGTCTGGGCCTTTGTTGTCTGCAATTTCAAATGATTCCTTTCTCTTATACCAGAGCTTTCCAAACTTGGCAGCTTTAAGACTTGTGGACTTCAAGTCCCAGTATTCCCCAGCCAGCATGACTGACAGAGGAATTCTGGGAGTTGAAGTCCAGAAGACTTAAAGTTGCCAAATTTGGAGACTCCTTTCTTATATTTAGTCGTGCAGATGCATTGATTTGCAATAAGAGCCATAAATCTTTTAGATTTAGATTCAACGTCCATCAGTGATGTAGTTACTGAAGGACCAAACTCTGCCAGTCTCTTGAAGGATAGACTGAAAGTTCTTCACAGAAACATTTTGTTTCCTAGCTAAGGGAACCATGAATATAGGGGGGCTATTAAAGTAAAACAGATTAGACTGATTCCAGTTGATCTGCTTGAGCCAATATGGTTTAATAGCCTGTCCCTACAAGCTCTTAGGACAGGGGTGTCCAAACTTGGCAACTTTAAGACTTGTGGACTTCAACTTTCAGAATTCCCCAGCCAGCTCTGCTGGCTGGGGAATTCTGGGAGTTGAAGTCCACAAGTCTTAAAGTTGCCAAGTTTGGACACCCCTGTCTTAGGACAACAAGACTAGCCAGCAACTAGAACAGCCACAAAGATTTATAGTTCTCATATGTCAGAACTCTGGATTACAAACAGCTTGCAGCAATGAAGAAACAAATGACATGCCAATGGCTAATCCACATCGTGAATATGATTGCCTTGATTCAGATATTAGTAAAAATTGCAGTGGCCTCCTTGATTCCAGGGAAAGAGAAACATGAACTACAGTTTTTATTCTATGCACATGCATGCATTTCATATTTCATATTTGTACTGAGGACTCTACCACACTACATTATATGATAGTGTTTATCATATGTAATCTATGTTACCATTCATAACTGTGGCTTAAAATGCCTCAGTATTAAAATTGAATTTAAATTGATTCCTAATGTACTAGAAAGACAATTCATAAGCATCAGAAATTCACTATTCTAAGCTCATGTTCTTCAGCCCAAATCTCACATTTTTCTCTCAGCTTCTTTCCAACCATTGGACAATTGTTTAGCAATAATTTGTTGACCAAGTTGTAGTTCAATGTGTGACTTCAACCATTAGCTGAATGATTTAGTAAGTCCATTCATAAATCTATTCTAAAGTTAGTTGTGCTTTGTATTTTATGTTTTCCTAGAGAATAGGGGTTTCTTTATGCTAATCAAGTTTTAACAATAGTATCAGTTTTGCAAGTCCAGTCTCATTTATAAATATAAAGCAATGTAAACTAAGTATGCAGACTATTTTATTTGCACTAGTGAACTTTTTTTCCATTTCCAGTTGCAAGTCAACCTTCTACCTTTGACAAGGAAATGATTATACTAACTAGGATTCAAAATTAAAGACCTAAATTAGTTGAGAACAGTTTTTGTTTTTCAATAAACTTTAGCAATGTATTTTAAGTCTGTTTTGATATAAACAATGAAATCTCATTCCTGACGTATAAGGCCATCTGAATTCAGTTTATTCCTTCTCTAGAGAAGAAGTTCTATTTAGCTCTATTAAAATATGGTATATTCCAGCATTCAAAACTCACTTTTCTTCTATAGGAATAAAAACTTGTAGCAACATTCTTTAATTACTGTTCCTATTTATTCTATCTACATTGGTGCAGTTATTCCATTTAGGAGGGTTTTTTGTTCATTTATTATGCTTTTTGTTATAAATGTAGGAACAACTTATTGCATAACATCTCTTTAAATTTTGGTGTCACAACAAGATAATGCAATCTTTCTAGTAATGTTCCCTGTCATTAAAATATGACCTATAGTTCATAATCTATTTAGACATTTCTCAGCCATTGCTTTGAAAAAAATATCAAGGAAAAATTCAGTTTAGTCCTGTGTCACCTGAAATGTTCAATCCAGAATCAGATGCAAGAGTAAAAACATGAAGCTTTGCGTCATCATAGGATTGTATTTAATATTAAACAAGCACTAAAAATCCCTGTAAATTTTATTCCAGGTTTTATCCAACAGTTGTTAATCCATTGTTATCTTGGCTTTTTATTTCCATTTGACTGTTTCTGTTGGGAGGAGAATTCTCCGAGTATGCAATAGGTATATACAATACTTTATGTACTTGAAGGAAGTTAGCGGATAATATGTGATGTTTTGTGATGATTGAATGTCAAAATATTTTTAAATGGCTATGTATGATTCTGCCCACTTTGTTGGATGGAAATGAGAGTTGGATATGGGTCAAATAAAACCTAACAGCATGTTGAATTCCATCAGAATAGGTTAAAAGAAGGAGCCCCAGAGCCAAACATTAATAAATACTGATTTAGTTTAGTTTTAATTTGTTTTGGAGTCAGCACATGGAGAATACACGTTTCAAGCTCATTTATTCATTAAAACTTTATGATTTTAGATCCAAAGAATATAAATATAACACCATGTTAGACAAGTTTGTGGCATTGTATGGTATGTGGCAGGCCTCTCAGATAAGCAATCATTAACTCAAACTTGTTTTGTAGAGTCCAGTAATGTTCATACATTTCCAAAAAAAATCTCCACTCTGGAAAGATTGTGAAAGTGAGCTATTTCAAAAATTCTCAGTATTTCCTCATTTATGTGTGTTGGAAAAAACACAGCAAGCACTTGTTTGTAATATTTCTAAATTTGCATGACTCTTCAGAATTTACTTCACCATCCATTAAGTAATAAAGAGCAAAACATATCCAGAATAACATGCAACTTTCTATATCATGTAAAAGTTATCTAATATTTCTAATACTCTAATATTTCTTTTGAGGTTTTTACATCTCTTAAAAATTCAAGTTGCATATGTGGGGTTCTCAGTATGAGCTTTTCTGTATAATTAAATTACCATTCAGACTGCCAAATTTTCATCACTGCATTCATAATTTATTTTACAAAAGTATTTATTCTATTTTTCATTTTTACCAATGTGTGAAGAGTTGGTGTTTTTTGACTACATTACAAATATAGACACAGAATAAATATGCTGCAGAATCAGATGACATTGTAAATGTACACATATTGTTGGTCCAATACTATTTCATGTAAGTGCCTTTAATCCACTTAGCTTTTCCTAAGCTCTTATGATATGAAACAGAAATTTATCAAAGAGTTTGATACACATACTGTATATAAAATGTCTATTTTATTTTTAAAAACCATACATTTTCTATGAAAAAGAAACACCTTAGTTTTCAATGTATGTTTTTAGTGTAAACATTTCTGAACATTTGTATATGCCAAATTCTGTGCATTTTTAAGGCCAAAGAAAATACTTAACAACTGAAAATACTTAGCAGAAAACTTATAATTATCAAATATACCTAATTTGATCTTATTTTATTGAACGGTGTGCTATGAGTTTTAAAATGATCTATCAGGTTCTTCTTACGTGTTTTATTGTTCATTAAAATCCTGTCCAAACAGTCTATAAAGAAGATACTTCCAGAAAATCACAATGCCATCATCAGACTAGGAATCTTAATTATACTTAATGACCAGTCAATAAAACATTTATAAAACAATATATACAACTGATACTGATCAGCTGTTGTACATCCTACATATAATGTGGCAGAATTTAACCACACTTAAGGCAATTTGAATCTGAGAGTAAGAGGCTTAATTAGAATTGATCAGAATGGCCAAGAAGTTTAATTAGGTGGGGATTTAGCAACTCACAGTGGATGTTGGTGAAAAATTAACAGGCATGCTTAGAGGCTATACCATCAGCAGAGAGAAAATTTTGTAAGAATTCCATATTCATAAAGACTTGTAAAATTTTATGTTCATATTCTGTTATATTGTACTTTCTAATGAGGCAAGCAAAGAGCTTTTAATACCTCTTCTAACTCCATTTCCAGGATAAATGAAAACAATTATGTGCAATTTTTAATAGCAGATAAAGACTCGAAGGTAACTCTTGTCATTGCAAAGTTGGTTTTTGCAGCGTGTAAAACTATATATATATAACACAAACACACACACACACACACACACACACACACACACACACACACATATATATATATATATATATATATATATATATATATATATATATATATATATATATATACATACATACATACATACATACATACATACATACATACATACATACATACATACATACGGGGGGGGAAACAAAACACACACACACACACAACCTCAGACCTCATCAGAAAGGTGTGTGTGTGTTTTATTAATAATAAAAAATACATTCGATTAAGAATTTAAAGTTTATGAATTTATGGTCTTCTTAAATTACATAAGGTTTTTTAAAGACTTGATCATTTCAGCATTCATTCTTAACAGGAAAAAAAATGTAATTGGCCTAATAAACTTTGTGAAAGCAAATTTATCAGGCACTAAAGTCTTTCAGTAACATCAATGTGTACTGTATGTCTGCATGTGTGTGGCACGCATGTGCTGCAGGGGTGGGTTGCTGCCGGTTTTACTACCAGTTTGCAAACCCGCATGCATGTGCTGTTCAAACAATTTACAGTGAACTGCACATGCGGGAACTGGTTTGGGGGCGTGGCAGGCCTGGGTCACTGCTGGTTCTTCCACCCAGGCTGAACCGGTCCAAACCAGCAGCAAACCACCTCTGGTATGCTGCCTTTTCTCTAGAAGCTTAAGATTTTGACTGAATGGGGTGATTCTTTTTACAGTCATTGTTCAGTAATCTCACTATCATACCTCATTTTAAAAACTCTGTGTTCAATTTGTCTCTTTACTAGAAAACCCCGAAGCAGCCAATTGTTGAATAATAATTTCAACAAACAGCTTTTGTAGATGTGTATAAATCAGAATTACTTTCGGTGACATACTGTGTCCTTGAGATACGTTTAGCCTACCATATGCAGAATGATCATTCTGGCTGGGAATTTGGAGAAAAGGCATTTGAATCCAATCCACTGATGTCATTCTGGGAACGGCTGATGGTGTATCCCCTTTGCTGCGCTTTACGTAGTGCTATCACAGATTGTGTGATATATACAATATATAGGATTGTAGCCATTTATTTAGCATGTGTATTTCATAATAATGAGGAATTTTCCAATATAAGATTTGAAATGGAGAGTGGGATTAAAAATACCAAAAGGTTTCTATTTTTTTTTTCTGGTTGAAAGTGTATTGGAAAAAAAATAACTGCAATAACCAAAAGTGTATTGGAAAAAAATAACTGAGCCAATATGAAAATGCCAAACTGTTGTTATTGGAATAATAAAAATGTTATGGAAACAAATTCTTTTTATTTATGATGTATCCAGTGTCCCTTTTTAATTATAGGACTATGGTATCAGAGAATGTTGTCTTATCAATATTCAATAACCCATTTAAAAGGAAAAGAGATGTTACACCTTTTTTCTTTTATGCCTTTTATTTATTTTTATATGTATGTTGTAACAATCATTCTTATGAGCACTTAAAAATTAATTTCTGCAACTCAAATTCCAAGTAGCTCTGAGTTTACTGAAAGAATGATTCTATCAGGAAGAGAGTCAAAGTGGTACAATAGTTGAAGGGTTGGCCTGTGATCAGGAATTCCCAAGTTCAGCTCATCTTCAGCTATGGAAAATGAATGGATAACTTGAGGCCAGTCATTTCCTCTCAGCCCAGCCTACGCTTAAATTGTGGGGATAACATGAAGAGAGGTCTGCATATAAGCTGTCTTGGGCATCTGAAAAAAAAAACAGGAGCAGAACATTTAAAGAAGAAATAAAAAACACCAGTAATTTGAATAGTAGAACAAACTGGTCTTCACTGTTGAAGAGAATGAGAGGGATCTCCCACACATTCATGCTGGGAACTCTAGGTGTCATGGATCTTATAGAACCTTAAGTCATATATTGTTGCAAAAAAAAATTTAATAGACGCTATAAAATCTTGATATACTTCTTCGTTGTGGCTGGAGTGGGGAATTGTTTCTTGGAGAGGTTACCAAAGAATGCCATGAATATACATCTAGAATCAGAGATGGGTTTCTGCCGGATCAGCCCGGATCAGGGGAACTGATAGTAAAAAATAAATAAATGGAAACCCACCACTGCCTATAATGTATATTCCCAGCAGAGTCATCTAAGGAGTAAAAGTCATCCTGCTTAAACCAAGCAGACACATGTATCAAGCAGCAGTAATACAGGAAGATGCATTAGGTAGACAATCATTTTATGACAAGGGCAAAGGCATCAATTTAGAGGGTACGGGAGAATATAATCATTAACCGTAATGATCCTTAATTTTATGGGGGGGAAAAAACACATGGATAGACAATATAAATTGATTGATGATATAGTGTAAGATAACAGGCCTCACGGGTTATATAACACTCAACACACTACCAAGGAGGACCTGAGGAATTTTCTGAATACTACTGGTACTTATAAGGTTTATAATTCAGT
This sequence comes from Natrix helvetica, assembly GCF_964273705.1. Classification (NCBI taxonomy): domain Eukaryota; kingdom Metazoa; phylum Chordata; class Lepidosauria; order Squamata; family Natricidae; genus Natrix; species Natrix helvetica. The sequence continues at coordinate 51,495,936 of NC_138550.1, forward strand.
GCCTTTGGGACATCTAGTCGCTGTGATTTTATAAAATATTTTATAAATATTATATTCTTTCTTGGAATGGTTTGAAAATCAATTTCCCCCATTAAATATACATTTTTATTAAACTAACTAAGATTGAAGCCTCCATCCTGACAGCAAGTGTTTGGCTTCAAGATTATTTCAGAGAATAACTTCTGTTTGACTATTTGAGTTTTAAAAAGGAAGTTACTTTTTACAGAAAATATTACCAAAAACGTTCATATCCTCAGAATAAACGTAAAAATTACTTGCTGAGACAAATGGAGGTGATAATTTCAACTCTTCTTATCAATATTCAAAGAAAATGGCTGTTTTGTGGAGGTTTCCAGAAGAGGGTCATGCCAATAGCTTATAAGTGAAAGCATAAAAATAAGGAACTGTGCATTTGTTGGTCAGTAAATATTTAAGGAAATAAGATATTTCTTTTCTATCTAGGCATACAAAACGTTTAGTAACAAATAGGTCTAACACATTTATTTAGTGGTTCCTGGGGGAGGAATAGTTTAAGCCTACAAGGTTTATTTTCAGCAAATCAAGAGCAAACAAGCAATGTAAAAACTATTTATTCAATTTAAGGAAGCCTAGCCAATGGGAGGAATGTCCAGAAATATTCAGCTATGACTAAATGGTGCACCAATATTTGTAGCAGACAAACAATTTTGTTTGCATTATGATTGCTCATTAACCAAGAATAATTGGAAAACTGGCAGAGTTCCTGAAATAAATAGTGCTCCTGTCAAAAAAAAAGCCAATCAAGTAGAATCAGTTAACACGGTATTTTTGAAAAAACACAATTTACTAGATATTTTCTTGTCAACTGAACAGTTGGAAGAGTCATACAAGCATCTCATCCATTGTGAATAAAGACAGGGTACATAATTTTCATGATCCAACTGAATGCATATTCAGTATCAGCATGAAGGGATAATTGGACAGCCAGACTTTAAAAGCCACAAACACTGAAGTACCGGTACATACATATGTACAGACATAATACCCCATCATACTATTCTGTTCCATGGAAAATAATAAAGAAAATAGTAACATAAGATGCAAGAAATAGAAAGCAATAAAAATTAATGAAAGAAAAATAAATATAGCTAAATCTACTATACACTCAGATACACAGGCATACTGTGGCCTGCCTTCCTACCCTTGCAAGCAATCCATATTTCCATATACCATTCTGTTCTTCAAACTTCCCACCCCATATATATATATGTTGTATTTGTACTGATAAATAAATAAAGGGAGAGTAGTATAGATCTATTTCGAGCTAATTAGCTCTCATCAGCTAGCCATACCCTTACTGGGATTTGAACCAGGCTAGCTGATGAGAGCTAATTAGCTCGAAATAGATCTATACTAGTCTCCCTTTATTTATTTATCAGTACAAATACAACACAAATATAAAAAGGCAACATTAAAAATAAAAATATGGTTTTCTGCCTGCATGGTCTTCTGTGATAAGCCGAAGGACAGAAAGAGGGAGTAGTGACCTTCCTCCCATATTTAGGCATACCAGGGGTTGTAACACAAATACATACATACATACATACATACATACATACATACATACATACATACATATATACACATACATACATACATACACACACACACACACACACACACATATGCATACACTCACTATTCATTTAAATTCCATGTTTTTACACAGCAGTCATTGCCAAATTTCTAAAAATATTCCATCCAGCTTTTCCTCACTTCAGTTTAAAACCAAGTAATTTAATCATTTTTATTTTTAATTCAATGGAGTCTGCTGTTCAGCAGTCTTCATCTACTTCCAAATTGTTTTATTTCCATGAAAATTGCTTTACAATTGATGTAACATTTTAAAAATTAGTTGCTCCCTGCATATTTCTATATATTTCTCTATATACATACAATATAATATCTTATGTATGCTTATTTATAAATCCACAGCTTATTTGTTATACTTTTATTAGTATAACTTCACACATTTCTCTGAAATATTGTAATGTATTTTTTTCTACCTATTTCATGTAACCTGTAAGATTCTTTTATGTCTACTTTCTATCCATTCCGTTAAGAAATCAATTTACCTTCTAATACTTTTTTCATATAGGACTCAAAATTTCTCTCCTGGAAACTTTCTATGTTAACTTTACTTTCCTACTTCTTCTCCTTTTCTTTCACAGCCATATCTCTTTTTTTAAATCCACTCCTGACACTATGACAGAATAGTCTACTCTTCACTTAGAACTTCTCATTGGCCTGGCATCCTTCACAAATTCTCTTCACCTTTTATCCTACGCAAAGTAATCCAACATATGTGATTTATTTTCATTTCTTTTATTTGTAATTCTTCATCATACAATAATAATCTTCATGCCATCATTAGATAGGCTTTTAGATGTTGGCTTCTGCAAAATATCTTGGTTTTAGTTAATTGAAATAAGTCCTTGATACAGTGCTTTATGAGAATACAGAGAAGTTGTAGACTTGTAGTTTTGAATTAAGTTTAGATTTGTATGCATTTGTGTGTTTTAAAAAAAACCTGAAGTGAATTAAATGAAACTGTATTCTATATTTATAGCATCAATATTTTTCTTGAAAAGGTTTGTAAAAACATGTTTTGTTTCATCAAATTAATCATCATTTCTCTTTGCAATCCCCTTCTACTTCCTTAACTGCCATCAATATTTTTTGAGATCCCTAATTTAAGGATCATTCTTAGTGTACCATACTCAAGGGATAAAGTAATCTATGAACATTCTTGCTGTCAAGCCAACTCTGATCCTAAAAGAATCACTACTCCTTGACAGCAGCCATGTTTTAGCTCACTTCATAACTCATTCCAATGGCTTAAAGCAAAGTTCTTCATACTTCTCCTTCAGAGAAAGAACAAACATTGAAAGAACAAATTCCAAAGTAATTTTGTCTTTTAAAAAAAACTATGGATGAAAAATGTAGGACAGGCAACAATGAAAGAATAATAATAAGGGATTTATTCCAGACATTTCTTGGGTTAAAAGCTCAGATATCTTTCAGAGTTATTATAAATGCCAGCTGGATCACACACACCCTTCTTATCAGTTTCCTTTTAATTATGTGACTTCAAAGACATTGCAGACTTTTGGATATTTCTGTTTGAACACCACTAAGTCAACATGGATATTATCTTACCTCACAGTACTTTTAAAGTTCTACTTCAAAATTCAGCATTTTGGGAACTCTGGTATAGTAAAGCAGAAAGTGAATTATTGCTGATTAATACAGAATTCCTAAACAAAATATATTTAGTGGGCTCATTCTAGTCCATTCTCATAATTGAGATGACTGTTAAAACAAGAGCAGCAGCTTATTTTCATGAAATGAATTCAAAATTACTAATGTTCATATACTATCATTTAATATAAATTGTAAAGTTCATTAAAATAATTTTACACATAGCTATTGCCAAATTAAAATTAGATGATCAATGTCCATTCTTAATAACTGCAAGGATAGATTCTCTATAAAATGATTATTCTTCTCCTTAACCTTTTAGGATTTCAGTGGATCGTTCATTATTGCCATAAAGTAATGGATCTAACTGTTCACTTCCTCCAAGATCAGTTGATAAATGTGTCTATAGAACCTGGATTAAGGTTCCTTTTGTCATCCCTTAAAAGTCACCTATTGTCACTGACAAATTATGTACTTTTAAAGTAGAAATAAGAATAAAGTTGGATATCACATACATATATTTCTGCAGTAATCCTCAAAAACTGATTTTATTTTTCTAGACTATTGACTTCAATGTTCAATATGTTAGTTTAGTTTAGTTTTTAGTTTAATTTACTTTATTGTCATTGCACCTCGTACAACGAAATCAAATGCCATCTTCAGTGTATATAACTATAAAAATAAAACACAAACACACATCCTTCACATTCTATACAATTGAATTGAAAACCCAATATTGCATTAATATTGCACTAAACAGTAGAATTCAATATAGGTACTGCCCTGGGATAGAAGCTATTTTTCAGCCTATTTGTCCTTGTTTTTATTATCCCGTACCATCTGCCAGATGGTAATAGTTCAAAAGAGTGTGCCCAGGATGAAATGGATCTTTAAGAATGTTTTGAACTTTCTTTTTTTAAAAAAACAAAGTTTTATTGGTTTTTAGGGGTTTTGAACTTTCTTAAGGCAGCAGGAGCTATAAAGCTCTTCCAAAGAGGGGAGAGGGCAACTAATGATCCGCTGGGCAATGACGTTAACCCTCTGGAGTACTGTCCTATCTGCCACTGTACAATTGGCAAACCATACAAGGTGCAGTAAGTTAAAACACTCTCTATGGTGCAGTAGTAGAAGGTCACCAGCAGTTTTTCATTCAGTTGTTGTTTCCTGAGAAGTCTCAGGTAGTATAATTTCTGCTGGGCTCTTTTGACCAGTGACACACAACCTGTGGTGTCCTAGTGTTAAGAATAAGGGCTGAAGAGATATGATTACCTAATCTGACCCTCTGAGAGTGGCCATACAGGAAATCCATAATCCAAAGGCAGGTTAAATAAGGAAGTTCAAGATCCATAAGTTTAGACACTATGTAGAAGCAAAACTAAAATTTACAAAAAGCATCCCCATACAAATACTATTAAAAATGAACTGAAATAGACTATAAGAATATAATATGTCTGTCTTCTATGTTTAATAGCACATTTTAATCTGTATTGTACTTTTTCTGAACTGATTAGAATATGAAGAATGCTCAGACGTTATTTCTGAAAGAAAGTTATTATAAAAGTAATAAATGGTTCCTCTCTGCTTGTGAATTTTGTTGAATTTTGTTGTGAATTTTGTTGTTCTGGTGTGCCACAGAGACATTGGAGACATCCCAGAATAGAATAAAATAAAAATGCTATTGCTGCATTTGGAGTGCATCATAATAGAAGAAGTTGCAATCATATATGAAAACCCTTTTAATTGAACAAGGCTTAATTCTCAGTAGGTCTCTTTAAGGCTGAATTTTTCTTCAAATCAGCCTCAGCTCCAATGATTACCTGGACATGTTTTTGCAAAGATTAGGTTATTTTAAAAAACCAGATAAAACCTGTTGGCCTTTCATTGATCTGATATGTTATAGTCCCCAAAATACCTTTCATTTTTAATGTTAAACATGGTCCTCTAATTTGAAGTAGATTGACTTTCACTGTGATGTATGGTCTTGATTAAAACCTCACTTGTACTCACTATTTCTGGGAACTCCTTAATCAGGTCATGAATAATTTTGCACTTAGACTGTCTCATGGAAATGGTTCATTTGTGCATGCATGTAAACTAAAACTGTTTTCCTTAATTCTGAGGATATAGGGAAGATATGTATCATATTTTAACCAGAAAGGAAACGTTTTTCTTTTCATTTCCTGAAAAATGAAACATTTAAAAGACAAATTAACTTGCATAACAAACAAAAACATGATAAAATTATTCTAATATATACTCTATATACCATGATTGACCTGAGATGTGTAGAGCATTTTGATATTACTGTATTGTGCTTTTTATTTTCCTCACCAATATCTGATACAGATTCAGAATGGTTCTCCAATGTAACTTTTCTGATGTCCAAACTCTAAAAGCTGATATACCTTCCCCAAGGAATTCTTTCTCCAAACATTCCATAACAGAATTGAAATAAGTTAGATACCCAGTAAAAATATATCCTCTTTAAAGTGGACTTCCACACTGAGGTAGAATCTATGTGACTAGCCTAATCCCTCTACTCCATTATCATCCCTAGCAAGACAAGCTAAAATGTTTTCTTGCCTGAAACCAAGCAACAAATATCCCTCTCCAAGCAGAGTCACTTGATACAGAAATTTCAGCCTTCATATTATTTCTTTCCTCAAAATCAAAAGAGACTGCTTTCCAATTTGCTGTGGTTTGACCTATCTCCTTGCCAAAAAGTGTTATTCATTTTATGCACTAATATTCATCTTCCAGCATATTAATCCATAGTGTACAATGAAATAAAATTACAAGACAAAATCGATATGAGATTAAAAGAAACTAAATATACAGTATCTTATTTGTTGAAATACTTATTGAAATTTTAATATATTGAAATACTGGGAAGCTGCTTTAAAAACTTTAAAGTGCAGGGAAGCAGGCATACAGGTAGATATAGAGAGAGACATACTGAACATACAAAAAATAGAATAATATATAGCTGAATATACAGCAATACTGTTGTCAGACAATTTGCTTTCAGGAAGGAATCCTGAAAGTGCAGAGTGCAATGGTAATTAAACACAATCCAATGCCCTTCTAGCACCTAGCCTTAAGTAATATACTGGAATAATTACAGCTTCTGAATTATCATTGGCATTAATTAAACTATTATAGTTTGTAATCCTGAACTCAATCAGGCCATAGATAACTGATGCCAAGTTACCTCTGCTCTCAAGGAGCATTTGACATGCCAGCCTTAGCTAATGGAAAGGGCTTTGTGCCATGTAAGTCACTTGAGCTTCCAGCAAATGTAGTGGATCAAGAAGGACATCCAAATTGGAAGCCTTTAGAGAAATTGCAAGACATTTGCAACAAACTGAATGCTATCTTCTGATCAGAGTTTAATTTGGTCTTCATTCCATTACCAGCTTCAGAGATCACTTCAGCACGTTCATTGATCTAAGCATTTAGGTCAAAATAAAAACTTGACAAAATCCACAAACTTTGTAACAAACAAGTCATCCTAAATTTCTTTTATAACTTTCTGCTGCATTCATATTGTAGGGTTGAAATGTAGTCTACTCTGGAATTGCCCCTTCATACAGTAATGTAATCTTAACTTTAATAAACCTAGAAAGACATCCAAAAGAAATCCATTGTCAATCATCATAAACCCTATCAAAGAGCCTGTGAAAAATTGAGTTTCAATAAATATTGAAGCTGGGTGTTAATTGATGAATTTTGGACTATCTTCATCAAATGAAACATTTGGAAACAGGTAAAATATTTTAAATAGTTGTTTAAATCACCAGAGTTCAGAAACACTTTTTTAGCAAAAAAAAATAAAAAATTAAATGCAACTATGTAATTCAGGGCATCTAAAAATGGACCTTCTGATGAGACATATATATCCAACCAATTAAAGCTCCTTTCTTTTAAATATGTATTTTAAATCTCAGTTGAAAGACTTGCATGATTAATTTCAGATTACATATCACTTCATAACTATTTCTATAATTTGCATGCATTCCAATAGAGGGTTGTTTGATTACAACGGTCGCGGGGAGGGGGGGATGCGAGGACAAAAGAAGATTACAAGGTTGGTTGGGAGACCGTGGCTGTTGGCTACGCCCGGTCGTTTGTACCAACCCCCGCAACCTAGGTGGCCAGGAACTACAGAGCCCGGGCCTACGGCTGATGCTTTGCAATGCAAGGTCCGTAACCAACAAGGCCCCCCTCATTAATGAGCTGATCTCTGAGGGGGAGCTGGACCTTGCAGGGATAATGGAGACCTGGTTGGGCCACGAGGGTGGTTTACCCCTCGTGGAAATGTGCCCACCAGGTTTCCGCGCATTCCATCAGCCTCGGGCCCTGGGTAAGGGTGGTGGGGTGGCGGTAGTTATACGGGAAGGTCTAGAGCCGAGGGAGTTCACTGTTCCTCAGATATCCTGGTGTGAGTCCCTTGGTGTGAAATGGGGCCCAGGGAGGCAGGTGGGTTTGCTGATTGTATACTTGGCTCCTCGCTATACATCAGCGGCCCTGCCCGAGCTCCTCGAGCTGATCTCGGAGACGGCGGTTGAGATCCCCAGGCTTGTGGTTATGGGGGATTTCAACCTGCCGTCGACGGGAGCAGCGTCTGAGGTGGCTCGGGAGTTCATGGCTTCCATGACAGCCATGGGCCTGACCCAGTTAATTCAGGGCCCCACACACGAAGGTGGCCACACATTGGACCTTGTTTTTGTATCTGAGCAGTGGACGAGTGATCTGGGTATAGGGGACTTTGTTGTTACACCCCTGTCATGGTCGGATCACTCATGTCTCCGGCTGGACTTCCCTGGCGCTACCCCCCACCGCGAGGAGGCGGGACCAGATGGTCCAAGCTGGTACCGCCCCAAGCACCTGATGGAGCCGGATAGGTTCCAGATGGAGCTTGGGCCATTACCTGTAGCCCTGACCCGCGCTCGGTCGGAGGACCTAGCGGCCGCCTGGAATAGGGCGGTGGCTGGGGCCTTGGACCGGGTTGCGCCTTTGCGACCTCTCCTGCGGCAGCGACCCACCCGGGCTCCTTGGTATACCGAGGAGCTGAGGGTGATGAAGCGCCATAGGAGACGTCTAGAGAGCAGGTGGAGGTCCTCACGCTCCGAATCTGATCGAACACAGGTAAGAGCCTATTTACGGACCTACCTTGTGGCATTAAGGGCGGCCAAACGTAGATATTGCGCTGCTCTTATTGCGTCCGCGGATAACCGCCCTGCCACCCTGTTTAGGGTGACCCGCTCCCTCTTGTCACAGAGGACGCAAGGGGCACCCTTGCAGGGCAGAGCAGAGGAGTTTGGGGAATATCTGCAGGATAAAGTCGCTCAGATCCGGAGCGGATGGGCCCCCCTCAGTGGACCGGACGGGCCGCCAACAGTGAGTCTTGTGAGACCATCCTGGGAGGAGTTTGATTCTGTTGCCCCCGAGGATTTGGATAGGTTGCGTGGACGGCTGCGACCCACCACATGTTTAATGGACCCGTGTCCCTCCTGGTTGGTACTGGCATCTTGGGAGGTGACCCGAGGCTGGCTTCTGGGCCTGGTGAATGCCTCATTGGGTGAGGGATCCTTACCAGCCGCCTTGAAGGAGGCGGTGGTGAGACCCTTACTTAAGAGGCCTGCACTCGACCCAATGGAGCTAGCTAACTATCGTCCAGTCTCCAACCTTCCCTTTTTAGCGAAGGTTGTCGAGAATGTGGTGGCGCAGCAGTTTCCACAACACCTTGACGAATCCGAGTATCTAGACTCACGCCAGTCCGGCTTCCGACCCGGGCACATCACAGAGACAGCCTTGGTCGCGTTGGTCGATGATCTCTGGAGGGCCAGAGATAGAGGTTGTTCCTCTATCCTGGTCCTATTAGACCTCTCGGCGGCTTTTGATACCATCGACCATGGTATCCTATTGCGCCAGTTGGAGGGGATGGGAGTCGGAGGCACCGTTTTGCGGTGGTTCGGCTCCTACCTCTCCGACCGGAAGCAATGTGTGTTGACAGGGGGGAAGAGGTCGTCCCTGAGGCCACTCACTTGTGGGGTGCCGCAGGGGTCGGTCCTCTCGCCTCTCCTGTTCAACACATATGTGAAGCCGCTGGGTGAGATCATCCGTGGTTTTGGGGTTGAGTATCACCTCTACGCTGATGATACTCAGCTGTATATTTCAACCCCAAACCACCCCAACGAGGCTGTTGAAGTGATGTCCCGGTGCTTGGAAGCCGTCGGGGTCTGGATGGGGGACAACAGACTTAAACTCAACCCCTCCAAGACCGAGTGGCTGTGGGTACCGGCACCTCGGTTCAGCCAGCTGATTCCATCGCTGGCCATAGGGGGCGAACAATTGCCCCCTGTGGAACAGGCGCGCAATTTGGGCGTCCTCCTTGATACCCGGCTGTCAATGGATGACCATGTGGCAGCCGTGGCGAGGGGGGCGTTCCACCAGGTTCGCCTGGTGCGCCAATTGCGCCCCCTACTGGACCGGGATGCCCTACGCACGGTCACTCATGCACTGGTGACGTCTCGCCTGGATTACTGCAACGCTCTCTACATGGGGCTGCCCTTGGGACGCGCCCGGAGATTGCAGTTGGTTCAGAACGCAGCCGCGCGGGCTGTGATGGGGAGTACGAGGTACTCCCACGTAACACCTCTCCTGCGCGAGCTGCACTGGCTGCCTGTGGTTTTTCAGGTGCGTTTCAAGATGCTGATTACCATCTTTAAAGCGCTCCATGGCACGGGACCTAGTTACTTGCGGGATCGCATCCTCCCACATACATCCCTGCGGCCAATTCGCTCACACAGGGAGGGACTTCTCCTGGTGCCGTCCACTAGGCAATGCCAACGGGCGACACCAAGGAGTAGGGCCTTCTCTGTGATGGGCCCAACCCTCTGGAATGACCTCCCCCCCGACATTAGAACCACTTCTGACCTCCGCTCCTTCCGGCAAAAATTGAAGACTCACCTGTTCCGATTAGCAGGCCTGGCATAATTACAACTGTCCCTCCTGGCAAATGTATTATTATCTGGTTATTTTAGGGTTTTTTAATCTGTTGTGTCTGTTTTAGGGATTTTAAAAAATTATATTTATTCAGCTTTGTACAGTTCTTTTAATTGCATTTTAACCTACTCCAAACTGTACATATTTAATTTTTTATTGTATTTTTGTGATATTCTCTATGGACTGTACACCGCCCCGAGTCCCTTCTGGGAGAGGGGGCGGTCTAGAAGCACAAATAAATTGAAATTGAAATTGAAATTGAAATTTAAAAGCAATGCACTAAAGATAACGTGGATGGAACATATATTTATTTGAAGAAAAAATATTTTTTCAATAAACATCAGAAATACTGCACTGCCATCTATTGATGCAAATTGTAGCATTTTAGATAATCTAAAAAAATAGAACAAATGGCCTTTGAAAAAGCCAGCTTGATGATTTTCTGAAAAGCAAAATATAACATAATCTTTATAATAAAATTATAAGGCATTGTAAAATTATAAGGCATGATTTAGCTCAAAAATATATTAATTTTAGTTGGTCTATAGAAAAAATATATTCCCAAAGGCCTTTTCCACTTTTTCAGTGCAAATTTATAATATGGATACATGCAAAATATTAATCATTTATAATATAAGATAGACTCTAAAATATTATGTACTGTATGTGTGTATGTTTTTTTTTATTACAATGCAACCAGTGATCATGTACTTTATTGAAAACAGACCTTATTTTAAGAAGCTTGCAATCTCAAGTATGGGTTACAGCCAACAAAATGTTGCTGTAGGGGAAATGAATTAGGTGTCTGAGCCAAAATATTAATGGAAAAAGTTAGATTTAATTAAAATAGCATTCTAAAGTAGGAAGGAGGTCAGAAAGTGGCTGATACTTATGGGAAAGCTTATTTAAGATTGTATAGCTGATTGAAAGGAAACCCTCATCGTTGTTGCACCTCTTCATACTTTATATAAATATGGGGAAATGTAATAAACAAAGGTATTTTATGGCAATATGTTCTTCATCACAGTACTTATTCATTCATTATTTATATCTCACCTTTGTTATTTTTTATGAGTAACTTGCTGTGGTGAACATACTTAATGCTCTTTTCTTTTCCTATTTCTTCACAACAACCGTGTGAGGTGACTTGGCTGAGAGTTGTCGAATGATGTGTTGACTAACTGAGACAGATAGCCTGGCCAAATTATAGAACATATTAGAACTTAAAAGACAGCTCCTGTTTGTCCTATTTTACTTGTTTTTTGTTTGCTTGTTTGTTTAAATTTATTATAGCTACCCACTCCAATAAGATGTCAGTGGTTTCCGAGGTCTAATACTAACTAAATCAATTAAAATTTAGGCAAAACAAAACGGCCTGGATTAAAAACAAGCATTAGAACACAACCCAATGGGGTGTTCCAAAAAAACATTAACTTCAGGGACCAAAGAGAGGTTTTAAGGGCTTTATAGAGGGGATACCTTCTGTCAGAAAGAAAGTTTATTTGCATGCATAATTAATTGATTCAGGGCATCAGCATTTCCATTGCTTCGGGGGCTTCTTGGCTCATTTCCAGTAATCAGAAGACACAGAAATCTCTTACGGTAAGGAAGTCAAGTATTCTTTTTTGAAGAATCTATGAGAAAAGCACCTTAGTAATAAGATTCATAAACTCTATTTTTTTCAAAGAGTTTGACTGCCATCTTGTGCCCAAAAAGTGAAATTCCACAATAGAAAATTAAACAGACACACATTGTCATTCCATTTCAAAAATGTCTCTTTTGCACTAAAGGGAAGCCAATCAGATATTTTATGTATGTAGCCATGCAATTACTATATAGAAGCTTGAATAAGCACAATGGTTGGGAAAGCATAGTTGAAGGGATTAACACTTTAGAGTTGACAAGGCTAGTCAGAATAAAGACATTAGCAAATGAGGCAGTACCTACAGCAACAGAAATATCTTCATCATGTATGGAGATGGAAGAAAAATTAGCTTCTGGGACCATTTATACATTACCAATTGTGATAAAGTCCATGTCATAAAAATTGCACAGGCTAATTTTCACATGCAGGTGAAAATTTAAAAACAGAGACATAACATCTCATTAATGTACAGCCAAGTGACCTGGGTTTTTGTTTGATCTGCTGTTCATATGCTCAATGTTTGTGGATCATTCTCATTTGTTCTGTGACTTTCATTCTCTCTGGACTAGAACAAGACCAGAAATCACATAACTACATTCCTATTTTAAGCTGCGTATCCAATATCCTCTATAGCAGTGATGGCGAACCTATGGCACGTGTGCCAGAGGTGGCACACGGAGCCATTTGTCAGGGCACACGAGGCGCTGCCCTGTCAGCTGGCCAGCTGAGTTCACCCTTTTTTAAAGCCATTTTTCGCCCCCCCCTCCCAGACGCCAGAGGCTTTATAGGAGCCTGAGGAGGGCAAAAACAGCCTTCCCCGCCTCCCCCGGATGCTCTCCGGAGGGTCAGGGAAACCTCAGGACAGTCCCTGAAGCCTTCGGAGCGCTTAAAACAACCCTCTGAGCAAATCGGAAGTGACTTCTGTTTGCTCGGAGGGTCGTTTTGGGCACTCCAAAGGCGTCAGGGAAGCCTCCTGAAGGTCCCTGAAGCCTCCGGACGGCTTCCGGGGGGGCGGGGGAGGCTGTTTTCTCCCTCCCCAGGCTCCTATAAAGCCTCTGGAGCCTGGGGGGGGGGTGAAAAAAGCATGTAAAAATGGGGGGTTGTACCTGTAGTGCACGCATGCGCACTGGGGGTTACGCATTGCATTATGGGTGCGGCACGCCCGTATACGACCCCATGCGCTCCCCCCACTTATGGCACGCGAGCCAAAAAAGGTTCGCCATTGCTGCTCTATAGGTAGTCCTTAACAGCTGTTAAGTTAGCGACATGGTGGTAAAGTGAAGCTAGCTTCCCCTTAACTTTGCCTGCCAGAAGGTCATAAAAGGCGATCACATGACTCGGGAACACCGCACCATCATTAATATGAATCAGTTGCCAAGCATCTGGATTTTGATCACATGACCTTGATGCTGCAAGGATCATAGGTGTGAAAAATGATCATTACTTTTTTCAGTGCTGCTATAACTTTAAACAGTTACTAAACAAACAGTTGTAAGTGGAGGACTATCAGTATTGTCTTCTAGGATCAAGTAAAATATCTTTAAAAATAATATTGGCAATCTTTAATAACCACCAATTGTACAGCAACTCACATACCAAACCTGTTCTGACCCCCCCTCTCCATGTCTGTGAATAAACCAGAACACAGGCTTGGCTGTTTGCCATGGTTTAATTACTGAGATAACAAATCCTTTGGCTGATTGGACAACTCACGTTCAATAAAACAACCCAGATAATTCAAATGAAGCCACTCAGATAGTCCAAACGAGCAGACATGGCTAGAATACATAGATTTTCTTAACTACTAATTCAAACGGTTTTTTCCTGCAAATGTCCCCTCCCAATTCCTCACCTATAATCTCTCTTGGGAGGGGCCAATCCAGAACCACCTGTGCTTGATCAACTTCTGTGAGTCTGCCTATGGAGTTGCTGCTCCCGTTTATCAGCCCTTCTCAATCTAGCATCAGGGACAAACTGCCTTTGATCCTCCCCACTGCTCCATGCCTCAGGCGCCTCCTGGTGGACAACCAGCCTCTCTGGTTCCTGCTCTGAGTGTTAACCCTGCACAGGGTCCTCCACATTGTTCAGGGCAGACTCATATGGTTCCTCGCTATTGGAGTCCATCAGCAGCTCAGCCGGATCCTGCTAGGCCACAACATAAACCCAAGAAGTATACAATCAAGTTAGTTTTAAAATACTGTAGCTTTTTTTTATAACATCAAACACAACCATAGCTTTATACGTTTCTAGAAAGGGGAATTTATAATCCATAATTCTCCAGATTATATTATTATATTTAATACAATGAGATAAAATAAAATATAAAATGAAGGATGCCGAAGAATGAAAACATTAGACCAGATGTTCTACTTCAACTGCAGCTCAAAGTTACAAGATGGGAAATGTAGCTTTATGAAGCAATCATTGTTTCTATAAAGGATGGGTTGTATCAAAATAATTAGCATTCAGGATTTACGGCAGATTTTCAGGGAAACTCAAAACACTATATACTCTTTAGACCATTTTGCTTGGTCCTAATACATCTATACAAATAAAGTTTTTAAACAACTAGTTTGGCGCACTGATTATAGATAAAGTATCAGATTCAGAAAATCAATACTCTGATATCTAGTCCTACCTTAAGGACTAAACCAGGGGTGGGTTCCAGCAGGCACTACTGCCGGTTCGCTCGTGTGTGCAAAAATTTCACTTTCAAAAACTGTTTTCAAGAAAATCTTGGGAACATGTTCAGGCAGTTGCCAAGAGTCAAGACTAAACCACAGATACACATTAAAAAAAGATTCTTATGGAGGTTACAGCATTACTAAATTATATGAATATCAAATTTATCCTAAATACATTCTTCCTGAAACAGCTTTAAAACTTTCTAGCAACTTGAAGTTCCATTTGGGAGACGAGCTTCATTCAGACCTTTTAAGTGTATCTCTTGAACTAAAATGACAGATTATGTTGCAGCTGTGGACCTTATGTGTGAACCCAGCCATCCACCCTTCTCTTTGTGTGTGTCTATGAGTTTAACTTATGGAACAGTTTGGGAGACCTGTTTTGCTACTATAATAATTTAATAGATATTTGCAATTTTCTATAAAATACAGTATAGAAATAGTTGAAAGTGCAACTTGCTACTGCCTATCCCATTTGAGGAATGAATCCAAAATTCTAGTTTTAAATCCCACCCAGTTATATCCACACTTGTGACTTTCCAAACATTAATTTGTTTTCCAAAACTTAAATTGTCTTTCAGAACAATTCTAGTCCAAAATATGTTACATGCTTTACTCTAAACAAAACTTATTGAGCTCCTGAAATGTCATCAATTATATGACCATTTATATATGAAACACATTTCAGGCCTGTGTGCGTTGTGGGAAAGCATCAGACCATGAAAGTGTAATATTATTAAGTACACAAAACTTACTCAGACATTTTAAAAGTTTATGGAACGCTTCTAAGACATCTGGCTTAGCAGATGGAACGATGCAGAAGAAAGATACATTTGCCAATAATATTAAGAGGAAAAATATATCTAAATATTTGGATTGTTTTCAGTTAAAATCTGTGACAAAATTGATGATGATGATATATCTTTTTTATTGTCACACATTTATAAGGACCTTCATAAGCCATTCAGGACTTCACCACAAAGAATGCATTCATCTCAAATCAATACTATTACACTTCTATGGTCCGTCATGTACCGTATATTCTGTTTTATAATCTCATTGTACCCACAAGCATTAACATTTAGCATCTGAATAAAAAATAATTCTATTTTATTTATTTCATGGAGAATATCTTTGTGGTCACTAAGAGTCATGTAATCAATAAATCAATTTTATTTCTTATAAACACTTTTATTTAAAAAGAACTATTTTTATCAATAAAAGCCAGTAAACCCTAAATGATGGATTAAGATTAGTTAGCAATTATTATTATGCTTTAGTAATATAGGCAGTTTTCTTTAATTTAATAATTGATCTGCCTAACTAGATTCGAATGGTTTAGTTATATGCCTATCAGTTTGGATTTTATACATGAACGCATATATTTTATGCACTGTTCCCTCTAAGGTGCGCGCCTGTGCAGCTGCACACGTGCCTGGAATACACTGCGCAGTAGTTTCTAACTGCCACACAGCGTCACGTATTTGCTGGACACGGACTACAGAGCGGCTAGGGAATCACAATCAAAACCCTCTCCAGGCTCCAGCTAAACTTTTCTTACCGCAGTACATTGCCGCCTGACTTCAGGATTCTCCCTAATCAGTGTAGGTCAAAAAGAAAAAAGGGAAAGGGGCACTTAAAGTTTCAAAACAAGCGCCCCTTTCCCTTTTTTCTTTTTGACCCACAATGATTAGGGAGGATCCTGAAGTCGGATGGGGCCGAGAAGCGAGGAGGGAGAAAAAGAGACGGAGGCCAAGGAGCTTTTACCCCCAGCAAAAATCTAACCGGGGAGCCGCCGGGCAGTAGCAAATTAACCGATCACGCAGCGTGATCATCTAATTTGCTACTGCCCACCCAGCTCCCCGGTTAGATTTTTGCTGGGGGTGGAGCTCCTTGGCATCAGTCTCTTTTTCTCCCTCCTCACTTCTCGGGGCTCCACTAATGGGGGAGCAAGGCCCGCCCAGCACCAGGCTTTGGGCTAACACAGGGGTCTGCAAAGTTGGCTGTTTTAAGACTGGTGGACTTCAACTCTCAGAATTCTGGAAGTTGAAGTCCACCAGTCTTAAAAGAGCCAATTTTGCAGATCCCTGGACTAACATGATTGATGCCCTCGGAGTCGGAAAGAGGCGAGAGAGAGCCCGGTCACATGACATGACATCACGCTTTGTGACCACATTGCTGAGTAATAAAAATTCCAGTCCCACGTTGTAATGTTAAATCATTTGGAGCAAACTAAAATCACTACTTTATAAACAAAAGGAAGGTGTTTTTTTCTCTTATTTGTTATGGTAGAGCCATTTTAACAAACTATTTATATTTGCAAGTAGTATGGAGTTTAGAAATTTTTTAAAATTAAAACCTTAACTACAATATAAGTACTTTAAAGTCATCCACACAGTTTACTGGGTTGTAGGAGGAGTAAGATTTGAAAAAAGTGTGGTTAAAATATTTTTCACTTCATTTTTTTAGAGTTTTGGATAATGCAATTTCCTATTCTGTTTAGCTATTCATTATTAGAATGTACTTTTTCCAATAGCAAGCAACTTCTGTGTGAGCAATCATGAAAAAAAAATAAGATTTTATGAGTCAAATTATTTTTTCATATTAAAAATAATAAAATTTAATGTTTTGCAATTAGTTTTGCAGTAGTAGTAGGTTACTGAAACCACCTGTATAGAGAGGAACAAATTCCCACAAATTTTTAAACAATCAGCAACAATCAGTTGAACATGCAGGCAATAAATCCTTGAGTTTACAAATTAATGATGGAAGAAAACTCTTATATGTGAATGAGACTATGTATGGGAATTTTAATAATTTTACTCCATTTAAAATAGCAAATTGCATATAATACATTCACAGAAGCATACAGTGTATAGACAACTTTTGCAATTGAATGTGAACTCATTAAAATGAAGTATATCAAGTGAAATTCATTAAAATGAAATATATCAAACATTTACTATTTTAATATTACTGGTATTAAGTGCAATTTATATATTCATTTCAAAGCTGTTTTTTATTTAATCCAAAATGAATTTGAAAAGATAATTGTAATAACCCTATAGGTACATCATCAGTCAGTGCTGATGTCGAAACGTAAAGCTGGAGTAAACGCCGTTACGAAGAAAAAGTGCAGCTTGAAGTTTAAACCAGAATGGTTGGGAGAGTTAGTAGAAACTGAACTGCCAACTTCACCTAGAAAACAATTAACAAAACTGGGTGACATCTTCACTTATCATGAAAATAGTGACAACATTGTTTGCCAGATATGCCAAGAAGCTTGTACAGGCGGCGCATTCACCACTGGAAAACGATGGAACGATTGGAAAATTGATTATTTGAAGCGTCATATCAATCAGAAGATTCACCTGGATTCGGTCACTAAACTACAATGCCAAAAATCTGGAGGACTGCCGAGGCTATTGACTGAAAGTGCAGAAGACAGAGCAAACAGAAAAGAAGTTTTACTGCGCAGAAATGCCAGTGCTGATGAAGTCAAAGTTTTGATTGATAATGTGTTGCTGGCCATAAACATGAATGTGTCGATATTATCAGTCAAAGCCATACATGACCACATAGGCAAGTATGTGTCCATTCCGGAGAGCTGGCGTAGCAAGAATTATGGCTTTGAGTTTGTGGAGTGCATCAATGCAGTAGTTCAGAAAGAAGTCATGCATGATCTATGTAATGCCAGTTTTCATACTCTTATTGCTGATGAAAGCACCGATGTATCAGTCACCAAAATGTTGATTTGTATGCAAAATTCCGCCCATCTAATGCCACGATTTATAAGACCGTGTTTGCAGGAATTTTACAGTTGTCAACGTGCGACAGCACAGCAATCACAGCAGCCATAAAAGAGTTATATGCTACAAACAACATCAACATTCAAAAGATAGTCATGTTTACGTCAGATGGTGCGTCTGTGAAGCTGGGTAAGAATAACGGTGTGGCTGCTCAGCTTCGTCGAGATGTATCCCATTTGCTTGAACAGCACTGTGTGGCACATCGAGAAGACCTAGGGATTTATGATGCGTGTAAGCACGTCTCACTGATGAAGGACATCGAGACTTTACTACGAACTGTCTACACTCTCTTCTGCCGCTCTTCTGTGAAGAAAACGGCATTTGCAGAACTAGCAGAAGTTCTCGAGTGTGAATCAGTAACTTTCAGAGCGTTGTATGAAGTATGATGGCTTTAAAGACATTTTGCATTGCGAGCATTGATGAGAAACATTACAGTTTTGGTTGAGTACTGTAAAGAGCAAGCAGAAACACACAGTGACCCAGTCTGTAAATATTGTTACAGAAAGTTGACGGATCCACAGATTCATGCTGCATTGATCGTGTTTGACGACGCTGTTCGCGAATTAGCCGAGTTGAACAAACTGTTGCAAAGAAGCAACCTGACACCAATCGAAGCCATTCAGTTTGTGAAGGCCAGAATAACCAAGCTTCGCCTGCAGTATTTAGGTGAAATGGCTTACTGGAATGACGAAGCTCGCGAATATATGCAGAGCAACCCAGACATTGACGTGACTCCTATACTCAGATTCATTGAACATATGTGCTTGCATCTTGACAGTCGTTTTCCAGACAATGAGCTGACAGATTGGAATATATTCAAAACTGCTGCTCTGTCGAATGTGAATTCTTTTAATTTTGGGGAAACTGAGATTGCAATTCTGGTTGGAAAATACCAGCATTTCTTTGAGGATTTGGATGAAGTCAGCATCACATCAGCTGTACAGTCACAATATCGTGACTTCAGATTTCTGGTGTCGGAGAAATTCAAATCTGGATTAATGCACTCATTTGATGATGTAGTTCAGTTTGTACTAAGAGAGCAACAGTTTGGATTGCTGTCACGTCTGCTGGACATCTGCGCAACATTCCAAGCGTCAAGCGCTGATTGTGAGCGAGGTTTCACCCTGATGAATGCCATCAAGACCAAAGCTCGCAATCTGCTGCAAACTGAGCACTTGGATATGCTGATGTGAATCCGATCTTACCAGACTTCAGCAGTGCAGATTGATCTTGACCAAGTGTACTCGGAATGGTTGTAGAAGAAAGACAGACGTGAGAAACTGTAAGATGAGACAGACTTTCAGTGAATAACAGTGTACCTTACTATAAACACTATACAAGTATTTTAATATTGCAGACTTGCAGTTATAAGTGATACTGCTATATAACACTTTTAATTAAACGTGCATTTTGAATAAATATAACTTTGAGTTTCAAATAACACTGATTTTGTTGTTGTCTTGGGTGACATCTGTGAAAAAAATTCAGGCATGAAAATGCGCCGCTCAAATACTATACTTTTCTGCCCACACTGAAAAAAAATTAGAGGGTACATTAATTTATGATGTATTGTTCTTTGTCATTTATTTTCCCTATTTCTTATTATAATCTTATTATACAACAAAGAGCACAGGACTACTTTTACAATATATAGTAACACATTTGACAGAATGTTTCATGGAATGATTGTTGACAGGTGGCAACATGGCAGCTGGATAATACAACTGCTTAGTGGATTTATAGTTGGTAGGATTAAAACACTGATAATGCTTTATATCAGCCTGGATATAACCCTTGAGTGGAGCACTTGAAGGCCATGTCCTTGTCATTCTTGCTATAATTGATTTGGATGAACAAATATGCAGAGTTATGAAATAAATTTAAATGATACAATAATAAAGATTCAAAAAAATATTAAAATCAAAACATAGATATGCCTTCTTCTGTTCACATCCATTTGTTTGTTCACAGTGCAATAACAGGTCATAAAAGGTTATATACAAAATTTCATTAACACAAACATATGTAGCAATATACAAGATTTATATACTGTATATGAGGAAGAGACCCTATAAAATTAACAATTCATTGGGGGCACCAAACAGTTTCTATAAAATAAAGCTATAAATACAAAAAAAAAAAATTACTTTCAAACACATGGGTCTTGCTTATTTAATAGGAATACCCCAAACTCCAGCTAATGAGTAGAGTTTATCAGATTAAAGAGTGGATGTATCAGGTCTGATTGCCAATTAGAGTGCAATGAGCACAAAAGCATGTGTGCAGCACACTCAACCTCAAAATTGGTGTATCTCCCAGATTACATGTCGCTATCAATTCACATTCTATGTTTCATTTCATTACAAGCAAACATCTCCATTCAATTTGACTATAGTGCACTGTAATGAAATACCCACTCTCCTCTGGTCACTGGTCTCCTGTTTATTTATAAATAGGCTATTCAAACTGTAAAAAGATTGTTTTTGCTGTTATAAGTTCATTAATGGAATAGTGAAGCATAGACATCTTAGATGATAGACATATATGTATGTGTGTGTGTGTGTGTGTGTGTGTTGTATTTGTGCTGATGAATAAATAAAGGGAGATATTTGGGCATACCAGGGGTTGTAACACAAATACATACATACATACACACACACACACACACACACAAACACACACACATTTGCCCAGAGTGTTAATCATGTCCTTATTTAACATAAATTTGAGTTGCCCATTTTAATCACATGTTTGAGAGTCATTCAAAGGCTCATGTTTCCGTTAGAACACTTTGTTCTAACACAACGCTGATTGTAATCTGTCAGATTTAGAATGTTGGAAAATTTGAACAATACCAGCACTTTAAATTTGACTAATAGTATTGGCAAGAGTCCAATCATAGCAGGCTTGTTGGAGGATAAAACAGGAACCCCAATAATCAATTTCAACCAAGTATTTTAACTGTTAAGTCCATTGAGAAATGCACTGTTCATCAGGTATTTAAAATAGATATTTTCTTATAATTATATGTTTTCTAAAGTATTTTTAAATCTTAATTCCATTGTCATGTTTGCCTTTAACATAATGTACCGGTAATTGGATTTTCTATTTTATTTAATTGTTATTTTCAAATACAAATGTAATACAAAATTCATTGCCAACCATTTGCTAAGTAAAGTCTATTAATTAATATATACACAATATCTAATTAAATAAAATTTTAAAAATGATAACAGTGATCCTAGCTATAATCCTAAAGCCCACATTCCCTGTTATTCCTTGGCAAAGGAAACAGTGTTAGATAATTAGCTCTTATTTCTATTAAATTTAATAGAAACTCAGAAAGTAAATATTTCTTTGGGGTTTTAAATTTTGAAAGGCTTCTATTTCCATACCTCAACTTAGGCCACATTTACTGTTTTTCAGTTTAAAAAGCTGCCTAGGGATATATAAAGGGACGCGGTGGCTCAGTGGCTAAGATGCTGAGCTTGTCGATCAGAAAGGTGGGCAGTTCAATGGTTCAAATCCCTAGCGCCACGTAACAGAGTGAGCTCCCATTACTTGTTCCAGCTTCTGCCAACCTAGCAGTTTGAAAGCATGTAAAAATGAAAGTAGAAAAATAGAAACCACCTTTGATGGGGAGGTAACAGCGTTCCATGTGCCTTTGGTGCAGTGGTGGGTTTCAAAAATTTTTAGAACCTATTCTGTAGGTGTGGCCTGTTTTGTCGGAGTGGCTTAGCAATCATGTCACTGGATGGGAGTGGCTTGGCAGTCGTGTGACTGGGTGGGCATGGCCAACTTGGAAAATGTGGTGAAACTCACTTAATAACGCTCTTGCTTAGCAACCAAAATTTTGGGCTCAATTGTGATCATAAGTTCTTTCTCTTTCTTTCTTTCTTTCTTTCTTCCTTCCTTCCTTCCTTCCTTCCTTCCTTCCTTCCTTCCTTCCTTCCTTCCTTTGACAGCTGCATCATTTTCAAGGGGGGGGGAGAAATCCATGCAGAGGGAGGAAAAATGCATGGATTTCTTCCCCACCCCCATTGAAACCAGGAGGCTGTCAAAGAGAAGGCAGCGCATGCCATGTGGGCTTCTCCCAATCCTCCGCTCCAGCAAAGGAAGTGGGTGGGCACGGCAAACCTGGTGCGGACAGGTGGGAGGAGCAAGCAGCAACTGGGCAGGTGGGAGCAAGTGGGGGGGCAGGCCAGGGGAGATAGTATTCTAGTACAGGGCCTCCAGAAGCTCAGGTACGGGAAGGCACACTAAATTTCACAAAGCAGTACGGACGTACCAGTGCGTACTAGCTAAAACCCACCCCTGCTTTGGTGTTTAGTCATGTCAGCCACATGGCCACAGAGACGTCTTCAGATAGCAGTAGCTTTTTGGCTTTGAAACGAAGATGAGCACCGCCCCCTAGAGTCAGGAACGACTAACACATATGTGTGAGGGAAACCTTTACCTTTAGGGATACATCTCTGTGAGATATATCATAATGTAGAACTTATATCCCAGTAAATAACAACTAGTTAAGGCCTCCTGAGATTTTTGTTTTCCAGATTAATTATAATATTATTTCAAATGCATTCTTGAGGAAACCAGATGCCTGTCTGAATCTGTAGTCTTCAGTAAAGGCAACAAAGAGTACAATTTCACTTGATACCTGCCTGGCCATTTGGCTATCTTAATCAAATATCCACAAAGAACCAAAGTGCATTTTTGCTTTTGTTTAGGTAGGTGCAGTATTTGATAGGAGTGTCTTATAGCAATTTTTCTATCAAAGTGATTTCTTTATTTAAAAAGCTATGCCAACAAATTCAGTTATATATTCTGAAGAATCTAAACTGACAACATCTATTTACTAGAACTCTTGTGTCTATTTGACTGTTTGTAATCTTCAATTGGGTGAGACAGTACATTATAGGGCAACAATTTTTGAATCAATGTACCTCAAGTGGGCTAACTTACAGAATGCATCCAAAATTCAGGACTCAGAACTCGCATGGGAATGAGATTTGGAGAAAATGTGGTTGGGGTCCCATGCGTCCTCCTCAATGCATACAGTGCCCAGTATTTTTAAATCAATGGGAAACTGTCAGGAAATATACACCCAGTGTGGCAGGAGGAAGGAGGAAAAATAGGAAGGAAAGATAGGAAAGAAAGATAGGAAGGAAAGAGGAGGGCGAGAAGGTGACAGGGCAGCACAAGAAACCAGGAACCAAAGTTGTTGAAATGAGTACAAGTGTAATCTATGCGGGCCCACTACAAGAATAGTGGGTAGATAAGAGTCAACAGAATTCACGGAGGACTGGGCTTGTGTCTCCTCAGTGTACATTAAGGAAGATGTTGCAAAAGGGATAGACTATGTCTACCCATGGTCATTTTGTTTTTTGTTAGGTAAGGAAATATCTCTGAATGATTCAAGTTATGGCTTTTCTAGTAAATATACTATTCTTGATAAAATACAGTTGATATATTAACCACTATTCCTTTTCCTGAATGTGTTATTACTTGATTGTTCACAGGAAATGTAAACTGAGGAAGGTAGGGAAAAATGTCTAGGTTATGTTTTTCTGTTCTAATCCAAAGTATAATTTATTTTTTAAATTGTTCATTTTGTTGTTATTCAGGGTTTCAGACATATCACATTTGTGTTCATATGTTGCCTTGTTTTTTTTATCTCTTATTTAGTTTAATTTGGAAAGATGAAGCAGAAAAGTCAAAATTCAGCCACAAGACTTGATGATTGATATTCCAATGGAAGAACATTCTGATTTTTGTTTCTTGATTATGTAGGTGATGGATTCCCTGCTTGAACAGTTCCTGGACTAAAACAAATGACCCTCATGGTAATATTCAAAACAAACCATATTCCACCTCATTTACATCTGTGACACATTGTAAGACAACTACTTTATTATGCCACTAGTATACATCAATCCTAATTTACTGTAAAGAGCATGATGAGAACAAAATATTTTATGTTTCATAGTAACATTTTTATCAATAGCCCCTATGCATTTTAATGACTCTAGTAGTAATCTTTCTTTTCTTAAAAAAAAAATCTGCATATTCCAAATATGTTTTAGAAATATCTATGTAATAAACATGGTTTCCCTCCTATATACAGTATTAGTGTGCATATTAATATTGGCAAACAACTGAACGTGCTAAAGGGAATCTTTTTCCATGCTGCGTTTAAGGCTTCCTTTAATAAAATAAGTTTGCATATACTGAATGATGATTCATTAAGGTGGTGTCAAAATTAGGTACAAAAGTAGGAAGAGGTGGAAACGCCATGCAGCACCAATGCCTTTGTTCTAAACTAGGATATCGGAAAGTGACGTTCATGTTCAAAATTAACATGGGAAATTACAATCAAAAGCAACTAAAGGTCAATGTTGTGTAAGCATAGTGAATTAACAGCTGAAATCTCATTCATAAAAGCATAATCTACTGGAAGTTCATCAGCTAGGCCACAATTTTTCTACTTCTTTGGTTTACTTATTTAGAAACCAAAACTTCTTTCACCAATGGCTTCTTTTGAAAAAAATCTTCTGTTGTTGTGTGAGTATTTCTATCTTAAATCAATGTTCTCAGTGACAGCATATAGTACAAGATACTTTAAGCCTAGAGTGAATATTGATTACTCTCTATCTATTGGCAGAACTTATATTGGTTCTCTTTTAGCAGATCATTAAACATTCTCACCACATACCAGCTAAATAGGAGGAGTAAAAACGAAGCTTAGCTGGAAAGAGAAAACAGCCCAATAGGTCTTTCAGATATTTTGGACAAAAAATGCTGATTATCCCCACAGTGAAGAAACTGCAGATCTACTGTAGATGATTATTAAATGATGACCTTGTTTATGGAGAGATTCTCAGTGATCCAGGTCATAGTTGTCCCAAAAGTGCTTTTTCACAAGGCAACTGGACTTTGTTTTTTTTTCCTTGAAAACATTTTGTTTCTCATCCACGAGGCTTATTGGATAAGAAGCAAAACATCTTCAAGGAAGAAACAAAGTCGAGTTGCCTTGTGAAAAAAGCACTTTTGACCTGACTTTGCTGGTGTCCTTAAACATACATTAGGTATGCAGAAGCTATCAGGGACATCTTTCCTGACAACGTTTATGAACCCGTAAACAGAGGGACGATGCATATGGGGATCCTTTTAAAATCCACAGTGATCCAGTTTCACATGGCTGCCTTTATACATGTTTTTTGTATTCCCAATAAGAGATTTTACCTTTAGCTTCAACTCTAATAGAATTAATTTCAAAGAATTTGAACAGAATCATCCAGTAATATTTCTGTAGTAACAATAAGTAACAACTGTGGTAACAATAAGTGTAGGTTCAACATCTTATAAGCTGTCGGGTGTTTTCTAAAAGTGTAATAATAAATTCTGAATTCAATATGTGAATGTAGGTTGTACACAGCCTCTGCTGAGTCAGGGCAAAATAGATAACATTCATGAAGTAACATTGCACAGGCAAACATCTGTGTTGTTCTGTCAAGTGAAGAAGATAAATCTTACTAGGTTTGGTGCAACATCTAAACTGAAATCTACAAAGATAATAAGGAAGTAATAAAATTATGCAATAACACAACATAACATAATTTAGCCAAATTTCTCACATTTCACATTTTCACTTATTGTCTATGTCAAGTATCCTACCCACATAGATAAGCCTACATTATTCAGAAGTAATGATGCCTATTTCCTGACAAATTGCAATCTTATATTCATTTGCAAAGCGTAGAGTGTCCTGATCATTTCTTTTAAATTAAAGGTATTTATTGAATAACTGCCCATCTAGTCACAAGGGGGCTCTAGACATCTTATTGGATGTCTAGTGTCTGCTGGGTGTCTGCTGGATCATGCCAGCCGAAATTCCTTAACTAAAATTGAATTACCATTCATAGGCATTGGACACACATTCTATACAACTAATATTATATGTAGTTTTGTATATGCACAAGGCTAGAAAGTGGTAGACCATGAGTTCCAGCCCCACTTTAGCCATGAAAGCCAGCTGGGTGACCTTGGACTTTGGGCCATTCACTCTGTCTCAGCCCAACTCACTTCACAGGGTTGTTATAGAGAAAATAGAAAGAGGAAGGTATGTTGGATATGTTCGTCACCTTGAGCTATTTGTATAAATAACAAAGGTGGATTACAAATAAATAAAATAAGTAAAAATAGAATGTGTCTTTTATAAATATAGTTACAAATTAAGAAATAGTAATATAAGTCCAGACCAATTTACCAAAATAATCAAATATGTTAGTATTTGAGGTGTTGAAATAACATATTTCAGAATGAGAAAAAAGAATCATTGTCATTTAAATAGTCAGTCATACTTTAGTTCCAAATATACTACAGGAACGTTTTTCAACCTCTTCTTTTTACGTTATTCCATTTTCTTCCCATGAACTCCCAAAACAGGTAGATACAAGGTCTAGAGATGGAAGATTCTAGATCCTATCTTTCCATGTGAATTTCCTTAAGTTATTGTAGGATTTAAGCCAGTATAGAGGAAACCATAACAACTTAAATTGTGTTTGGATTTTATCATTTAACATCTCATCTCTTTTCCCATCTGCCAAGTAATATGATTGACATAGGTCATGCCAGACAGTTGGAGAATCAAAGCATCTGTGCAGCCAGGTGTTCTATAGTGTGCCAAATAGCTTTAAGCAGCCACATATATGTGAGGTGGGGTTGCAAAATTAGTCTTCCGTCCTTCAAAAAATTTCATAAGTTTCACATCCATGCCAAAATAATTTTGAAACCAACAACAGTTTATATCAACATTTCATATTTCTTTTCACAATTCTTATATGTACAATGGTATGAATAGATATCCTCCTTCAATTTTCCCAATAATAAAAAGCCTATGAGGTGAATGATGGGCTCAAAATCACTCAGTAAGTTTCAGTGACTGAGATGAATTCCAAGCTGGGTCTTCAGAGTCTTAGCTGATCCCCTTAACCACTACACCATGGGTATCCAATTACTGGGCTTCAATGAGTGAAGAATTGTCTTGGGCGCATATAAAACATATAATACAGTTTTATAAGGTGGTGATGATGATGGTGATGATGGTGGTGGTGATGATGATGATGATGATGATGATGATGATGATGATGATAAGCTTTCAGTCATATCCAACTCTTGGTTTGGTGATTCTTTGGGCCAGGTCTCCCCATGTCAGTTTTATAATATAAAATCACATAATAATATAATATGTTATGATCTTGTGGGGCCGCATTACTAGCTATCCAGGGCCATATATGGGCAATGGGCTACGGGTTGGACATGCCTGCACTACACCATACCATAACGATATAGCTGGAGAACATGTGGTAACTAGTTCTTACCTGTGACAGTGTGGGAGGTGGGGAGCTCAAGCAAAGCTGAGTTACCAAGAAGTACAGCAGTTGTCAGAATTGGACTTCCAACAATTCTGCACAATTAGACAGAAGATTGGTGTAACATGCTTGGTATAACACTCAGAAGATACCACCAAATATATTCATTCAGATAGCATCTCATTGTTCAGAGCAAGAAAAGTCTGTCACTTAAGATACCAATTACTTCTTAGAGAAATGGAACTTTGAAGAAAATTGTAATAAACTTGGGATTACATTATATAAAATCACATACTCTTTTTATCTTTATGCATGATAAGATTGACCTACATTACAATATACCAGACAGATGGATCAAAGCACCAATTACTCTGCAACTTGATGTCTCACATCTCAAAAGTAGAACCCAAGGCATCTCATTGGATTTGATAATCCAATAGACCAGGGGTAGTCAACCTTTTTATACCTACCACCCACTTTTGTATCTCTGTTAGTAGTAAAATTTTCTAACCACCCACCGGTTCCACAGTAATGATGATTTATAAAGTAGGGAAGTAACTTTGGCATTTGGGGGGGGGGGGGATGCCAGCTACCAGCTCTGCTTGTCTGTTACAGCTGGGTGGTGGTAGGGGAGATGCGCGAGCTATTCTGGGACAAGGCTCTTTTATTTGAGGTCACACTATAGCGCCATTTAGCTTCACTTACGTAATGTGAACTAAACTTATACGCGGGCGATACAAATAGTATATTTTCAGAAATTTAAATTGTCACGGGGAATTTTATGAAAACCTAATGAAAATCTTTTTAAATAATGCTATGAATTTTTTTAAAAAAGTCAATTAAATTTTAAAAAAGGAAAGTGCTTCAGTATCGGACAAAAGGCCTACCGCCCACCATGAAAGCTGGAACGCCCACTAGTGGGTAGTAGGGCCCAGGTTGACTACCACTGCAATAGACTATCCATTTCTGTCTTAAGATGATTCTCATTTACTGAGGTCCATTTTGCATTTGTTAGATGATAGATTGACTAGTATTTCTTGAGATTGAAGAGAACTTTGAGATCAGATAAAAGCGGGATAAAAATGGGCTTTGTACCGCCATTCTTAGTTCACAATATCAGGCCTCTCTAGTCCTGATTAAGGATAGTGATCATTTAAAGCAAATGCAAACAAATGTATGACATTCAGAAGCATTGATCCCGCTTTTAATATATATAAAAAAACAACCTTTTGCATAATTGTATTGAGAAAAAAACAGATGTATTGAACTTAGGTTGCATTTCATTCATAAACTGTAGATAGTAATTGGTTTACATTAGGCATTTAAAAGTGTTTGGATTTTTAATCCATCTAATCTATTTTTATATCTATTTTTATAATATAATATAATTACTATATTTGATATTCTCTTTTCAAGGTATCTAAATATCCAACAGAGATAATCTCAAAAATTTTTATATATATATATATATATATATATATATATATATATATATATATATATATATATACATACACACACACACACACACACACACACACACACACACACACACACACACACATCTGGGATCAGTATTAAAAATATAGACTGACAAACTAGTTCTGCAGAAATGCAGTTCCAGTTTTTCAATTTCCTTAGAAGCAAATATGAACTCTGTGCTTGTCATGGTGGCAAATGTACTAAAATTAATATGCTATCAATTTAATGTTAACTATTTAGATATCTGCATCCTTAGAACAAATTATTCCTTTGGTAACCAATGAAGACATCAATGTGTTGCTAACTACTGAAATGAAAACTGAATTCGGAGAAAGAGTTTTTTTCTTATTTACTAATCAAAATTAGAAAACTAATTCATTGGACCAAAAGTATAGATTAGGGTTTTTTAAATCCACATTTCAATTGCCCTGCTGTTTTCAGGGGATAGTTAAAATCTTCTTGAAAGCTGTTCTGTAACATTAAGGGATATACTGCTAAATGTGCATATATGTTTTTTTTAGTTTGATTTTTAATTTGTTATAGTCAGAAAATAGTGACACAATGTACAAATATGTTTGAAAATACAAAAATTATTTTAAAATTACAATTAATATATCATCCCATTGCTTTCTTAGAATGGAATGGAATAGAATCTAAACCAAAGTGTTGCTCCTTTATTTGGGAAAAATGTGCCACATTATTTGTAACTGGATTCTTCTGATGTAATGGGAAAACTTCAATTTTGATTTTTTTTCTCTATCACTGCAGATCTTTCCTTCAAAACAGTCACACTCAATATCTTTGAGTCGCAAACCAAGGACATATGAGAAGTACATCTCCAATGAACTTGATTCATGTGCTTTTTTAATGCCAGTAAAATTGTTTTCAAGAAATCAACTCTGAAGGTGTAAACATTATACGTATATACATCCTACTATGTTTACTTCCACAGATGCAATAAGAATCAACTTGCAATATAGGGAAGTTTGTTCTGGATTTCGCTCCCCCACCCATCCCAGGTGTGGCTCAAACATTGTCAAACTGAATTTTGTTATGCTAGGTTCTCCTGCTGCACAAATTTTATCCTACTATATACAGTTTTTGGAGAATTATTCTGCTGATAAGATTGACAAATAAACAGAGTCCTGAACCTCTTTTGATACTTCCATTGCCTTGGACAGAACAAAAGACAATATAAGTGATAGGCAAAAATGAACGTGCTTGCCCTTTCTTAGTGACTGTTTTTTACATTTAGTAAAACAAGCATCATTTTCATTAGTTTGAAGAAGAATATCATTTATTCATTACATCTAAGTGATTGTTCAAAAGTTGCATTAGTGGCAGCATCACTTTTTTTCATCATTTTTTGGTGACATTGTTTTGACAGAATTAAACAAACAAATTCAGAACTTGTTAAGACTTTTCTCTGTGTGGTCTTTTTCTTCTTTTCCTTTTATTAAAATACTGAATGAAATGGATTGAAAAATACAAAACTAAGATTTTTTTTAAAAAATACAATTTTCCTATTGCTGTCCAAAACAATATGTTAAGATACCTAATGAAGTCTTGAGAGATAAAAATAGAGATAAATAGGGATCTCCCTTATTTTATTTCAACAATGACAATCTTTTGAGATATATTGGTCTGCAACACAATGACTGGCTTACAATCACCCACTGAGAGCCATAGTCAAGTAGAAATTTGAAATTCAATCTCAGTGAAACAATATACCATAACTGCCATATTGCGGAATTTCACAAGAAATTTTTTGTCACACCTCTTTAATATTTAGATCCATTATTTTAATCAGCTTTCTCAATCTAAAAACTGCTATATGCATATGTAGCTTACTGGGACTATAATCAAAGCCTATGAAAAATATGAAGTGATGAATCAGTCTGTTGTGATTATGTTAATCCATCTAGCGCACATGATCACTTTCTATGAAAACAGAAAATACAGTATATATACAAAATGTTGGAGCAGATCAAGGAGAGTTGGCCTCAAAACCTGTCAGCTAGAAAGTTTAGCTAATTGCCTTGACCCCCTAGAAAGTTATTTTCAAACATACTAACCAACTTCCCACAATTCTGTGCTATTCCAATCTTCTTAGAGGCAAAGTAAGATAAAGAAACAATAAATTCCAACCTATAATTTCATGTTACATGTTAGAATGTAAATGAAAATGAAGACAAGACATAATGAGGTGACCATAGTCATTACTCTTCAAATGTGTTTAAAAACTCATTGCATTAAAACGAAGCATAGTCAAATGCCCTGTTGCCATTTTCATTTGAGAAAATAAGTTGTACTGTTCTGTCACCTGTACTCATTTTTATAGCCACATATTTTTTTTACAATTTCCCCTTTTCTATTTTGTTTTTCTGCCAGATATCAGTTTCCTTTTTCCCAGGTACCTTTATGACAGACTGCCACAGATGATGTGCAAGCTATGGCCATTGGTTCTTCAAATCAAAACCAATACCCGAATCCACTGCAACTTTCTGTAGATCTGAAAAAAAATTATTTTTCCAAATTGCCATAGGAGCTGAAGCATGCCTGTCTTTCAGTAGTTAAGACCAAGATGGAAGTTGTAATTCAGCATCTTGTTCCATCCCACTATACTAGCTACTCTCATCAGAATCCCATTAAATTTGGTAGGACTTATTACCCCAGACAAGAATAACTTCATTTATCCCATTCTAAACTTGTATTCAATATAATTATATTGGCATATAATTTTAATAGCAATGTATGTTTTATTTATATATATTAATAATGCATTATTAAATATGTAAAACTCTCATCCTTTAGAATCTGCTTATGTGGTTTATAAGTTGAAATTTTGAATTTAGATAATAGCATGTAATTATATGCTCTAATGAGACATAAAAAAGCAGTTTTAAGATAGGTTAGGCTATGCCAAGCCAGTTTCTTGTGGGGTCTTTTGTTTGCCAGAAAACTATCATCACTGCATCAAATCCTGGGGGGAACATGTTGCTGCTAATATTTCTGAAGGTCTGGTTACTGCACATGTACCAACAATAGCTTTTCCAGAAGGACAAATCTTTATTACAGCTCTTATTAAACATAAGCTGAGATGAATATATATTCATTCTTGTTTGCACTCACTTCCTTTTAAATTGTTTCTCTATGGCTTAAGAAGTGATGAGGTGGAATCACTGCCTGACACACCAAACAAAATATTACATTGCTGAATATTATGCATCAGGGCAGAGAAGGTCAATAGGTATATTGCAAACCCAACTCAAGTTTTAGCTGGAAGGCAAACGGGTTCCTGTTCCACCTACTTAAATATTGAGCTTGCCTTCTAGTACTATGACTAATGAAAGATGAGAAGATCATATATATATTTCTATCATAATCTTTATGCATTTCACATAATGCCAACTGCTAATTAATTGCACACATTTTCAACTGAGGAAATCTGGACAGTAGGGATTGGCTCTCTGGTTGCTAAGCCTTTCCTTCAGTTTCTTGCATGCACAGTCCTTGTCTTCCCAATCATACTAAACCTACAGAACATTTTGCATTTGCAGAGCATTGGGAAAACCATACACTTTGTTTATTTCTCCAGCACGACATAAAGGAGAATTGGTCTAATAGGTGGCAGGAGTGTTCCTTCTAAATCTGTGCTATAGATCAGAGCTGTCAAACTCCTGGGCCGTAGGCCAGATGCATCATGCCCTGGCCATGCCCATGCCTGGTTTAGCGAAGGGGGGGAAGTCCCAATACATCATGCGATGACGCCATGACAACATGTGTTTGACACCCCTGCTATAGATGAATATCTCTAAACCAGGTTGTGATGGAAAGTTGGACCATTGTTACAAACTAAACTATTTCCAAATTTTTCTTTTCACATATAGAAAAGAGACTTGAAAATTCAGTTTAATTTTTAAAAACAAAGTGAAAGGGGATAGTAGCCTGTCAATCACTCACAATTCACTTGCCCTACAGTTATAATTTCAGAAATCCATAGTATCCTGATGGTAAAATTTTAGTCCATGGTTTCTATAGATCTGTGTACAGTAGATATAGATGTGTTTGATAGGACTTCACATAATCATGATTTCTGTCAGTCTGCTCTAACCCACAAATTTAAATAAATTGCTTTAACATATTTCTATAAAAATATACAAAAGAGTGTGATGAAAAAGGCTTACATTGGGCGTCACCTAGTTTCCATATATAAGAATGAGTTTCTGAGAGTTAATTCAATGTACAACCTTCTAGGTGGTCTACACTGATTGTTGAGGTACAGCAAGCAGTTTTTGTAGGTTTGTTACAAGACAACTTGGATCAAATTTTCTTTGTGGTTGACTCAATCACTTCTAAGCAAAGAACATGCCTTCTTTGCTGGTTTTTCAGACATCTCTAAACCATACATTTCTGAAATAAGGTTTTAATAAGGGTTTAATTATTGACAGGGAATTTTACTTTAAAAAATTGCATTTTTTGGTGGTGAGAAAGTTTGTCAGTGACAGACTAATAAATGCAAATACATTGTAGAGAAAAATATACAAAATGATGTTTCGTATGAAGAAAGTATATCGTATTGTATCAGAAACTGAGATCAGACAAGGTAAAATGCAGTATTTCTTTACATACAATAATTAACTTACTGTCATCTATAACATAAGATATGAGGGTCTTTAATATTATAGATGAAATATTTGTAAACAAATTAACAAACACTACACATTATAATAGCTATTAATCATGGCAATTAAACAGAACCCTAGTTTTGGAAGGCAACATGCTACTGAATATCAGCTGCCATAAATAAGACAGGAGTGCATTATTGTCTCTTTAACTATTTGTTCATTTTCTAGTTGACAGCCATGGAAATCAAGCTGCTGAACTAAATAGACAGTTAATCTTGTCCAGCCAGTCTCTTTATGGTCTTATTATTTACTTCCTGCACTTTGAATTGTCCATAATTTCATACACTATGGTATGACAAATTTGTTATGTAACTATGTACATAATGATACAGTTTAGAGTCCAATATTGGAATTTATTATATTGAATCAAGCTATTCTAAAAAATTATCAGTTCAACTAAAGGTTCAATTTAAATTTAGATGTATAATGTGAAATTTAAACCTTGGCATTTCAGGTTGGTTGTCTTTGAAATCTAGCTAGGACACACCAAGCAGACCCAAACGTCCTTTAATGCCTTTAAAGTTATGACTTTTATGGTGTGCCTTGTTTTAGATGTATTTTTTTAAAGATTTTTGTGGCTTCTCCCTAGAAAAAAATGTTTATTTCAAATGCAAGCTGATTAATAAAAAGAGGAATTTGCTATTATTTTCATTTGTTGCTAAATAAATTGTGCCTGGCACAATTGTAATTGTAAATCAGAAATACAGTATAATCTAATCCTGACCCTCCTGGATGGCATTTTAAATTTTTAAATTTTGGGGTTTTAATTGGTTTTAATTGGAACTATTTTAACTATTGTTAGTTTGGTTATTGTACGGACTGTGTGTTTAAGTTGGTTTGTCTGGGTTTGGTGTTTTGCTTTGTTGTTTTATTGTATATTTATTGTCTGTACACCGCCCTGAGTCCCTTCGGGGAGAGGGGGCGGTTTATAAATTTAATAAACTAAACTATTTATTTATTTATTTATTTATTTATTTATTTAATTTGACTTCTTAGTCGCCCCCTCTCCCCCCAGGGACTCGGGGCGACGTACAACAGCAACAGTCACAACAATATAATATGGAGGAGGTGGAAAATAAATAAATAAATTACAGTACTTTAAGACAATTAAAACCCCAATGACAGTTAAAATTTAAAAATTAAAATTAACAATTAAAAATGCCCAAGAGGTGGAAAAGCTCTAAATTTAAGCCAGGCCGGCTAGTCAGAACAGGTGGGTCTTAAGTTTCATACGGAAGGAGCGGAGGTCAGTTGTAGTCCTAATGTCTGGGGGGAGGTCATTCCAAAGGGTAGGGCCCATCACAGAGAAGGCCCTACTCCTGGGCGCCGCCCTCTGACACTCTCTGGAGGACGGCACCCGGAGAAGTCCCTCTCTGTGCGAGCGAATAGGTCGCAGGGATGTATGGGGCAGGACGCAATCCCGCAGGTAACTAGGCCCTGTGCCATGGAGCGCTTTAAAGATGGTGACTAACACCTTGAAGCGCACCCGGTAGGCCACAGGGAGCCAGTGCAGCTCGCGCAGGAGAGGTGTTGCATGGGAGAACCTCGTTCTCCCCATAATTACCCGCGCAGCTGCATTCTGGACCAACTGCAATCTCCGGGCGCACCTCAAGGGGAGCTCCATGTAGAGAGCATTGCAGTAGTCCAGGCGGGATGTCACCAGCGCGTGAGTGACTGTGTGTAGGGCATCCCGGTCCAAAAGGGGTCGCAATTGGCGCACCAGGCGAACCTGGTGGAACGCCCCCCTTGCCATGGCTGCCACATGGTCATCCATAGCCAGCCGGGCATCTAGGAGGACGCCCAAATTGCGCGCCCATTCCACCAGGGCTAATTGCTCATCCCCAATGGCCAGAGATGGGATGTACTGGTTGAACCGGGAAGCCGGGAGCCACAGCCACTCTGTCTTGGAGGGGTTGAGCTTGAGCCTGTTGTCCCCCATCCAGACCCGCACGGCTTCCAGACACAAGGACATCACTTCGACGGCCTCGTTGGGGTGGTTTGGGGTGGAAATGTACAGCTGCGTGTCGTCAGCGTACAGATGGTATCCCACCCCAAAACCACGGATGATCTCGCCCAGCGGCTTCATATATGTGTTGAACAGGAGAGGCGAGAGGACCGACCCTTGTGGGACCCCACAAGTAAGGGGCCTCAGGGTCGACCTCTGCTCCCCTGCCAACACGCATTGCGTCCGGCCAGAGAGGTAGGAGCGGAACCACCGCAACACGGTGCCTCCTACCCCCAAACCCTCCAGACGGCGCAATAGGATACCATGGTCGATGGCATCGAAAGCCGCCGAGAGGTCTAATAGGACAAGGATAGAGGAGCAACCCCTATCCTTTGCCCTCCAGAGATCATCCACCAACGCGACCAAGGCCGTCTCCGTGCTGTGGCCGGGTCTAAACTAAACTAAATAGCCAAATAACTATGAAGTATTTACATTTTAAACAAGATTGTATAAAATATGCAGATATAGTAGCTCTTTATACTTTATTGGAGGAAGTGTCAGTTTGTGATTTCATACTGAAATGGAAAAGAAAGATTTAGAATAAGAACTATAGATTTGGAAAGCATTAATGGAAAACAATAACTGAAGTTCACAATCCACCATTCTTAAAAAATTTAAAGGTTTCCCCTGTCCTATCATGACTGACTCAAGGGTCATCTCCAATTCTCAGCCAATGAAATCTATTTTGTCTGAGAGAGGCTTCCATCATCATTTGGCCAGCATGAAAATACGGAATGCAGTAATCTGTCCTGCTGAAAAGGTGTGTACCTTCAAACTGCCAAATTGTCAGGAGCTAAGGCAAGTAATGGGAGCTCACCCCATCATGCAGTGCTAGGGTCTTGAATTCAGCCTGTCCAGCTTTCCAAGCTCAAAATCTTAATCACTGAGGTATCATGCCTCAATTCTTCTTATATTCTACCAAATATTTTAAAGCATGCCCCCATACAGGAATCAAAACTAACTTAGATAAAACATTATTTAAGATTCACCATATTTCTCAGAAAGAATTGTGGCTGGAAAAATATGGTAAGCTGTTTCTTATGGTTAAAAAGTGAAGTTGTGAACAAGATAAGTTTGTGAAATTTCTAGGAAAAAAATAAAAAAAAATCTAGATTTTGTTAATGTGTGAATCCTTCTAGATTAATTCATTAATTTAGAAGGATTGATACTTTAGCATTGCTATCTATTCTTTTTGAAGTTACCAGGTTTTAATTCAAAATTTGATCAAGTGCAATTAACAATCTGTAGTGTAATCTAAACTCAAAAACTGTCCAAATTTGATGCACCCCCCCCCCAAAAAAAATAAAGGCATCTAAGAGAATCTCATTCCACAGGCTTATAATCTGAATGTTATGACACAAAAGAGAAAAAGAGTAGAAAGGGGTGATTTTAAAAGAAACTAAGATAGTAATCACTAATAAATTGTAATTGTTATAGTGACCATCTGGAATGGAAAACAAAATAAGGGAGAGGAAGACTCTCACCAGAGCTCATTGTCCCTCTTCTCATCTCTCAAATCACAGTAGCAATTAAAGAAATTAAGCCTAATACAATTACTCCGATTGAATTATCTGCATCCTATTACATCTCTGATTGATGACCAAATAGTGTAATGTTTCCTAGTTTTTGAAAGGATCATTGCACGTATTTAATTCCACAATATAATTGTCAGTAGGCTGCTGCCTAAAATACAATACAAAATTAGTTGTCTTTTTCCTCAGCTAACCTTTTTGAATTGCCCAGAATATGATTTAATGTGCTTTGCAAGCAAATGACTGCATAGTGCCAATATTCTTGGAAAAAGGCAGGCAAAGTACGTGCAAAACTTTCATTGGCATACAACATTACCGTTTTTTTTTTAATTTATAAAATCTATGCAAGACTTGATGATGTAAGTGTGAATTTAATTTTTTTCCAAACTAATAATCAGGACCAGTAGGTACATGTATGTATGCAAATATGCACATGTAAGCAGAGATGTATTGACTATTTACTTAGCTATTAGTGACCTTGAGCAAACTTTTTAATTTAATATATAAATCATTCCATGCAATTCATTGTTCTCATCAAATCATTCATGTTACATAATCCTTTTATGCTGGTCTATGACCATAGTAAACTTTTGTATGATATAAAGTAATTTATGGGGATTATTCTTGAGTAAAAGCTGCCCACATATTTACATGGATAAAGCTCCAAAAACTGAAATAAAAATTCAAGCTTAAAAACATGTGCATTGGAGTGTTGTTTATTTCAACCACAAATTAGTTTTTGTAGGA
This sequence comes from Natrix helvetica, assembly GCF_964273705.1. Classification (NCBI taxonomy): domain Eukaryota; kingdom Metazoa; phylum Chordata; class Lepidosauria; order Squamata; family Natricidae; genus Natrix; species Natrix helvetica. The sequence goes on from NC_138550.1 coordinate 51,534,147, forward strand.
AGGAAACAGCTGGTCCATGTGATTCATAAGAAGAATCAATCAGCATTTATACACAAGCACACTTACCTATATATCAATATCTATATCATCTATATCTATATCTATCTATAATCTACCTATCATCTACCTATCATCTATCAATCTATTTATTTATCTATCTATCTCAAGAAGCTGCCTTTCTGGCTGTTAAAACTCAAGAAATAACTATTTCCATTGTCTCCAGCAGTCTTTTAACTCAACAGAACAAGGGGGCTATAAATAATCTCCAAGACCAACTGATCTTAATAAAATGTCAATGCATTTTATTGCATTTTTGATTGCCCACCGTTGTAATTTTTTTATGTGTTAGACCTTGTTAAACCAATGATACCTGAACCTTACACCCTACAAATCTTTTGAAAAGAGTTTTTCCCCAATGAGATTGAACAATGGAGTACAAATTTGGCCTTCCAGAATCTGGGAGGACTCCAAAATGACTTCTCTACAAATAGAATATGTGAAGGCTAGATGAAGATGGCCTCAGGATTTTTACCATTCAGATTTCTGGAATGGTTTTATAAAAAATAATTACTGGCAGTGTCATATACACAACATTTTTGCAGCATGCCCTAACTAGCCATTGGATAAGATAGAAGTTGGGACTTTATTGTCACTGCTGCCATTTCCACTATTGCCATAAAAATTGCAAGAAAATAAGCATAGTTTGGGGCATACTAGGTGGGTCTTTCCACAATCACATTATTTCCATAAGGTACCAGACTGGAGAAGGCTGGGTTAATGATTACTATTTTAATATTATCATGTTTTTTAAATTTAATATTTTTTAATTAATATTATGACTTGCCCACTAGCTTTAAAGAGAGATTTATACCAATTTTGTGAAGGAGATAAAAGAAAACTTGAGGAAGATTAATGCTTTGTCCATTTATACTTTCTTTTTCAGTATAGTCCAAGCTAATTATAGGAAATAAATTAATTGGGATTTAACCAAGAAAACATTTTCTAGATGCTGAAACATTACTTTCAAACACAGGCAATAAATCTCACACAGTATCTAGAAAAAAGGGGGGGAACATGAAACTAATGGGCACAATCCATCTAAAATCACTTTTTGCATTATTTCAGTTTGAAAAAAAGTATGAACGAATCAACATAATCTGGGCTCAATTGTGATCATAAATTGAAGACTACTGTAGGTTTGGTTTGGTTTGGTTTGGTTTGGTTTTATTGGACTTACATGCCGCCCGTTTCCCAAAGGACTCAGGGTGGCGTACAACATAAAAACACATATAACAAAAGTTTTAAAAGATTAAATAGGTAATCCAATAACCTTAAATTGACAATTTAAATCAAATTTAGGATTAAATTAAAATTAACAATTTAAAATTAATAATTTAATTTATTCTATTCAGCCAACTTTTTAGGGCGCGCCGGAAGGACCGGAGGTCGGGGATTATGCGAAGCTCCAGGGGCAGCTCATTCCAGAGGGAAGGCACTCCCACAGAGAAGGCTCTCCTCCTGGGGGTCGCTAGCCAACACTGTCTGGCCGACGGCACCCTGAGGAGGCCAACTCTGTGAGATCGTACTGGACGGTGGGAGGCTACCGGTGGCAGTAGGTGGTCTGTAGTAGGAATGATCATTTGAGCACTGCATTTGTGAGAGCTAGAAGGCTCCAGTGCTGGGAAAGGTAAAAGGAAAGACAAGAAGACAAGAAGAGGATAGCCAGTAGCAAGATGGATGGACTCAATTAAAATTGATGTGAGTGCATTGTTGGAAGATCTAAAAGATCAGGTTAGGAACAGATCATTGTTTCTATTGTGGAGAAAATCTATAATAACTTTATGGCACATAAATAGTATCATCATTGCTTATTCTTCTTTAAAGCTGGATTTGGCAACCTTTTTGTGTCAGGTGTATATACTTGCAAACCACATTGTAAGTGATAATACAAATGGCTATGATACAGCTATGACCAATAGCAAAATATCCTTTTGCTTGGTGCAAATAAACTTATTTCCAACATTTCCCTGACAACCCCTGCCTTCGTCTTATTTATGTCTGCTTTTCTCAGCAGATGGGTACTTTTTCTAAGAAAGCACTGTTTTTGTTTCCTATGAATACATGTCACTGATGTGAAATTATTGGATGACTGATTGTAGGATCCCTGTTAAAAATTCAGGTATGGTAATGAACATAAGTATGTCTGTTCTGATTGCTATCTTTACATCAGGTTCTCAACTTAAAGAAAATGAACAAAGGGAGAACCCTTTCAGGCTGGTAGGAAGTAGAATCTTAAATTATACAAATTTAAATAAAGAGCATCTGGATAAAATACATAAAGCCTAAAAGACCATCTGTTTTTAGTTTGATCATTAATTAAGCATTGCAACAGTTTAATAAAGTTTTAGATAATCAGGAATATTGCAATTCAAGTTGCAGAAAGTATTTTCAATTGCAAACCCTGAAGATGAGCTGGATGACAATGTGAGACAACTTGCAGAAGGCAAATAAATCTCACTATTGGCAGCCATAGGAGAACACTAAATTCCTATTACCAATTCTTTATTATTGAATGTTATGCTAAAACTCCAACTAAATCATTCCTAATCCTGTACATTCTATAAAATGCTTGCTAGTTCAATTGACTCAGAGAAACAGATCATTGAACATTCAAAAAAGATGCTTTTAAAGTAATCATCAAATTACAATGTGAATCATCATTTGCATCATATGTTGCTATAAATTTATTCTGCTTATGATTCATGGTAGTGTTTACAGCATTCAGAAAAACTGACTGCATATTCACTTGGAACGACAAGCCTTGGGGAATAAACAAGTATATTAGCACTCAAGGGTTTAATATTAAAAGCAACTGCAATCCATATTTTTTTCAATATTATAAGCATGTGAACACCTGTTCATTGGAAACTAGAAATAACATTTTACTTGTTAACTGTTTGTTTATAGAAGTTTGTTAAAAGTATGATAGGTAATTCACAGAACGTTACACATAACATGCAATAAGATTGATATAAATAATATAGTAATCAAATAAGTTTCAGTTTAAATTAATACTAAACATAATAAGGTACAATTTATTGAATATGTCATTGCTGGTTAGAATGAAACCCTAAATGATTCAAGAACCTTTTTTTAAAAAAAACTGATTCTGGAAGCCCCTGAGAATCAGAACCATTCTTGCTGCAGGCAGCAATTATTCCAAAAGAAGGGAGTTATTTATTCCTGTCTTACTTCTTGGTAACTACAACCTTTATAAAATGCTGCCAGATAGGAAGGGTAGAAAATGAATGGGACAGATGGTACCTAACATATCCGGGCTATTAAAAATATTATCTTTGAATAATCATATACCAGAATATGGTTTGAATAAAGATCATAGAGGAAAAATACACAGGCTGTTGTGTCAAGTCAGTACCATTTAACTCAGTGAAAACTGATTGCTGACAACAGAAGTTCAGCACTGAAATATGAAGTCTATTTATGAAGTATAAATATGAAGTATAGTCCAGCTTAATTCTGTCCCACTAGTGTAACATTTGTTGTATGATTGAGAATAGCATGAAGTTGCTACTTCTATTCTTTTTTTACTGAGGTTCCATGTAACTTTCCAGTTTACATTAAAAGATATTGTCAACATTATGATTGGTACTCTGCTAGTCCCATTAATATAGAATTTTCTATTTACTGTGCATTGTGAAAAAGTATTGCCAATATTGTGATAATTCAGTTCAAAGTGTTAATGCCTTTTAAGCTTAAAAACAAGCTTTAAAACAACAAAACACTGTGTCCTTGTTTTCTGAATTAACAGCAAGACAGCAGAACTCCATACAAATTTCAATCAGAGAACCCCTCTTGGTTTCCAGGTTCTGATGTACCTATATACAATGTATAATAAAGATACTTTAGAGTCTTGCTCAAAATTCCTTGCCTGTTATAAAAACATCATAAAAACATCTATAACTCAAAAGAGTAAGCACTAATTTTCAGCTCTATATAATTGCTTGCCAACAGCTTTTTTGCTTCTTTTTCTCAAGATGTCTGGAAGTGATATGACTTCAGAGACAGGATATAGTAGCTGATGAGCCATTTGTCTTATTTAGAAAATTCATCTTAAATACCAATTCTGTCCATCAATCTGTCTTGGGGGTTGGGTGGTGGCTTGTTTTGTTTCATAGCACATTCTGATAGGCTACAGTGATAGGAATGGCAATTATGACATACATAATTGGTACTTTTGTTGTTGGTAAATAGAAGAAAGATTCTGCAATCAGATTATTTTTAAGACAACTACAATTGTTATTTTTGTTGCCCTTTGCCCTCTTTCTCATAAATATAGCTACCATTCTGCTTGCTCTGTTAGTTTATCTTGATTTTTTTTTAGAAAAAAGACAACAATGTGAAGAACCCTTTGCTTTTCTTCTACAACTGAATTGTTACTAGCTTGTGGGCAGCAACAACAGACTCAGACATCATCCTTACACAGCAGTAGTATTATAGGTGCAAGGATGTCAAGGAATGTTCAAGTGAGAAAGAACAGAGGAGCAGTAGTAAGGAGGAATGAGGTAGGAATCAAGATGACGCTTTGGAAAGATTTGATTTGGCATGTAATTAAACTTATGTTTGTTTCCAATTAAGAAAATTTATGTTTCTCAGCCCCATATTGCCTGAAATATTTGCTAAATAATGACTGCTGAGATAAGTGGGAAAAAATCAAGTCTATCTTTTCAATTCATGGCATACTACTTTATTATTATTAGCGAGACCACCTACTGCCACCAGTAGCCTCCCACCGTCCAGTACAATCCCACAGAGTTGGCCTCCTCAGGGTGCCGTCGTCCAGACAGTGTCGGCTGGTGACCCCCAGGGGAGAGCCTTCTCTGTGGGAGCGCCTTCCCTCTGGAATGAGCTGCCCCCGGAGCTTTGCATAATCCCTGACCTCCGGTCCTTCTGACGCGCCCTAAAAAGTTGGCTTTTCCAGCAAGCCGGCCTGGCCTGTTAATTTTTAACTTATTTTAAATGTATTGTCTTTTAAATTCGGTTTGTTTTTTTGGATATGGATTTAATTTTTTTTTAACTTTTGGGATGTATGTTTTTTAATGTTGTACGCCGCCCTGAGTCCTTTTGGAGAACGGTGGCATATAAATCCAAACAAACAAACAAACAAACAATAAAAAAACAAGCTTATTATTTTAGAAAATTGTGTTCACCAATATATTTCTTTCTTGTAAATATTTTACGGCCCAGTCAAATACTGTTTCAGTCAATTACAAGAAAATTAATTAAACAAATATCCTTATTCTTATTTAGTGATTTTTATTAAAGTTTGAAAAAAAGCTATGACTGAGCTTTGAACAATGTCATTTGGTTTATTCTAGAATAAGAAAGATAAACAACTCAATGCTCTTGCAGGAAATGATGAAATGTTAATATCAGGGTTCAAGGAAGAAAAACAATTGTGGCCAAATGAAACATTACCACCATATTTGTACATAATAAGTTAATTAGAAATATGAATTGCCAATTGAATGTAGTGGCAACTTAATCAGTCATGTAAAGAAACAGAAGGCACAGTCAATTCACTGAAAGGATATGAAAGAAATACTGTGGACTAAATGCTAGTGTGAACAGAATGCTAAGATTCTATATACTGGAATAAGCAAAGGCCAATTAGTGAAAATGCTATTGAGTTACAAAAAAGAAATACTTTAAAGGATATTTATTAAAATTCAAATATAAGGAAAAAATGTAATAAAAAGAATGAGCACCCCTATATATAACACCAAGGGAAGGGGACAAGAGAAGGAGGAGGAAGTTTGAACTCAGAGACTGATGCTCAAATTACCCAATTGCCTATCAGACTGACTCTTGTAATAACACAATTATTATCACCCTTATCCAACCATCTTGTACAGGTAAGCCAGTTAATTATTGTACCCAAACAATTAAAGCCCAGCTTGCATCAAGGCAAGGTTACTATCACTAGATGGCTAGGAAGCCGACCAGACAGAACATTGGGAGGAGCAGTCCCTTCCTGGGAAGCCTTTCTTTTCACATACATTAGAAACTTGGGATATCAGAATGGAAATTCTAGTCAGGAAGGATTTTTTTTTTTTAGGGAGCTGGCTCCTTGAAATCAATTCTGCTGTGCTGATTTTTTTGTTTTGTTTGTTTTTTGTGTTACCAGGAGTTGCCAAGGAAATAATGTAAATAATACCCTTTGTGTAATTTCTTCATTTAAAAGGCTTAGCTTCAAGGGGAAAAAGTTTTTTATCCTGCAAGAAAAATATTACCAACTTTCTGTTTGAATTCTTAAAAATATGGAGGTGGTTTAATGACATGCTTTGCAGGCACTATAAAATACATCCTATCTGTATTTAGAAAATAAGAAGAATTGGCTATTTTAAAAATGCTCAATTTATTTTAATTTTTTTGATGAAAGCAAACTCATTTGAATTAGAAAATCAGTATGTAGAGTTGACCATACATAGAATTTGTCCTGAACCTAAATATTTGGCTCTTTGGAAAAGTCATGTTACAAATGCTGCCGTTGTTCAGAAGTCTTGATGGACAGTCACGTGAAGATATGATGGAATGAATTTTAATTCAAAACAAAAGAACTTGCATATTTTTTCATATGGTTTTTAATTTTTCTCACCAAATAGAGAAAAGTTTTATTATCAAGTTTTTAATTTTATTTTTAGTTTAATCGTTATTCCAAGATAATTATACCATAATATTAATTTTCTACGGTTATGGGCTACATATTAGTACTTTCATCTGAAGATCTGTTTTAATGACCTGCATGTTAAATACAAGTATTCCTCACTTAATAATTCTAATTGAGATCAACAACTCTGTTGCTAAACAAAGTGGTCATTAAGCAAAACATCACAACCGCTTAGCAATGGCAGTTCTGGCAGTCGCTGTTGCAGTCTTAAGCAGAACGTTATAAGACTGCAACTTGTGACTTCCTGCTGGCTTCCCCAATTACTTTGCTTGTGGGATGGTCACAAATGGAGATCAACTGATCACTGGACACTGCAGCTGTTGTAAATGCACAATGGTTGCCAACCACATCACATGACCACAGGGATGCTGCAACAATCATAAATCACTTTTTAAGTACCATCATAACTTTAAACAGTTGCTAAATGAATGGTTGTTAAACAAGGACTACCTGTATAATTATCCATTATATAATCCAATGATAATAAATTTATATATTATAGACCTGCTAATCTGAGTGGCATCTTTATCCTGCCCAACCAACCAGATCAAACAGTGTCAACTGCCTTCATGTCCAAACTCTATGGAATTCTCACCTAATGGAGCAATAGAGATGAACATTTTCAATGGCTGTGCCCACCACAGAGACAAATTGATTATCTGCGTTTAAGATAATTTGTTCTGCGTTTAAGTTTTCTGTTTGTGAACTTCTCATAATATTTTATTAATATGCAGGAAATAGGCTTTAGGTCTAATCTACAAGCATTTTATTTTTTTTCAACACATACACATAAAATGATTTCCAGTTCTAGGATTAGCAAGTTTACTAGTAGTTTCTTTATGTGGTTGTAATACGATAGAATAATGATTGTATATGTGTCATTTAGGGTTAGAGTTTCATCTAAAAATCAACCTAAAATCCTTATTGGGAGGACAAAGGCCTAGGTTCAGGATAATTGAAAGCAAACTATTTACACCTCCACCATAAAGAATAACTCATCTCGCACAATCTGCATGCATTAGAACTGTAATACTTTTAAAGATAGAATCACAGTTTTTGATCATGTATAGTTTATATACAGGGATGCGGTGGCTCAGTGCCTAAGATGCTGAGCTTGTCGATCAGAAAAGTCAGCAGTTCAGTGGTTCAAATCCCTAGCACCACTTAACGGAGTGAGATCCCATTAGTTGTCCCAGCTTCTGTCTGTCAACATAGCAGTTCAAAAGCATGTAAAAAAAGTGCAAGTAGAAAAATAGGGACCACCTTTGGGGGAAGGTAACAGTGTTCTGTGCGCCTTTGGCATTTAGTCAGGCCACATGACCACGGAGACGTATTCAGTCATCGCTGGCTATTCAGCCTTGAAATGGAAATAAGCACCGCCCCTTAGAGTCAGGAACGACTAGCACATATGTGTGAGGGGACCCTTTACCTTACCTATAGTTTGTATAAAATCCCATCCCAATGCTTCATATTTTGGAATACATCCAAGGACTCCACCAAGATGTGCCTTGATGGCAGTTTCTTCATACAATAATATGTTTGAGTTCTCCTTGCACTGATTGATAATTAAATATGTCCTCTTCATATTAGTGTGACTGTGGTGCCTTAGAATCTTCCAAACTTGGGGAGGGAAATCTTTTGAGACAGCACAAGCCATTTTAATCTCTTTTTTTTTGTCAAGTATATAGAAGGTAAAAGAGCCAATTGGGCTAATTTTGTTTTTACTATATTTTGGAACCACCCCTCACTCTCACAGAGGGAGTTTTTCCCACAAGTGCAGGATCTGCTTTTTTCAGATCAACTGAATGTTGATTCATTGGTTTCAACAAGAATTTACCAAGAGGGAGGGAGGGAGAGGGAGAGGGAAGGAGGGAGAGAGAGAGAGAGAGACTGGCAAAGTAACCCAGCTTGGGGCCTTAATCACTAGAACAAACAAACAAACAAGCTTGGTCTTATTGTATCAGGAATAGTGATAATCTCTCATTCCTGCTCTCAAATATGATTGTGAAATCATACTGCAGAAAGCAAGCTTCCATGGAATCTTTCTTTTCAGTTAATGCCTTATCATTATGCTGTATTATATTGTGCATTAACAATGGGTTGTGACAGCATTAGAGGCCACTTAGGTTAAAATGCCAACCAAAATATATGGGTTGTATGACGTGATTTTAAAGATTAAATAATCCTAGAATTTAACTCATACATATTTTACTTTCTAATCAAGTCAGTCCTGATACAAATATGTTCAGAAAGCATCCACTGTTGAAACATTATTTGCTTTTTACATTAGCAAAGAATGTCAAAATTAGAATGTAAAGTACATTCCTATTTTTGCAAAGGATTAAAGGTTTAGGGAATGTGGCTTTGCTTGTTTCTATAAACTGGAATCAGTCCAAAGAACTGATCAGATGCTTGGAATCAATGGCTATGTGAAAATTGGGTCTGTTTAGAATGTCAGCCAACTGGGCACTGCAATTTGAATGATAAAATCTTATTCTGCATTACATAAAGTAAAATAAAATGAGTTTTGTTTTCTTTTTCCATTTTTCAAAATTTCCCCTCCTTGCTTCATAATTCTCAAATGTTCAGGCTCCAACCTTATATTTACATAGCATGCGGCAATGAAAGGCCAAAAATGTTTTACTCTATATAAGCATATATTGAAGATGTTTGAAGATGTTTTGTTTCTCATCCAAGGAGCTTCTTCAGTTCTGACTGGATGGTATGGAATTTTACCCTCTATCTTCAATGTTAGCTCTCTTTTTTGGTGGTATGGAAAGATGGCTTTTTCAACAACTATTGTCCATCATCAAAGGAGCCTGATCCTAAACTTGTTTAAATGAAATATTTATTTGCTTGATTTTTAGCTACACAAACAATGTTTTTATTATTGGTAACATATCCCTTTCTGCCTTTTATAGCTCTGAGGCAGGGGTGGGTTCCTGCCAGTTCCACAAATCTACTGTGCCATTTAGAACCGGTTCCAGCTCCCTCCCCCTGCCCGTCTGCACCACGCTTGCCCCGCCCGCCACTCACTGATTGGCTGGCTCACCAATCAACCCGCCCGCCTCTAAGAGTCCTATCTAAACCTTAAAGTCTTAAAGCTGTCAAGTTTGAACATCCCTGGGGTTTTTTCCCTAAAAGGTTAGGGGTGCAAGGGTCTTGTAACTTGACAGCTTGAACACTTGCACACTTCAATGCCAGAGTTCCTGAGCCAACATGACTGGAGGAGGAATTCTGGGAGTTGAAGTCCACAAGTCTTAAAGCTGTCAAGTTTGAACACCCCTGGGTTTTTTTTTTCTAAAGGGTTAGGGGTGCAAGGGTCTTGTAACTTGACAGCTTTAAGACTTGTGTGCTTCAAATGCCAGTTTCTGAGCCAACATTTTGGTTGCTAAGCAAGAGCATTGTTAAGTGAGTTTTACATTTTACAAGTTGACCACACCCACCCAGTCACATGGCTGCCAAGACACTCCCACCCGGTCACATGGCTGGCAAGTCACTCCCACAAAGCAGGCCACACCCACAGAAGAGGTTCTAAAAAAATTTGAAACCCACCCCTGCTCTGAGGTCATCATACAACACTATTTCTGCTCTTACAAGAAATGACTGTGCTGAACCTTTCCAATTCCTTGGCAATCAGAATGCTGCAATTGTTTTTCAGGAATCTGAGCTAAGCTACTGTCCCAGCTGGGGAGAAGTGAGTTGTTCACATGGAATGGCCCAAGTCCAACCTCAAGAAGGAAGTGAGTCTCCTGTTTCTCCCAGATTGCAGGGAGGTCTGATAATTTATATAATTTCTGGAATATTTCCAGGATCTCAGCCAGTGTTATTAATCTATAATGGCTGTACATTTTTCAAGACAGCAAGCACCCCCTGAGGAACATATGTGGCTCACAATTTAAAGACCTGGCTCAGTGCGAACATTTCCCATAGATTACATCAGGCTCTTACACTTTCTAAATAAATGCACCTTGCCTGGCCTGGGCTGCTGCTTTTCTTTCTTCATGACCACCATCTGAGCTTATTAATTACATGTGGTTTAGGAACAAGGTTGCCAAATAGGGTGAAAATAATGTGCTTCACTTCTGTCTAAATCAGTGTTTCTCAAACTTGGCGACTTTAAGTCCTGTGGACTTCAACTCCCAGAATCCCCCAGCCAGCATAGCTGGCTGGGGAATTCTGGGAGTTGAAATCCACAGGACTTAAAGTCGCCAAGTTTGAGAAACACTGATCTAAATAGTTCTTTCTTGGCTTAAGATAAGAATGGGGGACATAGTTTTTGGCTATGAACTAGGAAGGGACAAATTATAGTCATAAGTGATGCAAGCAACGGGGAGGTCTTGCAATAAATGAATTAGACCTCTCTTCTGCTTCGATTTACCATTCCTTCCACATGTTACTTTCTAATGCCATCTTTCTGCTTCATAAGTTACCAGAAAACTACAGGAACATGCAGGTCTTACTAAAGATCTAAATTGTGCTTTTGAATTAAGGCCACATCTGTTTCTTAAAATAGATCTTTCAGTTCTTTGTATCAAGAAACAACAGATGAAGTATTCAATCTTGGATTCCTAATCTATTAACATTTGCACACCAGGCTGCTATTAAAGTTAGGGGACCAAACCTGAGCAAAAAATGTAATAACCCCTGAATCATTAGGATCATAATGCAGCCTCCTGGTGGACCTATACATTATGGTTCTGCTGGGTTATAAACCTAGTCTAGCCCTAAAAATATGATTAATAGCTAATTCTTTCTAAGTCCCTGCATGCTATGCTACATAACTTAGATGGATCAGATTTTGGGGGATATTATTGGTAATAATAGTTTAAGATTTAGAAACATGACTTGGAATGGTCATGCATTTCTTTAAAATTGGTAAAATGTCGTGATATTAGTCTATACAAAGATATGAAAGCAAACCAAAATTTGAGGCTGCTATGCTTGTTTTGCCCTGACTTTATAAATCTGATTTTATGCCTCCATAGAATATGGATAGACAGACAGACAGATATAGATAGATAGAAATCAACACTACTCAGTGGTCCTGAAAAAGAAATATGATAATTCAATATTGTTTAGATGGCCATATTCTGCTCAACCATAAACCCTTCTTAGAACATCATCTTAGAATTATACTGTTGAGAAGAGGAAAGGAGGGGAGGGGAGGGGAGGGGTCATTGCTCAGGCTAACATCTCTTAAGAACAAAGAATCAACATGACTGATCCTTGCTGTAAAAGTAAAGAGGAATTGCAGCAGCCTCATACATTTACTGTACAATGCTGAAGGCCAATCCCAAACATTTTAATTTGAAAGTGAAGCTTTTAAATTCATATGAGCAAATGAACATGTGATTTATAGAACATTGATAGAATTGTAGCTTACATTCTCTGTTCCTGGTAGGCTAGACTGGAACAAATTAAACATTCTCATATAAAAATACAGACATTTCTGATAAGTTTTAATGATAATAATAATAATAATAACTTTTATTTCTAGACCACACCCTTTCCTAGGCAGGACTCGGGGCGGTGTACAGTCATGTTAAAACCATATACAAATACATAGACATGAACATAGACATAGACATAGACATAGACGTGGACGTAGACGGAGGAGGTAAAATATATACTGTACAATTCTTAGTTAAAATACAAATATTAAAATTCCCTTAAAAATTCCCCAATAAAATGTTTGCCAGGAGGTGGAAGATGGAACTGTCAATCAGCTAAGCCAGCTAGTCGGAACAGGTGAGTCTTGAGCTTCTGTCGGAAGGAGCGGAGGTCATTGGTAATTCTAATATCGGGAGGGAGGTCATTCCAGAGGGTTGGGCCCATCACAGAGAAGGCTCTACTCCTAGGCGCCACCCGCTGGCACTGCTTGGCAGATGGCACCTGGAGGAGTCCCTCCCTGTGAGAGCGGATAGGTCGTAGGGATGTATGAGGTGAGATGCGGTCCCTCAGGTAACTAGGATAGAGGACATTATGAAATCTTTTTAGTGATTGCTATCTGTATGTGAATCCTCTATATAATTAAATCAATATTCTTCTGTCTCTTTCTCATCCAAGCAATGGAATGGTCTTGATAGCCATTTCTTTTAAACAAGTGTCTTTTGGTTTAGTAATAGACCAGTTTTAATGGTATGTAAGGAATGAGAGGTTACATTGGAGTGTTATCATAACAAATCCTAAAGACAGATATGCTTATTTTCGTATATAAGCTCATAGCTACATAAATTCCTTCGTGGGTGTACATTGCAATACTATTTATATATTATTATTGCATTTAACTTGTTTTCTGACAAAAGATTTATGAAAACTAAAGATAAAACATTAATAAAATAATTATTCACAAGAAAAGTAATTGCTGTGTTGACAATTTAATAATGTGCAAAGAAATAAAAATGCTATTCATAATGAAATGTTTAAGATGGAATCCTTCCTATTCTAAAATAAGACAATCGGAAAATAAACTCACAAACTACCCCAACAACTGTAGATTAATCTTTCTGTATGTAGGAAAGAACATTATATTATTATTGACTCAACTTGTATGGCCACCCATCATGACTAAGTGAATCTGAGAGCTCACAATAGTTAAAAACAATGCAATTAAAACAACTCAAAAGCCAATATACAAACATAAAACATAGAAAAGCACTTTAAAACAGAGGTTGTATTCAGCCAGTTGTCTCCGTTTTGGGCAAATTGGTATCGGCAGCTGTGGGAGGCTCTGCCCACCTATCCTGATGTAATATGCGACCTTCTCCATATGCGTAGAAGGCGGTATGCATGTACAGAAGGTGGCACGTGTGAGTGAAGCGAGCGTGAGCATGCTCCTTTTGCGAACAGGTAGGGAAGGTAAGTGAATCCCACTGCTGCTTTAAAACCAAGCTAACCATGCAGCAAATAAATGTAAGGGTATCTCTTATGTTTCAGACTATTATTCTCTATGCTACTTGGTGACACAATCTTTTCTATTTCCCAAATATCCCATCCTTGCACCAAGTCCAACACAGGCCTTGTAAAAGTTCCCCACCATTGCAAGAACCCCAAGTATGGTGGCAGAATAAGTGTTCATGTCTTTGCATTGAAATTTTGCAATTAAATTTTCTTCTTTCTACTTGCAATCATCAGGTAATCATTGCCAAAGAAAATGGCTATATTTCTGGTGACAGTGCTCTGCTTGAAGAGCTAGCAAATCTAAGTCCATTTTAGGGATAAGTATTCATGTAAATTAGACAGCATCAATGAGACTAAGCTCACCACGTCACCTAGCTTGTCCAATAAAGGTATGTTTATTTAATGCCCTTAAAGTACAAGTAATTATATGTACAAGTAATACTTACCATTTTATATATCTTTTTCTTTTGGTAAAGTATTTGTTCTTTGGTGATAAGCACATGTAGCTATTATGCCAGGAATATCTTGGTTAATTCCTTCATGAAGCTATATTTATAGTGTGTGACAACTTGGTGGACAAACAGCACATTACCTATATTACTTAATCAGGTACATGTGTGAACTTGGAAACACTACCCAACTACCAACTTCTGCTAACATTACAACTCACATGTATCAGGTATATTTATCTGGATTTTCCCCCCTTTAAGTATCCCCGTATTTTGCTGTAGCCATGGTGATACTTGGCATACACTTCACAGTACTGAATGTGTTTACTGAAACTTTCTTCTGGTTTCATAATATAGAGTTCTTAATACACAGTCACATAACAAGATAGGAAGTTGTATACTTAGATGAATAAAGGAAAAATACAGATATCAACAGGAGGTCAATAAATGAGATGAAGAAATTCTTTAAATAATTAGAGTGAGATCCGAAAAAGTTCCTTTAAGTTCCTTTTATTTATTTTACTTCAATTAAGAAAAAACAGAGTTTTATAAAAAGAAACAAAGCATTTTCTTTAAACAAAAGTTTAATGCAAACTAAATATTAAAAACGCTGAGAAAAATCTTAATGTAGTGTCCATAAAATTACTAAAGCCATTTTACTCTGATTAAAATGTATCCTTCCAGAAATTCATTATAAATGCCAAATAAGTATAACTAATGAAAAAATGTATAATTAATGTATACTAAATACTTGTTAAAATGTTTTTCTCTTCTGTATATTGAATGATGTAATATCTGCTTGGGGTTTGGACTGACAAATTTTGATGGAATGTAAATTGATATGCACAGATTATTAGTAAGACTTCGTACATCCTGTTTATTATAAAAGAGACAGATGTCTTATGACAAAACTGCAGAATTTGCCCAGTGATAACGTATGAACTTAAAGCGTGTAATCTATGCCTTAAAACAACTTTTACAATCATAGCCATGTTTTAAAATAAAAATAAAAGTCTGCAAAACAGCACAACTTATTCCCAATGTGAACAACACACACACATAACACTGTATAAACATTTTTGATAACTAGAAAACTACCACCATCATTTAATTTAGGCACCCTTTAAAAGAAATGAATTTTAGGAGTTTCTCTACAATTTCTAAGAAAAAAACACACCCACCCTACTTCAGCAACTATCCTAAAATATTAAATAACTTGAAAGATTATTTCTTTAAAACCGGAAGACTACGTTTCTGGGACATAGGGATTTTTTTATCCTTTACAAGTTTGGAGACAGTACCTCAACCATAGAGAGACAAATCTGACACTGTATCTGTGTGTTTTGATTTTCATGTCTAGCTTCTTCTGAGGTTGGAAAGTTATAATCTTGGAAAGTTCCCAAAGGGAGGATTGTCGTTTGAGCCAGGAATAGATCTAGTAATGCTCCAGTGTTTGTGAAATTCAGAAGTCAACCTCACTGCGTTCATAGGCACCATCAAAACAGCATTTGTTTGCAAATTCACTGAACAATTTTATTTCCCTTGATATCACTTTGGATAATTTATCGATAATATAAATTAAGTGTCTGAATGGTTGCGCAGTTGGCAACTCCAAATCTCAAGTAATAAATGCTGTGTCCTACACATTGGCAAAAAAAAATAAGAACAAGTTGGATGGAAACGACCTCGAGACAACCCTCACACTGTCAAGGATTTAGGAGTACTCATCTCAAACAATCTAAGCCCCAAAGCCCACTGTAACAGCATTGCCATTAAAAGTTGTTAACCTAATTTTGTGAAGCTTCTTCTCCAGTAACATTGTATTGCTAACTAGGGCATACATACTTTGCCAGACCAATTCTCGAATACAGCTCATTTGCCTGGAATCCACACTGTACATCAGACATTAATATGATTGAATAGGTCCAGAGATACTTCACAAGAAGAGTACTCCACTCCTCTACTCACAATAGAATTTCCTATGCCACCAGACTTGAAATTTTGTCCTTGGACAATCTGGAACTGCGCCATCTGCAGTATGATCTAAGCACAGTACACAAAATTGTCTGCTACAATGTCTTACCCGTCAATGACTTCTTCAGCTTCAACCTCAATAGTACACAGGCAAACAATCAATACAAACTACTCCAAACTCAATTGCAGAAAATATGACTTCAGCAACAGAGTGGTCAACACCTGGAATGCTCTACCTGACTCTGTTGTTACATCATCTAACCCTCACAGCTTCAGCCTTAAACTGTCTACCGTGAACCTTACCCCATTCCTAAGAGGTTCATAAAGGGGGCGTGCATAAGCGCACCAGCCTGCCTAACATCCCTGTCCTACTGTTCCCATTTATTTGTATTCATTTCTTTCATTTATATCCATGTTTATATTTATACCTATCTTATACATGTTTGACAAACTAATAAATACAAATAATATATGCTTAGTAGTGAAACCATTTCTGAAGCCAGCTTCATCTTCTTAAAATTGATTATGTCTGTCATCCTCTGATAATAGTTTCCCTGCTGCCTGACACCAGATTAAATACCTGTGACTTTTTTGTGGTGAAATTCAAAACACCACCCTTATGGTACAAATGCATGGATTGGCCCATGATGGGAGAATTCATTCATGATCCGTTTGGTCATTGGTATGCAGGGCCAGATTTTCCTATAGGCTAACTAGGCTTCAGCCTAGGGCCTCAAGATCAAGAGAGGCCTTTTATTTATCCGTGCCACATTTTTATAAAGGTTAGTACCAATTACAACATGTTTCATTTAATATATTGATATATATCACAGTAATGATGTATTTTATTATCTCTCATGTAATTTACAAACTTAAAAATGGGAGGTGAAAGGGCCCCATAAGTGGAATAGCCTAGGGCCTCTTTTCATCTAAATCCGGCCCTGTTGGTATGGGTTGGGTGGTATGAATATGGAATTAGTATGGGTGACTCACAAATTCTATCTAATCTTGTGTGTACTCAATTCATTTAATCATATTGTCTATTATTATGCAGAACTCACAGAATAGCAATTAATGACTTTACTAATATAGTCACAGTGCAGTTGGGAATTGGTTTTAAAAAGGGAAATTCATGGTTTTATCCATTTTTAAAACAGAGAGAAAATCAAATTAGTTCATTCTTATATTGGACTGTTTCCATGTTAGCATTTTTAGAACATATGACAAGATTTTTGTAATAAAATCATGAAGAAGCTGTTAGAACCTTATAATATACCACATATATTTATTTACCAATAAATTCTATGTACTATTCTATCAGAGATTCCCATTACCATCAGCTTTCACTATATTATTGAAATCCTTTTAAATCCAAAGTGATTTGTCTGATAGTTTCCAAAATTTATTCTCCTGTTTCAAATTATAAATGCACACTTGAGAAACAGGATCAGTTAAAATGAAGAATAAATAAGTTTGCCTTTGTTTGAAAAAGCATATTTAAATAATTAGTGTGTAGAGTGAGTGTGAGTGTGCATGCGTGCGCACACGCACACACATTGTAGACATTTATTCTTTCAGAGCTACTATCTACATCCTGATTAAAGTATATGTCATTGCTTCATGTGCTAGTTATTTATGTGGCATAGCTTGAGAAAACAATAACCTCAAAAAAAATTAAATTAAATACTATTTCAAGTAAAACAGTAGCAGGCAAATTATGTACCTATTCATAAAATTAGGGTTTCCTGCCTAGGCAGGGGCTTAGACTGGAAGACCTCCAAGGTCCCTTCCAACTCTGCTATTGTATTGTATTGTATTATTTCTAAATAATCTTTCACTGCAGAAAGTGTATCCAAGATGACAACAGATAAAACAGGACCTTATTTAGCATTTAATTTCGCCTGCTTAAAAGCATTGTATCACATATTGAATTTGATGGTTTTCAGAATTTGACTTTTATTTATTTCACATTCTTGACTATTCTTTTTTTGGGTTGACTTTTAAAAGTTAAACTTATCAATCTGATCCATGAGTGAGATAATGATCTAACAAATAAAAACATGTAATATGCTAAATTAATAAATGAGGAATAGATAACAAATATGGAGGAATCTGTCGATGAAAAAACAACAACAATGATAGTCAAGAATTTGTATTTCTATTTGTTTTCTAGTAATATTGCCATTCCAGAACTCCTTAATAAATTGCAATGGCTATATATTTCTTATTAAACAAAGCAGATGACACCAAGCTGGCAGGAATAGCCAACACTCCAGAATATAGGCTTAAGATACAGAAGGATCTTGACAAACCTGAACATTGGGCACTATCTAATAAAATGAAATTCAATGGTGAAAAGAGTAAGGTTCTACATTTAGGCAACAAAAATGGAATGCACAGGTACAATATAGGTGATACCTTGCTCAGTAGTAGTAACTGTGAAAGGGATCTTGGAATAGTAGTAACTGTGAAAGGGATGTAGCCAACACAGTCCTAGGCTGCATCAACAGAGGGATAGAATCAAGATCACGTGAAGTGTTAATACCACTTTATAATGCCTTGGTAAGGCCACACTTGGAATACTGCATTCAGTTCTGGTCGCCACGATGTAAAAAAGATGTGGAGACTCTAGAAAGAGTGCAGAGAAGAGCAACAAAGATGATTAGGGGACTGTAGACATATGAAGAACAGTCGCAGGAACTGGGTATGTTCAGCTTAAGAGAAAGAAGGACTAGGGGAGACATGATAGCAGTGTTCCAATATCTCAGGGGTTGCCACAAAGAAGAGGGAGTCAAACTATTCTCCAAGGCACTTGAGGGTAGAACAAGAAGCAATGGGTGGAAACTAATCAAGGAGAGAAGCAACTGAGGAGAAATTTCCTGACAGTTAGAACAATTAATCAGTGGAACAGCTTGCCTCCAGGAGTTGTGAATGCCCCAACACTGGAAGTCTTTAAGAAGATGTTGGATAGCCATTTGTCTGAAACGGTATAGGGTTTCCTGCCTAGGCAGGGGGTTGGACTAGAAGACCTCCAAGGTCCCTTCCAACTCTACTATTGTATTGTATTGTATTATTGTAATAATAAAAGAAGATTTGCATCCATTAATTTTATGTTTGCTTCCTTCATAAAAGACAACAGCCAGCTTTTCCTTCTTTTTTCTTTCTTTTTTAATCCCAACACTGGAGACCATGTCAGGAAGGAAATAACATTTAATAAAGATTTAACTTTCTTGTTTCAAAATCTATTTTTAAAAAGTAATATTGGATTAGTCACTGCTAAATTTAGCATCTATAAAAAGATGCTGACCATAAGTTATTGACTCTAGGACAGCACATTTGACTAGATTAGTAATGAGCTGCTTTCAGCCTGAATTTCAGTTTTCCTTTTTAAAAAAATTATCCAAGGAACTCATCTCCTTTTTATGTATGCTAGGTGATGTTGCTGCTAGTTTTGCTGTTTTCAATCTGAGATAGAGTGAAATTTCACTGAAAACATTGAAGGGACACAGAAAGTGCTGCAGTGGCAGGAGAATTGCATTGCATTTATTGTACATTTACATGAGGCTTGTTTTTATAACTTATTTACCATATCTGAAAGGAGAACGAGTCATTCTGCCCCTATACAAATTGTAGGTGTTGAGCAGGTATCAAAGGACATAAAAGAATATAAAAATCCATTTGTACAGTAAGTTGGAGATGAATTTTTGTTTGATTTTCTCTGCATCCATTATCATATGCTGAAATCATAATTCATTTTTGTTGGTTCTAAGCCATTTGCTTCTTTGATGCTTAAGTGAAGCTAACTGTGATTCAAGGAGGTGAAGGGGAGAAGGAGGAAGAGTACTAATTGCAGTGACGTGCGGTGAGGTTTATGACTGGTGAGGCACTGACACAGTGCTGAGTTTCAAATATTTTTAGACTTGTGGACTTCAACTCCCAGAATTCCACAGCCAGGCATGCTCAGTTCCAATTTAAAGCGACAGCATTTGTTTTTCTCCTTTGCTCCTTCTTTCTTTTTCTTTTTCTTCTCCTTCCCCTCCTTCCTCCCTCTCTCCCTTCCTCCCCCTCTCTCAAACACACACACACACACACACACACACAGAGAAGTTGGATTGGACTATCTCTCCTACCCCTTCCCTCTCTCACTCACTCTCAAACAAACACCCACACACACAAAAGTTGGATTGGATATCTTTTCCAGTGGCTTGAAAGCAGCTCCTCTGCCATCCCCCCCCCATTCCCCTGCTGCCTTTCCCAAACACCTCCACCATTGCAAATGCAGCCTGCTGTCTGGGTGGGAAATGCCTGGAACACAATAAAGCCCACCCACCACCTCCTGCTGGCAGGCTGGGGTGAGAGGAGAGGCAGAGAAGCCGGAGGGGAGCCGAGCCGAGCCTTCCAAAAGAAAGAGGCTGGGGGAAGTGTGTGTACTACAGCATGGCTCTTTGCCTGGCTTCCTGCCTCCTCCTGTGGTCTCCTCAGTGCTCGCTTGTGCTCTCCCTCCCCAAGTGTAGTTTGATTGCAGGTGGAGCCACGTTGCCTTTTCAAACTTGTAATCAGTGAAGCTGGGCTAGATTTTTATATAGTTTTATCCAGCTGTGTGTGTGAGAGAGAGAAATGAATGGGGGCCTGGGGAGGAAGTCACTACACTTGGGGAGGGAGAGCACCAGTGAGGTTAAGCAGAGTCATCCACGGTGAGGCAGCAACTAGCTCAGCTTTTTCCTTTTACTTTTTTTTTTCATGATGAGAGTGGTGAGGCTGTGCCTCACTTGCCTCACCTGACTGCACGTCACTGACTAATTGTAATCAGATACTGAAAAACGGAGCAGGAGAGATCATCTTTTCTAATTATGCAATTCCTCAAAATATCTGCTGTGAAATGGGTTTTATCAAAATGCCATTTTTCTTTCAAAAAATCAATGTTTCTCATTAACTAACAGTATCAAATTCTTCATTTTTAATGCTTGCTGGAGGCTATTTGAGCTTGAATCATTATGCATTTTTGTGGATATGTAGTAATGATTTATGCTCCGCTCATAGTAGAAGAATATGTAACTAAATAGAAACTTGTCTTGAACCTCTTGGTCCTCTCTGTTTAGAACAAGTCTTTTCTTCCATCTATTTATTAAGATTTTGTAACTTTATACAGCTAGTCAGGAGTCAGTAAACTAGGAGTATATATTAAATGGCCATGTCCTGTTGCACAATCTACAAATGTCAGTGACATATAGCTGAATTATGGGAGGTAAAATCCCACAAAGGATGAGTAATATATTTAAGCTTATTTAGGCTTAGTACACTGTATATTTAATTGAGGAACCATACATTCAGTACATATTTTATTAATGCATGTATTCAATTTGTATACATGCTCATCCCACCTAAATGCCTCTGGAGGGCTACAGCAGGGAAAATTGAACAAATCCATACAAAAGTACAACAAAATGTATAGAAAAACATAAAATACCAGAACCACATCCACTTTTGTATTGCACTCAACATAGATGTTGTAAGACAGGCATGTCCAAAGTGCGGCCCGGGGGCCAAATGTGGCCCCTTTTCAAATTTCAAGCGGCCCGCAGCCTCTTCTCCCCACTGGAGTTATTTGTTTAGTCTTTCATAAAATACCATATTTTTCGAAGTATAAAGATGCATCTTTTTCCCCTCAAAAAAGAGGCTAAAAATCTGGGTGCATCTTATACACTGAATACAGCATTTTTTGCCTCCCAAAACTGCCCCCTTCACCAAAATGGCTGCGCATAGCCTTTAGGAGGTTTTCAGAGTGCTCCTGGGGGCTGTGGAGGGCATAAATGAGCAAAAAATGGGCCATTTTTGCTCAACTTTGCCCCCCCCCCTAGCGCCCAGGAGCACTCTAGAAGCCTTTTTAAGGCTATTCATGCCCTTTTAAAAAAAAGGCCCATTTTCGTGAAAAAAGGGCCATTTTTGGGAGA
Source organism: Natrix helvetica (assembly GCF_964273705.1). Classification (NCBI taxonomy): domain Eukaryota; kingdom Metazoa; phylum Chordata; class Lepidosauria; order Squamata; family Natricidae; genus Natrix; species Natrix helvetica. Next base: position 51,556,172 of record NC_138550.1, read on the forward strand.
GTGCAAAAACTTTTTTTTTAATTTGCCTCTTCAAAATCTTGGTGCGTCTTATACTCTGAAAAATATGGTAGTTAATTCGCATTTAATGTTAAGGGTTCAAAGAATGTCAGGCTGAATGATCGGCCCCACACATTTTCACCTCACCAAATCTGGCCCTCCTTGCAAAAAGTTTGGACACCCCTGTTGTAAGAGCTCTCCACTATTGCCAGACCTCCAGATATAGCAACAAAAGCATTCATGGCCTTCTTAAAGAGAAGGTCAGGGCCAATCAAAGTTCCAGGCAAATGCTGTTCTACAGGATGGGTGCCATGGCAGAAAAGGGTCTCTTCCTGAGTCTCCCCCAGATGAACCCATATATAAGATCCATAACATGTCTCTCCTGCTGGAGGGGAACATACAACTGGTGAGAGGCAGTTTTTCAAATAACCCAGTCCTATAACATAATGTTTTATAGGTCATAGGCAACACCTTGAAACTGCATCCGGAAACGTATTGGCAACCAGTGCCACTTTGGGAACAGAGGTGTGATTGAGGAAATATGGAACAGCCCATGCTACCTCATTTTGCACCAGCTGCAGCTTCTGAATGCTCTTCAAGGACAATCGCTATATATTTATACATAGCAATTCATCCCAAACAAAATATTTTGGAATAAAGTTTCTTGAATTTAGACACTTGAACCAAACATCTCCTTGATAGGACGATCATCTGTATTGTATAGGAGAGGTCATTAATATCTTTAGATAGGTTTGAAACAATTCTAGCCTAAAACCATAAATAGATGATGCCACCTAGTGTGTTTTAAGTAATATAAAATGTTGTATAACAAAACTGTATACAATCATAATTAAAATGTATAACTTCCTTATCTTTAAAATCTAATCTAAAACAAGATTTTTTTAAAAAAAGAATTATAAATGAAAGTAAATCAATGGTAAAAAGAAACCAGTAAAATCTTTATATGCATATATACACTGTATACATACAAACATTGATAAAGCTGTTTTATTTGAAAGAAAAAGAAAGCATTAATATAATCTGTATTTTATGGCACATTTGTAAACTTAGAGTAAGATATTTCTATTCTTTATTATTGTTAGCTTTTCAGTCACACTAATTTTCCACACTCACAGTATCATGATCCAATGAGAACCTTTTTTTTTTTACTTTTCCAATGTTTTGCAACGACAAACCTGGCAGCTAACAACAGGAATTGCAACAATTTCTTATGTCAAATCAGTGTATTTGTGTTAGGAAAAACAGACAATAAGCCAACAGAATTTTGTGGGTTTTTTCCAATTTCTTCATAAACTTTCAGTGAAAATTCTCACTAACTGGGTATTGCCAACAGCTTTATAGATTAGATTGGACAGGTCATAAGCAAATAGGCACATAATATGCCTTCCCATCTCAATCTATAATATAGTACTTTTAGTGAACACTAGCAACATTTGAACATAAGAACACAAGAAATAATATATACTTATTTTTAAAAAATTAGATTCATATAGATTCTATTTTGAGTTTCCCCAAAAATATGTTCTTCTAGCTTTTGTTCTGCCCCTTCTAGTTAGCAACTCATACAATATTTCTCTTCTCTCAGCAATTTATAGCTTTAAAGTTACTAACAGTATACAAATTAGGAAGTCCATCAGATAAAGATCTCCAAGAGGTTTGACTTAAAATATTGACAATAGAGTGTATTCCACATGAATTAAGAGTTTTTTAAACTACTTTAAATACGTAACTCAATACACTCATTCAAAGTTATTATGACATGAGCAATCTAGACAATCACCTTACCAATTTCCATTGACATAAGACAGGAGATACATTTGTTATATTTAAATAACAAAAAGCCTCCTATTATTATTTTAATACATTTTCATTTATAGTCAATAATATTGGGATAGTTGGAACAATATTTGATTTTATGATTGCTTACACAATGTAAGATACCACGATTGATTGGATTCACATAAATCATTTTGCAGCTTTGACTGTTGTGAATGAGATCAATAGAGGGTAATAGTAGATGTTTTTTGAGTATGAAAGTATTTATGAAAAATCTCAGACATGCAGCAAAAATAATTGTTGTTATTTAAGGCTATGCAATAATTTCATAATCAGGCTCAAATGTTTTTGATAAATGGCAAAAATTCTAGTATCCAATTTATGGCAAGCCATTTAGCTGAAGCAGGAAAAAATTCCTTGGCCAATTATGCAATACATAAAAATAGCTTAAAGTAGGAAAGGAACAGGCTGATATTGAGGTTTCTGATGAATCTAGATTTGTCATGAATATGTTTTTACCATGATTTGGATCACAGCCCAGTGTCCTTTCTTGTCATGGATTTTCCTTTGTATTCATAGCATGAATGATGAGATGCAGACATCATTTTGGAAATTGTTTCACAATTCCTCTGTATATTTCAAGTATCAGACAAGAATATAGGTTATGTAAGAAATTTCTTCAGTCAATGGCACCAATACAGAAGTGTTAGTGACTTTCAGTCTGGGAGATATTAACAGCTGTTTGTCTATTGTGATTTAGAATCATAGACTATCCTAGGTTTGGTACGATGTCCCTTTGGATAATTTCATAGTCTTAGTTATAGGCTACACTATCTATTTTTCTGTTGAATTTTTTTAAAAAGTATTCTTTCTTTTTGGATCCACTAAAACTTTATTTGGATACTGTCACAGTCTTAATACATAATTAAAAGTCTAACAGACTAAGAAGTTTAGCTTCCAATTGACGTTGCAATCCCCCATTTTGGATTGCAGCAAAGCAATTTCTAGTTCTCTTTTAGATTTAACTACAAACAACTCTTAATTTATACCGAATTAGGCTGTAGCATCAGAGATAGATTGTTTGAAAATATTCTCACCCTTAAAATCTAAAATTCGGATCAATATTGACTAATCCAAACTTGTTTATTCTTTAGATAAAAGCCATGTCATCAAAATATATTAAATAAGTTATTTTTGTGGACAGAAGGATGGCTTGGCAACATTTAGGCTTATGAAAGCTGTTCTTCCATTTTAAATTATTATAAGACTTGCATTGCAAATTTTCAGGCTCTTAGTAATGAACTATGATTTCGTAATAATATATCAGAGGTATCTGGAATTAATGTAATAGAATGAATGTTTCACTGCAGTTGAAGATACAGGTAGTCCTCAACTTATGGCCACAATTAAGCCCAAAATTTCTGTTGCTAAGTGAAACAATTGTTAAGTGAGTTTTGCCCCATTTTACAATCTTTCTTGCTACATTTGTTAAGTGAATCACTGTAGTTAACTTAGTAATAAGATTGTTAAGTGAATCTGTCATTCCCAATGACTTTGCTTGTTAGAGTGTTGCAAAAGATGAACGCATAACCTTGGGACATGGCAACTATCATAACTATGAACAAGTTGCCAAGCATTCGAACTTCGACCATGTGACTGTCAGGGGAAATTTCACCCTGAACTAATGAGGTCTGGAATCGACGACTTTTCCAAACAGCATATCCTCAAGAAGCGAAAAAAATAAAATAAAACCCGAGAACATGTTCTAATTAAAAACAAGTTTTAATACAAAAATAACAAAATAGAAATAAAACAAATCTAATTGTTACATTTTGGCAAGAACAAATGTTGTCCGCCTTCTTGAAGACGAACAAAGATCAAAAGGAAGGAAGTCTCTGGAATGTGTGATGTATTATAAACATGTTAAGCATGCGCAGTAAATCATTGCTGATAAGAAAAACTTCTCTACAGTATAACTTATAATAGAGGCTCAAGTAGACAAACAAAATAACGTAGTGACAGTGACCATGGAGATGCCCCAATGGTCATAAGTGTTTGAAATGGTCATAACTTACTTTTTTCAGTGACTTTGTAACTTTGAACAATCACTAAACAAATGATTGTAAGTCGAGGACTACCTCTACCTCTGTTTGGTTATGTATTTTTGATCAGTTTTTGCACTGAAAAAAATAATAAATTGGGAGGAAAAGCACAGATCATGAGAATTTTTCAAGGAAATATGCTCTGGAAATGTCTGTTCATCAGCTTCTTCTACATTACGTAACCCCACTAGTTATCCATCCCTTGGATAAACTTGAAGATATATCAGCAGAATGGTTTTCTATATTTTCTACTGAAGATTATACAGAATTTGAACTAGTGCAGCATTTTTAAAGATGGACGAGAGAATTTCATCTGAAGTGAACATTTTGCTGCCACTGGACTAGTACTTGTGTTTTTACTCCCATACTTTTAACTGATTTCATCAGTTAAAATATTCATAGTGTGAAAATTGGATATTTCAAAGAAGAGATGTGGAAGGTGAGGGAGTAAGCAGACTGACTTTGTTTCTTATTCTTCTACATGGCAGAATTTGTGTTCCCCCTTGCTGGTCTGAATCTCCTTAACTTCTACAACTCAAGGCTTTATTACATATTTCATTTAATCCAATTTTTCCTTGAATAATTCACTTATATAATAATGTGCCTTGAAATGTTGGAATGAAACAGACTAGATGTCATAAATAAATAAATGTTCATGAATTGATATAAAGTTAGAAACTTACACTGAAACAGATAGCTCTCTGGCACGCTACATATGGAATATTTAAAAGGCCTGGGCCTAATTTAAAATGTAGTTTTTAAAAATTAGATGAACAACTCCCAAGTTTCATTTGGCTCCTCATTGCATCTTGGGATAAGGTGCAGGCTGTTCTTTCCTTCCCTCCTCTTCACTTCCTCCTCCTCTTTCCTGTCAAATTGCAAATAATATGTGAAACAAATTAATGTTGGCTCTGTACTTCAAATTACTTATCCACATTTCCCATAAACAAGAGGGATTATTCAGCAATGACCCTGTTCAAATGAAGCTTTTTAAAGTTCCATTTATAACAACAGGAAGGAACACGTGCTTAAATTTCTCCTCCCCAAATTAATCAGCTGGGTTTAATTATGGTGGGATAATACTAAGGATTAGATTACAATGAAGTTTTTTTCTCCATACAATATATTCATGGGCTGAGTTTAAGACTGTAATGTTGATAAAGATATCTTGAAGCAATTTTTATTTAACAATGCTAGGGACAATGTACATAGAATTCTACATCTTTTTCTAAGCCCTCAAATTTGTTTAAATTGCTCCTGCCTGAATTTTTTTTTGTCTGATTAATATGCAGAATTAGTTTTTTAATATTCATGAATATCCTGATAGAGAGATCTAGTTAAAAAAACTAAAATGTTTGAAGTCATTGTATGTTATTGCTCAATAGGTCTGTTTTTGTAGTCGTCTGGGTCTGTCTCTTCTTATTGCTGCCAAAGTATAAATAAAATTTATGTTTACACAGCAGTAATCTTCTTGTGCCAAAAAGGCTTTCCCCAGGGTTTGTAATTGTAGTTGCTTTTCTCCTCCACGTTGCCAGATTCTGTTATTCTGTCACTCTCACATATTGTCCTTGATTGTTGTTGTTTTTTAAAAAAAACTTCTGATAAATTAAAAAAACAACCAGAAGTAGCCTTACACAAAATGTCCAATTATGCAGAGAGAGGAGTAAAAAGGAAAAAGTGACGCACAGGGAAATTTGGACTGGCTTGTTATGTGACCATTTCTTATCTCAGATGAACCACCCCCCCTCCCTCCAATAGACTGATTCTTTGTAGGTATGAACACTTCACCTTATGCAGAGGTCTTCTGTAAATGTAAGCACAAATGGGAAGCTCTTCCTTCCTGTCCTCTAGATCAGATGTGTCCAATTTATGGCCCATGGGTGACATTTAGCCTTGGACTAGTAAAGCAGCCCCACAACACCCTTCCCAAAATAAAGGAAGTTTGATCTTTGTGTATATTAACTATATTATGTATTTTACATGTGGTCCAAGACAAACCTGTCCAAGCAAGCCTTTCCTCCAGTCCAAGCAAGCCAAAAGCTTGACATACCTGCTCTACATTGTACATTCTACTTCCCCTTTTTTGGTCCTAATTACCCATACTATACGTAATTCTGTTCTTTTGTGGTTTTTCTTAATTTTCTCTGGTACACAGTTGAATCAGACCTTCTGCTTTTTATTTTCAACTAACTTCTTCCTACTTTTTAATCATCTTTCTTGCTTCAGTTCTTCATCTCTGATTATCCTCTTCTTGTAATGTCATTCCTCATTCAGAGTCTTCCCCTGAAAGCTCATTCTTCATCCTCTTTCATGTTCCTTTTTCTCATTCTATGCAATATGCATTTTTAATTATTTGTGTCATTAGTTGTCCTGTTGACTGAGGGTTTCTCATTTTTCTGTTAACAATTTTATCATAATTTAATCCCAGCCAAAATGAGTTATCACTTACTGTAATACCATACTTACATTTTGTTACCATTTAAGCAGCTGTATTTTCAGAGCCAATATACTACATCAGACACTGCATCAAAGCTATACTATACCATAGTATAGTACTATAAACATCATAATAATTTATGATGTTTCTTAAAATCATGCCCCTCATCAACACAAAAATGTAGATACCTGGCACTATTCATTCATGTAGTACTTCTCATATAATCTTAATTGTGAAATCATTATGATTATTTCAAGAGAGAAAATACAGTAGTTTGGAACAATTACAATTTTAATTTACTCCTAGCCAAACCAGAAACTACTAGACTGTATAAAAAAACCCAGTTATGAAATGTCATATAATCATAAAACCACTTAACTGAGATAAAGCTTTGCTGATTTAAAGGGATTTATTTCTGGGATACACCGAGAATTTTTTTGTTTATATTGTCTCTTCTAAATACACCCAAAGAACTCAAATCTTAAAACCGACAAAATATAAATGTACAGAGCTTAAACTCTGTACTGCAGATTTATTTGATTTGTCATTAAAATTTGAGATAATTCTTCAGAAACTCTACACAAATCTATGTCAACAAATAATTCATAATGTGGTTTTAAAAATTCTCCTGTGATGTTATTTACAACTGTAATCAAAGAGTGTGTTTCTCACAAAAATAATTCCCATACATGGAAAACATGAGAGATAGAAATGACGCTAGGATAATATTTTTCATTGACTTCTATATATAGACATGTTCCCCCTTGGGGAACATTTACAGTACTTTCTTAGCATGCCTTTTCTAGGATTCTGAAGCAGGAAAATCACAGTAAGAGTACATTATTTAACTTTAGACTGCACAAGAAAATCTGCTACATACCAAGCACATTCAATTTCTCATTGCTTTTGGGAAGCAGAAATATATGTGCCTGAGGAATTACCATGGATAACTTAAAGCTCATGGAAAATATGAGGCCTCCCAATGATGGGTAAACTTTACATACCTGTATGACCTAACCCTACCCAAAGCATTAGCTTCTCTTTGAGTAGGGTTACCTCATGTTCTCCTTTATGCATTAAGAGACTTACCTGGCAGGTATCACTTTAAAATCAAATGTTGTCTGGCTTTTTGAATATGCCTTCCTGAGCAGTTTTTTTCCACTATGCAGTGCTTCCCTAATAAATGCCAATAAATTACCAAATTCAGTTCTGTGACTTTAATTAGCTTATCAGTATCCTGCAGTAGGCTTGCCTTGCTGCCTGAAATTGACAAGACTTTAATCAGTTACATATTGAAGGCTTTTGCTTCCTATTTTAGCACATCCTTGACATAAAAAACAGTCTTTCTGATGCTGGAAAAGATAACTTCATGCACAAGTAGAACTCAGTACTGAGGGGGGAGTTATTCCACTGTAACTTTTGCTATGGAGAAAGTTCAACACTTAATGTGTGTTCCCTTTCCATCCATTTGTCCTCCTTTTCAATGTCAATTGTCCTCCTTTGCCTGTTATATCTAGTAATCCTGCCTTTTGGGATATGTGATGGCACACTTTCAGTCTCTTAGAATGTGTACAGAGAGTTTCCCCTGTGATTAGTAAAGTGGATGGCTGGCAGAAAGATCAGTCTGCTGATTCTGTACTCATCTTTAATTGGTAGGGAAGAAGACCCAAAACCACAGAAAGTTTAAAGACAGGACTTTGCCTAATCTAGGTCTGCATTAAAGGATACAGGGTCTAGACAGCTAAGAACCTATTACAATGAGTACATAAAATCTTTCTTGAATTGATCTCAGCTGAAGACCACCTGGACACATCCATGTCATTTAACTGCCAACAGGGTGCAAGTGGTCTGCCATTGCCTTCTGCCTGGATATTTTTCAATATCTCAGTCCAGTCAATAACCCAGGGATTACCTGGTAGCCTCCACTGAGACTCTGTCCAGGTTTGAGCTTTCTTAGCTTGATATAAGTATCACTGAAGTAAATATGGCAAACTGCTGTGATATTACTATGAAGAAATAAATGTTGATATTTTAGATCACATGTCAAGCCATTTATAAAAACTTATTTACTTTTAACAATTTTATTTCTTTCACAGTGCTGCTAGAGTCAAACAGTGGCAGTATTAAGACATACTGAAAAGCTGGTGGTAATGATGGTAGGCCATAGTTTTCCACAAGAACAAAATACCGGCCTAAGAACTAGTTTTGAGCCAAGAAACCTGCTACTACTTTTTGCTGGGAATTGCCTTTGCTGTCTCTTTGTATGTTCCTGGTTACTAGTTTCTGTTATGTACATTTAATCTTTATCTCTGTTTTCTCTCTGTCTTGTATGTATTTCAGCATGAAGATAAAATTTCAAAAAACCTTCCTTTGCTAAAATTCTCCTCCTTTTTTTTTTTTAGAAAGTAAACATTGTTTCCTAACTCTCTTTTAATTTGGTTGTCTTCACAAATAAGAATAGGTTACCTCTCTAAAAGTCAAAACAATCAAACAAACAAACAGCCTTCCTCCTGGGAACATTCAGGGTTTTTCTTCTTCCACTTAAAGATTGTAAAGAGATATTGTTCAATACAAGTATTCTTCTTTCTACATCCCTGAATTTCACAGTCAAATAAAACAAATCCTGTTGTGTCTCTTCTCTCTACAGTGCAGTAGAGAATTCTTCCATAGAGAACAAAGTTTATTTTCTCATATGAACCAAATGCAGCCTATCAGTAAACCATGCCCACCTACACATCCAGATATCAGCCTGTTAACTCACTGCCCTGAGGCAAAGGACTTTTCTGCTTTATTCACTTCCCGATTCAATGAGGATCTATTATTGTGGTCTATCTTGTTCTTTTTCTCCATTTCTTGTTCATGGGTGGTAATAATTACTTCCTTTTCTTCCCAAAATACCTTTAATAGGGGAAATGTGCCTGTAAGCCTTTGTAGTGAGAAATTGGCTTATAAATTCCACAAAGGAAAAAAAAAACTCACCACATAATTATAAGTAGACCAGCTGGCAGAAGGGCAGTCTAGTAGTATACTATCCTTTTTAAAAATGAATCCCATTTTTAGGAGGATGCAATAGGATGACTATTGCATCTTATATCCTTCAGTTATAGAGTAAAATCAAATTGGAGATAGAAGGAACGTTTTTTTTTTTAAAAAAAATCAATAGAACAGACAAATGAGTAGATATGACATAGTGTAAAACGGAGTTAAGGGGTATGATCAAACAGGTGGCTTTTGCCAAAATAAAATAAATCTGTGTGTACTATTCTGTATACAGTAGTTCCTCTGAAGAGACATTTTTATTTGAAGGCAGGCACCTAAATTTCTTATTTAAGTACTATAAATTTATCTTCTTATTTGATAGAAGTGCTAGTCTGAGCTTCTTTTTTAAGGCTTTCTGTGTTTCCCAAGCTGAAATCATGCTTTTGATTTTACAAGTTTCTGCAGCTTCTCCAAGGACATCTCTGTGACTCATTACAACAGTAGAGTCACAGACTAATTAATTATTGGATACCTATGGGATTAGACAGTGGTGGGATTCAAATAATTTAACAACTGGTACTCTGCCCTAATGATTTATTCCAACAACCAGTTCACCAAACTTCAGAAAGTTAACAACCGGTTCTCCCAAAGTGTGAGAACTGGCTGAATCTCATCACTGGGATTAGATCTCTGATTGACACTAAATCAAGTTTTGGTATTAAATACAGTTTTGGGGGGAACAAATGGATTTCCATCCAAAATTGCCCTTGGGATCTTGTTCCGGTCTATGTACATCTTTCCAAACTAACAGGTCTGAAGAAGCCCTGGGAAATTAAATCTTAATTTAATACAATTTTCAAATTTTGATTCTGTGAGGCACATGTTTTGTGAGACACATATTGTCAGAAGTAAATAAGTTTTTGATGTACATACCCATAGCATAAAATGCAATAAAAGAAAATCACAATAAAGTAGAATTATAAAAAGAGTGCTAGATTACAAAGAACACAAAACAAGGCCACTGATGCTATTATGAATTTAATAATTTATTTCTGAGTTTAAATGATGACATAACAAAATAAGCAACCTGACTAAAAGTTTGAAACATATCTGCAATTTGCTCCTGATTTCATTGTAAATGGAGCAGTGGAGGATGTCATTAATTATATCATTCATAAGATTGGCACCACAGGGATAGAGATAATATTGAACATCTCTTATAAAATCTCTCTTCAAGATATGCTGAAGTCATAGACTGTAAGCAAGCAGATGTGAAATCTTTCCCAATGGAGCATTGATAATATTAACAAGATCTTCAGAGAAGCTTTTACATTTTCAAGAGAGATGAAAGCAAAATGAAAAGGTGGATGTCTGATTTGTAATAGCATGTTTATTGCATCCCTTTCAAAAAGTATCTATCATTTCTCTGTTTCAAGAGCTAAATTCTTCCAAAGGGTGATTACAAATAACTCACCATGTGGAAAAAAAAGTTGTATGCCCTTATGAAATCATGTCTCTTGATAAACTTTCTGTACTCTGTCCCTATCTACATGTTGTTAATTTTCTCCTCTTACAATATGGTTATTGTTAGAAGAAGGGAGATTGTCATCTTAGTGTAATAGTGTTGTTTATTTGTAGCTCTTCATGTTACTTCAGGCAGTGGCAAACAACAACCTATCTTAAAAACCAGACAATCTAGAATTCAACCAGGAAATATGATATGGTGTACTGAAAATTTCCTGAAGAAACCATGGTAACCTAAGATTTTAGACAGAGAAAGGGAGAGAAGTTGGTGATAATAAAAAGCATATATAGTATATGCCACAGAGCAGTTGAGTATTCAACTATTTGTCATAAATGTTGCCATTAAATATGTGAGAGAAATGGAAAGAAAACACTTTCCACATGGTGTAACTTATGGTATGTATTATGAGAAATATTCTATAATGACTTCAGTTTTTAAAAGTGACTCCTTTCCACATTAGCTTTCTGACAATGGGTAGGTATGTGGCTAAATTTAGCTTTGTTTCATGGCTTCTTTTCTCACATATTAGACTGATTTAATATTGGCAGACATGTTGGCATATGGTATTCACACATGTATAAATCTGAAGGAAAAACTGGCAACATAGATTTGGGGAACCTAACAAAACCCAAATCATACCGCTGCTATTTCTAAATTGAGAAAATTCCCCTAGGATTGGAAAATAATATGCAATGCAGAAAAAGAGGCAGCCCCTCTCCCAGTTTTTTCCTTAAACTGCCAATGGCATTGCACTCTTGACCCAACACCTCACATGAGATATTTTCTAAGACCTGTGAAATTAGGATTCACAATAGCTAGCTCTTCCCAAGTATTCCTGAAAGATTAGAAACACACCTTCAGCACTGAAATTGAGTGTAGAGATGGAACCATTGCTGTCCTGTGGCTGCCTGCAGCCCCAAATCTCACTTTTCGGCAACCCCAAAGTTCCTTTCAACCACACTACTATAAATTTCTCAATGAAACTGCTCACCAGTTTGTGAATGTATATGTGTGCACATGTTCTCATGCATTAAACTTTTCCCAAAAAAGAAGTAGAAAAGTCTCTAAAAGGTGATTGGATTGCAGACTACTGCTATAGCTGGATTGATCCTTAATTGCAGTCTAAATTTCACAGCACGGATTTATCATTACAAATTAACAAAACATATTTGAGTGGATTTTCCAAAAGAACTTAAGCAGCACTTTAATAAATTGGGATTGTGACCCATTAGATAACAGTTGCTTGTGGGCAATGAATAATTATAAACCTAGCTGCACTGCAACACAGTTTTAATATTCTCCAATAGCTATTGGAACTTGCTAAATTGAACCCGTATAGATTTCATGTCTTCTCATTGCAATCATTGTAATATTTAATCCAATATGCCACTGAATATTATAAACTTTTAATTAGTCATCTCAGAAAATAATTTGCCATATATAGTCTCTATAAGGATAACATTATTCTTCACTCGAGGAACAAATTTATTCCGAAAATAACTTTCACCTCAGACTGAATTATAACTTAGGCAAAGTCTGAGTACCAGGTATTCTAGAAGCATTATTTCAACTAGATCTTTTACCTTCAAGACTAACTCTTCTATGGAACAAGGGCTGGGAAGGTTGTCCCCATCATTTTCTGGCCTTCACTTTATAAGGCAATTAACATTTCTTTTCAGTGATGACAAAAACAATTAGTAAAGTAAAAACAGAACAATAAAAGCTACTCACCAAATATTGCAAATACTTTGGAAAAAGGAGAGAGATCAGAGAGGCAGCTATTTAGGTCTCTGTGTCACAAGAAGAGTCTCTGCATCATGGCTGGGTCACATTCCTGTAGTCAATTCTAGTGATAGAATAACATTATCCACTTCACAATAATAGCTACTGTAGAAAGTTAGAATACCCACCCATCTCCTATGAAAATGGAATATTCTAGGAAATATTTAAAAGGCAGAATAGAATATTTCCCCTAAAAGAGAAATAGAAATCTTAAGACAGACACTCAGCCCCAGCTCCCTGCCCCCAGCATATATTATGGTTACCTAACAATACAAAGGACTGGACCAGCTTATCTACACAAAAGACCTTCCTCTCCAGGGTGATAGGATTAGCCCCCACTCAAGATACAAGCAAGGACAAAGCCATTAAGTCACAATAGGAATTGCCCAAAGCCCCTTCATTACATCATCACCCAGCAAGATTCATGACCCCATGAAAGTCTGACAACCAATCAGAATATATTTCTTACACAGGAACAGGATGCTCTAAGGTAGGGCCCAAGAGAGGGTATACATCTATCCCCCTCTTTCATCCAGGTGCTCTTTTTGCCCAGGACCTCAAACCAGAGGTGGTATTCGGCCAGTTCTGACAGGTTCTGGAGAACCGGTAGCAGAAATTTTGAGAGTGGGGAAGGAATGGGGATTTTGCAGTATCCTTCCGCTGCCACACCCACAAAGCCACGCCCACAGAACCGGTAGTAAAAAAAATTGAATCCCACCACTGCCTCAAACCAAGTGGTCCTGTCCACCATTAAACTACCTTTCCAAGCAGTTTCTCCATGTTTCCAGTATCTTTTTCCCCACTTGGAACTGAACCCAGATGGACATTTCATCCAACACTACTTTATGGAGTATAATCCAATCTGCCTGGATCATAGCTCTGTTTCCTAAAAGAAGGAAATAGCTAAGGTTTGTTATAGAAACCTGCCCCAATATCTGCTGCTGAAGCAGCTCTTTTATGAGATGGTGAGATCTGTATGCATGTAATTATAAATAGAGTAGAGTAAAAGTAGAATAAAAGTAGAACAGAATAAAACAGAACAACAGAACAGAATAGAATAAAATTGAATAGAATAAAATTATTTATTGGCCCAATGTGACTGGACACCCAAGGAATTTGCCTCTGGTGCATAAGCTATCAATGTACATACAAACAACAAAGTGATAAGTCATAGATCATAAATCATAAGATACTATTAGTATAAAGATTTTCCACTAAATAAAAAATGTCTTTTTTCAACCAACATATACATCTCTGTTAATAGGATAAACTTTCATAAGCTTATCAACATAAATTTAGATACAACTTTTTCCAACAGATTGGTGATCTGAGATCAAATTAATGGAGAAATAATATTAACTTTAGGAAAAAGTAAATAGTCATTGTTTTAAAAAAAGGTTTTATTTGTTATTATGACTAAGCCTATGTTGAAGAAAATTGTTCTATGAAAGTTTATGTTAGATAGCAAAATGGTCTGCTTCAGGAACTACAACTGAATATTAGTCAAGTATTTGTAGTTTCAGGGTATCCCCCTCTTCCCCAACCAGTATCATCAATGAGAAGGAATTCTAAACATTATTTAATGATATCTCCTTCATCCTCCTTTTGTTCACAGTATCTGGAGATCCCATTCTTGTCTATTTTTGGCAATATTGTTTTAATTAATTAATTATAGAGGGCTATGTTAAAGTATGCCAGTACATCTGAGAAATGGCATATTTAGAATAATAATAATACATTACTTAACATTAACATGCATGTTATTTGAGATCCTGTTTTTTAATTCTTTTCATACTTGCATTGTGATGTTTCACTTCCTGAAGAGGCACACAGTGGTTAGTGAAACCACTAATACACATCATAAAATATTTCATTTGTTTTGAGGTACAGTTAGGATAACTTATATTCCTGAAACAATAGAGCCTTCTGTTATGTGAAAAAATAATCTCCTAAATCCCTTTGTGGACTAAATGAGGCTTTTTTCTTCCTTTGGCACCGTATCAAGGTGCTAAAGGACTTATCAGAGTAGAGATTTATTTTTACAGAGATTTCTTTTCATAGGCTTTTCATAGAATGAAATGTAAAACCTGAGAACAGCAAACTCATCAGATATTCAGGAGTTGTTTTTTGGATTCTCCTTTATTGTTATAGTACCAATTCTGAGGGAATGTATGTCTATATCTATGTCTAAGACCAAAATAACCTTATTTTGCTTGACTTTAAAATGCCAGTCTTCTGAGCTCTGTAGCTTAAACTTAGGAAATATACTTTATGAGAAAGCAATGCACATTTTGAAAGACCAAACTGTGCAAAACGTTTTTTTAGAATACTTCTATACCATCCTCATTGCCATTTTCAAACCCTTCTTGCAATTGCATATGATTGGCCACTGGTAGCAGTTGTAAGACTAAGCCATGTTTCATCCAACTACCTTCTTCTTAACCTTGCTTTCGTTTCATGGTTAGTAACTACCAAATGGGGGAATATATTTTCATAAATTGTAAAACCTTTAATCAATGAACTCTGAATGGGTTTATAAATAGTTAAATCTGTAATACAAAAACTTTGTGATACAAAACCTGGTTCCCTCAATGTATGTGGGATTCCAATTCATAGAATCCTAGTGAATATGATCTGTTTTTCTCATTACTTAGACCAAACTGTGCAAAACATTTTTTAGAATACTTCTATACCATGCTCACTGCCATTTTCAAACCCTTCTTGCAATTGCATGATTGGCCACTGGTAGCAGTTGTAAGACTAAGCCATGTTTCATCCAACTACCTTCTTCTTAACCTTGCTTTTGTTTCATGGTTAGTAACTACCAAATAGGGGAATATATTTTCATAAATTGTAAAACCTTTAATCAATGAACTCTGAATGGGTTTATAAATAGTTAAATCTGTAATACAAAAACTTTATGATACAAAACCTGGTTCCCTCAATGTATGTGGGATTCCAATTCATAGAATCCTAGTGAATATGATCTGTTTTTCTCATTTCTAAGTAAATTTCAATAGTTTTACAGTGTGCAGTTTCTGCATTTATTTGTTTCCTGGTTGTTTGTGATTTCCCTAACAAGTTGGCTCTACCTTCCATAGTTTTTCCAGAAAATATAAATGAACAAATTTATTAATTTTCCACTGTGTAAAATTAAATGTAATTAAAACATAATTCATTGTAATTTTCTCCTTCAAGCTTTTAGCAGTGGGAAAGGTCCGCGAGTTCTTCTCAATACATAGGAAACACTTCTACAAATGCTGGCATATAAAAAAATATTTGTAACTTTTCCCTTTCGTGCCATTAGTCTTTCTTCCAACCCATTTAAAAAAGATCTTCATAAATGAACTTCATAAATTATTGCTGACGTCCTACCGATGCTTGACGTCAAAAGTCCTCATATATGACACAGACTAATGCTGGCAATAACAAATACATTATTCATATAAGCATTTAGATTGTCCTCTACAAAGCTGTGAAGAAGCAAAATGCATGCATCTCAATAGGGAAAAAAATTCATATCCCATGCCTATTACTCAAATAGATAATTTGCACACACAAAAAAACCTCACCAAAACTTTTACCTTCAAGTTTCTATGCTTACAATACTTATAGCTATAAAATAATAGCAAAGAAGAGGAGTGCCTTTATAATACCTTTAAAGAATATTTATATTGTCACAAGGTGCTATTTGACAAAGGACAGGGCAGTCTCTGGTCTCACAAATTCACTTATTAATTTACAGTTCCAGTTGAAGCCATGCATTACTATTTTGTCATGATTGTTTAGTCTACTGGCTAAACTACTGAACAGTAACAAGTGCTGGTACCTCTCATAGTCTGCTATTTTTGAAAAACTTTTCAAGGCATTTGTTGGTATATTTTGCCTGAGGACATTTTAATGGCTTCCCATGAAAGTATGTACCATAATACTCAGAATAATTTGTTTCTTTACTTTAAACATCTGTGAGTTTTGCTAGAGAGGAACAATGCTGGTTAGATTAATGTTGTGTGACATAAAAACCCAAAATAAATCTTAATTTTGATTGTTTCCTCAAATGGAGGTGCATCATTTTGAAGACATTTCCCTCAAATGCAGAATTTTATTTAAGTGAAGATGTCTATGGAGATTCTCAGTCATCCAGGTCATAGTTGTCCTAATGGTGCTTTTTCCTTGAAGATATTCACTTCTCATCCAAGAAGCTTCTTCAGTTGGATGAGAAGTGAAACATCTTAAGGAAAAACAAAGAAAGCCCAGTTGCCACTTGAAAAAGCACCTTTGGGACATTTAAGTGAAGACTGTGAAACGTTCATTCTTGTAATACATTCTCTTGAAGCTAATTGTTAATACGCTTAATAGATGCTATGCCCATCTTGATGGATGATAGTTAAATATATCTAAAAATAATTGGGGGGAAAGTATGGATCATAGGAAATTCTGATTTGACCATAAATGCAGCATCTTTTGATAAAAGGAGTTCTGCTGAATTCTAGCTTGTTTCTAATATTTACCAAAAGATAAGTACCTATGGGAAATTAAAAAGCAAGCGATTGTGATAATAATATCCAAATGTCAGTCCCCAGAATGCATTGAGATTATCCTCTGAAATAGTTGCAAAGAAATAATTCATACATCAGAATGGGAAGAAAGGTAGCATACAGTTATCAGGATTAATATCTGTTGATAACTTTCTCCTTTATCAACTGCCTAATTCTCTTATAAAGATAATCACATTAGAAGAATGCAGAGAAAATAATCCTTGTTAATGATGTTGTACAAGCATCTATACCCATGATGGCAAACCTTTGGCAGAGCCCTCTCTGCGGGCACATGAGCCATTACTCCAGCTCAGCTCCACCATGCATGCACATGTGCCTTCCGCCAGGGTCTCTGGGTCTCTGCCATACATGTGCAGGGTGCATGCAGGAGATGTGTATACGTGCGTGGGAGCTAGTACAAGGGAAGGGGTTTGTGTGTGCTTGTGCGGGGGAAGGGGGTTTGCAGGTACATGTGCATGGGGCAAGGGGAGCATGAGGGGGTGCAGCACACACCCCACAGCCTATTTTTGGTCCCAGGCCTCCTGGGACCAAAACTGGGCTGTGGGGTGTGTGCTGCGGGGAGGCCTACTAGGCCCAAAACAGGGCATGGGGGGTCGCATGTGCATGCACATGGGAGCATGGGGGAGTTGTATGTGCATGCACAGGGGGGTGGAGCATGTGGGGGGGATGTCATACGTGCATTGCATTATGGGTGTGGGCACGCTTTTGGCACACGATGACAAAAAGTTTAGCCATCGCAGGTCTATACCGTTGTATCACTCCACAATAGTTGACTTGAAGCAAGTTGTATTATGGACTTCATAGTTAAATTATTGAACAGTTCCCAATATTTGAACATTTTCTTAATGAGACACTATATGATTCAAGAAAGTTTGTTCTTTTTCCATCTGTCTTTCAGCATCTTTAAATCTCTGATAGTGGCATGCATACACGTTTACACATTAAGGTCATTTGATTCATTGAAGCTAGTTGGGAATGTATTTCATCAAAACACTTCATTGGCCTATTATGGTGTTTTTAACAGACCATCTATAAGCACCTTTAAAAAAAAAAAGCCACTGAAGTTGAAAGGAGATGTGTAATTTAAAGAGTAATACTGGCAGATTCTTCCCTTTGATGCAAACCTGGCTTTGCAGTTCGTATAGCAGACATGCATACCGGCAATCTGAGAACAACTTGTCTCACCTTTGATTCTTCAGAAGAATTTCTTTAATCTTAACTGTCTGTAGCATTCATATGTCAACACCACGTATTTACATGGACTGTAATGTTAATATTTCAAGATTTATGTTTTTATCACTTTCAAGTTCTATTTTAAAGTATACATGTTCTATAGTTGCACTTGTCGCATGCCATCCAAATTGTGCCCCAACTGGTAAGTTCTGGCCTTATAATTACATGTGAAGCTGCATGAGACATAAAGGTGCCTAAGATTAACCATTTCTCTATATCGTCTCTATTCTCTATTCTTACTAATAAATTGTAGTAATGTTACAATAGGCAGAATAGATCAGTGAGTTACACTGATATTTCAAAGTAAGAGGAGTAAATGGTAAAAATCATGCATTAAAGAAAAATAGATACACACTTATGTTTGTTTGTATGTATGCAGCTTAGAATAGAATTCTCTAGGTTGGTGGTGCTTTTCGGTAGCGATAACCAGGCAAACAAATCCAAAAGAGAATAAATCCTCTGATACAAAACTAAAGCAGATAGGTGGGTCAAGATATTTCAAATCCAGGGGAAAACATATTTGAAGAGGCTCCTGGAGGTCTCTGGGCTGGAAGTTAGTTCAAAGCCACAAAGTTTTTCAAGGGAGGAGTCTCATTCACAAACACAAAGAACTAAGAGGAAGTTGGCCATTTTGGCTCAGCCAGTACAGGTGGTCAGGAAACAACAAGATCAAAATTCCCATACATAGTTTAGAGAAGAATCAGTTCAGCCATCCTTTCTCTCACAGTTCTAGTCAGAAAAGAAAAGAAAAATTCCCATTATTTAAGGGAAGTGAAAGTAATTTTAAACTTTCTCTCTCTCCCATAAAAGGGAGAGATTTTCCAAGTGACGCTTTTCCAAGGGGGGTGGAAATTCCCCCCTCCAATCTTAACTCCTCCAAAGGTTGAAACAAAGTCCCAAGAAAAAAAACTGCAGATCAATCAATAGAGTAAAAACAGTAAAAGACCTGGGGAGACCTCTCACCTCTCCGCGCTTCAGCTGTACCTTTCAAATGTCATTTTCTTCCAGGCTGCGTTCGGCGAAGCGCGTGGTGGCATTCCACGCACCCCCTACGCTTCCTGGTTCCTGGGGCAAAGCTGGAGACCCACCCGCGGCCGCCGCCGTTCCAGGAGGTCCCAGCAAGCCACCCCTCGGCAGGGCGCCCCTCCAAGGCACTCTGTGCTCCCCCTAGGATTCAGGGGAGCCCACCGAGACAGCAAGAAACGGACGCACGCATCCGTCGCTTTCGGCTGCCGGAAGTCGTCTCGTTGGTGGTGCTTTTCAATGTCCAATCTGGATTGGGCAAAATTTCTCTTTTAAATAGAAATTATCCTTTGTCTACAAGCAGGCATATCTTTAAAACTCATAATAATATCACTTCACAATGATGGCAAGCACTAAATTCGTATCAGCGTGAACCCTGTTAGGGAAACTACTATTTTAATATTTTAGACAACAATTACACTGAATATTATAAGAATAAAACTCAATTTTGCTAATTAGCTATTTCTCTTATTAAAAATGAATGGTTTACTCCAATTTAGTGATCTTGAAATACATGGCACAAAACAGCTATAACTGAGGATTAAATTACTTATAACTGAACAAAATCTTATAACTCCCCATGATTTAAGTGGAACATTTAATTTGGTCACTGTAGTCCTATGACAAATAAAACTCCAAATTTCATTTTTTCCCCTTTTATCTCTGCTACTTACAATACATATTTACTGGCAGAACATAGGCTTTTTCCAATGCTTCAGATTATTTTCTAAGTAAGAAAAACATCCAACAAATAGATTTTAAAGAACTCCACCACTTTTCTAAATAATCCAGATTTATCTATTACAACTGTTGAGAAAGCTGGTATCTCCTAATTAAAACCATCTGTCCTAACTGTTATGGATGAGACCTGTAAATTACAAAAAATCAATCAGTTTGAAGTTTTCAAGAGGAATTGGATTCAAGTCCCAAAATTCTCAGACAGCATGAATTATTATAGAAGGCACATTTAGAGGACATCGGCTATCACATACCTCTCTTTATGCATAATCGTGCTTGTGACCAATGACTAATTAGACTGTTTGGAATCTAATATTTAATGAACAGCAGGGCACAAAATTTAGGGCAACATGATTTCCTGTTGGCATTAGAACAAAGGGTTACTCTGAAGCAGTGACGTGCAGTCAGGTGAGGCAAGTGAGGCACAACCTCACCACTCTCATCATGAAAAAAAAGTAAAAGGAAAAAGCTGAGCTAGTTACTGCCTCATCGTGGATGACTCTGCTTAACTGTTAAAAAAAGCTGGAAAAGGTACGTGTGGGTTGGAGGCAGGGGGAGGAATTCAAACTTCATCCTCCTGGTGCTGTGCAGGGCTTTGGGCAAAGGCTAGAGGGAAGGACCCTGGCTCGCTTGTGCTCTCCCTCCCCAAGAGTAGTTTGATTGCAGGCAGAGCCACGTTGTGGGGCCAGTGTGTGTGCTACAGCATGGCTCTTTGCCTGGTTTCCTGCCTCCTCCTGTGTTTTCCTCACTGGTGCTCTCCCTCCCCAAGTGTAGTGACTTCCTCCCCAGGCCCCCATTCATTTCTCTCTCACACACACACACAGCTGGATAAAACTATATAAAAATCTAGCCCAGCTTCACTGATTACAAGTTTGAAAAGGCAACGTGGCTCCGCCTGCAATCAAACTACACTTGGGGAGGGAGAGCACAAGCGAGCACTGAGGAGACCACAGGAGGAGGCAGGAAGCCAGGCAAAGAGCCATACTGTAGTACACACACTTTCCCCCAGCCTCTTTCTTTTGGAAGGCTCAGATCGGCTCCCCTCCGGCTTCTCTGCCTCTCCTCTCACCCCAGCCTGCCAGCAGGAGGTGGTGGGTGGGCTTTATTGTGTTCCAGGCATTTCCCACCCAGACAGCAGGCTGCATTTGCAATGGTGGAGGTGTTTGGGAAAGGCAGCAGGGGAATGGGGGGGATGGCAGAGGAGCTGCTTTCAAGCCACTGGAAAAGATATCCAATCCAACTTTTGTGTGGGGGGGGGGGTTGTTTGAGAGTGAGTGAGAGAGGGAAGGGGTAGGAGAGATAGTCCAATCCAACTTCTGTGTGTGTGTGTGTGTGTGTGTGTGTGTGTGTGTGTGTGTTTGAGAGAGGGGGAGGAAGGGAGAGAGGGAGGAAGGAGGGGAAGGAGAAGAAAAAGAAAAAGAAAGAAGGAGCAAAGGAGAAAAACAAATGCTGACGCTTTAAATTGGAACTGAGCATGCCTGGCTGTGGAATTCTGGGAGCTGAAGTCCACAAGTCTAAAAATATTTGAAACTCAGCACTGTGTCAGTGCCTCACCAGTCATAAACCTCACCGCACGTCACTGCTCTGAAGTGACTGTGATTGTCATCAATGCTGTTAACATAGGACTAGATCCAATTTGCTAAATGTTAATGTTATACATTTTATTCCGAGAATGCTTTCTATCTACTTTTGATTGCCTGTTTGTCTAATGCAAGAATATAAGGAATTAAGGATACAGAAGCACAAAATGATATAGCTATCCTTAGTAAGGTGGATAACTTGAAATGGTTGAGCAAATACAAACATACTTTTCAAATAGACAGCTATTTAAAGTTACAACTGCCAAAACACCATAGGGAGATATTTATGCAAGTGAGATTCGAACAGCTTGACACAATGGTCAGATATGGAAGCTTCCATTCTGTACCCTACAATGGACACCTCTGCATTTGCGGAGTGGCAGATGTGGAAGACCTGGCTCACACCCTATTTGATTGTTGCCCTTATGATAGACAGGTGATAGACAGGTACCGTGGTCTATATACTAAATGAATGACCCATTGGGATCCCCATATCAAAACAACTTACAGTACCTTACGTGTGGCCATAATCTGAAAATAACATTTAACACAGCACAGTACTTAAGCTCTACTCTGCAACTCTGCAAGAACATAATGTAAGTATAATCAGAAAAATTGATGCTGTAGGGTGGGCTACTATATTAAATATAGTATATTTAATATTATTTATAAAATCAATAATACCATATTCAATTATTTAATACTATATTAAAATATTAAAATATTTAATATTATACACACACATAAACACACATCATTTGTAGGATGAGGAAAATGGGTCACATGGGACTTCTACCACTGTTATTTCTGCCACTACAGTGGCTTTTAAACTATTGATTTAAAACTTCAATTTCTGCTTTTCCTAGTTTTACAGAAAAGTTCTGTTTGAAGAGAAGAAAAAGAAATGAGGAGCAACTTATCAGCTCCATGACAGAATGGAAATTGTGAATTCATACAGAATCGTTTAGAAGGTTTCTCAAACTTTTTTTTTTTTAATGAATGGGTGTAAAAATCAATTCCAAGCCTTTTTTTAAAGTAGATGCTGCATGAAGGGCTGAATTTGATTTTGCAAAATCTTACAAGGTAATATTTTCTCCATCTGTGCACAAGTAACTGCAAGCCAGCCGAACAGCGCTTGAAAAGGCAAGCTGCTTTGTCAGAATCTGAAATGCATTTCTCAGACTGGATCAACAGCATGGTTACAATTCCTGGCTAAGAAAATAGAACTGAAAAATAGATCTAGTCCAGGAAAAAAAGGTCATGGAAAAAACCTTAGAGCCATCACTGGTAAACACAGCATAATGTGATGTTTTGACCACAAGCTATGAAAGGCAGTACCAGTGAATATCATTCCTTTATCTGATGCATTTTTACATGGTGGCTTGAAGACATGAGTAGAAATGTTTGCAATAAAATAAGTTTGTCTAAACTGATGGAAAGACTTAATGAGATATATTTTCCTAACATCCATACTCCTCCACTTTCACCAAAGGACAGTTTTAGAGTTGGAGCAGAACAGAAATGACCTTTTTTCTTTAGACATATTATTAGTCTCCCTTATAGAACATGATTATAATTTATAATTACCTGTTTCTCCTATATTTTATGTACTTAAAATAAAACTGTCTTAAAAGAAACATTACTGACACATCATTCATAGACTGAAAATAAATTTTGCATTCCTGGCCTTTGTAAATACAGCTTTTAAAAGAGACAGACAGGCAATAAGAAACATTTACTGCACATTTCACAAATAATGTACTGCATTTTCCCAGCATATGCTTTCTCCTTTTTTACTTGTTTTTTTCAATCTGTATACTGCATATTATGTAAAGTTTACT
Organism: Natrix helvetica; assembly: GCF_964273705.1. Lineage (NCBI taxonomy): Eukaryota > Metazoa > Chordata > Lepidosauria > Squamata > Natricidae > Natrix > Natrix helvetica. The sequence continues at coordinate 51,579,765 of NC_138550.1, forward strand.
TATATGTACAGAAAAGGAATAATTTTAAAAGCCTAATTTCTTCTTTCCCCTGTAATTCTTGTTATTTCTTTTCTCTGAAAATACATAGTCAATGAAATAATAGTAAAATATTTGTGAAACTTTCAATTTTCTTTTAAACCAGAACTTTTCTTTAAGATTAGTGCTGGTTCTTTCTTTAAGTATAATATGAACTCTCAGAGCCTTGAATTCTTGACTTTGTTTCCTATACTATAATGCAGGAGTTCCCAACCTGGGCTACTTACAACCCCTAGGGGTGCAAGACAATATTCCAGAGGGTGCGAAAACTTGGTTAGATGTTTAAAAAGTATAGTGTATATGCATATAATTATTTACTTTTGTAAGGATGTGAGAATATATCAGAAGCATTCTAGGGGTGCGGGGTATAGAAAATGTTGGGAACTAGTAAGATGCAACCAACATTAATATCTGACAGACAAACTAAGCAGTAGGCCTATTCTTACAATCCTAAACATGATCATAATCTTTTAAAAAGACAAATAGAAATTTTCCAATATAGAATGTATTTGTTACTGTGGACAAGTATGATAGTTTTAAAAGTGTTCAAGAAAAATAATGAAGCATAATTTGAGTATTTGCCTCAGCAACAGATAGTGTCACACAATTCCAAACAATTTTATGTTGAGGATTTTTAAAAAGTGTAGATTCTGCCATAAATCAAGCTTATCTATCACATAAAAAAGCTCCTTTTCAATGACAATTTTAGTACAATTTGTATAAAGGACCAATTTATTCATGTTTCTACGATTGTATGAAGTAGGATTCACAAAAACATTTCAATGATCACCAGCACTTTTTACAGCAATTAATATACTGTACATATTGAGAAAATAACTAAATACTAAAAGAAAATAGGCCTTAAGACTATAATTAATGATGTTTTATCTCCCTTTTTTATTTTAGTCAATTTTAGAGTCTTGTATTTTTGGCCACAATTCAATGCAGCGTATGGGTAAACTGAATGCAGATATATCTTAGTAATTATGGTTGGCAGTTCCTATAACCTAGAGGCACTAATTCTTGCAGATGGAAATAATTCCCAGCCAATGCGAATAGTCCAACATGGTTAAATTTCAGTTATATCATTAAGCTCCATTAATTACATGTATTCAGTAGCATATTGAAATGCTGGTTTTAATTATTTTTAGCTCTAAAAATACCATAGCCACATATTTATTGATCAAAATCAATATGTTTTCACCAACCATAGCTTTTCATAAATAATGCCAGACCACAAATCATAATTGTTTGGCATATATTAGTTAAACCATATATAATTTTCCATGAACTACTCTCAAGATTTGTAAATTCCATGGACTCTTGAATTTGATAGCTGTAATGGTCTTAGTGGATACTACCCATGATATAAATAATCAAATGGATGGTATCTATAATCTTCAATTATCCATTTTTCTTTTTCCTACTAAAGTGCAGCTAATTCAGTTTATATAGATACTCATGTAGTAATCTATTCTTTGCTCTTCGTTTTTTTAAAGCTTTTTCACATTCTTGAAACAGAATGTACTTTGTAATAGGGATTTGCTGACTGAGATTTGGAGTTTATTTGAAATGAGAGGAACATGCTCTGAATTGAGTTCTGCTTCTGTAAGCAGAAGATAGAAAGTAAATATCACTGCACAGTGATTCGTACCACTTCTGATACTAGAACATAGGTAGAAGAAATGCTACAGTGAAGGGGAAAAGACTAAATTATCTCCATCCTTTTTACTTCTTGGAGGATCCTTGATTAGATGTTGGTCCTATCTTTGGATAAAAGAAGGCCTTTTGTTGATTGAAGGCTGGTAACAACTTGAGCCAGGATAGCAGGTAGAAAGTTAGCTGAGTTTTCATATACTTCTCTTAATGATATTTTTGTCAAACACATTTTCAAAAGTGATATCATATAGTGTGCATTGTACTAATCCAAAGTGTTACAAGTATAGGCAATCCAGAAAGGCCATAGCTAACGTATTGTCTAGTATAATGAAAATGGCCCCACTTTTAGCACTAAGGTGGGTCCAAGATAACTTTAATTCTTTAAGACAGGATTATGTAAAAAGTATGTCTACCAAGTTACCATTACCTTGCCTTTTTCATGTGGCAGAAGGAAAAATATATTAAATATATAGTAAGTTTTAAGCTTTAACTATAATATTTTAAATTTAATTTAATTAAATGATATCCAATTAAGTTTTGTCCTGCACCTTCTACTTTGGGAAATGTATTCTGTGGCATATTATTCAAAAGGCTAAATACAATGTTCAGGAGGTAGTAATCTTCCTATTTCTCTTCTTTAAAATGAAATTTTGAAAGTAGCAGGACTTTCCTCCTTTGAGCAAAATGTTCTACCAGCCATGCATACTAGATCATGAGAAACTATATGTTGTAATCTTTTTTTTGTCAAATTTTTATTTTATTCAAACAAAGTTAAAATACAAAATTCCAAAGGATTTCAAAAAACCAAAACACATAGCAAAAAATGCATTAAGAAAAAAAAACCCTAACACATATATTTTCCTCCAATTGAATACTGACTGATACATTACTACAATATTAATTTTCCACCCCTTGTGAAATAATCCCAAAAGATTTTTAAACTACTTACTCTATTTGCAATTTACTAGCATGTCATCTATATACTATATTCATGACTAAACAGTTAACAGGAAGAAAATAATGATTAAAAAGACAATGTTAAAGTTTCAAGACCCTCTGTTAATAAATTATTATACTGTTACTATAATCAAGTCATAGAAAAATTTCCATAGCATCTTATCATCACAAATCATCACAAAAGTTAACAGTAATTCATCCTGGAACAAATATCCATGTTTGGGTTTTTTTTAAAAATTCCATCTCTTCTCAATTGTTGTCTGATTAAATATAATCAATTCAATCTCCAAAATCGGTCTATCTTCCCAAGTCCAAATAAAATTGTTTCCTAATTAAGTGTGATAAATCCATTTCCCCATCTTCTTTGATCCTCCTAGGGATAGCCAATTTGTCATTTCTTCACACAATATAATTTCGGCTGCTGTAAAAGACTGCAGGTTTGAACTTCAAAGAGGTATATGCAATCAACTCAGTTAACTCTAAGTCTATACTTAGAATTTCTTTGTGACAGATTAACTGCTCCCAAATCATATTCCTCTTGTGAATCTGAATAATTTAAATCTATATGCATCTGAATATTTTCAAACTTTAACAAAAAAATTCAACCAAAGGTTGAATATTAGCGGATGGTCTTTTCAGCCAGCCCTGCTTATCTGTAATTTGATACATTGTTACGCTGTGTCAGTTAGCCAGAGAACAAAGAACATTGAAGCAGAGTGAAGAAATAAATTAAAGGGACAGGGAAGATATTGTCTGGATATTTTTTGATCCAAAGTTAAAAGAAAAATAATGAAAAAATAATATTTTACAAATTAACAAAAAATTTACAAATTTTACAAAAAATAATATTTTACAAATTAACAAAACGCAAAAACCCTGGATTGAAAGGCCAATGTTGATGTAAATTGAATAAAAGCACTTCACCATTCAAAACACGCTGTGTTTCCATATGGAAAAGCAAAGGTTATCCAAGACAACAACATAAATCAAAGGAAAAGGAAAAAAAAACAGATAAAGTTCAGCAGGTGGTTAGAATAAACCAGCTTTCAGCCAGCTGGTCATCTTTTAAAGACAAAAATCAAAATAAAACAATAAATTCAAAAGTGACAATTGAAAGCCAAGCATGCATAGAAAATGAACTACTGAAAAGGAAATGGATTTACCCAATGACTTTCCAACTGCTCCCACAAGGACTGTAATCTTCAAGACTGCCCTTCCCAGATGGGTCTAAAGCCATTTTGGATCATTCCTAAGTGCTCCTATTCAAATCCAAGGAGAAGCACTGTCAGAAGACAAACTTCAGCTGCAAAATCTGCAGATGATTGGCAGGAAAAGGAAAAATTCTTACCATTCAACAGCCATCTTGCAGAAGAGTTCCTTTTATGTAATTTGTAATATAGGAGTATTCCTATATGTAATTTGTAATTTGGATGAGATGTTTCAGGAAATTTTAGGTTAATAAAAGAAAATTTGCTACATTAGTTTGGACATTTTTGCCATAGGGCATTATTATATTAGGATCATGACAAAACTTTACATTCTTAAATTATAACAATATCACTCTGTTACATTTACATCATTTCATAATTTCCTATTATTCTCTTTAGAGACTTCCAGGAAAGATAGTGACAGATTAGCTGCTTCTACATTAGAACCTAAATGAGTTCTGATTTTTTCCAAATTGCCAGAGGTGAAAAATTAATAAATATATTAAATCAAGCTCAATCCTGAAAAAATAATAAATAAATAAAAACTTGAAACTGGATCTGTTTTGACGTATGTTAATTTCACTCTAAGGAACAATGCAGTCATTTTCAGACATTAGCTTGATCTTATGGTGTCATCACAAGGAGAAAAGAAGAAGTGGCCCTCATCCCAGATGCGTGCATTGCAACCTCCACAATGGTTGAAGGTGTCAGTCATCTCTGTGAAAAAAGGAAATATGCTGCAAAAATGAAAAAAACTTTAACACTAAATTATAGCCATTCTAGAGGTGCTGAGTATGAGTTTTGCATATGTCTGACTCATAACTAAATGTTCACAGAGATACATTGCTGCACAAGTTCAAAGCAGAAGTTATATTCATGCTCCAAAACTGATTTTCAGTGAAGATCTGCCTGCAAGAAATTGTTTTATTTGTCTACCTATTGTTATTTTTTTTAAAAGAAATGAGTGTTGAGGAAGACATGTTTACATACTAAATTGCTATTTATGTGTGGATTAAATGGTATTTTCAGCATTCTATTTAATGGCATTCCATACTTACAGCTTTAAGATTTATGGCCTTATACAACTTATTTTATCATCTGTCAAGGAAAATGAGCTCCTTCCCTTCTCTTATTAATCCAGCCCTATTGGTATGTTATTCCACAATATTTAAACCATATGCAGTTTGCCATGTTTTTCATTCCACTGTGCTTTCCCCCAAGAGCTGCTTTCAATAAGAACTGTTGCTTCAATGTATTTAAAGATCAAATGTCACCTTATTGCAGCTTTGAGTGCAAGGTCTCATGTTACCTAGGGCATCAGTACAGTCTTTTAAGTTTGGATCATAAAGGAAGGGCACAATTATACATGCATTATTTTTAAAAAAATATTAAAGTAGAATAAAAGTACTAGATGGATGATTTAGTGAAGACATGCCAAACTTACATTTTTTCAGTCATATTCAACTCGCAGTCTTCATTTCCAAGCTCTAGCTGCTATTTATGTAAGAACAGATATACTAAATCTATGGATTAGTTTACTCGCTAAAATATACATGTGGAAAATTCTGTGAACATAACCTCTGGAAGAATATTGAATTAAACAGGATTTGATTTTGTCCACCGATATTTTCAGGTAATATAGTTATTCAAAGAAGCTTAGCAATATGCATCACATGTAAAAGATGTTTATGACCTGAGCATCAATGCTTGCATGGAGAAAATCCTGGTTCATCAAAAAGCACTCTTGGCTGTCACTATGTAACAAACATAGGTAATTAAACTGAATAGAACGTAATAACAGGACTAATCTATTTAGGTGCAGGGATTTACAGGAATAGACCAGCTAGGTATTGAAATCAATTCCAGTGTTTAAATATCACAGAATGACATCATCAGGTTGTTTTAATGTGTTATTTTTGGCAGTTTCCCAAGGCAGTTATACGAAGTTACTGTATTCAGGGATGAATGAAGCAATGGTCCATAATAACTCATTAACAAATTATTGGAAACTTAGTGATATGATTTATTATTCCTGAAGTTTGTTTGTTGCATATATTTACCTTTGTCCTTTACATAGAATCAGTGACTAAAAGAAAACCTGATTTGACTTTGAGTACTACTTTACCTAGAATACATGTAAGGATTTAAAGATCTGTCACTCATTCTTGATGCATGCTACGTATCATTGTTATCAGTATGATCTAGATTTTTCAACCAAGGAAAGTAACTGAACTTCTTGGATTATTGGAATTCCAGGAGAAAGAAGATTTAAGTTTGCAATTGGAGTTATGGATTTCAATATTCTTGGTATGCTTTGTTTCATTCCCTGCAATTACTTGTGTTTTAAGTAACATCCATTGTCATATGTATCTGATGGAAAAGAGTTACTCATATATTTGAAAGCCCTGTGCTTTTGATAGACTGCTGATTACAAGAACGAGGCTATCGCATTTCAAATAAAAAACTACCAGACTTAAATATGAGCCAGCAGTGCGCAAAAAACCCAATGCAGTTCTAGGCTGCATAAACAGAGGGATAGAATCAAGATCACGTGAAGTGTTAATACCACTTTATAATGCATTGATAAGTCCAGAATTGGAATACTGTATCCAGTTTTTGTCACCACAATGCAAAAAAAGATATTGAGATTCTACAAAAGTGCAGAGAAGAGCAACAAAGATGATTAGGGGACTGGAGGCTAAAGCATATGAAGAACGATAGCAGGAACTGGGTATGTCTAGTTCAATGAAAAGAAGGACTAGGACTGACATGATAGCAGTGTTCCAATATCTCAGGGGTTGCCACAAAGAAGAGGGAGTCAAGCTATTCTCCAAAGCACCTGAGGGCAGGACAAGAAGCAATGGGTGGAAACCAGTGGTGAGTTCCTACCGGTTCGGACCGGTTCAGCTGAACCAGAAGTGATTTGGCGGCATGGGGAGCTGGAACCGGCAGTGACCCAGGCCTGCTATGCCCCTGAACCGGTTCCCTGGTTGGCACTGTTGGCGCCACCATCTTATTTTTCAGTTCTGTGCATGTACAGAACAATTTTAATTGTACTGTGGATGTGCATGTACGTGAAGTACGCACATAAGCAAACCGGCAGTAGTGCCAGCCGGAACCCACTCCTGGTGGAAACTAATCAAAGAGAGAAGCAACTTAGAAATAAGGAGAAATTTCCTGACAGTTAGAACAATTAATCAATGGAACAACTTGCCTCCAGAAATTGTGAATGCACCAATACTGGAAGTTTTTAAGAAGATGTTGGATAACCATTTGTCTGAGGTGGTGTAGGGTTTCCTGCCTGAGCAGGGGATTGAACTAGAAGACCTCCAAGGTCCCTTCCAACTCTGTTATTCTATGATTCTAGAGGGCAGGAAATATAAAACTCTTTTAAGGGATTTTTTGAAGTCCATATCTGGTAGTTCTTCTAGTTCAAGAATACTTCCTGTAGCAATAGTTATGGGAGCAGAATGCAATATGTCCTCAAACCATAAAAAAATAAAATATTCTAGATAAAAATCAAAATACTGAACTTTATTTTGATACATAATATCCAAATAAGGCACAAAAAGTCCCCAAATAATACTAGCGTTGGTACCAGTCTGATAACCATTATTTTAATACACGTTTTTCTCTCTTACCATATTTATTCTGTATGTCTACAGAATAAATGGCCAAAAGCAGACATGTAACAAATTTACTGCATGCTATGCCATGTTTACTTCCTCTGGGTGATTGGGAAATATAAGGAAATAAAAAACAATTGTTGGAACAGCTTAAAATGTATTTTATTAATGAAAACAAACGTGTTAGAAAATGGCAGAGAATCTTCATTCATTTTATATATATATTTTTGCTCTGGAGAATCTTTATTCAGATTATAAGCTTTTTCTCTGCTTTTTCTCTGCTTTCTCTAAGATGCACTTTCAGTGGAAGAGTAACAATGACTAATCAGAGGCACCTAATCTTTCTTGATACTCTCAGCCGGTGGTCTGTTTCGCTTGTGGTGTTAAGAGTAATTATAATAAGATTTCCTTCAGTTCTTTTAATCATTAATATTTTAATAGTTTTGGCTAGTTTTAAAAGAAACAGCTACTCATTGAAATCATTGTTTAATTTGGGGAAAAACTGGTATCTACCTTGTTTATTAACTCATGGTTCCGAAACAAACTGGCATTAGCTTTAATGTATATTATAAAATGAAATAATGTATATTACTGAAACTACGTATTATTTTCTACATTCCCTCTGATTTTGATGTAAGTCAGGGGTGTCCAAACTTGGGAACTTTAAGACTTGTGGACTTCAACTCCCAGAATTCCCCAGCCAGCTGGCTGGGGAATTCTGGGAGTTGAAGTCCACAAGTCTTAAAGTTCCCAAGTTTGGACACCCCTGATGTAAGTTATAATAAATGTGTTACATACTGACAATCAGTATGATAGTTTCTACCAAGGTCCTCTGTTCCAGAGAGAACATTATTCAAATCTGATTGGTACCAAAGAGTCTGACAGCTCCCTGTAAAAGGGCTGCTGCCAGACAGAGTCTTTGCTGGATTGTACATAGTTGTCACTTAACAAAGAGCTGTTTGTTGCTGAAGCCTGAGTCTGCCTCACCCATTCACCCTATCTAAATGTCTAGCATAACACTGGTGCACACAGATTAATAATTTCTATTTTATTAAATTTCAATAGTATACTTTCTGAGGAAAATAGTTCTTGCCCTCCACTTCCAAAATAAGAGAGACAACAGAGGAAGGTGAAAGCTCAGCTACCAACCATCTTCCTAGCGATATCTCGAAGAATAGGTAGGATGTGTATCTTTTCAATGCAAGAATTATATTAGAAGATAGAAATATCTATTCGGCGTTTTAGATACCATACAGTAAACAAAGTATGCACTTAATTTTTTTGAGAAAGAAAACTGGGCTGAATTTACTGGGATACAAAGTGGGACTTCATAATAAAAGTTAGGTAGGAAAGGGATTTCCCTTTTCCCTTAATTATGGGGAGAGCTTATTGTGCCCTGGTGCCCATTTAGAGCTTACCCATTTCTTTCCCAATATATAATGAAGGCAATTGTGCTGCAATAAGGACAAAAAAGGGGGCTACAAAGAAGGGGCTTGTGAAACTTTTAAGACTCATTCATCGATTGCTATTTTAGTCTACTGAATTTCATAGTAAAAGGGTTTACCTACTGATGGGAAGATTTTCCTATAAAACTAAAGCAAAGCCAAGAATGTGTACTGTGGAGACAATTAATACTTAATATTTTAAAAATAACATACCATTAATATCTTTAAAATATTAAGATAATGGAGTAGCAGAAAAAACAAATCAAAGCCCTGGCATGATAAAAATAGGAATCAGAGGGGATTCCTAGGGCCAAGAAATTAAAGAATATCCTGTATCAGTATTAACCATGTTGAAATATACATGATTGTATATATATATGAGTATGTATGTATGTATGTATGTATGTATGTATGTATGTATGTATGTATAGGTATTTGTTTTCGTAGATTTTCACAGGTGTAGGTATGCTGGTCTTGTTGTATTCAGGTCTTTTCCCATGTAAGATTGTAATCTTACACGGGAAAAGACCCGAATACAATGACCAGCATATATAGGTATATAGGTATGTATGTATGTGTTGTATTTGTGCTGATAATATGGGAGGGAGCTCACTACTCCCCCTTTCACTACTCCCCCTTCTCCCCCTACAAGCTCCCCATTTGGGCATACCAGGGGTTGTAATACAAATACATACCTATTTCCCTGGCTCAGCTGATAAGGAGGAGAGCCTGTGGCTTAGTGGCTAACACATCTGCCTAATATGTAATACAGCCCAGGTTCAAATCCAGTAAGGGTATGGCTAGCTGGTGAGAGCTAAATAGCTTGAAATAGATCTTTACTAGTCTCCCTTTATTATTTATCAGCACAAATACAACACAAACATAGCAAAGGCAACATTAAAAATAAAAATATGGTTTTCTGCCTGGATGGTCTTCTCTAATGAGCCGAAGGACAGAAAGGGGGAGTAGTGAGCTCCCTCCCATATTTGGGCATACCAGGGGTTGTAACACAAATACATACCTACTTCCCTGGCTCAGCTGATAAGGAGGAGAGCCTGTGGCTTAGTGGCTAACACATCTGCCTAATATGTAATACAGCCCAGGTTCAAATCCCAGTAAGGGTATGGCTAGCTGGTGAGAGCTAAATAGCTTGAAATAGATCTTTACTAGTCTCCCTTTATTATTTATCAGCACAAATACAACACAAACATAGCAAAGGCAACATTAAAAATAAAAATATGGTTTTCTGCCTGGATGGTCTTCTGTAATGAGCCGAAGGACAGAAAGGGGGAGTAGTGAGCTCTCCCATATTTGGGCATACCAGGGGTTGTAACACACACACACACACACACACACACACACATACATACATACATACACACACATAGACATGCACACACACATGCATGCATATATGGGTGTGTGTGTGTGTGTTGTATTTATGCTGATAAATAAATAAAGGGAAACTAGTATAAATCTATTTCAAGCTATTTAGCTCTCATCAGTTAGCCATACCCTTACTGGGATTTGAACCTGGGCTGTATTACATATTAGGCAAATGTGTTAGCCACTAAGCCACAGGCTCTCCTCCTTTATCAGCTAAGCCAGGGAAATAGGTATGCATTGTGTCACAACCCCTGGTATGTCCAAACATGGGAGGGAGCAAACTGCTTCCCTTTTCTGTCTATCGGCTCACTCCAGGAGACCATCCAGGCAGAAAACCGATATATATGTATATATAGGTAAGTATATATATGTAAGTATATGTATGTATATTTAATAGGAGTTAAACTAAACATAATTTTGATTAAAAATTGAAACATGGATTTCCTAGTTACATATTTTCACTGTCCTACTAATGATTTTCCTACTTGATAGCAACTTGTGCGAGATTTTATGCCTTCAATGATATAAGTTCAGTCGTTCCTTTCCCATTTTAGAATGCATAATTTTGTGCTCAAGAATATCCTTCCCATTTCAACAAGCCAAACAATATCCCAGAGCACTCCCTAAATTTTTAAAGAGGGCTTGTACACCAATGTTGACCTTTTCTTGCAATTTTTCTTAGATGATTAACAAATTCCCTCTGCAATGTCCAAACATTCCAGGTGGAAAATTATTCACTTGGCCAGGACTCAAGGAAATAGGAAAAAAATAAAATATAGATTCCATTTATTTGTTTTAAAAAATATTAACAAATAAATGGAATCTATATTTTCCCAATTCCATGTCATTACATATTATGACTGCTGGTGTCACCTACCACTACATTAAAGTGTCTGTGCTATATTTTTTAACATATTGACAATTTACTTTTTTTGCTCTTTCCTGGCCCCAGTCATCCCTGTTATACTTCTGTTAGGTTTTTCATTTTTATATCTTCGTTTTTGAGATCCAGACATACATTTTCAATGTCAAGACTCATTTATATAAAGACCACCTTAAACTTGCCACCCAGATTTTCTAAAAGTATTTTTAAAGAAATGTTCACTATTTTCTCCCTGTATAAAAGGGAGAGAGAATCTCACACACTGAGTTGGAAATGAAACAGAATAATGACACGCTTATCTGAGATGATACAAATCCAGGAGTGGTATTATTACCTTTCATAGTCAGCTTTGGAGATCATTACCTCCAAAATTTTTGGAAGACTAAATTTCAAACATCATAATTATGCAATGGGGAGAATAAATTACCTTTATGCAAATATTTCCACTGCACAAATGTTAAGAGTTGCATCAGCTGTACTGAGTGCAATCCCTAAAGTATGGGAAATTGAAAAAAAGACATGTTGCTTTAATAAAAAGCAGAGACATATTGTGTATTACATACACTCAAGTGAGGATTAAAGTACTTCTTCCACCTCATTTTTGACACATACTGAGTACTCTTTAAAGGCATGTTATTGGTTATTTGGATTTGTGTGAAAAATAATGAATTGAGGTAATCTATTAATAAAGACCTAGATATTAAGTTCACTGAGTTCTATCAACAATAAGTTCTCACATGGGAAGAACAAATGTCTAGAATCCAGATGCAGTATTCAGTCTGCATCCAAAACACCTTATTGGGACAAATACTGTTGTTATTAAAAAAAACATGTTGTACTTATAAGGATCCTTTTTTGCAAGCCATTGTTTCTTCTTCAATATTCCATTTTTCAGAACTGTACCAATTAGAGAACAGCCTACAGTGGGTAGTACCCATATTGCTGTCATTATCTAGAACAGTGTTTCTCAAACTTGGTGACTTTAAGTCCTGTGGACTTCAACTCCCAGAATTCCCCAGCCAGCTATGCTGGCTGGGGGATTCTGGGAGTTGAAGTCCACAGGACTTAAAGTTGCCAAGTTTGAGAAACACTGATCTAGAATGTAGCCTGTTCAAGCCAATAATGAGCTTAATATTTTCAGTGGAGATAAATTTGCATATTCCTTTCTTATTGGGAACCACAATTTCCCATGGGGAAAAAATGTCTGAAAAATTAGCACATAGGGATTCTGTTTTATTCTACTATTCCACTTCTAAGATACAGGATGAAGTTTTTCATCTATGCAGAGATGCATCATTCATTACTCATTACTAATCATAATTCAGTCTTTCACCACCTTATTCTTTCTAGTTGTGTTAGAAAATAGGTCCCAAATTCTTGATCACCACTTTTGAAGTTGTAATTAGAACACAATAAGCTACAGTATGGAAGGGTTTTTATGATTTTGGTGCCCCAACCCACCTGATCAGACTTATCAGACATTGGACACTGATAAAGAGGCAACAGTGAAAATACTCCATTGCAATACAGTTCATAGTTCAAGATCAATAAAGAAGTTAGACTGGGATGCATTTTATCACCATTTTTGTTCAATCTGTATGCTGAAGTGATCATGCAGAAATTAGATCTGGAACTGCCTGATTTTGGAGTGAAGATTGGGGGAAGAACAATAAATAATTTGAGGTTCGCAGATGATACAATAGTATTGTCTGAAAATAAGGAAAATCAAAGAACAAAAGTGCAAAAAATGACTTTTAACATCAGGAAAACAAAAATATTGACAACAGCTGCAGATGGACATGAAATGTTTAAAATTATCAAGGAGGAAATTGATGTAACTCATGGATTTATCTTCCTTGGATCAAAAATTATTCATGATGCCAATTCTACTTCTGAAATCAAACATAGGATAACCTTAGGTTCCACTGCAATGGTTAATGTTAATAAGATCTGGAAAAGCAGAGGTATTGATATAAATATAAAAAGCAGGCTAGTTAGAGCAATAGTTTTCTCTATAATGATCTATGGGTGTGAGAGTTGGACACTGAAAATGGACAATCAAGAAAAAATTGAAGTCTTTGAACTGTGGTGCTAGCGTAAATTATTGCGCATACCATGGATGACCAGAGCAAACAACAGAGAAATACTGAATCATATAAAACCAGATATATCACTAGAAGTCAAAATCACAACAACAGTATGTCTGATTTAGTTTGGCAATGTCATGTGTATAAAGTCATTGGAGAAGTCAATGATGCTAGGAATGCTAGGTTAGTGGAACAAGAAGAAGGGGCAAGCAAAGAATGAGCTGGACTTGAAAGGCAATGGGATGTGTGCGTGCAAAGAACAGGACGGCGACGGCAGCGGCTTTTTCTGTGATCTCCGGCACTTTTCAGCAGCCTGCAGCCAGCCGCCACCTACAATACAATACAATACAATACAATACAATACAATACAATACAATAGCAGAGTAGGAAGGGACCTTGGCCGTCTTCTAGTCCAACCCCCTGCCTAGGCAGGAAACCCTATACCGTTCCAGACAAATGGCTATCCAACATCTTCTTAAAGACTTCCAGTGTTGGGGCATTCACAACTTCTGGAGGCAAGTTGTTCCACTGATTAATTGTTCCAACTGTCAGGAAATTTCTCCTCAGTTCTAAGTTGCTTCTCTCCTTGATTAGTTTCCACTCATTGCTTCTTGTTCTGCCCTCAGGTGCTTTGGAGAATAGTTTGATTCCCTCTTCTTTGTGCAACCCCTGAGATATTGGAACACTGCTATCGTGTCTCCCCTAGTCCTTCTTTTCATTAAACTAGGCATACCCAGTTCCTACAACCGTTCTTCATATGTTTTAGCCTCCAGTCCCTTAATCATCTTTGTTGCTCTTCTCTGCACTCTTTCTAGAGTCTCCACATCTTTTTTACATTGTGGCGACCAAAACTGAATGCAGTATTCCAGGTGTGGCCTTACCAAGGCATTATAAAGTGGTACTAACACTTCACGTGATCTTGATTCTATTCCTCTGTTTATGTAGCCTAGAACTGTGTTGGCTTTTTGGCAGCTGCTGCACACTGCTGGCTCATATTTAAATTGTTGTCCACTAGGATTCCAAGATCTCTCACAGTTACTACTATTGAGCAAGGTGCCACCTATACTGTACCTGTGCATTTTGTTTTTCTTGCCTAAATGTAGAACCTTACTTTTTCACCATTGAATTTCATTTTGTTAGATAGTGCCCAATATTCAAATTTGTCAAGATCCTTCTGTATCTTAAACCTATCTTCTGGAGTGTTGGCTATTTCTGCCATCTTGGTATCATCTGCAAATTTGATAAGTTCCCCATTTATCCTCTCATCCAGATCATTGATAAAGATGTTGAAGATGTTGAAGAGTACTGGGCCTAAAACAGAGCCTTGGGGTACTCCACTGCATACCTCCCTCCATGTAGATGCAGTTCCATTGAGGACTACACATTGAATGCGGCTGATCAGCCAGTTACGAATCCATCTGGTGGTGATGCTGTCTAACCCACATTTTTCTACTTTGTCTAGTAGTAGGTTGTGGTCTACTTTATCAAATGCCTTGCTGAAGTCCAAGTAAATTATATCGACGGCATTCCTCTGGTCCACTAATTATGTCACTTTGTCGAAGAATGCAATAACCTCATTGAGAACTGCTTTGCCAGCCGCTTCCCAGCAGCCATCACTGGCTGGGGGCTGCTGAAAACTACCAGAGGTTAGCTTGCCTTCTGGAGTCCGAACCAGCCACCATGGAGGAAGGTAAGCAGCCTGAACAAAGAGGCAGTGGTAGGGGAGGAAGCAGGACTAGGGCTGGGGCTACTAAAGGAGGGGAAATGCTGTGACGCATGCAACTGGCAAAGGGAGGGGGTGATATGCAGATAGATAGGTAGAAATTGAAAAATAAATCTACCTTTTTCTGTGGGCGTGATGTCATGAGTGATATCAAGTTGGCCATGCCCACTCAGTCACATGACCCTCCCCCTAGCTACGCCCACCGTACCAGTAGCAAAAAAATTTGAAATCCACCACTGGTTCATACCTGAGAACACCTTCTGAAAGATCCTATGTTTACTATACAGCTTTAAACAATGAAAAAGTGTATCTTGTTGACTTAAGCATCACCAAAGCTACTACAACTTTTTTCAGTTAACTGAATATTATTGACAGTCTCAAATCTTACAGAATCAGACTTCAGGTATTTTCTTTGGGGAATGGCAATAATACAACAAATTATTATCATTTTAATAGAGGACTTTAGTAATCCAATTCAAATATTAAAGAGTAAAATGCAAATTAAATGAAATATAAAACAAGTGTTAGCTGGGCAGGACGTAAGCAAATGAGAATGCTTTCAATTAAGATGAAATTTGCATTAAAACATTTTAATCGATGTTTGGTTTCAGATTTTTGTTACTGTAACTTTCTTGGGAGCATTAATAATAAGGATCTGGGTTTCACTAACTACTTTTCCACACTGCAGCCTTCAGCTTCTTATTTCCTGTGCTTAAAATGGGAAAATGAAGTTGGCTTAATAAACTCTTTTTTTCACATTGTAATTTCTTAATCCACTTTGGCTACAGTTGGCCCAGACCACAGTTAACATGGCCCTGTTCTTTTCTCTTCTTTGCATTCCAGGAAAACAATTATCAATTGGTTTTCCCTTTGTGGGCATGTTTTTTAAAGATTACTGGAGGAAAACAATCACATTTTTTTATAGTTTTTCCACTCATTTGGTCTAGAAAGGGTAATTTGGCAGAATTCCTCTTTTAGTTATGTAAAAAAAGAAGAAAAACAACATTTTATCATTCCTTATCTGAACATTTAAAAAAAAAGCACATGCAAAGAAACAACCAGCTTTTCACTCTTCCACTATTGAATAACTTCCTCCTTTCTCCCCTGAAAGAGTTTGATTTTCATATTAGGGAGCATAGCACCCAGTACAAAATGCCCCAATCAAAGGCAAATAGTAGTGACTGGGGAACCATATTTTCCACAGCATCTAATGATGGTGATGGTAAATCTTTGGGTTTAATGTGTCAAAAGTATAGAAAATGTTTAACTCTTCTGGTGTGACACATTCTTCTGAACAAAAGATAAAACATTCTTTACATATTGGTTTATTTTAAAAAGCACAGTCCAATAATATGCGTGATCTCCAGGATCTTGTGTGCACTGCTTACTTTCAGGCAGTGTTGTCTTTCCGCTGACAGGCTCTACGGTCTATTTGAGGCTGTACCAGGTCATACAAGATTGTTCTTGAAGTGGTTTCAGAAAATGCTCTTCTTGGCCTCTGCAGCCTCTGAAAACCACTGCAGAGTACCACCTTGCACAATTTTCAAGAGGTCTGGAGGCTACATGAGATCATGAATGAATGGAGTGTGTTTTCACGAACAGTTGCTGTCAGGTGTTAGCTATGTCATAGCTTCACCACCTAGAGGAATCATACCTTCTATGGTACCCTCCATACCAGCCAGTTAAAATGGAGACATTGCTGGAGCAAGGAATGAAGTGTATCAGGAGAACCAGACTGCTATCCTATATTAGCAAAGGGGCAAAATACTATTTTTGATATGGAGCAAGAACATTCAAGTGGAGATTACCTTCCCAGCAATCTAGGGATGGATTTAGGTTAACAATAAACAAACTTTCATGTCTTCCAGACATCATAGTTATCCACACACTGGGACTACACACTGGGTACATATGAAATGTAGATGTACAAATATTTTGTGCCCTAAGATGTACACAAAACTAGAAGCTAGGACTCCTTGCCCTTCCAAAAATAGAGTCAGAAATTTGGGGGCTTTGGGACATTCATTTCTCTGCAGCTAAGAAGTTTGAGATTGGCCAAACAGATTAGATAGATAAATACTCCATTGCTGATTTGGGGAAGGGCAGTTATCGAATTAGTAAGGAATGAAACTAGCATCAGTATATCTTTCCATTAGCTTTAGCTGACCAGAAGAAAGATGAATTCTAGGATGATGATGTTGGAGTACAAAATGCAGGGAGGGGGATGACTGTCTTTAGTTTGATTCTTCTTAGTTTGGAGACCTATTGTAGATTGAATTAGCAGGAGTTTTATTACCAGGACTGATACTATTGGTGAGTCAACAGAATTGATTGCCCATATGCAAAGCTTAAAATTCTTACTTTTTTTAAATTAGCTTAATATATATAGAAAGGGGAAACAGTTACAAAAAAAAAGAACAAACTTAGGGAACATGAAAAGGAAAAAAGGAAAAGAACACAAGAAAACAAAAATCAAACTATAATATAATATATATAGTCATTAAAACCTCTAGATTAGTATTTCTCAAATTTGGCAACTTTTAGATGTGTGGATTTCAACTCCAGGAATTCCCCAAATAACTCTATAGCAGTGTTGGTGAACCTTTTTGGCACCAAGTGCTGAAATGGGGGTGCATGTATGTGTGTGTGTGCCAGAAACCAGAAGAGCAGCTGCCCAGTGCACATGCATGCACCAGGAGGATAATCTTCCAGTTTCCAGCACACCCATGCACACCAGCTACCTGGTCTTCCAGTTTCTGGCATGCATATGCATACAAAGATCAGCTGGCTGGTGCGCATGCGTGTGCCAGAAACCGGAAGATCATCTTTCCGGCGTGCAAATGCGCACCGGGTGGCTGCTCTTTCAATTTCTAGTGCTCCTGCACATGTGAAGATCAGCTGGCCGGTCCACTGGAACCCAGAAGAGCAACGGCAACAGCTCATGTGCCCAGAGAGATGGCTGTGTGTGCCACTTCTGGCATGCATGACATAGGTTTGCCATCACGGTTCTATAGCAACTGCTCTGTTTGGTTAGGATGTAGTTTCTTCCACTTTTAAACATTTGCCCCTAAGCAGCACTAAGTTTGTTTCTCAGTATGCTACTAAGAAAAAAGAGAAAACAGATAATAGAATATGCTGCAACAGTTGAGTAGAAGCAGCATTTGTGTGAGAGAGAAAGAGTGAAATCGAGGTATATGATACTGGAGATATCAAATATTGACAAAATAGCAATTGCCCAGCAATATCAGCACATCAAAAAATTCCCCTACTTCTAGCCCACATATTCATGGGAGGCCTCCAGAAAATTTATCTGCAATACTAATCTGGGTAACATCTGCTTTAGCAGGCAGAAAAGACATATGCAGAGTTTGGCTTACACAGTTTCTGCAGGGCATGATCCTATAGTCCTCCTGCCAGTTTCCTTTCCATAAGAAGTTGGAAAACTATTTCTCTATATATTCAGTCATGCATTCAATGCTGCAAATTATATTCATCAGTCAGGATAAAAATTGCACATTTGTTTATTTTGTACTAGGTAAAATTATTAAGAGGTCTGTCTATATATCACTTTAAAAGCAACAACAAAATAAAAACAATTAAGCAAAGATTCAGTCTTATTAGTGTCCAGAAAGATATAAAGTAATTCTCAAGAGACCCTCATAATAACCCCTTCTTGCTTCCCTACAGCCCCTTGTGATCTGCAGCCTCTCTTGCTTTTTAATATGGAGTCTCTATCTAAATGAGTGACAAGCAGTCTTTGAGCCAATAATGTCATTGTTAATTTCAAGTGAGTATCTTGAATACTATTATACGTCTCTTCTCAGGATGGAATTTTAATGGCTGTAAGAATAACTGAGAGGTATCAGGAAGAGCCACAACCTAGAGAATGACATATATCTTTGGATTTGGAAATCTGAATCCAAAGCTAGAATGAGTAGGATGGAGAAAATGTCTCAGAATGTACCCTTTTTAATTCACTGGGGAAGAGCTTCCAGACTTACAAGATTCTACCAGTGACGTGCGGTGAGGTTTATGACTGGTGAGGCACTGACACAGTGCTGGGTTTCAAATATTTTTAGACTTGTGGACTTCAACTCCCAGAATTCCACAGCCAGGCATGCTCAATTCCAATTTAAAGCGACAGCATTTGTTTTTCTCCTTTGCTCCTTCTTTCTTTTTCTTCTCCTTCCCCTCCTTCCTCCCTCTCTCCCTTCCTCCCCCTCTCTCAAACACACACACACACACACACACAAGTTGGATTGGACTATCTCTCCTACCCCTTCCCTCTCTCACTCACTCTCAAACAAACCCCCACACACACAAAAGTTGGACTGGATATCTTTTCCAGTGGCTTGAAAGCAGCTCCTCTGCCATCCTCCCCCCCCCCCCCATTCCCCTGCTGCCTTTCCCAAACACCTCCACCATTGCAAATGCAGCCTGCTGTCTGGGTGGGAAATGCCTGGAACAGGCTGGGGTGAGAGAAGAGGCAGAGAAGCCAGAGGGGAGCCAAGCCGAGCCTTCCAAAAGAAAGAGGCTGGGGGAAAGTGTGTGTACTACAGCATGGCTCTTTGCCTGGCTTCCTGCCTCCTCAGTGCTCACTTGTGCTCTCCCTCCCCAAGTGTAGTTTGATTGCAGGTGGAGCCACGTTGCCTTTTCAAACTTGTAATCAGTGAAGCTGGGCTAGATTTTTATATAGTTTTATCCAGCGGTGTGTGTGTGAGAGAGAAATGAATGGGGGCCTGGGGAGGAAGTCACTACACTTGGGGAGGGAGAGCACCAGTGAGGTTAAGCAGAGTCATCCACGGTGAGGCAGCAACTAGCTCAGCTTTTTCCTTTTACTTTTTTTTTCATGATGAGAGTGGTGAGGCTGTGCCTCACTTGCCTCACCTGACTGCACGTCACTGGATTCTACTAATGTAACCTTATAATAAAGGTAATATTAGTACTCTTGTTTTGGTTTCCTGGTCTGAGCTACTTTGAAGGGCTGACAGGAATGCTATCCAGTTGAGACCTTGAAGGAGAAGAAGAAAAAGTAGCAGTTAAAACCACAGCATCCCTCTGGTAAGACATGAGGCTCAAGCACAAATCAGAGCTGGTGGATGTTTTGGGCCTGCAGGGAGTGATCGTCAAGCCTGCAATCTTTTTTAAACAACAAGCCAGTTTTCTGCATGGACAGTGGAGCTCCAGAGAGAAACCCAAGTATTTGCCAACGGTACCACAATGTGTAGAGGTGGAGTAGCAGGGAAAAGCAAATTCAGGAGAAGTGCAATAGCAGTCAGGGCTAGAGAGTTCAACTTACACCTTGCCTGATTTTCCTCACAGAACTTAAATTAGATACACTTCCACTTTTTCAGAGCAAAGGCCACTATCCTTCCCTGTTAAGAGCATCACTGCCACTGTGTGGAAATATAATTAACAGAGCAATGCAGGCAAGTAAAACTGAAAGACCTTTTTTTTTCATGTTTTAAAAAGTTTATTAAATATACAAAATTCCATTTCTAAATAAACAGTGTGTTGTCTGCGTGCAAATAATTTTGAGAAATAATAATATTTACTAAAATTATTATTATTATCCTTTTGTTCATTAAACATAAAACTCAGTCAACTGAACATTTAAAAACGTGCCACAAATACCATTGACTAGTGCTAGACATCTCAGCAGCAGCCCCAAGTGTGCCGATCTCACCATTTTTTACATCGGCCGAGCCCAGGATCCTTGCAAGGGGAATGGGACGTGTGCAGGAGGCTCCTCAGCTCCAGCCTCAATCAGCGCAGCCGCGGTCCCCTTCATGTTGGCTCAGGAAGGAGGGGAATGGGACCACGTGTGCAGGGGAAGGGGATCGCGGCTCTGCTAATCTGAGGCTGTGCGCTGAGGAGCCGCCTGCACACGTGGTCCCATTCCCCTTGCAAGGATCCCAGGCCAAGTTACAGGAGCCGGGGGGGGAGCGCTCATGTTGCTTGCCGCCTTCGGTATACCACTAGGTTGGGGAGTGGCGTTCTGTCTGGCCAGAGGGGAGAGTTGCCGGGCGGCTGCTCTCTTGTGAACTGGCTCCCGAAGAGCCGGGCACAGCCTCAGGGGCGAAGCAGCCATGAGGTAACCATGCTCACAAGCAGCCGCCCGGCAAATCCCCTCTCCAGCTGGGAAAAGCGCCATTCACTGACCTAGGGGGTATCCCTAAGGTGCCAAGCCATGTGGTGCTCTGCCTGCCCCCCCAACTCCTGCGGCTTGGCACATCCGGGATACCCCCTAGGTCAGTGCATGGAGCTCTGCCCGGCTGGAGAAGGGGGTTGCGTGAGCGCCTGTTTTGCCCGCAGCTTCACCAAGCCCTTGCGCAGCTCTCCCAGGCCACCGCCGCCGGCCGCCGAGCTCTGGCGGTTGCTGACCGCCGCTGACCGCCGCCGCCCCGCTCTGAGCATAACTTTCAAACTCCAAAACTCGGGGCCGAGTCTTCCAGCTTCGGCCGCTCTAGGAGTGCTCTCTATGGTGGGCCGGCTGCCGGACAGAGAGTTTTCCGGACAGAGTCTTCCAGCAGCCGGCCCACCATAGAGAGCACTCCTAGAGCGGCCAATGCTGGAAGAACATGGACATGGTGCCAAGTGCCCCGATGACAATGGGTATCACTGTTACATGTTTCATCCATAGCTGTGTATTTTCAATGGCCAGGTCGCAATACTTCGTAATTTTTTCCAATTCTTTTCTTTGACTCTGGCATCTCCTGGTTGTTGCTGTTGTTGTTGTTATCTCTTTTATTCATTAAACATGAAACTCAGTCAACTGAACATTTAAAAATGTGTCACAAATATCATTGACTGGCACTGAAGGTTGATACAGGTTGCTGCCAGCATCCTAGGTCTCAAATTATTATTATTGTTATTATTATTGTTGTTGTTGTTGTGTGGTTAATTTTTGGTGAGATTCACAGCCTTTGGGGCTGGTTGGTAGCTCAATAGCTCGAGTCCTAACCAACGATCTAGGAACTGTTAAGCTAACGTCGGAGGATATAAGCTGTTCCAAGTAGGGTGGTTTTTTGTAGAATCAGAATGTTATTGTTGTTGTTGTTGTTGTTGTTGTTGTTGTTGTTATTATTATTATTATTATTATTATTATTATTATTATTATTATTATTATTATTATTATTATTATTATTGAAAGACCTTGATAAAGGGGATCCAACAGGGGTGTACTACAATGGAGGTGGCTGAAAGGTTGATAGCAACTCCCTTCTCACCTTTTCTCTCTCCTTCCCCACCCACCCATCCTTTATTCTCATCTCACTGTATTCTCGTTGTTTTCTTTTTCATTATTTTATCTGTCGTTCCATTATCCTGCTAATATTGTGTTTACACTTCCTTTCATTTCTCTGTTTTTATTGTTCCAAGCCCCACAGTAAGATAGGTAGCAAATAAATTTAACAAATAAAGGAAATTAAAATCAGAACAACATTCCAAGTGACAGGAATATGAAAGAAATGAACAGAGTATCAGAGCATTTAGAGATTCTACTATCTCTTAACATCTTTAGGGAGAAAGGATGTTTAAAAGATAGTGTGGCAGTCATGAATGCATAACTGAAGCTCCTATTTTTTATATATGTGAGTGTTGATGCATGTAGAAAAAAATCATCAATCACAAAGTCACAACCATGTTGGCTATGATATATTTGTTTGCTTTGTTCTTCAGTTGCCAAACTGTGTTTATTTTGTACAGGTAGCCCTTGGCTTATGACTGGCTGTTTAACAATTGTTTGAAATTTCAATAGGTCCAGAACAAGTGCTTTTTAGCTTGTCAAGCACTTTTGGCCATTGTAAAATGTCATACCACACACATGCACACACCCTTGTGGTCAGGTGACCCCATTCTGGGCATTTGACAATAAGCTTGTCTTTATGACCAGTTGCAGCATCTCCTGGTGACATGACTGTGATTTGCCAAGTTTTTTCCCAATTTCTGGTGGTTTTTTTTGCTGGTTTCAGAAGAATGGCTTTACACTTAAGATTGTGGGTTCTGCTTAACAACCACAGCAAAAATGTCATAAATACAAGTCTAGTCATGCGGGTTCCTCAACCTTTGACTATAGTAACTTATGACTGTAAATCTAATTCAGAGGTGGGTTCCTACTGGTTCGGTCTGGTTCGCCTGAATATGTAGTGAAAAACTGGCGTACCTTTTCAAACCAGTAGTAATGGCAGCCTGGCCACGCCCCTGAACCGGTTCTGCAGTCATCACTCGCTCACCCCGCCCACACAGTCTCTGCTCTGCACCTTGCCTGCCTGAAGCGCTGCGCCTCTGATCTATCTGCCAGGTAAGCCTGTGAGTTGCAGCTTAGCTAGCTGTCCCCTGCCCCCTTCCCTGCAGCCCTGCCATGCTTCCCTGCCTTCCATGTGGCCTTCCCAGTGTCCCCATGGCCAGCTTGCAAAGGCAGGCAAGCAGAAGGCTGCGTGGAAGGCAGGGAAGCATGGCAGGACTACGGGGAAGGGAGCAAGCAGTTGACTCAGTTGCAATTAAATAGCAACAATGTTTAAATACATAAATAAATAAATAAATAAATACATACATACATACATACATACATACATACATACATACATACATACATAAATAAATAAATAAATAAATAAATAAATAATAAATCACCATCCTGCCTTTTTTTTACCTGCCCTTCTCCTACAAATGACACTGCTACCACTGCAAAACATTTAGGAGACACAACAAGCAGTTTCCTAGGACTCTGAATTGACCATCTGAATCAGTGAAAGCAGCCTATTATTTTTAGTGAAAGGAAGTTCAAGGAATAATGCTTATCCATTACTAATTGTAGAGTTCAGGAATGGACAATACAAGCATTACTGTTATTGTGTTGATTGTTCACTTTTAAAAGAGATCAGCCTTCTAGTGGAATTGTTAGTAAGAAGATTTTTGGAAATCCTGGGTCCTATGTCCTTCTCCTTGCTTCTGCAAAAAGTGATCTTTTTCCTTTAAAAAGATTCTAACGCATATGCTATGATATAAGGTATAAGCTATGGTATAAATTAGATAATATTGGTAAAATACCCTATCCCAAATTGGGTCCATGAACTAATTCCTATAAGTCAAATCCAGCATATCAAAGCATCAAAATGTTTTTTTTAAAAAAACACCTATTTTTCAACAGTGAAGTAATCCTTACCCTTCCCTTGTCACATCAGTTGCAATACAGTACATGTCAAATTTAAGTTTTAGAACTGCTGTGCGTAGATTCTTAAAACTGGAAAAGATAATCTGGACTAAAAATTTAAATGAGCAGTTACTCTGCCAGCCCATGAGAATGCAAAGTAAGCATCTAACATGCTTGCAGTTTGGAGCCATTTCAAAATTATTTCTAGAATATAGGATGTGTCCAAACCATAGATTAAAAATACTGTGCTTCCTGGTCATGGATTAAATATGCCATTGTCCCAGGTCAGTCTGCCAGGTGTTTTCCGCCCTTTCCCTGTCTTTAGCATTATCTTGACCCCCCTCACAGATCTAGGATTTGGAATAGCTGATTTAAATACTCACAATTTAAGATAGGCATTATCACAAAAAGGCTAATGGAAGTACAAATCAAAAGTAGATGACAGATAAACTTCCAGGAACCCAAATGAGGTCACAATAAATAAATAAATAAATAAATAAATAAATAAATAAATAAATAAATAAATAAACAAATAAATAAATAAACAAACAAACAAACAATATTTTTATTGCTGCAAGCAAAGATCAGAAACTACACAAACAAAAGCTTGATAATACAGTAATGTTTCTCATAAGTGATGACGGTGATGAAAATAATAATAAAAATAAGGTTCCAGGAAATTTAACAATGCCAAGGAAAAATGAATAAAATGGTGAAACAAAAGACTGAGATAGAATATCTCTCTTATAGAAATGCCCTGTCTTTCAGTCTTCTACTGCCATCTTCAGTTAAACACCAGATGGACGTATTATGTAAACATAGTTTAAAAAATGTTTTGCATAAAAATGGATAGTGGGTATTCTACATATACAGTAAGATTTTGTTTTAAGCACCATTTACCTTACTCAATCCCCTTTTTTGAGCCCATTGGTGATAGTGGGTGGGATAAGACCAGAAAACTTTGAGACAGTTATCTCTCCTGTTATAGCCCTTTGGCCTCTGTTGTATTTCTTAGCACAACCGTGGAAAGAAAAAGTCAATACTGGTTAACCAGTAGTCAAATGCTTTGAGGCATTAGCCATTTATAAATGTATTTATTTGTTTGTTTATATTTCATATTTTTGAACCACCCTTCTCCCTCAGAGAGGTACCATTGCTTGCCAGTTCACATATTTGTATTTTTAAAAATGGTATGTACTTCATACTGCTGATATCAGACATGGAAACATTTAGCCCAGCCACAAATATACCTGACAGCTCCATTAAATTTAACTTTTTTGACTAGCCTGCATGAGTTCAAGCTGACTAACTGATATCCATGATTACCACATATAGGAGGACAGAGGTAGGAACTGGAGAATAAATGAAGAATTCCTTCCTGATCCAAATGTTTCATTATTTTGCTCCTAAATCAGAACTCTGAATAAGAGATTATACAAGAATTGCATAATGTTTGGTTAGGTCAGCCAACCATTGAAACAGCTATATATCCCAATGCGTAAAAAATACATTGCTTCTTTTAAACAAATATCCATCAGTCTTACGCATGGCTAGAATCCTAAGGATATGTTTACTTTAAAGTAAATTCTACTAGAAAGATAAACGTAATTTCAAGCAAGCTTGTTTACAACTGGAGTGTTAAGTATTTAAAGAGTTTTTTTTAAGTCAACAGAAATTGTCCAGATGTGGTGCTGATGGGTAACTGGTATTTTGATACTCAAGTGTACTGTAAAAGATCCTGTCTCCTGTCATGGAAGAGTGGCAGTGGACTTGAATCAACATACTGTGAGGTCTCCATAGGCAATGTCACTGCCAGATGAGGTATGTGTGGGCCAGTCTATAAAATGTCTCAGCCATCCCTTTCACAACTAGAAAAAAAAAATAAAAGTGCTGAAATAAAAGTCAAGGCTAGAAAAGAGAAAGGCTAGAAAACACAACATTGAAAGAACTTGATGAATTGTAAATCTAGAATATTATTCCCTAGAGAAATGCCTTATTACTAAGTCAGTGACATTCCATAAAAAGGTTTAATATGTAGATGATGAATATATTTCTGGTTGCTAACAGGAATTGGAAATTTTTATTAAGAAGGAGAACACAGTATAGTTTTCCTAAAGCCCTTGGCTACATATTGATCACATGCAGTAAAGAGCAGAGTGTCACTATAAATAGCGGTGTTTTCTATCTCTGCCTCTTTGTCTCAATATATTACCTTTACAGTTTTCATGTAAAATGTTTTATAGAATTTTACACATATGTGCTGAAATATAACTGCTATAAACTATATTTTAGTGACAACCAGTGCCTTAATTTTAGTAACTTAACCAGCCATTTAGGATATTTTAAGCACAATTTACTGAATTTCACCTTCTTCACTCACAGGATATTTTCATTTTGACTATTTTCGACTAATTTTTAGTGTGCAAGTTCTACACTTGTTCAGTTCAATCTTACTATTTAAAGCAGTGAAAGATGCTAGATTTCCATATAGTTCAGGGAAGGGTTCCTGCCAGTTCTAACCTCTTCTATAGAAGAGGTTCCACAAATCTACAGTGCCATTTAGAACCGGTTCCAGCTCCCTCCCCCCGCCCATCCACACAGCATCAAAACGAAGAGCGAGAGGAGGAATTCTGGGAGTTGAAGTCCACAAGTCTTAAAGCTGTCAAGTTTGAACACCCTTGGGGTTTTTTTTTCTAAAGGGTTAGGGGTGCAAGGGTCTTGTAACTTGACAGCTTTGAGACTTGCGTGCTTCAAATGCCAGAGTTTCTGAGCCAACATTTTGGTTGCTAAGCAAGAGCATTGTTAAGTGAGTTTCATCACATTTTACAAGTTGGCCACGCCTACCCAGTCACATGGCCAGCAAGCCAGTCCCACCCGGGCACATGGCCAGCAAGCCACTCCTGCCAGGTCACATGGTCCAGCAAGCCACTCCCACAAAGCAGGCCACACCTACAGAAGAGGTTCTAAAAAATTTTGGAACCCACCACTGATATAGTTTGACTATTTTGAACTATCAAAGTATATGGAAACATAGCATCCTTCCCTACTTTATACAGTGATATCAAACTGAGCAAAGGTGGAACTTGCACACTATAAAAAAATTGAAAAATATATAAAACTATTGATTAATTGCAGATAAATGTTTGTTTATTAACTGTGATCAGCCGTAATGTGAACTCAAGATTCACTCTGTAATTTTTCTATATGCATTTCCATTTATGAAATCATTTATTTTAATGGAAAAGCTCACGGAAAATTTACATTTCTAAGATATAGAATAAATTAGAGAGAAAAAGAACACTTTTCTAAAATAAAAATGTGACATATTTACTTTTTTAAGAAGTTATATTATTAAACCTTAATAGAATTATACAAAATATATACAGCATCTGCATTAACATATAAAATAACTCTATAAGTCCCTAAAAATTTGTGATTATATATAAGTCATAAGTATGTTTGAACATCATAAACATAAGCATGTTTAAACATCATAAATGGCCCAGGATGTTAAAGAACTGAAGGCTTATCTACCACAGCATCTGTACGTGTAAATTTGGTCTTGTTGCCTCTGCAGCATTTCACGGATGCCAAATTTTGAAGCAAGTTCCCATACTTGGTTGTCTTCAGCAATAAAATAAGTCAGTATGAATTCCGTAATGTCTAGTCTTAACACACATTTATTGTCACATAGTTCAGTGAGAGCCTTAGAATTTCAGTGGAACTTACTACCTTATAAGTCTGTAAAGAGTTACTGAACTACCAGCCTGAGGCATGTTAAATACCAGCATAGTCAATGCGTAATGTGTGCTATTGTAGGCTGCAGCTAACTTTAGCCTATGAATAAATAAATTAGCCTGTAATCTTAAACCATTTAAACACAATAACAGAGGCAATATTTCTCAGGGACTAGTTACTGAACTAAATCCAAGAGATACTTCACTGATATAATTCAGCATATTGATTGACTCTTAACTATAAGCCAGAGATGAAGTGATCGGTCCAGATTCATGTACCAATCAGAATCCAGAGACACAATACAAACATTTGATTCACCTCTTAAACAGTCTGCAGGAAAAATGGGATAGTCCTTAATATCCATGTTGCAAATGCTCTTGGAATAGGTAGTCTTACAATTGGAGAACAATAAGTTACAGAAAACTAAATCAGAACAGCCAACAGAAAACGTAGATATTGCGGCACTTTCAAAACCTGTGACTGATTAAACTCTGTACACACTACTAGACAATAATTCTGACTACCAGTGCTTGATAATATCCCTTTTAACAACTTCAGGTGTTACTGGACATGTGATATATGGTTGGGTAGCACGCTGTTCAGTCATATCCCAACATTTAAAATCAAACTTGCTTTGAATCAAACTTTTAATATCATATTCTACATCTATGTAGTGAGACTGCCATCAAGTGGCTTGTTCAGGAAATAAGAGGCTTTCTTAGAGGAAACACTATATTGCAAAGAAAGAGAAATTTGTATAACTATTTTTCCCATGCCTATAACAAAATAGCACCTTTGGTTAGCACTGAAATGGCTGGATCTATGACTTTGGATCTGGATTTGGAACTTCTGCTATAATTTATAAAATTCAACTTGAATTGAATTTCAAGTTTCAATAGAATGCACTGTTTTGTTTGTTTGTTTGTTGTTTGTTTATCCTCAATCTTTCCAATTATTGTGACATAAGCTTAACAATACATCAATTTGTCTAGAAAAGGATTTTAAAATACAGCATAAGTTGAAAGAATAATTCTGTTTTTATTTAATGTGCCACAGAACATATTGCTGATTTTTTCTGGAGCATTTTGTAAGAGCAGTTTTCAAGTAGAAATCAGGTTCAGTAGGGAGGAGCATGCTCTGTCTCACCAAAACAGTGTAATGTTCTAATGTTTCATTTTTGTATGAATTTATCTCCGTTTCCTTTTGAAACCACAGAAAATTCAGCAATCCGGCTCTAAGTACTTTTATTTCCCAGCCATAATAAAATCTCTATCTGGGAATTAAAACCATACATTAAGCCATGGGCAACTGAGCCACAAACAAAAAGGGCTGGGTTTCAGTTACACATTTACAGTTATAGTTTACACAAAGTGAGATATATACTATATATACTGACTATTGGAACAACCTGATATCACTGCTGTATTTAATAGGGCCCCATCTATCTATCTGCCAATTTCTCCTGTATTCCATTTGAGAAGAAATCCAGTTCAGCATATTTCCTTTCATACTCATACATCTTACTTTGTTTTATTCACGTTTGAATAATGAGTATATGATAAGATGTATATGATTTTAAAAACATAGTGTTGTTCCTATAATTCTGGCTTCCATGGTCCAGTTTCCCCTCAGCCTACAATCTCAGGTCCATAGAGAGTAAATTCTACAGATGCACAAATGAATTTCTTTTTCCAGTTCATCAGTGGTTGCTCTTTCTAAGTTATTTTATAGTGCTGTCTTGCTAACATTTCACAGATAAAAATATGATTATTACAAATAAGCTTAGCTGTGGGGAAAATTGCATCAGAATACTCTGCTCCCGAGATGCTGATGCATACTACATCTATGCTGCATAATTTCATTACTGATACTTGGTTGTAATGAAAATATATTTAATTATGGATACTCTCACCTTGTACGTGCTAAGAAATTCCAAATGAGCAATAATTTCCTTGATCACATATTAGCATCTCAAGCATGTAATTTGTCATAAAATAAACAAGGATACACATAGCTTCATTTCATAAAGAAGACAATCCTTACAGTCAAAGGTTCATTTAGTATTTGCTTTGTTTTAGTCTCACAGGAATCCAAGTAAGTTGAATCTGAATACCACTACATTATATGCAGGTAACTAGGAAATCAGGTTGTAAAAATCGTTTGAAAGAGGGGCTTTGGAACACGCAAGGGACATATGAAGCACCTCTTCTTGAATTGTTAAAGCATCTGTTTTCTAGGCCTCATAGATTGTTCTTGGCCTTATCTGTGTAGATATGCATGCACAGCAATTTTCAATTATTTTTCCAGCAAAATGGCTGTGTGCATACTTACTGAGGTGGAGATGGCTGGAACAGCTTTCCATAATATTTTCATTGTTATCAGTGGAATGCCCTCAGTAATTTAGATGTTTTAAATATCCCACTCATCTTGGATCTTTCATTTAATGCTTGCAAAATACTAGCTTAGGGTTTGATATATTAATACTTCCAGAGAGACATTATTCAGATCTCTGAAACCAGGCAGTTATATTTTCCATAAAAGTAACATATAACCCTATTTAACACCGAAAATATGAAAATTTATCATCTAAAAAATTAGAAAAGCCAAAGGCAAAACTGATATTCTTTCAACTATGTTGGAAAATACTTTTGTGTTTACAAGGCACTTCAGAATTTAAGAACTTGTTTTGTAAAACCGCAATGTAATGGCAAGTTTATGTTCCAATTACATCAGCATACTACAACTTGGGAATATCCGATTTCTGGCTGTTCTATTTATTACTAAAGAAGCTTTACTACTTGAAGTTCTCCATTATTTGCTCCCATATATACACAGATATAACAAAATTAAAGTAAGATCAAAGATGTCGGTAGGGGATTTATTTGTTAAAAAAACCTCATGAGTTCAACGCAGCGGAGCTGTCAGTCTCTGGTAGTGCTAGGACGCGCGTCTCGCTTCTCTCCCCCCCACCTGCCACCACTAGCTAAAGAGACAGTGGGGAAGGGAACCAATGCCTTTACCATTGGAGCGAGGTGGGCGCACCTCTTACCTTTCCAGGTCCGTTGCATTCTTCGCCCTTTCGCCCATTGTAGTCCCTTGTAAAAAAAACCTCGCGAGTTGAACTCATGAGATTTTTTTACAAGGGGATTCAATGGGCAAAAGGGCGAGGAACGCAACAGACCTGGAAAGGTAAGAGGCGTGCCTTGCTTCTCCCCCCCCCACCTGCCACCCCTCGCTAAAGAGACGGCGGGGAGGAAACCAGCCAGGCTGCCTTTACCATTGGGGTGGGCTGTGTTTTTTTGCGCAAGAAGGAACAGGCGGGAGGGGTGATCGCATTGCTGGCCTGCCGCTGTTTTTGCGGTGGGTTCTTTTTGCGTGGGAGGGAAGGGCAGAGGGGTGGAAGCACTTTGCTTTGCCTGCTGCTGTTTTTGAGGTGGGCTGTTTTTGCGTGGGAAGGAAGGGCGGGAGGTGGAAGCACTTTGCTTCGTTTTTTCAGTGAGCCCTCTTTTTGCCCCACAAGCTGTACCAGTAGGTGATACAGTGGTAATGGCGGGGACCAGTTGCGCATGCGCTTAAATAGTTGGGGCGGGCTTATTTTTGGAGGAGGGCTTATTAGGGTGCATGCTCTGAAAAGCCTGATTGGGCTTATTAGCAGGGCATGTCTTTTTTTCAGGGAAACACGGTACATACCACTTCACTGTGCTTTACAACTCTCTCTAAAGAGTTTACAGAGTCAGCATATTGCCCCAACAATCTGGGTTCTCATTTTACCGACCTTGGAAGGATGGGAGTCTGAGTCAACCTTGAGATGATCAGAATCAAAGTCCTGAGTGAGCAGTGAATTAGCCTGAAGGAACTAGAATTATCAGATTATGGGACCTGTTTAAGAAACAGTTAAACTATTTTGCTAATAATATCAATTAAATTAGAAGTTGTGACTGTTCTTTCATTCCTGTAATAAGAAAATATAATGACTAAAACAAATTATTCTGCTAAGACATAATTTATATACAAAGATTATACTGATTGATTTTTACAAAGTTCACATTTAAACACCTTACATAACTATATTTTACTCATTTTTTAAATCCCTTCTTTACTTCAAGAGTTTAAGAAATACATGATTTTTTCCCTAGCTTTCACATTTTTTCCTCATAACAACTTTGTTATCTAGGTTTCGGGTAGGAATTAGTGATTGCTCAGAGGCCTTCATTATATGTGGGATCTGAATCTGTTTTTTACTAATCCTGATCATATCATATGCTCAGAGGCCTTCATTATATGTGGGATCTGAATCTGTTTTTTACTAATCCTGATCATATCATATGCTAATCATAATTTTCTTGCTTAAGTACTTAAAATGGGTCCCAAGCCCCAAATACCCATGTTTCCGAAAAAATAAGACTGGGTCTTATTTTCTTTTGGGCCCCAAAATAAGCACTATACCTTATTTTCAGGGGAGTGTCTTAATTTTTTTCCATGGATGGCAGGTCCCACTTCTGCTTGCTTGCAGCAGGGCAAGAGACCATGTGGTGCACCAGTGCCACCACTACAAGGGGGGGGGTGGAGCTGCTCATACACATTCATAGTCCCCACAGCCAGGCCACCCACACCTTGACACCTGCCTCACCTCGCAGTGCTGGCTCCAGCATCCCCATCTAGCAGGACTCCACATGGCCACAAGCCCTCTTCTTTTGTTTGCTCAGAGCAGGGGACCTGCTTTGCCTCAGAGCCATGGCACACCACTCAGCCTCCTGCTCTGTTGTGGCCTCAAGCAGAGGTGGGCTGGTGGCCACATGGGTTCCTGCTGGACTTGGCTGCTGGTACTGCAATCGTGAGGCAGGTGTCAGGGCACAGATGGCCTGGTTGTGGGGTGCCTGAGGTAAGCCAGTGTGGAGGTAAACTGGTGCGGAGGTGTGGGGCAGCTCCACCAACACCCTGCCTCTCTTCATGGCCACACCACTGCAAGCAGCCAGATGGAATGACCGGCTGCACAGGCTCTTAATTAGGGCTTATTTTGGGAGTAGGGCTTATACATAAAAACCATGCTGGGTCTTAATTTTTGCACAGATCTTGTTTTTTGCATAGGTCTTTTTGGGGAGGATCTTGACCACAAAAAGTCTTTGAGGATATATTAGAGTCAAATTGGAAAACAAATAAGTTTACCCGAGGGTTTTAATAGTTGCTCTACCCTCTTAAGCATTTATATAAAATTTTGGAATGGGGAAATAGGGACTTGAATTAATCATGAATTTTTATTTTATGAAAATGTTTATTATGTTCTGAATATATAACATCCAATGTCTCCCTTTAGAAAGGAGATCATATATTTTCCTAGCAACTGAAAGTTATTTACAACAATGGAAAATTATCTAAGCATATATGAAACATATTAGAAGCTCACTTAATAGTGTCTGACTTCCATGCCAGGAATGTTGTTTATTTGGAAGTGAAAAAGAAATAAAGCAGGAGAATAAAGGGTACACAAAGTTTTGTAGCATTCCACAAGCAATGGAATGTGCTTACTTAATAGGTAAATATTCAGTGATTTTTAAAAAGTAGACTTAAGATCATATATCTGTTGCAGAGAATTGCTGATAAAGCTGCAATAAAAAGCAGTTGCTAATGTCAAAAGTGAAATATGGCCCCTATATTTAATAAGCAACATTTGCTTCTCCTTTGAATAATTGTTAATGTGAAGGCTATCACATCAAAAGTGTTGTCAATATGGTCATGAAAGCATGTTGAAAGCATGTTAGGGAGCCATATTCAATTCTTGGATTCCATATATACTTTTCTCACCTGTTAAATTAATAGCTCTACAGCAGGGGTGTCCAAACTTGGGAACTTTAAGACTTGTGGACTTCAACTCCCAGAATTCTGGGAGTTGAAGTCCACAAGTCTTAAAGTTCCCAAGTTTGGACACCCCTGCTCTACAGTATATTAATTATTTCTTTCCTGTCTTATTTACTCTAAATACAGTGTCCAAATAGCAAAACTGCCTTGAATTTAAATTGTTCCATCCAAAAATAAAGGTTGCAGAGATAATCAATCAATGAATCATACTGACATAAACCCTGTGGGTCCCCCCCCCATAAATATGTCTGTATGAAACATTTATGTGTGGGGGGGGTGATGGTTCACAGATCAATGTGTACATGCACAGTTGCCAGATGTTTCTTTCCAAAAAAGACAACAGTACAAGGTCAGAATAAAATTAAGTTAATGTTAATTCAATTGATGATTTAAAGTTACTTCCTATAACATAATTCCCATATTACTTATTTCTTTCACACATAAAACAATATATAAGCAGGGAATAAAAAAAGAATTTAATGCCCCTTACTCCCAGGTAATTATACATACACTGCTATTGTACTGTATTTGCGTCAGTTCAGTTTATGTCATGTAAATTGGAGTACAAACTGGGGAAGAAAGTATTTTTGAAATATTAAAGGTGTTTTTTTTTTCATTTCTCTTTGCAAAGCTGAAATAGGTCTGTAGGTCCTTTTGTTTAATGGTGCAATCACTAGTCAAACAATTTTTATTCTCTAGTAAATTCAAATGAGTTTAGTATCTTTTATTTTCAGAAATTCTGGTATTGTACTGTATAGTTTACTAGCTCATTTTTCTTTACATATAAAGGATGATTGTTTGCAAAAATAACAGCTCTATTCAGAGGGATTCTCTAGTAAATGAAGATCATGTTGCACAATCCTCACTCACTTGGAAAGCTTCCGCAGAAGTGCAGTTTCTATAAATGGAGATGAAAATGAGCAAGATGCAAGGTTTGATAATTATATCATTTTCCATAATCACATTCAATCACTTCATTATTTTCTGCTTTTGCACATACAGTAGGCACACCTCCAACAGTATTGTTTACCATTTAGTCCACAATCACTATAAAATAATCTCCTCTTCCAATTCACAGTTAATATTCTAACAAAAAAAAGTAAGTAACCTGTTTTGCTGGTGAATATTTTTTTTCTTTGCTTGTATTAAAGATTTATACATTTAAAAATATTTTTCCTACAAGTGGACCAGGATCACATAAAAAAATTTAACTCATGAGTTAATTAATTTAGCTGTGATTTTAATCTAGTTTGGAATCCATTTTATGTATTTAGTCATTGGGGACAGATGAAAATTTATTAAGTATATTACCAAAGGTGAACTGTATCTCTATTAAAGGAATTTAAGCAAGTTTATTAAAAATGCACTAAAGTAAACTAATATATATACTGATATTTTTGGCTGTATCCTTTAAAGTACAATGTTATGGTGACTTCACATAACATATACAGTAGTTTATATTTAACTTCATATTTTAACCAAAAGTATGTAGGAACTCTGGATATAATTTTAAAAGCATTTGCAGATTTTTTAAAAGACAGAACAATTGAATATATATTACCCAAAACAAGCCACTTCATCAAACCAATTATGATTAATAAATATACATTCTAGGGATACACTACATTCTTGTGGCTTTCCTGACTGAGTTTCTCTGACCAAAAAGCTCTAAAACTTCTAATGTTCGCCAACTGGAATATTTTACTGAACAAAATGAAATTGTTGGACTCTTTAAATATGCAAACTAACTACAATAATTTGCTGAAGGGCAAAAACCATAATAGAGTTATTTCTGCAAATGCAGACTTAAGTGAAATCTAAAACCACTTGACTCTGCATTTAACAAAAACATTTTTTACTTTTACCTAAGATCCAATTAACTATTAGGTATTCCTGAGAAAATGTACTTCCCTAAATCATTTTCATATTGAGTTTTATGAGCACTACTGTTAGATTGGGTAATGGATAGGCACACACAGGCTAACAGTAACAACAGCTCTTTATTAAGTACAACAAGTGAGAACAATCCAGCGAAGGTTGAGTCTGACAGCAGCCCTTTTACAGGGAGCTGTCAGACCTTTTGACCAATAGGATTAAACCTCTGTTCCCGCCGGTACAGAGGACCTTGGTGGAAACCACTGAAGTTAGAGCAAGTATCTAACACCCCTCCCCTCTTGGATGGAGCAATCCTACTTGTTACATAGTTATCCAGGTAGGGGGGCTTTTGGGTAGCTCTGCCTGACCTGCACAGTTCAGTAGGAGGGGTTTCCTTGGACAGGTCGAACATACCTGTTTGTTCTGCAGCTCCGCTTGGTGGAAGCTCCTGGAACCTTTCACAGGCCGCCGCTGGATCTTCTAGAGCCGGTTTGCCCAGAGCTCGCTGCGGGCCTGCAACAAAACCAGATAAGTTTCCTGGTACCCTCGGGCTTGAGCTGGCCGTGGAAGGAGTGGGTGTTTGCATCGTTTGGGTAGGGCTTTGGCTAACTTGTGCAGGAGTTACCTCTGGTTGTCTAAGAGTGGAGTTGGAGAGGCGGCCACGGAGTTTGTCAATATGCCTTCTCCAATTCCTACTATCCTCGAGCTCTAGAAGGTAAGAGCGAGGGCCGGTGATGCCTATCACTGTGGCAGGAATCCACAGAGTTCCCCCGGCGTAGTTGTGGGCGTATACTGAATCCCCTATGCTAAATGTCAGAATCTTGCTTGTGGAGTCTGTGGGCAATGAGGCAGAATAATTGGGGTGTAGCCGGTCTAAGTGGGACCTTAGCCGGCAACCCATGAGAAGCTCGGAGGGGCTTCTCCCTGTAGTGGCACTGGGTGTGATGTGCTGAATTAGCAAATAGTGGTCAACCCGTGTTTGCCAATCTCCCGAGCCCATCCTAGAGAGGGCCTCTTTTGCAGGTCTCACCATTCTCTCTGTCTGACCATTGGAGGCTGGATGGAATGGTGTGACCAGAGCATGCCTGATTCCCTGAGCTGCTAGGAAGGTCTCAAATTGCATGGCCGTGAATTGGTGCCCATTATCAGAGACTAAGATGTCGGGCAGGCCGTGCGTGGAGAAAAGTCTCCGTAGCATCTTGATGACCACTTCTGCCGTAGTGGAGGTCATCAGGACTACCTCTAACCATTTCGAATAGGAGTCCACAACTACGAGAAATGTCTGGCCATGAACTGGGCCAGCAAAGTCAATGTGCACCCTAGACCATGGTGCTTGAGGTCGCTCCCACCCCTTAGCGGGCACCTCTAGGGGAGCTGGTCTGGACTCCTGGCACGGTGTGCAGGTAACCACCCATCCTTCGAACTCCCTGTCAATGTTAGGCCACCATACGTAACTCCTAGCTAAAAACTTCATCCTGACAATTCCAGGATGCCCTACATATAAAGCCTCTAATACTGCAATGCGCAGTTTGGGTGGAACAACAACCCGGTCCCCCCACAGTAAACAATCATTAACAACCAATAACTCATCACGTTTGAGTCCCTTGGGCCACCCCCTCCACAGCCAGTTCATAATTTGCATGATGGTGGATTCCTTTGCAGAGTGACGGACAACGTCACTGGACGAGACAGGCCCAGTCTTAAGGCAGTCAATGAGGAGGACTGGCATCTCGGGGGTAGGGTCAGTGAGAAGTTCAGGCAGCAGGGAGCGGCTGAGAGTATCAACATGCCCCAAAGTGGAGCCTGGTCAGTGGATGAGACGGTAGGCGTAGGCAGCTAAGCAGATGGTCCATCTGGTCATGCAGGGTGATAATGACACTGGGGTAGGTCGGTCCCCAGCCAGTAAGCCCAACAAAAGCTTGTGGTCCATAACCAGTTTGAAGTCCCAGCCATATAGATACTCATGGAACCTCTTTACTCTGGCCACTGCAGCCAAAGCCTCACGGTCCAGCTGGCTGTAGTTCCGCTCTGCGGTGGACAAGGTCCTGGAGTAAAATGCAATAGGGGCTTCGGTTCCATTGGGCATGCGATGGCTGAGGACAAAGCCAACACCGAACGGGGAAGCGTCGCAGGTCAGCACCAATGGCAGGGTCTGGCTGTACTGTACCATGAAGGAATCCGCCGACAGCAGTTGTTTTACCATGGCAAATGCGGCAGCCTCGGCTTTGCCTCAGGACCAATTCACAGTCTTAGCCAGGAGACAGTGTAAGGGTTCAGCAACAGTGGCTTTCTGTTTAAGAAAGACGCTGTAGAAATTAAGGAACCCGAGGAACTCCTGCAGCTCGGTTTGATTGCGAGGTGTGGGGGCGTCTGGAATTGCTTTGATTTTTTGTGTGGTCGGGTGAATCCCAGAGCCGTCGATTAGGTACCCTAAGAATTCAACTCTTGGCACGTTAATTTGGCATTTCTCTGTTTTGACACGAAGGCCTTTGTCTCTAATTCGAGTCAAAACTGTTCGTACACGTTTTAAAAGTTGCGCCTCGTTTGCAGCCGATACTAAGATGTCGTCAAAATAGGGGATGACTCCTGGAATCCCCTGCAAAAGCCGTTCCATGATGCTTTGGAACAGTCCAGGGGCGATACTAATGCCGAATTGCAGGGGGTGACATTTGAATGCCCCCCTGTGCGTCACAATAGTTTGGGACTCCGCCATAGCGCCATCTACAGGCAATTGTTGGTATGCCTGAGCCATGTCCAATTTTCCGAAAATTTTTCCGGGGTCTAATGAATGAAGGAGGTGCTGTACAATAGGTACAGGGTAGGCGCTTTGTTGTAGCACTTTATTTATTGTGCAGTTGTAGTCCGCCAGATGTGGACAGACCCGTTAGATTTGACAGGTGTCACTATAGGGGTCTCCCAGCGTGTGATCGACTGGCTCTAGGATTCCCTGGCCTACAAGCTTGTCAATTTCCCTGTCAATTTTGGGTGGAGACCAAAAGGTACCCTCCTGGGCTTTAGCCTTATTGGGGCTATGTTGGGGTCCAAACTAAAGGAAATTGGTGTCCCCACATACTTACCCAGACCGATGCCGAAGACGTCCTCAAACTCCTTAAAGATGGCTTTAGCGCCGTTGTCTTTCAAAGCGTTGATACTGGTCACCTCTAGGCCCAGGGCTTGGAACCAATCTAGCCCTAGGAGGCTCTGCAGGTTGCCGCTGACCACTGTCACTGGGACTTTCCCACTGAACTGCTTGAACTTCACCTGGAAGGTGTCTTGGCCCACGATGGGGACCTAGTTTCCCTGGTAATTGTGTAGACAAATGTCAGGGGTGTGAAGATGCTGTTTCTTTAGGCTAGGGATAGCCTGCTTTACGGTAGACCATGGTATGATGGTCAGTGATGACCCGGTGTCGATCTCCTTCTCATATGGAGAGTCCTTGATGACCTTCAGCTTTTTTGGCCGCCTGGTGCAGACTTGGTTGATTGACGTATGATAGGTGACTCTATTGTTGCCCTCTGAGTACCGTGGCGGCTTCTGCCAGGCCCCTTGGCTGGGCCTCTGTTGGCGGTTTGGCTTCGTCCAAGGCGATCTGAAGAGTGAGGTTAGATTTAGCGAGTAACCTCCTCTGTAGGTTAATGTCCCATATACTGCAAATTATGTGGTCCAGAATCAGCTCATCCAAGTCTCGGAATTAGCAGTACACTGCGGCCTTGCGGAGCGCTGCAATGCATTCATTAATTGACTCGCCCTCCTTCTGGTTTCTCTTAAATTCATGCCAGCGAACTTGCTTGGACGACTTGGGCACATAGTGGGTTCTCAGCGTCTGCTGAAGCACGGACCAGGCGACTGATTGTAGCAGTGTCAGCTCAGAGAGGTCTTTCGCCGTCTCAAACACTTTCCGGCCACAGTATCTGAGGAACATGTTCTTCTTGTGGCCTTCAGAAAGGCCCATGAGTTCTTTTGCCTCGAGGAAGCAGTCAAACCGTAGCATGTACGATTCCTAGTGCTCGGTGATTGGGTCATACGGACTCGATGGAGCGTGCATGGCCATTTTGTGTTCAGAGGGCATTTTGAGTTGCTGCTCAAAAATGGCTGCTCGAAGCCACGCTGAGCTCCCGGCTGGATGTACTTGCTGGATTGCTACGCTCTTTCAGTTTGCCTAGTTGCCTTACAATCCCATCCTCGTCACCAGTGTTAGATTGGGTAATGGATAGACACACACAGGCTAATGGTAACAACAGCTCTTTATTAAGTGCAACAAGTGAGAACAATCCAGCGAAGGTTGAGTCTGACAGCAGCCCTTTTATAGGGAGCTGTCAGACCCTTCGACCAATAGGATTAAACCTCTATTCCCGCCAGAACAGAGGACCTTGCAGGAAACCAATGAAGTTAGAGCAAGTATCTAACAACTACTTTAACATTCCTTACATCAGAAGCAAAACAGTTTTTCTTGGTAACAAAGAATGTCATACAATAATTGCACAATATGTTTTAATGTTACTCAGTTCCATTCTTGGGGACATTTAGGGAAAATAAATATTTGGACATTTTTAGTGATATACACAGTACATAGCTTCTTGATGAATAGGCAATGAAATTTAGTTAGATATTTATCTAAGAGGAACGTCAGACACCACATAATAAGATTAGTCCTTTCTCCAGCTATAATATCCCAAATAAATTCAAAATAATTTACAAGACAGACTTAGAAGAAAGAACAGAATGTTATTTATTATTCATCTCAGCTAAAATCACTAAGAACACTTAAACATATTAAGGACATTATTCTAGTGTAGAATTCTAGGGTGATGAATGCGCATTATTTATAAGCAAATGCAGATTGTGCTCAATTTACAACAGTTCATTTAGTGACCATTCAAAGTTACAACAGCACTGAAAAAAGTGGCTTATGACCATTTTTCAGTTACAACCTTTGCAGCATCCTTATGGTCATGTGATCAAAATTCAGATACTTGGCAACTGGCTCATATTTATGACGGTGGCAGTGTCCCGGGGTCATGTGATCACCTTTTGCGACCTTTTGTCAAGCAAAGTCAATGCGGGAAACCAGATTCACTTAACAACCGGATTACTAACTTATCAACTGCAGTGATTCACTTTTATAACAGAGGCAAGAAAGATCATAAAATGGGGCAAAACTCACTTAACAAATGTCTCATTTAACAACAGGAATTTTGGGCTCA
Source organism: Natrix helvetica (assembly GCF_964273705.1). Lineage (NCBI taxonomy): Eukaryota > Metazoa > Chordata > Lepidosauria > Squamata > Natricidae > Natrix > Natrix helvetica. The sequence continues at coordinate 51,620,602 of NC_138550.1, forward strand.
ATTGTGGTCATAAGTCAAGAACTATCTATGCAGCTTCATTTTATCTATAGACATACAAAATATAGATGGCCTGCATTGACAGTGTTGACTGTTAGGACCTACACAGTAGACTTTCTCCAGGATGATCTGTTCCCAACCGTTACTTCAGATGTCCCAAAGGTGCACCCATCAAAAATGTAATTGGTCCATCCATCTTGCTGCTGATCATCCATTTCTCTTCTCCAGCATTATAGATTTCATAAGGCAGATGCATTTTGATAAATGTGTACAAAATAAAATAAAATAATTTTATATTCTCAGGAGTCTTCTCCCACAACAAAGTTCCAAAAGTGTCAATATTCCCTCTACTTTGCTTTTTCAAATTCAACTTTTACTTCCATGCACTGTGGCCTACAGGATTTTGATCTTTGTAAATATAGATACATCATGGCATCTGAATAATTTTTCCAAGAAATTCACTACTATCCTGAGTGGCTCTGGTTTTGTGCAGCTTTTGAATCCAGGAGTTTAACATCTTTAGTTGTGGATGGAATAGCAGTGCCCCAGACAGACCTCGTGCACAATTTGAGGGTCCTCCTAGACTCACAAGTCTTGCTTGAAGAACAGGCAACAGTTGTGGCTAGGAGAGCAATTAATATTAGATCATCTGCTCATATACACATTCTCTGGCATCTCTTCAGTATAAAATAAAGAAAGAACACATCCTTCCCATATTGTGTCATTGGTTTCCAGCTTTTCTAAAGTGTTAACAGCATCCCGAACCAGTTTTAAACTACTCATAAATAGTATATATTAAGTTTCCATCAAGAAATCATGAAGTGGTCATTTATAAAAATAATTTAAAAATGGCATATAAGTACATAAAAAATAAAATAAAACTGCTACACAACAGATAAGGGAACTTCTCTCGAAGGGTGAGCTTGAACAGCAGCTATTAACTGCACGCGACCTTTCCATCTCTAAGACCGACGAATCGGTGGCTACTGTTCCTTGGAAGGGGCGGGCTTTAAGCGTCTCTGCCTCGATCATTGGGCATTTCTGACCAAGCGCAGGCGTGAAAGGAGCGAGGGGGGCGGCTTTCCTTCTTTCTCTTGGCCGAGGTGTGCAATTCGCTAAGTCGGGAATAACGAGAAATTGTATTTTTTTTTCTTTTGCCGGTCTATGGCTGCTTCAGGCTCACCTTCGGGCCCGAGAGAAAACCCGCGGCGGCGATGATCCCAACCCCTCGGCACCAGCATGTGGGTCCAGAGGGTCCCTTCAGCGCGGTTTACGAGCCCGCTGAAGACACTTACTTGCTGCTCGACGCCCTCGAGCGGGATGCCGAAGCTCTGAGAAGCGCCGGGTGAGGCGGCGATCGGCGGCGTTGCGCAAGCGAGAGAAGAGTTCGGGGAACTGCGCGCGGGCGGGCTTGGCAAGCAATAGGAAACATTGCTGCGCATCGCAATTTGCATAGTCGAGTTTAACGAAATGTGTACACTTGGCTTGAGGTGTGCATAAGATCCACGGTGCACATTGAATAAACCGCTTTTTTAAAAAAATACAGCTAGAAATGAACGTCCCGGAGAATTAAACTGGTACTCATCATATATGAGACGATTAAAAGAGTAAATAGACCACCCAGTTATCATTGGTCTTGGAAAGCTTAAATAAGGTTCGTCAGGGACGAACATTTGACAGGGAAACCATCAGGAAAAGGCAGGGCTTGACAGAAAAGTGGGGATGGGGAAAGACTGGACAAGAAGCTACATGGAATCCAATTCACTTAAAACAGGGGTGTCCAAACTTGGGAACTTTAAGACTTGTGGACTTCAACTCCCAGAATTCCCCAGCCAGCATGGTTGGCTGGGGAATTCTGGGAGTTGAAGTCCACAAGTCTTAAAGTTCCCAAGTTTGGACACCCCTGACTTAAAAGGAGATTTTTGTAATCTATGAAATAACATAGAACTCACCATAATGTATAAACTTTCTGCTTAACTTGTGGCCTGTTATCTGTATCTTTTCCAAAGTAGTATGCTGCATATACCATCTACTGTACATGCTGCATTCTGTTCCGTTGCAGAACAATTGTTTGGCCATTTTTGCATCAAGTGACAGAAAATATTTTTTGCTGAGAAGAGTTCAGATGAACTTTATAAAGAAAGGTGGGGGGGGGGGCGTACGCAGCTGCTTGATTCTGCTAGAATTGCACCTAGCTGCAGGGACTAAGAATAAAGCAAATAAACATCTCTAAAATATTAATGTACAAGTAAAATCCAGGCATAAATAGAATAAAATCTATAAAGCCTCTAGATATAGGTTACCCGTAAATATAACATGTTTCCTTATTGATGTGTAAAATAGCATTGCAGGTAGAATTTTTAATCAGTCTGAGAAATCAGCAAAGTTGAATAATAGTAATAATACAATAATGTATTAAAGGTTGGATGCCACCCAACACTGAACAGCTCTGGGAAGCATACAAATATAGTTATTTAATTTAAATCACAATTATGGTAATGATTTTTTTACAAATGAAGGCAAATATACTTGTCTCAGGATAACGTTGCAAAATCCAATCTGAGTCAGTCACTGGAACCAGAGATTGACTGACCCAGATTGGATCTTGTAATTATTTTATAGTTTCAGATTACATTTATTAAACTTACAAATGACATTATTCATTGTCTGCTGGATCTAATTTTTAATTTGAAAACTGATAGTTCAAAAATGTATACATTAAACCACGTATATTTTGTATGTTACATTGTAATTCTCATTTTAATCTCTGAACTATTATTCATTTAGCATTGATATATGCCTTGAAGTAGGATCTGGATCTGGAGTAGTTTCAACTTTTTTAGCTTCAATTGTTGGATCCAAAGCATTTTACATGTAAGTATTTATATGCCAGTTGAGTTATATAAGGTAAGCAACAAATAAGGTGCTTCTGATGCATACTGTTATTTAAATAATGCAGCATAATCTTTGGAATGTGAATATGAACTATTATTAGATGTAAATTTGGATTATGTCAATGTAATTATTCGCTCAGAAAAAAAATTAGATAAAAGAAATACAATTTGGTGTTAAATAGTATATCTGACAGTTCTACAAGATAATGGCTCAGTTCAGAACTGTTGCTTGTGTTTCACTGTTGTTTTAGAAACCAATATTTATCTACTTTAATGTGTCCTCCATATGTATACAGTAGCACTTTCTGACATGCAGTCATGTACATTTAAGGTATAGCACATAAAAGGCACTACACTGAATCAGATGGCTGGAATTTTGAAAATCAGTCATAATTTCCATTTGTTTAGTGCTATTGTAAATCAGGGGTCCCCAACCTCCGGTGTGTAGACTGTATTGGTCTGCAGCATGCCAGAAAACAGACTGCAAACAAGAAAAGCGTCATCTGTGAGATGCAGGCAGCACACGAAACGCCTCTTGATCACTGAGCAAGTGGTTGTTAACCAAGGACTTGTGTATTTCAAGAAACTGGGGGTATCTGTGGAAGGCATCAGAAAACTCAAGATGGCAGTGCAATCAAATATCTGATCGAAATTATATTTGACCAATTATTTTCTAAGGTAACCAAAGATAGCTTCTGTTTACCAAAATATAATTTTGTGCATACAGGTGTACTGATATCAACCCTGTGGCTGGTCTATGCACAGTAGAGACAGCTAGAGAAAATAGTGTTCACATTCAGCCAGTAATTACTGACCTGGTAAGATAAATTATAGTTAATTGTTTTGGTCAGCAAATTTTAAAACATTATCAATATTCAAACATTGTTTATGTTAAATGTTAGGGTAAGAATGGCTATTTATAACATGAATGTCTAGAAGTAATGAAACTCTTCCTCTTGCCTGTGTACTAGTCAGCGTGTTCTGACTCAGCTCCCCAAACACGACAAACCCTCTGAAGTTAACTCAAATATTACTTTATTAGGAGCGCCAGCAGCCCTGGCAAAAAGTTTCTCTCTCACTGCAGGCTAACAAGTCCGTCAAGTAGGGAGATGAATAGTTGCCTGCCACATCTATTCATTTCCTCCCCCTACATTTATCCCCAGAGCTAGAGTGGGGCTTTGCTAGTATTGGTGGCTCTTCCTTCCCAAGGATCAGCCCACAGATTTCCACTGCTCTCCTCTCCTCTGCCTTTTGCGCAACTGTGTGTCAGGCACTGGACCCAGCTGTTCCTCCACTTCATCAGCCACCTCCAGACCTTGGGGCTGTTGACTCTTCATTTGAGGGCTGACGGACGGCCCAGGCTCTGCTTCTGTCTCTCTCTCTGCCAGCTCCATTCCCTCTTCCCCCCTGGAGCTCTCAGGTTGCCTTTATGCGGACCCCGACTCCCATGCCTCCTCCTCCTCTGATTTGGCTGCTGGAGGGGCCAGCGGCAGGCCACAACACGGCTGATTTCATAATACAAGTTGTGCTCTGTGCTGCTCTGATATTGTTTTCAAGTGACTCACTGTATGTTAGCTTGAATAATGTTAGCGTTGCTTGGTACCTCTGTATTCTAGCTTGGGTGTAGAATGAGTGAAACTTCTTAGCAGTAGAGCTATCTAAACCATGTGAATGATATAAAGTTATTATATGCAGGGTCCTTTATCCATTATATAATGTATAATAAACCAATTTTTAGGCTACATGATAAATTTTAATTTTATTAAACTTAAAAGACCAGAAAGCTGGTATTGAATAGATATATTTTAAACATTGTAGTTTTCCTGTAATAAGCACTGGTAGACAAGTAATTAGGGAATAAGATGCTTGGCAAAATTTATATGCTTGGTAAAATCTCTCCCAATACCTGCTTTTCACTTTCTTCCTTGTTTCTTCTTTGAATTAGATTATGAATCTGTAAGAAGGAATCTCTATCTTTCAATATCTTTTGTAGTAAACCTACATAATGGTATGCATTACATAAATGCTAATGTTTTTATTTATGTTCAGGTAACAGGATTGTCGCCACGATTACATGGAAAAGTTGATTTGCTGTTATTTAACCCACCTTATGTGGTAACCCCTTCTGCTGAGGTATGATCATGAGATTTAAGAATACTAATTAACAATTTACTAATTACCAATAATTTACAGCTTGTGCAAAGTATCATTAGTATTAAAAAAAGATCAATTAGTTGGAAATTGATTATTTCACACTCCAGCTTTTGCATTTTTAAACAATTACTTACATATAGAACATTATCATCCTTCACCGATGCTTTTGCTTGTTTCTACATTTTCTTTTGATATTTGTGGTTTAATCCCAATTCCATAGAAGCATAGAATATAATCATTGACTATATCTTGGAGATCTAACTCCCTGTCCATTGAAAAAATCCACTATTGCAGCATCTAACAGCTGAAGAAGAATCTTCACAAGAAACACAGAACAAGAACTGGGGAACAATTCTTAAACATGTGTAATGTCCAATAGAAATATGCATTATTATTCTTCCTTGCCCTGTCTTTTGAAATAACTTTGAACAAGTCTACCCTGTCTTCTGTATGACCTTTCAGCTCAATTTTCCATATTTTATTTGTTCTAGATACAAACTCATGGACTAGAGGCAGCCTGGGCTGGAGGTAAAAATGGCAGAGAGGTTATGGATAGACTCTTTCCACTTGTGTCAGACTTACTATCGGCAAGAGGATTGTTTTATTTAGTTACAATTAAAGAAAATAATCCAGGTAGCCATATCTCTGTTTCTTCTAAAATATTGGGATGGTTGTCGTGCAAAATACTTTTTAATAATTATGTAAAATCTTTGAGTCCTGGGTAAAAATTCTATTTCAAATTTGATTGTAGTAGATGCAGGAGCTTTGTTATCTATATTACTATAGATTCCCTTTTAAATGTAGAGATAAATTATAAAATGAAATAAAGCACAGGGACTAGTTTTCTGACATTCATACATTGGGTTGATTAACTTATTTATCCTGCACTGAATTCACAAGGTTGTAGTCAGCACAGGCTATTAAGATCTAAAGAAATAGGCTAAATTTCTTTTTATTATATAGAGGTAAAATACATGGAAATGGCTCCAGTGCACTGTCATCTCTTCCCACCCATCCCAAAGATTCAGTTAGGTTAACAGTAAAGTTAGTTGATGGTTCTAAACTAAATGATAATCTCTTGTTTTAAATTGCAGATGAAATTATTAAAATATTACAGGAATGTGGTTTAAATGGCAGTAAAGTAATTTCCAGACAAGCAGGGAGGGAATATCTCTCCGTTCTGAAATTCTACAAATCCTGAAGCTGGCTTCTAGAGGAATCTTCATATAGTAGACTCTTTGCTTTAAAATGCTATCTTGGATTAATGAGTTACATTTAATTAAGATTAGATCCTAGATGTTGTCAACCAGCACACATTAGCACATTATCTTAATTAAAAATATGCATATTATTTCCATATGTGTAAAATCAAAATTTTGACAATAAAGATTTTACTTGGAATACTGCAATAAAATACTGCATAAACTGTTACGTTCCTATCATATAGATATCTAGGAGAGAAATTGTGGCTGTTGTCCTAAGTTGCTTCTTTTTATCATCTGAGATTCTGAATGATGAACTTAGCATGGAGTTAATTCTCTTGTTTTTTGTTGCATATTCTGTGGCTTGCAAAGCTTAGGTTAAAATAGCTGTTTCAAGTTTGAAATCGCTTTTTCAAAGTTACGATAAATGTTTCAAGTTTAGAATACTTATTGGTATTCCATGTTGGCTTGGTAAAAATAAGAACAAGCATGTGAAAGTTTTAAGTAAAAAATAGCTGTTTCAACTCTGAAATAGCTATTTCAATTTCACACAAAGTGTTTCAGGTTTAGAATATCAATAGATAAGAATACTTAAAATACGATTGGAACTGTTTCAAACTTGTTTAAATTCAAAATCTTTTGCACATCACTGTTCCCTACTACAGTACTAGCAACTGCTGTAAGTTGCGCTAGCTGGTTCATAATATTGTTTGCTGCTACCTCAAATTCAACATACAGTTTAAGAATCAGTACCACAGATGCATATGTGGGTATCCCTAGTGTGTGTATATCCCTCTCATTTTGAACCTTTAATACCAATTCTAATCATGTTCTCTAATTGAACAAACGATTAAAGTGCTCTTCATGCTGCTAAACATCTTTCGACCTTAACAGGGCTTATGTAAAACAGAATATACTACGAAACAGCTAGAGGTCAAAAACTTACATGTCACCCATTTCATCATTTCACATCTGAATATTTTAATGCAAAGATAATAAGTAATATTAATAAATGATCAGTCTGTTTGAACTTTTTATTGTAAGGGAAAAACTTAAGATTTTACTGCTCAGTCCAAGTATGATGGTTTTCAATTGCTTCTTTAGGCTCACTGAAGCAGAAAAATGATGTATATCAGAAGAAAGTCTCTCGGCAAAGAGGGCAAGTGGATTTGTTGCTAGATGTAAACCATTTGTACTAGAGAAATTTAGAAAGCAAACATTAAGAATAGCCTAGCATTTACTATTTACAATTAAACACTAGCCAGTCAAGATTGAATACTTTATGGCATCTTTAAATCTATCTCTAAAGATAAATATTATGTGCCTGTTTATAACGAAGTATTTTCATTACAATAATACTAGGCCACTCCATGAAATAGTAACTCTTTTTCACAAACCAGTTTCCTTTAAGCTCTGATCTACATCAAAGGTATTAAAAAACCCTGAAAAATAAAAACTTCTATTGCCACTCTGAAAACAGCAAATTATTTCAATTTAAAGGCTCCTAGAATTTGCTTAAAAACTCTCTAGACAAAATTAACAAACTATTTTATTAAGCTATTTATTAAATGTTCATATGAATACTAGTAGCCTTAAAGCCATATACATTTCAGACTTGTTTTCCTTCAGAAATAATAACTAGTCAAGATACTTACCAGGCAGGCTGAATGGAACTTTTTCTTGCATGTTCTGCAAGCTTTTTTGGGAAGGGAGTAGTTGGAGCCATGTATAACTGAGAAACAGATCATGCAGTCTTCAACGCCCTCAAATCGTTTATCCACATTGTTTTTCCACAATGCTAGCCCTTCCATAATGCTTCCATTCTGTTGGGAAAATAATGCATTTCAGCTTTGTGCAATATCACAATTCAGTGAAATTTTTATCCCCGTTTTCCATCTTTTACAATTTCCTGTAAATGCACGTAATATAATTCATAATAGAGTATATAATATTTATATATATATAGTAAGGTTTTTATGTAGTGTTGATGTGTTGAATAATCAATTTGACCTACTATATACTTTGTTGGGATATTGTTGCAGCACTGAAGATAGGTTATCATATTTTTCGGACTATAAGATGCACCCCCCCCCCCCCAAAAAAAAGTGGAAATGTCTGTGTGGCTTTTAGAGCAAATATTGCCGAAGCCCCGTCCACCACCGGCCTCTTCTCTCAGCAATTTGCCTCCTTGCAGCAAACAGCCTTGTCAACTTCAGCATAGCCTGATTTAGCACGGGCAGCTGATTGGCGGTTGGATTGGCCTCCCAGAATACTGACAATCAGCTGTTCCAGGCTGCAGGGATCGCTGTCTCCTCCACGCGCCCCATTTTTGGCCTCTGCACGTCCCATTTTTGGCCTGTTCCAGGCAGCGGGGATCGTTGCCGCCAAACAGGATGCATGGAGGGTGAAAATGGGGTTCGCGAAGGCGGTGATCCCCGCAGCCTGGAACAGCTGATTGTCCGTATTCAGGGAGGCCGATCCAACTGCCAATTAGCTGCTTGTGCTAAATCAGGCTATGTTGAAGCTGACCAGGCTGTTTGCTGTTTTCTGCTGGGAGGCAGATTTTTTTGTTTTCCTCCCCAAAGGCTAGGTGTGTCTTATAGTCCAGAGCGCCTTATAGTCCAAAAATATAGTATGTGATCTGGGAAGAATGCAACTGCTTTATAAACTCTCCAACAAGTACTGCTCTGAGTCACAGACAATTTTTTAACCTTTCAAGTAGTTCAGGTACTTTATTTATACAATACAATACAATACAATACAATACAATAATTTAGAGCAGTACAATACAATAATTTAGAGCAGATCTAATTCATATGACCAGAATCAAGACTGTATATGAAAAAGTACCTGATGAGTGAGGTAAGTGCTAAGCTGCAGCATCCAATTGCGCCATTGCTGAACTGCTACACCAACCCTTTTCCCACTCTCTACAGCTATGGAGCCCAAAGGATAATTTGGGGGAAGCTGTATAATCAGTTCAATGAATATATCATCAACTGAATAAGTAGCAATGACTTCTCGAGTGGCAGATCGAGCTTTTACCTGTAAAAACAAAAATGTTACCATTTATTTTAGCAACAATGTTTTGATCCTACTGTTTACTTTCAAGATCTAGCTTAATGACCCTAATTGGGACCGACATTTCCATCACTAAGCGAAATAGTCACTGGGTGAACCATCACATGACCCTACCTTTTAGTGATGGCAGTTCCAGTTGAAGTAGTTCGACAAGGGTCTCCTTTCATTTTTGCTACCTTGTCTGACCTGAACTTCAACTCCATTCGTCTATTTCCTGCCCCATCTCTCTCCTGGTTGCCCTGCGATCTACCCCTTTACCCCCGCCACTGACTTTTGCTATTTTCCTTCTACCCAGCTGAGGCAGTGGTTAATCCTTGTGTTGCCTTCCTAAAGCTTTACAAGGCTTCATGGAGGCCATGCAACACCCAACACCTTCCTTGACTGAGCATGCCTTGGCAGCAGCAGGAGGAAGAAGAAAATGGCAAAGGTTGGTAGGAACAGGTGGGAGTACAGCACAACTAAAAGGGCAGAGATGGAAGAGATAGGAAAGAACAGTTGAAATGTACACTGCGGTCATAAGGTGTACTGCCAAGTCATTGAATATTAATCACATAATCACAAGGGCACTTTCCACTTAAAGATGTTCAAACTGGGTTAAATAAGGCTGAATTAGTATTAATAGTCAGTTATACTTTCTATTCCATAATACAGGTAGTCTTCAACTTACATTTCCTTTAGTGACCAAAGTTACAATGGCACAGAAAAAAGTGACTCATCATAGTTTTTCACACAACCATTGCACCCTCCCCATAGTCATGTGATCAAAATTCAGCCGCTTGGCAATCCCCTTTTGTGACCTGACAAGCAAAGCCAGATTCATTTAACAATGGTGTTACTAACTTAACAACTGCAGTGATTTACTTAACAACTGAGGCATGAAGTTGTAAAATGGGGCAAATCTCACTTAACAAATGTTTCACTTAGCGACAAAAAAATGGGATAATCCGAGGACTACCTGTATTCACTATTCAATATTTTAATTAATAATCTGAGTCTAACATTAAGATTGTTTAGAACACAAATCTATACAAATGATAAAAAATGTCTTAACGTATTTATATTCTTACATTTATAAGATAGAAGATACTTAGATACTTATGTAAATACTATATTGAAGAGTTTTTAAAAGCAGAATGGATTCTGTATTGTTATGAATGGGCTTAATTTTTCTATGAAGAAAAATCACAGCACAATTCATATGCTTGGTAATCATAACTTATTTCTTATAAGTAAATGTGGGCTCTAACTAATAAACTTTTTTTGCTTTATTTTCATTGCATCTAGATATTTAATAGAGCATGTATCAAATAATTCCAAATACTGTAGGTACGTGTGGAATTGTATTGTTATCTGGAATTTATTTCTACAAGATAAGCCATTTGAAGGAGAGGCGCTACCCAATAATACCTAGGTTTCTGCATATATTCTAAGGCAGGGTTCCCCAGTCTCCAGGCTGCAGACCAGTACTGGTCCATGACCTGTTAAGAACTGGGCTGCACAGCTGAAGGTGAGTGGCAGGCGAGTGAAACTGCATACACAGGATCCAGATCGCGCCCCCTCCCCTCCCGCGGAAGAGAAAAACTGCCTTCCACAAAACTGGTCCCTGTTGCCAACAAGGTTGGAGACTGCTGTTCTAAGGCATTGTTTTTAATCTAGTAATTTAATCAATTTAGGTACTTCTTAGAACAGAAAAGAATGCTTAGGTTGCAGATTTCACTGCATTTTTGAGAGCAACCCTAAGATCACCTCAGTGCTTCCAATCAACTCTCAGAAAACAGTTGTATTGCTGTATTTAATCAAGCACCCACACAATGAAATGCACACAAATACATACAGACAGTGAGATAATAAAAAGATGATACAAACCGTCATGCCATTAAACAACTGGGTACTGGTCTGTACAGAAGATATTTCTTGGGAAGACAGTATACCACTAACGTATTTGCTTGTAAATTTATCTACAATGTTGAAGACACGCTTCTCACAGCTGTTCCACCAAAGACGAACCATAGCTGGCAAATCTTTTAAGGTCATACAATAGACAGTGCAAGCCAAATGTGGAATGTGTGAGGACATTGCTAGTGTGTCTATAGGACAAATGGAAAAAATATAGAAATAAAGCCAGTTTAAAATGTGCTGGAGTTTCATGCTTTCGGTGACAGTATTGCCATTTCTTAGTAACGTGAGTAAAATAGTATACATTCTTACTTGAATTACTAAATTCACTAGGGCTTATTCTAAGCTAAGGTTAGAGAATTGCTTTCAACATTATTTTAATTCCAAGCTGCCTATATCTCAAAATGGTATCCACATCCCCACGGCCTAGGAATTCCAACACATTTAGAGGCAGTGATATGCCTCACAATCATTCACGGACAGTTTTGGCAATCATCCCAGATTTTGCTTTGAACATGGGTTGGTGACCATATAGAAGCATGCAGAGATTCTTTCAGTTTGGAATTTCAAAGGGAAAAAAATTCTATGTGTAGTGTCCTGGCAAATGACGTCAGGGAAGCTTCCCCTAGTCAGCCAGCAACAGTTACAGCGGTAGCAACAGCCAGGTCGCGTCTGATTGGCTAAGACGCGGCCTGGCTAAAACGCGGGTAATTCTCCCTTCTTTGACTGGCTGTGTTGCCTGACAGCTTTCATATAAATAGCTGTCAGGCAGCCTCAGCCGCTGATTCTCTCCTGTATTTTGACAGCTGTTAGCTTTGTGAATAAACCTTGTTGAATTGCCTCACGGTCTCTGCCTGTGTTCTTGCCAACTTAACACTATGAAAACACTGCAGGGATTGGCAAATCAAACCGTTTTAACTGGGACCTATTCAGCATAGAGTGTCAGCCATTTTGTGCTGATTGTTCATGTATTACTGCAATATAAAATAAGGATATTTTAGGAGGTATTTGTTCTGCCATTGAACCACCCGAAAATAGGGCAACATTTTAGAGGACAATGACTACCCTACAGGAGTCCTAACAAAAAAAAAATCTTATATATTGAAATACAGAAAAATTAAGAATATTTAGACTTGCCTTTGATGTCTAAATCAAGCTCTTCAGTAAAATATGTTTTTACATCTTTATTTGAAAGTTCTGATGGTGATCCAGGAAAAGTTGGGTTTTCTGGCATAAGCCTGAACAAGTGATTTAATAGTTTATTCAAACTCTTAGTTCTTCTAAGGTACTGTGAAAAAAGAGCTCGAAGCTGGAGGAAAAATAACACGTAAAATAATTCCCATGAATTATGAAACATTTCAATAAGATAAGAATTCTTACTGAAAAATGCCTCTAAAGCCCCTCATGGAATAGAGAAAGGTTCATTTAAAAGTATGTTTTCATTTTATTTGATTTCTACTCTCAGAATCTAGTGAGCCCTTGTGGCCCCTGAAGTAAGACCCATGCAAAAAGTACTACATCATACTAGAGAAGATTGGTAGCATTTTATTCCTGATAACAACAGGTAAAATTGTCAGGTACTATCATGAGTACAGATGATGGACAAACTGTACATCCATATATAATATTATATCAACATATCTTTATATCTTCTAAGCAACCTGAGATTATGTGTCGTGTTTACAGACAAAGACTATCAAATCTTATTTTAAAATCTCATTTTATTTGTCTATCAAACAGTTTTACATTTCACTATTAACAACAAGGCAATAATAAAAATAGCTCCGGGAGCTCAATATTGCTTTTCTATTGCTAGGTGTGAAATAATTTTCTTCCGTGCTCTTATGTCTAGACATGAGAATATTTTTGATTTTAAGTTCCCAGTTCCTAATTCCTCACCAAACAACCTGCAATGAATTTATTTTTATTGCTAATAGTAAAATGTTTATGTACACAGGTCAGCACTCTAATGGAACTGATTTCCTATCTGAAGGGTTCATAGGATGGTGGGTGGAAAATAAATAATTTTACCTGGGAAGAAGCTCCTTTGAAGAAAGAAAGAATTAATTTCCAGGTAAGAAGATATCCTAAAATAAGGCAAAACTCATCACTCATCGGCTGAATTTCTGCAAATTCTCCTACTGGAATGCATTCTAGGATGTTTTCTAGTAAATCTTCCTGAGTGGTAAGAACAGTCATAAGTGCTGCAGGTGGGGACCTAAATAAAATGAAGGGAGGAAATATTGTATGTAGAAACAACAATGATCTATTTTCTATATACATAAATACACATACATATACATTGAGAACCTTATTGTTTAAAATAGATTCAGTAATAGTAGGAGTAACTTTCATGACATAGTATTTCATTGTATTCTTTTCAATCCTTGGACATCCATGACATCCATACACAGACTAATATAACTCTTACACATATAGCTTTTCATTTATGAGTTTAAAAGCTCATCTCTTCCTCTACAGCACATTCTTTTCTTAGTGTGCAGACATCCAACAAGAAGTTCCAAAATGCATTAGTGTAAGGAAGGTTTATTTTATCTCATATTTCTTTCCAAATAAAATATTTTTTCCTCTATTTGTCTCTAGTGACCGTGACTAATGGCCATAATTTCCTCCAGCCTAAAGAGAGAGAGCTAGGACTTTAGAAGATAAGTGATCAAACTGATGATTGCATACCATTTTAATACATAAACTAAATATAATTAGTCTTCAAAAATCTCAATCTGATTTAAATTCATGTTCAGAAACATGACTTCATGGCCCATTCTGGAATTTGGTAACAGGAATTAACATATTTACATAAACCTCTTCATTTACAAAATGTTTAATGTTATGATTTTTCCTACATATAAAACTCATCATTGCTAAAATATTATTTGTTTTACCTGACTACGCTGGTTTCTAACTTCTGATATTAAAAAATTCTACTTTTGTTTCTTCAAAAAAAAAAGCAGTGTGGCAAAAACATGGCAAGTGGTTGAAACTACCCTGTTTCCCCGAAAATAAGACCTAGCTCGAAAATAAGCCTTAGCATGCTTTTTACATGTGCATAAGCCCTACCCCCAAAATAAACAGACGCCCGGCTGCCCTTTCCATCTGGCTGCTTGCAGTGCAGTGGTCACGAGGCAGGGGAGCCATCTTGCACCAGATTACCTCAGGGCCTCTGCAGCCAGGCCATCCATGCTCCAACACCTGCCTCATGGTGGCAGCACCAATAGCCATGTGCAGCAGGAGGCTGCGTGGCCGCAGGCCCACTTATTCTACTTGTTTGCAGCCGCCACAGAGCAGGAGGCAGAGTAGTGTGTTGGTGTTGGTGCCGTGGCCACAAGGGGATGGCCTGGCTGCAGGGGTTCTGAAGTAAGCCAGTGCATGGCGTATGGAGCAGCTCCACCCCCCACATCGCCTCATGGTCATGGCACTGGTGTGATCTTCAGCCTCCTGCTCTGTTGTGGCTGCGAGCAAGCAAAAGAAGTGGGCCTGCTGGACCTTGCTGGATGGAGCTGCTGGAGCCGCCTTTGCAAAGCAAAGGTGCATGGGTGACGTGCAGGGGCCCTGAGGTAAGCTTGTGTAGGATGCATGAGACAGTTCCATTGCCCGGCCTTGTGGTGATGGCACTAGTGCACCACATGGCCTCCTGTTCCCCCATGAGCAAGCAGAAGAAGTGGCCTCCTGTACATGGGGAAAAAAATAACACATCCACAAAAATAAGCCCTAGTGCTTATTTTGGGGCCTAAAAGAAAATAAGACTCAGTCTTATTCTGGGGGAAACATGGTATTTATTTATTTGTATCTTACTTTTATTAGTTTTACGAATACCTCAAGACAAATAGTTGAAACTATTTATGTATTTATTTGTATCTCATCTTTATCATTCTTACAAATAACTCAAGGTGGTGAACATATCCAACACACCTCCCTTCTCCGATTTTCCCCACAACAACAACCCTATGAGTGGGTTGGGCTGAGCGAGAGTGACTGGCCCAAAGTCATCCAGACAAGGAGCTCTATAAATCATCATAAATATAAAATGAAACATACAATAATAATTCCTCTTCTTCGTCACCATAAGATCTGAGATCCACGTTGTCAAATTTAGGTAAATCAGACATTAACCTAGAATATGAAATAAAGAAATGAGAAGAACCTATTTATATTTTTATAGCATAAATATTTATCTGACTTTGAGAAGTAATCATAATAAAATGATTTCATATTAAAAACATTAATTTTTGGTATATGATAGACCCAGTCATTAAAAGACTACACTGACAAACTTGGTTATTTATTAAATAGTTGCCTTGGTGAGCAGGGCCAGTCTCAAACTACCAATTCACCAGTCATTTTAGACTATTTACATTCCAGAAGGTGGGGGATTTCTATCCGGCAGAAAGATATATCTGCTGATACATATTAGATTAGATCAGTGGTTCCCAAACCTTTTCAGTCCACCGCCCCCTTGGTGCTACGAACTGATCCTCAGTTCCCCCCACCCAGTGGTGGAATTCAAATTTTTTTATGACCGGTTCTGTGGGCGTGGCTTGATGGGCGTGGCTGGGGGAGTCATGTGACTGGGCAGTTTGCATGAAGGAATAAAGATAGTAACAGTAAAATTCAAAACGGTAACAATTAATTGCACATTTATTCAAAATCCAATTTAAAAACCTTTGTAGTTAGCTAATTCAACAAAATTGTTGAACATGATCCAGTGATACCAGGTTTTCAAAGTCTGATAGTCATTTATCAAGAACCTTAGTAACTAGTAACTTAGTAAACTTAGTAAAATTTAGTAACTACTTCACTGTTCAGTAAATTCTTAATGTGATGGATGGGCTTGATGAAGTGATACCAGTTTCCCAATGTCTGGTTTTAAGTCACTTAGCAGGAGTCTTAAATCACCACATTCAGTAATCTGGAGTCATTTTCTTTGCTTGGAGAGAAGTTGGATGACCACACTGAAGCCACGTTCCACCAAATATGATGTTGGAAATGCAACAAGGAGCTTCTTAACCACTGTCCATAGTGCAGGATAGTGATCAGAAATTTCTTTCTGTAACCAAAACTCTTGGTACGATTTCTTGAACTTGAACAGCATCCCCTTCCTCAACAGTTTGGAAGCAAAGAATAACTCTAGCAAAATGTAGCCTTTTACCTCTTTGGGGAATCATTTTTTTTTTATTATGATGATGATGATTTTTTTTATTTTTCCCAATACAACTCATGCAAAGGGTCATCCACAACTACATTACATTTTACACACTCATATTTGTGATTCCTTATAACTTCTTTAAACTAAACATTTTTAGTATAAATCAAAGCATTGACATATATATCACTAATGCAGTTTCCTATCTCTTCCATTGACATAATTAACACCTTATGTATTAAATACATCAAGTATAGGTTAAACATGAATTGAAAAACATCTAATTCAAATGTATAAGCTGTGAATTTATTATATAATCACAGGCAAACATTGCACTTATGCCTAAGTCCTCTACCCACGCACATTATAAGACAGATAAAATTTTCTTTGCTGGCTATTGTAAATATTACTCTGCTAATTCAACAAGAAATGCTACTGAATGAATCCTTAATGCAGAATACAGCTAAAAGTGATTTTAGCAATTTTCTTCCCAAGTTAATTCAAAATGTATATCCAAATGTTCCTCTTATTTTTTCCCCAAGCACTAGGGAGGATTATATTCAAAACCAGGCACTTTTGATGTTTGTGTGTGTTTGCTTGCTTCTGGTCTCCAGAGTCAGAAGGGCCGGTTGGGACCCCCAGAGGTCATCTAGTCCAACCCCAGACAGTGCCCCCCCGCCCCACATTCCCCAGCCCCACCTCCTCTGGGAAGGCTCCGGTGGGGTGGAATGCGGAGCCCCCACCCTTCTGCTGCTCTTCCCCACCCTTCACTCTTACTCCCTCCCTTTCTTCACAGGCCGGGCAGCCGCAGCGCTACTGGGATGGTGAGCATGGATGGGCCGTCACCCCGGGGAGGGGAGGTCTGGCCGCCAGCAAAGGGCTTCCGCCGAGGCACCCCATGCAGGCAAAATAGCGTGCGAGCGAAGGAGGATCAGGCAGGGCACCGAGGCCCCTTCGCCTCCCACTTTGTCTTGATGAGGTTGCTGCAGCTTCCGGATGCAGATGGACGGAGATAGCCAGAGCAGCCCGGGCGGGCGAGCGGGCGAGCGATGGAGGATCAGGCAGCTCTCTCGCTCGCCCGCCTCCCTTGCCTCTTACCGCCCCCCTAAGCCATCTCACCGCCCCCTTGGGGGCGGTACCGCCCACTTTGGGAACCACTGGATTAGATGCTTATGTTTGGCTTTGAAGAATGTCAGATTCTTATTGAATGAAAAATAAATGAGGCAGGTCAAGGAACCCAATGGCCAAGATGATTAACTGAGTCACACTGGTGCCTGTAAGATTCGTATTGTACATATCTAGAATACAATCAGAGTACTTTCGGAGTACAATGAACTAGAAGTATATTTTAATTTTGCTCCTTCCTTCAGCATATTCTTATACATACCATATCTATGAAGAAGTTATTAAAGGAAGCTCAAAAGGTTACAGTAATAAATATATCTATAGTGTACTACCCTATCCAGCTCATATAAAATCTGAACTATATGGGCTTGAGGTTATAACCACTAGTTCTGTTATCTTCCACTGAAAACAAAACCTAGGTTGATTAAGAAATTAATAGTATATAGAAAATATATACTATTTTAGTGTGATAAAGAATAGTACTTCTATATTCCCTGTCAGGGGAAAAAACGCCTGATATCTGAGATCAATGGACCGTGGCTGATTCCCTTCCGCATATCTTTTGAGATATTGAGAAAAATAAAAGTCTTTAAAAGTATTCTAATTAATAAACAAACTTTAATAATAAAATAATAAAAGTAAATGAAACAGAAATAACTAATTGGTTACATTTTGATAATGAAAGCTACGTCTGCCAAGCTGGCAGCCGAACAAAGAAGAAGAAAATTTGGAATGTGTAACGCGTGCGCAATAAATCACTTTCAGATAACATTTTGTTTTATGACCTGCGCAATAAAGCTTTCTTAGTTTAACTCTTGAGTGTCAGTTTAGGCAGTTCAGGCCTAGCAAACCTTTTAACATCGTGACATTCCCTAGCTTTAAAGTATCTCTTATACTGATAAAATTAAAAAGAACTAGATCACAACATGCTCTAAGGAAATTGGAAATAACTTACTTGTTTAGCATGTGGCACACTGCAATTTGAACAGGTCTAGCTCTGAAGAGTAATAACGGAGAAAAAGTATTTAACAAAGTCTGTAGATTGTCAGGGAGATTTGTTTTCTGACCAGCAACAAATTTGGCAGGAAGCCTGTGGTTCAGTAACTGATCCTTTGATATATATGTTAAAGCTTTACCCAAAGATCTCAATATGGAGTTCTGAAATGATGTTTCCATTACATCTTGTTCTTTTCCTGTATAGAAGGTACAAGATAATTCACAGCCTGAAATTATTATAACAAATATTCAAGTAGAAATTATAAAAGAATGATTTTCATCTAAAGTGCCATTAATAATATTCAGTCGTACTTTCAAAATAATAGCTTTACATGATGCCACCAGTGAAATAGTAAAACTGAAATGCATTCAAAGAATTCTGAAACAACATGGTAGAATGGAAACTATGAAGGAAAAGTAATATCTTGAAATTATGTGCAGATTTTTTATTTATATCATCCTGGAAACCACAAAATATACCTATATAAATCTATACTGCAAATCTTACAATCAAATATTTACTAACAAAATCCTGGAGTGTTAAATAGCCTGTCAAAAGTATTTTTATGTTATGGCTCTACATTGCCTGTCTGTATATTTACCCTCCGTCAAAGACTTACGGGTGATTTTTGCCAACAGAGGCAGAAGCAAGCTATGAATGCCTTCCGAAAAGAACTCCCGCCATTCAGACATGAGATTTTCTGGAAATTTTTCAACAATTTCAGGAGTTGTTGCCTGGAAGTATGCACTTAGAGAGGCACTCAGGTCACAGCTAACAGAAGCAAAGACTTGTACCTGGGCAGCAGGAAAGACCTCTGGGTTTTCACAGGTTGTCTGTAAACAATTAAATTAAATTATTTTTCATAGCAAATTTTAAAATGTTCCTACAAGGAATGGGAAATTCTTTAAATGCAGAAACTATATCCTTCTTTTTTATGTTTGTTACTTACTTCTAACCATGCTAGCATGGAGCACATGACAAAATCCCATTCACTCTCCAATAAGGAGACAGGCTTCTTCAGCAACAGAGAAATGAAACGGATCATTTCTATATTTAAACCAAGCAGCTGTGGATTTGTTTCTTGTAGATTGCTGGGGCAAAAAATTAAGAAAAGGTTCAGAATCTAAACTAAAATGAAAGGGCAAATGCTTGTATTACAATAAAAGCAACACTTTCAATTTTTTTCTGTTAAGATTTCATTTACTAAAGAAAACATTCAGGTGAGAAAGTTGAAAACAAACAAAAATGCAAACAACAAAAACGTATTTCCAAAGTATCAGCAGCTCAACACTGCACTGTGGAATTCTTGGTGCTCTCTGAGCTTAATTGTTTGCTTGCAGATGTTTCAATACCCAACCAAGGAAAACATGATGTTGGGTAATGAAACATCTACAAGCAAACAATCAAGCTTAGAGAGCATCAAGACCTCCACAAACAATACCTGATTTATGGACAGCTCAGCTTGTCTTATGAGGTATATTAAGCTATTTGTCTTTGGTGAAAACCAACATTCTCAAAGCACAAAAGTACATACTGAAATTAAGTTCTTTTATATCGCAATGGCAGCTTTCAATAAGAAAAATGGAATACATGTAATAAAATAATGGATTCTAGAAGTTTTTTAAAAAGTGTTAACACTCATTATAATTGTGAACAATAAGAGTATATTAAGATGCACTCTTATTCCTGTTACACACGATGTCTTTTCTAAAACAAAAATGCATTCAAATGCTAGAACATCTATAGAGGACCAGTTTGCCAAAGCTGATACAAAAGACAAGCTTGCAATTATTGGACTAAAATCATAGACTGAAATAAATAAAATTCAAGTGCGAGCAAACCCATTTCAGTTATTCTATGAATTATCTTTGAAAAATAAGATAAATAATTCACCAGCTGAAAAGAAAACTATCTTCATAATCACTGCGCCAAGATACGATGACCTTCAATATTCCAGCCATTAGTTCTCCGTAATCAGTATCTTGAGTATTCAAGCAGGAATTTAAAATGGCAAGATATCCAAATGCTCCTGAATAGTGTGAAATATCAGTTTAATAAAAGTTATTAAATGTCTTTGAGCATAATAAGAAAAAACATGTTTAGTGATCAAAACTGAATACTGACAATTCTAGTAAAGTAACAAGGTCCATTAAAATAGTTTTGCAATTATCAATTGCAAATAAATGTTGTTATGTGCACTAAACGTCCTACCTCTTCCAACTCAATGTAGCATTGTAGAAATTATTTAAGACACTGACCCTCAGTACTGAAGAGATCAGTTCCATTACATGTCATTAGTTTAGCTGTGAACCTAATGACAAGTTCTTCCTTATCTTCGTCAGGTAAAACTGGAGACAGACTCTGAAGTGTATGCAGATTTCCTTCAGTTAATGGGAAAAAGCTGTTCATAGGAAAAAGAAAATCAGGGAATCAATATAAAATTGTTTTTGTATTGATAAATTACAAAAATCAGGACGACAGATTGTTATATACAGAACTCTATGATTAACAAAACATATTTAACTTCGAAAAAGTAAGACATTTTGTATAGCTGCACCATTTATTTGAAATAGTGATGGATCTAGGGTTAGAAATTTTAAGTAATATAGGATAAAAGGCCATTAGAGAATTGAAAGTGTGTGCGTGTTACCTATTAGTTAATATAAGATTCAGATTCAATAGACAACTATTACTATCATGTATGTCTGTGTGGTGTGTGTACACATACACACATATAAAAACACACACATATATACACACATGTACTGCCCTACAGAAAGGGGTAAAGTTTCTTCTGACTGAGACCAATAATGATGATGGCAACATAATTTCTATTTGCAATGGAAGACATTTTGTACTGCCTCTTTTTCCTGTCTTGATTTAATCACCGTAATAGTAGGACAAAAAATTATAGTTTCCATGCATTCCCAGTTTACTATCATACCTCTCAGATGAATCAAAAAGTGCTTTAATCTCACAGGGTGCAAAGTTTTGTGCATTTATCAATTTAGCCATGGTTAAAGCCCAAAGTCGTCCGCTCTCTTTTGATCTACAAAGAATACAAAATTTCTAAGATTAACATGGCTTATATATATATTAATACAACAAAATCATTTGTATTTATTTTAGGTGAGAATTGTTTATATAAAGGCACTATATACATTTATAATAAAAAAATCAAGATAATCTCTAATAAAATCCTTATGAGAAATGCATATTTTCTTTCAATATTTACCTATTGAACAATATTTGTAAAAGATGAGAAATATTATTGAGTAGATAGAAATTTTCATGTGAAATTTTCATTACTTCAGTATTATGAAGAAATTCAAGTAGCAGACCAGATGGGTTTGCTAATTCTTCAATCCACTGTAAGGCATACAGCTGTTCTACAACTAGAAAAACACAAAAATATATTTTATTTCTATAATTTAACAGTTACTAGTTAGATATATACATTTATTTACCGTATTTCCTCAAATAAGGCTGAAAATCTGGGTGCGTCTTATACACTGAATACAGCAATTTTTGCCTCCTGAAGCCCCGCCCCCTTCACCAAAATGGCCTTGCCTACCCTTATGGAGGCTTTCAGAGAGCTCCTGGGGGCTGGGGAGGCAGAAATGAGGAAAAAATAGGCCGTTTTTTGCCGCCCCCCCAGCAGCACTCTATAAGCCTCCATAAGGGTATGCATGCAATTTTTCTCACAAAAACGGGCCCGTTTTTTGCTTGTTTTTGTCCCCACCCCACCCCAGCAGCACGCTGCAAGCTCCCCCCCCCAAGGCTATTCATGCCTTTTTTAAAAAAAATGGGCCCGTTTTTGCAAAAAATGGGCCGTTTTTGGGAGGTTTGCAGAGTGCAAAAACACCTCTTTTTTCCTTTTGGAAAGCTCTTTAACTGATTGATGAGAATTACGTTGATCAAGTGCTGTGCCAGCAGAAACAAAGACTTAGGTGCTGCAGATTGTCAGCGATTTCCTTCTCCAGCACATGGATAAATACATCTGGAAACATCTACCTACCTACCTACTCTCTCTCTCACCCTTCCTACCTACTGTATTTCTCTCTCTCTCTCTCTCTCTCTCTCTCTCTCTCTCTCTCCTTCTACTTACTTACCGTCTCTCTCTCCCTACCTATCTACTGTATTTCTCTCTTTCTATTTCTCTCTATCCCACAACCTACCTACCTACACACACTCTCTCTCCTCTCCCTACCTACTGTATTTCTCTCTCTATTTCTCTCTCTCTCTTTCTCTATCCCTTTATCTACCTACCTACCTACCTACCTTACTCACTCACTCTCTCTCCGTCCCTACCTATTGTATTTCTCTCTCTTTCTCTCCCTCTCTATCCCTCTATCTACCTACCTACCTTTTTAAAAATTTGCCTCTTCAAAACCTTGGTACGTCTTATACTCCGGTGCATCTTATACTCCTAAAAATATGGTAACTCTTATTGGTTTTATTAAATAACAATACACTGTATTTAGTGTATATATATTATGATTTTGCTTTATTAATTCACTAAATAAAGATGCGTAGGTATAATAATACATTAAAAATGTATTCTGTTGGTGAACCCATAGTGACATGTAGCAGAACCCTTGGGTTTCACAAAACTCTAGTTGAGGAATGCTGGCCTAGAACCTAGAAATATCATTGTGGATGGCACCTATTAATTATACAAAACAGTGCTGTCCCATCATAAGATATGGTTGTGACGTTCAATTGTTTATCCCAATATGTCATTATTAACCTCTGAAGTTTAAATATAATTTTATTATATATTTAATGTAACATATGCCACATTTCTATTTGGCAAAATGGCAATAACAGAAAAAATATAATAGATTGTCACACACAGTTTTAATTATTATTAATTTTGCTATCACTTACTGATATTATCAATTTTTCTTCTTTCTACTTCAGGGTTTTCAAACGCAGACTCCTTTTCCAGTATCAATAATGCCATTCTACTAAGCAGAGCTGTAGTACAAAGATGACTTGGAAGTTTAGCTGGGATAGAAAATTTATGATCTATTCCAGGTAATTCACAATTAATACTTAGTCTTCCTTCCAGAAGTGGCTTCCTCAACCACTGTAATGACATATAAAAAACATGTAAAGTATATCTTCCTTTGAGAAAAGCAAAATTTCAAATATTTCATTCCATATTGATATAAAATTTTATGAAGATTTAACATTTAATTAATAATAATTAAAACTAGATATGGCATTAATTGTCAAAGGATATATTTACAATACACATAAATAAAATATACATTATAAATATAATGTATAATTATATATGTAATGTATATTTCATATCTGAAATATTGCTATACTTAAAATATATTTCAAATGAGTATGTTGAAAGCAATTATTATAATGTATATTTTATAATAATATATTTCTTACACCTTCCATTTAAGCTTAGAATAATTAATGCAGGCCCCTAAATTAAAAAAAATCTAAGCAAGTAAAATATGCAAACACTGAAGATTACTCTGCCATGCATCAATTTTGCTTTAGTTTACATACCTCATTGGACAGAGACTCCCGCATCTTTTCCCATTCAGTCTGAGTTGGAGTAAGCCATTCAACATAATCATTCAGAACACAAGCAGAAACATCTTCAGCTTCTAGCAATGTAGTCAACAAATCACTGACCACAGAGATCGAAACCTGCAAACTGAAAATAAACCAACTTTTTGCTTGTCACAGAATTCAGATAATAGCAAAATAGTGTTCATACGAAAAACACATACTGTATATAGACGCAATCTGACTAAGATTAACCATGAAACCATCATTTAGTATAAGGAGCCTCAACAAACCTCAGGCTTATACAATAAATTATTATAAAATTATTTCTGTAATGATTTGGAAGGTAAATCTGGATGATTTGGCAGCCTACACATTTTAACCACACAACAGAACATACAGAATATCCATGGAAGACAAGGCAGTGTAGTAACCAAAAGCTGCAATGGTAAAGTTTGTTAATCTCAATAAAACTTACTTTATAGGGAAAGGAACAAGAACCAAATGGGATGGGGAAAATGAAGTTCAGGAAGTTCACAATTTACTATCATTCATTTTGTCTGAAGTTATGAAGCTGCTGAAAAATCTGACATATGACCGGTCCTTGCACTTATGACCAATGCAGCATCCCCAATCACATGATCATAATTCTGGCACTTGACAACCAATATATGTTTACAAGGATTGCAGCATCCTGGGGTCATGAGATCTCCATTTGCAACCTTCCCAGCCATCTTCCAACAAGCAAAATCAATGATTCATTTAGCGACTGAATGATTTGTATAACAACCATAGCAAAAAGAAACCCCATCATGCTATGAATGGTCAAATGATAATTCGTTAAATGACTGCATCATTTAGTGATGGAAGTCCAATTCCCTTTGTGGTCATGCTTTCAAACAAAATAAATATTGATCTCAGAATGAAATATGAAATCCTACTTACAGGATATTTTAAAATCACTAGTAGTCTGAGTGATGGCTAGCTTTGAGCAAATAAATTATGCAAGGCATTCTAAAGCTACCTTTTAATGTCCAATACTGATGTTTGAAGCTGGTTCTTGATCCAGAATGCAGATTTCTGTAGAAAGCTGCTCTCCTTATGCAGAATGCTACGCTGACGCACAAGTGAAGTGATGCCGCACTTCCAAGTATGCTTCAATTTATTTACAAGGAAATCTACATGAAGAAAAAATGGATCCAAATTTTAACTATTAAACAGAATGATACACATTAATCATGCTGTAAAACCGAAAGCTTATGAGCAGAATGATGTTTTTATCACTTAAGTAAGAAAGCTATGTCCTTATTTTCCAATGAAACTATTTTATGGATAAACGATAAAAAGGTTTATCAACTTATACTTTGTAAAAGTTAATATGCATTCAATTACAGATTAGATGTCATAACCATGAAAAAACACATTGCTATGTCTGTTTGCTGAATAGTACCATGCCTGATTCATCCTTATTCTGTTTTATAGAATTAAATTGTTTATTTTTCTGCCAAGATTGTATTTTTTAAGAAACTGCATATTTCTCAATTGAAAAAGGTGTAATTCTAGTTCCTGTTTAAACAATTTGTTATGTACATTCAAACATAAACTTAAATGCAAAAATTCTGTTTTCTCAATATTTCTACCTGAAAACATGATCACTTTTGTGTAATATTTGATTCTGTATGTGTATGTGTTTATGTATACTTACATATATAACGTGTGTATATATAAATGTATATTATGTGTATGTAAGTAAATGTATGTATGTATGTATGTATGTATGTATGTATGTATGTATGTAAATGTAGATATGTATATGTATATAAGGAATCAAATAACTTGCAATTTTTAGTTACAAATAGGTGGTAAGAAATATGCCCAAAAAATCGATATGGAATTGGTCATACATACTAGGCAACTGTACCTGATAAACGTGTTATATCCTGGGTCTGTGCACATAACTGGAAAATAGTGAATAATAAATCTTCAGAGGATGGCATCAATAAACATCCTTTAACCGAAGTGAAAAAACTGGAGGCTATGTCACAGATGAAAGACACTGATAGTTCTGTATTTCCAGCTTCTGAAAGATCCTTAGCTTTTGACAGAGCGGCTTGAAGTTTGTCAATTATTCTTTTAACATAAACTTCACCAATTAAGGACTCTGTGGATTAAAAGTGACATTTTATTACATAATCATAAAACTACCAGCTCTACTACTATCTGAGTCCTCATTTTTAGTCTCCTGAACAAACTCTGGCTTTTTATTACCACACATGATAAATACTGTACTGTTTAACTCACCTACACCACTGCCTCAACGTTTCTAGCCATGGCAAGCTAGCCTTCTAATTCTCCTAGAAGTCTATTACTCATTAGAAAAGTCTGCACCACTTACCATTTTTAATTAATTGAGATAACACCAAGCTTAGGAGAGTCCATTGTTCTGAATGAAATGATTCGGCTGAAGTTACTGTCATCTTCAAGCTGATGTTACACAGATCATGGGCCAGAGTCACAAGCTTCTCACCTAATACATCTCCTTTTAGCCATGCAGAACTTAAGGAATGTTTCTCAGAGCTTGAACAGGCCTAAGATTTAGAAAGTACACAAATATTTTTCAAAGTAGTTGTTTACTCTTTTAATCTCAAAATAAATCTCTTGGTTTGTTATAAAAATCCACATCAAAAAACATGTACTCTTCAAAGTATCAGATCAGTAAGATCATGAAAGCATTATATATGAAAGGTAAGAGATAGATAGATAGATAGATAGATAGATAGATAGATAGATAGATAGATAGATAGATAGATAGATAGATGATAGATAGATGATAGATAGATAGATAGATAGATAGATAGATAGATAGATAGATAGATAGATAGATAGATGATAGCATGTGTGCACATGCCTGCCACCCCCACCCCCACCCTGCAGAGAAATATTTCTAATCAAAAATACTAGATATTCAGTTTAAAGACTTGGTTAAATCAAAGATACTTAAAATATTCCATCTTGAAAGAAATCTTGAAAAACAGGCAATTAATCAATTTCTTAAAAGGGCAATTTCCCCTCTTATGTTTGTTCAAACCACTGTTTCACTTTAAAGCAAACTGCCATAGATTTTCCAGAGGACTCAGTAAAAAGCTGCTGTAAAAGCGTCTTTGCTTACGTCAGCACATTGCTCCTTCAAACATTCTGCAGAGCCATATTCATTTGAAAGACTCTGGCACAGAAAGTATGTCTTTTGTTCAGCTAAAAGTCATGCTGTATCTGTTTCACTTATTAATTTTTCCCCTGCCTTTATATGTAAAGCAAGGCAGTTTACAGATATATATTCCTTCCAGCCTATTTTCCCCACAGAAGCAGCCCTATGAGGTGGGTCAGGGCAAGTGATTGAACCAATGTCACTGTCAGCTATCTTCTCTCAGTCTGTCTTGAAGGTTAATGGGAAATGGGAATACTTTGCACTTTCTTCTTTTTAACCAATCTGCTCCCTTTCCAAAGCATTTCACTATTCTCACAGGCTCCACAGGAAAAAAAATATCAAGCAATGTACTCTTGGTTGTTCTCATCTAATTTTTCTTAGATGTTTATTTCCAAATCATCTACCTATATAATATGTAACCAAAACATATAATAAGACAGATATATTTTGTAGTCAGAAAGATTTATGCAATGAAAAATTACCCACAAACAGGCCAAAGAGGGGAAACAGCTGGTTTTGCTCCCAAGCAACATGAGCTCACTCATTCCAACAGAACATTCCAACAGAACCCAGCGAGCCGTAACTAGAAGGAACAACTAAAATGCCCATGTATACCAAAGCAACTTAGTGCATCTCTGGAGTCCAGACTAACACAAATGAAAACTGGGGGAGAGGAGTTTGAATGTACCTTTTGGATTATTTGAAGAAGAATACTCCATTTTAGATCCATCTTGAAAAGAAAAAGAAATAGCATCAAAACATGACAATAAAACTGGACAATTTCTCAGAATCATGTAATATTAGAATGGGATATGGATTCAAAGGAAATCTGGGAATGAATGGCCATGGATGTTATACCTATTAGCCACTCCTTTAAAAACCTCTGCTTTTTCTGGCTTTGAAATTAGCCGCACAATCACGGAAAAATAATTATTTGATCTAAGGAGGTGCTAACATGTGCAACGCCTTCATCTACATACACTCTCAATCACCTTTGCTGTACAAATTAAGACAGCTGCATAGCTCTACTTAATATTGTAAACACAGTCTTGTGTAGTACTTCTTTTCTGAAGAACCATGTATATACATATGGCCCACGCATAGCATCTGTTTTCTTTTAACATGAAAACTAGACTAGATTTGCATGAGATCTGATTTCATTGGGTATGCCTCACTAGGGACTCTTTAGTCAGAAAAGGGTGTACTTGAAGAAAACTTAATCTTTCCCCTTAAGCATAGTACTTTATTTGTCTGATCATCAGAAAGTATGGCTAGTGAAAATATAGACAAAAACCTGAATGTTCACAATAGTATGTCTCAGAAGACAGATGTTGGCTCTCTTAATTGACCTTCCAAAACCTAGGAAATGCATTTAGTTTGATATATAAAACTGATTTCAGCAGGACTTCAATACTAATTGATTTGCAACTTCCCTAATTAGCAAGATGGTATGAAGCAGCAGTTGTGTTTGTGTTGCTCTTTATAATATTGTTTCAAATATTGTTTATGATATGTTTATTGCTCTTTATAATATGTTTAAAATATTGTTTAAAATCAGTTTATAACTGATTATAAACATACCAGGAAATGAATAAATAAGCAAATTTAGTAACAGATACTTTTAAAGGATAATTAAAAGTATTTTATAACTGTCCTAATGCAATTCTACTTCCCAATATTAAGAAATGTATGCATGTTACTCGATAGGCCGTAGCAACCAGGGTGCAAGTACAAATATTACTATTCCAAACACTAATTAGTCTAACAGAATGCATTAAAACAAATTGAATGAAATCAATTTAATGAATAAGAAAACTGTACCTTTGTTAAATCATTGAGAATATTTTCCCTCTCTACGGGACTGCTGCAGCAATGGAGAATGCTATATAAAATATCAACCAGGAAGTCTGTCTCTTTTCTCCAATCTTCTTTCAGCCAAACAATTAACTTTTCGTGCAGAAACTGAATAGATGGATTTTCATACTGAACATCATCACTTTCTTCTATAAGCACCTGGAAAACTTTATGAGAAGCAAAGGTGCTGAGTAGAGCAGAGAGGAACTTTAAGTGTTGGTCAGATGTCTGTTGGCTGGTGTACCCTATACTTAGTTCTGCAAGTTTACAAACTAAACCTTCTAAAGATTCGTTCTGTAGAGGAAAAGTATGTTTCCCATGAATTTCATGAATAACATTACTGGATTCATTGCTAGTTCTTATGTCAACAAAATTCTCATGTTCGCCGTTAATTTCAACTTTTCTGTCTTCTGCAAATCTTACATTTACAGCTTTTTTTCTACTTGTTTTCATCTTGTTTTCTGGGTTCTGAAGAATTTGCAACAAAGAAGACACAGCAGCCAATGATTTCTCATCTGCATCCATTACAGCAACATGTCCCACACATATATTTGAAAGGCCATCCCAAAAGTTAGATAACATTCTCTGAAAAGTGAGGGATGTTCTATCATCATTAGTTATTTCTGCTTTTGTTTTCCAAACATTCAGCATGTCTGCTATCTCATAAAACAAAGATCCATTTTGTAACTTGGGCTCTTTAATTACTGTATCAATGAGAGGAATTAACTGTAAAGAAAAGAAACAAATGCATTTTAATCTCAACATGAATTAATACCTTTTCTGAAAACTCTTTCAACCTATGCAGCATATTCCTTTTATTTTTAGTTATTTTTACAAGCCCATATGGAAAAAGTTCATCTCATGAGCAGAAGTGGGACAGAGGAAATTGGTATGTGAAGGTAGTCCTTGACTTATGACTAAATCTGAGCCACAAATTTCTGTTGCTAAGCAAGAAAGTTGTTAAGTGCTTCATTTTATGACCTTTCTTGCCAAAGTGAATTGCTATATTTGTTAAGAAAGTAACATTATTAAGTGAATCTAGCTTCCCACCAACTTTGCTTGTCAGAAGGTCATAAGCATGTGACCATGGGAAAAACAGTCATAAGTCACTTTTTTCAGTGCCATTGTAACTTCAAACGATCACTAAACAAATGGTTCTAAGTCAAGGACTACCTGTATCCAGGTCGATGTTGTGAACTATCCAACAATAATATAATAAGAGAAATAGAAGCCTCATTGCTGTGTAAAGGGGAAAAGTTTAATAGGAGGAGCAAACAGAAGCAAATTTTATGAAAAACAGATAACATTTTTGCTTTTTCATAAGAGCATATTTCAACTGAAACTGTTCAAAACATTAATATTTGGTGCAAAGTAAACTCACCAATCTAGTATTAATCGATTAAAACCTTCAAAGATAATCCAACATTTTATTTTTGCCATGCTAACGTACCTGGATATTTATAAGCATTTCTTGTATTTTAACTTCTTCTTCTTCTTCACCAATATTCTGTAGGACTGTAAATTGTAAACACTCCATAAAAGTTGATATGATTGCTGAAGATTCTGAACGACAAACCATCGCTCTTTCGGTGAATAGCCTAAGGAAACAGAAGATCAAGGATCAGAATGAACTCCTCCTTGAGTTATTTGTAAATATAGTAAAGGCAGGAATTAACTAATGAATTAAAGTTAATTTCCATATTCACATTGGATTAAATGCTATAATCAATAATTAGATTTATATGGTGTTTTAGTGACAGCTACTGATAAATTAGCATCAGAAACTTAACTTAAAAACATAACAACCACAAAATGCTACATGGAGGAAAGTTTACAAACTTCAACATCGAAATATTATTTCAACGGTTTCATTACAGTTCTCAGAAGACCTAGTATTTGAAGTTTTCAAATTTTCTTCATCTTCAAATAAAACACAAATACTACCTACACATACACACTTAAACTTTAAAAAAAACTTTAAACACATAACCATTATTTGATTTAAAAAGCATGAGCTAATTATCATACCCTTTAATTATAGAAGTGAAGAATGTTGTTGAATAATTCAACTTTGGATCTGCAACGTTATGAGGCACCTTGCTAATAAATGGCAAGATATTGGGATATATAACAGTAGCAAGTCCTCTTCCTCCTTCTCGAAGTACTGTCCATAATTTTGGTAGAACTCCTTTTTTTCCATTCACATGGCTCCAACAATCCTGCAGAATAATAAATGTGAAGCAATAAATTAAAGAATACATAGTTTCTTGACACTGAAAATTAAGTGTCCTGCTTCCTTGTCTTCATATTAAATAAAGTATCTGAAGACAGAGACATTAAGGTATCCATAACTAATTTTTATAATAAAATAAACTAAATAAAAATAAAACATTTATACTGATTCATAAGGGAAAAATTGTAAAATGTTGATCTGAAAAGATTATGTCTACCCATTTAAATCTGCTAAATGATCAGTGAAAAGTCAATGTATGTTGGCTGTATTAGATAAAAACATAATCAAATTGAGGTATGGTTATTCATTCAGCAGTCTCAATATTTTTTTTTCAGATGACTCTTTCCCAGAATTGAACGAGAGCTACTAAGAATGACTCGAGATGACCCTTGGTCAACTGTGAACCTACCTGAAAAGAGGACCTTGAAGGTAGCAATTCTCAGTGAATACTTTCTAACTTAGAAGTTCAACTTGAAAATTTGGATAAAAAGTTTGATAAAGTAACAATTTTAAATCAACTCGAAGATGATAACCACATGCAAGTAACAGTACTAAAAGGTTTACAACTAGACGTATTGAAATGTAATTTGCTACTGGCAGACCTGAAAGATGAGGTTGACTTAGAAGTTGGTTAGAGAACTCCCAAGAAAGATATGGATTTTAAAGATTCAAAGTTGATAGAAATGACTGGTGATGTACCACAAATGCTATAGAAATATATACAAGAGACTTTATGACTTTAGGGAATAAAATCCAACTGTTATCTTAAGGATAAGCCTTATTATTAATAACCAATCGAGGATATTTGATCCTGAACAGATCAGAAGCAATGATTGTGATGACTCATGGTAGACCAGAAGCTATTGTGGACTTTCTGCAAGTGAAATACAATAAATAGACTGTTAACAGAGGGTTTTGAAGTTTAATTTAGCTATTGGTTTTACCTGTCAACTATGAATCTAGATAGCCGATAGACTCCAAACTAATTGGGTTGGATAAACCGTGTGGTAGAAATTTATAAATTGTGGGGTGCCTGCTTCTCAAGGGGGGAAGAGTTATTATCTTTGAAGTATATTTATCAGTATTCAATTCGGGGGGGACAATTTATGTGTATGTGGCTTTTTTTTCTTTTTATGTACTATTTTGTGTAGTTTTGTCAAATTTTGTTTTGTTCTTTTTTTTGAAGTTGGTATTTTAATAGTTTGGATTTTTTTTAAAAATGATTTTAAAAAGGTATATAATCTGAAAGGTGCCTATGAATTAAGTAATGGTTTCAATGTATAATGACTTAAGGACATAATGGCTTCCAGATTACCTCAATAGTAGTAAGGACATGAAGTACAGCTTCCCAAAGAGCAAGGCATACAATAGCATCACTATCATCAATGCTAAGAAGAACAGCCGGACAAAGTTTTGGTGCTTCTTCATTCATGGACTCAGGAATACGCTGACAAAAAGTAGTAATTACCTCAAAGAAAGCCGAACGAACCTAAAATAGAAACAAGGAAACCTGAATATTTTTGATATAATTACAATACAAGTAGACCTGACTTAATGACTGTCCTGTTAAGCAACCATTCAAGGTTATGGCAATGCTGAAAAACTTTATGATCAGTCCTTGCATTATCCTCATGACCACATAACTGACATTCCGGTAGTTCACAACCAGTGGGGCTTTTATGTCTGTTGCAGCATCCTTTTGTGTGCTTCACAACCAACTTCCAACGAAGTCAATTGAGAAGGCAGCAATACAATCACAATTCGCAGTCACGTGCTGTCTCATTAATAACCCACAGTGACTTGCATAATGACTGAATGGGAAGTAATGTCATACGTCCATTGTGGTCACGTTTCACTTAGCAATTGCTTGCTTAGTGACAGAGTTGCTAGTCCCCAATCGTGATTGTTAAGAGAAGACTACCTGTACTATATCTATACCATAAAGGTAAAGGTTCCCCCGCACATGCGTGCTAGTTGTTTCCGGCTCTAGGGACGGTTTTCATCTCCGTTTCTTAGCTGAAGAGCCAGCTCTGTCCAAAGACATCTCCATGGTCATGTGGCTGGCATAACTCAATGCTGAAGGCATATGGAGCGCTGTTACTTTCCCACCAAAATGGTCCCTATTTTTCTATTTGCATTTTTTATGTGCTTTCAAACTGCTGGGTTGGCAGAAGTTGGGATAAGTAGTGGGAGCTCACTCTGTTACACGGTGCTAGGGATTCGAACCACCGAACTGCTGACTTTCTGATCAACAAGCTCAGCATCTTAGCCACTGAGCTACCGTGTCCCCATTATCTCTATACCATACAATCACTTAAAATTATTATGGAAAACCAACTACCAATCCTGATTCTATGACCAATTTTCTAAAAGCCATAAGACCCTAATTCAGTGATAGCGAACCTTTTTGGCATCGAGTGCCCAAACTGGAACGCACATTCATGCGTGCGCCAGAGCGCCAGAAATCCAAAGACCAGTTGGCCGGTGCACGCATGCCTATTTTTGAGGCATTTTTCGGGCTGTTTTCAGACTGTTTTTTGGGCCATTTTCAGGCTGTTGTTAGGCCATTTTGGGCCAAAAATGGCCCACAAAACAGCCCAGAAAATGGACTGTTCTTGGGGCGTTTTTTGAGCAATTTTCAGGCAGTTTTCCAGCTTTCTGGCACCCACAAAGACGAGCTGGCCAGCGTGCATGTGCACTCCGGAAACCAGAAGAGCAGCTGGCAATGGTGCACGTGCCCACAGAGAGGGCTCTTAATTATTGCAGCACCAAGTGAACATTCCAAGGAGTGGGGTGGTTGTGGTGGTGGAGCTATACAATCTGCCCTTTTGCTCAGTTTCTTCCTTATTTTTGAGTTCCAGAAACTTATTGTTTGGGCTTACCCAATTGTTTGGGATCTTTTCATCAGTCTGCAAAGTAGCCCAGACAGGAGATATAGCTAGATGAACTAATTCTACTTTACTCTGAAGTTACATTAACAAAATCTTGCAAGTCTGACAAGTTGACACCTCTCCCACATCCTTTATAGCCAAAGAAACTAGGAAGAGTTTCTTATGAGCTGCTTACCCTGCCTATATTCCTGCTGCTGGCTAAATTGCCTTTTATCTGATTGTTCCCTTTGCCCTGCTTCCCAAGGTCATTCCTACATACCATTATATCTTGTGACATTGTAAACCAAAGGAAAGCTGAAGTAAAGTCATAAGAGCACTTGTAATTAAGTAATTCCCTTGGTGGAGAGGGTGCGGCATATAAAAATGATTAATAAAATAAATAAATAAATAATAAAATAAATTCTAACTTAGCAACTACCTTAAGAACCAAATCTGCAGTCTTACTGCAGAAGGACTGCCTCCCTCAATTTTCATGATTTATTTAAAATAAAGGTTGCATTTTAAAATACAAAATAACATACAGTAGAAAAATAAGAAACTATGTTAATAATTGTAATAGTTGCACTTTCATTTGAACTAATACTTCAAACCTTCTTCACATAATTCTTATCCAGGACTAATATTTGAGATGTTGGGATATAAGATACTACTTAAGTCATTAGGAAATTGGAATTCAATCTTTTTCACCATTGTTAAAGGATTTTAAACAATATTGCCAGTTCAAAAATCGTAATAATGCTAGATGTTATTTTAATGAGTTTTTTGAACTTTTTTCAGCTAAATCCAATAAATATGAAACATATGTTTGTGTTTAAAACAAAAAAGAGTCTTCATGCCTACAATAAACATTCTTAATTTTATCTTTGTTATATTTCAGAATATTTTTTTGCGGAAAGCAAAAAGGTAAAGATACCTGTGCTATGTTATGTTTCCCATATTTCCAAAATTTGTTTTGAGAGAGAAGTGTCTTAAGTCTCTCTTCCAATGATTTAATCTCATTATCAGGAATCATACAAAGCAATTTCTTTAAAGATAATAAAGAAGAGGTTATAATTCGATGAAACTTGGTTTCTCTTTCTTCTTCTGGAACTGCTCTGAATAAAAAACACAAGAACATGGTTTACAAATTCAATTTTCACTATATTTTTTCATATTTTATTTTAAATTCCTTTAAATACATCTTGAGAACCAGAGTCTTAATTGTATGCATCAACTACACAGCTTTATGATTACTGCAAATAATAGGAAACTTCCAAAATCTCCATTTTGTCAGGTTTAAATTCCCCTTGAAAGTCACAGAATTGAGTGCACGTCAGTGGCGATTGGCGTTCCATACCACCCTAATACAAATCATTTCTTATTAACACATTTAGAAAATCTGCACGTTCCAAGAAATCAAAATATGGGTGAGTCAACCTTCTTGTTAACAAGGTTTTTTTGCTGTGCAGAAAGAACACAGTTCTCCTTAATGTGTAAAGGCAACAACCTTCATTTTGAAGAGGGACTTAAGCTCTGACCAGCAGTACCAATGGCCAGAAGACATTTCTCTGCATAGAAACCTCTTCCATCTATTAAAACTACTGGATAATGTCTCCAAAAAGAAAACTTAACTGGGAGAATATTTTATGTCACCTGACATGATAGACCTTGAACATCTTTCATTTCCTTTATTTCAAGAATATTTTTTAAGTACTTAAACGAAATTTATTTTTCCAAAGAAATAAAAATATACTGTACATACTGTGGATCACTTAGTGTATCAGGAGTTTCTTTCAAAAGATTATCTTGTAGTACCTGGATAAAAATAGTCAGATATCCTTAAATGGAAAAATACTCAATTTATAGATAAAAAGTAAAAAAATAAAATAAAAAGTACAATAATGCAGTATTACAATGCCAAATGTACATTTCTTTCATTTAAATTTATTGTGGTATGAATCCAAATAAGTGGAACTTTGCATATTTATTCTGCTTATAAATATTATCTAATGTCTAACGCACTCCACCCAGACAAAGAAGCCAAATAAATGAACAGGTTGGGAAATATGTAACATACACACACATATATGGAACATACATAAAGAAGATAAAATATTTCTAAATTTCAGTTTCACATCATATAATACATTTAAAATAATTTCAGAAAGAATTGTTTTAACTGTATATGTGAATTGTAATATGTCTTAAGTGACATTATTGTGGTCTCAGAAAAAGTTAATTAAGGAGATACATTTATCATTATGTATTTATTATGATTTAAATAATATTTAAAGTAGTAGTCTACAGCATCATGCAACAAACTGGGAGACCGTGAGTGGTAGTCTTGCCTCAGGCATGAAACCACCTGGATAGCCTTTAAGCCAATCTCAGCAGTAGGAAGAAGGTAATGGCAAAATTATTGACAGGAAAACTGTGTGGACTCATCCTGGGAGTCCCAGGTCATAAGGCCAACTCAAACTCAACAAAGCATCATCAATTTAAAAAATGGCAATGACTGGACAATTGATAACTACGAAAACATCTAGCAAGTATAAAAGCAAAAAAATGTTTTGCTGGACTCCCTTAGGTAGTCACAGTGTATCCTTTTCTGTTGATGTTTAATTATATATTTAACAAAAATTTAAAAACATACAAACTTGAAAACTTACATTTAAAATTTCATCTTTACAAAACATTAAGGCTTCAGATTGTTTGCTTGGTGGAAAGGCCTTTTCAAATGCCTCTTTTGCTGCTGATGCTGCTGGAGAGTAAACATCACACTGAGCTATAAGCCAATATCCCATAATGTTTTTTAAATGGGGAGCTAAATGTTTTCTGACTTTCAGAATAAGCTGTTCAAAAGCTTGCTGTGTTGCTTCCCGGACTCGGCGATCATGATCCTACCATAAACATTGGCAAGTACAAAAATAATTATATAATTTCACTATACACATGAACAATTTTAGATTACCTATTTCTCTAAAGCAAATTTTACTGAGTCATATCTTACAGCTAAAAATATGCATAACATTAATGCCCAGTTTTCTGTATGGCTATCACACTATCACTGCTTTATCTGCAGAAAAAATCAACCTTCCAAGAGGTACAACAGAACTCTGCATTCATCTCTGACCACTATGGCAGCTGATTAAAAACAGGCTTGGTTCAAGTGCTTCCATATAAATATAAATTTCAGTACTTACAAGAGAAATTTTACAATAAATTCTAGGCCAGTAAGGTAGAACTCCTTTAACAATCTCCGTCTCTCTTTCTTTGCACATTACCCCAAATTCTTGCATAGCCTAAAATAGAAAATAATTAAGGTTTTTTTTTACAGCTGATGATTAACCACTATTATATGCTTTCTGTTATGGTGATTATTAAAAAAAAATCCTGTTTACCAATTGATACTGTGTATACAAGTATACAGTATTGATTTTTTTAATCTATCAGTTCACTACACTTCTATGGCCACCAATTTTAAGAAGCACATCTCTTTGCAGTTTTAAAATTAAAGAAAGAAAAACCTGGCATCTCAGCCACTTTCATATAATACAATAATCTTCAGGCTCCAACTCACCGTTCCCAAGCACAATTTCTTATTCTGCACAAGATTACTAATGTGAACCTTGTTCAGTTACTACTGTGAAATGTGCAGCTATATAAATATTATAATTGTGCTATATATTGATATATGTCAATTATGTTGATTTAATACATATAACACACACACTGCATTTTCTATATCAACATTTACTGAATTTATACAATAATTTTATAACTTTTTAAGTTAGTTAAATTCTAACAGGAAGTTCCTTGCCCCATTGTCATGATATAATATCCATACGTTTATTAAAATGGTATGACAAAAATTGATGGTGTAAAAATATATTGCAATACTGAATTTTATTTCTAGAATCTGGGACTGTAAGTGATAAATGAGTAATTATAGATTAACATGGGAAAGAACAAAAAGGATTACTTAAACCTTGAAATATTGCTAAATATTCACTTTGTTTTTCAACTGCTTTCTATTGATATAATAAAAGAGCAGAACAATGATACTCCGTGCGAGTGTGTTACTTGGCTGAATGACTTTTATATGCAGTGTATGCTTGTGTTATTTTTCTGCTTTTATTTTTTGATATTTTATTTTTACATATTATAAAATTATTTTTTAAAAAAAATAAAAATTACAAATAAATTATAAGATCAAAAATATTATAGCTGAGAGCCAGTTTGATCTAGTGAATAAGCACCAGTCTAAAAACCAGGAGACTGTGAATTCTAGTCCTGTCTTAGCCTTAAAAGTTGGCTGGGTGATTTTGGGCCAGTCACTCTCTCTCAGTCCATATCAGACTCGGGTGACAAGCCAGTCGGTCAATTCATGATGCAACCAATGGATCAACACTCAACTGATATGAAAAGAGAGATCCATGCACTTGCAGGAAAATGTTAGGAAGAAACAAACAAAATATCAAAAATGTTACAGCAATTACTAATCCTCATAAATATATAATGATCCTCTAACTATAATAGCAGCAGCATACTTTTAACTTGGTTGTGACATCTCTTTTGGAAAGTTTTCTTAGCACCATACGAAAATCAGCATCAATAAGGCTATCTATTTCTTCAGCTCCCTGAATTGCAGGAACATATCCCAGGTCACTTGAAGAGGTACCAAAGCCAACAAATCCAGGAACAGTTCCTTGTTCT
The DNA here is from genome assembly GCF_964273705.1 of Natrix helvetica. Classification (NCBI taxonomy): domain Eukaryota; kingdom Metazoa; phylum Chordata; class Lepidosauria; order Squamata; family Natricidae; genus Natrix; species Natrix helvetica. The sequence continues at coordinate 51,659,525 of NC_138550.1, forward strand.
TTAGCTAGAAGTTCAGCTGTTCTTCCACTGCTAGAAGGCTATATTTGAAAGAGAGAAAAATAAAAACTGCTGTTTGAGAATTGTAAAATCCTAAACAAACTTCCTTGGAAATCATTGTTATATCCGAAACTGTAATTTGTATTTTAATTATAAAAATAATAAAGATGGGATATAAATAAACTCAAGATGGCATACATATCAAATTGTTAACTTTATGGTTTGCTTCTTGATTCCTTACATTGTTAAAGCAAATAATACTGTTTTATCTCCCCCCCTTCCCCCCCAAAAAACAAGCTAAAGTTTATAAAACATTTTAAAATTATTAATTTACAATAAAGTTATAATAAAGTAAAATAGTAATAGTAATACAATAATACAATACAATAGTAGAGTTGGAAGGGACCTTGGAGGTCTTCTAGTCCAACCCCCTGCCTAGGCAGGAAACCCTATACCATTTCAAACAAATAGCTATCCAACATCTTCTTAAAGACTTCCAGTGTTGGGGCATTCACAACTTCTGGAGGCAAGCTGTTCCACCGATTCATTGTTCTAACTGTCAGGAAATTTCTCCTCAGTTCTAAGTTGCTTCTCTCCTTGATTAGTTTCCACCCATTGCTTCTTGTTCTACCCTCAGGTGCCTTGGAGAATAGTTTGACTGCCTCTTCTTTGTGGCAACCCCTGAGATATTGGAACACTGCTATCATGCCTAGTCCTTCTTTCTCTTAAGCTAAACATACCCAGTTCCTGAAACCGTTCTTCATATGTTTTAGTCTCCAGTCCCCTAATCATCTTTAGTAATTGGACAATTTGTAAATTAAGTTACAGCAGATTAATTTTTAAGAAAGCTCATTATTCATTGACAAAATATAAGGTAATAACATCTAGTGACAATTTCACAGTTGAACTATTACTAATATGTTGTCACCAAATTTTCCCATACTGTCAACACCTCTATTTCTGAAGGCAATTACAAATATAGATGAGTGGAACTGATTCCCAAAGAAAGTGCTATATTTAAAAAGTTAACTAGGTATCAGAATTGGATGGTTTTCTGAATGAACTTCTCATTGGTTAACTACACTATAAATTGATATTCTAATTCCTAACATCATTTCTTCTTCCTATTTTCATCCATCACTTTCCCCCTATTTCATCACTTTTAACCTGAGTTCTGTCTTTAGAATGAATTCCCAAAAACATATCTGAACAAATGTTACTGTAGAGCAAAGTTAAGATTCCTATCACAATTTAAATCTCTCAGGGCTTTCAGAATGCTACAAAGCGTTCATTCTTAAATATTTAGGATGTGATTTAACAGAAAACAAACAAGCAACGGCCCCACGTATTCACAGTATCTGCCATTGAAAACATGAAAGCAGAAAGAGTGCATCAAGTTTTGAGAAGATACAGTAGCTACTAAATGTTTTAACTATTTTCACACAAGGCACTCCAGACACAGCAAGATTCACTAACTTCAAGGATGTAACCCTATTTAAAACAGAAAGGGGTATAAATGATTACAGCATTAAAAATGTGCATATGACACCATCCACAACCAAGAAGTAAAAATGTGCATATGACACCCACAACCAAGAATTAAAAATGTGGATATGACACTGACCACAACCAAGAATTTAAAATGTGCATATGATACTGACCACAACCAAGAAAGCCAACCCCATATGCCATGGCATATGGGAATAATTTGTTATCTGAATTCATTTTTTTTGACAGTTCAAACGGTTCCGAGCCATGTACTTTTTAGAAGCCGAAATATTACTGGTTCTTTTCCCCTCTTGGAAGTTCAGGCACACTTAGCAATTCGTATTTCTTAAAAGGAGAGATTCGCCATACAGGGAAATAAGATTGCAAGGCGGGTCCCGCTAAGTCTTGTTAGAGAAGTCACTAACCAATGCTTCCCTCTGGCCAGCGACAATTAAAGCAACACCTTTGAAACTAGGGTCTAGATACAGCGTCCCTTTTGGTGCGGAATAAGCTGATCTTTTATTTAGCCAAAAGTTAGGCAAAGGCGCTGCCCTCCGTGTTCGAAAGCCCTAGAAAAGCAACCCTACCTGGCCCCTCTCGAGAAATACCAAATCCCCTCCCGGCGGCATCAACTCACTTACCCTTACGTTGCCCTTAGTTCGCTGCTTGTTCTTGCCTCCCATGATAGCGCCTGCAACGCCGTCAGAAACTTAAAAAAAAAGGGAAGGGAAAACAGAGGGCAGGGGTTATAGGTGGTCCCACGGACAGGAAGGGTGGAAAGGCTGTTTCCGGGTTAAAAGGAAGTAAAGGTAATGGCGGAAGGGACGCCAAAGTCCGGAGGCTCCTCCCCTTTAGTGCTCCGCCTTCATCTCAGGGAAGGATACAAAAAGTATTGCACGTGGTTCATGCCGGAGGGTGGGGGCGGGGATAAGAACGCGCGCGAGGGAATGGTGGTTGATGAGCAGGTTACTGAGCTTGCTGAAAGAAGTCCGACGGAAATATTTTTGTTGCTTTTATACTTGGTGGATGCTTTCTTAACTATTCTAAATTGCCACTTTTAACATGATGGTTTTATGTCAGCTCTTGGTTTTGGTAACTACTTATCCTTCCACCACCACCCCCATTTCTGAGTGATTACGCTTGTACACCAATCGGTACCAATTACGTTTTACGCTGCTGAAGATGGTTGTTCACTGCGTTTGCAGTATGTTGTGGTAACAACAGAATTTATGCTCTTTTTTTATGACAAAACTCGAAAGGCGTTCTTCAAGTGGAAAAATCATGATTGTCTATAGATTTAAAAAAAAACATGCAAGCAAAACATTTATTGGTATATGCCAAGGTTTATTTAGGATACCTTTGTATTCATTTAATATTTTAACATGGCAGAAACACACAAAGCTCCCCCCCGCCCCCCCCCAAAACCCAATGCAGGGATAAAAATACATTGAGCAAAGTTTTTTTTAAGTGAAAAATTACACAAACGAAAAAAGTATTTTAATTGTAAATAGTTGCAATTAGGTAGGGTGAGTGGATGGATGGATAGACAAGACTGACAAAGATGGAAAGAGAGGGAGGGAACAAAGTGGAAGGGGTGAAATGAGATCTGTTATTAGTCCATGGAGCACCTCCAGCATAACAGCCCCCAACCCAACTGGCAGAACCAGGTTTTCAGGCCCAGGTCAGGAGCATGAGAGAGGTCTCCCCCCAGGTGGGCAAGTTATTCTAAAGAGCAGGAGCCATGACAGAGGAAGCTCTTCTGGACACTGCCAGCTGAAATTCCTTGAATGATAGAATCCACAGCATTGCTGGCACAGATGGAATGGGCCTTTCTCATTGGGATGAGATGATTCTTCAGGTAACCTGGACCCATGTCATGCAGAACTTTATAGGTAATATATTGGCACCTTAAATTGCATCCAAAAGCAAACTATCAGCCAGTGCAGCTCACGAACTGCATGGGCAATTCTAGGGCCCCCAGAAGCTACCCGTGCTGCCCCACTCTGCATCAGTTGCAGTTTTTAACTGCTCTTCAGGGGTAGCCCCATGTAGAGCACCTTGCAGTAGTCACGTATGACATGATCAGGGGTTTGAAAGATTGAGCACAGGGACTCCTGATGCAGGAAAGCCCATAATATGTTAGAAATCCATCTTCAATCAATCAAAATTCAGTATCCCCACTGCCATCCTATTTTTCCATATCATTTTCCCAATTTGCATAGTGTAGATTTGGAAGTAATTTTTAAGTTTAGATTCATGGATACACTTGTGAACTATGGAGTTCTTTGCAAATGTATTACCTGCTGTTCAGTAGAATCTTGACCAATTGCAAGATAATTGAGTTCCACCTCTTGGTTCAAGACAGAATTAAGCCCTAAAACATCTGGCCCGTGTTCCAGAGAACATCATGTTCAAGCAACTTGCTATACAAAAAAATTTCATAGCAAACTGAACTATTTATCCACATAATACTATAAAAGTACTAAAGTATTTTTAATGTAAAGCTGGCAAAAGGCTTAATTTTAGCCAAGGTCAGATACAGTACATAGCCATTGTATCTATCCCTGAGTAATATAAGCACAGAACTTTGCTATTTCTGAAGTAGAAACAGCAATGAGGTATTGGTAATATATCCAGAAACTTTACTTAAATTACCAAAGCAAATAACATTTTCTAGCATCCAGTTTCAATTCCATTGATTTATTTTTCAAGTATAAAATACAACTTTTAGAATTCTCTTTCAATAAAATAAAAAGAAAAAAACCCTACATCCTTAGTTTATATCCTTAATGCTTTTCCCACCTTATTGTCCTTCAACTCCAAAATAGAGTTGGAATATTTCACCACAACTTTTGTCAATTAAAAAATGATACAGTTGTCCCAAATCCATGTGATTCCCCCTAGCACCATGTGCATCGAATATTTTTTCTTCAAAAATCAAAAACTTCTTTTCTTTCTCCATTTCAGCTTCAGTTCCTTCTATGGAAATGTCTTCTCTGTGACGGATTAAAATTCTGTGCCATGTTAATCTTCTTATTCTAAACACAATGAGAATATTATAAATTCTCAAAGCACAGGAAGTATAGGTTACAGTTACCGTAGTAATGATTTCCCATTGAAATCAAGATGATGATCACTGGGATAACAGTTCATAGAAAATATTATTCCCACTATCATAAGCTTTATGTACACAAGGAAATATGTCTTCTATTCCACTCCTACACTGAAAACTGCTCTCCTTAATAACTGCTTTTAAACCCCCAATATCTCTGCTTTCGGAAAAGGATCCAAGAATTTTAAAATTAATTTCATGTTTACTGTTACTTTTGTATTCTGTATTATTATAACTGCCTTGAGTTAGGCAACTTACAAATTGAATGAATGAATGAATAAAAAAGAAAATATGTCCACTAATTTAAAGAGAAAAAAATATATTTCCAATCCAATTTCTTATCTTGGTAAGGAAATATTCCACCCTGCTAAACCAGAATCTTCTCTCCAATGCAAATAAATATACGATATTTTTTTCCCCGAGTCAGAAACCTTTGTTTCTTAAGAGAAATAATGTTACCTTGCCCAAAATTCTTCACACATCTTTTGTGGTCCTTCCACACAAATGATGCCTGGTTTCCCAGGCATGCTGAATCCAGAAAGAGAGAGTTCCTTAGACCAATCAATTATATTTTTTCTTTTCTGTTTGTTATAAATATGATGACTGTAAATCCAGAGTCTAGTGAGAATACATTCTGATTTCTGAAAATCTGATTTCTCAACAGTAGACAGTAAGGGTCCTTTGTTGATATACGTGGCAGCATGGTCTTTAACCCATTCTCTTGCATTTAATATGCAAACATCACCAGCACAATGTTTCTTCAAGTAAGTAATGAGTTCTGCATTCATCTGAACCTGTTGTGATCGGCTTAACAATGGAGATCTAAAAAAAGAGTGCATCATTTCGAATACAGTTAAAGTAAAAAAAATTAAAAATCTGTTTTCATATAAAGCAAGACTTGTTCTCAATTATACTTAACTGTTTTATGTTGGATGTAGATTAAAAGTGTTCATTTAATCATAACAAATGCAGCAAGAGATGTGTAGCCAAAGAGTAAAGAATGATCTAATTGCCCACAGGTGCCCAAATTAAAAGTCAGTTTGCCAACTGAAGTTAAATGCATGCAAAAACTTATTTAACTATATTTCACAGTATCTCAGACAACAGGAAGAAATATATTAAATGCCTAATCAAAAAGCATGGTGAAAATGTAGCTCAATTCAGAAAGGTCCAAAATAGGTCAATCAAGATCAACTGGGGCATATCTCATAACATTTGCTTGTTTGTTAACTTATATGCTCCGCCTGTCACTGATAAGGTAACTCAGGTATAATATATATATACACACACACATACACACACACACATATATACTGTATGCATATATGTATGTATGCATGTATTCCAATGCAACCTTTCCTGAATAGATCATGTAATGTGAGCTGAAGAAAATGGTCCTGAAGATTGCAAGGGTTGAAGTCATATATATTTATTAATAAAATCAAATTAATGAAATATATGCATTTCATATGTTATATTTTAGTATAAATTACAGTTCCAGAAAATCTATTAGATTTATATCGTACTTTTCAGATCATATGAACTTAACAACATATATTTCTTGAGATTTTATTATGTAACTTAGGTCACTCTATTTACCAATATGAGAATTATAGTATCCTATTAAAATTATACTGCATTTCATATTTCAGCCTACTTATCCTGTATGTATCAAAATGTACCTTATAGTGATTTCTGGAAGAATAGTTGGATATTTTAATGGGAAAGCACAGCACAAAGTAAGTGGTATCTGGAAAGAAGTTTTTTAAAAGTTAAAAAATAAATTCTTTAAATTCTACTAGCAATCAATTTGTGAACTTTTCTTTTATTTATGAATACATTACCTTATTTTCATCAGGAGTTTCTACATCTAAATATAAGATGAATTGTATTTTTGAAGATGGTACATCTAAAGTACATTTTCCAACATACTCTTTCAGTTCTGCTAAAGCCAACTGATCTGTCACCTTAAAGTCATCTTCATTAGGAAACATACTAGAAAGTAAATCTAATTCAGAAAGTTGCAGTTCAGCTTCTTCCAAATTGCTCATTTTTGGTGTATTAATGTAATTCCTATAAAGATATGGAGAAAATGTTATTGAGTACACTTTTAAATTCTTAAAAACAACTATGGAGTCAAACATTTTCAGTTCCTAAATGGTATACTATAATTATATAGCTTCAAGATGATGACACAATCTATTAGGAAAAAATATTTACAGTATTCTTAATAATGAACAAATTTCCTATTGCTTTCCTATTGCTGCAATGTCAGAATGTAGTTCATTATATAAAACAAGTTCTGAATGTGTATACCTTGTAACTGGTGGAGAGCAACAGTATGTTGGCTTTCAAGATAGTCTCTAAAGTTCCCATCTTGCAAAGAATAGTGACCCTGCTTGTTTGGCCTTTTCCTACATTTGGGGCATTCTGCCCAAAGTGTATTAAACTAACTAGCATTATGTGTAACATTATCGTGTTTCCCTGAAAATAAGATAGGGTCTTATTTTCTTTTGACCCCTGAAATAAGCACTTGGCCTTATTTTCAGGGAGGTCTTGTTATTTTTGAGGTGCAGGAGGCAGCGAGCGTGGTCACTTCATGGCTTTTGCTGTGTTGCAATATTTTCAGGGAGGGCTTATTTTCAGGGGAGGGCTTATTTTAGCGCATGCACTCAAAAGCCCGATTGGGCTTATTATCTGGGGAGGACTTATTTTCAGGGGAACAGGGTAGCAGGGAATGCTGTGTAGCACAGATGCAACCAAATCTGTATTTTCATTATCTTATTGAAAGACATTATGCTGAAGCCCTGATTGACCAATGCCATGATGGGTAATAGAAGTTAATATCTATCAGGTCATCTGCTGAAAATCTGGCATATTTAAAATTGAGACTGAGGAAAAGTAAAGTCAAGAATATGAATCAATAAATAAAAAAAATGGATATGCTATACATTTGTGAAAACATTAGACAAGAACATTACGTAAGTCCTGATATTGTTGTAGAGAATGTTGTAAATAGTTTACAAATTATAATTTCTTCATGTTTATTTTTATCCCACCTTTATTATTTTTAGAAATAATTCAAGGCAGAGAATATAACTAACTCTCCTTCCTATTTTTCTAACAATAATTCTGGGTGGTAGCGTGCACTGAGATTGTGTGACTGGCCAAAAGTCACCCAACTGGTTTTCATTCCTAAAGTGGGACTAGAACTCACTAGTGCCATAGTTTCTTGCCAGTGCCTTAGCTACTAGACCAAACAAGTAATTGCACATTCAATCTAGGGAATGGTGATAATATAATGACTTTGGGGGGAAATTATGTAGCATTCTACTACAAAGGTAGAGAGACATACAGTGAATAGTGTTGAACTACTGAACTGTTAGTTTATTGCTATTTTTTATCTTTTTTCTTAATTTCTTTAGCTTACTGTTTTAACAACTTAAAGTTATAATGTTTAATAAAATTAAATTGCTTTCCCCAAAAGGAAATAGAACTATTGTTATGTGCAGATGTAGAAACTCATTTGTTTTTAGCATTATTAAGTTCCAGATCAGGATGTACAATCTCATTCGGGGCTTCACTTACTACTTAGAATACATTAATTCATGAACACGTTTAAATATGCTTTGAAAGTTGACCTCTACATCTTACAGTAGAGGCAGAAAAAAAGTGAATTCTTGATACAAATATGACCAAATATGAGCACATGTTCTCCCGAAGGTTGGAATTTAGAACTGATCAGATAAAATGTGAAATCACAATGCAAACAACTTGGTCAAAATATATTTTCCCTTCCTATGCCAATACAGCAGCACTCAGCAGGAGTAGAAAAACCAAGATATTCTTAACTTTTCTTTTTCTGATCACTATAAACTCTAACGAAGATATTTTTACAAGTTAACCTTTAAGTCTTTTTTACAATTATTTTATATATTAACAAATATAAAACACATTAAACGATGAAGAAGTCGATACAGAGCTTATTTCCTAAATTCAATAAGCCTGACGATGAAGCTCTGCAATATAGTAATTGTTAATATCGAAAGCTGGAATGAGATTGCAAGCCAAATTCCTACATAGGAAAAACCATCAACTTCTACCTTCATAGCCCAAATGTAAACACGAAACTGCTTGCAAACCAGTGTCTGCTACATTACATGGGAACACACGGCTTTTCTAAAAACACAGAAATACCAGTTTTAATGAAATGTCACTATTCTGATTTTAGATGTTCTTTTTTTATATATTAAAGACTGAGATGGGGGAGCCTAGTTTGTTTCCACTGGGAAACGAAAAACGCCACACACCACCGCTCGATCGCAAGCCCCCGCGCTTAAAACCCTGCTTGTTGTCGCGTTGTTCCCATTTTTGCTACGCCGCGTCATCAGCTGGAGAGCGACGAGTCCCCGCTGACTACACACTTCCGCCACCCCCGCCTTGCCTTACATTCTCGTCGAGACTTCTTACCCAACAGCCAACGGACCGGAAGTTTCTGCCGAATAAAGGAGCCTCTCCGGAGCCAGCGCTCTATGCCACTAATATTGGACAGGATTGCCCGAGAGTCGTAAATCTCCACTGGCGTCGCAGGGATGTGTCGTAAAATATTTAAATTCGGGAGATTTCTTCTCGAGGCGCAGTGACAGCAGATCTTTTTCAGCTCGCTGCGTGGAACTTTTTTTTTTCCCTCAGCGGCCCCTTGAACTTCTCTCTCTAACTCGCAGAAGGTAAGAAATGCTTCACTATTGGTTTCTGCTGTTGTCAGTAAAGGGCGAATAGGCGGGCTGAGAAAAACTTGAAGTGGCCAATCAAAGGCCGGCTGGATTGCTTCACTTGCGGCTCGCTCGGGCAGAAATGGCTGAAGCCGGTCGCCCGCAGCGTTTCTGGTGCCATATTTGTTTTCCTGCCAGAATTTGTGCTGGCATTTGGCATTTCCAGCTGTTTCTCTGTCTCCTCCTTTGACTGAGGCAGGTGTAGGCTGAGAGAAAGAAAAGTTGCCAACCAACTCCCACGTCCGCCAGGAAATTGGACGGCCTTTTTGCTATGCAAAAGGCTGGACATTATATTTGAAAGTGCAGCAGTTCAGTAATTTTGCTTGCCAATCCAAGAGCTGAGAGCTTGGTTGAACGTGCCCTTTAAAGTATTATCAACTGATTTTTAGCTCTTTTTAATTATTGCTCAACAGGCAAATGCTAGCTTTTTCCTGGCATGCAGCAATTAATTGAATGTTCCATGTTGCTCTTGAAAGCGCAGAAAATTAGCCCATTTAAAGAACTATTGCCCCTATTTAAGAATAATGGGTTTGGGGTTTCGTTTTGTTTTTTTATCTTTCCATTTTGCAAGCATAAGAAAAATGAAGTATGTACAGAGATACGCAGAGATACGTGTTTAATGTTACGTTTTCACTTTAAAGTGTTTTAAGTCAAATGCTTTTGACTTGTATCTTCATATGAGTCAAGTATGAGAAACCTAAAATTCACTAGTAAAAGAAGCAGCTATTTTATTTTCTAAGCAGTTACACATGTTTGTTATTATGAAAAAAAATGAATAAAAACCAGATTGAATTAAAGAACTTGCCTGGAAAAAAAATAAATTCATAAAACAATTCCCTAAAGTAGGATAGGGTGGAGTTATTGTCCTTGAATGATCTCTATGGAAGTACAATTACATTTGCAAATTTGTGTATCTCTTCATAGTTACATTGATAAGGTTTATTAATTTTCCCAGTGTTAAACAATCTGAATTAAATATGTTGAGATTGTAGCTTGATCCCATTCAATATATACAAAATTATATTTTCTTTAAACTCTTGTTGAATTTAAAATTCCCTTTGCTTAATCAGAAAGATTAATATTTAAAAGCTACTATGGAGACATCCATGAATCTGTATTAAAATAATGGAATATTTTCTAAAACAGTTTGTCACAATTTGCTTTGAACAGATATATATATAATATTTAGTTCCATTGATAACCACAATAGAAAGGAAGCAGAAACGTAAATTTCATCCTTTCTTGTATATAATATAATAAATTAGTTGCTATTTACAGGTTTTAAAATTTTATTGGAAAATAATCTGTTTTCTTTTATAGTTTGATGTGAAATTAAAGCCTATATTGCTATAATGGGAAAGAAGCGAACAAAAGGAAAAAATATTCCTGCAGATGTCTCACCAGATGTACTGGGTATGCATAACATATACAGATAAATTGTTTAAGTTGCACTGCTATGGAGAACAGTAAGATTTTACTCCTTAGCAAAATGCTTAATGTGGCCTTGAATATGTTTATCCAATTAAGGTTCAACTTCTATAAAGTGAAACAGTATTTATGAGTAAGCATGTTTATCTTAGTCCATATATAAGGCACAAGCCCATATTTATGGGTAAACATGTTTATCTTAGTCCATATTTAAGGCATAAGTCCATATGTTTAGGTAATCTAGTTTTCATCAAATTAAAATCCGGGAACTACTTTTCAGATAAGTACTGTAGCTAAGAGCCATTGACAAACCATATCACAAAATGAATGGATCAGATTTCTGAAGGGGATTTACTTTTTCTTCTCTGTATGTATATGTCTGTATGTATATGTGTATATGTATACGGTAGTCCATTTCTCAGAAGTTTGGTACTGACAGACAACTGATCTTTGGCCATATCTTATGGACTTTAAATAATATATATTTAAAGGCCCTTTAATGTTGATTCTTATTCTGAGTAAAATTTCTCACAGGGCCAACATGCAAGCACCTTCGCAAAGGATTGGAACAAGGTCTTCTGAAAAAAGTGTTGCAGACTGTGGACTTGAATTTCTGCCAGGATTGCAAGATAGATGACAATAAGACAGATGAAAAATCTGATAGGAGTGCAGAAGACAAGCCATCAATATGGTTATGTTTAAAATGTGGCCATAGGGTATGTCCCAGTTACTATTACTAATAATGGAAAATATATTGCAGATGTTTTAAATTAGGATTTCATTTTACTCCTGCTGAGGAAAATAATAGAACCAAAAAATTTTGTGTCACACAATCACATCCGAGCATCACAGCACATCCTCTACATGAGAGAAAATTTAAGCATAGCTTCTTTCTGTAAATTGGAATGCACAATTATTTCCAGATCCAAAACAAGAAAACAGTAAATGAACAAACAGATAATTTTGTACTGTCATTCAGCCAGTATTTTATGACACCTCTTAGGGCAGATACAATTATTTCTGAATGTTTCCAATAGCTGTCCAAATCTTTTGCTTCTAGCTCAGAAATATTATTAGGCTTTCTTTTGAAACTGCATATATGAGTATCCCTCCAAATGGCTAATCATTTTAAAATCTGAGGACTGTGATGGCCATTCTAGAACCCCCTTCTCCTTTTTAAAATATATTTCTTGTAAATACTTCATGGTTGATTTGGAATTATTCAATAAGATTACCATCTTACTAAAGTATCTAACTTGTACTGATCTAAGCAATAATCTTAGCTTCTGTTTGCAAGACTTACATTTTGAGAAATTCTAACAGAGATTGTTCATGGCCTTCCAGATCTTTTTGTTTCAAATTCAGTAATTCCATGTAACTTCCATTTTTCACTGTTGAAATTGCTAGCTTGAAAATCTTGTTGTTAAGTATGCAGCCTTTCTATAATTTGCAAGAATGAATTGTCATTTATTAATGAAATTTACTGGTGCGTCATCTTACCATAGGATAACTCTGGGCGACTTACAATCTCACACACACACACACACACACACACACACACACAAACAAACAACATAAACAAGGCAAACATTACAATCTAATTAAAGATGGGGAGGAGGCAAGATATGGGGAAGGTGGGAATTGTTGTTAGTCTGTTAATCAACCACCTCCACTGTGATATTCCCCCATTGGAGCTACAAGCTAAGCTGGCAGACCCAGGTCTTTAGGTTTTTATAGAAAGTCAGGAGGGTTGGGGCCAACCTCACACCAGGGACCAAGATGTTCCAGAGGCATTTTCAAATACTCAAGCAACTGCTTGGAAAATGTAAATAGAATCGCAATCACAAGTTGTTATTGTGGAATTGTCCTCATTCAGCTAGGAGCATGTCTAACAAATCAATCTGTTTTAGGGACATATTAACAACAGAACACTGAACAAATTGGCATGGTGCCCAAACTTGTCATACAGGCTTTTATTTAATTAATTTTGAATCTATCAAGGACTTCATGTAAATAATAACTATGTACTTAAATTGCAGAAGTCATTTAAACTGTAAACTAAAACAATTTTTCTTTCACCTTAACAAAATTCCTTACATTGTATATGAATGTTAAAATTCCATGTTTGTGATGTTACATTACAGGGTTGTGGCAGAAACTGTCAAGAGCAACATGCCTTAAAACACTATGAAACGCCAAGATCAGAACCTCACTGTTTGGTTCTTAATGTGGAAAACTGGTGTGTCTGGTAAGTTTTATCAATATAAAAAATAACAATTTATTTTTATTATTTAATTGTATCCCACCTTTGCTATTTTTGCAAATAACTCATGGCAACAAACATGCCCACTATACCTTCCTATTCCTGTTTTCAACTCCTGTTTTCACAACAATAACCCTGTGAGATGGCTTAGGCTGAGAGAGAGTAACTGGCCCAAAATCACCCAGCTGGCTTTCATGGTTAAGGCAGGACTTGAACTCGCAGTTTCTTGCTTTTTAGCCTGATGCCTTAACCACTAGACTAATGATAAATGTTTAGCACAAAATGGAATGAGGTATTTTTCTAAGGACTGTTAAAGTAATATATTTGCATTTCAAAAATGTATAAATTATGTTCTACTACATATTGTTTTAGTTTGATGTAAACCAATTTATTAATTGTGCATTTCTGGACTCTTTAATCAAACTAGGTGCTACTTATGTGATGATGAAGTACAATATAGTTCATCTACTCAACTGGGCCAGCTTGTGGATTTTATTAGAAAACAAACTTGTGTGAACATTGCAAATACAGGTCAGCTCCTTTTAAGGTGTACTAGTTGCATTATTCTCAAGGGAAACTGTCATCATCAAGAGTCAACACAAACTTGAGAAGATATAATCATTCACTTACCCTAAGTGATATTGGGAGTACTAAACTGATTTTAAAAATGTACATTTAAAAATGTATATTAACATGTTACAGCAAATCAGGAATACTGTAGTCTTCATGACTGAAGGGAAAGGAATTAGTGAAAATTTGAACTAATACTTGCATTTAAATTTGTAGCAACTATTCTTAGGTTGAAATTGAATTGTACAGGTAAAACTCGAAAAATCAGAATATCGTGGAAAAGTTCATTTATTTCAATAACGCAACTTAAAAAGTAAAACTAATATATGAGATAGACTCATTACATGCAAAGCAATGTAGTTCAAGCTGTGATTAGTCATAATTGTGATGATTATGACTTACAGCTCATGAAGACCCCAAATCCACAATCTCAGAAAATTAGAATATTGTGAAAAGGTGCAATATTCTAGGCTCAAAGTGTCCCACTCTAATCAGCTAATTAAACCATAACACCTGCAAAGGTTTCTGAACCTTTAAATGGTCTCAGTCTGGTTCAGTAGGAATCACAATCATGGGAAAGACTGCTGACCTGATAGTTGTGCAGAAAACCATCTTTGACACCCTCCATAAGGAGGAAAAGCTTCAAAAGGTAATTGCAAAAGAAGTTGGATGCTCCCAAAGTGCTGTATCAAAGCACATTAATAGAGAGTTATGTGGAAGGGAAATGTGTGGAAGAAAAAGGTACACAAGCAGCAGGGATGACCGCAGCCTGGAGAGGATTGTCAAGAAAAGGCCATTCAAAAGTGTTGGGGACTTTCACAAGGAGTGGACTGAGGCTGGAGTCAATGCATCAAGAACCACCACACACAGACAGATCTGGACATCACCTTCAAATGTCGTATTGGTCTTGTCAAGCCGCTCCTGAACAACAAACAATGTCAGAAGCGTCTTACCTGGGCTAAAGAAAAACAGACCTGGCCTGTTGCTTAGTGGTCCAAAGTCCTCTTTTCTGATGAGAGCAACTTTTGCATCTAATTTGGAAACCAAGGACCAGAGTATAGAGGAAGAATGGAGAGGCACACACTGCAAGATGCTTGAAGTCCAGTGTGAAGTTTCCACAGCCCGTGTTGATTTGGGGAGCCATGTCATCTGCTGGTGTTGGTCCACTGTGCTTCATTAAGTCCAGGGTCAACGCAGCCATCTACCAGGAGATTTTGGAGCACTTCATGCTTGCTTCCACAGACGAGCTTTATGGGGATGCTGACTTCATTTTCCAGCAGGACTTGGCACCTGCCCACACTGCCAAAAGCAACAAACCTGGTTCAATGACCATGGGATTACTGTGCTTGATTGGCCAGCAAACTCGCCTAACCTGAACCCCATAGAGAATCTATGGGGCATTGCCAAGAGAAAGATGAGAGACATGAGACCGAACAATGCAGAAAAGCTGAAGGCCGCTATTGAAACATCCTGGTCTTCCATAACAACTTAGCAGTGCACAGGCTGATAGCTTCCATGCCTTGAGGCAGTAATTGCTGCAAAAGGGGCCCAAACCAAGTACTAAGTACATATGCATGCTTATACTTTTCAGATGTCCGATATTGTTCTATGTACAATCCTTGTTTTATTGATTGCATGTAATATTCTAATTTTCTGAGATTGTGGATTTGGGGTTTTCATGAGCTGTACACCATAATAATCACAATTATGACAAATCACAGCTTGAACTATCTTGCTTTGCATGTGAGTCTATCTCATATATTAGTTTCACCTTTTAAGTTGCATTACTGAAATAAATGAACTTTTGCACGATATTCTGATTTTTTGAGGTTCACCTGTAAGTACTAATATCCCTTATTTTATATATTCTATATTTGAAAGTCCCATACATTCATAAATTATATTTATTAACTCAAAACAAATTTGGGGTTTTTTGTGCCTTTGAAATTCTGTTGACTCCAAACAATTGCCCAGACTAGTCTGTGCAGTTTTCTTGGCAAGACTTTGGAAGTGGCATTGCTTCCTTTCTTGTGGCTGAGCAGGAGTGACTAGCTTCAGGTCACCCAAATAGCTTCTTGCCAAAGGCATAATTAGAACTCATAGTTTTCCAGTTTCTAGCCTTGTGTTTATATCACTACGCCAAATTGTTTCTCTTGTAATAT
This sequence comes from Natrix helvetica, assembly GCF_964273705.1. NCBI lineage: Eukaryota > Metazoa > Chordata > Lepidosauria > Squamata > Natricidae > Natrix > Natrix helvetica. The sequence goes on from NC_138550.1 coordinate 51,675,317, forward strand.
TGGCTTATGTGTATTTTCACTCTTGTGGTCTTGTTTTAATCTATGTTTATGTTTTGTAGAATTTTTCAATTGCTGGTTTTATTCTACACCATCATCCATAGTCACTTTGAGATATGCAGTCATATAAATTTGACAAATAATTACTGTAAATACTACAATTCTCTTTTTTCACATTTCATTCTCTGACTCAGATTCTTAAAACAATGGGACAGGCTATAAGTGTTTGACATACTTTCTTTTTAAATAGCATCGTTGGGATGTCAGATTGTTTTTACTAGAATTCAAGAAATGTCCGTCGTTACTATCACTTATTCATAATGTTATAGGGCAAAATCTGTAATATAAATGTATACAGTATTAGAGTAATATACTAAAGATTTTTAAATAATTTAAATGTCTTAGGCTGGTACTGCTAATTGAAACTTGATGGACTTATTTAAAGAGCCTGTTTTTTCTGTGTTAGCTATATGGCTGAAAGTTAAATGTATCGGCTTTGATTAGCTATCTATGAATCCAACAACTTAGCCTATTTTACGAATAAATCAATTGTTTGAGGGCTAACTTGGTGAAAGTATATGTTTTACAGTACTTGTTTTTGCTTTAAATAACATTTGCAATTGCTTTACTTTATCCTTGAGATGCTGAACATTTTTTATTGCTTTTTATTTATTGTATTTTTAAAAAAATATTTTTTAGCTTCTAAAAATGAAGAAAAACCTTTGGAAAACAAAAAACTTAAAGACCACAAAAATGAGGAAGAAAAGGAGAAGAAAGAAATCTTGTTCAAAGACAATAAAAATCAATTAAATGGCAATTCAGAAATGACGGTGAAAGGTCTTAGCAACCTAGGAAATACATGTTTTTTTAATGCGGTTTTGCAGGTGTGATATAAATTAATCAATTTCTCAGAACTTTATTGTGTCATACCTTACGATTGTACTGGAAAAAATATAATCGTAAGATATTGCTACTTACTAGTGTTGTTTTTTACTAATTTTGATGTGGAAATCCTTAAAATTGCATTTCAGATTCTTTTCCATTTTAATTTTGGGAGCCCTTTTAATATCAGCATTTAGGAGAACTTAATTTGTATGTGTTAAGAGTGGTGGGTGTTCATAAATTTATAGAGGTTTGAGAAAAAACATGTAATGTTTACTGGATCATCTTTCATTTAATTCTATTTTAAATGTCTATCCCATTTTATATATAAAACCTGATAATTTGTATATCTCATTAAGTCTTGTCACAAAATTTTATTCCAATCTTTATTTAAATGCAATTGCAGGTACATTAAATTAAATTACATTAAAACCTGGTCATAAGTTGTTATGTTATTTAAGGCATTCTTATGTCCAGAATTAATTTTCCAGCTTTTTTTTTTGCTGGGGTCATTAAGTGAATACCATGGACATTAAACCACCCCATTCAATGGGTAAGGTTTTTTTGCCAGAAGCCAGCTAAAAATGGAAAATTGCAGTCATGTGTCCACAGAACACTGCGATTGACCATAAAGCTGATCCAATTAACATGCAATCATGCTTAGGATATTTATGATATTTACCATAAAGCACCTATTCTATGGCTGCTGTAATTTTCAATAGTCATAAAGCAACCTTTGAAAGTCATAAGTCAAAGACTATCGGTAGAATCATTTGTAAAAGCAATGTGGAAACATGACGAGCAAGACATTTTTACAGCCAATTCTATTACATTTACATAATAAATTATAGTGTCATAGTCTTTTGAATATAAATAAAAGATATATATCTTTTGAGTTTTTAAATTTGCAAACAATTCATTTTTTTTCTCATAGAATCTATCACAAACATCAGTTCTGAGAGAGTTGCTGAAAGAAGTAAAAATGCCTGATTCAACAATTACACTTAAACCACCAGAATTCTCAATAATGGTATGTAAGTTGGTGTTTGAAATGTATTAAAACTAATTATGGATACATTTAAATTCACTAAGCAAATGTTGCTATTATTTCATAGATAGTTTTTAAAGACAGAAAACAATCAGGGTGTTGATTCTTTGATCTTACTCAAGCACCATACTGAATTGCATTGTTTATGTGCACAAAGACTTATGTCTCTCACTCATTCTTTAAAATGGGTGAGGAGAGACTGAAAATGTTGAATAACAGGATCTTTTTATTATACCTAAGTCCAGAGAAAGGGCCCTGAAGTTGCCTTTTTGAAGCTGGCTTTTCCTTTTTAGGCAAAGTTAACTATAATTTATCTCTTTGCCTATCAAAAGCATTAAGTTCTTAGTGGTGGGAAGAGAAATGGTACAGGGCTGTAACACATGTAGCTGCATATGCTTTATTTTCTCTGACGCGAAGTTGTAATGTCAAGCCAGTACAGTACTTTAAATTGTACCAGAAAGTAACATTAAACTTAGTTAACTTAAACCTTAAAATACCTGATAATCATAAAGAGAATCCAGTGTAAATGAGGAGAGAGCTTGGAGTTTTTCTTAATCCTTTTTGGTGTTCAGCCCATTATTCCTACAAAAATGTATGCCTTTTCTTCGGAGAGTCAGATTGGCTTTTTCAGCTCACATCAGAAGAAACAATAATTTATCAAACTAATACTCACATAATTCCCAATAACTTTGGGAGGCTCACAACAATCAAAGGAATTACAACAAAATTAGTAAAAGATGGTAGGTGGACACGTCAGATGGAATGAAGTAAGCGTTCTCACTCTCCCTAACCCTCCTAGATTAAAAGCCAAGTCTTCACTGTTCTGAATTGTAGCTGGGGGGGGGGGCATCTAGTTCTCAGAGAACCTCATTCCAAAGGGCAGAAACTGCTACGGAGAAGGTGCATTTCCAGAAGAACAATAGATGACATTGTTTAATCAAGTACGTCAACACTGCAAAATTGAAAAGGCCAAGTAGACTCTATGGGAGATAGGAATCTCTCAAATAATCAGGCCCTATACCATATACAGTGTTTATAGATAACATCTAGCATTTTGAATTGCACCCAGAAGCAAACTGACAAGTTCTATAGCTCACAAAGCAGAGATGTTACATGGGCATACCAAAGCGCGTCCATCACTGTTCACACTACTGAATTCTAGACTAGTTGAAGTTTGTGGGTGGTGGTCAAGGGCAATCCCATGTTGAGCATATTGAAGTATGGAATATACCATATGCATATGAAAATGGTGCAACTGGTATACCTAATGTTGTGCAGTCATCTATCCTTCCTGCCTACAGTTGCCACCTGCTTTGCAAATCCAGGGAAAAAAACCCAGATTGCATACCAACTTTAAAGACGGAAGTGCTGGGAGAAGAGAGCTGATGTCGCAACGGCACGACTTGCGATCTTGGTGCTCCGAGATCGCAGTTGAATTTCTGCCACTGGACGGTCCATTCAGACCTAAACCGCCCCGTAGAGACGGTGATTGAGAAGGGCACCCCCTGCTGATCTCAGGGATACCGCAAAGTCCCTGAAAGATCCAGGAATAGCCTTTTTGTCCAGCTACAGAAACACAGCTAATGAAGCTGCTGAAGTTGGGACAGCTCCGCAATGGGAAGAAAGCGGAAAGAGAAAGTGTGTCGAATTGGTGAGGAAATTTTATTATTAGAAAAAGAGACTACCCCCAAAAGAATTAAGTTAAATTAAAATTGAAGACAGAAGACTATAAACAGCGAAATTAATCTACATTAAACTTAGTGTGTTATCATGTTTCTAATTTTTTTTTCACGGATGGAACTTTTGCAAAGGCTCCCTATTTTTTAAAGTGAATGGATTAATTCTTTTGTCTTCTTTTTCACTTTTGCTTACACCTATGGATTAAAATTCTCCTTTTTTATAATGCTTGATTTGATTGATTTGATTGGTTTTGATCTCCATTTAAGGGTGTTTTTTTTCTTTCTTAACCTTGGAATATGAAGAAGAAAATAAGAAGGATTATAAAGAGGGTTGTAACAACAGGAGGAAAAGCAGTTACACTGCCACTTAGAGGCTGGAGGTTGGATATATTGGATATATTGTTTTTTCTTCTTTTTCTTTGATCACTTGAGATTCAAGGTTCTTTCAGTTTGTTTACTGAGTGATAGTAGAGCACAAGTTGTTTATACAGGTGCTTTTTGGAAGTTCTATTGGAGGGAAGACAACATTTTGACTTGAAAGATAATAAATGAACCTGTTTGAAGTTTATTAAAATAGCCTTGAACCCTATAGTGGCAGTGTCTGCAAAATTGAAAGAATGGCTCAGCAGGAAAAAGAAACTGTAACATTGCAAATGATTATGTTTGAAATTCAAAATCTATTAGTTGTGACAGAGAGAAATGAAAAAAGATTGGAGAATATGGAATACAAAACAGAAAAATCTGATGGAGAAACTGAGGATGTTTACCAAATGAAGAAAGTGGAGGACAGAGTTCAAAAGATGGAACAAAAAAAATGAGCAAAGAGATAAGAAAACTGTGGATACTGACAACAAAGTGAGCGTGGTTGGTAATGGCAAGAGCGGAATATGGAAAGGGGAGATGGATGGATTGGAACTCTACCCCAGACTTCAAAGCCCAGAAGAAGAAAAGAGAGAAAAATTGACGGAGATAACGAGAGAAATCTTGATAGAAGCACTAGCGATAACCAAAGATAAGCTGATGGAAAGAGCAGGTGTTGGGTTTCAAGCTTTTGTGAGATACGAAAGGAACAGAATGTTGCCAAGGGAGGTTTATACAAGATTTACTAAGAAAGTAACTAGAACATTAATGCTACAAATGGCAAGAGATATAAGACCGTACTATTGCTGGAGGGATACAGGTTGATGCAATGAAAATGTATAATAAAAATTAAGCTAAATTTAGTTTACTAGTAGTATGTATAAAATGAAGCGACAATAGCCATAGTTAAATAATGATTAATAATGATAACAATATATATAGATATATTAGTTTGATAATATGAAATGTTATATAAACAACACATGGAGATTATGAGAGGAGGTTTAAAAGGTTTATCTAGAATATGTTATAAAGGTGTATTGTGATTGGATGACCTTAGGATGATTTAATGGAATGTTATCATATAATCCTATTCTAGATTTTGAATATTATATATAAAAGGACGTAAAAACAATTATAGTTAAATTAAGGTTGAGATATAATAATTGTGATATACATGAATATAGGTGGATTTAAAATATGTGATTTGATATGAAAAGCAGGTGGTGACTATGGAAGAGATGCATGGAAATACTGTAACCAACTGACACACTTTCTACAATTTGTAATGGAAGATGGTTTTTTTTTTATGTTTGTCCTTGTTCAAAAACAAATAAAAATGTTTTTTTTTTTTAAAAGAAGACGACGGAAGTGCTACCCCATCCAACATCAAAGGTGGAATATTCCCGGATCTGAGTGGCCCAAATTCCCAGACCGACCCAGTCTTGTTAGGACTCAGTTGGAGACATTGATTCCCTGTCCAAATCCACACAGACAAACTTGATAGCCTTAGTTAGCTAGACCAAGGTCAGAATATATAACTAGGTATCATCAGCATATGGATGACACCAAATCCTAAATATAAATACATAAACCCCAAACAAAAGCAGCATAAATGAATGCATAAAATATTTATAATAGTCTCTTTATTTTGCCTTTAGGAACCTTTGGTAGTAATGCTTGATCCTCCAAGACCTCTAACACTAGCAATGTGCCAGTTTCTGGCAGAAATGCAAGAGACAAAAAAAGGATCTGTGACCCCCAGAGAACTTTTCTCTCAGATTTGTAAAAAGTGAGTGTTTTATTTATAAAATTGTAAAAGTACTGTTTCAGCAGATATATTTTGTGTAATTTTATATCTATTTAATTTTAAACTGATCAGAATACAAAACTAGTATTTACATTTTTATTATCTATATATTTATACATTTATCTATATATTTATCATTTATTAGAGCAGATCCAAACGAGAGAGAAAGATTTGGATCAGATCAAAAGAGTTAGCAAATCATTTTATTTATTTTGTTTTATTTACAATTGGCTTAAACCAATATTTGAATCTAATTCAACATCAGCTTTTTATCCAATTATAAGAATGGACTGGGAGCTTAAATTTTGGGAAAGTATTACATACTAAGCGAGCATGTCCATTTAAGAGAGATATCTGTATGTAGAATGTATTATAGTTTACACTCAATGTCTTAGTCATAATAGTATTATATTGTTTTTTAATATGCTAATTTATTTAAATGTTATAACTTTAACCGATCAGCTAAATATTGAAGTGAAGTTATCATACATACATACATACATACATACACACACCACACACCTTTTTCAGACAATTTCAAGATGACAATTTACTTATAAATATATTAAGGTTTTTGTATTGTATGCATTTAATAAGGAATCAATGCAGCATTTTAGAAAGATATGCATAAAATTATATTGTGATTCTCTTTTTAAGCAATATTTTTCTGACACTCAGATTATATCAGGAATAGTATAATGAAATAATCTGTTTCATAATTTCAACAGTATTTGTTCTTATAACACCTGATTTACAACCCTGCCCTCCATTGTTTGGAAATATTAAGTTAATGTACGATTTTTCTGTACCATTTTTTGCTTTTTGTAATAGACAGCATTGCACTTTCCTTAATCTGTGCATATTTTACAATAGAGCAACACGATTCAAAGGATATCAGCAGCAGGACAGCCAAGAGTTGCTTAGATATCTATTGGATGGGATGAGAACTGAAGAAATCCAAGTAAATATTTCATGATGAATCATTATTGTAATTTTATCCTGAAAGACACATTCTTCTTTATATACAAAAAAGATTAATGAGAATGAAACTGTCAATTATTTCTGAAAATCAGCTGACAAAATCTATATATTAAGTAATTGAAGTCTTTAAAAAATGGATATGAGCTAGGCTTCAATTTTGTACATATTTAATGGATCTGTGATTCATGTTGGCTAAACATGCACAATTTTTGTCATTCTAATTAAGAAGAATGCTTATTGAACTTTTATGTACAATATAAGCAATACTTTAAATATAATGGAACATTCTCTTAATCATTCCCAAGAAGGACTACAATAAGCCATTGGCCGATAAGAAAGTTATTTAATCCTCCCAAATCTGGTTTGTACAAAAATATGAGAAAATATTTTGATGACTTTATTCAGGCTATCTCATTTTCATTCCCCATCCAGCTCCTTTAAATCTTCCTCAGAGAATTGGAGAACCTTCAAACTTGTTACAAGTACTGAGTAGAAAATGTAGAATATCATTTTTGTATATTTATTTTGCAGATGCGCACTAATGCTAAAGCTACTATTTTCTATTGAATAATAAACTTATCTATGAATAGTATTTCTCTTCAGCAAATACAATTGTTTCACTAAAAATACTTCATTATATTTATTTCTAGAGAACGAGTGCTGCAATTTTTAAGGCACTGAATAATTCTGACAAAGAAAATGAAGAGTTGAAAAAAGAGGTTAAAGGTAAGTCAGTCCTATCTTATCACCATTTGCATATTTTAAGTGGAATCTTTCACTTTTGTGGATGAAATGAACTTGTCTTTCCTTGAATGAGAGTTATTTTAAAAACTGATATTCATTTAAATAATAGTATAATAATAATAATAATAATAATAATAATAATAATAATAATAATAATAATAATAAGTTTGAATTTATTAGCCGCTCCCTTTCCAAGTAGGACTCGGGGCGGCGTACAATGGAGCATATAAAACATAGAGGATGTATAAAAAGCACATAGACATACATACAAAACACACATACACATACACGGACACGGAGGAGGTAACAAATTACATCATATAGACAGTTAAAAATCAACATTAAAATACCCCAATTGTAAGAACCCAATATGCAATTAAAAATTTAACGTTTAAAAGACATTTAAAAAACAGTTAGGAGGAATAAGAGAAATTACGATTGAGCCAGGCCAGATAATTGAAAGAGGTGGGTCTTCAGCTGTACACGGAAGGAGCGGAGATCAGAAGTAATCCTGATGTCACGGGGGAGGTCATTCCACAGGGCTGGGCCCATCACAGAGAAGGCTCTGCTCCTGGGTGTCGTCCCCCGGCACTGTTTGGCGGACGGCACCCGGAGAAGTCCCTCTCTGTGTGAGCGAATTGGTCGTAGGGATGTGTGGGGCAGGATGCGATCCTGCATGTAACTAGGCCCTGTGCCATGAAGCGCTTTAAAGATCATAATCAAAACCTTGAAACGCACTCGGTAGACCACAGGAAGCCAGTGCAGCTCGCGCAGGAGAGGTGTTACAGGGGAGTATCTAGTCCTCCCCATAATCACCCGCGCGGCCGCATTCTGGACCAACTGTAGTCTCCGAGTGTATCTCAAGGGAAGCCCCATGTAGAGAGCATTGCAGTAATCCAGGCGAGACGTCACTAGCGCATGGGTGACTGTGCGTAGGGCATCCCGGTCCAATAAGGGGCGCAATTGGCGCATCAGGCGGACCTGATGGAACGCCCCCCTTGCCACGGCTGTTACATGGTCATCCATGGACAGCCGGGCATCTAGGAGGACGCCCAAATTGCGCACCTGTTCCATGGGGGCTAGTTGGACGCCCCCAATGGCCAGAGATGGAAGCACCTCGTTGAACCGGGAGGCCGGAAGCCACAGCCACTCCGTCTTGGAAGGGTTGAGTTTTAGTCGGTTGCCATCCATCCAGACCCGTACGGCCTCCAGACACCGGGACATCATTTCGACGGCCTCATTGGGGTGGTTCGGGGTGGAAATGTATAGCTGAGTATCATCAGCATACAGATGATATCCCACCCCAAAACCACGGATGATCTCGCCCAGCGGTTTCATATATGTGTTGAACAGGAGAGGCGAGAGCACCGATCCCTGTGGCACTCCACATGTGAGTGGCCTCCGGGTCGAACTCTGCTCCCCTGCCAACACACGTTGCGTCCGATCAGAGAGGTAGGAGCCAAACCACCGTAAAACGGTGCCCCTGACTCCCAGCCCCTCTAGCCGGTGCAACAGGATACCATGGTCGATGGTATCGAACGCCGCCGAGAGATCTAATAGGACCAGGATAGAGGAACAACCCCTATCTCTGGCCCTCCAGAGATCATCAACCAATGCGACCAAGGCCGTCTCCGTGCTGTGCCCGGGTCGGAAGCCGGACTGGCGCGGGTCTAGATAATCATTTTCCTCCAGGTGACGAGGGAACTGCTGTACCACCACACTCTCGACAACCTTCACTAAAAAAGGAAGGTTGGAGACTGGACGATAATTGACTAGGTCCGTTGGGTCCAGGGAAGGCTTCTTGAGCAGGGGCCTCACCACCGCCTCTTTCAAGGCGGCCGGTAGGGACCCCTCACCCAACGAGGCGTTCACCAGGCCCAGGAGCCAGTCGCGCGTAACCTCCCAGGATGCCAGTACAAGCCAGGAGGGACACGGGTCCAATAAACATGTGGTGGGTCGCAGACGTCCACGCAACCTGTCCAAATCCTCGATGGCAACCGAGTAATGATGTAAAGAGTTCTATTAGATAATATTCAGCTAGCATAATTTAGGGTTAAACTTCTCTCCCAGCAATACTTTGTTACGTTCAGCTTCCATATACACCTGTCTGTTCTGGCTCCCCTCCACGCCTGTGAATAAACCAGAACACAGGCTTGGCTGTTTGCCACTATTTAATTACTGAGATAACGAATCATTTGGCTGAGGGCCCAGACAACTCACATTCAATAGATTAACTCTGCAGCAACCCAGATAATTCAAATGAAGCAACATAGATAGTCCAAACGAACAGACATGGCTAGAATACACAGATAGATTTTCGTAACTACTAATTCGAACGGTTGTTTCCTGCAAATGTCCCCTCCCAATGCCTCACCTATAATCTCTCTTGGGAGGGGCCAATCCACAACCACCTGTGCTTAATCATCTTCTGTGAGTCTGCATACGGAGTTGCTGCTTCCGTTTCTCAGCCCTTCTCAATCTAGCATCAGGGACAAACTGCCTTTGATCCTCCCCACTGCCCCATGCCTCAGACGCCTCCTGGTGGCCAACCAGCCTCTCTGGTCCTGGCTCTGAGTATGAACCCTGCACAGGGTCCTCCACATCGTCCAGGACAGACTCATATGGTTCCTCGCTATCCGAGTCCATCAGCAGCTCAACCGGATCCTGCTGGGCCACAACAGATAGATTATCTGATTTGATTTTAGCATTTATGTTATGTGTTGGTATACTTGTAAATTTTGAATTCTTCCCTTGAACTTAATGTCTGCAAGAAAGACAAAGTTGCAAAGTTAATTAATCTACAATATGAAGTTTGTCAATTGTTGTTATGTTTATTTTTTGTTTGTTTCATTTGATTAAATGGAAACTGAAGCTTGTATATATGTATACAAGTAGACTTTTAGCCCCACAGTTGGCACTGGCAAATCTGTTACTAAGCAAAGTGGTCACTAAGTGGGAAATCTCTGATTATAACTATGCTTTCCTTTTCACACTCCACTGCCTTTTGGAATGTTCACCCCAGGGATTTTGAAACTAAAATTGACAAGACTAATCAGTTTCACACTTTCAGCTTTTGTTGGCTTCCTAATCACTTCCCTTGCCCTTCCAGTGTGGAAGGGATTATGAGAGAGGACACAGGCATAGAAAATGCGGGACATACATCAAAAGCAGTGCACTAGCATTGGCAGTCATGAGCCAGCTAGGTGTATTCTCCATTGTAGCCTCTCTGTTCTTCAAGTGGGAAGGCAAGAAAAACAACAGGCAATGAGTACTGACTGTAATGGTGATCACATGATAGGGACAACACTGTAGTAACTTGAGAAAGTCATTGAATGAGGCAATTGGTAAATGAGCACTAGCTGTATTTGATTATTTTAAGATACTCAGATCTCTAGATTTCCTCACACTAATTCTAGGTTTTGTTGTTTTTCTTAAGCAACAGTCTTAATATTGCATAAAACATTGAAAAGATTTTCAAAAGCAGCTACTGCTTTTGAAAAAAAATGTTTGGATACAACCAAATCGTTGGGCTCTCTGAAGTATCTCTGGACACTGGAAAAACAGGAATATAGGGGCATCCTACAGATATGTTGGACTATATACTTTTATGACTTGGCAATATGGCAAAGATACTGTAAACCAATACATTTTAGGGCACAAATTAAGAACAACATTTTATTAGAGGCTATTTACTATATTTTTTTCAAATATAAAATTCTTACATTCACTTTTCTGTATAGATACACATCTATACTGAAATATACATTTTTTTCTACCAGTATAGCAGTGTAATCATTGGTTAAATGAAGATTAAAATGTATATTGTTGGTATCTTGTCTTTTATTTTAGAATATGAAAAGAAAAAGCTAATGCATAGTTTTGTGGACCGCATTTTTGGTGGCGAATTAACAAGTACAATCATGTGTGAAGAGTGTCAAACAGTAAGTGATTTTATATATATATTTATATATATGTATGTATGCATGCATGCATGCATTTATGTGTATATAAATTTGGGGGGGCAGTAATACTAGCTAATGTCACTACCAGGGATCTTCTCAAATTATCTTCTTCTGACAGGGTGCAACATTGTGCTACACTATAAAGTGACTTGGTGTGATTGTGTTAATAAAGACTAAACGATGTTTGCGTGAATCTAAGCAATCATGGCTTATTCAACACAAATAATGCAAATCATAAATATATCAGTGTCAAAGTTCTGCCCAGGCATAATTTTAAAAAGCTCAGAAGCTATAGTAGTTGCTATGTAGGACTGTCCCATGACTAACAGGAGCACAATAAATAAAACATACAAATGTAGTAGTCTCTTTAAAAAGAGTGTAAATGCATATTTTCAAATTATTAAAGTATATGTAAAGTAAAATTATGTTTTTATGTACCCTGTTATATATATATTCTAGTCTCTGAAAACAGACTTTTTTTTCTTTTTGTAAATGTTCGTTTTAGGTTTCTTTGGTACACGAACCATTTCTTGATTTGTCACTCCCTGTCTTAAATGATCAGGTAAGTAAAAAAAGTTTACCTTTAGATGATAAAATTCAGAGTTTGTTACCAAGATACTGAAAGCATGAGGAAATGACCAGTTTTCTGCATGTCAAATAGTCAAGTGCAGTATTGAAAGAGTACTTTTGTCTGTTCTTTGAGTACCCAACATATTATAAATGAACTTGAGAAAAACATATGGCAACAAATATTTTAAGATTTCATTGGTTTGAAGAATATTCTGAAGTTCTTAAAAAGTAGCTGCTGACTTTTTCTTTCCATTAAAGAAAAAGTTTTGTGCCTTAAGTAATTTGAGAATCTTCAAACTTCAGAAGTTGTTTTCTGTTGTTTTCTCTCTTCTCCTGCTACAGTAACGGATGTAAGAAATGTCCAAATTTTGATATTCAATGCTTATTTTCATTAATGGATGAAAAGTATTTGTAAAACTGGTAAAAAAAAAGTAGGCATGTCTTTTGTGTGTAGATTTTGATGGATTAAAAAAAAACAAGCCACACTGAGCAATAATCAAAAGAATATTGGCTATTTTTTTCTGTATTCCTTTTAATAACAGTCAGAACTCTATATTAAAATATATGGTAGAATTGGCTTTGTACCCTCTAACCCAGGGGTGTCCAAACTTGGCAACTTTAAGACTTGTGGACTTCAACTCCCAGAATTCCCCAGCCAGCAGAGCTGGCTGGGGAATTCTGGGAGTTGAAGTCCACAAGTCTTAAAGTTGCCAAGTTTGGACACCCCTGCTCTAACCTATCTATAATTATCTTTTTTTAAGAATGGCAAGAAAAATAATGTGAAAAAATCACAACAAAAAGAAATTGACAGTTGTGAAGAAAACATGGAAAATGAATGTTACGTGAAAAAAAGAGATGAGATTCCTGTTACAAGTAAGCATCTACAGAAAAAGACAAAGAAAATGGCCAGAAAACAAGCAAAGGTTAGTAATCATAAGGATAGGAAAGTATAAAACCACGCCTTAAAGATGGTTTATAAATGGAGTTGAAATGTTGCTTAGCATTTTCCTCAGCTATGTTCTAATTTGGATATTCACTAAAGGAATGACAAATTCATATTTGAATGTTATCTATATACAATGTTTTATAGCTTTGCTGAGAAATATGAAGTCCATTTGATGCAATCATATTGCTTGTAACTCACGTTAATTCTGTTTCTAATTCATACATTAGTTCAATTTATTCCAATTTTAAAGACAATAATAGTGCTTATATATCTTCAGGATACATTATGGTTAAGTATTCTTTTGAAATGATTTTTAATGTATTTTATTTGGCAGAACCAACGTCATCAGCAGAAATTTCAGGAGAAAGTTATTCATCTAACAGATAGTGATGTCACTGAAAAAACTGAAGCTAATCATGATTGTAATAAACAAACAATAGAAAGTAACTCTGACATAAGGTGTCTGAAACCAGAAGAGGAAGTGTCATTAAACACATGTGAAGAGCATTGTGTGGATAAAAAATGTGTAGATGAGCCAGAAAGTACAGTTCAAGTACAGATCACAGAAAAACATGTTGAAAATGCAGAGAGTTGTGATCAAGAGGCAAATAATGAAGTCAATTTGGATGTTTCTATAAAAGAGTTTGTTCCCGCTACCGAGTGTGTCAATAATGATTTGCATCTTAAGGAAGATAAGGATGAAGAAGATGACGATATTATCAGTGACTTCAGCAAGTTATTCCTGGAGGAGGAAGAGCCGAGTGATGATACAGATAGTTTGCATGAATTTTATGGTTTTGAAACACAAACATATGAAGTAGTAAATGAAGATCCAGAAACAGCGTTTTGTACTCTTGCAGACAGGGGTACTGTAAACATAGAAGAAAATTCAATTATTCATTGCTTGAATCAGTTTACTCATATTGAGAAACTTTGTGAAAACAACAAATTGCTTTGCGAAGTGTGCACTCGGAATCAACTTTGTGGAATCAAGACTAATAAAATAAGTATGTTAAAATTGTTTTTAATCAATTTATTGAATTATTCAAAATTCAATACTAAATTCATTTTTCTTATCAAGACATTGCATAAGACCAATTTCTTGTTTTAATGGAACTGGATAAGAAGTGTTATATGTATGACCATTTTATAAAGGGATAAAATGTTACTGTCTCATTGTCATAAGTATCCCTAAAGAAAAACATTGCTGGTTTGAAGTGAATATGACTTGAGTATAACTTTGAAAACCCTGAGGGACTGTACGGCAAGACTGAGTGGAATTCATTGTTTAAATGTTTATGACAATATGTTTCATTCTTTAGTTGGAATAAGTGGACTCCCAGCAGCACAGGTAGAATTGCTATGAGGATATATTTTTGTTTTTGCCAAGTTTTTCAGATAAAAAATAACATTCTGAATAATAGGTGCATAATATTTTTGAATTTTGTATGCCCTGTATCTGTATAATAATGAAGCAAACAAAACCTAGAACCTAAGCAAATTTCTCTGAGCGATATATTTAAATTTGAGAAAAGCAATAATTGAAGAAATCAAAGATGGCTTTCTGCTTTCCGATCTGTGCCTGATAATATATCTTTATTTATTGTAAGCTATGAAAATATTTACATACTATTTTGAACCTATTTTGAAATTATTAGCAAAATCCTAAATTACCATAAATGTCAAAGAAAATGACAGAAACTTAGCAAATGATTCAGTCTTGGTAAATTTTTTCTGGATTTTATAAAACATGAGCATTTGCTTTTTCATTCTCATAGAAATAATTGAGGCTGAATGTTCAGGTGTACAATGCTGGACATTCAAAATTATGAGATCTCATATACATAGTAAACCTAAACAATTGCATAAGAGGTAATATTACTGAATTTTTATTAAGTCATTTGTTTTTCCTTTTTTCCCCAGATGCCAAGAAATATGTATACACTAATGCCAAAAAACAAATGCTTATTTCTCTCGCTCCTCCAATTTTAACCCTCCATTTAAAAAGATTTCAACAGGTATAATTAATGACTTAAATTCAATTATCTTAGTTTAATGCCGCTTGTAGGAAGTGATTAAGAGAAGCATCAATATATTGGACATTCTTGTTTATTGCCGTGTGACATTTGAACCTTAAAATAACTTAAATTTATTACTAGACCTTTTGCCTTTAAGAATAGGGTGGGCTCTTTTCCTAATTTTCTAGGGTATTTATTTCTGTAGTTTTATGTTGGGTAGGCAGTTGAATGATTTCCAGGTGCTTGGGATTACAAATTCCAGAGCCTTGACATTATCAATACAGGCCGGAAAAACTGGGTGTTACCTTCTGGACTGTATAAGCTTATTGTTGAGCTTTGGTTTTACTTTGCATTTTCTGGTTCTTTTCAAGGCTGGATATAATCTCCAAAAGGTAAACAAGCACATATCGTTCCCTGAAGTTATGGATTTGGCTCCTTTCTGCTCAACTAAGTGCAAGGTAAATAATAAAGTACTCTTATGTTATTTCCATTATTAATTTGACAGCTATATTACATGTTACAGTTCACAGCAGGTAACAAAGCAGCTGAGTGGGATAAGTACTGTTTAGCATTTGATTAGGAGACTGATACACAATGTTCCCTTGACTATATGTCAGAAAGGTGGAAGGCGGGCAGAGGTTTTCTTTAAAGTTCAAGATGTTCCGATTCCTCAGAGGTGTATAGTTGTATGCAAACTGATTTGACCAAAAGTCCCCGATCCTTACATGGAATTGTAACTTTAGGCTGACTTCCGGAACTAGTAAAAAATGTGGTGTCAGATTAACAAACTTCTTTGCTTTTATTTCTAAAAATGTTAACAATCTTGACAATTTTGACAGGCCATTTGCCTAATTGTATGTGATTCTGACTTCAGTTACAGCCAGTTTGGTGTAATAGTTAAGGTAGTAGGCTAGAAAGCAGCAGCCACCTTAGCTGAGTGACTTTGTGCACAACCCATCTCTCAGGGTTATTATGGGCAAAATGAAAGAAGGAAGGTATGTTAGATATGTTCATCACCTTGAGGTATTTGTAAAAATAATAAAAGCAGTATACAAATAATTTCAACAAATAAGGCAATAGACTAGAAATCATACTAATCTTCAGATTTTGATAAAACGACTCAACAGTGAGATGATACCTAAATTTGAGAAATCTCAGTGGTAACACCAGATTTGAAACAAAGTTCTAGTGAAGAGGTAGAACAGAATGTTAATAGATAAGGAATACAGCAAAATATGTATTGTATAAGATTACCTGAACAGAGGAAGGAAAAGTCAAAGAAAGTATTTGATCTTAAACAAAAACAATGAAAAACATTGATATTTACCATCTTTTTTTTTTTTATAAAGAACTCAAGGTGGCATTCCTTCCTACTTTCCCCAAAACAACTCAGAGGTGGGTTGGGCTGAGTAACTAGCTCAGTCACCCAGCCAGCTTTTATGCTTTAAATGGGATTAGATCTTGCAGTCTCCTGTTCGGGATCACACTTACTTCCTTTTAAGTTCACCTTTGTATCTTACCTAGCCATAATTGTTTTTACTTACGGATCTCAAAATGAATATGCTTAATATTCTTTTGCACTCAGCAATACTAAGCTTGCTTTTGTTTTTTACTAAAATATACAACTTTTAAAGAAACTAAAGTACAAATGTCTATGGAGATTTTCAGTCATCCAGGTCATAGTTGTCCAAAGGTGCTTTTTAAAGTGGCAACTGGACTTCTTCAAAGAAAAAAATAATAAGTCCAGTTGACTCTTGAAAAAGCACCTTCGGGCAAACTAAAGTACAACTTTTTATTTTTTGCTGGCAAGCAACAAGGCTACTTCAATACTCTTGATGTTCCTTTTACAGAACGTAAGAGAGGGGACTTCAGAAGTGTTGTACTCATTATATGGTATTGTGGAACATAGTGGGACTATGAGATCTGGTCATTATACTGCTTATGTGAAGACAAGTACCACCAGCCAACTTTCTGATCTTGTCAATGACAAAATTCAACAAAGTAAGTAGAAAGAATTTACCCTGAAAAAATATTTTGAAATTAAATTCCTATGAGCCAGTTGAAAACTAATAAGAAAAATTTCCTCTTTTTTTAAAAAAAAAAATCAGCTTCAGAATCGGAGTCACCCAGAAGAGAATGGTTTCATATTAGTGACACTCATGTGCAAGCAGTATCCCCATCCAAGGTCTTGAAGTCACAAGCATATCTTCTCTTCTATGAAAGAATATTGTAAACTGGAAAAGTACCAACGTAGGAAAGCTTCACCAAACGTTTATCATGTTGTTTATTTTACTTAAATCTGAATTTAAACATAACCTGAATTTGTATGATAGAGGGCATGTTTTTTGTTCCATAAACTCACATCATTAATTTTTTTTAAAAAAAATCCTAAAAAATGCAGTAACACAGAGGTCTATCATTATTACTGTGAGAAAAATTGAGCTAACAAATAATTTGAAAGTTTACTATCAATTTTTTTTCACAAGTTATAATAGGTGAAGTGCCCTTGCAGAACACAATTCAGGGGTATCAAATTATATTTGACTACCCTATTTGAAAAGCTAAACACAGTTTACCCCTTGTCTTTTGCAACTTTCCCGAGGCAGAGGGCCCCCATCTCCCAGCCTTTCAAAAATGTCTATAAAGACCTGGCTCTGCCATCTTCCTTGGCCCTGACAGAGCAGTAGCTGTGGCTGGTTAGTGCCCTGAAGGTCCTCCCCCCACCTTTTGATTAGCTTTTCATGTTGAATTTTACTATTTTGCCTCTATTAATTTTTATACTCGGTTGTTTAACATTTTATTTGTATACCACCAAGAGTGCCTCTGTGAGGGAAATGGACTGTTTGTAAATTTGATAAATAATGAGAAAATAAACAAATGTTCTCATATATAAATGTAGCACACATGCTTCTTGTAATATAATGGGAATCATTTCTTCATATTGCAGTTGCCATGATTTTTTAAATTAAAAATGCAGTTTAAATCTACTTCCTGATTTTATGTAATACATAATGTAATCAGCCATTTCTAAGTCTCGTGCATAACAAAAGGTTCATGAATTATTTTGTATTTAATAAAAGATTAAGTATTAGAGCTATGCAAAATAGTAAAAATACCACCTTGACTACAAATATATACGAAGGACTTATTTTCAAATTGCTTAGACAGCTACATTTTTTACAGCTTTGTATACTTGTTTAAGTTATACCTGGATCACATGTACATATTTCTTGCAAAAGATTCATCCGCTTTTACAGGTGAAAAACAGATTCCTCATTATGGTCCTATGCACTGAAAAACATCTATTTTGAACACTTTGAACAGTTCTATTATATTCTTCAATGGTCTGACTGTACAGTACTGAAATAAGTATCAAGTACCTTGTGTAGGACTATTTACGGTAATAGCAATACTAAATAAAGTCCTACACAAGATACACCTGGAAACCTTTTAAATAACCATGTCTTCTAAATCAGACAAAAAGACAGTTTACTGAAATGTTTTTATTGAAATCCTTCAAGGTAACTTCTATTACTGATTAGTTTCATAATTTAAAGGTAATTTGAACACATTTGGCAAGATACACAACAATGTCTATGAGTGGTTAACTATTTCAGTCACTTTGGTCATCATCCAAATCCTTTTTCCCTGATGGTGGTTTAGGGCCACCAGATGGTTTGGCCATGATAATCTGCAAAAGAAATTAAGATATTTCAAATTATCAATACAAAGATATGCAGGTCTATTAATACTTTAATTACCATTTTTTAATGCCATGATAGACTGACAATGCATTTTGAAAACACAAAAATGAAGTATTTTGTTTTGGGTGCATACTAGTGTCTTTGGAGCAGAGTTAAGGGTTATTCAATTTTCTCAGGTTTCAGGAAAGTAATAGTAAGGTGAAAGCTAGTTCTTCGTGGCCAATTGTGTCTAAAACCTGATGATCCCAACCAAGGCTTTTTAAAAATGCAATGGTGTTTGTGATACAGAACAATTATATCCATACAGAACAGGAAATTAAAATAGTTTCAATAATAACAGCTGTATTTACAGATTTAAATAGCAAGGGTACTCTTGGGCATATTTAAGTAGACGGGTATATTAATATTGCCAGTCAGTCTACCAAGCCATCGCTAAAAACTTCTTTCACAAAGTGAATGCTCATCCTTTGGACATTTTTGGCAATCAAGTCATATGCTTTTAGTGCTATCAATTCAATATTGTTAAAATAGGGTTTTAATGTAAAATGCTTTATTTTAATATTTCAAGCAGATTATTAGTGCTGTGCCCTAGGCATATGTGAGTGTGGGAGAAAACATCCATTTCAGGCAGAGTGTAAAAGCATTCATGCAATTTCCATTCTTGTCAACATTACACACGAGGCTGTATCTTACTGTACACTATTGCTCTGGGGCATCTTTCCAATCATCCTTGTCCCAGTGCTCTGATGTTTTAGGGGCTTTCGGACCACCTGCTGCTTTGGCCACAATAATCTATAGAAATTTTATATCACATACACATTTTGACATGTTTCATTTGAAAAGTCATACTTATGAACCTGTGCACTGCTTGGAGAACCCAAGCATGGGACATGCCAAAGCAGTAGAGTTCAAGGGCGGGAGCCAGGCTGGTCAGGGGTCTGAGATGCCATTAGAACCCTCTGAAGGACCCGCCGCCCAAATGAGGCCTCTGCGAAGGCAAACACATCTAATTTATAATGTCTGACAAAGGGCAACGGCGATGACCAAGTCACCGCCCTGCAAATCTCCTCAATCGAAGCTTGAGTGGCCCAGGCTGCTCAAGGTGGCTGCGCTCCTGGTGGAATGAGGAGTGATGCGCCTGGGCACAGGCCTAGACTGGGTCTCGTAAGCAAGGGCAATGCACACTTTCAGCCAACGTTCAATGGTGTTGGAAGACACTTTCTGTCCCATGGTTGATGGTTGAAAAGAAATGAATAAGGCTTCCGACCTTCTGAATGAAGCGAAGTGCCCTGCGAACGTCAAGACAGTGCCACTGTCTCCCTCGGGTGCGAAGGCCGCAGACAGAAGTTCAGGAGAATGATCTCCTGCGCCCGGTGAAACTACGAGTTGACCTTGGGGAAGAATGTTGGGTCCAAGCAAAAGACCACCCTGTTTGGATGAAATATACAGAGTTCCTCGTGGACTGACAGAGCTGCCAGTTCCGACACCCTCCAAGCTGAAGTAATGGCTACAAGGAAAACAGTTTTAAAGGTCAACAATCTGAGGCTAACTGAGTGGAGGGGTTCAAAGGGCTCCGCGATAAGAGCCTGTAAAACCACTGCCAGATCCCACGTGGGATAACGATGGATGACTGGGGGTTTGAGGTTTGTAGCCCCTTTGAGAAATGACCGTACCTGTGAATGGTGGGCCAAGGAACGTCCATGTCCACCGATGACCGTAGAAAGCGCAGCAACCTGGTGATGTAGAGTATTGGGGGGTAAGCCCTCTATCCATACCCGTTTGTAAAAACTCGAGTACTTGCGGCAAAGAGGCTGAGAGGGGGTCAATGTTGGCTCTGTGGGCCCACCTGCAGAAGGCTCTCCAGGTGGCCTCGTAAATCCGTGTTATGGATGGACGCCGAGCTGCCTGGATTGTTTTTATGACTTTGGCAGAAAACTTTTGCTTGATTAAGATATCCCTCTCAAGTGCCACATGGCTAACTGCAAGTCTTGAGGGCTTGGATGATATAGTGCCCCCTGGGAGAGGGATATCCAATCATTCAATATTCTCCAAGAGTGAGAGATGGACGGCGTACCAGGGACGCCGTGGCCACATTGGGGCGACTAGTAGGACTTACGCCTGTTCCGCCAGTATCTTCCGAATGGCGTGTGGGATTACTGGAAGAGGTGGGAATGCGCAAAGGAGGCCCAGGGGCCACGGGCTGTGCAGTGCATCGATGCCCGCCACTCTCAGTGCCTGGAATCTTGCAAAAAATTGTGGGAGGTGGGTGTTGTGGAGCTGTGCGAATAGGTCCACTACTGGGTGCCCAAATCTGCAGAATAGCTCCTGGAACAGGGACGGGGATAATCACCACTCCATCTGATCCACCGTCTTCCAGCTTAGAAAGTCCGCTTGGACGTTTGCGGTCCCCAAGATATGCTCCGCCCGGATTGATAGGAGATATCTCTCTGCCCAACAGTAAAGCCTCTCCGCTTCCATCATCAGTGACTTGGATCGCGTGCCTCCCTGGCGGTTGACATGGAGGCTACATTGTCAGTCAGGACCAGCACGAAAGTGGAGAAGCGCCAAGCGGGTGGCACACAGGTCCAGCCAGTTGATGCTGTTCCTGAGCTCTTGCGCAGTCCAACGCCCCTGGGCTACTTGGTCAAGTGAGTGCGCTCCCCATCCGTACAAGCTCACATCGGTTGTCACCACAACCTGGTCCGGTTCCTTGAATAGAGACCCCCAGCTCAGTTTGGAAGCCTTCCACCAGTGTAGCGAAGTGGACACTCTGGGTGATATTTGCACCTTGATCTGAGAGTGGCTGGTGTGAGAAGGAACCACTGGAGAGAGCGAGCATGGAAGCGCGACCAAGGAACAATGTCTATACATGAAATCATCTTTCCCAGAAGCTGGGAAAGCACCGCTAGCGGTATTAACCTTTGACTTCAAATGTGACTCACCAGCGACAGGATGCTACTGCATCGTTCCGGAGATAATGCCACCTCACATGTGACGGAATCTATCAAACTCCCGAGATGTAATAGTCTCGTAGTTGGCTGAAGGTGGCTTTTCAGAGGATTCAGTACAAACCCTTGGCGCTGCAGAGTATCGATAGTCATTTGAAGGTCTCGAACTGCCTGGGAGTGCGATGATGAAAAAATCAAGATGTCGTCGAGATAACAATTTACTCTGACTAGGAGTGAGCGGAAGTATGCAGCTATCGCTGCCAACAGTTTGGTAAAGGTTCGCGGGGCCGATGAGAGGCAGGGCCTTGTACTGAAAATGGTAGCCCGCAAAGTGGAACCTCAGGAATTTCCTGTGTGTCGCGTGTATGGGCACATGTAGATAGACTTTTTTATATCAATTGAAGTCATTAGGTTGCCTTGTCTGATGCAGGTCAGTGTGCTCTTCAGGGACTGCATCTTGAATCTTTGGTATTTGATGTAAAGTTTCAGTCACTCTAAATCTAGATTGGCTCTCCATTTTCCCGAGGACTTGGGAACGAGGAACAAGATTGAGTAGAATCCTAGCCTTTCCTGTCCCTGGGGTACTGGTTCTATGACGTCGATGGATAACAGGTGTGGGATCTCCTGATTCATGAGACCCTGTTTCACCTGACACCTGGGGACGGGGCACTTGATGAAACATCTCGGGGGAATGGAGAGAAACTCCAGAGTGAAGCCTAGCCTCACAGTTTGAACCACCCAAGCATCCGAGGTGGTTTCTGCCCATTGGCTTGCAAATGCTGCCAGTCGCCCGCCAATAGGTCCATCCCTTTTGGAATCACCTATACCAGCGAAAAGACCGGTTGCTGGTGCCACGAAATGCTGCCGGGTCTACGCCTGCTGTTGATTCTGCTGTCTATTTCTGTCCCGGGCCCCTGACCGGTCCTGAGCACGGTCCTGCTCCTGTCTGTATGGTCTGTTATACTGGGGAACATAAGGTGCCGCTTGTGAACCCAGAATCCGTGGCCCGAAAGGGCTGCCTCCTGAAATAAGGCTGGTGTCTCCTATCTGAACGGCTGTTGGTAGATGGAAGTACCTTGTGCTTATCTCTTGTTTCTATTAAGATGGGATCCAGGGCGGTCCCAAACAAGACGCCCCCTTTGAAAGGTGTCGAAGCTAAGCGCCATTTGGATTTTATATCCGCCTGCCAATGGCGGAGCCATAGGAGATAGCGGGAGGTGACATTGGACGCTATAGCTCAAGACGCGAACTTAGTCACGTTGAGGGTAGCGTCCGAGGAATATTCTAGTGCTGTGACCAGTTTGTTAATATCCTGGTGCAGCCGCATATCCTCTGGGGCAACCCTGGCTTGAAGTTGTTTAACCAGGGATGTCCGGTTGAAATATGAGGCCGCAGCTGCGGATCGTAACACCCAGGTGGCCACCTGGTGTGTCTTATGTATCATCAATTCGGCTTTGCGGTCCTCACCTTTGAGACCCTCTGACAATTCGGATGGCTACAGGGCTGGGGAGGCCAAGGCAGCAATAGGAGGATCTATAGTGGAAAACTGAAGAATCCCATCAACCTCTGAGGTCGAACCATACAACTTCCTATCGCCATTGCTAGGTGGTGGAATTGCAGTGGGCTGCGTCCACTGTCTCTGCACTATATCTAAAAATAGTTTGGGAAAGGGAATAACATCCTGCTCCTGAACCTGTTCAGAGAAGAACTGGTGCGTGGAGTCCAGCCCCACTGCTGCACTGGCCTGTGTGGTGGAGCCACCCAGGTTGACGGTGGTCTTGGCCTTATGTAACAATGATTTAAACAATGTAGAACGAAACAACCCAGAAAAAGAGGGCCTGTCCAGCGCTAGGCCGTCATCATCTCAGTTCCCCCTCCTCACCGAGGATAGAACCCTAGCTTTGGATTGAGGGAAGTGGGGAAGGAGGATCCTCATGGGAAGTGGAGGGTTCCCTGGGCAAGGCCGAGTGTTTGGGCCTTGTCCCCTTCGCTGGAGTTCAGCATCTACCCCCCGAGTTATGGCCAGAGAAATCATATCCCTGAGCTCCAGGGGAATACTGAGGGTGGAAGTCTCCTCAGGCCTCAACCCTGCTGCAGTGGGAGTAAAGGTGGCAGTTGGCTCCGTGAATCTAGGCGCGGGCGTCTGACCCTCTAAGATATCTGAGGCATCAGATAAGGAGTGGGATCCCAATCCTAAATCTCCCTCAGAGAGGCCTTGTGGCAAGGGAATATCAGGGGACCAACCCTGTATTTCTGCCAGCCTGGGTGGTGATGCAGATGGAGAAATTTGGTGGGGACTTTTGGAAGTGGAGGTGGCTGGAGGCCTAGCTCCCTTGTTTTTATGTTTGCGCCCCACGGCCCTATTAGCTGCCGCGGATGGGGCTCCTGACCTGGTCCTGCAGGAGGTCCTGGTGACAATCCTCCCAGCCCTATCGCTGGCTCTGGACAGATTAGATGGTAATGAGGGGGAGGTTTCTGCCCCAGAATTGTTCCCAGTCGCCAAGCGATCTGCCATTATTATTGTCAGGGAGCTCATTCAGAATAAAGCAGCCAAGGTGAGAAGCGAAGAATCGTTCTATCGGCTCTCAAGTTCGCAATAGAATGCACCAAGTAAGATCACACGCTGCTTTACTGTACCGGACGAATCCTCGTGCGCAATGGTGGCCAGCGTTGAGACGGTTAGGTCCACCCTCGGGAGATTTTGCGTCACACTGACTTGGCGCACATAATCCAGCCGCCTCTCGGCTGGCTCTCAATGGTGCGCAATTCAAACTTGTCCCAAAATGGCCACGTTTTAAGTTTCGACGAGAAAATGGCCGCTCTGAAACTGTCTCCCTCTGCGGCAGCAGCGGTTGCGGTGGTAATGGTAGCGCTTGCTGCAGGACACCAATCGCTAATTAGAGCAGATTGTGGCTGACTAATAAGGCGATCGTGGCCAAAGGCAAGCCCGGCGGCAGACGCGGCCCGGGGTAGCCGACACGAGAGTGGCGAACCAGCTCTCAGCTGCAGCGATCGGTAGGCGAGGAAATCAATTGCTATTAGAACCGGCTGATTTAACGGTGAGTAGCACCCACATTGCGCTAAAAACAGCTTGGCAAGGCAGTGCATCAGAACGGAGCCGCCTGCCCTTCACACTCTGTAGATACCTAGAAAAAAACTAAACGCTACAAGAAATATTACTTACATAAAATACAAGTTAATTTGACTAGTGTCCTAGAGAAAAATTTATACGTCTCTTCAGGCTGGACTGAGTTAAAAAACTGAACCCTTCCGGTCAGAAGAGGCGTGGTCAACAATTTCATAACTCACTCTCTAGGCTAATGGACAAAGTTAACCCATGCTTCTCCAAGCAGCGCACAGGAAAATTTGATTATTTTATTTGTATAAGTCAATACCTACAGTCCAAACAGACAAATGCAGACTATAAAAGCATGACTCCAAATATAAATACATTTTTAAAAATTTATCTAATGTTAAATTGACTTTTGGAATAGTATTCCAATTTTGTTCAAAACTGAAAACACTATAATACCTACTCACCTGATCAACTCTCAATATTGTTACCGCAGCATTTGTAGCCAACTTGATACCCCAGTATTTTCCAAGATGTGTATCTAATACCCCTGCTTCCAACATATCTTTCACAGCTGCAGCTTCAGCCTGTTAAAATTAAGTTAGAATGATTGTCTTTTTTCTGATTACAAACTATTATTTCTCCCATTTTAATTTACAGGCCCTAAATCTACTGTGTCACCCAAATGGTGAACTAGCACTATAGATTTGTATGCTTAACTGTATTTCTGTGTTAAACAATGGCATTATAGCATGATCGTAGAAACATACATAGTCTGCCTCTGATCTAGATGGGGTGCGTCAAAATTGCTAGGATGTATTATTACTAATGCCAAGAAAAATAACTTGGGTGATACAGTCATTGCCTCTCTTGTTTCAGTTATAAAATATTAATAATTTATTAGATATTATCACTTTATTTTTGTTCATTCAACATGTATATTACCTAATGCTCCCATTCCATATACATAATCACCCATGAAAAATGCTATAGCCCATTAAACTTATTGTGAATGTTAATGACACTTTTAATACTTTAGAAAAATATTGAAATCAATTCAAGATTTTCTACATTATAGTGAATTTGTAGCTAGTCTTACCTCAATATCAAATCCAACATTTTTATTGCCTTCTTGATGTACTGCATATAGCTTTGAAATAAGCTCATTTGCTTTAATACCAGAATTTTCTGCCAGAGCTCGGGGAATAGCTTCAAATGCCTCAGCAAATTTCTTGATTGCATACTGATCAAGACCTGGGCAAGTCTGAACAGAGGGGGGAGTTTATGTTAAGTTGTATTGAATTACAAAAGAAATCTGACTGAAAAATATGTTTGTAGCATACCTCTCCATATGACGTTATCTGTTTTGCCAATTCAATCTCAGTTGCACCACCCCCTGGGACAAGGCGCTTATCCTACAAAAAAGTAATATGAAGTGTAAAATACTTGGTATGAAATGCCAAGTAAAAAACATGAATCATGAAAACTTCAAAAAAGTACGCATTTCTAAAGACATTTTAAAAATACAATGAATGCATTATTTTAATAGACCAGTATATAAAGTTGATGCAAATTAGATAAGCATTTTTGTGAATGCCAATCATAATATGCCAATCAATATAGAATTATATCCTTGTCATCAACCATTCAGTTGTGTCCTACTCTCGGACACTCTGGATTAGCACTCCCCATGCCCCCCTATCTTGCACCTCTTCCTTCAGATCCACTGTGGTCATCCCTGTGTCATCCTTTATAAGTGTCTAGCCAGTGGTACTAGGACAACCCTTTCTCCTTCTTCTGATCACTCCCAACATGACTGATTTTTTGAGTGAGTCAACCAATTATATACAACATAGCAAAAATATTAATTCTGTAAATGCACATTATATAATAACTCCAAATTATAGATCCCCAAGGCTTTACTCACCCGAGTGAGTACTTTGAAAGTGTTTACACCATCATCAATTGCTCTTTCTACATCATCCATTAGGTTGTCTGTGGAACCACGAATTACTATTGTTGAAATAGCTCCATCTTCCTTTTCTGTGGAAAAAAAAGATTCAAGAAACATTTTACAAATGTAAATATTACAGGTAGTCCTTATATTACAAGCATTCATTTAGCGACCAGCTACAAAAGCACTGAAAATAGTGACCGAAGACTACCGTATTTTTCAGAGTATAAGACGCACCTTTTTTCCCTCAAGAGGCTGAAAATCTGGGTGCGTCTTATACATCGAATACTGCATTTTTTTGCCTCCCGAAACCTCCCCCCCTTTACCAAAATGGCCGTGCTTGTAGGCGGCTTTCAAAGAGCTCCTGAGGGGCTGGGGAGGGCAGAATTGAGCGAAAAACTGGCCATTTTTTGCTTAATTTTGCCACACACACACACACAGCCCCGAGATCTCTATAAGCTTCCTAAAGGCTATCCATGCCCTTTTTTGAGAAAAAATAGGCCCCTTTTTGTGAAAAAATGGGCCAATTTTTGCTCATTTTTGCCCCCCACCCCTCCCAGGAGCACTCTAAAAGCCTAAGAGCTGTTCATGCCCTTTTAAAAAAAAAGGGCCCATTTTCGCGAAAAATTGGCTGTTTTGGGGAGGTTTGCAGAGTGCAAAAACTTGTTTTTTTAAATTTGCCTCTTCAAAACCTTGGTGCATCTTATACTCCAAAAAATATGTTAGGTCCTCACATGACTGATGTAGTATCCCAACGGTAATTTGATCAAGATTCAGATACTCTGCAACAGTCATGTATTTGCAATGGTTACAGCATCCCAATGTGGTTGCTATTTGTGACCTTCCCAGCTACCTTCTGAGAAGCAGTCAATGGGAAAAGCCATATTTACTTAGTAACTGCAATGATTTGCTTAAAAACGGTAGCAAAAAAGATCATAAAATCAAGCCCAACTCATTTAACAATTACCTTGCTTAGTAATGTAAATTATAGCCTTAATTATGGTCATAAGGACTACCCGTAATTCTAAGGACAAAAAAAAATGGTACACTAAAAATATAAAAATACCATGTTTAAACACGACAACTTGTGTCTCCCCAATTTCTGATAAATACACACTATTGCAGTGGCCCATTTCTTCTAAATTAGGTGGAATCTGTGAGAGTAAAGAAAAAAGATGGTTATATCGAGAATTATTATAACAATAGAAATAGACGTTAGTGCTAAATACATACCAGTCTGGGCAGAGCTGTAGCACCAACTGTTTTACATAATCTCCTGAGGTCCCATTTTGAATTCAGCCTTTAAAATATATGAATATTTCAAGAAAGAAAATATTTTATAATTTAAAAATTCTTATTACAAAATAAAACTTTTCAGGAATATTTATGTTCATTTTATGGATAGTAAACAGATTTCTATCATGCTCATCATGTCATCTTCCTATGTTCAAACTGTATTCTCATGATATACAGAAATACTTTTTCCAAACTATTTGTATTATGTAACATTAATTACATTTTCTAAATGTACATGACTCAGAGTAAGAAAGCTAACCACCAAATAAGTATCTCATAACTGTTCATTTTGCAAGGGTGTGTGTATTTGTTTATAATTGTATTTCAATTATTTAAGAAACCTTATATCAAGTTAATTGAAAATGGACATCAAACTTTACTTCCAAAGCTTTAGTTCCAAAGGAAAGACCATTTTAAGGAGGAAAATAAGGTGGTACAGAAGAAAGCATGAGTCTTCCAAGTCATGACCCTCTATTTTGATTTCGCATTAATTTATGCTATTTTGTTTGTTTTTTGTGTGTTTTATTTGGATTTATATGCCGCCCTTCTCCAAAAGGACTCAGGGCGGCGTACAACATTAAAAAACACACATCCCAAAAGTTAAAAAAAAATTTTTTTTAATCCATATCCAAAAAAAACCCAAACCGAATTTAAAAGACAAAAATGTAATAAAATGATTTTAAAAATTAAAGCTTAGCTTTTGAAATTAAGCATATCTCTATTGCATCTTGAAATCACAAGGCAATGAGATTTTTTTTAAGTGTGCTCTTTTAACTAAATGAAAAATTTAGATTTTTCATTTTAGTAAATCTTACCTGATTAACATAAGGTTGTATTTGTTTGCATAATGTAGGGCCATGTCTGCCACTTTTCCACCTGAAATTACCACATTTGCACCAGCCTCAGCAATAGCTTTGACCTGTAGCTCCATTAAGTTCTCTTCTCCTTTGCTGAAATTCATCAGCTCTTCAGCATTTTTTATCAGTACTGTGCCCTGCAAGAATAAAGCATTTTCCCTAGCATCCATAAAAATAGCATTCTGAATGTTTGCCTTACCAAAAATAATCAACGATTATTTCTTGTTCTCGGATAGAATTCACCCTCAGAAAAGGTGATTTATGACCTTTCTTCAAAGATATGGCCCTTGCACTATCCCCATGACACAAAGGCAGGATTGCAATTTGGGCTCTTGGAAGCAACTGCTCACAGCACATGATTACAATTTGCAACTTTCCAGACAGTTTCCAACAAGCAACATCAGCTGGGGAAGCCAGATTCACTTAAGAACTGTGAAATCTATTTAATGAAAGCCATAAAAATGCTAATAAAATTTACAATTGTACCAAGCTATGACAAATTCTGGTCCCAGTTGTGGCCATAAATCAAGGACTACCTTTCAATGTTTTAGTGATTGCAAAAAAGAACTAGGAAAAAAATATTCCAGAAATACTTGATGAATAGCAGCCTGTAATAACATGCAATAATCCTTAATCCATTCTCTTGCTAAAATAACTTAGAATTTATCAAAGTAATTAAATAATAGGCACAAGGATACAGATCAGTGATTCTTTCCTAGATTGTTAGCATGATTTATTTTGTTACTTAAATTAAGAATGGCCCATTTTTGGTTGGTTAGTGGTGAACCTAACATTTTATAAGAGAAAAGGTACACAGAAAATGAGAGAATAATATAAAATAGTCAAATTGCCTGGTCACACCGTGAATCATAAATATGGGCATTTGTCTTAACATTTGTTTTTCAACCCCATCATGATGGTTTTTGGCACTTCCTAGCAAGCACTATCTGTACGTTGCTTTTAACTCTTTAGTCTATGGAAATGTTTCTACTTCAGTTGGTAATAATCAAATGTCAATTACTTCTGGCACTATAGGAGCACATAACAAAACAATGCTGTTTATGTTAATTGGTTATTATATATACCTCAGAATTTAAATTATTACTTGAATTTTCTTGCTTTTCTCTTTTCTATTTTGTCCTTTTAGTAAACTTGAGATCCAGAAATGGTGTCTGTTACTAATTGTAAACTATTACAGAAGCTTTTCTTGTTAAGCTCAAAAATTACTACCCAAAGTTAATCATAACATACCTTAGTTTCTGTTATCATTCCATCAAAAGGACAAGAGTAGACAGCTATTTTAGCATCTTTAACAGAAGTAACATCACCCTCAGTTTCTTTTTTAAATACCATGCCTTGCAATACAGTGGATGCATTAATACCAGAACCCTGAAAACACAAATAACAATCACATCAATTAAATAATTAAAACAATGCTTTAATGCTAACATTTTGAATAAATAAGTATATTTATTTAGAAATAAATATTTAAACAGGACCATTTCATGTGTTCCTTTTTTCAAATTAGGCTCATTTAACCATACAAAATATAGACTGTTTGCTGATTTAGAACTGTCTTCTTCTGTCATGTATGTATCATTCATTCAACATACAATTTGTCACTGCTTCAAAAATTTGATACCAATTTGATAACCCTAACCCTAACCCTATCCAATGTATGACATCAACTTTAATAATATCACAATTTATAAATAAAACAACACTGGATGAGTTTTTTTTAAAAAAAACTCCTCAAATTATTCCTGCAACTTGACAGAAGCTGGAAACAATACATTTAGCTCCCCACAGTTCTCCTACTGTGCACTTCAGATTTTATATTAAATTCACAAAGGTGATATAGGATATTTAAAATTTGGTCCTATTTAATAAACAGCTATTATTTCTTTTAGCCTACGAGGACTGTGAAGTGATTACTTAGACACTAAGGTTCCCAAAAAAGTTTGGATCATTTGTATTATGTATTACCAACAAGAAATATCACAACTTACTAAGATTTTGCACACTCTGATGTTATCAACATTGAAGTGACCCGATTCAGAACAAATGGATACTGTGAAAGAATTAAAAACATAAGTTTAGAAAAGTTTATTAGCTTTCAGATCCCTATTTTTCTATCTTAAATTATATGGCAATCTGTAATAAATGTCTGGAAATTGATTCAGAGGTAGATGTCTTATCTGAAAACCAAACATTCAAAAACCGGAATTCTTAGAATTAAGACAAGATTGGAAATGATTTTCCATTGGTTATGGTAAAAAAAATTGATCCATACCAGTAATGTGAATATAAAATGAATAACTATATATCTCTATCTCTATCGATCTATCATCTATCTATCATCTATCTATCTATCATCTATCTATCTATCTATCTATCATCTATCTATCTATCTATCTATCTATCTATCATCTATCTATCTATCTATATTAAGTAGCCCACTACTAAAATTACTTACCACATGCTTGAGCAATAAGCTGTGTTAGAAAGCTTTCACTACCACACTGTTTACTCATTATTGAAGTTTGTAACAAGGATGCCACTTCTCCAACATCCCGAAGATTTTTTGCAGAGCAGCACACAAGATCAGGCAGAATTTCCAATGCTTTCCTGCAAGCTTTTTCATAGCCTTCAATCACCTGCAATTAAATATAGGCAGATGCCTATACTGTAACACAAATATTCATAAAAGCTTGTGGTCTGTCAGAGCACCACATACATTACAAATGTATGTGGTACTCTATTTTGTATGGGGCAGCATTAGAAGGTATTATTTTCAAATACATTTTTAAATTAATTACTTGAAAATAAGACAAGCTATAATCATATCCCTGTTTATTTGGAAATTAGCCCCAATACACTTAATAAATTTCATATGTAATAAACTGTAACAGTTAGATACATGATCTAGAAATGGAATATTTTTGGAAATGCAATTGTAACTAAGAAATGTAATTCTATCTAACAAAATACCTCTGAAACAGAAAGTCCCATTCTTAGAAGTTCTTCAGCATGTTCAAGAAGAGCACCAGCAAAAACAAGAACAAAATTTGTCCCATCACCAACTTCTTGTTCTTGCATATGAGAAGCCATGACAATCATTTTTGCTGCAGGATGCTGAACCTATTGAGTATTTTATATTAGAAGAAACAATTGAACACATATTAAAATTCAATTAAAACCAATCAGAAATATATTTAATAATACATATTCAAGATATCAGTTACTATTCTTGAATCTTTTATGGGACAAAAATGCTATTTGCAGGCCACCGGTATATATCTGTAGTATTATTTAATTACTTCAAATCTTCATTAAGAGTAATTTCAGACTCTCAGACTACCAGCAAATTCTCTAGTGTTAATTACTTCAGAATCTCTCACAGAAAAATATACCTCTCCCCCCCAAAAGCCTGCATTAGAGCAAATGAATTCATGAAGAAATAATGTACAATTAAATGTATTAAAATGTAATCATAAATGCTAATTTGAGTATCAATAACAAGTTACCTCCAATTCTCTTAAAATGGTAGCAGCATCATTAGTAACAAAAAGCTTTTCCAAATGATTAATAACCATTTTGTTCATCCCTAAAACAAGCAAAAACATATAAAATAGTACTTAAGGACAATTTGATAATAAATGAATAAAGTAATTAACAAAATAAACATGTTAATTTATAGATGTTTTGGATTTTTATGTGAGCTGTCCAATACACTGAATGTGTTGATTATTATTCATAATAAGCAGTTGAGAAATAAGCAAACAATTTTAAACTTTGCAGATTCCCAGTTAATTTTTAATACTACTAATGGAACTATTTAGGTAAATAGAAAATTAAACATACTTTTTTAAAAAAAATCAACATCTTACCATTTGGGCCATAGGCTGTGCGTGTTGTCTGAGCAAGTTCTTTACATGCTTGAATGTTTCGAAACACAGCTTCTTCCAATCCAGAATAATGCTAGACATACAGAATTTAAATCAGAATTAAGATATGATTACATGAAATATAATACTTATACAAACTCTTAAAATTATATATTTGTGCCTTAGTTTCTCCTCATTTTCCATTATTCTACCACTTCTGATTCTATCTTAAGACAAAAATGACTAAATATTGTCAGGATTTTTTTTAAAAAGAAGACTAAGGGGGAAATACCTTAAAACAATAATAGAGAAACCATGATTTATGATATTCTTGCAGCTCCATTTTTCAGCAGAAACCATGGTAGGCTTCTATATGTTATTCTGTTCAATGAAATAACATGTCTCTGGAAGAATGCCTAATGAAAATGTATCATTGTGCTCATGAAAGTCTATTTAGGTATTACTTTTGGGTGCATATTCACATTAGATGTGGCAGGTATCACTTCTACTATTTTCTATTATTTCAAAACATATCATACTGCATATTTTTGTTCTTCCCTTGTTTTGCCTTTGTGAAGATTTGTGCACGTGCATCTCTGTATACTCTGGTAAACAACAGTGTATGGGCTGCAAGCAGGTAATGTGACCAGACAAAAGGGACTTGGTGTTGCAAGACTGAGATAATTTAACTGCCATACATCTGGAGAGATGTTTAATAGACATTTCTTTCCTAATTCTCAGCTGATTGTCACATTTCGAAACTCTTATTTTTTTTGTGCTACTTTCCCCCATGATATTATATATAACCATGTTGTCTCTTTTTCAAGAGTTATTCTGCCAATGAACAGAAATCCCAAACTCCCTTTGCATAATTTTCAATACTGTTGTAAATATTAAAACTATAATGTCTCCATTACACAGTTTCCAGCTAAATTTACAAAAGCAGAAAAAAGCTGTGTGACGATTACCAACTGTTTCTCAGAGAGCTTGTCTTATTCATCCAACAAATAGCAGACTGGCTCTTTTCCAATCATTTGAGTTCTAAACAAGAGTCTAAGAAACATGGGAGATATTGTTGTATTATACAATTAGTTTCCAATGCATGCGGTCCTCATTCATTTAGTGACCACTCGAAGTTACAACCGTCCTGCAATTTTCACCGCAATTCCTTAACTCTTAATAAAAAACATTTGCTCCAAGGTTGAAACAAACACAATCAAGCAACTATAAACGTCCGGGTGGGTGGAAACAGCTAGAAAGACTAGCAGAGGTCGCATGGCCTCCTTCAGATTTCTCCCGACCTGCTACTGTCAGCAAGCGCTGCAACTCAACTCCACAATTCCCGGCATGCCGAGAAAGGCCGCCTTGGGCGTTGCTGTGGTAGTTTCGGAGCTGAGAACGGAGTCGAGAACAATCCCCCGAGCGGGAGTGAGCTCCATATTAATTCCTCGACCACGGCGCTCGCTCGCTCGCAGCCCCCAGCGCGAGACATAGTAACGGCGAGGAGGCCCAATAGCTCCGCCTCTTTGATCGGCGCGTGGAGCCGGTGCCCTAGAACGCAGATTGCCATTTCTCTTCTGGAATCTTCCTTCTTTTCCAGCGCCGCCCTCCTGCCTTTCCCCGCGAGTATCTCCGCTCACCTTCGCTCCTTCCTTCAGCATCTGGGCAAAGCCAGGGGCCTTCGGAACGTGCAACGCCATCTTCCCGATCAGACCACGAGCAGGGACAGCACGCCTGTGGATCCTATGGCTGAGGAGACGCGCGCAACTCGCCCACGCTCGGTCGTGTCTTTACACGCAAGCGCAGAGGAAGGAGGTGCGGCAAGCCAAAATGGCTGACACAAAAAGAAGGGAGGGGTGCGGAGGGATGACATGTGGGATGACAAATCAACGGTCTTTTTCTCGCCACACTTGGATGAACTGCCGTTCCGCTGGCGGGCGGGAAGCGGCGCTAAAAGAGTACTGAGACCTCAACGCGCTGGCCTCGTCCTCTCGTTACACTTCTCCATCATTTAATTATCGTATTATTTGAATTACTGTAGTAGTTTCGATATCAAGTTCAGAGCTATATTGCATTGTTTAATTCTATGTTTATACAATTATAATTATACCAAGCACAGTTTTCAAAAGATATAAGCAATGTTTTTCTTTATAATGAAGAGATAGGAATAGCCACATATTAGTGAGGAAATTGAGTAGCTTTTTTCCCCTTACATACTTTTCTGTCCTTTAAAATTCCAGCCTATAGAAGTAAAAGCTATAGAAATACAGGTAGTCCTCAGCTTACGATCACAATTGAATCCAGAATTGATATTGCTAAATGAAAAAATTGTTAAGTGACTTTTGCCCCATTTTACGATTTTTCTTGCCACAGTTGTTAAGTGAATAATTCAGTGGTGGGTTGCAGGCGGTGCGCCCTGGTATGGGCGTACTGGAGCCTGCCCAGAGCACCGGGTACCATTCTGGTACGGTGCTCCAGAGGGCCCACCCGCCTGCCTAAGCTCCTTACCTGTCCTTCAAAGCCTTCGGCACTTCCAAGCATGTGCATGGCACATACAGCGCCTGTGCGACGCTCCACCGAGGAGCTGGAGCATCACGGAGGCTTGCGGAGGCGTCGCTGGAAGGTACAACGCATGTGAGCACCGTGCACGTTCATGTGGAGGACACCGGGCCTCTTTGCAACTGTACCCGTTGCAACGAGATCCGGAACCCACCACTGGAATCATTGCAGATGTTAAATGAGTAACACAGTTTTAAGTGACTCTGGTTTCCCCATTGACTTTGCTTCTCGGAAGCAAGGGTGCTCACATGACCACAACACTGCAACCATCCTAAATATGAACCAATTGCCAAGCATCCAAATATTGATCATGTGACCATGGGAATTCTGCTTGTGAAAAATGTAAGTCCCTTTTTTTAGTGCCATTGAATTTTGGAACGGTTATTGAATGTAAGTTGATAACTACCTGTAGTAAGACCTATTCCCCTTTATGCTTTAAAGAGCATACAGGTAATCCTTGATTTATAAAGAAGTTACAACACTAAAAAAGTGACTTATGACCATTTTTCATACTTATAACCGTTGCAGCATTCCCATTGTCATGTGATTTACATTCAGATGCTTGACAACTCTTCATATTTATGAAGGCTGCAGTGTCCTGGGATCATGTGATCATCTTTTGTGACTTTCTGACAGCAAAATCAGTGGGGAAGCCAGATTCACTTAACCGTGTTATTAATTTAACAACTGCAGTGATTCACTTAACAAATGTGGCAAGAAAAATCGTAAAATGGGGCAAAACTCACTTAACACATTTTTCATTTAGCAACATAAATTCTAGACTCAATTGTATTCGTACGTCAAGGACTACCTGTAATGGTTGGAGTTACTTTACATTTCCCATGACAGGCTTCCAGCTATCTTATAAAGATAAAGCAATTAATTCTGCAATGTAATAAACTCCCACATCAGGAAATACATTTTGCATTGCCTCCAAAATTGTTCATTTAAGTAATCTTCTATTTCTGCATCTCCTCACTATGTATGTTACATTGTTATTTTTCCACAAATAAATACACTGAAACATGATTCACGAAGTTAAAATTTCAACACTTATTTTCCACAGTTACTCCCCTGTTCATGTTAAAGAATAGGATAGGGGTGGAGAATTTTACACTCTCTCTGGTCTCAACATCTCTGGAAATTATAGTTCAGCAATATTTTGGGCGGTAGCTTCCCCAAGTTTCATGTAGAATGAAGTAGCTGATTTTCATCTTCACAAAAGCTAGGTACCTCATAATTAAGATTTGTCAGATTCAGTTTCTTTGGAAAGCTAGTTTTTTGTTGGCTAAGCAGTCTAAAACATGAGACTAGAAAATATCCAGCCTTTTAAAAAACAGGAATGTGTTGAGAAATTTCTGCAGAAAGATAATTCTTATTATTCTTATTAACAGGGCTACCTTATCTGGGCTACTAAATACTGAAGGCTAATTGGATTAGGAGTTGCAGCTATCTACTCACAGTTTGGATTCTGGCAGCCAAAGTACAGTAGCCCTATTTTAATAGGTCTTCTATTCCCATACATTTGCAGGTAGATAAATCATGACTATACAGAGATTAATACTACTTCCTAGTTTATAGTCTATTTTTTTATTATATCTATTTGCCATTAGTAACATTACAATTACATTAGATAGGAGGTAAGTAATGTGAAGGATGATAATATGCAGATTTCTGTGTACAAGAAACAAGATTATGAAACTAAAGCAGTATTAGAAGCATTTGAGGTCCCAATCCAAGCTGGGGTTGCACAAGAATAAATCAGACATTTTGCTTGAAGAGGAAAAGGTTTATTTCAAGAACGCAAAAGATAGCGCTCAAAAGTAGTTACAAGATTGGGTACAGACTGGAAATATATATAGGAGGGGGTCGTTTTTTTGTGGTTCGTTGGTGCATGTACGAATATTCCCTCTAATGTTTAATTTGGTGGATATGCAACTCTGGTGGAAATGTTTTCATTTTACTTTGCTGAGTATGCCTATCTCTTCCCTTTGATGTAAGCCTACCGATATATATTGGCTTCAATGCTACCTGTGTACCCAGGGAAACTGTATTGTGAAAGAATTTTCTCTGTCTGCTATTATTTGTGCAGGTAATTAGTTTACGCTGATCATTGTCAGAAGAAGTAGTAGTTTACTCTGCAACAGAGGTGTTCTAGTTTGATTTGTGGTTCATGTTAATGATCAAAGGTGTGTGTGTGTCAGAGGCACTAGGAATAAATCTATTTTTTGAATTAAAATTATTTGATAATTAAAATCCTTTCTACAACAGCTGAACAACTTTCTCATCAATTATCCATGTTATGATGACACCAGGGGTAGGAGAAAGGAGATTAGAATGACAAAAGCATCACAAGCCAAGCCTCACCCTTTTTTTTAGCTTGTTCATACATTTTTCTTTTACTGGCACAAGTGTTTTGAGAAAAGTTTTGCCTTAGTCAATTTGCTTACACATAATATTTA
Source organism: Natrix helvetica (assembly GCF_964273705.1). Taxonomy (NCBI): domain Eukaryota; kingdom Metazoa; phylum Chordata; class Lepidosauria; order Squamata; family Natricidae; genus Natrix; species Natrix helvetica. The sequence continues at coordinate 51,713,054 of NC_138550.1, forward strand.
TCCATTTCTAATCTTTACCTCTATTATCAAGCCATTGATAAAACAAATTCCCTGTTAAAAATATTCCAAATTTTCATTTCTGCACAATCTAGTATTTTTTTTAATTATATTCTCTTCTGTAGGTAGTTCTTCATTTTTCCAGTGCTGTGCAAATACAATTCTTGCTGTTGTTAAAACATGCAATATTAAGTATATATTTCCTTTCTCATACTTTTCTGGCACTATGCCTAAATATTTGTAGTTTATAATCTATGTGTTGCTTTAACATTTTTTCTAACCATGTGTGCATTTTCGTACAAATTTTTTTTGAAGCCTCACCCTCTTTTTATGTGTAACGTTATCATACACAGGCTCCAAAGGTATGAGGTTAATGGAACAATATTGCTTTTATCGTTAGGAAAATGGAAGGAGGCCACAGATACCATTGGGGGATGATAAAGAACATGTAATGGAATAGCAGAATAACAAAAAACCCTACTCAGGCAGGAAACCCTAAATTCGTGATGGCGAACCTATGGCACATAGAGTCCCCTCTGCTGGCATGCGTGCCGTTGCCCCAGGTCAGATCTCTGTGGTGTTTCTTTCGTGAGCTTCTGTTTCCCTGAAAATGACGAAACAGAAGCTCACAATAGAAAAAGATCTTACCTCTTGCCACACTGCCAGTGTTGGGATGCCCCGCCTCCTGCCGGCCAGCTGGTCTTCGGGTCTCTGCTGCACATGCACGCATGTCAGCGCATGTCATCACATGCATGTTCGTGTTTGCACACCTTTCAGTTTGGGCATGCGCACGCGCGCACTTTGGGCACTCAAGTGTTTTAAAGGTTCACCATCACTACCCTATACCATTTCAGACAAATGGTTATCCAATCTCTTCTTTAAAATTTCCAGTCTTGGAGCATTCATAACTTCTAGAGGAAAGTTGTTCCACTGATTCAAGAGGACTAAAGTGTGAAAATTATTTCAATTAATCTATTTTATCATGTCAATATTTTATAGATTAATCTAATTTTTGTAATGTTTACCATTGCAACCATACAACATATAATGCAAAAGAATGTTTCTTAAAATTACAGTCAATCTGATTATAAACCTTTTTGAATTTAGAAGTATACTGGCAATATATTTATGTTGATTGTAATTATCTACCCATATGGCATCATATTTTTAAAACAGGTAAAATTATAAAATATGCTTTTGATGTCAATAATGTTGATTGGAGAAAGCTTTCAGCCCAATGCATTATTTTATTTTATTTTTTTAGCAGATTTTTTTTTATTTTTTCCTTTCTACAACACACTACAGTCATTATATCAACATTGTTATACCATCATATCTGTACATATATATAACATTTCGCTTCTATATTTACACACCTTTATACACAGTTCTATATATATTTATATATATTGTTTTTCGGCTTAATTAATTTTCTTGTTTTGCAGCCATTTGTACCAATTGTTCCAAATTTCATAATATTCCGACTCTTCTTTATCTTTTAATTTCAGTGTTAATTTATCCATCTCTGCACAATCCAAAGTTTTGTTTATCATTAATTCGTCCGAGGGGGCATTATTTTGTTTCCAGCATTGGACAAATGCTATTCTAGCTATAGTTAGCAGATGTGTTAATATGTATTTAATTTTCTTTGTATATTTCCCTTTGATTATTCTCAGCAGAAAGATTTCGGGTTTGTATTTTATCTGTTCTCCTGCAATTTCTTGCACCCATTTCCAGATTTTTGTCCAATATTTTTGTGTTTCCGGGCAGGTCCACCATATGTGATAAAAAGTCCCTTGTACTTTTTTACACTTCCAGCAGGTCAGCTTCATGTTTAGGTACATTTTAGCCAATCTTGCTGGTGTTCCCAATGATAAAACATTTTGTACATATTTTCTTTAAGTGCTGCTGATTGTGTTAGTTTATAATTTCTGTTCCAAATTCTTTCCCAATCCACTAGATCTATGTTGTAACCAAAGTTTTTGGCTCACGCTATCATGCAACCTTTAACTTTTTCTTCCAATGTTACTTCTAATAAATATTTGTAAATTTTCGTTATGAGTTTATTTCCCCCCCGGGACATCCATCTCAACCTCCAGACCCTAGCAGACCACGGTTTCCTGGACAACTTGAAGAAGAGTCATCTGCAGCCCACGACCCGTCTCACACATCTCGGGTAATAGACACTTCTCTGGAACAGGTATTTTTATCCCCAGAGAGACAGGTGAGCATTCGCGACTTGGTCTCATCCATCCGCGACCAGCAGACGGTTCCGCTCATTCAACTATCTCAACTCCTGGGCAAGATGGTTTCCGCATTCCACATCGTGCTGTGGGCCAGATTCCACAGTCGCCAACTACAATGGCTTCTACTCCTGTACCAAAAGGCAAACTGCAGTTGCTCTTCTCACAGAATTATCCTCACCTTGGAGGTAAGGCGATCTCTATGCTGGTGGCTCTCCCCTGCAGTGACACTGGGCTCTCTATTTCATGAACCCCCATACATCACGCTAACGACAGACACGAGTCTGCAAGGTTGGGGGGCTCACATCCTGTCCCAAGGGCTTTGGTCACGCTCCAACCAGAGGAACAGTATCAACTGGTTGGAGCTGAAAGCTGTGTTTCTTGCCCTGCTCCGGTTCAAATCTCTCATGGCCAATGCGCACGTGCTCGTCCTTACGGACAATACCATCACCAAAGCACATATAAACCGGCAGGGGGGGACAAAATCCCGGCGTCTGATGACTCTGTCTTTCCAACTAATATCTTGGGCGGAAGCCCATCTGTTGTCACTCCAGTCTGAACACATATCGGGGATCCACAATACACAGGCAGACGAACTCAGTCGCATGCACGTAGATCCAGCAGAGTGGAGCCTACATCGCCGCATATTCCAGCAGCTGGTGGTCAGGTCCTTGACCTCTTTGACTCCCAGGACAACACTCAGTTACCAAGGTACTTCACCCGCTTGGCGTCTCCGGGGGCAGAAGGGTTGGATGCTTTGAGGACGGACTGGCCTTCGGGCCTTCTGTAGCTTTTCCGCCTACCCCTCTCATCCAGAGAGTGATCCGAAAGATGCTGGTGGAAAGGGCAGAACTAATCTTGATCGCTCCTCGGTGACCCCGCAGGCCCTGATATGCCGACCTCATGAATCTCTCAGTGGCAACTGCCCCAATTCCCATCACTATTCCTGCAAAGGGCGTGCCAACATCCAGATCTTCCGTGGCTGCGCCTCACCGCTTGGAGGTTGAGCGGGAAGCTCTAAGGACCGCTAACCTCTCAGCGGAAGTCATCAGAACAATTCAAGCTTCCAGGCGCCCTTCCACTAACTGCATTTATGACGCCACTTGGACTCAATTCTCTCTCTGGTGCCAATCTCAAGGCGTTGTTCCCCTCGAGGCGTCTGTTCCCCAAATTCTCCAATTTCTTCAACGGGGGCTTGACCTGGGCCTTTCCCTGAACACTCTTCATCACCAGGTCGCAGCCCTGTCTTCAGTCCTCTCACTGACTGCGGCTCAGTCTCTCTCTCATGAACCTCTGATCCAGCGTTTCTTGAGAGGGGCCACAAATATCAAGCCACCGACAATTCACAGATTTCCTACCTGGGATGTTTCCAAAGTCCCGGAATCCTTGACTGGGTCTCCATTTGAACCTTTGCACTCTGTGTCCTTGCATGTCTTAACCTTAAAGGTGGTTTTTCTTGTAGCCATTACCTCAGCCAAACGTATCTCAGAGTTGGCAGCCTTATCCACTAGACAAGACTAACTGTTCCGCCGCATATCACGGCGCACTCCACATGCAGCGCGGCCACATCTGCGGCCTGGTCGACTCAAGCTCTGCTGGAGGACATTTGCCAAGCGGCTACATGGACCTCAATTACTCCATTCATCCATCACTACAAGCTGGATAGATATGCCTCAGCTGATGCTTCTTTTGGCCGATGCGTGCTGCAGCGAGTGGTGGCCACTTAAGTCTCTATTTATTTCCCTCCCGAAGGGACTATTGGGCTTTGGTATGTCCCATGCCTGGATGATGTCTCCACCTACTGGAGAATGAGCATTGGTTCCTACCTCATATGCCCCTTCTCAGGGCGGTGGAGACATCATTCAGCCCCAACCTATTCCTGGGGCTTACTACCTTTCCTTCCTAATGTGTACCTTTCCTTTCTACCATGTTCCTTGGGGAGAGATATTATATATATTGTTTCAGATTGCTTACACAACGGTCTACAAGTCACTCCTTCATCTATTTCTGGGGAGTAGCCTGGTGGGTGTGTCTTTAATACTTGTAAACCCAGTCCTATTGGATCCTGACGGAGTCATACCATGCCTGGATGATGTCTCCACCGCCCTGAGAAGGAGCGTATCAGGTAGGAACCAACGCCCATTCTAATAACTGATAAAATATTCAGGGAGATAAAATTTCCAAATTTCAGCAACAATTTAAGAAGTATTTTGCAGCTCCACTAAAGTAAATAATGAAGCAAATATTTTAAATAAATATATCAAATCATTTTTGAATCACCCAATTTTATGGGTTGCACAAAGAAGTCATCCTATTAATTAAGGCAAGTTAAAAAAATGTGCTAGAGTTGAGTTTCCAAAATCTTGTTTGAATATTAAAGTTTATTCTTAAAATATCTTCCTAACAATATCTGACTAAAATAACTGAAAAGCATGTGTTCCCACAAACTTGGTATGTGCCTTGAATACTTATTTCGGAATCAGTGTCTGGTCATGACTTTGAGCTGGCCTTTATCTTTATTTAGCTATATAATTTATATTGTACAGGATGGTTGGCCTTGATAGAGGACCATCTGAATGTATTGTTGGCGATAGTTCTCTTTTTTTATCAGCCAAAACCTATTACTAGATGAAAATCCTAATTTATCTGCCCACGTTTTGACAATTCCAGAATTATTCATTAACATTCTAATAAAATTTACACAATTTTGGCAAAGAAGGAATGTTTAAAATTATTTATAACTTAAAAACAAAAACACAACAGGAGATATAAAATATAAAATGGCATTTAGACCAGTTTCAGTTTAGTAACAGTACTAATTTACCAAAAGCACATTGAAAGTTATGCTGTGTTTGAAATTGTGATAGAGTAAAAATATTTCCAAATACATGATTAGCATTACAATTCATGCCATTCTATGCAGCTGTAATTTGTCACAAGACATTCTTTTTAAAAATAATATATAATTATGATTTAAAAAGTGTGCTGCAAATCCTTGTTGTGATTACACTTTGGGGAATTACATGAACAAAAATATGACCTAGATGAAAGCAGACTGCTGAAGAAAGCAGCAGTAAAACCATGGTAGAATTCAGTGGTGGGTTCCTACCAGTTCGGACCGGTTCAGCTGAACCGGTAGTGGTTTGGCGGCTTGGGTTGCTGGAACTAGCAGCGACCCAGGCTTGCCACGCCCTGAACTGATTCTCCGGGCAGCACCATAGGCACCAACAACTTGTTTTTGCTTCTGGGCATGCACAGAACATTTTTTATTGCACTGTGCATGCATGCGCAGCGTGCATCAAATGTGTGCGCAGTCATGAGCGAACCAGAATTAGTGACTGCCAGAACCCACCCTGGTAGAATTAGAACTAACTACAGGTTTTAATGTTGGAAATGTATGGAATAATAGCTACATATAAAAAAATACTGACAATGAATAATAATATAATGTACACATCTAAATATTACAATATTACCATTTACTTTTTGCTAGTGATGAGAGATCATATCTCGTTTAAAAGATAATAAATATTCATATGACAGTAATGTTTGTGAATTTCTCTGTAAAAGGAACTTGAAATCTTTGTGTTCCGGACAGAAACAATCGGCTAAAAAATACAATGAAATTATGACAGTGCATAAATTATATTTCCTTGAAACACAGACCCTATGCCCTAAAAATACAACTATGGTCTGATGAAGAAAATGTTAACATATTTATATGTGGCATGATTTTTCAGCTATTTGTTATCTATCATAATTTGAAACTAGGAAATGCACGATTCCGCCCCTCCCACCCACCCCCCGACTGAATTAGCCAATCGGGGTTTCCTCAGAGATGTATTAACAAGTGCTTATCCTATCTGTATGTTAGTAGAAATATATGCTAGCATAAATTGTGCTGCCCTCATTCTGTGCCTTATGCTGGTTCTGTCATTCTAATGTTGGACAAATTAAAAATTGGTAAATTCCCTAGTTTTGCCTGCCTTCCCATCAAATGTAAGCAGTTACATCACAGAAGAGAGTACACCCCCTCACATTTTGTTGCCAGCAGTTTAGACATTAATGGCTGTGTTTTGCATTATTTTGAGGGGACAGCACATTTACACTGTTATACAAGCTGTATACTCACTACTTTACATTGTAGCCAAATGTCATTTCTTCAGTGTTGTCACATGAAACGATATACTTAAATATTTACAAAATGTGAGGGTGTACTCACTTCTGTGATATACTGTACTAGAAAACATTTACCCATCATTTTTCTTGGCTGATAAAACTGCAGAGCACAATAGCTTCTTGCTACTGACACTACAAGACAGATCAAAGAAGCCCATTGTGTATGCCAATCATTTACATTATTTTTTGGGATACGGGATAGCCCTACACTCAGGATAAAATATAGTACTGTATGTGTGTGGACTATATATTTTTTAATACTTGTCTCTGAGGATAAACATGTTGCTAGCAGATCATAAACCACATTCAGAGACTATAATACTAGTCATCTGTCATGAAAGGAAGGTGAATGATTCAGCTGTTATAATGCATAATAAGAAGTACTAGAACAAGTGAAATATTATGCTGAACAAGAAAACATGTTTTAAAAGTTGGGAACTGAGTATATGTTGCTAATAATGCAGCATTTTAACGTCATAAAATTACAATTTAACAGCCTTTGAAAGTCTGTGTGGAGTATCCTTTGGAGCATTTCTGTGTATTTCTTTGAATTATTTAGCATTATAATAGTGTTTTCATTACAAATAACAAGCATCTGAAAAAGTTCAATCTCAAGTACATTGTAGTGTGCAGTGAGCTGTTATACATATTTTATAAGGCAGGACTTATTTCTAAGTGCCTCCACAATTGGCTGGCCTCAGGTGAAGGCAATATCATGATATGTAAATAGTAAATAGGACATCTTCAGGGGACAAATGCAACCCATTGTATATAAGAGACAGAGCTTGCATTGTGATTCCAATTCCAATTCACACTGTTTGCTCTGAACATCTCTCAATATATATAGAAGTGAGAATTACAGAACAGGAAAGCATACTTGGGAACAGACAGAGGATTGAAAAAAGCGAGCACTAAAAAGAGGAGTTTTGATCAGCAGCTCCTATTCTCTATGTAACATTTTCATATATGCTTGCTGTTTAGCGAATGTCTTTATCCAACTGTGATTGTCAGCTAGGCAATATTGACAAAATAGGGGTTTTTTTTCTTATCTATTCTCTCTTCTTTCCTTCTTGTTCCAAGAGATTGGGAGATTTGTGGGTGCAAGCTGAAAGAGGGATGGTCAGGATAACTCACTGTACCTGCAAAGTTATTTAGCTTTCTTGCAAAAAAATGATCAGCTTTCTGTTATCTTTTTATATCAAAAACATATTATGTTCTCTTGGTGGCAGTATTGGAAAGCGGAATGATTATGTAGGATTCTCTCTGGTGTCTTATTTATCTGGTAGTGTTAAAGAAACGGTTACAGGTGATAGCAAATATGTACAGAAAAGTGTCAAATGATAGGAGAGCCTGCTGACTTTCCAGCAATGTAAACATAATGTAACATTCTCAGGCAGTGTCCTTCAAACTATTTTGAGGGATAGCCTCTTATTCATGACAGGTACCAAAATGTGGCACTAAATTTCTGCTATGTTAAAATTCCCTATTGATTTCAGATTCACAAATAATGAGTTCAAATTGGAAAAATCCATATTTTTGGATTATAATAAATTTCCATTTCTCTGCATTCATATACTTGCCATGAGACGCAAATCACATACGGTTTTAATCTAAACAACAGCATTTAGCTCAGTAGCCATTGTGCTATTATTGTGTTATTGTTAATCATTTATTCTGTGGTATTGCTCATGTTTAAGCTTGTGTTCACTTCCCAGAGTTGTGATTGTAAAATAGAGGGCTACATAAATTGGTAACAAATTAAAAAACCTCATTGCTCTGGGGTATGAATCCAGTAGGACAGCTCCCTGACAGATGGCTATTCAGCCTCTGTTTAAACACCTTCATCAAAGTCCACTTTCGTCTATTAGAATTTTCTTAAACGGATATTTAACTGACCTTGATTTTTTTAGCTGAAATTCCTCATTTCTTTTCCTGTATTATAGAACAACTATGCATGATTTCCTTCTCCACCCCTTACTCAAAATGCTATTCTTTGTAACAATCTATTTTCAGTAAACAGAGCTTTTCAGTTTCACTGAAAATGTATATTTCTCACAGAGATACTCTGTAGAGCAGTTTTTCCCAATTTTATGTTTCTTCAAGATATGTAGAACTATAATCCTGATCATCTACATGCTAAGCAAAGCTGATGGCAGTTAGTATTTAACAAATGTGGAAAATAGCAATTTGTTGTAAATACAAGCTTCCATGTATTATTTTTAAAACTCATTTTATAGGCTAACACAACAAACGTTTTAGTGTCAACGAAATCATCTGTTTTATCAAAATGCTGTCAATACTAAAGAGGTAAAAGCAGGGCAATTAAATCAAAGGAAAGCAGGTGTTTCTTATATAGAAAATACTACTTTTTTTATATATATTCCAGGTACTAAATTTTTCAGGCTAAGTAAATAAATGAATAAAGTTACAAGCTTGTTCTAACTCTAGTGTGTAAATAAGTTGTAATGTTTCTAATTCAGGGAATGATAACATTGGAATGTGTGATGACTAAAACATGATATGTTGTATATTAAAGAGATAAGTTTCATAATCCGATCCACGGTTGAAATAATTTTGCTTGGATACCAAATATTGAATGACTACAGTGCTTCAGAAAGAAATACAACATTCCCATCCTTATGCCTAAAGGGGAAAAACTAGGAATTTGCAACTTTTCTATCTTTCCCATAGCAGAAGACATTCTCGTGTAATTACATTTATTTTATTCAATTAGTTTTTTAAAATAACCTTTAAAAAAGACCTTAAAATATTCTATTGTTAGAACATTCACAATTGCTCAAATTATTCAAAAGCCTTTTTTACTCTTTTGTTGAAGAAAAAATACTAATACAAATGTTGACAAACAACACAGACAGCGACTAATTCTGTAATGTAGATTTCCATCCCAAAAGTAATAATAATAGAACAAGTCATACATTAACATTCCAAATTTTGATTGGCCTCCCATTAACAGAACAATTGCAACTATTTGTTATTAATAATTTCCTGAAAACTCTATTATACCCAAACCAAAAAGTGTGTGTTATATTAGTCTTATTTTAAAATCCAAGTAAGCTAATTTCACTTTCTTCAAAGCAACCTTCCATTAGTGTATAAGAATCATACATGTCAGTTTATTTCCAGTTTAGCATCTTCTTAGAGAAACTGATGTCAGAGATGTTTCTGAGATGAATGAAAAGAAAATTCAGATCAGTACTATAAGCTACAACAGTAGTTTTTTAATACACACATGCACACACACACACATTTTTTCTTCTTTTCAATCATATACAATTCTCAGGGCCTGCCTAAAGAAGTCTCCACAGTTTTCTTGGCAAGTTGCTCCCCATTGCTTCCTTCCTCGGGATAACAGAAAGTGACTGGCCCAAGGTCATCTAGCTGACTTTTTCGTCTCCCAGATTCTAGCAACTAAATTTTTTGTTATAATACTTATAAATCAATTCAGGTCAAGAACTATAGAATTAGTGTTAGAACTGTAAGGAAAGAAAATGTGGGCTAAAACACAAAACCATTAGATAGCAAAATTAAAGTGAAATTATTAAAAGAAGCACTTAATAATAGACATCGTCCTGAATGTTTCAGAATGTATCAAGAACATGGGACTTTCACTATTCAAATTTGAATACTGGTTTTGAAATATGTATACCATCTTTTTTCCAACATGTTTTGTAGGACTACCTACCTACCTACCTACCTACCTACCTACCTACCTACCTATCTATCTATCTTCTAACTCCAAATCATTTGGCTGCATTTTCAATAGTTCTAACATTCATAAGCAAAACAATTAACTACAAGCAGTATATTTTAGGGAAATACAGTATATAATTTCCCTTCAAAACCAAGCTTACGTTAGATTATGCTATTCCAAAACATCTGTGAATGGGGGCTACTATAATTGGACTGCAAAACTCCTGGCAACCAATAGACAACAGTAGAGATAAATAGAACACTCTAATTCTCTTCTCTCTGTAAATATAGTTTGGTTGCCCTACCATAGTGAATATGCTTAACACAATAAAATCTTTAATACCCACTTATTGTCTTCTTTAGTGCTTCAAAGTCTACTTTCTAATTTGCTGGACAGTACAGACACCTCCAAGAGTTGGCAAGAAAACTGCTAGTCCAGTTGCTTGGCTTGACTCTAGCAGCAGCTAGAGTCAAGCCAACTGTGAGCTTGCTTGCCGCTTGTTCAAATTGGCAACCTCACCCCAAGCTGATAGGAGCAGCAAACATTTTTGCTGACTGGAGTCAGGCTATCTTTTCCAGTTTGCTGGAATAGACACAGACACTGATTGGGTCATGCTGAAAACATTCCAGTCCTATGAAGCAAGTCGGTTTGTATTTTAGGTTTGGCAGGACTAATGAATTAAACATCTTGGCCTCCAGACAATTGGCTACTTTAATATGGTTCCTGAAAGGGGGGGAGGGTGCTGAGGAAGCATGACAATGCTGTAATCTTTCATTGCAGGGAAGGGAAGGGACGGTGGAATTGAGACGGAAAACAGAAAAGGGTGGTCCTGAGGGCGTAAAAAGCCTATGGGAAGTGCAGGTAGCAGCATGTTGTCCTGACAGCTGTTTCAACTTCTCAGACCTTGTCAGTTCACTGCTATGTAGCAGGTGCAGCCTTTTCTTTTCCTGAATCTTTACTCCATAAAGGCAACAACAAGTCAAGGCAGAGGCTGGCCCTGGATTTATACAAGTGCAGACACCACTAAGTGAGGTAAGGCAACAGGTGTGAAAACCGGACTAACTGATTGAGTTGTAACCACACTTGGGTTCGGGAGCTGAAGTTTTTTAGATATAAGCAAAGTGCATGCAGACTCACAGATAAGCAAACTAAAGAGCCATTTCCTAGATAACTGTTTCAGACATAGAATACTACAATCAAAGCTTTCTGTCTTACACAAAAGCAAAGATCAAGGTGTCTGCTTGAAGCAGTTTTATTTAGTTCCTCATTTTAGATGATACATGCACACTATATCTTCACTCTGTTCTTTCTACAGTTTTCTTTTGCTTTATTTTTCTAAAAGGAAAACCTCTTGGATATATGTATTATACATGCATACATACATACATACATGAGAAAAATAAATCTGTACTGTACAGATTTCTCGGGAAAGCTTAAAAATGGATGTTTGTCAATACTTTTATGGCTTTATTAAAAGAAAAAATGTACAATTTATTTCAAGTTTCTAACTAAAATCTTTGTATTTTTAAAAATATTTAATAGCACAATCTTTTCTAAGAAATAATGTAATTAAAGATAGAGTTCATGTGTTTTAATATGTAGTACTTTCATGCTTTTTTTTACTTTTTGGTAAGCCACAGAAGTAATGGAATAAATTAGAGACTGCATTTGTAGCATCTCTGAAGCTTCAATCTGGGATATGAAATCATAACAAACTTGACTTTGTTTTCACTGAATAGAACAGCAAAACATGAATTTACTTTTCTAATCTAAACATTATATATGAGATTTCCTTCTTACAGTTTGAAGTCTAGTACTGTATTTCACATAAAGACTGTTAATCCAAATTTTGTTTATATATAGTTTTTTCTAAAGTATGACATAATTCACATATTTATTTGAATTTTATTTTATTTGCAAGGCTAGCAAAATAGAACATTTTGTCAAACTGTTTTCAGAATCAACAGGGTCTAATACTGTTTTATTAGCATCTTTGTCTGATTTTAGGTAATTCCAGTACCTAACATACATGGGCAGCAAAAGTTCAGAAACCAACCAGTAGCACTAAGAGATGTAGAACACTAACTGTTTCTTTCCATCTAGTATCAGCCTGAATTTTTGCAACTTAAGTATAGTAGCCTTATCAGTATTTTGAAAAAGAAAGGGACATCAGCAAGCTATTTTAAAAGCATTTTACCACTTGTTATTTGTTAGGCACAAAATAGTTTAGCTTGAGGCAATACAATAATATGTAGTCTGTTATACTATGGATATAATAAATTATGAGATGATTAATATAGTTAAAAATGTCAAAAGTATTAATTACATTAGTATATTATCCTGAAAGGAATGACAAAGATTCTTGGGTTAAATATACAGTTGTTGTTGTTGTTGTTATTATTATTTCCTAATCACATACAAGGTAAATTGGAAATTAGATATACATTGGTCAACAAGTTAAAAGATGTCAGGCTCAATTTTTATTCAGTTTATATCTTACCAATAAACCAGTTGCAATTCTGTTTTATATTTTTACCTGTATAGCTATAGTACTTAGACTTATATACCACTTCACAGTGCTTTATAGCCCTCTTTAAGCAGTTTAGAAAGTTAACATATTGTATTGCCCCCAATAATGTGGGTCCTCATTTTACTGACCTCGGAAGGATAGAATCCTGCTCTATGAAGAGTTATCTGTTACTATAACAATAGCTATTTTATCTGAACTGAAAAGGAATACAGAAAACTCTAATTATGCACTATCATTTTTGGCTATTGAGATTTTTTTTAGACTTATTATATCGAAACAATAGAGAAAGCTACACACAATTATATTCTGACAGTGAAATTGCACTCGCCTAGTTAGCATATATTTTCCAGAAGAAGAAAAAAACCTGCACACTTATGGCTATAAAAGCATACTTGATATTCAGCGATAAGAGCAATATATAGGGTAATGTATCTAAGATTTATTTTATACACAATTATTGCAGTACCAATTGTCTGTATGACACAGTTTCCATGACAAATTTAAACTAAGATTAAGTTGTTGCAATTTTAAATTGTATCTCAAAAAGTCTCCACCCCCACCCCCCCAAGAAATATTTCGGGGTTTACTTAAAGATCTGGTCTTTTCCATGTCCTTCTCCTTTCCTGGAAAACAGTACATCTTGACATCAAGGTCAAAGTGTAATTTTTCAACCCCATTCTTTTTAGATCCAGGAAACCTCACCACTTTGGAAGTGCCTCTTGTCTTATGTGGTTGGAGTGTTCCTGGAGCTCCCTGATCTGGCAACTGTGATATTTGCTCTAGTCATTTGCCATTACAATTATAGCAAAGTGCCCCATGGGGATGTCTTAAAAGAGATTGGGAAATTACAGCAGATTCAAAATGCAGCAGCAAGACTCTTCTCAGGTACGTCTTGGTGAGAGCATATTTTATCTACTCTGCCTAAGCTGCATTGACTCCCAACTGATTTCCAGATCAAATTCAGTGTGCTTTGTATAAATCCTTAAACAGCTGGGAGTCTGCCTCCATAATGGTGGACTGGGAGCTATGGTCTTCAGACAAAGGTGCTGCTTCAGAAGGCTCTAAGGTTTGGAGACAATCATTACAAGATCAGTCTTTCTTTAGGCTTACTTTGGAAGCACTGCAAAATATAGTTTTGTAAAATAAATAAGTAGATGTTAGAGACCAGACTGCATTTCAAAGCATCAGATAAGGTTTAAAGGCTGCAATATAAATTCATTCTGCGATATCCATCTGTCTGACTGGACTGAATTTTATTTAGGAATTAAAACTGGAAGAGTGTACTGCCTTCATTTTACAAGATGATTACCACTTTCAAAATAAAATTACAATAGGATGAATGGGTAAATGATATAGTTGTATTTTCCTACCTCCATTGTGTCCAGTTGTATTTTGTTTTGTGCTTTGCAGCAGACAATCTGTTAAATCGAGAGAGGGCAGACAAAGTTTGCTATATAGACTTTCTCTTCATCAACTGTGACCAAGTTAAATAACTTTCTTTTAAAAACAGTTCGGGAAAACAGATTGTGGAAAAGGAATATTTGGGCATCTGCCCCATCCATTTGAAGGACATGCCTGTGGAGGGAGAACAAGGAGATACTTAGACTGGACTTTTTTTTTTTAGAACTATCAAGAACTATGGTTATCTGTAATGATCAACATATGATTTATCATTCATTTTGTGACACTGTAGCCAGGAATGAGTATCAGTTGAATGTACCTGTACAGGAAAGGCTTTAGGCTATTTTCAGATAGTCAGTTTCTTGTGATGCCAGTCAAAAAGTCATTTACCAGGTATGTTCTCTCTCTCTCCCACCAGAATTTCCATTGTAACTTGTTCTGGTTGTAAATCTGATCCAATTTTATGACAATTCTTTACAAAGATCATTAAACAAATCACATGGTCATTACACAATTCTCCAATGGGCTTTTTTTTTTTTTTTTTTGCTGGAAATCAGCAAAAAAACTTCATATTGTGATCACATGAGCACAGGCTGCTGCAACTTGCAATAAATGCAATGCAAGTTAGTTGCCAAGTGCTGCAGCTGTAATCTCATGAACATGGGATGGTGTGACAGTCATAAATGAAAATACAGATGGTAAATCCTTTCTTTCAAGGCCATTGTAACACTGAACCATTGTTAAACAATCATAAGCTGAGGACTATCTATAAGCTTCCCTAAAATGTCATGACTCTGTCCAGCAGCAGTTAAAATAAAAAGTGTGGCTCTAGTTAGGAGTTAGGAGGACGAGTTATTTTTTTACTATAAGTCACTGTTGGCATATGATATGAACTATAATTAACCCTACTGACAATGTATAAAAAGTGGTGTTAGCATATATGGTAACCTTAAATCAGAAGGATTTGGTAGCTTTTTTAAAGATTAATTTGTATTTAAAAGGATGTGTTTTTGTGAGCTATAGTTAACTTCATGAGAGTGATTCTGTGGTTTCCTACATCTTGTATTAAAGTAACTATGATGAACCTCAATGAAAGTGCATAATTTAGATAGGAATTAAAGGCTCTGATCACAGCTTATCCACAGATCAGCCTAACCTAGTAACCTAATTTTTGGAATGGTGTTCCAGAAAAGCTATGCTAGCTGTCTGCATAGTATATAGTAAGTTTGAAATGTCATAAGCATTTTGTTTAGCAAGCTCCTATCATTCAGAACTAATATAAGTTAGTTGTTCTCGTGCAATCTGTTAGCCTGTTTATCTATTATAGTTGCATCTATTTACATGCATGCCCATAATACTATTCCCTTTTGGGAACATTATGCAAACTACAGAAATGTATTAAGAAAAAGAAAGTCACTCCCTCAAAAGACATAAGGTAAGAAAAAGCTACATCAAAACCATCCACGTTGCCCATCTCCATTCTGCCCTTGATTCTACCACATTCTATGATGAAAGTCAGTTTAACAGCTGCTAGGTTGCATTCATTGACTCAGATTACACTTTGTGCTAAACTAAATTATAGTGGTTTGTTTTAATCCTTGCTTCCATAGTAGGGTTAAAAATTAAAACAAGTCAACTGCATCAGCACAATGATTCATACAGATAGTCTTTTTTTTAAGTAAATACATATTCATCAATAGAAGACCCAAAATTTAAAAAGCATAATACACAGAATTTGATGAGATCAGCATTTCCATTTAATTCAAACGCTAGCATTAGAATTATATCTGCTGCTGTCACTTGATACAGCAGTCTAATTAACAGTTGCTGGAGACAACTGCTTTATTCTGTCTAATGATGAGCTAATCTAGAAAAAAGTCTGATCCATCTGCCTTTAATTTTGTAAAAAAAAAAATAATGCCAGAGGTCATTGAGGAAGGGACTGACTTGTATAAGTCAATCAAATTTGCTCATGATTATCACACACAGCACAATTCTACAATTTGCTCTGCATTTCTGTAGAGTGTCAAATATTTAAATAGACTCTCTTATCAAAGTAAACCTTTTCTGCATTTTAAACTTTCTATTTTGCATTTGAATATACAAGGTATTGTGGGCCCATAATTTCATTAAGGGAAAGGGAAATCATATGCTGAGAGAGCATCAGAAGTTGTTGAAAAATCTGGATAAAAATCTCTAGTTGAACATAATTTAAAACGTTATAGGAACATATCTAATATGCACCATCAATGAATTTGCATGACCTACAAAAATTTGCTATTTTTTTCTCTAGGTGAAACATACAACTAGACACATAGGTTCTAGTGCCCACATGATCACCACAGCAAGGGTACCTGCTGATAAACGGATACGAATTGCCTTCAGTCTAAATGATTCACCAGGTAATAATCTACAAAAGTATTCTTTTGCTTGCCTTTTTTTTCTTCCAATTATATTGTCTTTATTTTCAAAGAGTATTTGATTTTTCTTAGGTGGCTGAAATTATATTTAAGATGTTTCCTGTAATATTATTTAAAACATTATATTCAACTCTAAATTTTCTGAAATGTTTAAATGTATACTTTTAAGCACTATTTTTTAAAAGATGGGATCAATCTCAGTACTTAAAATATATCATTTTCATCCAATTTCAAAAATCCATCTATTGGAAGGTCCAATATCTGCCTTTTGTGCAACTTTGATTACACAATCCTGTAAGGAAGGCCAAGCTGATAAATACCCCAGGCCCAGAACCATCTAGAGAGTCCCATGTTTGAAAATAGAATTTCCAAGTAGCCTAAATCCAACTTTCAGGCAACACCTTTCTGGGCATTTAATATGACCAGATATGATTTTAAAAAGACAGTTAAGTATAAGTAAACCATGTGAACTGTACTAAAGAAAAAGCCTGTAAAAAGTATTTTAGGAAAAAGTTATAAATAAAAAAGCAAACCATTCAGAATCTTATGTATGTTTAGAAGTAAGCTAGGAGTACCTGACTTGAACTGCTACTATTTGAACTACCCCTATGGGGCTGTAAAAAAATAGCCACAGAACTCTTAACTCTATGTTGCCCCCTGGTCATTTAGTTTAGGCAGTCCAGGTGCTCATAATAGTTGGTAAGATTTGACTCTCTAGTAAGAGTTTAAGATTGCAATATTAATGTAAATGGTCGGCAGTAAATTTAGTATTGTTTTCTGCCATCAGCTTTCCTATCTTCAACCATTCCATGAAGTAGAAACATGGCACTGCGAAATTTTCCTGTTATAGAAAGGTAGTCACATGTTGGACTTCCTTTCTGACTAAAAGAGCAACTTGTGCCATGGAATTAACTAACCCATTCATCTATTTTCATTGCCCTTGGATTCAGTTGGCACCATGATTAAATTCCACAGGGGTAATATCTGTTTGAACTTGTTGAACTGAGGTTCCTTTCTAACTGAATATTATATATATTTATCATTTTAAGAAAGACAGTTATTAAAACATCACTACAAGGCACGCACCCCAGCGAAGCTATCCTGTCCTATACAATCACCGTGTTTTTGACACAGCACACATGTGCTCAAGGTCTGTGAGCGAGCGAAGCAAGCGCTCGTGCTTGTGCTCACATTTTCAATTGTGAGCAAACTGATTGTTAAATTATGTGAAGCCCACCTCTGGGTGGGTTCCCATTTCTTGCCCCATCTCTTTCCCATGTAGCAGTTTGATAGTATGCAAATGCAAGTAGATAAATAGATATCACTTTGGCAAGAAGGTAACAGCATTCCATGAAGCTTGGCATATAATCATGCTGGCCACATGATCATGGAAATGTCTTTGGAGAACACTGGCTCCCTCAGCTAAGAAATGGAGATAAGCACCATCCTCTAGATTCCACCATCCTCTAGATTCTAGACTGGACAGGGGAAACCTTTATCTTTTGAATAGGACTTCAAATATTCATTCGTCATTCAGCAAGGATAACTTATTTTTCTTATATGTCTCATACATAAAAGTGTCTATATATTCATGCAAATATGTATGGATTTATCATATTCCTGCTCTTATCAATCAGTTGATAAGCTCCCCAATAGAAAAAAAAAGCTATATTAGGCAGCAGTTGCTGACAGATGCAGGAAGATACTGGGGAGGATGCTTCTGGGCCAAGAAGCTTGTTTTTCATGCTTCTTGATCTAGGGTGACCATCACCTGTGCTGAAACAAATTCAAATGCCATATAGATTGTCCTCAATTTACAATCACAATTGGGACGGGAATTTCCATCACTAAATGATAAGGTCATTAAATGAGTCATGCTTAATTTTACTACCTTTTTTGTTGCTGTCATTAAGTGAAACTGGTTTTTCCCATTGACTTTGGTCACTGGAAGGCAGCTGGGAAGGTTGCAGCTGTCATAATAAATGCATGCCAATTGCCAAGCACTCAGATTTTGGTCATATGACCATGAGATCTCTGTGATGATTGTAAGTAAAAGAACTATCATAAGTCACTTTTTTCAGCCCCACTGTAACTTTGAATGGATAGTCGTAAGTCAATGTAGGGACATCAAGGTCAAATTTGGGACAGAAATCAAACTTTGTATAAGCAAGCCATACTCAAACATAAAACAGAAGCTATGTCAGTACTTATTCCAAATATTACTGTTTCTTTTGTTTTAACAAGCCAGTTTTAGGATTGTCTAGAAAACTGAGAACGGATGAAATAGCCATCCAGCTTTACAAGTACAAGTTAGGTTGCAGCAGGGGTGGGTTCTGGCTTCTGTTACTGCTGGTTTGCTCAGGGACACGCTTTGCGCACGTGCGCACTTGATGCACGCTAGGTGTGCATGCACAGTAGTAAAAAAATGGCTTCTGCGCATATGCAGAAGCAAAAAACAAGATGGCAGTGCCCATGGCATTGCAATAGAACCGGTTCAGGGGCGTGGCCAGCCGAATTACTACCTACTCGGCCGAACCGGTCCGAACTGTTAGGAACCCACCTCTAGGTTGCAGATATAAAATTAGAGGCTTGCCCAACTATACTCCTGGCTTTGCTCATTATTTCCCTTGTGCAAGTGAAATCAAAATTGTCATTACTTGCTGTAGGCTTTCCTTGGGTAATCTGGCTATCAACTTGTGTAGGTAAAGCAGGGATACATTTAAGCAGAGGCTCTGCTCACATGTGCAATTTGCCCAAAACCCAACAACCTTCTCAAATTATGATTTTGTAGGGATTTGTGGTCCACTGTTTGAAAATCCCTAGCTTAGCATGTGAGGTGAAGTAAGCATTATATCTGGGTGTCATAATGCACTTTCCTAGGTGTCAGTTTTCCACATTAGTAATTAATTCTATAATACTTAGGTTGGAAAAACTAAACAGCAAACCTTTTTTTAAAAAAACAGCTAATTGGACTTATAGCTTTTGAAAGTAGCAAAATAAGGCCCATTATAAGAAATATACGATAATATACAACAGTGACGTGCGGTGAGGTTTATGGCTGGTGAGGCACTGACGTCATCAAATGATCATCATGAAGCGAGGACTGTGACAACTTTGATCTTTGCAAGTGTACAAGCAGAATACCCCAGGATCACGGTGGCGGGGACAGCAACTCCTTCCGCTGCGCTGCGGAGAAGAGCCACGCTGTGCAGGAGGCTCCTCAGCGTTAGCCTCAGATCAGCGCGAGCCGCGGTCCCCTTCATGTTGGCTCAGGAAGGAGGGGAATGGGACCGTGTGTGCAGGAGGCTCCTCAGCGCTAGCCTCAGATCAGCGCGAGCCGCGGTCCCCTTCATGTTGGCTTAGGAAGGAGGGGAATGGGATCGCGTGTGCAGGAGGCTCCTGAGCGCTAGCCTCAGATCAGCACGAGCCGCGGTCCTCTTCATGTTGGCTCAGGAAGGAGGGGAATGGGACTGCGGCTCGCGCTGATCTGAGGCTAGCGCTGAGGAGTCTCCTGCACATGTGGTCCCATTCCCCTCCTTCCTGAGTCAATATGAAGGGGAGTGCGGCTCGCGCTGATCTGAGGCTAACGCTCAGGAGCCTCCTGCACAGCGTGGCTCTTCTCCACAGCGCAGCGGAAGGAGTTGCTGTCCCCGCCATCGTGATCCTGGAGTGTTTTGCTTGCACGCTTGCAAAGATCAAAGTTGTGACAGTCCTCCCTTTTTTAGAGGCTTTTTTAAGCCTCACCTCAGCACTCGCCTTTTCCCTTTTACATTTTTTTTCTTTTCATGATGAGAGCGGTGAGGCTCTGCCTCCCCTGCCTCCCCTGACTGCACATCCAATATACCATCAGTACAATAAAATTGTTTTTCGTACTATTGAGGTATCTGTTTATGAAGTTTACAAGTAAGCAGTATATATCTGTTTAAAAGAAAGGGTTGCTACACAAATGTTTGTATGAAATGGGTAAAGAAGGATAAACTGATAGGATGGAGAACTGGTTTGAGTTTGAATGGAAGGCCTTTGCATTTATAAAAGATATAAATTACAGAACTTTTTCTGAGTAGCACATCTTGTGGCATGTTCCTCATATTGCCAAAACAACCTTTAGTCCTATGTAGTTTTGATCCTGTGTCTTTGTTGAAGCATTTGACAATTACCAGTCAAATATTATTACAGCAGCTGTCCCATTAAGGAGATTGAGTCATGCTTCTTAATTCCTTTTGGCTTTTCTATGATTCATCTTTCTTCTTTTAGAACAATAGTCTTTCTTTTGAAAAAGAAATTGTAGGAGGCCACTGGCATGTAAAGCAAAATATGTGCATTCAAGTATGAAAGTTAATTGTTAAGCCTAAACATTTTTGAATACTTTTGTTGAGATACAGACAGATATAACATTAATTTTGCATAAGCCATTTTTGTTGTGGCTGTTTTTCAGTAGTTGCTACAGGGACACGGAAAATAAAATTGAGTGTTTCCTCAACTACCATCATTTAAGTGCAAATGTTTTACATCTGCTTTATTAGCCACAATTTTTCATCTGTGGCTGATAGGAATCAGTGTATTTGATTTTCATAAGATTATAACAGAGAGGAAAAAAGTAAACTTTTGTCTTCATTCACCATTGTGGTCTAACATTATATTTAAATGTTTGATATTATACATGTAACCATATAACATGTATACATATAACCATTGCGCCGCAGTAGCGCAATGGTTAGAGTGCAGTACTGCAGGCTACTTCTGCTGACTGCCAGCTGCCTGCAATTTGACAGTTCAAATCTCTCCAGGCTCAAGGTTGACTCAGCCTTCCATCCTTCTGAGGTGGGTAAAATGAGGACCCAAAGTCTAAGTGCTATTCCTATTGTATATTCATTTATGTGTTTGATTTATATTCTGCCCTTCTTGAAATATAATACACAGCTCTATTTAAATCTAATAAATCCAAATCCAAATTTTCTTAACTAACATAAAATCAGCAAGTGAGAGGAATGGGGAATTTGAACCTGAAGCTTTTTGTCCTTGAGCTATACCTTAGACAATGGCATTAAAACTATTATTTTCATTTAACTAGAATTAACGTATTGGAACTGCAAAAAAAAGGGAGAACCATTAGTTAAAATGCAGAAAGTGTTTCATATATTATTTTTGTGCTGTTTAGTTGTTTCTATATTTTAGTCAATGGGCAAGCAGGCAGGAGGTCACAAATGGTGACCATGTCACATACTTCCTTAATATTCAACAGTGATTCATTCAGCCAGAAGTGCCAAAATTTCTACCACTAAGCTGCATGGTCATGTGACATTGTGCTTTTTTGACCACATAATTTAATGACAGAAATCCCAGTCCCTATTGCTGTCATATATCAAGGACTACACCTATACCCAAAATCAACAGAGAGTGTTTAGTCCAAACATCCAGAAGTGTCCCTAGCTTAACAAAATAGGAATGTGCTAAAATAATCCAAATTTTTTTCAGTTATTTCATTTATTCTACATTATATAGACTTGAGGATTCCATATATGCTTTACTTTCTACAAAAACCTAATACTTATCAAGTAGAGTTTTATGAAAATAACTAATTATGAAAGTAACTTATTAGAAGTCAGCACGGGTTTGTTAAAAAGAGATAATGCCAAACCAATCTTATTTCATTCTTCAACACAGCGACTAGCCTAGACCAGCGAAATAATTTGGACATAATACACTTCAGCAAGGCATTCAAGGAAGTAGACCACAACCTACTTCTTAGTAAGCTAGAAAAAAGTGTGATAGGTAGCATCACCATGAGATGGATTTGTAACTGGCTGACAAACCGTACTCAATGAGTAGTCCTTAATGGTACTACATCTACTTGGAGGGAAGTAAGCAATAAGGTGCCACAAAGTTCCAGTATTTGTTCTTTGGTCCAGTATTCTTCAATATCTTCATAAAAAACGTAGATGGAATAGAAAGGGAACTTACCAAATTTGCAGATGATACTAAGATGGCAGGAATAGCTAACATCATAGATAATAGGCTCAAGATCCATATGGATCTTGACAGACTTCAACACTGGGTCCTATCTAACAGAATGAAATTCAATATAGAAAAAAGTAAAGTCTTATGCTTAGGCAAGAAAAACCAAAAGTACCTATATAGGCTGGGTGAAACCAGGCTTAATAGCAGTAACTGTGAGAGGGATCTTGGAAAACCAATTAAATATGAGCCAATAGTGCAGTGTTTCCCAACCTTGGCAACTTGAAGATGTCTGGACTTCAACTCCCAGAATTCCCCAGCCAGCGAATGCTGGCTGGGGAATTCTGGGAGTTGAAGTCCAGACATCTTCAAGTTGCCAAGGTTGGGAAACACTGCAATAGTGTGTGGTGGCAGGCAAAAAAGCCAATGCAATCCTAAACTGCATTAACAGAGAGATACAATCAAGATCAAATGAGGTATTAATACCACTCTATAAAGCCTTAGTAAGACCACACCTAGAACTGCATTCAGTTTTGGTCACATTATAAAAAAGATGTTGAGACTTTAGAAAGAGTGCAGAAGAGAAGGACCAGTGGAGACATCATAGCAGTTTTCCAATATTTGAGGGGCTGCACAGAGAGGAGGGGTTCAACCTATTTTCCAAATCACCTGAAGGCCAGACAGGGAATAATGGATGGAAACTGCAAGAAGATTCAACCGGGAAATAAGGAGACATTTTCTGACAGTGAGAGCAATCAACGAATGGAACAGCTTGCCTTCAGAAGTTGTGGGAGCTTCATCACTGGACGCTTTCAAGAAGAGACTTAGACTGCCGTCTGTCACAAATGCTCAGGCGGGGGGGGGGGGGGTTTGACTAGATGACCAACAAGGTCCCTTCCAACTGTTAATCTGTTATCTATTAAAAGTTAAAATGACAGAATTCTAAACCCAATAATTTATGTGAGCACTAAAAAAATGTGATCACACATTTAACAAAGTAATCTTGACTACTCCAAACTTTTTTAAATTCAAAAATTCAGTTCAGGAAAGAAAATGTTTTTTTATAGTTGCTCAATTTTGCATTTCTAGAAATCATAAATTCTTGGTAGTGTAAGACTGCATCCATAAATCATTTATTTTTATATCCATTCATGATTTGGATTGTATAATTGTAAATTTTGCTATGATGTTAGTCATAATAATTCATTACATTATTTCATATCAAAAGTTGCACAGATTTAAATACCATTATATTCATCATTTTTGTTTTGTGGTAGGCACTATTTGCTTAGGATGCTTAAGACTTCTGGCTGGATTTTTCCATACTATTATTAGGAAATACACGTTTGTTCTGAAGATCTATTTTTGGTCAAAGCATACTGTCTTCAGACTTTAACTTGCTGCTAAGATTAATCAGACAACTTCTGTACACTTAGCTGTAAGGCACAGTTTCCATATGAGTAATATCTTTGCAGACCAAAGCAAACATGATGTTAATTCATAAGCAGTGGGAAAATATTCCTGGATCATGTATAGCTTTTGTGGTCTCTCCCTTACAGCCCACTCCTGATGCCCTTTTTGTACATGTCCAGCTGTTGCTACAAATGCTTCTATCCTGAAAAACAGATGATCGAGTGAAAAATATTTATCCTAAGGGGAAAAAATGTGAGGAAAGCACTGCTTATATGGTCTTCTGTTATGGAAATACACCACAGCAGCCTGCTATTTAGTTGCAAGTATAGATGGACATGGGAAAGGGTGTCTTCCCCTTTCTGTTTTCCAGATAATGGGACAAAGAAATGTGTATATAGGAATGTGTGCAAACCAACCTTCAGACAATATGACTCTTGAAATCTAAATATTACCCATATCTCCTAACTCTGCAAGTCCCAATCGGAGCAAAATATTGCTATTATTGTTGTTGTTATCTATGAATCCAATAAATATCTTTATTAACAATAATAATATCATTATCATTTCCTCATCCAGATGGTTAGTTAATTTTATAGACAAATTGTTGTTTCAGAGGTGCATAACTAATACAATTTGGCATAAATTCTTACATACTGAAACATATACTATTCTCAATATTAGCAGAAACCTGAACAAAGTTTGAAGCACCTTTACTTTTTGGCAGAAGCTTGTAGGAGATGACCAGACTGAGCCCAAGGAAGGGGTTCAAATGTATCATGAGTCACGAATCCCTTCACTCCCACAAGAGATCTAAGTCCAACCCACCTTGAATGCCTCTCTTATCTTTCCTGCATTTCCCTTAATGGTCAGATTCTTTTAGAGAACTTAAGCTTGCAATACATTTGTATATTCATATGAACTGTCTGAATCTCCTGATTTCCCGGGCGCTTGACAAAGTTGCTGTTTTTGAGATGAATTCTCAAATTTTGAGATGAATGATTATTTCTGATGTGGATCCATAAGATAGTTCACTACGCTGCATTAGTATGACATGTTTTTGTTCATTAAAACACTTCCTGAGGTATTATTATGCAAGAGCCACATGTGTAATAATCACGAAAACCTAAAATAAAGATGTAGACAAAACATATGGGTGCCAAATGGAAATTGGTTTTCTAACAGCAGTCATAGAAGGCAATTTAAGTCAGTCCATGTCAGTTAGGGAGTTTAATCTTTTTGAAAATCAGAACCACCACCTATATCTATAATTAAATAAGAAAAAAATAAATGTGATGGGAATCTTCCTGAGAAACAGCAGTTTTGAGCTATATTGTGCAGTCGTGAATTAATATATGTCATCTGTCTGTCTGTGTGTCTATCTATCTATCTATTTTTCTATCCAAAAAGACTTGATGGAGATAACCATCTCATCCCACCTGGACTGGAATGTCCCATCAGTCCAGCAGAGACGGCATACTACGGGTCCCATTGGCCAGGGTATTCAGCTTGCAGAGTCCAGCAGAACAGCCTTCTCTGCTGTCGCTCCTACACTTTGGAACATCTTGCCAGGTCTTTAAACTCTTTAAGCTCTTGCAGAAGATCAGGAAAGTTGGAGCCAACCCTCCCAGAGTGAGGTCAGCTCCAACCCTCCCGAACTTCCATAAGAGCTTAAAAACCTGGCTCTGACTGGTTGATAGATTAATAACAGATCCCACTCCCCCCCCCCCACTCATCCTACTCACTCACTCCTCATTTTTTAGTTAGGGTTGAGCATTCTTAAAGTATAAATAAATAAATAAATAAATAAATAAATAAATAAATAAATAAATAAATAAATAAATAAATAAATAAATAAATAAATAAATAAATAATAAATAAATAAATAAATAAATAAATAAATAAATAAAATAAATAATAAAATGATGCGCATACATAGAGAATAAATACGGAGATTGGGCAGCCTTATTTTTATGTCAAAATCTCTGCTATTACATTTTGTCAATAGCAATAGTAATATCACTTATATACCACTTTAGAGTGCTTTACAGCCCTCTCTAAGCGGTTTACAGAATCAGCATATTGCCCCCAACAATCTGGGTCCTCATTTTATTGACCTCGGAAGGATGGAAGGCTGAGTCAACCTTGAGGCTGGTGAGATTTGATCTGCCAACCTGATGGCAGCTGGTGATCAGCAGAAGTAGCCTGTAGTACTGCATTCTAACCACTGCGCCACTGTCAGTGATGTAGTTAATCAAGTAAATGCTATTTTTTCAAACTACTGTCCTATCCACGTATTTGGAATAAACTACATTCAACTCACCAATATTTCCTTTGAGCAAACAAACGAATAGCTTCTACCTCTGTTCAGAAAGCCACTGGCATTAAGAAAAAAAATATTTTTTGCCTTATATATGAGGAATTTTCTAATCATTGTTATTTATAAAAATAATTTAGTAAGCCAAAGGAATGATGAACAAAATACCTCGTTTTTGTTAGCCAAAGATTAGATACAATTCCACATTTTTTCCCTCTTCAATCATATCTGATTCTTGGAGACTGCCAAAGCAAGTTCCTGCAGTTTTCCTGGCAAGGTTTTTCAGAACTGATTTGATTAGATACAATTCCATATAACATGCAAAAAACATGTCACTGAAGTATACATCAAACTAATCACTGGAAGAGTAAGCATAATGCTCATCATTGAATCCATCAATGTTTTCCCCTTACCCAGACTGTTTTGGGCTGCCTGCCATATGGCAATTTGCCAGAGATCTGCTCATTCCATTCTCATTCCAGAAGAAAAAGAGGATGTTACTATTGTCCAGCTGCTCATTCTTGACATCCCAATAGTCTTTCATGGTCCTCCTGGAGCTCTTAGGACCCTTCAGACAAGGCTTTTTTGTATTGCGACATAATCCCAGAGTAGAAAATACATCTGCTGCATATCTTAGTATGAAGTGGGCACATATGTATTTTTAGCTCTTCATCTTTTTATAATAAATGTAAATAATGAAGCAAATATGAGGTCACCATTCCTCACTTAATGAATCTTTATAGTTTCTTCCTTTACAGGAAAAACAACTTTATCTGCAATGTGAGCAAAGGCAGTCCCAACACCAGGAAAACATATATTAATGGGAAAGTTACAGCAGTGAATTAAAGCTGAACAATGTCTAACTTCATACAGCATATTGGAATGAAACTGAAGAAATAACAGTAGGGCCTAGTGTGACATCTGTGTATATGAGGCCTCTCTTTCAGTTTATGTAAGCAGCCATATTTCAACAAGTCATACATTGGCAAACTGAAAATCCAGAAAACTATATGGTGCCATTAAGATTCAAGAAGAAATAATATTTAGTTTCATAATAATTACAAAAGCTTCCAGCTTCAGTGGTTTTTGTAGAATAATTTAAATAAAATTACTAATATTATATAATGTATATTAATAATGCATAGTGGATTTGTAAAAAATAATAATCAAAGAATATGTTTTATCCAGGGAAAAGAAGCCCATCTACAGCAATATAAGACAATATATGTAATACAGAATAAATGTAAGACAGAAATGTAAGATAAATTAATACATGGCAAGCAAAGACCTTAATGTTTTTAGGAACTCCTTTATGGTCAGAGTCTGGGACCAAGAAGTTATCACCTTAGTCAGATATCATGTCCCAGTGGTTGTTTTTTTTTTTACATGGCTGCTGCTTCTCTTGCTATTCTCTCTTAAGACATACTTTACAAAATATATAAATAGAATTTTCTGTTTTATCCAACAGGCTAATATTTGTTTACAAATAATTATTTGCATTCAGTTTTGCATGTTGTGAACACAATTGTGGGTTATTTAGAACACATGAACATCAAAGCAGAGGGTGAGTCAATCAAGTTTCAGCTAGAACCAGCTAACAGCACCATCACCAGTTGCTTGAGACAAAAAATGTAAACAAGTTAAACCTCAAGACTATTCAGAATGGCTATGGCTACATTACTCTTTAAGAGTTTTGTTAGTTATGTACTAATGCTGACCTAAGGTCATTGCAGAAGTACTATATCTCTGTTCCTTCGTCCACTCCCTATTTTCCAAGTCTTTAATCTTGTGTTACTGATACTTCTTGGTCTCTGATCATTGCTTCCATCTCCAACCATACTTAGGATTACAGACTGCTCCTTGGCTTCTGATCATCTGGCAGCAATGCTTGGCATTATAGTTTATAGTGTTTAGCATTTGTGGAGTAAAGAAATGTTAAGAGTTGTATTGTAAAATACATTAGCATCAAGGGGGTTACAAAAATGGTTTCCTGTGACTGGAGACAGACTTGGTGAATCCTCAAATATGGAATGATTGTTACAAAGAAGCAGTAAAGGCAACCTCTTTCCACTAAGGTCTAACATTACAGGGGAGCTTGATCCATGTCACTCTTCTCCCCATCTTTAGTGGCTTGGCAATTGTGTAATTGGAACAGAAAGCTTGATTAATAAGCAATATCCATTACAAGAGAGAAGGGAGAAGTACCTAACCATTCTTCCAACACATGTCACGGAGGAATCCAATATAAGATTCAGGATATAACTGGCTGTAAAAAAAATCCTACTTTCAGTGATCAATTATATTGGATAGACACATGTACATATCTTTATTTTAAAAAATACATATATTTTGTATAGATATGGAGACAGTCTGTAAAATGTGATAAAATGTCAATCAAAATGTTATTTCTGTAGAGATAAGGATACAAAGATAAGCAAACTCTAATCTTTATAAGACGAGTTCATAATCTTTCTGTTTTTATTTCAGATGATTCACCCACAGAGAACGCCTTTCCTTTGGCTTTTCCAGATCTAGAACAGCAGCTTCAGGTGCCTCTGTTTGTTTTGTTTTGTTTTGTTTTTAATATTCAAAACTATAATATGGAACATATTTTTGAAAATTCTCAATAATATACTATTGTTAATGGGAATCCATATGTACATGCAATTAATATATCAAGACATTCTCAGATAGTGTTTGGTACAGAATAGTCATTATGGAGAATGTCTATATAATTGTTCTGAAAGATAATAGGATTTATAATAGGTAAAATATAAGGAAGATAATTTAAGAGGCAATACCTTGAATTCTTCTACTGCAGGGGTGTCAAACTTGTGGTGTCACATTGTCGTCACATGACATATCACAACTTTTTCTCCTTTGCTAAAACAGTGGTGGGCATGGCCAGCACATGATGCGCCTGGCCCACAGGTTGCGAGTTTGATACCCCTGCTCTAGGGCAAAGGATAAAGGAACTTTACTTAGAACAGTTATGAGTTCTTCCAGAGATAAATAAATAAATAAATTCTAAAAGCTTCTGGTGTCACAGGGTTAAAAAGAGAAAAAAATGGCAATACACAATTTAGTCCAACAAGAAAGGGGGGGGGGACATATAGGAAGGGATATTAGAATCTCTTAGCTCCAGTTGTGTAGCACCATTAGAGAATTATGTGACATCATTGAGAGATTAAAAAAAGAGGTCAATTTGGGTTGTGCATGTCATTTGGGTGTTGGCAGGTGAGAAAAAGAAAGACAAAGATTTTGAAAAAATGAACAGTAAAGAAACAGGTTTTTAACTGCAGTTACAATTCAAAATGTTCAACACATTCTGACCATCAATATAAACATAATTTGTGGCAAAAGGGTTTGTACTCTAAGCAATCATTATCACGTTTACATTTTAGTTTGAGATTTGACACATTAATACATTTTATAAGCTCCAAAAGGACCAGGAACTTTGTTTAGTGCAGATCAGGGATCCCTATCATCTGGGCTGTGGCCCACTACTGGGCCAGGGCCTATTCGCAACTGGGACGCGAGAGCAGCATGCATGCCTACTCACACAAGATGAGCTGTGTGCATTCATTTGTGCACCGGCCCTCCATTCATGCAGCCCAGTTCCCCATCCCACCTGAGCCGGGCTGCCAAGCCGCAAAGGTTGGGGACTGCTGGTATAGATGAACTGACATATACTCAAATGCTACAATTCCACATTTGGAATTTTATCCCATTTTATATGTCACAATGGCTAAATACGTCTATTTTGCCAAGCCAAAGTTAAATAAAGACTGCTAGAATTAACCTAAAACCAAAACAAAAATAGTTGTTTTGATAATCATGACGTCAAAACTGATTTAGACATTTCTTCTCATTCATATAAGGAGAAGCATCAAGAGAGAAAAGGCAAAAGGAGGGTTTGATGTAAAGTTCTGTAAATATTTACAAAATAATCATGTCAGTGCCCTTCATTCACAATAATTTGGAAGAATAATAATTAAGAATATATGAGATTGCTTCTAAACTGTTCTAACAATCTTTGCTTGTTCTGTCTTTTGGCATGGATTAAACGGCCTTTAAGAAGCATTTATCATATGGTTTTCATTAATATCGGTATGAGTTTTGTTTAATTCTCTGATCAATTTTCCCATTTTCCCAACAACTGTGTCTTTAAATACACTAGTATCACCTCCTTTCTGGTCTAGTTTTGCATTCATTTGGGGTTTTTTTCCTTCTTAATGCTTGTTCTTATTACACTTTGTTTAGTATTGCTTTTCTTCAGGTGCTAAATAGGTAGCATAATTAATAAGATAATCATTCTTTTGTTCTTCTCCTCTTAGTTATCTATTTTGATTGTAACTGTTTTTACATTCTTAAACTGCTATCCTCCAAATGCAATGGATTTCAACTCTTAATCCCAACCAGCATTATTTGAAGAAGGCTGTTCCGATGACTACAGTACTTTATCTGGCCTTCTTTAGGTGTGCATAATATGCAGAAACATTATATATACAAACCAATCTGATGTATAGTTTATGTAAGGACTACTATTTCAAACTCATTACACAATTCGGTGTTCCCTAATGTGCTTATTTTGGATTAGAATAAAAGGATGTTCTAAATTACTCTACATGTCTCCCCCCCCTCACCTGCACTTTAACTGTCTATTTCGTATATGGTCAAATGTGGTATAAACCTCTAGAAACAGATTTCTTACTAAATATTAAAAATTTCTTGGCCTACTTCATGTGTGGCATTTGTTTTGTCTCACACTGAAGACAGTTCCGCCAAAGAACTAGAATATAATTATTTTGCTGTTAATTCAGCGATAAGCAAGATCACATTCTTGTATAATTTTTTCATGTTTTGCTATGTGACAGTTTTGCAATGAAGAAAAAGAATAAGTAGGGACAAAGGTGCTGCTGAGGTAACTATATTCCAATTTTGACAAAGGCCACTGAATTATTCACTAGTTTACACCAGGTTAACTTCAGAATCATCTGATACCTGTTATTCTGGAAATAGAGCAGTATGTATTCATATGAAAAACCAATTAAATTAGAAGGATAAAGCTAAAAAGTTATATGCTTAGGAGTAATTTTTGTTTAACATTTTAGGAATTACTTCTATATATACTCTTGGGGTTTTTTTTTAGATGGTTTTGTCACAGATGGGAATCTGATCCAAGAGTATACATCTTCTAACTCAATTATAGATCTGACCATAAGAGAGGGCAAACTATACCAAATGGATAACTCTAAAGATATGAGATGTAACATTGGTGGAGACAACTTGAGCTATTAAAATTCTAAAAACTGAATCCATACAACTGGTTGACTAAAAATGACATTACGGGAATGAGAAGCATGGAAAGAGGGAAATGACAGATTTGTTAGACAGATGGGCTGCCTTTCTCTTTATAGAAAGGAGGGAAAAGATAAGAGCTGCTTAAGTCAGGAATAAAAAAGTTTTCTAGTTTTGGAAACAGGATTTACAGGGTGGATAACAATAGAAACATTCATTAAAGCCTAAACATGTAAGACAAGCTGAACATAGTGTTCAAATCAGAAGTATGCATTTAGTATAAACACTGGGGAAAAGATCATTTGAACTGAAAATTAATCAAATTAATGAAATACTATATGAAGCAGTTATCCCTGAACATTGGGAATCGGGCCTATTTGCTTCTGATTCTTCAGGAAGTCATCATTTCTCTATTATTATGCATTGTTGCTGGGAGTGCTTGCTGGTATCATCTTGTGCTCTTTTTCAATTACTTCACTTTTTCAAGATACTTTTTCAAGTATCCAGATCTATTCCACAAAATATTGACTCCAACTCCACAATTGTGTATTACAACTGGTCCAATCATGGACTTGACAATATGGCAGTAATCAGTAGCGTTAGTCTACTTGAATTGGCTAGTGTCTCCCTCACAGCCTTTATTGTTTTTCATTGAACAGAACCATCACAGATATGGCCTATTCCTATGTTTTAGACAATTGGCAATCAGTAATCTATAGTATTAAAAGCATGCATCCCTCCAGAAATTGTAGGTATCTTGGTGGCTGATGTATCTAAATTGCCATTCATTCGAGTCTGGTTCAGTAGTAAATTAGCAGCCAGTGAAGATATTTAAGTACATGTAAGGAACTAGCTGTAGCTTCTGGAGCAATCTCAAGGGTGACATCACATGGACTGCATTAAAGCAGTTAGGTGATCACCATGAATCAGCCAAGCTATCCCTATTCAGGGTTTGAGAATCCCTCATCTGTAGTGCTTTTTAAAAAGAAGAAAGAAAAAGAAATAAAGAGCCAGGATTGATCTTCAGCACATAGTTCATAGCTGCACTCATTGCTGATTATGCACAAGTTCTCTTAATGTATATTCTTTAACTGCATATCATTAAGCTCTGGTAATATTTTAGCCTAAACCTTCTATGAAGCTAGTAGCTCCATATAAATATGAAGCATAAAAAAATAGTGCCTTCAGGCATCCTAAAGTAGAAATCCAATGTTACTTTCTAAAAATTGGCTGACATGAGTGAATGTTCCATAATTGTGTCCAAACAAGACTATCAAAAGCAAAATGTGTGTCTGTGTGTGTGTGTGTGTGTGTGTGTGTGTGTGAATCAAAGTGTCAATTTCTCTATCTCCCTTTTCAAGTTACTTAAGCAAATAACTCTGGATGGCTAACAATACAAAACCAATGTAAAAGTATACAAAATGTATAATTAAAAACAAATATAACAAATACAAAAGCTGGGGGAACTTACAAATAAATCATAGCCCAAAATTCATATATATTGAGCTGTGCTAATGACCCATCCTTAAAGCCCCCACATTCTTAATCAGTTGACGTTTCCAAAGGCTTTCCAAAGGCAGACCCATGTAGAGACCATTACAGTAATCTAAATGGGAAGTAAAATACTGTATGAGTGACCCTGAGCGAAGCCTCCGAATACAGGAATGGGCACAACCAGTGGTGGGATTCAGCTGGTTTGCACCAGTTTACTAGAACTGGTTGTTAACTGTTTGCTTAGTTTGTTGAACCAGCTGAAGCCTTGCATCTCCCTCCTAGGCTCTTCTTATCGGGAGGCTCATCTTGCCTCCTGGCCGTCTGAGCTTGCTAGAACTGTTTCGTGCCACGGGAGCAACTGTTTTTAGCCTGGATAGCTCCTGCACTACTCTGCGGGCTATTGCTGGCTGAAATGGAGCCTTCGTAGGCCCAATCCAACCCTCAGGCCTCCGGAAGCCTGCTCCGGCCTGTTACAGGCCAAATGGAGACTCCATGGGCCGAATCCACTTATTCATCCCCACCCCCATTCCCCATGGCTTAATGTACTTATTTTTCGAAGAGCTGCCGAAGAGGCTGACCCACGTGGCAGAGAAGCCAAAGTCTTTTATTGAGAAGAAGGTGAATAAAAGACTGTAAGAAGGTGAGATGTAAGGAAAACAGCTTTCCCCGTCTGAATAAAAGACCAGCTTCTCTGCCATAAGAGCCTGCAGGCTTAGTTTGGGCCCACTTTGAATGAGTAGCTTCAGGGATTGGAGCATGTCAGCCAATCAACAAGGGCCTTGCAGTTCAGCCCAAGACAAAGGAATCAAGCTCCTTGTTGATTGTCTGCTGTTGCTATCTCAATCCCTGAATCTGTCCTGAAGCAGGAGGCCTGCTGGCCACATGGCTCCAAGTGAAAGCCTTTTACTCAGAAGCTGGGGAAAATGTTTTCCTTAGATTTCACGTTCCTACAGCTTTGCTATCATCTGAATAAAATACCTTGTCTTCTTTGCCATTGGGTCAGCGTCTTCTGGACTTCCGGAGATCTTCAAAAAGTAAGTAATCCATAGGAAATAGGGTGGGGAGGAATAAGTGGAATCGGGGATGCTAGCATTTTTAACTGGAGGATAACGTACATAATGAGAGTGAGGGAGGGTCTCAGGAAAGTCCTGTCTTAACACCACATGAGTCCCGCGTCACGTCCAACCAGCCATGCTTACCCAGCTGATCATTAGGGCAGAGAACTGGTTGTTAAGTTATTTGAATCCCACCACTGGGCACAACTGTCACACAAGATGGATTTGCAAAAGACCCTCCTAACAATTACATCACCTGCTCCTCGGGCAGGACTTGAAAATCCATGAGGACTCCCAGATTGTGCAACAACTCTGGGGAATGCTACTCTATTGGGAGTTATTGATAAAACAGCTCCAGAACATGGCACTCTGAAACCTGGAAACAGTCGGTTCTGCTTGGGTTGAAATGTTCATTCCTATCTATCTATGCCCTCATCACTTCTAGCACTGGTAATCACTTTTACTGAATCATTTGTACAATCCAGTACAGAGATGTACACCTGGGTATTAACAGCATGCTTGTGATATCTCCCCCCTCCCCCCTGCTGATAGATGATCTCACCCAGCAGCTTCATTCTCTAGGCTGCCCAGCCAAAATCTATCTCTGAGCAGATCCAAGTGACCTTACCCAATAGATATTTAGAATAGTCCTTGGGATAATCCAAGCCAATTCTTTCCCTAAATAATACTAATTTTAAAAGCTTTGAGACTGATCTTTAGACAAGCAATATGTTAACAGAATTTCTATAGTTAGGTTACAGCTATGTTTGCAATCATCATCTCCAAAAGATGGCATTTACCCATGGACATCTATTATAATCCTTTGCATCCAGAGAGATTTTTCTCAGAATAATTAAATCTTCTTAAGGACCATAGTAACCAACTCTCAGTAATGAATTCACTATTTATAAAATTCATCCAGATAATCCTACATTTTACAAAAAATCCTCTGAATTTTTCTGTTAGTTTCATTTTCTATTTCTTGGATTGCAGCAGTAGAATAATCCAAATTACTGGCTTTCAAACTCCATTTTGACGGTCTTTTCTGGAACACTGTTTCCCAATATAGATATTATAGATGTGAATGGATGTTAATAGTGGACATAATACCATGCACATATAGAAATATTGGCTTGATTTCATGTCTTAAGCAGTTGAGACTTACAAGAATTATATTTTGAGCCAAAAAATGAGCATGAGTGAAAAAAGTTCAAATTTTAAAATAGAATATTAATTTATAGGATTTATAATTAATGTACAATTTAAATATTTTGAAATGAAAATTGATCATTTGTTTTGGAATACTAGACTCTAATTTGTTTGTAAATAACTAAAAACTATTTGGAGGATCAGCTTCCAAAAGTCAGATTTACATGTCTTAATATTTTTAAGATTATTGCAGTTGATACCATAGATGTTGCTTTGCTTCAACTTGCAATTCTGAGAACTGAACACTTTTGTTTTATATTTTGTCATATTAATCCTCACTCAAATATACTATGAATATCGTCTTGGTGATAACTTATTTTCCACATCTTTTCATGGTAAGCAGTGTTATGCAAAGTAGGGAAGAAGAGTAAGAAAATAAGCAAAATAAATGAAAGGAATGATATGAAGAAAAGAAAAGTAGAACCTTGATTTCCTGTACCATGACCAATTTGGTAAGATGCAAATTCAGTATTCTGAATTTGATTTCACACTTCCCCTCCCAAGTAATGAACAAAGCCCATTATTTTCAAAGGACGATGAACAATGTTCATACATTTAACAGAAATGAATGTACCTTGTGTAAATTCAAATTTGATCAACTTTGTTTCAATAGACATCTGTGCCCTACAAATGGCTTATAAAGTTAATTTTTTATGTCTAACAAAATGTAATTTTACTAACATCGTATACCATATCTCAGGCCTGAAAGCTATTTTTTGCTTTCGGCCTTCAGGCCTGCCACATTTAGTCTGTGGGGAAATGGAAGGGGGGATTATATGATGTATGGGAGATATATAGTCTAAATAACAGAGAGTCAAGGACATCTTACCCTGCACATGCAGTGGAATGACTGGGAGGCATCTCCAATTGGGATGGGATCTGAGTGGACCCCTGTGATGGACATGTGGATGCTGGGCAGGGACTTGAACTTTTAATTGGGTAGCTGGAAGCTTTCAGATTTGGGTTTCCCCAGATGTGCCAATATGATGGAACTTTGAGGAAACTCAAGTCTCGCAGTCTTCTTTCGTTGGGGGTGTTACTTGGAACCCTGACATTAACCCAAATCTCTTTTAAAACCTCAGCCAGCTCCCCCAAACTCAGGGGTGCTGTCTTGGATCCTGAGCCAAAACCAGGCGGCGTGAAGACTCGGAAAATGATACCATATTCCTATCTTTCTATGCATGCAAATCATCCTTTTTTCTATCAAATCCATCCACCATACTGCTACACACTGCTGTATGTGTGTGCCTGTGTGTTTCTCTTTTTAAAGATACTGTCAGTCTATCATAACTTTCTTGATCCCTACTCTTTCATACAGTTTTGTAATTTTATCATCTTTCATTCACTCTATGCAAACAAAGTGAGGCTGGAGGTTCCAAACATTTTTTACCAGGCTAGGTAACATCTTCAGTGGAATTTAAAGAATGCCAGTGTTGGTGTTTTTCTGCTTATAAAGGCTTAATGTAATCAGTAAGTCTTGTAATGGGAGCAGTAATGGATTTCAAAAATTTGTAGAACCTCTTCTTTAGGTGTGGCCTGTTTTGTGGGAGTGGCTTGCCAGCCATGTGACCAGGTGGGAGTGGCTTGCCAGCCATGTGACTGGGAGGGAGTGGCTTGGCAGTCATGTGACCAGGTGGGAGTGGCCAAGACAATGTCACTGAATTCTTTGCCCCAATGAATGATCTACAAAAAGAAGATATAAAAAAGGAAAATATTTTGTGCACTTACTACTTAAATAAGATTAAAATAAGTA
Source organism: Natrix helvetica (assembly GCF_964273705.1). Taxonomy (NCBI): domain Eukaryota; kingdom Metazoa; phylum Chordata; class Lepidosauria; order Squamata; family Natricidae; genus Natrix; species Natrix helvetica. Next base: position 51,750,030 of record NC_138550.1, read on the forward strand.
CACAAAACAATAAAAGAGCTGCTTACAGAAGTACGATGACTGTCCTTGCCGGTCTTCTACATCACTAGCCACACTTGCTCCAGTGAATGGCCTGCACAAAGAAGAGACACAGAAAGGAACTCTTCAATTTGCATGCACTTCATTAGGATGAAACAAGTGCACAAAACAATAAAACTGCTACTTACAGAGGGAAGATGACTGCCTTGCCGATCTTCTACATCACTGACCACACTTGTTCCAGTGAATAGCCTGCACAAAGAAGAAATAAACTCTTCAATTTGCATGCACTATATTAGGATGAAACCAGCACACAAAACAATAAAAGAGCTGCTTACAGAAGGAAGATGACTGTCCTTGCCAGTCTTCAATATCACTGACCACCTTGCTCCTATGAATGGCCTGCACAAAGAAGAGACACACAAATGAACTCTTCAATTCCATGCACTACATTAGCATGAAACAAGCCCACAAAATAATAGAAAAGGAAGATGACTGTCCTTTTGTGTGTCTTCAACATCACCGACTGACCACCTTGCTCCAATGAATGGCCTGCACAAAGAGACACAGAAAGGAAGACATTAATTGCATGCACTACCACATTAAGGATGAAACCAGCACACAAAGCAATAAAACAGCTACTTACATAGGAAAGATGACTGTCCTAGCGATCATACTCTGTTGCCTCTTCATCCTGTTAAATAATACTAAATGCAAAAGAAATAAAACAATATTTGACTCGATTATGGTTGTAAGCTGAGGACTACAATAAGGTAACAGAAGAGACCTCTGTTTTCACCCCACAATGTACAATCTTTTCAGGAAAGATGTCCCCCCCAAAACAGGAAAGATATAGTTTTTCATCTAAGAAGTTAGATCGAGAATGAATGCCATAGGTAGCTTTACAGAGCAATACAGATTTCTTTTTCTGAAATTTATTCCTCAGTTCAAAAAACAGGAATATATGAATTAGGTTCAGTACTTAGGACAGACAAAGTAGCTATTCAAGAGTTAGTGGTGTCATGATTAGAAGCAATGGTAAAGCAAGATATGGATTTAAAACCAGTAATATTTTGTTGGGTATTTCAAAGGGAATACAATACATATTTAATTTTACACATGTTAACAGCTGCTAGAATTGTGTTTGCATAACAGTGGAAAAAAAGATATTAAATGAATAAATATTAGAATGTGCAGGAATGAATAAATTGACAATTAAAATCAAGAAGGCTTCAAATACTCACTTGCTGCTTACTGGAAGCCATGCGGCCCTGCGTTATAAGCAAGCTCGGGATCCTTGCAAGGCCGCAAAAGATCACTGGACTCGCTTATAGTGCAGGGCCACGGCAGGCCGCTGCAGCTGGCTTGCCGCCAACCCCTCCTACCCCGCGCTTAGTTGCAGCTTACTTACCTGAGGGAGGCAGCAGTAGCAGCAGAGAAGACAAGCAAGGATCAATCAGCTAGCGAGCGACGACACGAAAGCCAAACAGGAAAAAAGGTAAGTGGGCCATCCGTGCCATGGTTTAAATAGGGCTCTTAGAGGCGGGACAATTGCTGAGCCAGCCAATCAGTGAGCGGCGGGCAGGGCAAGCTTGGTGTGGACAGGCGGGGGCAGCGAGCAAGCAGCGACGGAACAGGCGGGGCAAACAAACAAGCGGCAACTGGACAGGCGGGGGGAGTGAGAGGGGGGGCAGGCAGGAAGGAGCGTTCCAGTATTGTCCCACCAGACGAACAGGTTCTAAAAGGTACGGTAAATTTGACGAACCCCTTCTGGTGTACCGGTGCACACCGGGAGCAACCCACCCCTGAATGGGAGTGTCATGTCAGGTGGAGGATGAGTCTTGTGATGGGTTAGGTCAGGTATGGATGACATCAGGTGAGGGTCTTGTGATGGGTCAACCAAAGTAACCCAAACTTACATCAACAGTGATGAAAAAATACTTCAGGATAGTTAGATCAAAATCACTAAATAGAATGTGTTGTAAAAAAATAAAAATAGGAAGAAGAGCAATTATTTCTTTCCATTTTCTGGGGTTGCAAAATCTGTAGACTGAAGAAACAGTGCTGATTTTGGGGGGAAATTCTATTTATTTAAAGTGGTTACAAAAATCAAAAAATGCAAACTATAAAATATTACAATGAAATTGATGCCAAATGCAAAATTAAAGTAAAACATGAAAATATAATTATTAACACTTTACAGAAGCAGTGCTTTTCACACATGTATCTCTTTAGGAAGTATTCATTTCATTCCTGAAGAAAAATTATTTCCTGTGTACCCGAATTGGAAGTGGGGCCATCTTCAAAAAGTCTTTCCTGCTGATGTAAACTAACCAGGAAGATTCACAGTGTGAAAGTCAGTCACAAAGATTATTGAGCCTTATGCCATTTATTAATTTATCCTGCCATCAAATTTAGCTGACAGATAACAATATTTTTCTTAAAAAGTCGATTCCACCCCTTTAAATCATGCCCACTGGGCAACTGGAACCAAGGCTAAACAGTATAGAAGCTAAAATAAAACTCTTTGCCACCATAGTTCATTCACTAGTCTATGCAAGTGCCAACAGGAACATCCAATTCTACCGCAAAATAGTGTCTCCAACACCAAAGCATCTAGAACAGCCAAAAAAAGGATACCATGTTTGATGCTACTTGAAGTTACTGAGAAGTACTGACAGTAGCAGGATCCTACTCTTACGATCTGATAATTTTAAATTATAGGACATCATTCACCAAGGCAAAGCAGTCTCAGTACAATTTCCCAGGCAAAACTTAGCAGGGAGACATTTCATATAAACCATTAAACCCATTAAATGATTAGAAGAACATTTATCTCCTCCCTAGAGTTATTGTAAAAAGCAGAGACTTTGCTAAGATACTTTCATATTCTGATAAATATTATGGAAACAATAACAATGTTTAAATTCAAAGACTGAACTTGGATCAAAGGGAATTATAAGCAGACATCAGATGCCATCTGTGTTTGTTGTTAGAGGCCAATTATTAGTCAAAATTGTTAGCTGTTCTTTTATTGAAACTTACTAAAATGACATGCTAAAGGTTAGAGAATAATATTGCACCATTTCAAAAGGGTCAATCTGAGTATAAATATTCCGTGCCACTCCCCACATAGGGACTCTAAGCATTTTCCTCCACAAATAGAGGGATCTAAAACAAGGCTGCGGAGATAGAAATAGTTTCTTTCTTATAACAGAGGAATGCTGGTGCTGATTAACAGGACCATAGATGAAATTAAGCAAGTCCTTACTCTTGACTCAAAACGTAGTATGGCAAGAAGTTAATTTAAACAACATAGAAAAGTGTTTTACATACATAGTTATAGGTAAAAATAACCCATCCATCAATTTGAGTCAAAGTATAGATGGTCAGCCAAATGAAACAAAAATATATTATCTGAATGAATTTATGAAATGATGCCTGCTATGGCTGTATACAAATCTTTGAGGCTTCTGATTAAAAACTTCAGGTTCCCAGAACAGTTTCCCCCTTTTTTATTCACAGAAAAGACCTCAAGAAGCAAGTTCAGCTACACTTCAATTAGAACAGCACAGGCTGTTCTACACTTCAATTAGAACAGTCAAATCATTTCACTTTTCTGACTTGACTGTTTTGCATTCTTTTGCAAGCAAATCCCTCTCCTGCCTGATACTCTTTTGTGGTATTAAATTGTAAAACTATTCATATCTAGATTTAAAAAAGAACTTATAGAACTAATAGGCAAACTTTCATTTGTCTCTCAGCATCTGACCTGATCTAGTGATGACTCTCCTATAAATAAATCTTTGATCTTTCTTTGGTCTGTCTTGTGGCACATCCATAACAGGCTTACTGTCTGAATTGGCATGTTAGGTCCCATGGTACTTTTCTTCATGAATCTTCCTCTGGGTCTCCCCCTCAAATATTTCATGAACATTACTCCACTCAAGAACAGACAAGCCTTCAGCAGTACAAAAAACATGATCCATCTACTTTAGGATCACTAGATATTTTTTCTTAGATTAAAATATAATATTCCACATCCATCAGAACCAAGTCAGTTTTAACCACTATTAAGCCCTTAGCTGCCTACAATCATGCCCATAAAAAAGCTCCTGCTTTTTTCCCCAGAATGTTCTTTTTTAATCTTAATGTCTCATTCTCTGCGTTTTAAAACTTCTTCCTTTTAGACAACTGCGTATCTGCATTTCTCCTTTCTCCCATAACCACCATGAGAATCTAAAATGAGAATCTAAACTATCATCTATTCATAACTCCCTAGCAGCAAAGAATAGCCTTCAGAATTAGGAAGAACTATTTGGATATCTGCAAATACCAGCAAGACACTATGGAGGAAAGCAGTCTCATCATAATATCTTAAATCATATAATGTATTTTATAAATTAGAAATCATATAATTGATTTTGCTTTATAAAACGTAGAGCACTTTTTTGCCAAGTAGCTTAGCTTTATCTCAGGCCCCATGATGGTGACCTTCTTTTGCCCCAGGTCATGATTTAAGCCTATCACAAAACAAGACACAGAAGAGATAACAGAAGAAAAATTAGACAATGCATTCTTATGTTAACAGCATCTTCCATACCACACCAATTACATTACATTAAGGTTCTTCAGTAAAGATGAAACACTCTTGGATTGTGCACACTTGTGATTGTGTAGCATGAATTTTAATGCTTACTATGGAACTTCATACTAAAACTGCCCTCTTCCAACAGAATATTATTGTGGATCCTATCCAGTAGGTATGAAAACTAGAATTTATTTCAGCACTGTGAATATCTTCCAAATACCTTTATCTACAGTATGACTACATAACAGAAAAACCCACAATAGTCAGCAATTGTCTGCATTTAGGTATTGTTTGTACAAAAGATTTAAAAACTTACGGCATTGTTTTTATTATTATTATTATTATTATTATTATTATTATTATTATTATTATTATTATTATTAATAATAATAATAATAATAATAATAATAATAATAATCCTACAACGGATCCTCAGAAAGATGGCTTCAAGATACTGCAATGAATGTTATCATTCTATCACATCCCCAAATATTCTGTTATTGGAATGTAAAATATGTTATTCATCTAAATCAATGAACCCTTCCAAGACACTGTTGATATGCACAGGACACATTTGTGATGAGAAGAGCTGCTGCCTTCCTGACACTCTAGCAAGATGTATAGCATTTCTGTCTGACATGTTCAGAAGATTAAAGGTTCACTTTTAGTAGCAATAATTACACTATGTGCCTCTAGCTGATATTTATTTATTATTGATTAAATGTAATTTAAATTAGCACAAGACTAGAAGTTCTGTTTGAAGACAGACTGAGCACTCAGAGTTGTGTAGCATAGGGACAAGAGTTGGATTCAGAATGCAATCTCAAGCTCCCACTCAAAAAGAGTTTTCTGGGTAATTTGGAGCCAATCATGTATCTTAATGCCAACAGTCTTATAGGACTATTTTGTGGACAAAATAAGAGGCAGAAATAATTTTTATATTGGCTTGAGCTTTTTCATGACAAAAGGCAACAAAAAAGAAATGGGATGATAAAATATTGAAAGATAGTAGGCATTATGGTATCATACTTTAGAATGTAGAAGATGGCCAATGACTTATTAAAGTGGTAAAATAGGTGCTTACCAAAAATATTAAATTGCTGCGGTATGCAACAATATTGCTTTGTATTAGATATTAGATTAGATACCCCTCATCCAATCAATTTATTATACCTCAAGTCATTCAGAATCTTGCAAGTCTGAATGTGCTTGGAATTGTTCATCAAGCTTTTTCAGAATGCATTTAATGCACTTAATGCATATCTTAATGCACTCCCTCCTTTTACCTTTGTGAGATCTAGAATAGAGTCTTGTATGAGATTTTTTTCCCTTAGGTTTCAATTCTGCCCTGGGCTCAGGTTGCTTTCATCTGACAGTTGTTTGTAGTAGCAATTCCATCTATGCCTCAAGGCCTTAATCTTGGTGCCTTGGTCAAATACTGCCTCCTTTATCCTTTGAGATGCTGCTCCCTCTTTCTGTACTTTTCATCTTTGTACAGAGGAATACCTCACTGCCTCTTCCTGCATTCTCTTGCTTGAGTCTAATACAGTCCTCTCATTGTTATTTTGTTTTATTAACCTTGTTGGACCATCCGACAGCTACTTATGACCACAATTGACCCCAACATTTCTGTTGCTAAGCAAGACCAGTGTTAAGTGAGTTTTGTCTCATTTTATAACTGTTCTTACCACAGTTGTTAAGTGAATTACTGCAGTTGTTAATTGGTAATACATGTTGTTACGTGAATTTGGCTTCCCCGTTGACTTTGCTTGCCAGAAGGTTGCAGACGGTGATTGCATGACATTGGGACACTGCAACTGTCATAAATACATGCCAGTTGCCAAGTATCCAAATTTTGATCACATGAGCATGGGAACCTACAATGGTCACAAGTGTGAAAAACAATAGGTCATTTTTTCAGTGTCGTTAACTCCAAACAGTCACTACACAAATGGTTGTTAATTGAAGACTGCCTGTAACTACATTGCCACAAATTGAAGAAAGAGACAGAGGAACTAATTCTGACGGCACAAGACCAAGACTTAAGAACAAAGGCATACAAAACCAGAATTGAGAAGACAGCAATTGCTGCTTCTACAAAGAAGCTGAAGAAACAAGAGTTCACAAAGTTAGCTCTTGCAAAAAGATTTTACTGATTACAAATAACGGCATGATAAAATAGCGGCAATGGTGCATTGGAATATCATGAAGAAGCTAAATTGTTCTGGGACTTTAAAATTCAAATGGACAAGTACCTGCCACATAAGTCCTAGACTTAACAATTGTCAATAAGAAAGACAAAAAAGTTTGGATAGTGGGCATACAGTAGTAGTATCTGAAATAGCAGAATAGAAGACAAAGACTGGAGGAAATTTAAAGACCTGCAAATAGAAGTAGTTAAACTGTGGCAAAAGAAAGCAAAGGTAGTATGAAAAGTAATAGGCACCTTTGATGCAATCCCCAAACATCTGGAGGACTACTTGAACACCATCAGGATGGACAAAATCTTCTTTAACACCATCAATTGCCTTCTGTATATCCCAGGGTCAGGGCCTTGGGAAAAACTTGATAGGTGGATAAAAATGCCAAATTCAGCCAAAACATCTGGCTGACTATGCAACAAACTATAATTTATTATGATGTATTAAACTTGTTGCCATCTGAATCTCAATGACTCTGGATGGATGCCATCTATTCCTGCCCTCCAGAAGCAACGAGAGGCCCATACTGGCAATAGGGCAAACAGAAATTATGGATTTTTCCTCACTCTTTGAGGCAGATGGGCAGTTCAAAATGTGAAAAATAAATAAAATAAAAAATGGGATGTTACCAGATAATATTTGGTATCTATATGCTTAATATGGCCACTTCTAAATAACAACATGCAGTGAAAAAAGTGCCCACTTTTTAAATTAAGTACATATTTTTTTATTAAAAAACCACATGGTAAACTTTTACTCACAATTCTTCACTTAACTCGATATACTAAATTATTAAATACTACTTTTGAAATCAAAATTCTATGCAATAGTGTCAAGTGTGATTTTAGTAGTGCATTATTTTATTCAGTTTTTCTCTTTTTTCTGTTTTAGTTATTGTATTGCTTCTTATTTCATATTTGTTAAATGAGGCACAACATGCTATTCTGAATGAAGGTTAAATACTTTTTCCTTAAATAAAAAAAAAACCAGGTCATATATCTTTTTTCCCAGGGAGAAGGGGAAATGTAAACCTTTTCACAAGAGCAATATCAAATAAAGCATCTCCTCTTTATGTTCAAATGGCATCTCCACTTAAATTATATTTAAATTTAAATACCTTTTTCTTTCTTTCTTCATAAAGCCCCTGCCTCCCTGCCATGACTCAAAGGAATCTATGCAGGTGTTCAAACAGCATTGCCAAATAGCAGAAGAATACTATGAAGTCAAAAAAGAAATTGCACTGCTTGAAGAAAGAAAGTAAGTTTGTTTTCACCCACATCTCACAAATACTCAGTTTGTCACAGAGTCATAAACTGATTTAGTGATTTAACTAAGGTGAAATAAAAATTCAGTGCATTTATCTCTGTAAATAGGTGGAACATGTGACTTGCATTGAAAGTAGCAAGCGTCATTTGTTGAGATTGCTGGCTGTAGAAATTAAACAAACAAACAAACAATAAACATAAGATATGTACTTTCCCAATGTTTCATGTTTCTCTGCCAAGATAACACCTAATCTGATTTTACTTACAGTGCAATAGTTTTGAAAGTGCTTTAGAAACCTGGAGAAATGTTGGCATTCAAAACATTAACAATAAATTGAAATGTTACATCCAATAACTTGGATTAGCTTTTGCAAATAAGCAAGTTTTCATGGTTTTAATTAATTAATAGACAAACCAGCTTTCTTCAACCTGATGCTATGACATGTAGGACTTTTGGAGGGTTTTCAATTATAAAGATATAGAAGAAACCATTTAAAATAAAATATGTTCAATGTAGTAATCTTCCAATTTCCACCCATGGGAGAGGAGATATCACGAATAAAGTCTTAATGAAGATGTGTTTCTTTTTGATAACCAGATATGAATTTGTGTGCTATAAGAACTGATTCACAGTGCAGTAAATTTGAAAACAGTAAGACATATGTGGTAAAGTGTACTTAACCTACTAGTATTAGAAGGAGTCATCATGGTTGTTGGATGGAACCAGTAGTACTCTGGAGGTAGTTTACACAGGTTGACTTGAAAAATAGTTTTAGGTTCAGATGACTAAAGGTAAAGATAAAAGTTCCCCTCACACATATGTGCTAGTCGTTTCCCACTCTAGGGAGTGGTGCTCATCTCCGTTTCAAAACTGAAGAGCCAGTGCTGTCCAAAGACATTCTCTCTGGTCATGTGGCCAGCATAACTAAACACTAAAGGCACATGGAACGCTGTTACCTTCCCACCAAGGTGGTCCCTATTTTTCTACTTGCATTTTTATGTGCTTTCGAACTGCTAGGTTGGCAGAAGCTGGGACAAGTAACAGAAGCTCACTCTGTTACACAGCCTAGGGATTCCAACGACCTAACTGCCGACCTTTCTGATCGGCAAGCTCAGCGTCTTAGCCACTGAGCCACCACGATCTTCAGATGACTAGAAATCTCCTTTTAGCAGTGAATTTGTTTTTCTATCTTTCTAACTTGTTCTCTAACCAGTAGGAATAAGCGTTCTTGTGCAGTGAAGGCCCCATTGAACAGACAATCCTAGTCAGATGCTCCTGGGAGGTAGTTCAGCATGCTTCCTTCCCTCCTTTCTCAAGTACAGTACCACAAATACAAATACACAGAGCATCTTCCAATTATTCACATACATACATGCAAGCATACGGAACAGGTGAACCCATTTGCAGGACAGCACAAAAAAGAAGTCATAGCACTTAGTGTTTTCCTGTGTCAAGGAACAAGTGTGCAAGCAAGGGAGAAACAGTACAAAATTGCCTGGCTTCAGTGCTTCCCTTCTGCCTCTCTTTTTCATGGTTGGCACTGGAAACAAAAATACATACATACATACGTACATTACAAGACAGCTATTTTTTCCTTTTAATTCAGATTTACCTACAGCTGTTAGTGAAATTATACACAATGGATTTGTTACCATGATGAGCATGTTGATTGCTATATTGAACACACCAACTTGAGTTTTCCCGGGGGGGGGGAAATTCCTACATTTTCCCTAACTGATATTTTCAGAAAGCAATTCTCCTTTTTCTTCTTTTATTCATGGATCCAAGCCAAGATATCTGTGTTCACCTTTAATATAATCTTGAAAAATAGAAATCACTTATTTTTTGTTTTCCTTTTCAGAAAAGAGTTGATCACTAGGCTAGATGAAGCAGAAAAAGAGAACAGGGATGCTGCACAATTAACCAAGGAGTACGCAGATCTGACAGAAGAGAACCGGACACTGGAGTTGACCCAGACACAATGTGTCGAACAGCTGGAGAAGCTTAGAATACAGTATCAAAAGAGACAGGGATCATCATAACCTGAATCAACATATCTGGGCCAATTTAAAAAAAATGCAAATCTTGAGTCTGCTGGGTAAATGGATTTTTCTTTCTTTCTCTGTCTCAAAGATTCCTTCTAAAGAGTTGGAACACTTAAACTTGCAGACTATACAGGCATCTATATTTAATGTAATGCTTTCCAGCCACTAGCTAAATATGGATATTGGATATTTTATTTCTAGTAGCATAGTTAGAGGCTTATCAGTCCCTATTATATATGCAAATGGATCAGGTTTCAGTTCTAAAGATATTTCTTTCAGTTTTAAGAAGGTTTAAGTGCATTAGAAACTGGTATGACTCATCTCTGTTGGAGGGTGCATTACACTAAGATGTATGGCAGGAAGAATGTTAAAATAGGACAGGCTGTAGCAATGCTGTCTTCTAAATTCAAATTTTGAAAACTGGGAGAAAAACCTAGCAAGAGAGGTAAAAGAGTAGTCAAATATGGAATAATATTTAAAAGTTAGTAGCATAGTACCTAAATCACTTTCGTTGTCAAGCTACAGCTAACAAAATTTATAAACAAATTATTTGGTAGTAACCGCCAAGATATTTAATAATATTTCAATTTAGAATTTCAGTATAAATTGACAAGGCAATATGTACAATATGTACATTGTTAAACAATAAGGGGAAAGGTCTACATTGTACAACAGTATTAAGCTTCTTAAAAGTAAATCCTGTTGATTTTAATGGCATTTTTAGTTTGAAATTTAGTTAGGCATTATTCCCAAGTGAAGGTTTGAGGATTTAATATTAGACATCAAATTCAAAATGTAACAAAATTAACTACATTTTTAGCAAGAAATTGAAATTGTTACCCTTTCTGTGTATAAGAATTCTTTTAGTTGTGATTTTATACAATAAGTCATCTCTATTAACACTCGTGCTACATACAAAAGTCACTATACATTTGAAACAACATGTGCTTGCGATCACATCCTAATTAAAAGCAGTGCTCAATGTGTTGTGAGAATCAGCCTGTTTCCAAAAAAGTGCATGTTCAAACCGTATTGGATCAATTTGTTTCCATTTCTCTTTTTTTGTAAAAGTATATTCAATACCACAAAGTAATCAGAATTATAATGCTGGAAGGAATAGGGATCATTCATCCAACTTGTGCTCTGAAACTATTTTTCAGACCAGGAAAAGCACACAATTATTTCAACAGTATAATAAAAAGAATTATTATACATTTTTATGCAAGTAAATTAATAAGATTCGTAAAAGCAAATTTTTATCAGTAGTTTTGCTCCATATTTCTTCCCCATACAGTCAAATAGGGCTAAAGATTAGCTACTTAAAGGAAGAATTTTCAAAATTCTCCCTTGCCTTTCCCTGCCAGCCAAATTGCCAGGACTCTATTTCACCAATGACAAGTATGGTATGTCACCACAGTCTATGAACTGTTTTCTTTCTCATTTTGTTATAAACTGAATTATCAATGTGGTTTACACAAAGTAGCACTACAATCGTAATTGGAATAGGCAAAAAATACCACTGAAGAAAATATTTTTGCCAGTTTTGTTCATGGTGATGTTAAAACTTATGTTGCTGTAAAATAACAAACTTAAGAAAGTTTGTGTTTTACTTTATAAAATCTATTGTTCTGAGGCTTCAGAAACTGCAGAAATGTAATATGATACATATGTGTATGTCAGGTACAGAAACACTATGCCATCATCATATCTTTCCAGAATTATAGGCTGAGGATTTAGTCCTAATCAGAATTTGTATAGAAATGTATATGATTCTGAATACCAATGACATGCAGTCAGGGGAGGCAGGGGAGGCACAGCTGCACCACTGTCATCATGAAAAGAAAAAAAAATGTAAAAGGAAAAAGGCGAGAACTGAGGTCACGCTGAGCTAGTTGCTGCCTCACCGTGGATGACTCTGCTTAACTGTTTAAAAAATCCTCTCAAAAAGCGCCCTTGACTATGAGGCAGGAGAACTGCATGCCTCATCTAGTCTGACTTTAGGCGTTTTATTTTCACTCGAGCAGAGTTAAGCAAGGGTTAAAAGCCTAAAAATTCCTGACGTAGGTGAGGCACGCAGTTCTCCTGCCTCATAGTAGAGGGTGCTCGTTTGTGCGGGGCTTCTTCCGAGGACCCGAGGCAAGAGCAGAGTTGAAATCCTCTCTGAAACAGCTGGAAAAGGTACGTGTGGGTCGGAGGGAGGGGGAAGAATTCAAACTTTATCCTCCTGGTGCGGGCTTTGGGCAAAGGCTGGAGGGAAGGACTCTGGCTCGCTTGTGCTCTCCCTGGGGTGTAGTTTGATTGCAGGCAGAGCCATGTTGCCTTTTCAAACCTATAATCAGTGAAGCTGGGCTGGATCCTTCCGGGGCTGGGGGAAAGTGTGTGTGCTCCAGTATGGCTCTTTGACTGGCTTCCTGCCTCCTCCTGTGGTCTCCTCGCTGGTGTTCTTCCCTCCAATCCAACTTTGTGTGTGTGTGTGTGTTTGTGTGTGTGTTTGTTTGAGAGACAGTGAGTGAGGGGGAAGGGGGTAGGAGTTATAGTCCAATCCAACTACTATGTCTGTGTGTGTGTGTGTGTGTGTGTGTGTTTGAGAGAGGTTGGAGGGAAGGAGAAGGAGGAAGGAAGGGAAGGGAGAAGAAAAAAAAGAAAGAAGGAATCTTCTTTTGCAAAGGAGAAAAACAAATGCTGTCGCTTTAAAATGGAACTGAGCATGCCTGGCTGTGGAATTCTGGGAGTTGAAGTCCAGAAGTCTAAAAAAATTTGAAACCCACCACTGTGTCAGTGCCTCACCAGCCATAAACCTCACCGCACGTCACTGCTGAATACACATTTTTAAAATAAATTCAGTACTATTAAATTAGCCTTACTTCTAAACACATGAGGCTAGGATCAAGAATCTAGAAATTATTTGTAAAAAACAACAACAGAAAAGTAACACAGAGATATGAAGTGAATAATTGTATTATATGATTGTCCATTGGAATTTCAACCCTACACACATGACTTGAAAGCAAATTCAGGTTGGGATTTGCTTTTTGGTAATTTGTTTAGGTTTGTGATGAAAAAATGGTTTAGTCTTACATCCATATTTTGGTGAACTTTCTAGAAGAAATGGCTGATCTTAGATAAATATTTTAAATATTTCATTTCCTTCTTTTTCTCCACAAACTTGTTTTCCTTGAATCAGCTAAAATGTCTTTGTTATATTGCCGTTCTATTCGCACAGTATTTTTTTCATTAAAAACAATTTTAAAAACTTATTTCTGAATTTCATTACTCTGCCTAGCGGATTCTAGATAGACATATAATGCGTATTCATAAAGATTTATAAATCTTACCAAAGTTGGGCCCAAATAGCCATCAGATGAAGTGTATTTCTAATATTGTTGCAATCAAGTTAGTTAGCCTTGTGGATGCTACTAGAACCAATTGAACCTCATAGTTTGCTTATACAATTGTAATAAATATTAAATAAAATTGATAAAAATTGACATATTTTATTGATTAAGCCAGCATTTAAATTCATATTAGTTGGCTTAATGTATTGCAATACGAAGTGGTTTTTTTAAAAAATAAATCAGATTAAGCTGTACTAAGCTCTATTGTTTCAAATGATTTGATGCCAGTCTATATTAATCTTTTAGTTTTTATTTGACTATATTAATACCGTAATAACAAAATAAAAGCACTGATGCATACAGTACATAGTATTAAAGAACCAATGCAATCTAAATAATCTTAATGTTGATAAACTACATATATAAGCAATTAATTGCTTAACAGAGATGTTTATAGCCTTTTTTTACCACTGTATAATAATTGTTTGTCAGTCCTTTGTCCCCAGAATGCATAATTCTTGGTATCTCAATAGAGTTCAAATACTATAGCGAACATATTCATCTTTAACATGATATTTGATCCAGAATCATGTTAACCATTTTGTTTATGTAAGTGTAAAATGCAACAATAGTAGAATAAGACCAAATCATATGGATTAATGTTCCATCTTCTGAGTTATGTCTCAAAAGCCAAGTGATTGTAACCAAGCCTTACTGAACATTCTCTTATGCATCCAGTATACATGAATATAGTATCATTGTGGAAATTCAGAAACACTGGGCCAAAATAAACCAAATCAGTTTACTCAATGTAAGTAAACCACCAAGAATACTGCCATGTTGGATTCACATGAAAATGTCATTTAAAAAAAAACTGCAAAAAATTTAAGAGATTCCTTAAAACTGATTGATTCAAAGCGATAACAAGGTGAAATATACATTTTACTTAAAATGTAATTTAAATTGAATTATTCTATATTATAAAATTTTCATGGCTACATGGATCAGAATTGTATTTAAATTCCAGTATTATCCATATAGTAACATTAAAAACAAACATTGAAACTTATCTCACACAAACATGAGATAATAATATGCTGAGCCAAGCTTTTAAAAAACTGCCAGGGTTGGATGTTTCCCTTACTTTCTGATAATACTACTACTACTAATACTCTGAAAATGAGTATTATTGATAATAAATATAATGAATAATAATGTATCAGATACTTTAATTTTACTAGGAATAAGTGGTCTTGTAGTGATTCTGAAGGAACCTCAAGCCAAAGTCAATCAGTCTTTATAGGAATGTAAAGGAAGTTATAAAATTCATGAGAAGTACTATTTCATCCTCTTTTTTCTACCAAGCCCCAATTTAGATGTCTAAATTGCCTTAATAGTTTGGGGGAGCCTACTTAATAATAAGATAGTATGCAAAAGACAAAAAGGAATTAAAACGTTTAAAACTTTCATTCCAGCATTTCGCAGCCCTCCTTGCTCTTCAATTTCCAGTGCTGAAAATCTTGCGATAGCCAATCATCCACACATCTAGAATAGACATAACTCTGATCTTTAAAAATGGTACCATGGTGGAAAATAATTAATTTATTGGTTCTTAGTATGAGAGCTGTTATTCTCCAACAACAATCATTTCAAAGGACACTTAAAGTATTATTTGAGTTGGGTGGCTACATAAATATCCCAAATAAAAAAAAATAAACTAAATAAACTGAATATCTGCCAATAGAGGATTGCAGTAGGCCACAGCTTCTTTAATCATTGGTCATGAACAAATGAAAACTGTGTTATCTCATATAACCATAATCACAAACCATTGTTTATGAATAGTTTCACACATGCTAAGTGCAAATTAAACTTTTGTGCAGTTTCCAACCTCTCCTTTTTGGGAAAGGTGGTGGCCTGGCAGCTTTAGAAGGTCCTAGATGAAACAAATTATCTGGACCCTTTCAGTCAGGATTCAGGTCGTGACAAAATGGAAATTGCATCAGTCACATTTGTTGATGATCTTTCGCAAGAGCGGGATGGGGTGGTGCAATCACCCTCACTCTCTCAGCGACTTTTGATACCATCGATCATGGTATACTTTTGGGTCAGTTATTGGGGGGGGGCTGGGACTGATGGCACAATTTTGTGCTGGTTCACCTCCTCACTCCAAGCCCTGTGCGAATCAGTGTCTATAGGGGCAGGTCCAGGCCTTGGCCGCTATCTTGTGGCCTGCCTCATGGCGCTCTCTCCACTCCTTTTTGACATCTACATGAAACCAAAATGACCTAGATCTTTGAAAATGAAAGCAAGAACTACAGTTCTTGTCAAGGGAGGAAGGGAGGGAGGAGGGAAGAAGGAAGGAAGGAATAATTTGTAGTATTCACATGGGCTAGATTTATCAAGAGTCCCACATCTGTGAAATAGTTTAGAGATAGTTACAGTGAAACCAGTGAAATCATAATGGCTGTGAAGTCTTCCTTTGAAGTGCTTTTCCTATCAGAATAATTACAGAAATTTCCTTTGTACCATTCTGACAGTGATAAAAATTAGGCACTCTCAATTGTTAAAGATCACCACTACTAAATAATGCATAGTTATGAAAGATAAGAAGTTTTAAATGGAGTGGCTTATAAATATACCAAATATGCAATGAGCTCAGACCTGCCATGATATATGCAGCTGAACAAACAAAAATAACTATTTCAGTTTGAACCTTGGAGCTGATCTATTTATTCACTTTCCTATTTTAAGGGTTGCCATTATTTACTTTCAAACTAAAGTTAAAGAATCTAGAAAGCATTGAATAAGAACAAAATAAGGCTGCCACTCTTTATAAGAAAACTATTTCTTATACAGTAAATAACACTTTATTAAAAAAAAATCAAAAAATGAAAAAGGATAATGTATCTGTCACTGAAATGAAAGCATTAAAAACAATTCTTATTTGAGGACACAAAATAGTTTCTAAGTTTACTCTTATAGTACTTTAGGGGTGGGTTCCGGCAGGCACTACTGTCGGTTCGCTCTTGTGCGCACTTCATGCGTGCGAGCTTGATGCATGCTGTGCATGCATACACAGTACTATTAAAATTGTTCTGCACATGTGCAGAAGTAAAAATCAAGATGGCATCATCAACGGTGTCGACTGGGGAACTGGTTCAGAGGTGTGGCTGGCCTGGGTCACTGCCGATTCCAGCGACCCAGGCCGCCAAACCATTACCGGTTCAGCCAAACCGGTCCGAACAGGTAGGAACCCACCACTGCTTTGCTCATTCAAAAATAACTTTAAAGGGTCAATTTTTGTTAGTCCTACTTTTGTGGAATTATTGTCAATGAAGTATTTCTGGTAAAGCAATTCAATAAATAGTAAGATCAGTATAGAAACAACTATAAGGTGTAGTCACTTCTAAACCATTTAAAAAAAATAATGTGCCATTATAATATCGCTAAAAATCTATAGCTAATTGTTCTGATGCAATAAGATAATTAAATTAGCATCTATTTCATAGAATTATCAGAGATTAAAATATTTTCACCCTATTATTTACAATAAGGACCAGAGTTTTAAAAATCATAAATATTAGCCTAATCCGGATACAACTGATAACTGCTAAATCATGCCTGAGCGGTATAATGTTTATACTGAAACATCTACCTTGATACAGTAATATATTTACCACACAATTTAAGATGATGATGGTATTAAACTTTAAAGCACTAAACAGCTTAAACCCTGACTATCCAATTATCTTTCATTGTGATCTAAGGAAGAAAGCCAGGGACGTGCGGTCAGGGGAGGCAGAGCCTCACTGCTCTCATCATGAAAAAAAATGGAAAAGGCGCTGAGGAGCCTCGGGGAATGGGACTGTGTGAGCCGCGGTCCCCTTCATGTTGACTCAGGAAGGCGGGGAATGGGACCACGTGTGCAGGACAGAGAGAGGTGCAGGAGGCTCCTCTAGCCTCAGCCTCCCTCCTGCACACATGGTTCCATTCCCCACCTTCTGTCGAGTTCTGACGCCGGAGCTCATGTTCCAGGGCGAATGCGCATGCACGAGCGGCTCCCTTCCTCGCACTGAGCAATGGCAGGTTTATGGGAAGTTGCTCGCGAAAGCAGAAAGTGTGACAGACTTTTCGGACCGTCAGCTACCGTTTCCCTGCCAGCTCGGTCGCGAAAGGACCCTGGAAACTGAGTCGTGGCCGGCGCCTTGTTAAGAATTCCCCGCCTTTCTGATGACATCACCAGCCTCACCAGCCATAAACCTCACCGCACGTCACTGAAACTGGCAGATATCAAAACAATTTATCCTCATTTTTAAATCAGTGCATTTTAATTGTTCAGTTTCCCAGAACATCATTAAGGTTGTTCTGTGAGCAAGGAAGCAAGTAATAAATTATTTTATTTGTTTATGAAGTTGTCTCCACAAGTAGCAGTAACTGACTTACGCTCTGGGCTTAGAAACTAAGCAGAGACGGGCCTGGTTAATACTCAGATGGGAATTCACTAAAGAATGCTATAGTAGTTATATATTAAACACTAAAACTGTAGGAGCAGCCCAGAAAAACAACGCTGTATTGTTAAAAAGTTTTACACAGACATTTCCAGAATGTTACCAGGAAATTAGTCCTGCTATTTTTTTTTATATTTTTATGTTTATGCCCAAGCATGTGTGCGTATAATGGCAAATATAACGGTATAACAATTCCTTGTTATGTTCTCAATGTTTGGAGACAAAATTTATTGAAGTAGAACCTAAACAACCAAGACCATTTATTGGCTTAAATGGACGCCCTTTTCTGAGGACATCATAGCCCAGTTTCTCCTGGATACCATCACTCAAGAATTTGAGATACCAATTAATAGTGATATGTTTACATTCGTCTTACATCTCTGAATGTTTCCAGACTAAAGAAATCAGAATATAATAAATAATATTGATTTATAGAGAATGCTAAAACCTTTCCCTTTTTGTTTTCAAAAAGAAAATCTAAATAAAATTCATCCTGGCTAAAAATCTTGATATTTTGTTATCAAAATTTGATATAAAATCTTGATAAAAAGTTTCACCATAGCTCAATTCAGTGCTTCAGCTTTACTGGAGGGAAGATGCTGATATATTCCTTTTGCTGAAAGGTTTTGATTCTGACATTCAGAAGCAGTTGAATCTATCTCTCATCTGCTGCTACAATGTCCATTATATGACAAAATGTATTGCTTTATACAGTTCTTACGTAGTAGAGTTCCTGACAGATCGGATAGATTTTATATCACAATTCTTTCACAGATTCAAATGGTAATGTCACTTTTAAAAGGACTAAATTTTAATAATTTTTTATTTTCTGATATGTGGAGACAAATGATTGACAACTTATTTGACAAGTTATTTATTTTATTTCAATGCATTTTAAAAGTTGCCCAGGAAAGTTATTGTTAACATAATCCTGTGTAAATGTTTTCTGTCAACTGACTATCTGCTAAGAATTGATTGTGGGTTGGAGTACTATCTGATGAACTATCTGATCTGAATAATGGATTGCTCCATATTCAGAACCTCTCATTACCATTGTATAAATGGCTTATGTAGTTTTTCACTATAAAGAGAAAATTAATCATCCTTTTTATTTCTTTTCTACATGTTAATATGAAATAGATTTATACTTAGACTAAAAACTATATTTAAAACCACATATCCTTTTTCTAACCAGATATTTATCAATCACAATTCTCATTGTTTCTTCTATCTGTTTATAATTCAATTATGTTTTCTATACTCCCTTGTTTTTTTCCCACCTGTCCATTCATGTTATTTAATATAAGCCATGACTAAGCTAAGTGCAGCAGTTCCAAACTGGGTATGGTGTATTAACTCCAAAGAAACAGAAAACAGCAGAAACAATTCTTTTTGGTTTTTGCAGATTCAAGGCTACTATAATTGTGTAAAGTGTAAGGTGCTAATTGTGATTTCAGTCAGGTAGAATAAGCACAATTATCTGCAATTTCAGAAATAAACTACAATCTAGTGCATAGCATTTCTTCAGCAAAACTTAGCATTTTTATTCTTTATAAAGCATGAAAAAAATTATAGACACATCAAAAATCAGTATTAATCATTTCATAAAGAAAAATAAATAGGTTCTGTCTCTGCTTCTTTTGCTGACCAGATCATCATCCTGTTGTCCAAGTGTTATAATGCTCAGGAAAATCCAGTATAAATGCTCTTAATTACTACCAGTTAGGCTTGTCAGAAATCACAAACCTTTTTTCCGAATTTTCATTTATTTCTTAAAATATGCTAATTTTTCTGCATCTCTAGGCAAAATCTATATGATAAATCTTGGGATTTTCAGCATTAATAATAACTGACTTCCATTTGTTTATATTCTTCCCTTTGCCTTTCCATTAAGGTTACATTAATTTTAGGATTATCACTTCAGTATCACATCTAATGATGCAGGACAGATTATATATATGGCGCAGTGGCATTGGAGCTCCCTCCACTGGCAGTTTACTATTGTTTTTAAAATGAAAGGGAAATTGTATTTTTTTTTATTCCTCTCATATCTGGTTAAAGTATACCATATTCTATGTATATTCTCTAAATGTAAACAATGTTTGTGAAACATGCTATACATTTGTTCTGCTATTTCTTGCTGCTTAAAAACCCCACAAAGCACAAAACAAGATGAATAGTCCAAGCTAGCACAATTTGTATATGAGAAAGACCTTATCTTTTTTTTTTAATATGTGACACAAAGTGGTCTATAAGTGGATATTTAGGGTTTCTTGTCATGAATAATGCCACTAATATCTTATTACTCATAACACTTCATAAATCAACCACAGCAAGAGTAAATGGATTCCTCAATTTTGTTTCACTCCTTTCCTCTCCTCCCTAACATCCACCCATCACCTATCCTCCATCCCTGAATTTGGGGTGAAGATGGAGGGGGGGGGTGAGTTTGGACTGAGGGCCAGGTTGGGAGGTTTAGAAATTGTCAGAATTCACTCTGGTTTTGTGCAGGTTTCTTTTATAAGAGCATTCAGATTGAGAACCCAGATTGTTGGGGACAATATGATGACTCTGTAAACTGCTTAGGGAGGGCTGTAAAGCATTGTGAAGTGATATACAACTCTAAATGCTTTTGCTATTCAAAGCATTCCATTAACAGTTGGGCTGCTTTCCGATACTAGTTTATTGCTATTCCAGAAAAGCAGAACACCTATGTTCAAAAGCAGTCTAAACAACTTCCCCTATTACTTCTGTTGGTCATTTGCTTCCCAGATGATCCAGGTCTATAAACCAAGAATCATTTTAGAGATCTGGCAGATATGATTTGAAAGAATCAGAAAGCCTTACTGTTGAAAGCAGAATAGCTTTGGAAGAACAGCTCAAGGATAGGAAAGTAAAATAGTTCTGTACTTAGTCTGAAGTGTTCAACAGATACTGGGTTAATCCCTCTTTATGCATCTCAGCTATTTGCTTTCCACAAGGAGGCTCCACTATGAAGCCATGTCCTCAATAGTGAGTGGATTATCTTGAGCCAGAATGTTTGGATGAAATGCATCCGATTATATTAAAATCTTGTCAGGACAAAGGTAAGAACACTACTTTAATATCTGCACTGCTAAGGATAGCTTAACTCGGTGCAGGGCTTGGGTTGATTGAGCTTCAGCTGGTATTGTTCATCTATAAAGTACATCATGGCTTGGCACCTATAACAAAAAGCATTTCCTTTCATCCTCACAATAATCATTTTGAGGATATGGGGCAAAAGGAGTGAAACTGTCAGTAGTGAAATTCATGAGTGAATAAATTGAAGTGAATGAACCTGGGCCAACATTTTACCAATTAGACAACCATCTTTGTTAACAATTGAATTAAAAAGTTTTTGTTTGCACTGTGGCATTCTTGGAACATTTGGTCATGGACAAATGAAAGAATGTTGGTTTACTGGACAATCATCTGGCATGTCAAATCTATTTCTGATATATTTTGAGATGACAGACACCAATAAATCTTTGTGTTACCATGTACAGTAGATTCAATGCCAACAATTATTCCAAATGCTAGAATCTTGATGATTTCATTTAATTAAACAAAAGTTCAGCTCCAAGATGCATATTAAAAGTATTAATTTTAACAAATTAATTTAACTTACAATACAATTAAATGAGTAGTATATAACCTAAATTGGATCATCTGCAGTTGTTTTCCATCTGTCGTCCACTACAAAATTTTCAGAGTATGAATTGGGAAGAAGTCTCAATGTCTGTATTGCATTTATTTTGTTTTGTATTATGTGGGTAGAGAACATACAATTTTGGCAAAGGCTTGTGATATATAAACCAAATGCAGTGAAAGATGGGATTTTTTTTGTCTATACAGTAGCAATTCAATAGAGTAGGAAAAATGTATTTCATTAGATAGGGAGGAGTTGTTTACCATACGGTGACAAATAAAATCTTACCTATTACATTTTTAATTCCAGCAAATTTATTTTGAAGTACTTAAAATCAGAAATTCCTAGACTAATACAACTTGCTGTTTGGAAAAATGAGCAGTATGTGCATGTATCAAAACAAAGATTTGATCAGAAGTATTATAATCTCTTCCCCCTTATCAAAAATCTGATACAGCTATATTTCATATACTGAAATTTGATCCTATATTGAAGTGGTCACATCTTTTTTTCTAGAACATTATTTTCTTTTCCATGGAAAAGATGTGAAACATGGGTGTGAAAATATGAAATTGTATTCTGTTTTCCAAAAGTGTATCAACTAAAAACTTTATTTAATAATAAATGTGAATGAATTGATGGTGTTGAATAGAATACATTGTTTCACTTTAAAGAGAAAGACTGTGCTTAATTACAGAATTAAAGTTTGCCTTGTTGTAAAGGCTACTAATTGTTGTTTTGGAAATGCAAGTACTTCTTTTTCTTTCAAACTTTGTGCTCTGCCCTAACTCCTCCCTCTGTTTATCTTCTCTAAGCCTAGCTTAAGGTTCCTGTTGGGTCATTAGTTAACTGTTCATTTATTTATAGCAAAATATCCTTTCATCATGTATTCTCTTCTACATCCCTCTCCACCCCAAATATAACACGTCTATCCTTCCAGAATGTAATGAGAATACTGTAATGTTATATGCAAATAATTTATCAAGACATTTTCCTATATATCCACTTCTGTTTTTTAAAAATCTTACATTTTTCAGCAATCTTATTTCCCACCACTGACATCCTGTTCTGGTTTACATTTCTGAGCTTCTTCTTTCTCTAGATTCCTCTTTCTTCCAATTTGACAAGAGATGTGGGAATGCTATAGTTTTACATGTTCCAAACCCTTCTGACAGGTATACGTATCTGCCCACTGCATAGCTTTGTACCATGAAATCCAAAGTACAGACTAACAACTTGGATGTAGTTCTCAGTTTTGTGACTCAGTAATTTAATCTTGCCTAAGCAAGATAAAGTTGAACTTCTTTAATAGCCTGTCCATATTGCTTTTGCCAATTCTTAGCATATCCTGAGTCAGTTTTTCACACCTTTCTTCTTCAACCATAATTTTATTTCCTTAACGTAAGGTTTTTACTTAATATGTCTGTCTCTACATCATCTTTATCTTCCTTCTTTCTTAACTTAGTAGCAACTTCATCTTTTCCTTCTGTTTTTACTTCAAGTGATTTCTCAACATCCTTTTGAGAAATGAGTTCTTTTGGAACTGTAAGCAATTCTTTAAAAATACCCAAGAAAAAATCCTTCTGTTTAAAATGTATAATCTGTTATTGTGTGGTCATCTCCATACTCTCAACAACTATGGCTGGCTATTCTACTTTGTATGACTAATAATCTACCTTTTTTACAATATCCCACATTTTTTCTTCCACTGCTTCAACTAAAACTTGTATTAATTATTTTACCGTTGAATTTTCTACTGTTGTGTCTGGACATTTTCTGTAGCCAAAATTAGAAGCCTTTCTTCCTCCTGTTTCATTTTTTCCCAGTTCTGTATTTACTTTTCTGCAGTCACATATTTTTATATAATCTCTTTCCACATGCTCTGTCTATAATCAGTGCTTTCTTAACAGCAATGCTTTCATTTGTTTCTGCTGCTGTTGGCTTTTCTTGTCCCCACCTCTATAACACACTTTTTTCCTAGGTGGTATCTGAGTTAACAACAGGTTACAAATTCTGTTTTCCAGTTTTGTTCTTTGTCTCTAATGTAGGATGCGTATGTGTGTGTGTGTGTGTGTGTGTGTGTGTGTGTATGTATGTATGTATGTATGTATGTATGTGTATATGTATATATGTGTGTGTGTGTGTGTGTTGTATTTGTACTGATAAATAAATAACACAAATGCATATATATACTGTACGTATGTATGTGTATACAGGAAAGATGCTTGGGACTTTTTCTTCCTTTCTGGCCTGGGTGATAGTCTCTTTTGCAGAGTTTATACATGTTGTTAATGTTTATGTGTCCATTGGTGGCTGATTTGTCAGAGTGCCAGGCTTCTAGAAATTCCCTGGCATTTTTGTTTTTGGTTTGGTCTAGGACAGTGATGGCACCAAGTGCCCAAACCGGAGCATGCGTACATGCATGTGCATGCACTGGAGTGTCAAAAACCTGAAGACCTGCTGGCCGTTGCATGCATGCCTGTTTTTGGCCATTTTTGGCTGTTTTCAGGCCATTTCTTGGGCCGTTTTCAGGCTGTTTTTCGGGCCATTATCATGCCATTTTCAAGCTGTTTTGGGGGCCATTTGCTTCCCTGAAAACAGCCTGAAAAACAGCCTGTTTATTAAACCAGAAGAGCAACTGGCGACGGCACGTCTGCCCACAGAGTGTGCTGTAGGTCTCAGAAATCCATCACAGCAGGTTGTGTCCAAAATGTCTGTCTGCCTTACACAGAGTTTATTTGGCTTTTATAGAGTTTTAACAAGCAAAGCAAAAGCAGGGGTAGCAACAGCATCTTATTGGTACATTTTCCTTGTCAATATCTAAGTCCATCCCAGCCAGAGTAGAATCTCACCTAACTCCCTGGTATGGCCTGTCTCTGCCAGGTGAGCTCATAGGTTACAAGGTAACCAGCTACTGAGATCATGGCAATTTGCTGCGCATGTCTTTACGTAACCTTTCCTCTTATTCCTGGAGTGCTCTGTGTGCCATCTCTGGCACGTGTGCCATAGGTTCGCCATCACGGGTGGAGGATGTTCACATTCTCCCAATTGAAACTATGGTTAAATCTGTCTATACGTTGTGAAGTTAAAGAATTCTCAACATGTCTTCTGACTATTAGTTGGTCTTCGAAACTATGATTAAATCTGTCTATATGTTGTGAAATTAAAGAATTCTCATCATGTCTTCTGACTATTAGTTGGTCTTCGTGGATGTGTTCCGCCAGTCTTCTGCCTGTTTGTCCTACATAGTTTCTTGTGGTTGTTGCAGTCCTTACATTGTATGCTGTGGATGACTGGTGTTTTTTCCTGGGGTTGTCAATCAAGAAACTGCCAAAGAAACCAACAGGAAAGACCCCAGGCAAAGAATCTCTAAGACCATCCCAACCAACATGCCAGGCAAGCCACCAGAATATACACTGACAGCAAACTGCGCTCCTTGCTAACACTGATGATGTTACCTAATTTGGCACTGAAACATCTGCAAGAAAATAAGCAAGCTCAGCGATCACCAAGGACCCCTCAAATATTGCTTCAGTTGTCAGAATGCAAGTGAGAGTGTCATTTTTGTCTCTATTCTGATTTATTGAGAATGTCACAGCTCAGTTAGAGATAATATTGCTTTTGTACACCAACTCTGAATAAAGAAGTATCATTCTCAAAATATTTCAGTTACCGATGTCCCCTGGTTCTTTTTAGTTAAAAAATCACTATAAGGTGGTCAATAATTATAATACTTTACCTTTCCTCTGAAAGGTCTTTGCCTTTTCATAGGAAAATATTTTGTTTGTTTGTAGATCTTTCAGAATGGATTGAGTAATTATTTTCTTAGGTTAGCCAAAATTTATAGATTATTTCTTTCTATAATGGAAATCTCAGATCCTTGTTTTACTTTATTTGCCCCAACTTCTATTTTTAATCTTTAATTCATGTGTTAAAGAGCTGGGGTGGCAGAGTGGTTAGAATGCAGTAATGCATGCTACTTCTGCTGACTGCCAGCTGACTGCAATTTGGCAGTTTGAATCTCACCAGGCTCAAATTTGATTCAGCTTTCCATCCTTCCAAGGCCAGTAAAATGAAGAGCCAGATTGTTAGGAGCAATCTGCTGACTCTGTAAACCACTTAGAAAGGGCTGTAAAACACTGTGAAGAGGTATATCAGTCTAAGTGCTATTGCTAATTGAAAACAAGTGTTATTAATTCTACTATATTGTCTATGATGGGCTCCATCTATACCATACAACCATATCACCTAAATATCAAGATGCCCTAGTAAGCAATCTGCTTTTGTCTGCAAAACTCTACACCCTACCCCAGCGATGGCAAACCTTTTTTGGCTCGCGTGTCATAAGTGGGGAGAGCGCAGGGGGGTCATGTGCAGACGTGCCGCACCCATAATGCAATGTGCGACCCCCCCAGTGTGCATGTGCGGACTACAGGTGCTCCCCCCATTTTTACATGCTTTTTTCGCCCTCCCCAGGCTCCAGAGGCTTTATAGGAGCCTGGGGAGGGCGATAACAGCCTCCCCTGCCTCCTGGACGCCCTCTGGAGGCTTCAGGGACCGTCAGGAGGCTTCCCTGACACCTTCGGAGCGCTCAAAATGACCCTCCGAGCAAACCGGAAGTCTGTTCCCGAATTTCCATTT
The DNA here is from genome assembly GCF_964273705.1 of Natrix helvetica. Lineage (NCBI taxonomy): Eukaryota > Metazoa > Chordata > Lepidosauria > Squamata > Natricidae > Natrix > Natrix helvetica. The sequence continues at coordinate 51,776,287 of NC_138550.1, forward strand.
TGCCCGTAGGGCCGTTTTTTTGCGCTCCAGAGGCTTCACGGAAGCTCATGAAGCCTCCGGAGGACCTCAGGGTGGGGGGGGGGCTCTTTTCACCCTCCCCTGGCTCCTATAAAACCTGTGGAGTCTGGGGAGGGCGAAAAATGGCTTTTAAAAAGGGTGAATTCAGCTGGCCAGCATGCGCATGCGCGCTGACCAGCTGACAGGGCAGCGCCTCGCGTGCCCTGACAAATGGGGTGCCATAGGTTCGCCATCACTGCCCTACCCTGTTGAAATAAGATGCATTTTTAAAACTTTTTAGAAATTGTTCAATTTTGTAATAGCTCTAACTACATAAAGCTATTGAAGTTGGCGATATTTTGACCTAATTGAATCATGCATTGGTTATTTCCTGGTAGAAGACGTGGAAGATAGTATTATTTCTCTCAGGGGACAAGTTGATGATGATCAATTAAAGTATTTTTTAATACTAGAATAAAACTATAAATGATAATGGCTTTTTAATGATGTTCACCAACAAAAATGTTCCTATATGGTTAATAACTGAATGAAAATTAGCTTGTCAATAGTTTTGTTCTCTTTTTAGATTTAGATATCCTTTCCCTCTTTTTGTCAACTGTCTTACTTTTATTGCTGTTTTCCTGATAAGGTAGTTGGCAATAAACTCTTTATTGGCATTCTAATACAACAAATAATGCCTTTTTGTTAGCTTGCAGAAACCTCAACAAGTTGAAACTTTTATTATGCTTGGATCACAGTCACACACTCAAGTTAGAATTAGGTTTAAGCATGGTTATACAGTAGTAGAGCTACTGTGATCCATGGAGACTTACATTAGTCATGACATAGTTTTCTAGGGCTATAAAATTTATCCTGCACATATTATACTGGCTGTTCATCATCAACTTACTGTTTGTTAATGGTTTTGTAGCTTACTGCTGCTACAAAACAATAAATATTACTGCATTCATTCTGTTCGTCATTTGTATTCACATTTTTCTTTATAGAATTTTGATAACTATGAAAACTGGAATTATATTTAAAGCTTCTGTGAAAGGTGATCAGGGGAAGAGTGGTATAATTTTTCAATAGTTACTCATGTTTTGCAAAGTAGAACCCCAGTTTAACACAAATATACTCAGACAGATCTTGTTTACAATATTACATTGTTTACAATATTAATATTGCTCTGTCGTTCCATTGCAAACCAGCTTATTGGATCCGGACCTACAGGAACCAACCTCCCTCTTGATCTGCTGCCATCATATAGATCGTCTTCAAGTTCCTGAAATCTGAACAAGCCTCCACTACTCTGCAATGTTGGAAAGTCAAGCTAAAATACAATTGTAATGCCCTTTGGCCATACTTGAAATATTGAAAATCACATCAGCGCAGAGCACAAAACCTGGGAAAAAATATACTGCTGCCATAGCTTCGGAATATGTTTACCCAGAAGAAAGCAATTTTCTTTGATTCCCCTGCATTGACTGACAGTAACCAGGAGTTCTGTATTTTCCGCAGAGGGGAAAGGCAATCAAACAACTCAACAACCCCAACCGACGCGTTTACGCAGAACTGGCCGAGTAACCCCGCCCATTCAGAAAAAAAGCCGAGGTCTCAACCACGCCCAGAAGGCCAACGAAGTGGGGGGGGGGAGGCGGAAAGCAAAAACAGGCACATGCGCGCATGCGGGGAAGTTTAACGCCAGGGAAAGGAAGGGAAGGAAGGAAGGAAGGAAAGAAAGGAAAAGGGGGGGGGGGATTGAGAATAGTGATGTCAGCTGGAATCGGCGTCCAATCGGCTCCGAGAGGGTGGAGGAGGCTGTGATGTTGTCACCTGACTGTAGTCGGTTGACCGAGAGCCTCGAACGAAGGCACGGCGGAGCTGTCCGAGGAGGAGTGTTTTAAGGTAGGAAACATTCGCTTTGGAGAACTCGGGCTGGGCCGGAGTAGGGGACGTGGGGTTTTGGCGCGCGGGCAGAAGAGGCTCCCTGGATGGCCGAGGGACGGAAGAGAAGGGGAGGAGAGCGCAGGCGTGCATGCTATCGGATCATTACACTGCCTGCCCCTCTGCCTCCCCCCCTCCCTTCTCGATTGGCTGGGAAAGGTCGACCCCGCTGCGGCCCGCTGAAGAATGGGGAGATGCGGCGGGGAAAGGCGGCTTTCAGCAGATGGGATGGCGGCGTCCGAGGTTTTGTGCGCTTGTGGTCTTTCGGATGTCTGCTGGGAGCAACGACACCAGTGAACTGTAGAACAGCGCGTTAATATATATATTTTTAAATGCCAGGATTGAGTTACCGCGCGTAAAAGAACTTCGATACTGCGGAGGGTCATATCTATGGGATAGGGCCGTTTTGAGTCCCCTTAACACAACTGCGGGAGGAATTCCTAGGGAGCCCTTTCGACTGTAAACGAAGCGGATGCGGCTACTGTGTTGTGTACAGCCTGGAAAAGAAGTAGTAAACCCGCCACCTTATAAACAGGATTAGTGCAAATCGCTGTCTGAACAAGTTTCATTCAACCCATTTCAACTAGCTTGGGGACGAATACGATCAAATCAGCTTTGATGGGCATGATCCTAAACACGTTAAGTTTCAGTTCCGACAGAAGAATTAGGCTGCTGCCAAGTGAGCGTATTGGTCGTGAGAAGAAATTTTTATTTTTTACACAAAGAGGGAGCAATTTGCCGTTTTCTTAAAAGTTTGAAAAGAAACGAAATGAAATACCGTCATACTAAATGAGCACTCTGCAATGGGATTGGAGCTTGGAGATTTTTCTGAGAAATTGGTATATAGCAATAACTAATTCAAGAACCTGGGTGCCAATTTAATTCAATTTTGAAGAAAACAGCAAAACGTATACGTAGTGGGAGAAAATAATAATAATAATAATAATAATAATAATAATAATAATAATAATAATAATAATAATAATAATAATAAATATTTATTTCTTAGCCGCACCCTCTCCCGAAGGACTCGGGGCGGCGTACAACAAAACATAGGAAATAAATATACAGACAAACATACATATACCAAAAACATATACCGAGACATATACAAAACATATACTAGGAGGAGGTGAATTGGTAGATAAAAACAAGTAAAAACACAATGTTTAAAAACCCCTAAGTAAATTGGATGCAATTAAAATATCCCAGATAAAAACCCGTCAGGAGCGATAATGTGATTGTTTAAAATAATCTGATGCTATATGATATGGAGATATGTTCAATTGATTTATAAGTAAGTGGGGGCTCAGAGATTAATTTATATGATCACTGAGTCACAAAGCTTCAGTATGTTTTGTAAAAAAAAAATAGCAGATTCATGGAAAATTTGTGAAGATAAACAAATGTAGGAACCACTTCCTTGCATTTCTTCACTTTTCCATATCACATTTAGCAGTTTCAAAAAAGCATTTAATTCTGACAAACCATATTTTGAATGTCCCCTATCTTTTATTATTACTGAAATAATAAATATAAATACAATCTTGCTTAGATAGGCAATATGTAAGGAATACTTTGTTGTTTACAAAAGAATCCTAAGACAGCAAGAGTTTTCTTGAATTGGTACTGACTGTTGATAAATGTGAAAAGAGAGATGATTCAAGATTTCATCTTGGATTAGCATGTCATCTTGGCTTGTATTTGAATGGATGATATTGGAGGGCCAATAATTTCTAACAAGTGATTGTACATAACAAACAAAGATCTGCCCAGCAAAATGTTTGTTTATTAAATTTATTTGCTGTGTATTGCACAGTGGGACTACTCTAGATATATTATAATTCCATTCTAGTCAGGTGCCCAATATTCCAATTTTTAATGAGTGTATCTGAAGGTGAGTGCTGGAGACATTCTGTTGATATACTACCTGCCTTATTATTAAACCGTCTCTCATCCCAAACTGGACAGCAGAATTTGAAAGCAAAGAATGTGTTTTGAGTAATTCAACATAAAAAATAGCAATTCTTTTGTGAATTGCCCAGCATTTTATGGACTTCATAACATTTGTCAGTCTCTTCTATTTATTATTCTATCAACTTATATTGCATATCTCATAATTGCACATTTGGATGATGCATGTAGCATTAAAACCAAACAAAAATGCAATGGAATAAAACAATGGCAGCCTAGGCCTAGCCCAAGTCCAGTCATGAAAGCACAAAATACAAATCATAAGTACACATAGTGTTTTATTTTCTTCATTGTCTGCATAGAAATAAACTGTATATGTAGGAATTTTTTTGTACTCTTTTATTATTTTATCATTTTGAATTTACTAAGATTTGCAAAACTACAACAAGAGGACCAATTAAGATAGTTTTAAGACAGTGAACTAAATAAAAAAATAGGGTTTTTCTACAATCATTTTTTGGCATTGATGTTTTCCATTCTAATAGAATAGTCATTTGGAGCGTTTTCAAAAGTTAACATCCTATTATATTTTATCTCAGAAGAAGAAAATTCAAACCATTATAATTATCAAATTTCACACCACTTTGTGATTAAATAATTTGTATCCATGCTATAGGGCCGTGATGGCGAACCTATGGCATGCGTGCCAGAGGTGGCACCCAGAGCCCTTTGTGGGCATGCGCGCTGTTGCCAGCTGACCTTCTGGGTTCTGTTGCACACATGTGTGCCAGCCAGCTGCTCTCTTTCGGGTTCCAGCGCTCCAGCATGCGCACTCCAGTTTCAGCACTCGGTGCCGAAAAGGTTAACCACCACTGCTATAGGGAATACCTCAACCGATTAACAAAAAGGATGTGATTTTAGGCTTGTCTTGTCCAGCTGATATTTTACTGCTTACACAGGAATATGCCCTTAAGGTTCTTGGAGAAAAATGATATGTGTATTTGACCATTGCTCTCCTTTAGTTTTAAAAGTCAGTGGGTGGACTGGCTGAATAAATAGGGATAGTGGTGAGTTCCTCATTGCAACAATTCCTTTCTGCTTCAAAAAAGAGGTAGTAAAAAGTTTGATTTTTTAAAACTCCTGACCCCGTTCCTTGCCCTCATATTATATCCAGTTTCCAGTTTATATATTTGAGAAAATATGCTGCATATAACATATGCAGATATTATACGGTAAGGTCTAAGTTTATGTTGAAATCTGACAGACAGAATTTAATCCTATTGACTCTACTAGATATCTCAAAACCCTTCTGGACAATAAACTAATTATTTATTAGTTTATTATTCTAAACTGCCTGGTTGAGAGAAAATTTATGACACTAATGTACAGGGAACCAGCCTTATTAGAAGATTAATTTCAAAGCTGATTCCGAAGAATCCGTTTCAGTGCAAAATTGTGTTTCAATTGATTCCACATTTTATGCATAAGATTCAATGTGTGCATGAATAAATGGAAGTAGTTACTTGGAATTTAATGGTCCAATATTATCTGTCCCTATATTTATTTTCTATTAGCTTCCAATTCTGTCATTAAATACAAATCACTTGTTGCAATTAATCAGAATTAATGGTGGGGGATTGTGTGGAAAAATATAAACTGAAACCTAATCATGATAAGAAAGGGGGATTTGGTCAACATTGTGGAATAGATTTTCAATTTGGACTGAATGAGGTTATTATATTCCTGCAAAAGAATCAAGTTCTAGTGAATGTACTGTACTTCAGGATTCAGTTTGAACCTGTGCATTTTGGAACCACAGAATTTATTTATTTTTTACTAAGATCTAATATGACAAACTGTATTTCTATATTTCTGTAGGATTTCATACCTACAGAATTGTAGGTGAAATTATAAAGGTGCACATAAATATGTTTGATAGTAGATTGCAATTTCTTTTTAAAGCTGTGATTAGAACTGAATATGTTTTGAATAGATATTTTGACCACGTACTTAAATTTTGCATAAAGTAAACAGGGTACTTCCTGGACACTTTTTAGGATTATTTACTAGTTTTTGAAACGTTTTAGATGCTTTAAGGGTTGTACTTAATTTAATGAGTCAACTCTTTAAAGCAGCTACACATTTTTTCAGGTTTATGTGAACATCTGAAAAATGTTGAGTTGTGTTAATGAATAGCAGGGATGTGCTGTGTTTGCACAAGGTCTGAAGCAATTCATTTTCAAAGTATGCCCTATTTGTGATTACTAATAATTCAAGCTATAAAGTATTTACGATAAAATCAGTTAAGAAAAGCTACATTAATTATCTCTTTAAAAGCAAAACAATTACAAATTATGAGATTAAAGATAAGTGTAGCAATTAATCTTTACAAGTTCTGGAACTGTTTGACAGTTAAGATTTGTAAGAATGGTATTTTTACTAAATATCATTACTTAATACAAAAATAAATGACCCATTTAATAACTGATGTTGCTTACTTCCTAATGAATTTCATATTATTTTAACCATCTGGATTATCCTTATGCAGAATGTAGAATCAAAAGTATAGATTAGAATGTACTTCAGAGGACATCTAGTCCAACATTGTTCGATCAGATTTGCTAATATGTATCAGATCTAGCGTCACAGCTTTCTAGATATATGACGCCTACTTCTATGGCTCTCTCAGTAATTCCTTCTGTAGGCTAAACACCTCCTTTGATAGTTCTTCATAGGTTGCTTTTAGTTTCCACTATTTTGGTAGCTATGAAATTACTCTAATTTGTTTAGAGTAAACTTTTGTTCTCAGAAGACGACTGAAATAGGGCAATTAATTCCTATGATCTCTTTTGTTTTAGTTAATGAATCCTTAAATATTGTTTTTCTTTTTAGCATCTGCATCGCACAGTAGGTTCATACTCAACTTATCCACATCCTGTTCATAAATATGACTGCCAAGTTAGATTTTTCTCCTTTTACACTTGTTCCTGACATTTTTTCTTTCTTTCTATAGATCCAAAATGTTACTTTTATTTCTATTAAATTTCACTATTTTAGCCCACTATTCAAGCCCATCTAGATATTTTTAAAATATTTTAAAATGTTAGCTACTGTTCCTAGTTTTGTATCATTTAATACCCCTTCAAATACGATTCCACATAATCATGTAGCTTATGTTTACTATTTTATTAATGGGGGCACTTTGCTGAGGTCAACATGCAATACTTTGGAAGTCCACGACTTAATGAAGCTCGTAACTTCATAAGATAGGATTAGTTTGATATGTGAGCACCAAATCTATGTTGCTTATTAATTAATGCATCCTTATCCAAACATTTACATATATTGTTTAATAATCTTGAGGACCTTGCCCACCATTGATGGTAAATTGTTAAATTTGTAATTTCCCCAGTTCTAATTCCTGTTGGGACAATGCTTATTCTTCTGTACTATATTATGGGATCTTACCCATTTTGTAGGCATTCCCAGAAATTGCATTTATTCTTCGAACAACTCTGCTTGTTCGTCTTCTCTTTTAGGATAACTGAATTTGTTTAAATTAAATGCTTTTTTCTGTCCTAAGCTACTATTCTCTCTTCCCATCAGCGGCCTAGTAACAGCCAGGTAGATCTTAATTTCTTTTTTGAGAGAAGACAAATGTGAAGTAGGGAGTTAAGACATTCTGCCTTTTTGCTTTTACTTGTTATATACCCCTTTCTATTCATAATAGACCTTACAACCTCTTTGTCTTTCTTTGTCTTTTGACATATCCAATAAAGACTTTCATTGCTTTGGGCATTTGTTACCAGCATCAGCTTTATTTTGTACTTTAGCCTATGTAATCAATTGTTAAAGTTTCTGATTACCTTGTCTTCATTTTATATATTGTTCTCATTTCCTATAGATATTCCTTTTTCTTTTCTACATTTACAACTACAATTCTAAATACAAGGCTGTTTTTTTTGAGACCGGCAAAAAAATACAACCCCTACCCGTTTATGAGATGATGTCTTCCTATGTAATGATTTTAGGCATAGAACTTATGTTCAGGCCTTCAGTGCTTACAATTCTTTAAATTCTATGCTCAATGTATCCATATTTCATATTAACTGTTTAGCAGGAAATGAGGAAAGGCAACCTTATTTTTCTCCTATATTATGGTAATTTCTGTGTTGTGTTCTGGAATAGGGGTTTATATGTACTCTTTTCTTTCCTGATGAAGTTTCTAGTATTCTGCATGTTTCCAATACATGGAAATATTAATATATTTTGAGATAATTTGTAGATATTTTTATGATTGCACATATATCTTTTATTAAAAAGACCTTAAAGTGGTATAGGGGAGAAGGGGCGGTCTATAAATACGAATAATAAATAAATAAAAAATAAATAGACCACCACATTTATATACTTGTATTACAACAGTTCAATGTAATAGATGAGGTTAAGTAACTAGCCCAGTGTTATTCACTGAGTTTTACATGAAAGTTGAAAGCTAGGTTTTCATGTCAGTCTGACCTCCAGTCACTTAAATAATTGTTATTATATATATATATATATATTTGGGAGTTAAGAACAAATTGTATTTTGTCTCTTTTTATATTTCAGAAACATAACAGTTTTGCCATTTTAATCTGTGCTTTTTCCCTACTTAATTGTGATATCCCATCTTCCTTTTAAGGGAAACATACATTTTTTTAATTTTCTACCTATTAATTTATATTCACAGTAAATCCACAAAGTAGGTTAGGTTGAAAAATTTAATGACCCTTATAGCTGAATGTGATTTCCCATGCATTAGTTGGACACTTTTACTTACTCTATCACACAATTTTTCCCTTGAATTGAACACATCTGAAATGTAGATAGTGATGTCTAATGAGAAATCAGATATTTTAAACCCATTAGTATATTCTAGATTTTGCAATGTAGATTGCAGTCATGCAGTGACTGTCTTCCAGTAACAGAAGGAATTTATTAAAAATATGTTTATGACATTTTATGTATAAGGAGAATAAGCAAAATATTTTTTTAATTTCAAATTATTTGTCATATTGGCTGACTGCATTTAAACTTTAAGGTGGTACAGTAGCCAAGTCTGTTTTTCTTTTTAGTAAAATGCTGTTTCATGCCGTGTCAGCATAACATAATGAATCAGCAACTCTTAACTACTGCTAGCACTCAACTGGAACATATCTATTTGTCCATAAAAGGGAAGATGGTTGGAGGTGGGGTTAGATATTCAACAGTCATTTAAGGCTAATGCTTGTTGTTTATCTGAATTTATAAAATGAGCATTTTTTTCTCATTATGAAATTAATGTGCTATGTCTCTCTGTGAACATCAATTGTATCACAAAGAAAATATTTTTATCTTAGACTTTAAAAAGCTGCTGAAATAAGTACTTTTTTGTACTAATTTTGCTACTGTTAAGTAAGATTTTATGACCAATAGTTTCTTGGGTTTTACACAGTTTGGCAATGAGAGAACTTTTTCCCCCATGGGCAGCAGTACTAAAAATTCATCAACAGTTAACATCCATCGACTTTTGGACAAACAGAAGTGTAAAAGGTGAAAAGAAGATCAATTGCAGTTCTGGTGTGATCTGGATATCAAGCTTTTGCAATTAGGCTTACTGAAGTGTTAAATCCTACTTTTCGTGAAAGTTAAAAAACATTGTGAAATATTTATAGAAACCTATGTATTTCTCAATATAACTTGAATAGTTTTTTTTAAAAAAACAGAATAGTTTACAAAAGAATGTGCTAAGCTTTGTAAAACATAAACAAAAGAGAACTGCTCTACAGAAAAAAAGGGTGAAACTGCTGATAATTGTGTAATCTTGGCAGAATATCTGATTGAGATTTTCTTCTGAACTGAATGATTCATGGTGAATAGATGCATAATCTTGCAATGCAACATGCTTGTTCAAAAAAGAAAGCTAATATTTAAGCTTTCCAGAGGTAGTCAAAATGTACAATACTTACAATCAAATAATAATATAATAATATATCATACTATAAAATTTATATGGCCGGCCACCATCCAAAGAAGTGACTCTGGCCAGTGGGCAGCATACAACAATGAAGTAAAACAATAAATATAAAGCAGTCATTATTAAAAATATAAAAACAATCAAGATATTAAAAAACTAAGAGCAAAGAAGGGAGTAAATATTAACTTCAGTGATGGAATCATCTTTATGTTACTTATCCCATGGGAGCTTCTGATGATCTATTCAGGTCTTGAGGGAATTCCAGAACATTAACAGGGATGGGATTAGCCTCACTTTGGGAGAGAATGTTCCATTAGCCATGCCAGACCTGCCTCCTAGAGCCCACCAAGTGTAAGTCCCTAGCCAATGCAATCTACAGCATGCCCTCTCTATCAGATCTAATGGGATGAGCAACTATAATTGAGGAAAGGCAGTTCCTCAGATAACCTGGTCCCATGCCCATGAAGGGCTTTGAAGATTAAAACCAGCACTTTGAACAGGAACCAGAAGCAAACTGGGAGCCAGTGCATCCTACACACCAGAGATATGGCATGTGCTGTTTTGGAGGTACACATAACTGTCCTGCAGCCAACATTCTGCACTTGTTGAAGTTTCCAGTTACTCCTAAAGGACAGACCCATGTTCATTACAATAGTCCTATCTGGAGATGATTATGAAAAAAGCAATTGTGAATAGAGCATCTCAAATTAGGAATGGGTGCAAGTGGCACACAAAGGAAGCTGTAAAAGGCTCTTCTAACCATAAGTACGACCTGCTGTTTGAGCGAGTTGTGAGTTATCCTCCAGAAGCCCCAGATTGTGCATTGGATATGTCTGGGCAGTGCAACTCCATCCAACACTATAGATGACACAATCCTAGAACTATCAGGCTGCAAAACCCAAAGCCATTCAGTTTTATGGGGTTCAGCTAAAGTCTTGTTCTCCATCCATACCCTCACAGCTCCAATCACTGTGGCAAGACATTCACAGAATTGCATAATTTGTCATATAATTGGTTATCAACAAGTGTATCGATATCTTACCCCATGGTGATGGATGAATTCACGCAGCAGTCTTATGTAATACTAGCTGTACCCGGCCACGCGTTGCTGTGGCCCAGTCTGGTTAAATGGAAAAGAAAGAAAAGAGAAAGCGCAAGTTTCTAATATGTTTAATTTCACAATGCTTGTGGGTATACAATATTTTTTGTTGTTCCGTTGTCTGTGCAGATATAGAGATTGTCTGGTTTGCCGACTCTAGAACATGCAACATATAATTGTCCATGTGAGAAACAATTTTCAATTGCTAGAAAGACGTTGGGCCGGGCACATTTACCAAAAGCATGTGAAGAAAGAAACATTCCCAGGGTGGTTCCCTCCAGGCAGGGCCATGCCGTTACCAGCAGCGGCAAGGTTCGTGAGGGTCTTGCCCACCTGGCAGGCCCTGCCACTCATTGCACCGGCCATGGTTATCAAAAGCCAATAGGTCAAGTAGTTTCACAACTCTCATCCTTCTTTTGTCAGGGGTCATCCAAAATTTATCTTGTGTTTGGAATTTTTCTTTATCTCAGTAATGATAACTGCAAGATCTCATATTTTTCTAGATTCTTCTTAGCCTTCTCTTCCAGTTTTTATTTTCTGTAACTTAGTAGAAGCAGTATAAAAATACAGAAAACATCAAATCACTTGAGAATATGTGGTTTAGCAAAGCATTCAATATTGTTTCTCTTTCGCATCTAAGAGACTGAATATTCAGTTTAAAGCAGGATGTGGGGCAGATTCTAGATTTTGCATCACAGTTACCTTTAATAATGGTGGCAATGTCATGGAGGAATGAAAGGTCCATGTGAAGATAAGCATGAAAGTTGCAGTGCTCCAAGTTGTGGCTGCATTGCGATAGAACAAAATTAAAAACATTGAATTTGTTCTGTTTTATCAGAAGAAACCTTGAAACACTTTAGAGATTCTGGGCAGTGAAATTCCAATCTAATTTGTTTTTAATCTTAGTGTTATGATTATAAATCCATACTACTGATACCAGCTAGTAATATTCCAGAAAAATTGGTGAAAGGTCAGTTAACAAGAAAAACACACTCAGTCACATAAATCCTAGGCAACAATGATAGAATAGAGAACTATAGTCTCAGACATGGAACCTAGTTCAATTAATTTATTTACTGTATTTTTCGGACTATAAGATGCACCTAGCTTCTGCGGTGGAAAACACAAAAAAATATTTGCAAAACAGCCTGGTCAGCTTCAGCACAGCCTGATTTAGCATGAGCAGCTGATTGGTGGCTGGATCGGCCTCCCAGAATACTGTCGATCAGCTGCTCCAGGCTGCAAGATCACCACCGCCCATCGCCACTTCCGCGTGCCCCATTTTTGGGCCTCCACGCATCTTGTTTTCATTCTGGCAAATGGCAGCAGTGATAGGCGGCAGCGGTAATCCCCACCACTTGGAAATGCTAAAAACAGGATACGCGGAGGCCAAAATTGGGGTGCACGGAGGCAATGATAGATGGGGGCAATGGGCAGTGGCGATCCCTGCAGCCTGGAACAGCTGATCATCAGTATTCTGGGAGGCCGATCCAACCAGGTGCTTGTGCTAAATCAGGCTGTGCTGAAGCTGACCAGGCTGTTTTCTGTTTGCTGCAAGGAGGCAAATTGCTGGAAGACAGAGGCTGAAGGGTGGGGGATGGTGTGTGGGCGGGGCTTCGACAGCGTTTGCTCTATAAATGATTTAAAAACACATCACAATTGTTAATATAATGAAATGGTTAGAAGTAATATAAAGTATGGTTGAAGATGTCAAAGAATTTGAAGTTAATCTGCTAATATGTATGTAATAATGATATTTTGATATATATAAAATAAGAGAGAGATGTAAGACTCCGGGGAAGTACCAGCTTCCGTATGATGTAGCTGTCAAAATTTTTCTCCACATTTATGTATCCTTTTCCCCAAAATATTTGAAAAAACCAATAAAACTTTTTTATAAAAAAAAAACATTTGCTCTATAAAACGCACAGACATTTTCACCCCCTTTTTAGGGGGAGGAATGCATCTTATAGTCCAAAAAATACGGTATAGTTTTTATCACTGAATGAGACAGTGGTTTACACTATATTATATTCTCTTTGTTTAGTTGTTTAAAAACCAAGCCTGTGTTCAGATGACTTTCATCTCCCAAATGATTTTTCTTTCCGTTTCTATGGTATATAGGATTTCTTTTGATATTTGTAAAGGAATTGCTATGCTGGCTGGGAAAAGGAATCAATGAATAGATAGTATGGATAGTGAAACAGCATGCAACCTGCTCCCATTGGGTACCAGAGCTCACCAACATGTACTGACCAGTATCGTTTCCATAAGTCCTGGGCCCAGCTAAACTATCACAAATTGTATTTTCAGATTTTTAAATGCATCCCTAAAGTCAGCATCAGCAAGAAGCAAATGGATAGCCCACATGCCAAATTTATCAACCATTTCAGTATAAAGTATTTGCAAATAGTCATACAGTATAATAGTCAAGAGCAAGAGAATAAATTTTTCTTTTTGAGCTTATTTGTCCATTTATTTAAGAGAGGTCATTCTGCTCCCCTACTTTTTTCCCTTGACAAACCAGTTTGTAACATTGCATTGTAGTTCTACTTGCACAATTTGTTCTGTATCAGCAATATTTATTTATCTAGGATGATGCAGAAGGGAAAAGTGGTTCAACTTGCCTATAAATTGAAATATGTCTTTATAATTCATGTGATGAAAAGGCAAGTGCAATTTTTTCTTGATGGGAAAAACACTAGTGTTATTCCATAACTATGTTTGAAAGAACAGGAAAGAAAATGAGTGGGTATGACTTTTATATATCTTCAGTAGAAAATAGAGCAAAAATGCTCTTCCCGTATCTGGCATTTAGATAGCTTATTGATAGATTTGTGTCTCACTGATCTTCATTTAGGTTTAGAGAGTTCCGTCAAGTGGTACAATTCCTGATTAGGTTCTGCAATTCTGTCTGGCAATATCTGTTCATGATGAATAGATGGAAGAAAATGCATTAAAGTGGCTTACTGTTGTTTCATTTAAGTTACATTGTACAAATGAGGTTCTGTCTTATAAATTGTTACAATGACAATTGACCTGCCTGTTTCTATCAATTCTATCCATAACGATGCATCTACACTGCGCAGGATTATCATTTCCCACATAGCCTTAGCGATTTTGGCTAGAAAATTCTGCTCATGTAAAATTGTATTGAAGTAGAACTAAATATGAAAGACTGTTTCACTTCTCAGTGTATTCTCACCCAATATTACTCCGTTCTGCTAATTCTAGTTACCACTTCAGAATTGTGTATAAAGTACTGCATCTGTTTGTATCAAAGTGAGTGTAATCTGTAGTATGACAATAAATACAAGCACATGTTACCTTTTATTGCTACACAACTAACTTAGTGCAGAGGGTGAAAACAGGAACAGCTGATAGTATTAGATAAGGTAGTTCAAAAACAAATAGGGTGCAAACAAAGGCTTATGAAAATTGATCAGACTTTGGAGATGTTTTAAAAAACAAGCCTGTGTTCAGATGGATTTAAAAATAGAACACAGTGACATACAGTTATGACATCGATTTTATTTTTTTAAAAAACCAATAGGTTAACGTTATGAGGAAAGCACACCACATAATTAAATATAAAACATTGGAACAGAATAATAAAAAGTGCACTAAAATAAATAAAATGACACAATCTGATTAAATACAAACAGGCAGCGAGATTAAAACTGTTCCAAATTAAAAATGTTAACATTAGCAAATTCCTTCAATCTAAGGAAAGAAAAAATATTTTCTCCAATAGTGGTAATAATAATGAGAGGTTTCTCCAGACTATGTGCTCAAAATAGAAATGGTATGCTTTGACTTGGGTGATATTAAACTTTTGTGAAGTGGCCTTCACCAACACACTTTGTTGGCTTAAATATATTTAACATTTGTAAATTTTATTTATTTCAGATGTGAAGAGACGAAGCATGTTTTCCTCTGAGATCTTAATCAACGTTTGTTGTACAGAATGCCTTTAAGTGAAAGGAACAGTGTTGTTTTTGCGTATGAATCTTCAGTACACAGTACCAATGTTCTCCTTAGTCTTAATGAACAGAGAAAGCAAGATCTTTTTTGTGATGTTACTATCTTAGTAGAAGACCAGAGATTTCGAGCCCATCGTTCAATGCTTGCAGCCTGCAGTGTCTATTTTCGTTCAAGAATTGTGGGTCAGTTAGAATCAGATCTTGTAATAATTTTACCTGAAGAGGTAAGTACATTTGCTTGTACTTATACAATCTTACTTTGTACTACATTCAAAGTTACTCAGAATAATATGCATATCATTAGTAACTTAAAGTCCACAAATTGTGGCTAAACTGCATAGGCAAATACTATTTCTAACAAAACCGTGATAAATGTTCCTTTGAAGCTAGATAATGTTTCCCATCCAACACAGAATTAAGGAAAAGAATTAAGGAAAAGAATTAAGGAAAAGAATTAAGGAAAAGAATTAAGGAAAAGAATTAAGGAAAAGAATTAAGGAAAAGAATTATTATGGAAAAGAATTATTAAGGAAAAGAATTAATATTGCAGATGGTATTATTATTCATAAAATGTAAATACATACCCCACATACCTACTCTCTCAACAAACCAACCATTTCAGTATAAAGTTGGAACCCGGAAGAGAGCAGCTGGCCGGGGTGCAAGCGTGCAGCGGCCAGCTGCTCTTCCGGGTTCTTTTGCGTGCATGTGCACCGGCCAGCTGCTGTCTTCTGGATTCTGGCCACGCCCATGCATGCGCTGGAACCCAGAAGAGCAGCTGATGACGGTGCGCATGCCCACAGAGAGGGGACTGCATGCCACCTCTGGCACGCGTGCCATAGTTTTGTCATCACGGCCCTATATACTATAGCTGTTTATGTACCAGCATTTTTTACTTAAAGGATTGGGGCAACAGGTTTACTTTCAATTATGAAAACTTACATTCTTAGCCCAACCAATCTCATAGGTTGTTCTTGTGGGAAAACTTTGGAGTGCCATGTATAAATCTATTTGTCTTCTGAAATATACTCATAATTCTGTGCCATAATTCTGTGCCATATGAGCTGCTATTTTTAGTCACATAAGGCTTTTACGGGTTTTCAATGTTTAGAAAACTAATGATTAAACTACTTTTTCCCCCCTCAGTCAAATATTTGGAATGACTTTTTTTTCCTTAATAAGAAAATGGATGTGGACTATTGGTGTTAATGTTTGAGTATTTCTGTTTGACTTATAATTTCTTTTAGGAAAGAAAAAGTTGTTTTAATGTGTAGTTGTGTAGACTCCGTGACAGCTCTTAGTAGATTTTAATGGACTGGATTAAATAGCAAATCCTAATTTTGAATAAATATTTTGTATGGAGTTTTCCTCAGTACATAAACATGATAGTTAGGTCAGGCTTTTTAGACTACATGTAGCCCTGAACCGTTCATTTAGTGACCGTTCAAAGTCACAACTACACTGAAAAAATGACTTTCAATTGGTCTTTGCACTTACAACTGTTGCAGTCATATGATCAAAATTTAGGCACTTGGCAACCAGCATGTATTCACAACAGTTGCCGTGTCCTAGGGTTATATGATTGCTTTTGCAACCTTCCCAGCTGGCTTCTGACAAGCAAATTCAATGAGGGTACCTCAGGGGTCGCCACAAAGAAGAGGGAGTCAAACTATTTTCCAAGGCATATGAGGGTAGAACAAGAAGCAATGGGTGGAAACTAATCAAGGAGAGAAGCAACTTAGAACTGAGGAGAAACTTCCTGACAGTTAGAACAATTAATCAGTGGAACAGCTTGCCTCCAGACGTTGTGAATGCCCCAACACTGGAAGTCTTTAAGAAGATGTTGGATAGCCATCTGTCTGAAACGGTATAGGGTTTCCTGCCTAGGCAGGGGGTTGGACTAAAAGACGTCCAAGGTTCCTTCCAGCTCTGCTATTGTATTGTATTGAGGGAAGCCAGACCGGCTTAACAATGGTGATTTGCTTAACAAGTGTGGCAAAAGAGATAATAAAATCAGGTGTGACTCACTTAACAACAGTCTTGCTTAGTAACAGAAGTTCTGATTCCAATTATGTTCATAAATGGAGGACTACCTTTATTAAAAAGTTTTAGCTCAAAGTTTCCGTTTTAATCTTGTTTTGCATTTCCATGACTGGTATTTTGGAATTCATATATAATCAAAATACATAGGCTCCATTCACAGGTTTATTTTGGGTTTCGATAGTGCAATTTATCTATTTGAATTTGTTAATTTGTGTTTTGTATTTATAGAATCTTTTCCAAAAAAAAGGTTTCTCAGCTCTCCTCCATATGTTGTGGAGGAACCTAGTAAGGAAACAAACTTGAAATATCATTTGAAAGTTTATTCTACATTGGCTTTAGAAAGACGTTTGAATATTTTTTTTGGCAAACTATTCTAAAGAGCCTTGAAACAAGTGCAATGATTTTTTTTAGTAGAAGTATCTTGTTATATATATGAGTTTATTATATAACATATACATAGAAACAAAGATAATAAGGGAAGGAAAATGAAAGGAGAAGGAGGTGCAAGGTAGGAAAAAAAGCAGCACCTTCCAATTTTTTTCAATGCAGTAAAATACAAAGTACAGTTACAATCTTGTACATGTATATGTATATGTATATGTATTTGTGTTACAACCCCTGATATGCCCAAATATGGGAGGGAGCTCACTACTCCCCCTTTCTGTCCTTCGGCTCATTACAGAAGACCATCCAGGCAGAAAACCATATTTTTATTTTTAATGTTGCCTTTGCTATGTTTGTGTTGTATTTGCGCTGATAAATAAATAAAGGGAGACTAGTATAGATCTATTTCAAGCTATTTAGCTCTCATTCTAATCCCAGTAAGGGTATGGCTATCTGATGAGAGCTAAATAGCTTGAAATAGATCTATACTAGTCTCCCTTTATTTATTTATCAGCGCAAATACAACACACACACACACATATATTGTAAATGCCAGCCATTTCTATAACAACAAACTAATCATCAAAACCCAAAATCAAAGTTTCCTTTTTTTCTGTTTCCAACATAAAGTCCAGAAGTGGTTTCCAAGTAGAAACAAAACTAGATACATTCTTTTCTTTAATTAACACAATTTTCCCATCTCTGCCACTCTTATCAGTTTTTCCATCCATTCTTCCATGATGAAAATTGCATATATACAATTCTCGCTGCACTCAACATGTATAATAACAAAAGTAACAGTTCTACTTTTTTTCAACCTAAAAGAAACACTTCTGGTTTCAATTTTATACATGTTTCTGAATTAAAGTATAAATCTGTCCAGAATGTTTTTTGCTTTGTCACAAGTCCACCAAAGATGATTACAAGTACATTGTTTACAATTAAACTATGTAACAAACATTTGAAATAACTTTGCATATTTTTGATAGTTTCTCAGGAATTATTGCTTCATTTTATAAAAGTTTTCTTTTAAATTATAATTCAGTGTAAATTATAGTCTACTCATTGACCTATTTTCCTATTATTTATACGTTATATTATAACCATTTTTTAAGCTATGGAATCATACAGTGTTTTTAACATACTCATTTTCCAGATCAGAGTAGAACAGCGATGGCGAACCTTTTTTGGCTCGCATGCCACAAGTGGGGGGAGCGCAGGGGGGTCGTGTGCGGGCGTGCCACACCCATAATGCAACGCGTGACCCCCCCCAGTGTGCATGCGCGCACAACGCGCGACCCTCCCATTTTTACATGCTTTTTTTGCCCTCCCCAGGCTCCAGAGGCTTTATAGGAGCCTGGGGAGGGCTAAAAGAGCCTCCCCCGCCCCCCGGAGGCCCTCCGGAGGCTTCAGGGACCGTCCGTAGGCTTCCCTGAAGCCTTCAGAATGCTTAAAACCACCCTCCGAGCAAACCGGACTTCCGGGTTGCTCGGAGGGTGGTTTTAAGCGCTCTGAAGGCTTCAGGGAAGCCTCCGGATGGTCCCTGAAGCCTCCGGAGGGGTGGGAGAGGTTCTTTTCGCTCTCCCCAGGCTCCTATAAAGCCTCTGGAGCCTGGGGAAGGTGAAAAATAGCTTTTAAAAAGGTGAACTCAGCTGGCCAGCGCGCGCATGCGTGCTGGCCAGCTGATAGGGCAGCGCCTCGCGTGCCCTGACAAATGGCTCCGCTTGCCACTTGTGGCACGCGTGCCATAGGTTCGCCATCACTGGAGTAGAAGAATCTCTAATTGGAATAATCTATAAAAATGTATCATTAATTTTTTTGTAAGCTTTCATCTCTGATTACTTTCTTGGATCTCTACATACTAATATTGGCCAGAAATAAGCATAGGTCAGTTCTGCAATATGAAAGAGGATTTTTAGCTATACTTAAGCTTATACAAAACAGGCCAAGAAAGACCAAACCTATCCTTATTTCTGGACAAGTTAATTATTGTATTGTATTGTATTATATTTGTTCCATCTTTTTATATGTACACATATTCTTATACATAATCTTTTATCATTTTCATAATAAATATGCATGTCTTTTCTTCAACTGAACAGGTTACACTGAAAGGATTTGAACCTTTACTGCAATTCGCTTATACTTCCAAACTTATTTTAGATAAGGACAATGTGGCTGAAGTTTGCAAATGTGCTGAGTTCTTGGGAATACATGACATCGAAGAATCTTGTTTTCAGTTCCTTAAATTCAAGTTTCTGGATCATAAATCAGGACAGCAGGAATACCCAAAATCAAAATGTTGTAAACCAAGTTGTCAGAAACAGTGCAGTAAAATGGAAAGTGTCGATGCTAGAGATTTAGAAATTGATGAGGATGAAATCATGCAAAATGAATGTGCTAAAAATTCTCCACTGAAGGCATGCAGTGCGGAGCAAAATTCAGCAGTGTCCCTACTGCAAGACAGTTCTAATCAAATCCATGACCCTGTATCAGAAAAGGATCAGTTTTTTAATGTAGAATCCCTCTGTCCCAAATACAGGAAATTTAAAAAAGCTTTGGAGACTGATAAAATCCCTCTTGTAGAAGCCAGTCCTGGTATTAATGAAATTCAGGTAACATCTGGTACTACTATTCATCAGGCTGAATCAAATATTATTGGTGCTATACAAAAAAACATTGAATGTACAGTTGTGCATTCAGATGCAAAATGTGAAGATACTCAGGTAGCAATGGAAGAAAATGGAAATGGAGACTTCACGAATGAAATGGCTCCTCCAGTTAAAAGTGCTGAATGTTTATCAGAAAAGACAGATTCTCACTTTGTCCACCATAATTCTTCTGTGGCTACTCATGGACTTTATTCTGCTTCTTTCTT
Organism: Natrix helvetica; assembly: GCF_964273705.1. Classification (NCBI taxonomy): domain Eukaryota; kingdom Metazoa; phylum Chordata; class Lepidosauria; order Squamata; family Natricidae; genus Natrix; species Natrix helvetica. The sequence continues at coordinate 51,796,527 of NC_138550.1, forward strand.
AAATGCATATGATCAATACTGCAATTTAACTTTAAATGGTGTGCAGAGCAATACAGTAGTTGAAAAAAATGCCATTGCTGTGGGAGCCGAAAATTGCAAACCCATAAGTGAAAACACTGCTGAGGACCCAACTCCAAAATCTAATTTGTACGAGCAGGGAAATGTGATCAGTACATCACCTAGCCATCGAAGCAGCGTGGAGAGAGAGATAGCAGAACAGTTAGCAAAAGGATTTTGGAGCGATGTTTACAACACAGATGCAGCATATCAAAGTTTGTCTCCTGCATTGCCAAAAGAATTTTCAGAACAAAGCTGTTCAGAAAAGAAAACTGAATGTCCTTGGTTAGGAATCAGAATCACTGACAGTCCAGAGAATGGCCCTCCAAGAACTTTTACAACATTGAGCTCTGTCACTTGTCCCTTCATCAGTAATCTCAGTACTGAAGGCACCACTGAAGTTAATAGTGGAGACTGTATTCCAGAACAACAACCTGAGCAATGTCCTTATTCATGTGTGATAAATTTGGAAGAGGATTCTGAAACGGATACAGAGGGTGACAGTGAATCCTTTTCTGCAAGAGAACAGGAATGTGAGGTGAGACTGCACTTACTTTTTCTTTGTTAAAAATGTGCTATTGACATGTATTGAAACTGAAAAGAAGATATCCCTGACATTATGGTAACCAACACAGTGGAAATTGAAAAAAAACACCATGAAAAAAGAAATCAGATATTTTTTTTAAAAATCCATTCTTTTTTAGACTGGGTTTTCCACCACTGGTTTTGCAGGGGGCAACATTGCTATGACTCAAACTATCCAAAGGAATAAATTTTCTGTTTTTCAATATTTTTGCTGAGAATTCTTGTACATTATATTGATGTACATATTTGTCAGTTTTAATATTAAAATATGCATTGGTTGTCTTACTAGAATCTTTCTACATAGCTACATATTCAGTTTTCATATTACCCTTGCATGATTTTTCGATTTTATGTTCTTCACTGAATCATTCTTTTAAGAATATGAATACAGTCTGCCTTCCTCATTTGTATATCTTGTATTTATAATTATAAATTGAGCAACTGGTCTTATATTTGTGGTGACTGGGGTCTAAGGATTTTACACACAGACTTTATAAATATATAAATAGAGGCAGGCACATTTTTTCACCAGCAACGACATTATTTCTTTCCAGTTTTGGCTTCCAAGGTCAGGCAGCAATTCAATGTGATCATGCTAATAAGCACGACTTAATTATTTATCTGTGGCAGGGAAATGGATTTTCACAAATCAAATATTTAAAATACTAGTGGGTTAATTACGTGTAACAGAATTGGGTTTTTTTAAAAGAAAAAACTATTATTGTGTTACGGAATGTTAGTGACATGACTTTGGAAAAATGTTTTGAAAGATGCACACTGAGTCTCATTTCAAAAGAATATGGGTTCAGAGTTTCAGACTTGAATGCTACTAAGTTGTGAAGCGTTAATCAAATATCTATATCTTCCAGGTAAAGTTGCCATTTAATCAACAGAAGATAATTTCACTCTCTAGAAATGACTTCCAGTCATTTCTGAAAATGCACAAATTGACTCCAGAAGAGCTAGATTGTATCCATGATATTAGAAGACGAAGTAAAAATAGAATTGCAGCACAGCGTTGTCGTAAACGAAAGCTAGACTGTATACAAAACCTTGAAACAGAAATAGAAAAATTGGTATGTATGGATAGTTTTGTTCAATGAAGATATGTTTGTTATATGTGATGTATGTTCTGACATAGTTCTCTGAATTTGCCAATTTGTTTGTTTCCCTTGCATTTCTATTCACTGTATTTGTATTGTTTTTTTATGTTGTGAACCATCCATAGTGGGCCTGGAATTAGTAGGTGCCAAAATAAAATGAATAAATAAATACATTTAAAAATTTGAATAAATCCTTGATTCTGTGTAATATTGACTATATATGTGGTTATCTTTAATTATGGTAAATAAACGTTTTGATTCTTCCTTCCCCTCTCCTTCCCCTATCTCAAGCTATAGGAAAATATTGAATATATTTTGCTTACTTGGCACTAGCTGAGTGTATCTGCACCTATTTAATTTGCTGTTTTATTATTTTCATTTGCACAAGACTTTTCAAAAGGTTTCTTGACTTATAATTCATTTATTGACAAAAATCTAAAAAAAACAATTGCTCTGAGAGAGCAGTTTCTCTAGATAATATGTATAATTTTATGTTTATTTTTTGTCTTTTACTAATATTTTTGAAGAAATTGCAAGATTTTCTGGGAAAACAGAATTTGGCCTACATAACTTTTATATGTTATATAGGGACACGGTGGCTCAGTGGCTAAGATGCTGAGCTTGTCGATCAGAGAGGTTGGCAGTTTGAATCCCTAGCGTCGCATAATGGAGAGAGCTCCCGTTACTTGTTCCTGCTTCTGCCAACCTAGCAGTTCAAAAGCATGTAAAAATGCAAATAGAAAAATAGGGACCACCTTTGGTGGGAAGGTAACAGTATTCCGTGCACCTTCAGCATTTAGTAATGCTGGCCACATGACGACAGAGACGTCCTCAAACAGCTCTGGCTCTTTGGCTTTAAAACAGAGATGAGCACTGCTCCCTAGAGTCGGGAACGACTAGCACATATGTGCGAGGGGAACGTTTGCCTTTACCTTTTAACTTTTATATTCACTTATGGAACGGATTCCATGGGGCTGACAGCAAAGTGACACCTTTAAATAAAGAGGTGCTGATGATACTTGCTACATTATATTATAGGAGTTAAAATTATCCCCATATCAAAGTTAAAATATTGACTGTTCAAAAAAGGAAGCAATTGTTAACATTTCATGTGCTTTTGTTGCTAATCAAAAGCTTCATCACATTTTAAAATAATATGCTAAATATTACATAAACAAGAAACAATGCCTTTGCTCCATATTATGACATTGGTTTATTGACAAAGTATTTCAATATAAAAACTTCAGTAAGTAGCTTTTTAGTGATCATATTTCTATCAGAATATATGAATACGTTTTTATTAGATTGGTTGCTAAGCATATTTCTAGAACTGCTTCAGAAATTTTCATATAACCCTGGATCCATGTAGTCCAATACTACTGACATGACTGGCAGCAACTATCTCGGGTGTTATACATTTTTATAGATAACAATGCTCAATATTGTTTAAGTACTAAGGACTGAATATTACTGCTTTAAAATTATTTAGATGTCTAAATTTGGATGCCTAATTTAGGGATATATAACCTCATTGAACTCTTTTTTTAAAAAAAATCTTCCTGATTTCATTATTCAAGGTCTGCAAGAGACGTGGTAGTAATGCAGTGATATCATGGGAAAGAGTATTCTAAATTTTGAGCCCTTCTCTCGTTTGGAGGATTTGCTTTTTTCAATAGTAAATTTAAACCTGTAATATTATTAAGCTCTAGCTTGCCTTTCATTTTGAAGAAAATGAGAAAGATTGTTCAACAATTATTATTTTACTTGTCACCAAATGTTGACGACCAATGAACTGTATGGTTTGTACTGTCCAATATTTACTCCCTTTTTAATGGTTTAGTTGTGTTAATACTATATATTCCTATTTTACAGTTAAGTGAGATTAATACTATGTTGAAAAGGAATTGGTATGAACAAGGTCCTTGATTTACAAGTGCATTTAGTGACTCTTCAAAGTTACAACGGCACTGAAAAAAGTGTCTTGTTCATACTTACAACCTTTGCAGCCATCCTCATGATCATGTGATCAAAATTCAGATGCTCAACAACTAGTTCATACTTATGACTGTTACTGTTCCCGAAGGTCATGAGATCACCTTTTGCAACTCTTTGACAAGCAAAATAAATGCTTATCAAAATCAGATTCACTTAACAACCATGTTACCAACTTATCAATTGCAGTGATTCGCTTAACAGCAATGGCAGGAAAGGTCATAAAATGAGGCAAAATTCACTAGAGAAATGTCTCACTTAACAACATAATTTTTTTTGCTCAATTGTCATAAGTCGAGGACTACCTTTACTCCAAGCAATCTTTATTATCACTGTTTTCAAATCCAAAACAAACTAAAATATAATTCTGCCTTAGTGGAAACCCAATATTTCAGTACCAAACTCAGAACTTCTCTGTTTTCTTGCAGCAAAATGAAAAAGAGAACTTACTGAAGGAAAAAGATCACATTTTGTCCACGCTGGCTGAGACAAAACAGAATCTAACAGGACTTTGCCAGCAAGTATTCAAGGAAGCAGCGCTGAGTCATGAGCAAATCCAGATTCTTGCAAAATACTCTGCCTCTGAATGTCCACTTTCATTTTTGGTACCCGAGAGGGAACAAGCAGCACCTTCTGATATCTCATCTACAGTACCATTGTGTGTTGAATTATCTGCTGGTCTTTCTGTTATATCATCTAATGATCAACATTCTAGCTATCAACATATGAAAGGAGGCTATGATGCAGGATACGATCAAGCACAAGAATTATGTCCAGTTCCTGTAAGGATATCAGAGAAAACACTGTGCTTGGAACAGTGTGTACAGAGTGGAAGTGGTATCACAGATTTTTGTCAACAAATGACTGATAAATGCACTACAGATGAATAATCCTTTTTAAAATTCAGCCTAGCATGATTGAGGCCTGAGTCGTCATGTAAGAAGGTAGAACTGCAGCTGCATTAACTTTGCATTTCATATCATCACCCTCAATCAAACCTAAATGTAATTATGGGCTTTTCTCTAATGACATGTAAAAATTATGCAATATACTTAGTGTAAAAGAAAGAAATCTACATAGTTTTATTATTCCAGATATCCAGTGCCATGGAAGGCAGTAACATTTGTTTCATCCACTACTACACATTTAGTGATAATTCCAATCTAATGTGTGTTAAGAATTCGATAATAAAACAAAGCAATTCAAGAATCTAAATCTTTTGAGAATATTAGGTCACTGTGCTAGAGATGTACTTAATCTTGACAGCTTGCTGTCCTTCCATGATCTCTAGATAAAAATATTTATAATAGACTATGTTAATTTGTGCTTCCTACTTAAAGTTTGATGTGGTTTTCATAAGGATAAATGAAATGATCACATACTCTGGAAGGATTTTAACTTTTATTATTAATTATGGGACCAAGTTGGGCATGTTTTGGGAAAATCCTCTTTTAAATAAATTACTTTTATGGGTAAAGCTAAATGTAGCTGTTCAAATTCAGTAGCTTACACTTCAGTTATAAAAATAAGCCACTTTAAAGCTTCAATAATTTTAACTACTAAAATAAGCAATTAGAACATTTTACTGTAGCCAGTACTGCATTGTATTAATTACAGAAAGTCTGTATAAATTCTGTAATAGTATAGTGCTCTTAATAATAGAAGCTTTATCTACCAAACCTCAAATACTTTTTCTGGTTTACAAAATTTAAAAGCCAATGGAATTCTTTGTTTCCTACCTCAGAACATATAAGTTTTTGTAACTGTGTTTGGAACTCAATCATCTTTCTGTGACAACTTTTTGCCTAGAATATTTACTATTTGAGAACCCTGCAATTTTCTCTGGTATGCTCAGATATTGGTTAAGTTTAGCAACCAATTTAGCCTCTAGAAAAGTAAGTTTGTATTTCTAATATATAGTGTCAATCTACATAGTAAATATTTGGCCAAATACACCATCCAAACAGTGCTACTAACAACCAGCATGTATTACAGAAAACTACACTACCTCATAGAGTGATTTCAAGATCATTCAAAGCTGCAGTGATGTTCACAAATACTTGTCACAAACTAGCATTAAGAATTACAACGCTTACAAACTTTTAACTTCATTGTGGAAGTTTTCCTCTAAATATGCATGAATTCTTTTGCATGTATTCATTTCTCTTTTGATCATATAGGGAATGAGTCCTTAAAAGCCTTTAGGTGGCATTATAGGTGTTGTGTGCATTTAATGAAACTTTTGCTCTTGAAGATGTGTTTCTTTTCTGAGAATCACGTTTTGATTCTTTAGGTCCACCTCATTCTTTTTTTTTTTTTTTTGACAAATCAGTTAACAGTGCCAAATCTGTTGGGTATACAATATAAAAAACTCTTCTGGAGAAGTAACAAGCCTATTTTGAAACAATTGAGATAGTTGTTTCGAAAGAAGTATTTGCTGTAAATTCTAAATTATATGTTTATATAACTGGGTTGGCTAATTTTGTGACTGAATTCATACAGTCTGGTGGTTGGGACTTCTGTCCCTCAAAAATGTATTGATAAGGTAAATGAAAGAATGGATCACTGACTAGGAAAGCAATGAAAAGAACCTTTATTGCATCTTGATTAAAAACCTCAGTGCTTGTGAATTGGACTCCCAGGTTTAATTCTCCTTTTTTATAGGAATTGTCAAAGTCTAATTTCTACTAATTTTGGGGTGGGACAATCTGAGGTAGCTTAACACCTAAATAGTTATCTCTAGGAGATTGTGTAAAGTTTTTACTTTGCATGCATACATTGTAAAACTGAATCATCAACTTGAAATACATCAGTTACAATATACAGTATAAGAAACTCAGGTAAAATTTGAAAATTCAGTTCTGACTTTGAACAATGTTTGCATCAAGGCATGTTAAAATAGTTTTAAATATTTTGGGCAGAATGTTAGAAATTCTAACCATAAAAACATAAAGATTGTATAAAAACAACCCTTAATTCCAGTTGATTTTTAAAAAAACTTTTCATAGTCCAGTGTTTTTAATGCAATAAAACTATCCTTTCTGATATCTTCATTTTTGTAAAAATTTGGCATTGTAAAATTGATGCATACCAACTGATTCATACTATTAAAGCAGAACTCTGGAAATGACATTATTTATACATTTATATAATATATTAAAGAAACAAATATTGACTTTGAATAAAACTCTTTAAAAGGTTACTTTTATATTTTGCAGTTATCATTTTTAAAAATAAATGTGTCTATTATTGTGCTATTTTGGTATTTTAAAGGTTGCTTTGAAGTTAAATATTTAACTATACAACACATATAAATAGGTAGGTGCACACACAAATCTAAGCATGCTTATTTCATACATTTCCTCCACTGTTCTCTTTGGGGGTTATAAGAGTTTGGGACATACTTTTAATGAGACAACTGTTCTTTAAATCATCTCAACTTGAGATCTTCATGAATTGCTTATTCCATATTTAAGAGCAATGTGAGATATAAAAGAACTGTTTCATGTTGATTTATTACAAGCCTCAATTTTGAGTCTGACTTATTTAACAATTGGAAATATCTGGAGAAGAAATGAAAAATCATTATTTATTTTGTTCATGCAATGTGGAATTGTGTTCGCTGAACAAGTGGCTAGAAGCAATTGTAATTTCACTTGGTCAATCTCTTATTTGGAAATATTGCTGTTTAGAAGTTTTAACTGAGCTGTTTCATAACCTGATTTTTATATTATACTGTTAAACTCTTGTTAAGATGGTTCAGAACTGGGTGGTCGAAAAATGTAGTGTTATCATTTCATATTATAGCTTTTACATTAATATACACCATCATAGAAATATTGTTATATGCCAAGCAGAAGTAAGTTTCATATATTGTTATCATATACCTTCTGTTTGGTATATAACAATATTTATATATAACAATATAAGAGCCGTGGTTAGAATTCAGTACTGCAGGCTACTTCTGACTGCTGGCTGCCTGCAATTTGGCAGTTTGAATCTCAGCTGGCACAAGGTTGACTCAGCCTTCTATCCTGCTGCGGTTGGTAAAATGAGGACTCAAGATTGTTGGGAGAAATACCATATGCTGACCAGGGATGGGTTTCAAAATTTTTTACTACCTATTCTGTGGGTGTGACCTATTTTGTGGGTGTGGCTTGGTCATGTAACTGGATGGACGTGGCCTACTTGATGTCACTCAGCAGGAGATGTCATGGATTGGGTAAAATGTGGTGAAGCTCACTTAATACTCTTGCTTAGCAACCAAAATTTTGGGCTCAATTGTAGTCATAAGTCAAGGACTATCTCTGCCTTCCTCTGCATGGCAGTCTTGTTCTAGTAAACTCCTCCTTTCTGGCAATTTTCCTCTCACAGGCACCAAAATAATCCAGACAACGTAAGGTTTCTTGTTGCAGCCAGGAGTTGGACTAGATGACCTCTGAGTAGCCTTCTAGCCCTAAATTCTATGCTGTTCTTCCTTCCTCCCTCCCTCCCTCCCTCCCTCCCTCCCTCTGTTGGAAGCAAACCCCCCAAATAACTGCTGAATGTCACTTTGCAAACCTCCTTTCGAGCAGCTTTTCAATTTAAAGCAAAGTTTGCAGCTTTAAAAGTTGTGGACTTCAACTCCCAGAATTCCACAGCCAGGCATGCTCAGTTCCAATTTAAAGTGACAGCATTTGTTTTTTTCCTTTGCTGAATCTCCCAGCTAAAAAGTGAGTTTCTTTTTCTTTCCCTTTCTCCACCCCTCCTTCCTCTCTCTTATTTTTTAAAGCTTTTTTCCCCTTGCCTGAACCGGCAGGGGGGAAAACTTATTTCAAAAAAGCTGACGAAGCTGATGGGAGAACAGATTTGGGGCCGTGGCCAAGCCATCATTACTACTGGTCCTATCCGGTAAACCAGATTTTCACTACCTCTTCTGGCATACGGTACTGTACTAGGAGGAACCTACCTCTGGTGCTGACTATAAACTGCTTAGGGCTGCAAAGCATATGAAGCGGTATATAAGTTATTAGAACGGTATGTAAGTTATCGTATAGTATAGTATTTTCTGTAGATCAGATTTAGCAAGCAGTATTTTTTTAAAAAAAGCCATATTACTTAATCACCATAAAGGATAGTAGTTTTGAAGGGCTTATTGGTCAATGATAGAACTGAAAGAATTGGAAGGACTGTTTAAGCCATGAAATCCAACTTCCTGTTCAGTGCAAAGTCCAATTTTAAGCATCCCTAATAGATGGCTTTAATGCCTGGGAGAGAAAATCTGACAACATTTTTTCCTTAACAGATCTATGCCAACTTTTGGTGAAATAATTATGCTGTTTCCAGAAGCATGCACTTGCATTATAATTGCATAATATCTTAGCCCTAAGCTCAGTTTCTGGCATTTTATACATTTCTATCCAGTTTTCAGACCAGAAGTTAACAGCACAACCTTTTTTCTCCACAACAATCCTGCAAGCTAGTTATGCTGAGAGAGACTGACTGAGGTTTTATGACTAAACTAGAACCTGGGTTTCCATTCCCTTCTCCTAAATCAGCACCTTCGCAATATTTGAAGGTGTTGAAATACAACACTGTATTTACCTATTGAAACAGCAAATTTTGAAACAAAATAATTCAGCCTGAATTTTAATATTTGAGGTGTAGTTTGATGTAAAAAAATTGAAATATCTGGTAACAGCTGATAAATATTTTTGCATTTTAAAAATATATGGGACTTTATTTTTTATGCATTACATTAAATCTTTGGACCTCAGTTATGGTGGGGTTTTCAATCAGTAAGGAGAAAATAAGGGATTAAGGATAATTAGGTACATACAATACTATTAATAAATTTTCAGAAGTGATTTTTGTACTACTACTTAGCTTTACAAATACAAATACTGAAGAAAATTAATGCAACTTAAATCTGAAGTGTATATAAACCAGAGTTTGAATTATTTTGCTGCTTCTAAAAGCTAGTATTTTTACAAGCTTTGAAAAGAGACAAAGTTATAGCTATGTTTTACCATTTGTGATGAGATAAGCACCATTGCATTTAGCCACTATGAGTATCAGAATAATTTTAGTAACTTAGTATGAAAATAATTTTAGTTAATGCTAAAATCTTAAGAAATTTTCTGAACTGACATATGTTGCATGGTAAGAAAACAGGCTAATTCATTTTTCATCAACAGCATCCATCAAAAGGCTTGCCTTTTCTTAGATCTGCTGGTATCACGGAATTTTAAACTTTTTAAACAATTTATTTCTCATAGTTCAACAATAACTAGGGAAATAACATTTTAGTGTTTCAAAACACAACTAATGGGAAATGAGGTTTGTTGAATCCCAACATTTTTTTTCTACACAAAAAAATATTTACTTCAATTTTATGAACTATATTCCGAGGAGTATATTCAATGTGGTTGTTTAAATAGATATTTTTGTTCATTTCCTGTTGGGCAAAAATTATATAAAAGACTTCGTAATCTATATTTCAGTAGGTTAAATCTCTGGAAGCAGAAAGTAACCAAACTTGGTATGGAAGGAGAGGCTGGCAAAAGAAAGATCAAGCTTGAAAATTAGCAAATCCAATCAGGTGTCAGTCTTCAAGTTAAACAATAACAACAAAAATGCTGTTTCTTGTCCTATTCATCATCTCCACCTAATCAGTATATTTGAGGGAATATGTGTTTTAACAATGCTTAATGAATAATAATAATTTATTAAATACATACACTGCCCAACATCCAGCAGCATCTAAATATTATTATGAGTTTTAGTAATAAAAATCAAGGAACAAAGTGAAAAAATTAAAGTAAAATACAATTAAATACAAAGAAGACCAAGCTGACAATAGGTAGAACAGCTTTAGAACTGATAATGACAATATTAAATGCTAGATAGCCTACTCAAGTAAAGGAATAAATAGTTGAGAAATAAACTGCAAACTAGCCGTTGATGAAGCAGCCATGAAAGCCTTGGAAAAAGATATTCTGATACCCACTAAGATCAGAATTGTGGATGCTCTGACAGGAAGAGTATTAATGCTTTTGAACTTTGGTGTTGGAGAAAATTCTTAAGAATAACATGGACAGCCAGGAAAACAAAAGGATTGTCAAACAACTCAGAGTTTTCACTCGAGGCCCAAAGTCATTATCTTGAGTGGTTTAGTTTTTTGGTAATCATCTTGCTATTAACTGCTTTCGTTTTTGAGGCTACGCTGCATGTTTTTAAATTTTTATTATTATTGGGGTAATCCTTCATTTATGGACAATAATTCAGTGACAGTTCAAAATTACAATAATGTTGAACAAAAGGGACATAGGCCTGTATTTAAAGTTGTGGCTGCCGCAATGCCTTTATAGTCATGTGATGAAAATTTGGATGCTTGGCAATCTGCCAACCCTTACTACGAACTGTATGGACAGTGCAGTTACACCCACCTGGTTATCTCCCCCTGCCTGGTTGCAGAGGTCTTAGATCTGTTTTGCATCCCAGCATGCCTTGCTCCACTTATCTCTTTGAAAGAACAACTTTCCAAAAGAGGGCCTAGCCAATGCTTTCCTGCAGAAATTGCCTCGCACCTTTCTTGAACTGGCTGCACTTTTGAAGCTGTCGCAATTCTCCCAATCTCTTCAAAGGGTGCAATTTTCCAATGTACTGACCATAGACATAGAAAAGAATGCATTAGTTCAGGGTTCTCAACCTGTGGGTTGCGACCCCTTTAGGGGTCGAATGACCCTTTCACAGGGGTCGCCTAAGACCATCGGAAAACACATATTTTTGAAAAAATACAGAAAACATAAAATAATTTTATGGTTGGGGGTCACCACAACATGAGGAACTGTATTAAAGGGTCACGGCATTAGGAAGGTTGAGACCCACTGCATTAGTGGATACATTCACCCTTTCTTTGGAGACCAGAAGGTCAGGATCTTATACAGTAACAAATTGCTCAAAGAGCACACAAAGAGTCTCTGTTAACCTATAAAGATCGAATTAGGTATAATTTGCTTACACATCACATGTCTTCATGCATATGTTTGTTGCACTGTTTTCTTCTTTCCTCTCACATTTTTCCTAAGATTAAAAAATATTTATTTCTCTTATTCAGTTAAGAGTACCTCTCCCAGGTACTCGTAAAGACAGTTCTCGTAACATGGATTGCCTTGGAACAGATTTAATTTTAGACCTGTTTGTCTCAAAGGTGTTTCTTCAAAAGGCAATTGGGCTGTTTTTTTTCCTTGAGGAAGAAAAAGTTATCCTCAAGTTTCAAAGGCAAGTTTCAGTTGCCTTTTGAAAAAGCACCATATGTCCTGAATGACTGAGAAATTCCACAGACATTAAGACCTATTTGCTTCTCTATAGCTACAGAATAGAATCTCATTATTGAAAATTTTATTATCCATGGTTCCCTGTATCTGCAATTAATAAATACAGAACAGACCACATTACCTATAGAAAAAGATTTCATGTATTTCATGTCTTTGGTACATAGTTCTGTTTAGAGGGGAATGTTTGGGTTATTTTCTATATTTTATACATGTATAAATTTGTTAGCAGTCTTTGCATACATACAAAATGTGCTGCTGAGCTTTTTATTTTCCACAGTTTCTTTCTCTGTGTGGTTAATATAGAACCCCATGAATAATAAGGGTCCTATCACATTAACATGACCTAAAGTTTAGCTGATACTAATCAGATCAGGTTGTAAATTAAAGGATGTCAGATGTTCCTTTCTGCCATACCTCTTTTGCAACTCTGCTCATTTGAACAGGATGTATAACCAGTTTTTTAAAAGTTTAGCGTACATTTTTACTATAAGCAAGTGAGACGTTTCATGTTCATTGGCCCAAATTATTGCAAACGTACAATAATTGTTTCTAGAACCAGACAGAAATACTATGTAGTTTGTTTCAGCCAAAAAAGATGGCTTTTTCCAGTCATGCTGTCTTCAGACAATAGATGGCAGCAGACACTTGCTACAAATCACCTGGCCAAAATGCTCATTAACTGTGTTAGCTAAGCCCAAGGGAGAGAAGCATTTAATCTTAGAAAATGCATTAATGAAATTAGCAGTTAAGCAGGTTTCCTATAAAAGCAACACCTTAATAAATTTTGATAATGTCATATCCTAAATTAGTAGTGCTGGTCTAGATTTGTAGCCTTCTATATTGAAAGCAATATCTTTCTGGTTTTAGTGGAACTGAGCACAACTGGAGACATTTAGATAATTGATTATTGTGCTGTTACAGTCTATGGTACAATTACATGTTCAAGACTATTTGCAATATGAAGCAACTTGAGTTGTGAACTTAGTATGCTATTTACAAAGAACGTAGAAAAATACATACATAAATAAAATAAATAGTGAAAGGCATACTGGTTTTAAATTCAGCATGTCCTTTGGACTTAAATGAAGGCTCAGTCTCTTGACATTTTATTTGATTTAGCAAATCATCCATAGTGTTGAAAGAAATGTCCTTCTGGGTTCGGCTCCAAGTGGAGAAAAAGACACTGAAGACATGGAGGCTGCTTGGAAAGATGGTTTTAATGGTGGACAGGACTACATGGCTTGAGTCCTGAACAGAAAAGGTGATCACATGCTTCAATGTTGGGAAGAAGAGAAGGGGCGGAAGAGAAGCTGAGTCCCTGGTTTTATGCCCTCTCTGGCCTTTGATCTTGAGCTTGTCTTCTAATTGGTTGTCCGACTCCCATGGGGCCATGCAGGGGAAACTCTCTAGGCTTCGTTTTGAATCCAGGTTTGGTTGAGTTCTCAGATGCCATGTGGGGAGTTGGGTAAAGGGCCAATACTATCCTGCCTTAATCCCATCACTCTGGGAGTTGGAGGGGAGAACTCTTTATTATGTAAAGTGAACTAGCTCAGGCTTTAATGGCTCATTGACAAAGGGGGTGGGGGCAGGAAGCTGCAGGGAGCTATTCTGTCTTTATAAAACATGTTTCTTCCTTTTCACATCCAGAGAAATATTCTGCCTTTTCAATATTTCCTAGGATATTTTATTTTTCTGGGAGGGGGCTGGGTGACAACATTCCACAATATCATCATTACATTCCAGTGTACAGTTACCTATGTAGGAAGTTATCACCCAGCCCTCTCCCAGAAAAATGAAATATCCTAGGAAATATTGAAAAGGCAGAATATTATATTTTCTTGGATGTGAAAAAGGGAGAAACACATTTTAAACACAAAGTAAATTCCTGTAGCTTCCTGCCTCCACCCACTTTGTCAATGGGCCATTAAGAAGGCCAAGCTAGTCCACTTTACATAATAAAGAGTTCTCCTCTTCAGCTCCAGAGTGATGGGATTAAGGCAGGATAATATAAGCCTTTACTCAACTGACCACATGGCATCTGAGAACTCAAAACCAAACCTGGATTCAAAACTCAGCCTAGAGGGTTGCCCTTGCCCGGGCCCATGGGAATCTGGCAACCAATCAGAATACATTTCTTACACAGGAACAGGAAACAGATAGGTGGGGCAGAACAGATTATAAAAAGCCCTGCAAGCCCTTCTTCACTCTCTTCTCTTCCCTTCTCTTCTTCTCCACCAACATTGAAGCATGTGATCACCTTTTCTGTTCAGGACTCAAGCCATGCGGTCCTGTCCACCATTAAAACCATCTTTCCAAGCAGCCTCCATGTCTCCAGTGTCTTTTTCCCCACTTGGAGCCAAACCCAGAAGGACATTTCTTCCAACACCTAAAATAAGGAATTACTTGTAGAATTAAAATTGTATGCTTTTTGTTGAAATGTAAACTGAAAGAATTTATCTCCGTTCTTATTACAGCTAATCTCAAACTAATAATTAGATTTGTAACTTTTGATTTATGTTCCAAAGCTGGGCTGGCAGCCAAGTCATGAGCTAGAACGATACAGATAACTAGCCTGTTCCTCTTCTGAGAACTTAAAATCAAACAACCAAATCTGATTCATGAATATGGCTTGTTAAGAGGGGACAGATCAGAGATCTGAGTTTCAACGTACTGTAACACTAATCAAATCAATCATGTTGTGGTCTCATCTGAATCTTATGAGTCAGAGGCTGAAGAATCAGACCTGACAGATTAACCTGGAGAGTCTGCAAATAATCAGATGCTTGTTGCAGCTCCAGGAGACAATAAGCAGGAACCAATGAGGCTGGATTTAAGTAACGAAGAGTCAGCTTTTGATGAAGAACCTGGTCCAGCAGCACATTGACAGCTGTGTGATAAGCAGGTGTCTAATCATGGCAGTAGCCCCCAGGCCTTTCCCCTCTAATGGAAATTGTTCTCTGAATCTGGATGTTGTGAATCTCGGAATGTTCTGCTCCTGTTTCTCCTTGCCCTGCATTTGGCCCCTAAATTTAACATTTGTACTGACTGGGAGTCAAATCCAGGACTGTCATGGAAAACCTTTGTGGCTCTACTACCTACATGTACTTGCTCATGGTTTAAGTGACTTATGGATTTTGTGATCTTTCCAAATCTTAAGTGTTGTCTGGCTAATTGCTCATCTTATTCATGGTTGTTATCAATAAATTTATGACATGGTAATAAAACTTTTAATCTTGTAATTGCTTGGTTTTCTATTTTCCTTGGCTTGTAATAGAATATCTGACAGAGACTTTCTGTACTCCTATGTTGGAAGGTACCTTTCAGGTCATCTACTTCAACCCCCTGCTCCTTGAAAAAAGTCCAATAAACAATCCTCAGCAGAGAGCCTTCCAACTCTCTTTTGAAAACCTCCAGCAAAGAATCCACCTCTATTTGAATCAGTCTGTTCTGAGGCTTAAAAATTCTGTTTAATCACAACATGGTTGTTCACAAGCCAGTAATCTTTGCAGCTTTAGTTTACCACAATGCATAAACTAGAATATTATCCTTTCAGTCTCTTGTCTCCAATTTGTCATTTGCCAACTTATTTATCTACAGTTCTTGGATAAAAATGCCAGTTGGCCTCCATAATATTATGATATTTTTAAATAGAGTGAATTCCCTTGAATTTCTCTTGTTTTAAATCCCTTTGGTTTGAATTTTGACAGCCCAACTTAAGGCACGTTTTCAAAAACAGAATGAACTTTACCTCTCCCATCTGGTATTGAACAAATAATTACTGTTGAGTGTTAATTTTCTCACTTAGATTAATTTTCAATGACATTATTTTGATGAAAGATTACACAACTGAAGTTGCCTTTTTTGTGAGTGGGTTGGAGAAATAAACTTGGAAAAAAACTTTTTTTAAAAAAGCAAAGAGTTTAGCTTTTTTTATACCAGTTTCCCAGTTTTAACTTTTCACAGACAACAGAAAGGCTACACTTGAGAAGCCCAAGAATGTTGATTCCTGTACAGTTATTGCTACTTAATTTAATGAAGGTCTTCCTAAGAAGTACTGGGATCTCTTATCTTCTCAGCTTCAGTAACAAAGCAAAGCTCATGTTTTCATTTGCCATTAGGGAATTCTTGTATTACTCAGTAGAGATGCTTACCTTATTAAGTGACATTTATCATCTGAAATGCTCAGCACAGGATCACACTGGATAACCTTCAGTCAACTTCAGTTGAATGACATTTGCTTCCTGCAGGTTGTTGTGTGTTCACTGTGACATTCTGCAGGAGAAAGCCTACAAGCATACACTTGCATGCCTGTTGATTTCCATACAAGCCAAGTCTTCAAATTATCGATATATTGACCCATTTCAAAATCAACATGGCTTATTTCCTGAAGATAGCATTAGAGAAACATTGGTTGGTCTGTGTTCTCTAAGTCATTATTGATTTGTATTCATTGTCAGAAATAATGAACTTTATTCCTAAAGCACAGATGGCCACAAGATTCAGTGTCCATGGGAACTACTGTCATTGTTGAAAATCCACAGTGGAGTTCAACTGCCATCCTTAAATACCTTAAGAAGTAGCCACTATATACCTGCTGCTCTCAAATTATTTGAAGACAGACGATTAACACAACTTCTCTGATTGTGACGGATTTTTATAGCTTATACAATCACATATCTCAAAACAGTTTTTAAAGTCCCTAATAATGTCTCTAATGGCATCTTGTGACTAAAAACAGGATTCATGAAATAGAAGCAAGTGTATGGGTAGCCATACTCAGCTGTTAGCTTTAACCCACTACAAATATTAAGCAATAAGCAATTATTTTCAATCTACATGGAAACAAGCAGTGGCATCTAAAATCTAATCCTTGTGCTTTTCTCCATGTCTTTCTTATACTCAGCATAGTATATTAGGCCAAACCTTGTTAGACAATGCATAACAGACACAGGCACCAGTCAGGTCTAGCCAGTGCACCAGTCTTTATTGTTAGTGAATCCAATCCTCCACTTGAGGCATAAATAAGTAAACTTGAGGTAGCTAAACTCAGAGGTGCCTTTACCCTACCTTTCCCTCAGTTGGCCTTGAAGACCAATATAGAAATATTCCTTAATGGAAAAGATAATATTTCAGTGACTCTGGACACATAGGAATAAAGATGTGACCTCCCCCAGTGCTAATCTAATCTTGCCACTATTATGTAAATACCCAGAGCACATAGATAATTTTACACCACCCTGTTACTTTCATATATCAACCCTGATACAATATGCAATGCTGTCAGGTTCTGTGAAGTAGTGCTCAAAATTTGTCAGATCATGACTTCTGCTTGGAGCTCAATTTTATTCACTAGATCTAATGAGCACTCAGTTCGCCATATTAGAGAACTTTATGACTTGACAGATATAGGCTTCTACATACTTTTATGCTTCTATATACCAGCTAATGCTTCTACCACTTCATTTAGCTTCTCACTTTTTATAAAAACTTTTGGTTTTTAATTTATATAGTCTTATATCCTTACCTTTTTATAATTATGTTTAGATTTTCATTTTATATGTGTATCTGTATGTGTATAAAAAGACTTCCTCCCTATCCTAATCTATAGCATACTGTACATAGACAAATATATATATTTGTACTATATATATATATATATATATATATATATATATATATATATATATATATATATATATATATATATATATATATATATATATATATATATATAATTTATTTATTTATTTATTTATTTATTATTTTTACATTTAAAACAATGCAATACCGCGGAGTCGGAGTGGTCATACATTCACATTATGTACAGCTAGTTTCAACCATTAACAATTAATCTACTTAATACATTGTCTGTCCTTCTGTTCAATCACAATATATACATTTGTTCCAGTCTTGTCATCTTGTCTTATACCAATCATAAAATCTGTTCCATACTTCAAAATATTCTGATTCCCCTTTATTTTTAAATTCAAGAGTGAGCCTATCTGCTTCTGCACAGGCCAACACTTTTCTGATTGTATCAAGCTCTGATGGTGTATTTTCTTTTTTCCAATACTGTGCATACGTTATGCGCGCTGCAGTTAGTATATGTATAATTAAATAAAGTGTATCTTTCTTAAACCCCTCCGGTATTATGCCTAGGAGAAAAGTTTCTGGTTTAAACATAATTTGTTCTCCCATCATTTGTTCTAAGCATGATTGAATCATTTTCCAATATTTTTTTGCCTCATTGCACGTCCACCACATATGATAGAAAGTGCCTGGTGTTTTTTTACACTTCCAACAATTTGGGGCCAGATTTTTGAACATTTTGGAAAGCCATGCTGGAGGGAGATGCCATCTGTAGAACATCTTATAAAGATTTTCTTTATACGCCATAGCCAATGTTAGACAAATATTTTTTATGGGCAGAAAGAATGGAAAACTCTAAATTGAAAGGTGGCAGTAAGAATTACATGTAATGCTTTCATTTAATCCAGAATGGTTTAATACAGCTATTTCATGTAATTGCTTTAGGATTGTTTCCTTTATGTAGATGACCTTGTGTTCTGGTATCCCAGAGAACTAAAACAGTTTTCCTCTAGTTTGAGCGTATTTCCAATATTTGAAGTCCAGTTCAGATGGTTATCGGTTAACAAGCATAAATGAGAAAAGAATTTCCATTGCTAAATGATGTGGCCATAAAGCACAATGTTACATGGCTGCATTGCTTAGTAACAGAAATCATCGTTTCTGTTTTTAAGTGAGTATTGCAGGTTGCTAAGCAAGTCCCATGCAGCTTGCAAGCAGGTCAGCTATCAGGTAAGCATGGAGTGATGTGCAATGTGAGCAGAGTAGGCCCAAGGGTGGCTGCTGCTGGTCAGGGGAGGAAGTGTGGGTGACTTGTGTAGAATGGCATGATTGTGTCTGGGCCAACTTTCCCAGCTGGCTTTCATATTGACTTTACTCGTGGGAAGCTGCCAGAGAAGAACTGCAGCATGCCATTCTGAACCATTCTTATTGAATTAACATGTGTGTAAAATATTGCCTATTAATGTAAAAGAAGTTATAAAGCTATTTATACAATAGCAAATTTAGTAAAAATAAAACTTTAAAACCAACTTTCCAATATTTTATTAAATTTTCATTCTGGTTGCAGAATTAAGTTAATTTCACATGTTTGTGGTATATAGTCACACAGTTAAAATGAAGCAGAATTGCTATTTAGCAACATATTGCTCCTTACATAAAAGCCATTTAGCATGATTTAAATGTGACAGGCATTTAGTAGCGATAATCTTGCTTTGGCAACTTCTGTCAGTATAATCGGTGCCTATGAAATAAGCTATGGATTTATATTAATTGGATCCATTGTTTTTAACTTGTGCCTGTGTTTTAAAAACAGCATTAAATTAACATTATATTCAATTTTAGCTATACATTTATGAAAAGCAGTAAAATCAGGGACCATGGATATTGGCTCAAGATTATAAGAACAGGGTAAAAAAATCCAACACAAAATAAATGTGTAAAATAAATGTTCATTTCTTTAGTGTTTTTGTTTTTGCTTGCTTTACACTCAAAAGAAATGAACAAGTAAATACTGGACATTCGATAGAAACAGCTTTTTGTGTGTGGCTTGCATAGGATGAACCACAGGTATCAATAGCTGAAATGATGGATCAACAGCATCAAAATGGTGAGTGTCACCATATAGGAGAAGACCAGGCAGAGCTGGAGGGAGGAGTAAAAAGTGTCATTAATTTAGACTCCTTACATTGCCACAACTGATCCAGTCCAGGCCTCTTGAATTCCATTGATCTTTATCTAGCTCCAATTTAATACTGACCATTAGCTGACCAGATTCTTGTGTATTGGCTTCAATGAATTCTTAATGCTGCAATCTAGGCGAATGGTCTTGATTTTTTGGGTCTGACATACTGGGTGTCACTGAGCAGGGCTTCAATTACAAAAGCATCCACCATTTTGGTGATTTGACCCTACTGTGGATGTCTTTGAGGAGAACCACATGCACTAATATTTGGAAGAGATTATTTCTCTCTCTCAGAGAAGAATCTTTTAACTTCCAGATACTCACCTATAAGTTTCAAAATCTCTAATTATTGCTTCGGCTGTTAAGGATTTGCTGTAATAAGTTGTGATTCAGCAGTATCAAGAGGGATACCAGTAGGGGGGAGATATGCAAATAGTTAGAATTTGGTCTCATTAGCATGACAGTTGTGAGGACCAGTTTTGTATCTATTTTATGTATGTACACATACATACAAACTAAGAATTCATATGTAAGTACACATGTGTCTGATTTGAGTCAGTTTTGACTCCTAGTGACTGCCTGGACAAATCCTTGCAGTTTCCTTGGCAAGGTTTTTTTTTTTTTGGAAGTGGCTTGCCATTACCCTTCTAGGGTTGAAGAAAAGTGACTGGCTCAAGGTCACCTAGCTGGCTTTCATGGCTAAAATGGGACTAGAACTCAAGGTCTCCAGCTTTTTGGCATGGTGCCTTAACCACTACCCCAAACTGTCTGTCTGTCCTTCTTTGCCTTTCATATACATACTAATGTGCATACGCGCGCACACACACACACACACACAGAGCCAGCATTTTTTATTTTTTCAAAACCATTTTTCCCCAAACAAAACATTCATGAGTATGTTTAATATTCTGTAAGTTTATCATATGATGACTACAATATTTTTTTTCATTTTCAGAAAAAAATGGATTATCTTTTTAAAACCTAGTGCTTGTCCTTTTTGTTTGTTGCAGTTATATCTGAATTGTTATCTTAGAACCTGCAGGCTTTTTTTAGGATTTAAAAAAAGTCTCAGAGTCACCTTGAACGACAAGATGGGTGGCAAATAATTTTGATAATAACAATGACATTTTTTAAACTGATAAACTGATGTTACCTAGCTTAGGTAATGAAAGAAAACAACCAAGCTCGGAGAGTGTCTAGGACCCCTGGAATTTTTTTTTAATCCAGCATATGCTCTATTAAAGATATCAAGTTTATAAATCTTTAGATAGACAGTAGAAATAACATAATAAATTATCAGTTGTTTTAAATGATGCTTTTTATCACACACTCAGAAAACAGGTGAACAAAGGTGGGCTCCTTTCACCTTTAAAGTGTAAAATTCTCTATTAAAATGTTTAAGATACGGTAGATCTAAAATATAAATGAAAAATATGAAGTATAAATGTAACAGCTCATTTTTTAAGTCCAAGGGCTACTTTTTAAATTACATTTCTTTGATCTAGAAGACATCTTACTAATAGCACTGAAGAATGTTGGTGAACTGATAATTTTTTCCATTATATTTTCGTCATTTGCATGATATTACATTTAGAATTTTTAATGATCAAAAGGAATATGCTATCTACTAAGATCCAAACTCATAAAAGCAGAATTTCCCATTACTTTGTGTGACAAAGTTAGCTTTTTTCATAACCCCATTGGCACTCATTGGAAATTTTGATAATGGTATCTCTTACCCATGAAAGAATTGTTTTAAGAGAGTCTTATCTGAAGGACAGAAAAAAACCCAAATCTTTCCACATTCCTTTTCTGGTTTGGCTATTTCTGAATAAAAATAAAAAGACAAGGTTGTACATAACATAAGATTAGATACTGATTTCCCTTTTTTACATAGAAAAGAAATAACTTCTACTAACTGCCTGAATTATGTGAATGAACTTCTGCAGTTATTCTGAAAACATTGGAAGGAATATAGAAATGCAGTTCTAGTAGCATCCACCAGTTTCCCCCCTCTAACTTTATTTGCAAGAGACAGCCAATATGGTACAGTGATTAAGGCAACGGGTTATAAAACAGAAGACTGATTTCTGAACTATTGATTTTAGTTTCGTACTACACACAAAGGTAACTTTGGGAGCAGTGACAGTCTCTTAGTCCTAGGAAGAAGAAAAGACATTTCTGAAATATTGCCCAAAAAATCTGCAGGGGCTTGTACAGGCAGTCACCAGGAGTCAACACTGACTAAGTCAATGTGCACATTTAGAACATTGATGGGATGATTTTGGAGCAGAGGCCTGTGCTTTGCCCTTAAAAAAGAACACAAAGTTAATTGTGGTAATAGAAAGCTTTAGGGAGTTTTTGGATGCAATTTAAAGTTGAGGTCATGCTGTGGCAATTGTAGGGAAACTTAATATGGCCACAATTTGGTTTGCTCTTCAACAACTCATACCAAAATTCCAAAAGTAGCACTAGCATTAGCACTTAGACTTATATACTGCTTCACAATACTTGATTATGAGTTGGAGTGCAGTGCCTGATTGAAACTCACTACCTGTTTTTCCCTCAAGATTATTTTTCCCTGCCTGGGATATAGTGTCCTGGGAACAGGCACTGCAGCTTTAAAGAAACATACGAAAGTTCTGTATTTGTATTCTTCTGCTTTCTTTCTCCTCCCCCTTTTATTAGCGAACTACAAAACAAGAACAAAAGAAAAATAAAATTATAAAAGAAAGGAAATAAAACCTGACATATCTCTTCAAAATGTTGCAGAGTCCTAATTGTTTCTATAATAGTTCAACAATATTAGTTTATCTTGAAAAGCTAGAGCAGCTGGAATGTATTTGGTGTTCTGAATTAAATACCTATAGCCTGTCATTAAACAACGTGTTTAATGAAAGAATATCTGACCATTTTACATGAGCTTTCAATTGCCTTTTCTACTTGCTTTAAAGGAGGAAAGTGAAGCACTAGAACTGCCTAGGAGAAACAGGCCAATGGAGGGTAATCTTCTTATTTTATAGATGTGAATTAAAGTCTACTTTGAATTTTGATTAAGAATTCACAGTCCAGAGATTATCAGCAAACCAAGATTAAATTTTTTTAAAAACCATTCTTGGAATATATTGACATGCAAAAATGTTAAAGTGTATCATTGCAATAAAGGATTTGTGGAAGGACTTCCTGAATCTTGACTTGATGGCTTAAATTTTCATCTTTTTGTTGACCCTGAAAGTTATGGTCAGGTATTTGAATTCATTTCACTTAGACTCTGCCGGTAAATATCCAACTCTTTGGTGATTTGCCAGTTTAGCAGCAATAGTAACATAATCTGGATTGGGATTTGTCCCTAAAATATATTAGAGTTTAGCTGTTTTAAGAAATCAAATCTTTCTAATAATTCATGTTCTTATGTTATGTGCCTTGATATAATTCCATGAGCTTAACTATTTTAAAAATCTGTCAAGCTATGAGAAACTTAAAAATAGCCAATTCTATTTGGTGATTAAAGATTCTAATCAATTTTAAAAAAAAAACCAAAACCTATCAGCACATATTTTAGATAAACTCAGAAAATATTGGTTGTTTTTAAATGGGACAAGATTTTGAAATAGGTCTCTGAAAACATTTTTTTCACTCCAATGTTAAATTATGTAGTGGTAAGTATTATTATGCTATTTTCTGCACATACTATTTTGCTTCTTTCTCCTTTGTCTCAGGTTTTTGTGTGTTACACTGTGGTTTTGTTACATTTTTGGAATAGTCAATTTTACTAATTAAACTGGGAATATTTTACTTATTGTGACAAATGTTTATGTGTATTGCATTAGGGAATATATCATTTCATAATAGTTCCATAACTACTTTGATATGGAGATTTGGAAAGATAATGAAGGGGAAGTACTAGAACAGGCTTTCTTAACTTTGGCTTTAAGAAGTATTGACTTCAACTCTTAGAATTTCCCAGCCAGTCCGAAAAGCAGAGTGCTATTACATTTAAGATTCTGTGAATCATAGTGATTAAAGTCTCTAAGTATTAGAATGCTGGAAGCCAAATGGTTTTTGAAAAAAATGAATGTATGAAGTCAGATTAACTTTTTTTTAACCAAATGTTTCTCCTATTCCATTGCCTCAGCTGTCATGAACTATCAGCAGCACAAGACTGAATACAAATTCTAGCCTTTGATATGTGCATTTATGTATGACTGTGTAAGACAGGGGTGTCCAAACTTGGCAACTTTAAGACTTGTGGACTTCAACTCCCAGAATTCTGGGAGTTGAAGTCCACAAGTCTTAAAGTTGCCAAGTTTGGACACCCCTGGTGTAAGAGAAAAACAATTCAGCTGGTAAGAAAGTTTTGTCACCACTAACTCAACTAAGCAGCTGCCAATTATAAAGATGAGGGAAGTATCCCAC
This sequence comes from Natrix helvetica, assembly GCF_964273705.1. NCBI lineage: Eukaryota > Metazoa > Chordata > Lepidosauria > Squamata > Natricidae > Natrix > Natrix helvetica. Next base: position 51,820,769 of record NC_138550.1, read on the forward strand.
TTTCTGCTGTCCAGCAAAAATCATTCTATTCACTGCTTGCCTTTTTGCCACCAAATGTTTTAGAAAATAAATTGACATGTCAGTTAGTTTAAGGGTTATACAACTCCATCTTGAGTTAATTATCAGAAGAGGACCTCTTTAATCAATTGCATTGTTAGCCTTGCTGCTTTTGGAGTAAACACAGTTTTTCTGCCACCTTAGCAATTTACTCATTTGATTGTGATAATTATAACATGAAGGATAATTTGAAACTTCTAATGGAAGGGAAGGTTCAAAAGAATCCAACTGACTGGATGAGCGTACCACACTTCAGATAAAAATATTTTGGCATATTTAAACTGAGAATATATATCTTTGTAAATTTGCATATGAGATTCTCTAGTCTTTCATTGAAAATATGGTCAGTTTGGACTGAAGAAAAAATTCCCTTATATGAATTTGATATTTGTCTATATATTGTATGTGTATAATTATATATTATGCTTTAAATAGCCAATGTCATATTTAGGATATTTATAATTTTATTTTTTTAATGTCTTATGTTAATATTTAAATTTAATAGATTATTTTGCTCCCTGTTTCTCCATAGATTTCTTTATATGCAAACTTTTGTCTTCATTTTTCAAAAATTATTTTTCAGGCAATTTTCCTCTAAATAAGGCACACGAAAGAACATTTAAAAAAAGAACTAAGGATATAGACAAGCTACATGGTCTGTAAATGGTATCAAGATGTCTAAAATAGAGTTCACACTTACAAATGAACAATGGCAACCAAAAACCAGTTATATTATGTATAAAGATCTTTGAAGAATCTTTCTGAGACAATTTAAAATAATCTTCCTTTTTTAAAAGTTGCCTTTATATCCATTTATTTATGGATAAGTTGGAGAAATATAACCAATACCGGAAATCTTATGAAGCCCAATTATTTTTATTTCTAAAGCAAATAAATTTATTTGTAGAGATATTTACATATAGTATGAACAGTATCTGGCAATGTTTAGTTATTTCTGTATGTAAGTGCAGGAAGCTACATATCAGAACAATAAGTTGCCTTAGTTGCTATGGAGTTTGGATACTTGCAAAAATGAATTTGGCTTTTTGGTCTTTTGGCACTATTTGCATAATTATATTAAAAGAAACATAGGTGATAAAAGTTTTTTTTAAACTTTATCTCAAGCTTTAAAAGGTTCATAGCAACTACACTCATATCTATGTGGTTTTCTTAGCAACATTATGGAAGTACTTGACTCTTCCTGTCTTCCTTTCTGGGTCTTTAGCTCACAATCCAATGTTCACCCTTTAAAGTACTAACCAGGTCCAACCCTGTTAACTTATTTTTGCAGATCAACCAGCTAACATCTGCTATGTGCAACTACTCGCTAATACAAATGAAGCATGAAAGAGATTCCTTAAGGCAGTGCTTCTCAAATAGTGGGGCGGGCCCCTCAGGGGGGGCGTGAGGCTCCGTAAAGGGGGGCTCAGCTCAAATTATTTTATATATTTTTGTTTTGCAGGTTAAAGTTTTTTTTAATATTGTGTTCCTTTAAATCCTGTGCTCCTTTAAATCTTTTCTGCTACAGTTAATAAAGCTATTCTTTGTTGTAAATTGATCCACATTTCTTTCTTTTTTTATTCTCTTATACGTTAATAAGGATACAGTGTTATGCAGAGGTGTACTTATAACAATTTTATAGACAAATGATACTATTTACAGTCGCGCGGGGGGCGCGAAATGTTTTCTTCTTCCTAGGGTGGGGCATGACAGAAAATAATTGAGAAGCACTGTATTAAGGCAACAATTTTATTAGTCCAATTCAAAATTTAAAAAAAGCCAGGGCTACATTGAACAAGTTGTTAAATTAAGCAGAATGGAAAAAAGGAAAGAAAGATAGAAGCTTAAATAAAGCTTCAACTGAATATGGAAGGAAATCACAAGCAGGCAAGTAGAACTTCTCAGATTGTATCAGAATATTCAGGACAACCATTAGAAAGAAGACAATGTACTGATTAATCTGCAATTTACTTTTTCTCCTGAAATTAGCCTAGATATATTTTATATATAATTGTGTGATACAATTTCATGTGACCAACTATTAAACAGTTGTGCTATTAGTATTTTTTAAACAGTGATCAATCAAGAAAGCTCATAGCTCAAAATATATAATCTTTGTTTAAGATGTTTTAGGCATAATGTGATTATGCCTGAGCTGCAGTGATACCGTGTTAAGAGTGCACTATTGCAGGATACTCCTGCTGACTGCCAGCTGCTTGCAATTTGGCAGTTCAAATCTCACCAGGCTCAAGGTTGACACAGCCTTCCATCCTTCCGAGGTGGTAAAATGAGGACCCAGATTGTTGGGGGGAATATGCTGACTCTGTAAACCATTTAGAGAGGGCTGTAAAACACTGTGAAGTGGTATATAAGTCTAAGTCTATTGTTATTGCTCTATGACTATTGTATAGGCTTTGTGTCCAATTTGTTTGTCTGGGGTTTTGTATTTTTGTTGTCTATTGTATATTTTATTTCTGTCTGTACACCGCCCCGAGTCCCTTCGGGGAGAGGGGGCGGTTTATAAATTTAATAAACTAAACTAAACTAACTACAGAAACCCCCTCATTTATACTGCTTAGGCCAATGCAGAGAAATTTAGTTCAATTGCATGAAGTCGTTGATATTATGGGGGTGATGTTCCTCAAGATAAGAAATGACATGGTTAGCCCTATTACTTAATCAACAAAGTTAGTGCCCTTCTGAGTATGCTTTTAGAACAGTGGGTCTCAACCTTCCTAATGCCGCGATCCTTTAATACAGTTCCTCATGTTGTGGTGACTCCCAACCATAAAATTGTTTTATGTTTTCCGTATTTTTTCAAAAATATGTGTTTTCCGATGGTCTTAGGTGATCCTGTTTTAGAACAAGAAGGCCTACTGTCCTCTTTGTAAACAAATTACTAGTCTACATAGACAGATTACCTATCTAGAATCTCTAATCTGTGCTCTCCAAGCAGAAATTAGGTGTCCAATTCGGTCATTCCACTCTACGGAGTGGAGTGCCACATTATCAGCCCCCCTACTGCAAAGATCTTGCAGGAGAAGAGCAGTCTGGACAACCATGGGATCTGGCAGGGTGAGAGCTGTGAACCATAAACACAAAGCTTTTGTTGTAACCCAGCATAACAGATATAGCGCCCTTGCTGACCCTAATGGGGACACTAAAGAGACAGGTCAAGGTAGTTGTGATAATGATGACTCAAATAAGCAGGGGATCATGGTCCAAAATGAAGAACTAACTTTGGAAAGGCGAAATGGGGAACCAGGTATCACACATCAGTTGCACAAGAAGAGCAAGGTATGCAAAAAGAGAAGTCACCTTCTGGTTGGTGATTCAATCATAAGGGATGTAAATTTAGGAAAGGATATGGAGGTTTTAAAAGAGGTCAGGTGTCTGCCAGGTGCTATTGCCAGCAGAGTCAAGAGGCGTATTCTTAAAATAGTCAAGAATGCAAGTAAGGACTGTGATGTTGATGCTATTATACATCTTTGCATAAATGATCTGTCTTCACTTTTTGTGAAGAATGATTTCTATAGATTGGGGTATGAACTTAGTAGTATAGGTTGTAGGCTTATCTTTTCAGAGGTTTTACCAGTATATAAGGAACAATAGGGAAGGGCCAGTGTGTAGCAGAGTTTAATGTGTGGCTAAAGGAGTGGTGTAAAAGGGAAGGCTTTGGTTTTATTAGTCATGATGTCTGCAGCTGGTCCAATGAAAAACTGTATAAAAGAGATGGTTTGCACCAATCCAAGAAAGGGACTGAGTTACTTGGCATTAAATTTACAGATTTTCTGGATAAACATTTAAACTGAACAGCGGGGACAGAGAATTAATTGATACAGAACATTTCTGTCCCCAGCAATATAAAATTCATAGGGTTATCAGTGCATGTAACATAAATGTTTGTGCAGGTAAGATTATCACTCCCGCTGTCAAGCAAAACCAAGCATTTAATAGTGAGTGCCATACCATGTGCATGAATCATACAAGTGGCAAGAAAATAGGGGCAGTCAGGCATAACACAGGTTATGTAGACAGTAAACACAGGGTCAATCAAAATGGACTCAAATGTCTATACACCAATGCACAGAGTATGACGAATAAGCAGGGTGAATTAGAAATTCAAGTAAAAGAGGGCAGATACAATATTCTTGCCATTACAGAAACTTGGTGGGATGAAACCGACAAATGGAACATACAGCTAGAAGGATTTAAATTATTTAAAAGAAATAGACCAAATAAAAGAGGAGGTGGAGTTGCACTATATATAAGAAATAATTACCCCTCTACAGAAATAGAGCACAACAATGATGAGAACTATCTTGAATGCATTTGGGTCAATATTAAAGGTTGGCAGGAAAATGTCATTGCCATAGGTCTATACTACAGGCCACCCAACCAAGCAGAGGAAGTAGATGAACTTTTTGCTAGTCAGCTAACCAAGGTATGTAGGAAGCACACCACAATAGTAGTGGGGGATTTTAACTACCCTGACATCAACTGGGAAACAAACTCTGCAAGTGGAAGATCCAAACTCTGCAAGTGGAAGATCCAACAGGTTCCTAACAAACCTAGCATTTCCCAAAAAGAGAGAAGGGAACAAGGGGATCAGCCATATTGGACTTAATTCTCATTAACAGAGAAGAAATGATAGAAGGTGTTGAAGCCACAGGAACCCTGGGGGCAAGTGACCATGCAATATTGGAATTCAACATTATGCAAACACAAATAGTAGAACAAAGTGAAACTAGAGTCTTGGACTTTAAGAGAGCTAATTTCAATAAACTTAGAGAGAGCTTGGGAAGAATTCCATGGATGAGAATCCTCAAGGGGAAAACAACTCAAGAAGCTTGAGAAATTTTGAAAAATGAGATTACAAAAGCCCAGTCTAGCACAATACCAATGAAAAAGAAAAATAACAGCTCCCAAAAGAAACCAGCTTGGCTGCATAAAGAACTCTCTGACAAATTGAAAGACAAAAAAGATAAGTATAAAAAGTGGAAGGGGGGGCACATAACTAAGGCAGAATATCAACAAATAGCCCGAGCATGTAAAGATGAAGTGAGGAAAGCTAAGGCTCACAATGAAGAAAGGCTTGCTACAAAAGTAAAAAATAACAAAAAAAGCTTCTTCCAACATGTTAAAAACAAGAAAAAAGTTAAGGAAACAATTGGTCCATTGCTGGGAGAAAGTGGCAAGAAGGTGACAAGCAACAGGGAGAAAGCAGAACTATTTAACTCATGTTTTGCATCTGTCTTTACACAAAGGGATAAAACAGTCCAACCTATCAAAAGCAGCACCACAAAAATCAGATTAGGAACACAAGTTGAAATAGGGAACAAAATGGTAAGTGAACACCTGTCTACCCTAGACGAGTTCAAATCACCAGGACTGGATGGATTACACCCCAGGGTTCTGAAGGAATACAGCATGTGACCCCCCTCCCCCAGTGCTAATCTAATCTTGCCACTATTATGTAAATACCTAGAGCGCATAGATGATTTTACACCACCCTGTTACTTTCATATATCAACCCTGATACAATATGCAATGCTGTGAGGTTCTGTGAAGTAGTGCTCAAAATTTGTCAGATCATGACTTCTGCTTGGAGCTCAATTTTATTCACTAGATCTTATGAGCACTCAGTTCGCCATATTAGAGAACTTTATGACTTGACAGATATAGGCTTCTACATACTTTTATGCTTCTATATACCAGCTAATGCTTCTACCACTTCATTTAGCTTCTCACTTTTTATTAAAACTTTTGGTTTTTAATTTATATAGCCTTACATCTCAGAACCACTGAACTATATCTTTCAGAGATTCTGGAGCATCGGGGAACTACCAGAGGACTGGAAAAGAGTTGATGTGGTTCCCATCTTCAAAAAAGGGGAAAAAACAGATCCAGGAAACTACAGACCTATCAGCCTGACTTCAATACCAGGAAAGATTCTGGAAAAGATAATCAAGCAACAAATTAGCGAACACCTAGAAGCAAACAAAGTAATAGCCAAAAGTCAACATGGGTTTGCCAAAAACAGATCATGCCAGACTAATCTTATTGCATTCTTTGATAATGTGACAAAATTAGTGGACCAGAGGAATGCCGTCAATATAGTTTACTTGGACTTCAGTAAGGCATTTGATAAGGTAGACCATAACCTACTACTAGATAAAGAAGAAGAATGTGGGTTAGACAGCATCACCACCAGATGGATTCGTAACTGGCTGACCAACCACACTCAACGTGTAGTCCTCAATGGAACTGCATCTACATGGAGGGAAGTATGCAGTGGAGTACCCCAAGGCTCTGTTTTAGGCCCAGTACTCTTCAACATCTTCATCAATGATTTGGATGAGGGAATAAATGGGGAACTCATCAAATTTGCAGATGACACCAAGCTGGCAGGAATAGCCAACACTAGCCAACACACAATAGGCTAAAGATACAGAAGGATCTTGACAAACTTGAACATTAGGCACTATCTAATAAAATTAAATTCAATGGTGAAAAGAGTAAGGTTCTACATTTAGGCAGAGGAACAGTATAGCTGGAACCTTGCTCAACAGTAGTAACTGTGAAAGGGATCTTGGCGTCCTAGTGGACAACAGTTTAAATATGAGCCAGCAGTTTGCAGCAGCTGCCAAAAAAGCCAACACAGTTCTAGGCTGCATAAACAGAGAGATAGTATCAAGATTACGTGAAGTGTTAATACCACTTTATAATGCCTTGGTAAGGCCACACTTGGAATACTGCATTCAGTTTTGGTCACCACGATGTAGAAAAGATGTGGAGACTCTAGAAAGAGTGCAGAGAAGAGCAATAAAGATGACAAGGGGACTGGAGATTAAAACATGAAGAATGGTTGCAGGAATTGGGTATGTCTAGTTTAATAGAAAGAAGGACTGGGGGAGACATGATAGCAGTGTTCCAATATCTCAGGGGTTGCCACAAAGAAGAGGGAGTCAAACTATTCTCCAAGGCACCTGAGGGTAGAAGAAGAAGCAATGGGTGGAAACTAATCAAGGAGAGAAGCAACTTAGAACTGAGGAGAAACTTCCTGACACTTAGAACAATTAATCACTGGAACAGCTTGCCTCCAGAAGTTGTGAATGCCCCAACACTGGAAGTCTTTAAGAAGATGTTGGATAGCCATTTGTCTGAAACGGTATAGGGTTTCCTGCCTAGGCAGAGGGTTGGACTAGAAGACCTCCAAGGTCCCTTCCAACTCAGCTATTGTATATGTATGGTTGCTCATAGTTTTTTCCAGTTTAGCTTAACCAAGCTTGCTGTCTCATTGTGAACTAGCAGGAGAGCTTCTCTACTCCCACTTAGTCATTTTGTAGGAAAAACATTCAACTTTACTACTTGTTCTTTGCATCAGGAAAACAATTCTACATTAAGAAAAGTTCACTGCACTTTTTTCATGGTTTTTTGGGGGGGGCAGGGGATGTTGTTTGTTTGCTTATTCCTATGAATTTTCTTCTTTTGGGGAGTTCTGTATTTTCACTTTTGTTGAATAAAAATAAGAATCATTATAAAAAAAGAAGAAAACATTTCTGGTGTCAAAGAAAAGATGGTGTCAAAAAGATATAAGAATAGTTATAAATAGCAATAATCTATTGAATCCAATGGGACTAATCTCCCTGTATTGGTTGGCGTTTGCACTTTACACACAACTAAAGAAGCAGAGATGCAGAGATTCTTCTTAAAGATGCACAGCACATTTCTAAGGCACAAAATAATTTTCCTTGTTTCTTTGGGGGAAAAAAATTCCTGTGAAACTTTTTTCCAAAAAGTATCTCATACAGTCTTTCTCTTTTTCTTTCTTCCTCTCTCATCCCTTATCACACCCATGCTTGGTGTCTTTAATATCTTTTGGCTATTCTTCTCCCCAAATTAGCTTTTCATCTTCTAATTTCCTCGACCAAAAGAATTTGTTTGCAGTTGTGGGAACACCCCCGCTTCCTAGAGAATGAAATATTTTGGGGAATATTAAAAGAGGCAGAATATTATATTTTCCCAAAGAAGAAATGGAGAAACATGTTCTTAAAGGCAGAAAGTAGCCCCAGACTTCCTGCCACAGGAAAACAGCCTCAAGCAGAAGAGACTGGTCTTTTGGAATGGAGATTGTATATGCTTTAAGAAAGACTGGGTCAATCTATTCATAAACACAACACCTTCAGCCACAAGCTCCCACAAAAGGCTGGAGCTGATGGGATTTAAAAAGTAGAAAAACAAAGACTCCTAAAAAATCTAGATTCCCCCACCGAAATCCACTTGCTCAGCCAACAAGGTCAGCCACCACCCCAGAAACATGCTGCTGTCACTGAAGTTCCTGGCATCCAAATAAACAGAGACCTTCTTTCCATGTGGCTTCCTTCTATTTTATTTTTAGCCTCTTTTCCCCAGGTTGGAATCAGACTGGATTTTTCTTCCAACACAGTTTAACTTCAGCTTTTAGGATGTTGCCAACCAACAGCCTATTTCTAGTGTTTTATTCATTATTTTGCAGTTGAAGAATGTTAAGCTTAAGCTTTGCCCCAAACTTAATACAGCCAAATTGGTTGCATAAGTATTGGGATCAAAGATCTGTATACATACTCTGTCTGGTTGTGTCTTCTACCACTTCCATTCTCTTCTAACTTCTTATTTATATTGGACATTTTCAGGAAAAATGGATTTTCCAGGTAACAGTTACAGATGCAGTATCTGCTTCAGTATGGTTTATTCTCTACAGCGAGCATACATATCGTATGGACCACAGTCTACATTCAACCTGCCAAACAGCGTTGTGCAGACAGATGGAATTTTTTGAAAGGTCAACAAATATTAATTATATTCCTTTCTTGGAAAAGAACTATACAAAAGTATTTTCAACATGACTACTGTAAAATGCATGAATGCAAATGGTATGTAAGAAAGAGCTTGGGAGAGTAGGTGAGATGCTGCCAAGGAAATAGTAAGATAAGGCTGGATTGTGGGTAGGACAGAAGAGACCTTCCCTAGTTTCTTGAGATGTAAAGTAGATCAAAAGGAGAGAATTGAACTTTCATACTTGCACCTTTCTGCCAATGTAGATATCATTTATAACTGTTGCAGTTATGGGCCTTGGGAATTCTCATTTCTTCCAACTGTTTTGCAAGTATATGCTCCATAAAAGGCCCAGGGTACCTGCGAGACCACCTACTGCCACCAATAGCCTCCCACCATCCAGTACGATCCCACAGAGTTGGCCTCCTCAGGGTGCCGTCGGCCAGACAGTGTCGGCTGGTGACCCCCAGGGGGAGAGCCTTCTCTGTGGGAGCGCCTTCCCTCTGGAATGAGCTGCCCCCGGAGCTTTGCATAATCCCTGACCTCCGGTCCTTCCGACGCGCCCTAAAAAGTTGGCTTTTCCAGCAAGCCGGGCTGGCCTGTTAATTTTATTTAATTTTTAAAATGTGAGTGTTATATAAATTGGGTTTGTTTTTTGGACTGTTTCTAATTTCCTTTTAACTCTTGTACTATGTGTTTTTTAATGCTGTACGCCGCCCTGAGTCCTTGGGAGAAGGGCAGCATATAAATCTAATAAATCCAAATCCAAATCCAAATAAAACTTGGTAGTGGTGTTGAAGTGCAGTTAACAATTTTGTACAGTAATGTCTGCTTATTAATTTTCCTGTGTGTTAACTTTTTTTAGGATGCTACTGATTGTGCATCCATAATAAAACTATTCTTTTTCTTAAATAAATTAAAAACTAATTTTGAGTGATTTTTAATTATAAGCTCATAGATATTATAAGTGAACACAAGAGGAAAACTGAGTTAGAACATAGGTTTTTAATGAATATAGACAAATGAATTTTTTTCCTCTATTGCAGTTTGTGCTGTATTCCCAAAAGAATATAATCTCCAATAACATTTTGAAAAAAAAACCATCATGCTCTCATTAGACTATAATGAGAAAAATTTAAAGTTGTTAGTTTACTGAAAAAAATCTCTCTAGAAAACAGCAGGTTTTCAAGAATATACATGCAGAAAATGAAGCAGCGTTAAAACTGCAAGAGAAATTGTTGATGTTAAATAATATTTTACAAAAGGTTGATTTAAACAAAAAAGTATGCAGATTGCTGTGTTTGGCTTATGCCCAGAAAAAAGAGCAACATTTGATATTAGTTTATTCCAAATGATTGTTCAAAGACGTATAGGTGACATTTTTTCCAATTTTAGTGATCAATTAGCTGTCAAATTTAAAGAATTTCTCTTTTATTCAATATCATTTGATGAAAGGGCTAATTTAAAAGAGATAGCACAATTACTAATCTTTGTAAGAGGAATCATTACACATTTTGAAATTACTGGGATGTGCTCCACAGCTAGCTGTACAAATGGAAAAGAAATTTGTGATGAAATCATGGCATGTCTTAAACATTGGAACATTAGCTGATTTGCACTGCTGGGCATCACCCTGAATAGCAAAAACATTAGTTGTTTTTCCTCAGCTCTACCTTGTAAAAGAAATAACTGAACACCAATACATTATTCACGTTCAAGATTTCTTTGATAAAGTTTTAAAATATGATCATGTGTTGTCAGTGGCTGTGAGCTTTTCTCACAGTAATGAACTGAAACAATGAATATTCAAAGTGGGTTTTTTTTCAAGAAGCAGAAACTGAATGTAATGACTTAGTTTACACAGAAATAAGATGGTGGAATTAATGCTTCAGCATTTTGGTACTATAAAAGACAAAGTAACAAAATAAACGCATGTATTGAAACTGCTGCTGTAGAATTTACACCCAAATGGCAAGTAATTTATAATATGGAAAACATGAAGATTCCAGAGAAGAGCAAAATATGAAACTTAAATGCAAGATATAAAGATATAAATCAGTGTATCTTTATCTGTGTACTTATGAAATATAAACTGACTGACTTTCTGAAATCAAATCTTGGCATCATATTGTGGAAATTCAGCAACATATTAATTTATCATGTAGCAACAGTAAAGAGTGCCAGTTCATTATTAGTAATTCTTGGAAAAGCAATTTAAAGTAAATATATATGCATAATTATTTTTTATCTAAATCTACAGTGTTTCTGAAATATTGTATTTACCTTTACCTCTTTCATCTCAAAATATATAGTGTAAAGCTATAAAAAAGAAAAGAATAAACAGTATATTTACAAACAAAATATAACTTTTTAATAATATTGCTATAGGCTTTGAAACTAAATCTATTGATGAATCGTTCAGCAGAGAAAAAAAGAAAAACAGTGCACAATTCATTGTCACAAAATATAAGAAGTTTTGTAATGGAAATTAGATGACTTTTTTTAAAAAAATACCAGCATCCATCAATTATGAGATTTTTAAAAAATGCCAACTGACCTACTTTGCAGATTAAAACACAATTATCATTGGTAATCACGCTTTGTAATAAACAAAATAAGTTTATCTCTCTTCCTCTGTGTGTATATGTGTGTATTGGAAGAAAAGTTTATACACTCTATAAAAAAACTCAGACTGATCAAGAAACAGAATGTAATTAAGTAAAAATTGAAAAAAAAAGTAACCCATATAGAATAGACATTTCACATATTTGTGCATTCCTGGAGATTTCTAGAAAAAAACAAAAACAATGGAAGTTCAGTTATCTTTAAATGCTGTGGTTTGTTCTCTGCAAGGATAAGGATTATGGGTGCTGAAAGATACACCAATCCAGAAAAGTCTGGGTTGGTATGCATAAAATTAGCATGTATCAGCACAGATATGCGTAGTTCATGCCCATGAGATAATAGTGAAGGAATAATAGGACAGTATAACAGATAACTTGAATGCTAAGGTGGAGTGGATGATTAGCAGTATTATCTGTTTTTATTCAATCATGTACTAATGTGCATAATGCATTACAAGAGCATAGTCTTCAGCATCCTGTGAATAGGCTTAATCAGTCTTCTGCGATTTTTAGTACTCAACTAATACATGTCATTCAAGTGCATTAATCTGAGGACAGTGGATGCATTTTTCTTGAAATAAAATGTCTGCAAATAGAAATGTGCCATGAATTGCAAAATGCTTCTGCCATCAGAATCAACTGATTATAAAGCATATTGATGGACATATTGTTCCATGCAATGCACGTATAGGAGACAGAATGCTAAAAATAAAGATCAGAATTCTCTGCCCAAAATAGTCACTTTCACTAGCATACATAGTTCATGTATATTGTTCGGATATATATTTTAAGCAAAATTCTTGTCTTTCTAGACTGTACACTGTACCTGGGATTTGCAAGCAGAAAATACAATAATTAGTGTAGAATAGGGTATACAATTCCTTGAACTTGCTAGAAAGGGGTGATCATGGGATTAAAAAAAAGGCAGGGATTTATACTTAAAGAGAAAAAAATCTGTTCAGTTTGGATCAGTGTAATTATGGTAGCAATCAAACAAACTGCTTCCCCAGAAAAAGTTTGGTTATAATAATATGAGAATAATATGAGAAACCTACATTAACTATTAATAGGAATTAAAAAATAATTTCCAGATTCCATCAGGAATGAAATTGATTCAATTCCAGGTTTGGCTTACTTTTGTCCAATAGGGAACAATATTCCATTTAGTTTTTTAAATGTGCAAGGTGCCCAAGATAGAAGACTTTCGTTCCCTTTGTTCCTTTTATGAATTAAATGGAACTCGTGATAGTTCACCAGCTCCAGTTGGGCAAATTTTCCATTGGGGAGAATGAGGATGTCTTTATAAGAATAGTAAAAATGTCCTTTTGACAATATTATACAGAAAAACATACCAGATATAAGATAGTTTGCTGTTTCCCTATCAATAGATTCCACACATTTTATTGGTCACATACAAACAGTATGGCAAAGAAGGGGAAGTCTAATTTGTATTTACGTGTGAATATTTATTGTTTGAAACAAAGATGAGTATGTCAGAATAGAAGATCCTTTTCAGATAGTACTGCAGAAATCCATAGTCATTACAAAAAGTAATTTAAGTTCAAAAACTGTATTGGTTTCTATTAATACCTGTCTTTCTGGGTCAATTTTGTTACATTTACTTAGTCTTCATTTTCTTGAAATCACTGAATGAACATTTTACAGTATTTGAACTCCCCTAAAAGTATATTTTTTGTGCATAAAGTTCCCAACAAATATTTTTTATTAAACATCTCTGCATTCCTTCTAAATTGTCTTGATAAACAGAAATCACTGATTTTGTTTGATCAAATTCAGTAATACGTTTGTGGTTTTATGCATTTTTAAAAACTCAAGAAGTCGCTTTCCTGCATTATAGGAAATATAACAATATTTTCTGTATAACAATCATTAATGAATATTGATGGACCTGCTATCTTATTTTGTACCTATTCTCATCTGTGGACTAAGCAAATATCAACTGACCAAAGGCATTCATTTAGGGAATGGAAGTGCCCCTCCATTCTCAACAATTATCAACAATTTGTGAGAAAGATTGTAGAGAAGGTAATTAGATAAAAGTTGCAGAGGATCTTCGAGGAAATGGATTTTCTGGATCTGTTTCATCTAGATTTCATAGTGGGCCGTAGTACAGTGTTAGTCATGCTTGTTTATAACCTTTGCTATAGATGTATAAAGTGCATCCATCTTTGAATTCCTTGATCTCTCACTAACTTTGGATACCATTGATCAAAACCTCCTTCTGGACTAGCTTCAGGGATTGGAAATGTGAGGCATTCTGTTGCAGTCATTCATCTCTTTTCTAAGTGGCTAGTGTCAGTCAGTGTTGATAGGGGGAAAATTGCATTGGCATCCCTACACTTGTGGGATGTCTCAGGACTCAATATTCTCATCACCTCTTTTTAACATTTACATGAAACCACACCTGATGGTCTTCCTGGATTTTCTGCTTGAAAAGTAGGTGGCAGCTGTGACAGGACACCCTCTGAACAGGTTCATCTTGTGCATCAATTACACTTTCCTTGACTGGAAGGCCTCTAAGATGGTTACTTAGGCCCTGATCATCTCACAGATTGGATTATGCTTTCTACATGGAGATTATTTGATTATTGCACAGCACTCTATATGGGCCTGGCCTTGGAGAACATCAAGAGGCTACAGCTGGTTCAAAATGCAGTAATGTGAGAAGTAATGGAGCTTTTGGTTATGTCCATGGGTCACTGATACTATGGAAGCTGAATTAATTGCCAGTCAGTTTCCAGGTGCAATTCAAGGATTACGGATACTTATAAGCCACCCAGAGTTGCTGGGAGTATTATTATTATCCGTCACATAAAACCTAGTATCTGAGGATCCATTTATGTCCAGTTGTTTCTGCCTGCCCTCTATCAAATGCTGTCATCTTGCAGGACTGAGGAAGTGTACCATCTGTGTTGTGATCCCCCACCTTCTGGACCAGCATGCCCCCAGACATATAGACAGCAATCTTTCTCTTGGGATTCAGGAAAGCTTGTAAGACCTGGCTCTTGGCCAAGGCCTGGGGTTTGTGGAGTCCCTGTTGTATAGTTATGATTGCTTTATTTTGAGTTGCCTGTATAGTTTTGTGTTTTTAACTATTTTTACTATTTTTGTAAACTCTCCAGAGCCTGCTAGGATGGAAAGTCCTAAAAAAAATATCAACAATACAACAATACCAGAGCGCTAGAAAATAGTCTGAAAAATGCCCCCCAAACAGCCTATTGTTTGGCTTTTTGGGGGCCATTTCTAGGCCATTTTCTGGCGCTCCAGGGTCTGCGAAGACCAGCTGGCCAGCACGCATTCACATGCATTCCGGTTTGGGCACTTGTTGCCAAAAAAGTTTGCCATAACTGCAATAGGTGAATGAACATGCTAAATCAACTCTAAACAACTGGGTGTCTGAGGAACCAACCATAACAAAACAAGTCTTGGAAACACTGAACTAATCTAATTTAAGGTACCACTTGAATGTATAAAAAACGATTGCTAATGAGGATAGATGGTATGTAGACATACTTATATGTGAAGAAAGTTTCATATAACTGAAATAAATATTTGATGATTTCTGATATGAAGAAATTGATACTCCAGTCCCCAAAAATCTTTTTTATTTATGTATAAAGCACATACAGCAAAGAATAGGGAAGAGCACAGGGATGCAAAATAGGTGATATTAATCCAAAAGTAAGAATGAAATGCTTTGGGATGATTAGTAGTCTATGAATTATATGTGAAGACTGAATCTGTTGTATTTCCTCTGGATTAAAAAGAAGAAAATCAGACTGTGAAATAAAACAGTTGTCTTTTCATAAGTAGGCATCAAGGTTTGTTTTTGCCTTCTATCCTGATATTTCCTACAGGGAAAATTGCATTTATTCAAGCCATGGTTTCTTTTCTAAGAGTCCGTCTTTGATGACAAGTAAGGATATTTGTGAAAGATGTACGCCCTTTAGTTCTTGATCTTTTCTTTAATTTCTTCTGATGTTTGAGTGAAATTCCAAGTTCCTCCATTATGGCATTAAAAGAAAGACACTGATAAAAGATAGGAGAGAAAAATTTATTGGAGTTAACAGGAGATTTCTACCATGTATTTAATAGAATTTAAACCTGGCTATAAATATTACAGTCATATCTTGTGGAAATAATTATGAATATAATGATGATTATATTTCACCAAATATGACATCACTGATGTTCACCAAATATAACATCACTGATGTTCACTGATATCAATAAAATAACCTCCTCTTAAATACAAATCATCTTTTTGTTGGGTTGCAGAAAACTCTGATACCTGTTAACTATTTGATTATCATCTTTATTGTTACTGTTTGATTATATAGTATTAATTTTTGGACCAGAAAATATAGTCAGTTATTTTTTCAGCCTTCAATAGCTCTTGACTTAGCTGTGTTTTTTCACCCCGTATGAGGTGCACTGTGGCTAATAGATCTCAGAATGTACATAGTAAAAAAATAAATAAAACCAATATAAATTTTAAAAAATATAGCAATACGGCCATGAGAAAAATGAAATAGAATTAACTATATCAAGATAAGAGTACTTAAGACCCAGCAACAGAATTACAGCAGTGTGGAAAGAAGGTTTTGTTTTCTTCATTTAAATCTGTGTTATTTGCAATGCAAGCCAGACTCTTGTTTCTTTGATAAACAAATTAGTCAGTTTCAAGTTGCAATGCTGATTTTAAAAAGCAATTTTGAGACACATCTGTATCTTAACAAGAGGAATAGCTGTAAACAATCAAAACCATATGTTAACTGTAGTGATAGTCTTTAAACTGTAGAAATTAGTTTTCTACACCATTTTTAAAAATTAGAGTCTCAATTACTGTCTTTATATATATATATATATATATATATATATATATATATATATATATATATATATATATATATATATATATATATATATATATATATATATATATATATATATATATATATATATATATATATGTATATATATATATATATATATATTAGGACAGGAACTGAAAAAGTCGTAATTAAACAGGCCAAGTGACAAGGTTGTTCATGGCCAAGAGGAAACTTATTTTTCCCCTTTTCCATCTGCTTTATTGAAAATGAGTTTTGTTGTTCCAAAAACACCTGCAGTATGATTGTTTCATGATGGTGTGCGGGACATTAATTTACAAAGGAGGTTATTTGCCAAGTCTAACCTCACTCTACCAATTGCCTTGGACAAGGTCAGGGCATCAGAATCGGCTGTTAAGTCCACAGAGACACTGCAGCATCAAAGCACTCCACAAGACGCGTGGAAGAACACACGTACAGCGTGAGGCTACAGAGGCTGAGAGCTCTGAACGCGAAGAAGAGGACAGCTGCCACATGCTCAGTAGCCGCCGGCGTGCAAATTCGAACAATTCCAGACATCAATCAGACATCATTCCATCCGGCCTCCAATGGTCAGGCGGAGAGAATGGTGAGATCTGCAAAAGAGGCCCTATCTAGGATGGGCCTGGGAGATTGGCAAACATGGGTTGACCATTATCTGCTAATCCAACATATCACACCCAGTGCCACTACAGGGAGAAGCCCCTCCGAGCTTCTCATGGGTCACCGGCTAAGGTCCCACTTAGACCGGCTACACCCAAACTATTCTGCTGCATCGCCCCCTGACTTCACAAGCAAGATTCAGAACTTTAGCATGGGGGATTCAATGTATGCCCACAACTACACCAGGGGAACTCTGTGGATTCCTGCCACAGTGATAAGCATCACTGGGCCTCGCTCTTATCTCGTAGAGCTCGAGGACAGTCGGAATTGGAGAAAGCACATTGACCAATGGGGCCGCCTCTCCAATTCCACTCTTAGACAGCCAGAGGTAACTCCTACACGAGTTAGCCAAAGCCCTACCCAAAGGGAGCAATACGCCACTCCTTCCACAGGCAGCTCAAACCCGAGGGTACCGGGGAACTTATCTGGTTGTGTTGCAGGCCCACAGTGAGCTCCGAGTGAACTGGTTCTAGAAGCTCCAGCTGCGGCCTGTGAAAGGTTCCAGGAGCTTTCATCAAGCGGAGCTGCAGAGCAAACAGGTCCGTCCGACCTGCTCAAAGAACACCCTCCAACTGAACTGCGCAGGTCAGTCAGAGCTACCCAAAAGCCTGCCTACCTGCGTGACTTTTTGACCAGTAGGATTGTTCCATCTAAGAGGGGAGGGGTGTTACATACTAGCTTCAACTATAGTGGTTTCCACCAAGATCCTCTGTTCCGGCGAGAACAGAGGTTTAATCTCATTGGTCGAAGGGTCTGACAGCTCCCTATAAAAGGGCTGCTGTCAGACTCAACCTTCGCTGGATTGTTCTCACTTGTTGCATCTAATAAAGAGCTGTTGTTACCATTAGCCTGTGTGTACCTATCCATTACCCACTGCATCTAACACACTGCATGTGTGTTAGATGCACTACAGATGAGGATTCTATCTGATTGCTATTGGCTGTTTTAAATCCAGAGAATTTCAGAATAGCCACGCTCACACACACTTTTTCTGTACAGAACTTTTCATTTGAGGAGTGCTTTGACATTTCCACACAAGACCTAGCTACCATATCTGTACAGAAGTCCAGGATGATGGTTGCTGCTGCACAATCAAAGCTCCACCATTTTTAATAATTATATCAGTGCACAGAGGGATGGGACTTTGATCACATTGTCACAACTGTTATATTTATTTCTTTTTATAATTGTTCCTTATCCGAATCCTGCAAACATCACTGGTCTGCTATTCTGGAAAAGAAAATAGCCTATTGTCATATTATATTCATAATGTTCTACTATAATATGGTCAATATAAGACATTTACCTACATTTTCTCAAATAGGCTGAAGGATTAACTGTTTTATTTCTTCTTCCTATGCTATTTCACATGCTAGGCTTCTATTGGAAATACCAACCCCAAACTTCCTTAGGTACATGAAAAAATAAGTTATTTTGACCTCAGAGTTTCTCCCCCTTAATGTATGTTGTGGTCAGAATTTGCTCTTAGCTAAATACATCTTTCCTTTATGACAGGGGTGGGTTCCTGCTAGTTCTAACCTCTTCTATAAAAGAGGTTCCACAAATCTACTATGCCATTTAGAACTGGTTCCAGCTCCCTCCCCCTGCCCGTCCGCACCATGTTTGCCCCACCAGCCGCTCACTGATTGGCTGACTCACCAATCGTCCCGCCCGCCTCTAAGAGTCCTATCTAAATCTTAAAGCTGTCAGGTTTGAACATCCCTGGGTTTTTTTTCTAAAGGGCTAGGGGTGGAAGGGTCTTGTAACTTGACAGCTTTAATACTTGCACGTTTCAATGCCAGAGTTCCTGAGCCAATATTTTGGTTGCTAAGTAAGAGCGTTGTTAAGTGAGTTTCACCACATTTTACAAGTTGGCCACACCCACCCAGTCACATGACTGTCAAGCCACTCCCACTCAGTCACATGGCTGGCAGGCCACTCCCACCCAGTCACATGGCCAGCAAGCCACTCCCACAAAGCAGGTCACACCTACAGTAGAGGTTCTAAAAAAATTTGAAACCCACCACTGCTTTATGATAACTATACAGTATGGATTGAGGGTTGTGTTCGAATCCCTTGTTCTTCCCGAATTAATTTGCCACAGTCTAACTCTGTAGATAAGGTAGTTCCAGAAGTGAAGTTGGATGGATGAGTTTGTTTACATTGTTGTCCATAAAAGAAACAAAAGGCCTTGTTGCATGCAGAAAGAAAAAGATGGAAGAAAAAGAAAAATTAAGAATATTAACCAATGTAACAAAATTTTAAAGAGAATGATACCAAAACTTATAAAACAATATACTTATAGAAAATGAAATTTATGAAATGTATTTAACAATATATAACTTCTCTAGGATATATTTGCAGATTTTACTGTATTATATCCCTTTTGGGAGAGGGGGCGGTCTAGAAGCGCAGTAAATAAATAAATAAATATCAAATGTGTAAATATATTAAAAATTAGCAACTACCCTCATATTTGTCATCTCTTTTAATAAAACTTAATTGCAGAAAATAATTTGAATTTTTACTTTCTTATTATTTTATTGGCTGACAAGAATCAATCCATGTTCTCAGGATATATATAGCACAATATCTTAGTCAACTTTGCTTTAATGTTGATCTCTGTCTGCTTTAGACCATGAAGAAGATAACATTCTTGTATCTCATAAAATTTTATAGCAGAGATCCAAACCAATCCCAACATGTAAGCATAAAAATAAGATATCACTGCAATGGTAACAAGTATTTATAAGGAAAAATTTGAGGGCAACCCCAGGCTTTGCATGTTGAGGGTCAGATCTTCAAAAAGGCAGGATGCTTTTTCCTGGAGGTGAGGAAGAGGAGGATTAAGGGATACTTAATCCTTTACGAACTTTAAGGTAATCAGTGTGCCTCTTAACTTTTCCACCTCAAAAATAATAAAGAGCCAAATGGGATTTAGGCATCACAAAGAGTTGCCGCACATTACAATATGTATCCTGCTGTAAATTATGGCGCTTTCCAACATGGTTTGGCCAAATGTGGCTGTTATATGATATGGGGCTATACTCACACATACTAATTCATCTTCATGCAAATATGCAAATGGGGGTCCATATTATCATAGATCGTAGTACCCTTTATATTATTTATTTATTATATTGTATATATTATATATTCCCTACATTCTCTCTCACACAGAGTTATTTTTCTACTCCACCACTCCACCATTCCAATGAACAAAGATGTTCATTCTTTGCAACCCTCGCCCTCCTAAAATCAATCACTTGGGTAACAAGTGAAGACTGTACATCTTCAGATCAATCTCCTGATATGTCTCTCTTCCAACTTAAATTACAACGCCAATGTTAGAGGAAATTGCTCATTGGGAGCATCATTCTTATGTGTCATCTATTTAAATTATACTTCTGCTTGCACCAGGAGTGGTTTGGGTATTGGTAAGGATAATGCTTGTGTCCTTTTTTATTTAGCAGGCTCATTTGTTCAACAGCAAGACTTGGAATCCTTTGTTGAAATACCAGTTTCATTCCCTTTCTCTGCCTCACATAGATAATGCCAAACGGTTTAATCATTGGAGGCTGAAAAATGCCCCAGCTGTATCCTCACTTTGACTCTTGAAATTCTATAACTTCTTTTCAGCTGACCCTTAATTACTACCCGATATTTTCTCCTGCCCATAAAAAGCATGAACTCTGCATTTCTTTCATTGCACTAGGCAGAAAGGTCTTATCGAGATTAACAGTATTGTTATAATGATGATGAAGCAATGACACATTGACTTTGCTGACAGCTATAGCCTTATAGAAGTGCCCATAGCACTAGCTGGAACCTATTATGTAGGGCTGATCGTAGGGAAAGGACTGGTATTGGGCAGAGTTACTCATAAAAAGACACAAGTGGTTCCTTTATTAGTTATTTCAGTTATCTTCTTAGTACAAAAGGCTTTAGGCCAGATCAGCAGAAGGCAGCTCTTCCGGAACTCAATAATAAGGCAAAAGTGGGTTTTGTGTGCTTGGTTGGACGCCATTCTTTCATGTGAAGGTATTTCCCAGACTGAACTCAGATGGACTTACCTGTTCAATGTCACTATTTTTCCTTGACTTGTAAAAAAATTCTCCAATAGCTACAAACACAGAAAGAACTAGTCCTGCTGCAAGCACTATGAAAATGCCCCCAATGTTTTCCACACCAAGGGCGCTAGCTTCTTTACTGTCCTCCTCTGGGCAGCCATTGCCTCGCCACCATTTTTCCTTCATCATGTGCAACTTTCCTTCCTCTTGTAACTGGAGAATGGCAATGGTGATTTTGTCTCTATAAGGAGAGCCTGAAGGAAAGGAAAAGGAGTAGAGCAAAATTGAATATGTCAGGCTATATAGGACCATGTTAAAAACAGTCACACAGGTGCAACCCTCCCCACATACTTTTTTTGTCTATTTGTTTGTTTGTTTTTAATTTAGATTACAAAGTCACCTAACTCAACACTGATTCAGGGCTGCAAGCAGTAAAATACTTCAGGGTTATAATATTGAATAAGTATAGTATTGAATTGCCTCTCTTTGGAATAGTGAAAGTCTTGTATTGCTATCTTATAACATTTGGTTCATTTACCAATCAGATTTGTAATCTAGTTACAAAAGAACTTTATGCAGAAGTAAAACATATGATAGCCAGATATTTCAAAATTGGATCTTTATCTAAGAATCTTACAAAAACAATGTTAGTTATTTCTTCTCCAGAGAGACTGATTAAAAAATGATTTCTCACAAAACAGATTGTGCATATATTGGCAAAATCTGGGATGGTGATTTTAAATCAATTAAATCAATAATAAAGTAATTATTACTTTAAAGATTTGAATTTGGTCTTTTGTGGTTCACAATAGTGCCAATATTCCCAGCTTAAGCAAGTTTTAATAGCTCAGTTTGGGCCAGATGCTTTGGCCGCTTCAAAGGTACCTGAAATCCATAACTGAACATATTCTCAACATATCGTTATTAAAAGTTTGCAGATATTTTTTAAGTGGATAGTACTGGAGTAGATCAAAAATGGACCACAGAATTGGAATCTCCACCAATGCCCCACAAATGGTTTCATGTTCTTAAGAAAGTTTAAACAGTACTGATGGATTTGAGATTAAAACTGATTAATAAAATACATATTTAGATTTTATTATAACAATAGATTCAGAGCAAGAACATCAGATTTTCTCTACTGGAAGATTTGACTACTAGCTGAAGAATGGTGAAGTAGTACATTTCTGAATAAGCAGATACAATCTCATGGTCTTGACCAAAATACCAATAAATAGACCATCCCATAGTACCTCCCTGGCTAAGGACAGGGTGGGAGATCATTCACTAGTATTCTGGATGGCTGTTTTTCACAAGGCAACTGCAGGACAGGCATTTTATGTGGGTTTGAGCACTGGGAGACAAAGGAGAATCATCACACTCCCAACCACAGAAGAGCCTTTTTAAGGACACTGAGTTCGCTAACCTCACTTTCTAATCACTTTCGGAAATTTCATGTAACTATTTTAAGGCTAGTAGAGATTTTCAAAATGACAATTTTGGTGAGTTTACCTTCATCTAGAACAAAAAAAAAGATAAGTTAAAAAAATCAAAGTATTTGAATTAAATGACAAAAAGCTGAGTAAGACGAAGGAAGTTATTTTAAAATATTAAGCAATCAGATGAATTTGGAATTTTAGGTTTTTTGCTAAAAGATTTTGGCAATAATTATTTTGAATTATAATGATATAAATAAATGATACCTTTGTGCGAATTAAATTATTTAGTCCATTTTAAGTAAAAACAGAAGTTTGAGATAAAGGCAAATTTGAGATTTTATGATTTCATATTTTGGACACTAGAGGGGACTAGGTATTCAGGCATAAAAGAAAAAAGAGGCTTGTCTTTTGTTTCTGGTCAGTATTGGGACAAAAATGACAAAAAATGATATGACATTTGAAATGTTTCAGGAGATATTTAAATTAAGGGGACAGAAACTATAGCAGCTCCAAGTCAGCAATGATGTTTGCTTGTTTGGATGATTGATATGGTGGAATGTAGTCTGGATTCCCAGGAGGAAGGGGCTGCATTCCAGAGGACAAAGTTGCAGATAAGGTTAGATACTTTGGGAGAAAGAGTAAAGCAGGCTCCTCCCTAGCAATTCTTAGAATATATCTATAGTAATACAAGTAGTTGGCTTAGTTGGCAATATTTCTGTTTACAGGTGAGGAATAATAAAGGAAAGTGCTGGGAAGTAATTCCATAAGTTGCTCCTGGTTCCTGGGGCCTGAGAATTTATTTCCAAAAGCAGTTAAATAAGAAATGACAGATGTGAAAGAGAATGTCCTCAAAGATTTACAGGATCAATAATTGAAATAAACTTCATCCAATGCAAAAATATTAGGATACAAAAAATATGTTGAAATATTGGAAAACTAAAAAAAATGTGGGTTACAACACAGAGACGGCAGTTAAAGTGGAAATACAAATGATAAGCCAACAAGCATTATCCGTCTGGATAGTGATTACTTAGTGGATTAAAAAAAAAAAAGGTTTTCCTAAAGCCTTGAAGAAGACTTTGAAATGGAAAAAAGAAAAAGGAAAGGGAGCTAAAATCATATGACAACTTTTGAATAAATTAAATATCAAGCTTATTAGAAGCAAAAGGAAGGAGTGCAAAGTTGGTTTCTTTGACCAAAGTTAAAATATATTTTTATAAAACACTGGGAATCCTTTAAGAAGTTTTTGCTGACACCATGACTGAAATGTTGATGTGCATGGATATCATTGAATCAGTCATCTGTACTTTTATAACTGTGTGGTTTGATACAGCAACCAAATAGGACAGGTAGTCTTCAACAGATAGTTAGGACTGCAAGAAAAAATAAATTGTAATCAGCCTGCCTTCCACTGAGGACCTGCATACTGCATGAGCCAGAAAGAGGGCTGAGAAAATATCTACAGACCGCCCATATCCTGAACATAAACTGTTTCAACTTCTCCCCTCAGGATGCTACTATAGGGCATTGCATGACAAAACAACTAGGTATAGGGACAGTTTTTCCCTAGCGCCATCACTTTGCTGAACACCTAATTTCTGCAGCACTGTCTTATGTCTAAAGATACAGTATTTAGCCATGTAGTAGGGCTATATTATGATTCATCTTATTGTTTTTCCTTTTACCTTTTACTGTTGGTATCTTATTATTATTATAGTACTTTGTTGTTTGTATCTACACTGAAATTTTATGCACCAGAGACATATTCCTTGTGTGTCCAATCATACTTGGCCAATAAAGAATATTCTATTCTATTCTATTCTATTCTATTCTATTCTATTCTATTCTATTCTATTCTATTCTATTCTATTCTATTGGAAATTATAATGATTAAAGTTATTATAAAAGTTATTATAAAGAATAATAAAGAGTATTAGTATAAAAGGTATAGGAAGAAGAGATATTTGCATATGCCCATATTGGGTAGGTGGGAGGATAAAGAATCACTAAGTTTATTTGTACTTATGATGAAAGTCAAACTCGCTTCTTTAAATATTTTTTTCTTTTTTCCTCTTCCTCTTTTTTCCTTTCTTTTATTGCCTGTTGTATTGTTTCTTTTTCTTTCTGAATTTAGTTTGTACAGTCTTTTATTATTATTACTTAATTTTTTCAATTAAAAATATTTTTTTAAAAACATTGAGAAATATTGAGAATTTGGATAAGTGATATTATTCCAGATATTGAGGTTTGGCGTTTGGAAATATGTGATTTATCTGTCCTTCAAAAGGCATTATTTTCTACTACTGAAAAGATGAAGCAATAGGTTGATGATTGGCATATGTAGATTTCATGATATTTTACAATAATATTTTCATTATAATATTATATGCTACATCTTGTAAACCAGTGGTTATAAGTTCAATATAAAATTTTGCTTTTCTTCTTACAGTTTTCTTTTTCTTTTTAAAAATCATTTTTAATTTTATGGTTTATTTAGTTTAACATTGTTACTGTTGTGTACCTCAATACTTTGCTTGTCTTTTATACTTTCTTAAAATAAAGAAAAACAAGAAATATATTTTAATGATTTTAAAGAATCAGAGATTAAAAATAGCAGCTGATGATGCTTTAAACTCTTTGGATTAAATTGATTAAAACAAGTCAGGAGGTAGCATAATACTACTGTGTATTTATTTATAGGACGTAATATAATTTTTCATGCTTCTCAACCTGCAAAACTCTTGTTGACATCATGTTAAATAGAATTTGTTTTAGATTATGACGTATTATGAAGTATTCCAAAATGCTCACCATCAGCAATCTACCAATAATTATATATATATGTATCACATTTCTTACCAATTGGAGTTCCTACGCCATAACCTTTTGAATCAATGAGTCCCCCAATCTGAGTGAGATTGCAGTTTCTTTGAGTGACATATTCTATACTGGTTGATTCCATCAGCAGAGCATAATCAGTAGTAAGCACCCGCTGGATGCCTATATCATTGTTCTTCACCAGAGCTGTCAGTTGCCTACTGCTCATAAAAGCCCACATTTTCTCATATGTTGATATTTTGGATTTCTAAGAAAAGAAATTATAAGCAGTAGAAATCAGTATTCTTCATGCATTTAATTGCTAAGCATTCCAAGATGACACTATCCTTGATTTGGGCCTTAGGAAAAAAAGAACCCTGTTGTCTGTAAATTATTTCTGCTAAATTTAGTTCTGTGGGCAGCATCGTTACAGACAAAGAATTTGCATCAGCCAATAGATTGTTCATGTGGCTTCTAATGTCCTTTTTGGGGTGTGCATTTTAGAGTGCATTGCATAACAGAATAGTGGTTCCTCTGCTTGACTATGGTAGGTTGTAAGATTAAGTCTTACAGATTGTTGTTAATGGTTTTTTAAAAAAAAAGATATACAAAATATATGTGGGAATCAGGTAAGAAGAGAAAGAAAGAAAGGAGGGAGGGAATTGAAATGTGGGTTTGGAATAATGAAAGATAATCTTTTTCTTTCTTTGCTAGAAACCAACCTATATGCTAGTTAGTCAAGCATAGGAAAAACATGTGTTCTTTTCTACAAATTTTCAAACATTAAATAAAAATGAACTGAGAAGCAAGCATAGGAAAAACCTCTAGGTTTCCCATGTTGATGCCTATATTTCAAGCTAGTTCCATTTACAGTGTATTATGTGAAGGACTATTCCTATCTGTTCACATTATTTTTAAATCACTTATTAATAGAAATAGCTACTTCGATCTGAGAATAGAAGAATAGAAATAGCTACTTCGATCTGAAATCTTTTTACAAAGAAAGAAAGATCCCAAGGCAGAGAGTTGCTACTGGAATGATCAACATTTACATGTATCTTTCAATTATCACTTAATTGTAGTTTACTGTACTTTAACTTTTATTATGGTATTTAATTGTTAATGTTGACTTAAATATCAAGTGCAGAATATTATAATAAGCATGTCTGTCACCATATTACCACATAGTACCATAAATCAGCAGAGCACAATATACAGTGAGCATTTTTTATAATTAAATAAGTAATGATAAATAACAATAAGGTAGGAATTGAGTCTTTATCCTGAACACCATTGCTGATAAATAAGTAACTGGAAGCAAAAAACTAAGACAGCGAGACAAGCTCTTTCCCAATAAAGCACAATATGGATTATCAGGGATATGTTAAATTCTGAAAATTTACTTGAAGTCATACATATTATGGATTCCTTTCTTTATTGTTATTGGATTCCGTATCTTTGGCTGCCTATTTACAAGCTTCCCAAATCTTTACAGGTGCAGTAAGAACTTCCTTTTACACAAGGTAATGGTAACATATGAGTAGTTCACAAAGAGGAAGCCTGTAAATACATGTTTTTGACCAGAAACTTTATGGCCATGAAAATCAATCCTCTACTCAGATTTGAATCTGTTTTTTTCTAGAAAGCTAATCCATCTCATTTAATTCCATGTTTAAATGAAGCACTGCTTTGCCCAAAGATTTTACTCAGCCTTTTCTCCCTGTCTGCATATGCAGTTTCCCAAAGTTCAGCACAGTCTTTTCGAATTTAATGATCTTTGCATGCAGTCTAAAACTAAAACCATATTAAATAGAATATTAAATGCATATTGTACACATTTTATTAGCATTATTTGTTAATAGGGGTGTTAGATACTTGTTCTAACTACAGTGGTTTCCACCAAGGTCCTCTGTTCCGGAGGTAACAGAGGTTTAATCCTATTGGTCGAAGGGTCTGACAGCTCCCTATAAAAGGGCTGCTGTCAGACTCAACCTTGGCTGGATTGTTCTCACTTGTTGTACTTAATAAAGAACTGTTGTTACCGTTAAGCCTGTGTGTGCCTATCCATTACCCAATCTAACACTGGGGATGAAGGTGGGATTGGAAGGCAACTAGGTGAATCAAAAAGAGTGTAGCAATCCAGCAAGTACATCCAGCCTGGAGCTCAGCATGGCTTTGAGCAGCCATTTTTGAGCAGCAAACTCAAAATGCCCTCTGAACACAAAATGGCCATGCATGTCCCACTGACTCTGTATGACCCAGTAATTGAGCACTGGGACTTGTACATACTACGATTTGACTGCTTCCTCAAGGCAAACAACCTCATGGGCCTGTCTGAAGGCCGCAAGAAGAACATGTTCCTCGGATACTGTGGCCGGAAAGTGTTTGAGATGGCAAAAGACCTCTCTGAGCCGACACTGCTGCAATCAGTCACCTGCTCCATGCTCCAGCAGACGCTGAGGACCCACTATGTGCCCAAGCTGTCCAATCATGTTCGCCAGCATGAGTTTAACATCAGGAATCAGAAAGAGGGCGAGTCGATTAATGAGTATGTTGCGGCACTTTGCAAGGCCGCCTCATACTGCGAATTCCGAGACCTGGACGAGCTGATTCAGGACCGCATAATTTGTGGCGTGTGGGACATTAACCTACAGAGGAGGTTACTCGCTAAATCTAACCTCACTCTGCAGATCGCACTGGACGAAGCCAGGGTGTCCGAATCAGCCATGTGAGATGGAGATCGACACTGGGCCATCACTAATAATAATAAATAATAATAATAAATAATAATAAATTTTATTTGATTAGCCGCAACCCTCTCCCGAAGGACTCGGGGCGGCGTACAATCAAAACGGATAAAAATACACATAAGACAAACATATATACAAAAGAACAAGACATATACATATGTGCATGGAGGAGGATTGACTTATAAGTGAAAGACAGTTAAAAATACAATTTAAAATCCCCTTAAATAAAATTACTAAATTAAAAAACCCATCAGGAGCGTTACGAAGTTATGGTTGAGCCAGGCCAGCTATTTGGAAAAGGTGGGTCTTGAGCTTGACACGGAAGGAGCGGAGGTCAGTAGTGGTCCTAATATCCGGGGGGAGGTCATTCCACAGGGCTGGGCCCGCCACAGAGAAGGCTCTGCTCCTAGGCGCCGCCCCATGGCACTGTCTGGTAGACGGCACCTGGAGAAGTCCCTCTCTGTGCGAGCGGATGGGTCGTAGGGATGTATGGGGCAGAATACGATCCCGCAGGTAACTAGGTCCTGAGCCATGGAGCGCTTTAAAGATCGTAATCAAAACCTTGAAACGCACTCGATAGACCACAGGAAGCCAGTGCAGCTCGCGCAGGAGAGGTGTCACATGGGAGTACTTAGTACTCCCCATAATCACCCGCGCGGCCGCATTCTGGACCAACTGCAGTCTCCGAGTGCATTTCAAGGGAAGCCCCATGTAGAGAGCGTTACAGTAGTCCAGGCGAGACGTCACCAGCGCATGGGTGACTGTGCGTAAGGCGTCCCGGTCCAATAGGGGGCGCAATTGGCGCACCAGGCGAACCTGGTGGAACGCCCCCCTGGCCACGGCTGTCACATGTTCATCCATGGACAGCCTGGCATCCAGGAGGACGCCCAAATTGCGCGCCCGCTCCACAGGGGCGAGTTGAATGCCCCCAATGGCCAGAGATGGAATTATCTGGTTGAACCGGGGGGCCGGAACCCACAGCCACTCCGTCTTGGAAGGGTTGAGCCTGAGTCGGTTGTCATCCATCCAGACCCGTACGGCTTCCACACACCGGGACATCACTTCGACGGCCTCGTTGGGGTGGTTCGGGTGGAAATGTACAGCTGAGTGTCATCAGCGTACAGATGATATCCCACCCCGAAACCACGGATGATCTCACCCAGCGGCTTCATGTATGTGTTGAAGAGGAGCGGCAAGAGGACCGACCCCTGTGGCACCCCACAAGTAAGGGGGCTTAGGGTCGACCTCTGCTCCCCTGCCAACACACGTTGCGTCCGGCCGGAGAGGTAGGAGCCGAACCACCGCAAAACGGTGCCCTGGACCCCCAACCCCTTCAGTCGGTGCAACAGGATACCATGGTCGATGGTATCAAAAGCCGCCGAGAGGTCTAATAGGACCAGGATAGAGGAACAACCCCTATCTCTGGCCCTCCAGAGATCATCTACCAACGCGACCAAGGCCGTCTCTGTGCTGTGCCCAGGGCGAAAGCCGGACTGGCGCGGGTCTAGATAATCATTCTCCTCCAGATGTCGTGGAAACTGAGAAGCCAACACACTCTCTACAACCTTCGCCAAAAAGGGAAGGTTGGAGACAGGACGATAATTGGCCAGCTCCGTAGGGTCCAGGGAAGGCTTCTTGAGCAAGGGTCTCACCACTGCCTCTTTCAAGGCGGCCGGGAGAGACCCCTCACCCAACGAAGCGTTCACTAGGCCCAGGAGCCAGTCGCGTGTAACCTCCCAGGAAGCCAGTACAAGCCAGGAGGGACACGGGTCCAGCAAACATGTGGTAGGTCGCAGTCGTCCACGCAATCTGTCCAAATCCTCGATGACAACCAAGTCAAACTCCTCCCAAAAAGGTTTCTCAAGACTCGCCACTGGCGTCTCGACTGGGCCACTGAAGGGGACCCAATCCTTCCGGATTTGAGCGACTTTATCCAGCAGATATTTCCCAAACTCCTCTGCCCTACCCTGAAACAGAAGGGAGCGGGACACCCGAAACAGGGCGGCAGGGCAGTTCTCTGCGGATGCAATGAGAGCGGCACAATATTGACGTTTGGCCGTTCTCAATGCCACTAGGTACGTCCTTAAATGGGCTCGTACCTGTGCTCGGTCAAATTCGGATCGGGAGGATCTCCAACGACTCTCTAGGCATCTCTTGCGGCGCTTCATCACCCTTAGCTCCTCGGTGAACCAAGGAGCCAGGGTGGATCGTTGCCGCCGGAGAGGCCGCAAAGGCGCCACCCGGTTCAAGGCCCCGGTAGTCGCATTATTCCACGCGGCCACCAGGTCCTCTACCCGAGGGCGGGTCAGGGCTGCAGGAGGTGGCCCAAGCTCCGTCTGGAACCTGTCTGGTTCCATCAAGCGCCTGGGGCAGAACCATCTAGTGTTTTCCGGTTCCGCCTCCCCGCAGCGAGGGGTAGCACCAGGGAAGTCAAGTCGGAGGAGTGAGTGATCTGACCATGATAGAGGAGTGATGGTTAAATTCACTCCTCCCAGATCACTCAACCACTGGCGAGAGACAAAAACGAGGTCCAAGGTGTGACCTCCCTCGTGTGTCGGGCCCTGAATCATTTGAGTCAGGTCCATGGCTATCATGGAAGCCATGAACTCCCGAACCCCCTCTGATGCTTCTCCCACCGACAGCAGGTTAAAATCCCCCATCACTAAAAGTTTGGGGGTCTCAACCGCCACCGATGAGATTAGCTTGAGGAGCTCAGGCAGGGTCGCTGATGTATGGCGGGGAGCCAGGTATACTATCAGCAGGCCCAACTGCCTCCCAGGGCCCCATTTCACAACAAGGGATTCACATCCGGACGTCTGTGGCACAGTGGACTCCCTCGGCTCTAGGTCCTCCCGGATAATCACTGCTACCCCACCGCCCCTTCCCCGGGCCCGGGGCTGGTGAAATGCTTGGTAACCTGGTGGGCACATTTCCACGAGGGGTAACCCTCCCTCGTGGCCCAACCAGGTGACCATCATGCTGTGGTCTACCCAAAAGCAGGCTATCCCTAGCCTAAAGAAGCAGCATCTTCGCACCCCTGACATCCACCTACGAGTTTATCAGGAAAACCAGGTTCCCATTGTGGGCCAAGGCACCTTCCAGGTGAGGTTCAAGCAGTTCAATGGGAAACTCTCAGTGACAGTGGTCAGAGGCAACCTGCAGAGCCTCCTAGGGCTAGACTGGTTCCAAGCCCTGGGCCTAGAAGTGACCGGTATCAACGCCTTGAAAGACGACGGCACTGAAGCCATCTTTAAGGAGTTCGAGGACATCTTCGGCACCGGTCTGGGTAAATATGTGGGGACTTCTAATTTCCTTTAGTTTGGACCCCAACATAGCCCCAATAAGGCTAAAACGCAGGAGAGTACCCTTTGCTCTCTGCCCCAAAATTGACAGGGAAATTGACAAGCTTGTAGGCCAGAGAATCCTACAGCCGGTTGATCACGCATGCTGGGAGACCCCTATAGTGATAGGTCAAATCTGATAGGTCTGTCCGCATCTGTGCAGACCACAAGAGCACAATAAATGAAGTGCTACAACAAAGCGCCTACTTTGTACCCATTGTACAGCACCTCCTTCATTCATTAGGCCCCGGGAAAATGTTCGCAAAATTGGACATGGCACAGGCATACCAACAACTGCCTGTAGATGGTGCTATAGCTTAGGCCCAAACCATTGTGATGCACAGGAATGCATTCAAATGTCACCGCCTGCAATTTGGTGTTAGTATCACCCCTGGACTGTTCCAAAGTGTCATGGAACGGCTTTTGCAGGGATTCCAGGAGTCCCCTTCGATGACATCTTGGTATTGGCTGCAAATGAGGTGCAACTTTTCAAACGTGCATGAACAGTTTTGGCTCGAATTAGAGACAAAGGCCTCCGTCTCAAAAAGAAAAAGAAAAAAAAGAAATGCCAAATTAACATGCCAAGGGCTGAATTCTTAGGGTACTTAATCAATGGCTCTGGGATTCACCTGACCACACAAAAAATGAAAGCAATTCAGGATGCCCCCACACCTCGCAATCAAACCAAACTACAGGCGTTCCTCGGGCTCCTTAATTTCTACAGCATCTTTCTTAAACAGAAAGCCACCATTGCTGAGCCCTTACACTGTCTCCTGGCTAAGAAAGCGAAGTGTTCCTGAGGCAGAGCCGAGGCTGCTGCATTTGCCGCGGTAAAACGACTCATGTTGGCGGACTCCTTTCTGGTACAATACAGCCAGACCCTGCCATTGGTGCTGACCTGTGACCCTTCCTCATTCGGCATCGGCACCGTCCTCAGCCACCACATGCCCAATGGAACCGAAGCCCCTATTGCATTTTATTCCAGGACCTTGTCTGCCGCAGAGCGGAACTACAGCCAGCTGGACTGTGAGGCTTTGGCTGCAGTGGCCAGAGTAAAGAGGTTCCATGAGTATCTATATGGCCAGGACTTCGAACTGGTTACGGACCACAAGCCGTTGTTGTGCTTACTGGCTGGGGACCGACCTACCCCAGTGTCATTATCTCCTCACATGAGCAGATGGACCATCTTCCTAGCTGCCTACTCCTACCGTCTCATCCACCGACCAGGCTCCACTTTGGGGCACGCTGATGCTCTAAGCTGCTGCATCATGCCAGGAGTCCAGACCAGCTCCCCTAGAGGTGCCACCAAAGGAGTGGGAGTGACTTCAAGCACCATGGTCTAGGGTGCACATTGACTTTGCTGGCCCAGTTCATGGCCAGTCATTTCTCGTAGTTGTGGACGCCTACTCGAAATGGTTAGAGATAGTCCTGATGACCTCCACTACGGCAGAAGCGGTTATCAAGGTGCTACAGAAACTTTTCTCCACACACAGCCTGCCCGACATCTTGGTCTCTGACAATGGGCCCCAATTTATGGCAATTTGAGACCTTCCTAGCAGCTCAGGGAATCAGGCATGCCCTGGTCGTGCCATTCCATCCGCCCTCCAATGGTCAGGTGGAGAGAATGGTGAGATCTGCAAAAGAGGCCCTATCTGGGATGGGCCCTGGAGATTGGCAAACACGGGTTGACCACTATTCACTAATTCAGCACATCACATCCAGTGCCACTACAGGGAGAAGCCCTTCCGAGTTTCTCATCGGTCACAGGCTAAGATCCCACTTAGACCGACTTCTCCCCAATTATTCTGCCTCATTGCCCCAGACTCCTTAAGCATGATTCGGACATTTAGCATAGAGGATTCAGTATACGCCCACAACTACACCAGGGGAACTCTGTAGATTCCTGCCACAGTGATAGGCATCACCGGCCCTCGCTCTTACCTCCTAGAGCTCAAGGATGGTAGGAATTGGAGAAGGCATATTGACCAACTCCGTGGCCGCCTCTCCAACTCCACTCTTAGACAACCAGAGGTAATTCCTGCATGAGTTAGCCCTACCCAAATGGAGCAAACACGCACTCCTTCCATGGCCAGCTCAAGCCCAAGGGTACCAGGAAACTTATCTGGTTATGTTGCAGGCCCGCAGCGAGCTCCAAGCGAACGGGCTCTAGAAGCTCCAGCCGGGACCTGTGAAAGTTTCCAGTAGCTTCCACCAAGCAGAGCTGCGGAGCAAACAGGTCCATCCGACCTGTCCATGGAAAACCCTCCTACTGAACTGTGCAGGTCAGGCAGAGCTACCCAAAAGCCCGCCTACCTGCGTGACTACGTAACAAGTAGGATTGTTCCATCCAAGAGGGGAGGGGTGTTAGGTACTTGTTCTAACTACAGTGGTTTCCACCAAGGTCCTCTGTTCTGGGGGGGAACAGTGGTGACAACTCCCTATAAAAGGGCTGCTGTCAGACTCATTCTTTGCTGTATTGTTCTCATTTGTTCTACTTAATAAAGAGCTGTTGTTACCATTAAGCCTGTGTGTGCCTATCCATTACCCAATCTAACAAGGATCATGAGAAACATGATCTTAGGTGAGACTTTCTTGTAAGGAAGTTAATTTTCTACTTAATATAAAATACAAAACATATGCACCTTCCAAATTTTAGGACCAGGTCCTGAGAAATGTATCTATAGAGAAAGCTCTTGGTGTGACTAAGAATATTTAGTATTGTGAAAACCTAGAAACATTAAAATCAACTGAGATAATAAATTTAAAGAACTGTAGTCTAACTATAATTTAAATGTAACATCATATTGATATGTTTTTTTTAAGAAAACAGCTTATTTAACCACTGTTGGGCTTGTCCCCCCAAACTATGACTTAAATCCCAAATTGATATTGGCCATGCCTATTTATAAGGGGCAAAGGAAAAAGTTGGGTTTTTTTTTGAAGGCTGAGCAACATAATTTTGAGTAAACAACTATAGTCAGAAGGATCCAACAATCAAAAATCCAATATGTATATCCAGTTTTGACTTACCTGCATAATTTATTTTCATCATCCAAATGTCCTATTCAATATATAACAAAGTATTAAAAAATCATAACAATTCACCAACAAAAAGTTTTCGTAGCATCTTACCTTGAAAAATGTCATGGTTGATCCATCTCTAACAGCTCCATATTCTATCCTAGTTTGTTTTGCTAAATCATCTGCTGAATCAATAGGTGACTCCATCCTCTCAACCGTTAAGAAGGCAGCCAAATTAGCAGTGTAGGATGAGATTATAATTAAGGTAAAAAACCACCATATTCCTCCTACTATTCTGGTGGAAAGAGCTTTTGGCATCAGCTCTGATCCTGCATGACACCATCAAAACAATTGTATTACAATAGGATGAAAAGAAATGTTAAGATCACGCTATGGAAAGTTATTTTCAGAAACATGTTAACTTATGAATACAGAAGAAGAATGATTTGATGCTATAATTTAGATGTATAGAGTAATGATAGACTCAACAAATACTTTTCATAAGATGAATGCAGTGCTAGATGACAAACGAATAGATGTCTTTGGATCAGAACTGCCATTTATTTATTTTCCTTAATGATTAACATGTCCCTTAATTGCTTTTTGAAGTAAAACAGTTGAAGTATGATGATGGATATTCTTAGTTGGAAGTAGGTTTTATCGATGTTGCTGTAATAAATAGGACCAGAATGAGAATGGAAGAACTTTCAATATTATGCCCTATAATATGAGGATATATTACTTTTCCTTTACGGAATGCCTCAAAATATATGAAAAAATTAGGCAACATTAAATATAGCAAGGTCACGAAAGTAAATGGATAATTGCATATTATTTAATTATTAAAGCACTATTCTCCCTCACCCTGGGAAATAGCGACATTCATTCTAACTATTCATATTGCTCCTCCCACCCCATAATACCAAGTGAGAAATTCTTCTGTACATACATTTGGGGAGAACCTTGTCATTTGTTTATTCTCAGAAAACAGAATATTTTCAATAAATGTTCAGTTTATTACAACTAATGTAAACAACCCAAGCATCTCAAAAATGTTCTGGTACAATTTTCCCTAATTGTCCTTTGACTGTGTCTATTTTGTTAAAAGTGAATACAATTCTAATATTACTGCAGACTAGGATTATGCAAAATGATCTGAATTCAAGACACCCTGCCCCAAGCCTGAAATATCATTTTAGATGTAGGACATCTGATTCAAGCATGAAATGGGGAGTTTTTATCATTTGGGAAGTCTTTTGAATTCAAAATTTTAATTGGAGATAGGGCTCTGAATTTCAATACCCATTTTTTCAGATTTATATCTTAAAAATTTGATATGAGGCAAAACTATAAGCAAATTAGTTTGTTGAAGCTGCCATTGCTACCTTTAAATAATCTTTCAACTTTCCTTTATTTGTTCCTTATTTCCCTGTTACATAAAATGAAAACTACGCTGCATCGCATACAGTAACTTAGAGAAAACAACACCATTTAAGCTGCATCTGGAGTTTTGAGCTGAATATGGGGATTGATTTCTGATCTGTCAATAAACAATTGCAGAAAAACCCGAGCAACCCTTATATCAAGGAGATAAAAAAAATCCTTCAATTTTTTATTGCATTTCTACTGATGCTGAAAAAGCATCAGCAATTAAACTTCTTCCTCTTTACAACACCTCAGCGGGTGGTCAAACTCTTTATCGCTGACTACCATGCAAGTGTATTAACTGTTCTGATTTGTTTACCAAACTTTTTTTGGCACCGAGGTGCTATATCTTCTAAGACAATTATATGGAAGGCAAAAGCATAATTTATGGCCTTGGAAAATATCTTTATTTGTAAACTGAAATATTGTATTTTCCAAATTAAATATTGGAAAATATCTAATTTAAATACGGTGTTTTCCAAATTAAATATTTCAGATAAAATCTTGTGTTATGTATGGTTTAAAGCTGCAAATTGTATTAATATAAGATAGTCAACAGAACTTAGCTCTGTCGATATTATTGTAATAACAATAGCCGTAATAACAGCTGTTGAAAAGTAATTCAATAGCTCACTGTGTTACAGCATTGCAACTCGCCAAAATGATATGATTTCTGCTTCCAAGATAGATATTCTACACAGGGAGGTTCTGAAATTCTTACATTCTTTATTGCTAATTTTGAATTCCCTTTGATTTATAAGAAAAGCCCATTGCTGGTGTGAAAAGAAAGAATGCATTTCATTTAGACATCTGCTTGTTGCCAACCATACAAGGTATCAGAAGATAACAAAAACAATCACTTCAACCACAGAAAAGCTGAAACCATACCATTGGCTGACAGAATGATATTCCCCTGATTTTGATTAAATCCAAAAGAAAAAAATGCCTGATTTCAAGCAGAATGCAGGCTTCTTTGAAAAATGAATGATCAGATATAATTAATCCTTACAATTGCTATGTGACCATCCTTCCCAATTCATATTATGGGGAAAGGGGACTGATACTTTTTACATTCATCTCTCTTGGCATCTATTTATCTGCTAAATACATGAAATAAATTTGTCTATTCTGTATGTGCATAGTTGTGGTATGTGCAGAAAATTGTTGTGTCTGATTTTTATGGTACGTTATGGAATCTTATTCATTATTCTTAACAGTTTCATCATTGATTCTTACAAAGCTGCGTTCATTGGAATGTATAACTCTACTGATTAATTTGGATGCTGAATATTGACTCAAGTAAGTAAGGTATATTTACTACAATCTAAGGTGCATTGAATTCAAAGAAGTTATTCCCAGAGAATTGGGATTAGTAATAACAGCTTTCTGGTTTAGAATAACAACTTCATGGTGGTTATATAGGCTTGTAAGCGGGGGATTTTAACTTGTTCTGTTTTCTATATAAATTAATCTCTAATTATATTGCATGTTCAAAGAAAAAAAATGATCTGATTTGAAAATCAGGGAATGGTGGGGAAATAAATGTTACAAATGAGTGACAATACTTGCTGAAGACTCTCTAGTGTCTATTTTATTTGTTTTGGCAGACATGACAGCCAATCCTGATTCAGACTTTGCTCAACCTCTATAGAAAAGAGAAAGTCTGATGATCACAACTTATAATTTAATAAACAATGCTTTATGATTCAGCAGCATAAAGAGCAAAAAAAGAGCATACCAATAGGTGCAGAGGTTAAAGCCATTCATCTCTGGTTCAAACGCTTCATGTTAATGATGCTGCCCTTATAGTCCACACGTACCACAAGTTTGTACATGGAAATATTTGCTGCGATTTACAAATGTTTGAGTTTAGTTTTCCTTTTTAATGCTTCTTCAAAGACAAGCAGAGTCTGGTTGGGGCTGACTGTCATGTATCCAAGGTAGTGGTAACTTGCAGACACGACATCCCACAGTTTGTTGTGGATGTTGGTAAACTCCAAAAAAAGAAGATTATTAAGAACACCAAATTTAAACATAAAGTACTCTGAAGTATACACCTGTCCAGTAGTGAGAAATCGTATGTGCTATATTCACCAAATGACAAAAAGAACTTACTCTAATGGATGAAATTAGATTTCCTCACCCTGTGTACAATATACTTTGGTACGTAAATCTTCCTACATATGCCAAAAAAGCTAGATGAATACAAGAAAAAAATGGCTTATGTTTTTTCCAGATTATAACACTGTTTTATACTAGCAAAGCGTTTAAAAATGTTGTCTGTTCTTATAATTTCCTTAATGTGTGATCAGTATTGAAAGGATTCACAGCAGCATAAACTTTATATACATGTATAAGTCATATGTAGGCAAAAATGCATTACTTCAAGTCTCCCAGTGAATGCCATACAGTATCAAAGGCATCCTATTAATTTCACAGCCAAATGGGCCTTTTGTGCAATTTCTAGAATCAACTGCAATTGTGAGCATCAAAGATAGGATACATTTGGAAGAGACACATATCTTAAATATCTGCAGAGAAGCCTTAATTCTGTTTTGGTAAGTAACATAAGTTTGACAAGTATTTTCAAATGAAGGGCTCTTTTCAGTTGGGTTCCATGGCCATTCTCCCCAAGTGCATCGTTAAATTGTCAGTACATAAACATATGTAATTATATCTTTCCTTCCAAATTAAGCTTTCAGGTTTTTGCTATAGCTACCAATAGTGGAGTTTACCAGCACAGCAGCCCTCCATCAAACTGTGGGATATGTGCAGGAGTGAAGGGTAACCGCTGTACCTTGCTGCATGAGAGCTCCAACTCCAAACCAGAAACTATTAAGTAAAGTAAAATTGTTTTCCACCACATCTGAGTCAGGGTTGCATGGGTGGGGGTTATACCACTCGTAGGGTGTAAACCTGTGGTAGTTAACAGAAAGAGTTGGTAAGCATCACATACAAATATGCCAAACACTGAACAAAATCCAAAGATTAATGAGAAAAAGAAAAAAAAAGGAATCAATTAAGGCCATATTCATAAATATGCAATCACAGCACAAAAGATCCAAAGCAAATTTGCAGTGCAAAGCATTTTAGAATACACTTTTCAATAAAAGGACTAATTCCATTAAGTCTATTCATCTTTGGTTCCTAGCCAGCAAGTAAATCCATGAATTTCTATAGACCTGTGGTGGCAAATATATGGTACGTGTGCCTGAAGCGGCATGCAGAGCCATCCTGTGCGGCTTGCTGGGACGCACAGCCTCACTGGCCCCTCCTCCGTGTTCCTGTGCACATACATGCGCTGGTCAGCTAGCCTTTATATGCGCAGGAGTGCCAAAACCTGGAAGAGCAGCGTTCCGGCGTGTATGAGCGTGCTGGAACCCAAACTTCTGGGGTTTCCATCGTGCACGTGTGCAATGACCAGCTGTTCGTTGGGTGCAAGCTTGCACTGGAAACTGGAAGTTTAGGTGCCAGCACGTGCTTGCATGCTGGAATGCTACTTTTCCAGGTTTCAGCACTCCACATGCAGGAAGGCCAGTAAGGCTGTGCGGTTCAGGCGGGACAGTTTTGTGTGCCATTTGCGACACGCAGGTCAGCACACAGTAATGTAAAAAGTTAGTCGTCACCGCTATAGACCAAGGATTGTAATTTATAAGACACTGATAAAAGTGAAACCAATTGTAATATATCCAGATATCAGCTTATGATAAAGGTGCTCCAGTTACATGTTACCTATTTTCTCTATATGAATTATCATCTATGTCAATAATATGTGTCTGTATATTTCTGGAGCAATTTTCCATACAATAATAGTATTTAAGAAGTATCTGTCAGACTTTTTATGTGTGTAGGTTGGATGCATGAAAGAAACCCACAAATGGTCTTGGCCTATGTGCTGTTTGTTGCACATTCATTGTAGCAGATACTTTCCATATCCTCAACTGGTACAGGTAAATAGAATCATACAAGGTTTGATTGAAAACGATCAGGGGGAATTTCAATAGGAAGGCAAGAGTTAGATACTTGCTCTAGCTTCAGTGGTTTCCACCAAGGTCCTCTGTTCCGGCGGGAACAGAAGTTTAATCCTATTGGTCAAGGGGTCTGACAGCTCCCTATAAAAGGGCTGCTGTCAGACTCGACCTTCGCTGGATTGCTCTTACTTATTGTATCTAATAAAGAGCTGTTGTTACCATTAAGCCTGTGTGTGCCTATCCATTACCCAATCTAACACTGGCGACGAAGGTGGAATTGGAAGGCAACTAGGTGAATCGAAAGAGCACAGCAATCCAGCAAGTACATCCAGTCCGGAGCTCAGCGGAGCTTTGAGCAGCCATTTTTGAGTGGCAAATTCAAAACGCCCTCTGAACACAAAATGGCCATGCACATCCTACAGACTCCGTATGACCCAGTCATCGAGCACTGGGACTTGTACATGCCATGATTTGACTGCTTCCTCGAGGCAAATGACCTCATGGGCCTTTCTGAAGGCCGCAAGAAGAACATGTTGCTCGGATACTGTGGCCGGAAAGTGTTTGAGACGGCAAAAGACCTCTCTGAGCTGACACCGCTGCAACCAGTTGCCTGGTCCATGCTCCAGCAGACGCTGATGACCCACTATGCACCGCATCTCCCGCCTTGCGCTAACTATGGAGGGGACCATGCCAGATCGGCTTGCCATTTCTCTGACGCAACCTGCCAGTGTTGCTAGCAAAAGGGGCACATCACCAAGGTGTGCTGGAGCGAATTCCCTGTCACTACCTGGCAGCCTAGAAGCACACCAAACCACCAACAGAGGCCCAACCAAGGGGCCTGGCAGAAGCCACCACGGTGCTCAGAGGGTGGCAATACAGTCACATACCACACGTCAATCGGCCAAGTCCACACCAGGCGGCCAAAAAAGCTGAAGGTCACAGTCCTCATCGAGGTCTCTCCATGTGAGATGGAGATCAACACCGGGTCATCATTGACCATCATGCCGTGGTCTACCCTAAAGCAGGCTATCCCTCGACTAAAGAAGCAGCATCTTCGCACCCCTGACATCCGCCTACACGATTACCAGGGAAACTGGGTCCCCATCGTGGGCCAAGGCACCTTCCAGGTGAAGTTCAAGCAGTTCAGCGGGAAACTCCCAGTGACAGTAGTCAGCGGCAACCTGAAGAGCCTCCTAGGGCTAGATTGGTTCCAAGCCCTGGGCCTACAGGTGACCAATATCAATGTCTTGAAAGACGATGGCGCTGAAGCCATATCCATTACCCAATCTAATAGCAAGAGATAGCAAACTCTTCAGTACATGGTTGTCCTCTTAGCTGAATTCCATTTATGAACCCACAAAGTTTATGTGAATTCTTATTGTTTATGTTTAAAAACCCTAACAAATAGCACTCAGGGGTGTATTTGGCCCCATCTATGACTTCCTTTAATTTATATTTCTTTTGTTATCACTGGAAATTATTATACAACCAGATTCAAATCATTTATCAGGAAAAAAACCTCACTGAATGATTTTTCACTCTAATCAATTTAGCATCATTATTTTAGAACAATGTTAACTTTATAAAATATTTTATACCAACTCTACAGTATAGAAATGGGGGAGATGTGTGAATCAGGATTCTCATCATGCAGGCTTTATATCTTATTTAATTATTGGAGTTCTTCAAACTTGGCTGTTGGGAAGAATGAATCAGTGCCATGCCAGATGCTACAATTCCCACTATCACTCATAATTGACCTGACTTCTTGATACAATTCTTGTAGAAATATCCAAGGAACGACGAGCTCCCCATACCTTCCCAAGTTTCTTGAGATCCATTTGCCTGCAATCAATCATGTTAATAAGGTTATATTTGTCGAGATCAACACTTAAGCTGCAGAGTTACTTCTGTCCCATGATCCATTAGCTCATCCAATTCCACCAGTTCTTAACATACGATTACTAAGGATAGAGCCCTTACATTAACAAGCCTTCTTGGAATAAGAACAATAAATGTCTATGGGATTAATATTTTGTTTTATTTTTTAGAATTGTTATGCAAAATGATTTTAAAATCAGCAAAATTATTTTAAATTCTTTACCTATAGATGATTGCAGTTGGATAATTTCGGAGTTGCAGGACATTTTTCATTATTATAAATATGGCCTTAA
This sequence comes from Natrix helvetica, assembly GCF_964273705.1. NCBI lineage: Eukaryota > Metazoa > Chordata > Lepidosauria > Squamata > Natricidae > Natrix > Natrix helvetica. The sequence continues at coordinate 51,862,830 of NC_138550.1, forward strand.
TTGACAATACCATGCCAATACAATAGCTACTTAACTATATACTTAAGCTTTGAATATATGCATTCTTTGTTATAAGCATTCTTGTTACTGAGCATTGTGTTAGACGCAAAGCAATGAATATAGATAATAATGAAGGTACTGATTGAAACAGTTTGTAGTTTAGGATGCTGTTAGTTAAATAATATAATCATCAGTATAATACGTAATTAAAAAATCAAAACGAGATGGCTATTCAAGAAAACATCTCACATGCATTATATGAAAAGTACCATTTAGAAATACTCCATCAAGCTCTTGAATTTGAAATTCAAAATTAAAATAAATATTTTAATCAACAACACAGGATCTAATTATGGTAACAACAGGACTGTGCCAACACTGAGGCAGAATATGCTTCAACTTAAAAGGCAATATTGAGATTTTTAATCTATCCATCACCATTTACAATGTTATGTGCTTAGGTTTCTATATCTATTAAACAAATAGCACTACAGGCAATATTGGGACTGGGTCAGTGGTGGGTTATGACCGGTACGCCCCAGTACAGGCATACCCATGCCTGCCGGGAGCACCGGGTACCGTTCCGGTATGGTGTTTTGGAGGGCCCACCTGCCCGTCCATGCTCCTTACCGGTATTTGAGCTCTTCTGCGCTTCTGCGCATTGAGCATACGGTGCCTGTGCGATGCTCCGCCGAGCAGCTGGAGCATCACGGAGGCATCGCAGGAGGTAAGGATGCATGCGTGCGCTGCATGCATGTGCGTGAATGCTGCGCACGTTCATGTGGTGGACGCCAGGCCCGTTGCACCATACCTGTTGCAACAGGATCTAGAAACCAGGATCTAGAAACCACCACTGGACTGGGTAAACATTTTACCCAGGAAACCAAGGAAACCCCTCCTACTGAACTGCGCAAGTCAGGCAGAGCTACCCCAAAGCCCGCCTACCTGCATGACTACGTAACAAGTAGGATTGGGATTGCTTTGGGATCAGAAGACAATGGATGGACAAAATAACTAGTGATACTATATGTAAGAATACCTGGGAAAGAAAATTTCATCATACCAAAATCCTGAAACTGAACCCAACTCTTCTGTAGAACATAGGACTATAAGATAAAATATATAATCTCTACCAACCGAATTAGGTGTAAGCATAATGCATATACATGGAATCCTCAATTTACAACAGTTCATTTAATGATCATTTGAAGTTACAATGGCATTGAAAAAAGTGGCATGATTGTTTATCAGACTTATGACTGTTGCAGCATCCCCAAGGTCATGTGATCAAAATTCAGCCACTTGGAACTGACTCATATTTATGATGGTTGCAATGTCCCAAGGTCATATGATCACATTTTGTGACCTTCTGACCAGCAAAGTCAATAGGGAAGACAAATTCACATAACAACCATGTTATTAAATCAACAGCTGCAGTGATTCACTTAACAATGGGGGCAACAAAGATTGTAAAATGGGGAAAAATTCACTTAACAAATGCCTCACTTAGCAACGTAAATATTGCGCTCAGTTTTGGTCATAAGTCAAGGACTACATGTACACAAGAGGATATGCTCAGTAGCATTTTGTCCATATGTAATATTTGAGAGCTTGTGGAAGAAATTATTCAAAAACCTATAGTTTGCCTTTCATACAGAGAGAAAAGAAAGAGCATCCTGAGTATGAGAGATTCTTGTGGCATATTGGTCTGAATGAAATTTCTTTTCCTTTATTGAACTCCTTTATATACTCACTGAACTATTAGCCAAATAAGGAAATTAAGAAAAAACTAGACAGAATCACTAAAACTCAAAAGAGTTCCAAAAAAAGAAAAAAAGAGTGAAAAGTACTGAAAGGTAAGTAGTTATTCAATTCCTCAGTGGACACATCTGTTGCTAAAATAACATAGAAAATAAAACAAAGTGTCCTGACAACAATGGGACTAAATTTTTATTTTTATTTTTGCAAGAGAGTTCCTGTGAACACCATCTTGGTGCAAAAGCCTAAAGGAAGTATAAAAAATGCTGCAGTAATTCTATGTGACCAAGCTGGTCAAGACTTAGGTATTGAAATGTAATAGAACAGTTACATGTTTATTTATTTATTTATTTATTTATTTAATTTCTGTGGTAAAGGTAAAAGGTAAAGGTTCCCCTTGCACATATGCGCTAGTCATTCCCGACTCTAGGGGGTGGTGCTCATCTCCGTTTTAAAGCCGAAGAGCCATGGTCATGTGGCCGGCATGACTAAGTGCTGAAGGTGCACAGAATGCTGTTACCTTCCCACCAAAGGTGGTCCCTATTTTTCTTGCACTTTTTTACATGCTTTTGAACTGCTAGGTTGGCAGAAGTTGGGACAAGTAATGGGAGCTCACTCCATTGCATGGTGCTAGGGATTCGAACCACCGAACCTCCAACCTTTCTCATCAACAACCTCAGCATCTTAGCCACTGAGCCACCGTGTCCCTAGATTTAATTTCTATAGCCACCCAACTCAACTAAGTGACTTTAAACAAAAAAAGGAAGTAAACAAAGCAAAATAAAACAAAGCAAAGCATACCATACCGTAGTAGATGTTGGAAAATAGTTGTGGAATTTCCATGCCTAACCAATCCTCTTTCCAGCAGTTTTTAAGCAGTCAGTGAATACATCCAAGTTCAAATTATATCGAAATTATCATTTTACAATATAGTATTTTATGAATTATTCTGCTCTTGACCAATATCCTGTACTTACAAAGTGTAATGTTGGCTTGAAGGGATGAGGACCATCTATTTTTATTATGCATATATACATATTTTATTACAGCCTTCAAACCTTGGGGCCTTCAGTCCTCAGTTACCATTGCCATAACTTAAGAATTTAGAAAGTTTAAGTCACCTCATCTTTGGAAGGCACCCAACCTCCTAGCTTGCCAATTAGATCAGCTATGGATCTACATTTGAAATTGCCTGCAGTTCATACCAACCTATACCATACTCATGCAAAATTTTAGATTGTAGGGTATCTCCAAATGATTTATAATATTTACAGTGCACATGTTGTAGCTGGTTTCTAACAGCAAACTGGGAGGATGGAATGGACAATTATCCAACTACACCAAAAGAAAATGCCTCTTTGCCATTTTGAAGCCTAGTATAAATATCAGACAAAATTCATGTAGGTGCTGACTTTTTATACAGGTTATATTTCCCTATCAATTGTTCCTGTTCCTAGCTTTAAAAATGTAAAATACGTTATTTATTTATTGATTTAAAAACAAATCGTCATCTTTATAAACTGCAGAAAATAAAAAAATAAAACAAATAATTTTATGCAAACAGCTTGTAAATATGATTCCTAATCCAGTTATCTTTCTTTTATTCACTCTAGTGAAAGCCTGAGGAAGTTAACATATTTTATTGAAGTTGTTATGGACGAAACAAATAAAATTGGATTAACGTCTAATTCTGAAGTCACCAATTGCAACTGTGCACAAAATTAGGCACATATAATTTCCTTTGGCGGTATTAAGAAAATTTCAGAATGAAGCTTTGCATTGGGTGTAGGATGTAAAATAAATTCTAACTTTCACTTGTAGTTCAAGGCATTAGGTACATCATCAATTAATGTCTCAAATTGCCAATGCATCTTGTATGTTCTAATTCTGCTGTTTTAAAATTCTATCTTCTAAAAATATTTCTAATTCTATTTTTTAAAACTAATTTCACACTTACTCATTTATTCTCCATAGTAGAGCCTATTAATCAGTTACAATCATGACAACCTTATGTAAAATGAAATGTAAAGGCAATTTGGAGTTATGAGTAGAAGGTTCCTGATTTTATAGCATTTGAATATGCAATCAGTAGAAAAAATGTATATGCCAAAGATATATGTGTTATTAGTATACTTTTATTTTCCATTTCTCGATACTTCTTTCTATAAACAGAATTCAAAATTCATATAAAGGGCTAGAAATGAAGGACCTTTAGAAAACAGCTTCCACAAGAAGGATGAGGCTATTAAATATACTAAGAAACTTGGTAACAGAGAAATCCTTGAATAAAAGTATCATAAGCAAAAGCTGCCTTGTTTGGTTCTGTAGCTACGTCATAGAAATATAAGCACAAATCTTTTAACTATGAAGATAATTAAAAATAACATTTAGAAATAAGAATGAAAAGAGTGTGAATGCTTCTAATTGGGCCTCATTGAATACTTTTCTCATCTTAATGAAAACTGTAAAATGATCAAATCTGTATCCATTATTGAAAGGGAAGAAAACGCTAGATATACCAGTTTTACATTTTGGACAGTATTTGCATATCCCCAAACCCACTCAGAAATATGGCAAGTGAAGCTTTTAATGAATACTTTTCATGCCCATGCCATGAAAAAATGTCTATTTGGAAAATTCCTATCTTTGCCAGGACACACTTTGTAAGAAGCAATTTAGATGTCCAAAGTGTTCTGCAAATTGGCATGGCAACCTTTTGAGATTATTATTCATTTTAGACTTCTTCAATGTGGAATCAAGCCCTTGTTAGCAAAGGTTCCAGGTAGCTGATTTTTATCCATCTTTCTCGCAGTGGGAAAACAGAGTAGTTTTCAGTTTTGCCTCATTACACAGGGGGAAAAAATCTGGCAATGGTGATCAGATGGTTATTAGTCATTCCAAAGTTGTTGATTTACAAATAGTCAAATCTGTGATTCACAGTACAGTGAGCATAGTTCATAAGCATTTATTGCTGCAAATGGTAGTTTTCAAGAGCATTGTGTCAGATTTGCATGAAAATCAAGGCATTAATTCACTACCTGCCTTGCTTTTGACACATAACGCTAAGCAGAATATTGGTATGAGATATTTTGTTACAACTGTTCTTTCATTGCCTTACATGAAATATGCAGTTTGGTCTGCCCAAAAATAATAGCTTGATAGTACCTGTGCTTTTTACAATCACTTCAGTGCTGTTAAAATTATTTATCCATATTTATTCAGTAGCCTTCAAACTTTTAATCTTTGAAAATCTGTCCATAGCAATACATTTTCAAGATGGACTTCGCATTTTGTTAAAGGTTCAGTTTATCAGGATAAAAAATTCTGCCTGATCTCTCTCTCTCTCTCTCTCTCTCTCTCTCTCTCTCTCTCTCTCTCTCTCTCTCTCTCTCTCTCTCTCTCTCTCTCTCTCTCTTGAGTTAAGGAGAACATGAGGTATATAGGGAGAAGTAATGAAAAAAAAAGTGCCAAAGCTAGACAGAGACAGATTATACAAACATCTTCCACCTGGACTGGCATGATATATTTGTTCTTTTCTGTTATGAGAGGCAAGAACAGTTAGACCAAATATGAAAGATCACAAAATCACAACGTGCCTTATTACCATGGGATATCTCTCAGGCTTTGGGTTAGAAATATCTGTCATCCACCCAGAGCAGAGTTCCCCAATGTTTCCTGCTTTGCAGACCAGTGTGGGATGGAGAGGGGATGGTTCTGCGCCAGCAGCTGGCAAGCATGTGTGTGCACACAGAGCTCCATTTGCACATGTGGCATGCATATTATAAATGGTGTGTGCCTGCATGCACTTGCCAACTTCTTGTGCAACTGAGGATGTGTACATGTGGGCGGGCACACGCTCACCAGCTGTTTCCGCAGCCTGGTTGCAATCCCAGGTTAGGGACCCCTGATCCAGAGAATCTACGGGTTCCTTGGAATATAATTTGAAAACCACCAAATAAAGTGTTAACCTGAAAAACTAGCCAATACAAAGAATGGAACCCAGAAAAGGGTACAAAGAAATTAACTGAACCTTCAATTGTCTGCCTTCTGGCAGGAAATGAAAGCTGAACTAGCTACTGTCACTGATCCAGCAGGCCTCTTTCCTTTCTTTCTGCATAGATTGCAGCCACTCCAATAGCTTCCCAAATTCTTTCCCTTCCATTATTTGCTTTTACTGTATCCAGCTTGGCAGATTCACATTATTAGAGGGTAGTGATGCAGAAAATGTAACTAGATTATCATTTCTGAACCAAGAATAATTTACATGCCCAGAGGTATCACTCAGAGGAATGCATGTGTTTTGCTATTACACAAGTGGGGCCTTTAAACTCACCGTGCAATGACAAAGAGCACACAGCTGACTCCCAGGCAGGCTAGCAGCACATACATCCAAATATCAGCAGAAAGAGGGTTTAGAAATGAGAAAACCCCAGGATTTGTGCCATTCGGCTTCCGGTACAAAATACTGATTCCCAGCGTCATGAATGGCTTTGAAAAGTCTATTACTTTTTCTCTTACGTAGGTAATAGTGAGGGGAGCAACTGCCAGGTCAGCTTTCTGGGAATACAAATTGAAGAATTATCTACTCATTTCCACTGTAGAAACAAATAAATATATTTTTATTGTGTCAGTTACTCTCTCAAGCATCAGTATAGGTCAATAAATTTCAAACAAAAATGTTTTTCTCATTAAAGGTTGTTGAGAAAGAAACAGAAATGTGCAACATTATAGTATACTTGTCTATTCAGCAGTACGTTCCATTGTATTAGGGGATCTTACTTTCAGAAAAACACTGTAAGAAGACACACTTATCTTCTTTTTATTTATTCAAAAACATATAGCGCAAGAACGCTTTGTAAATAATGTATTTTTATGATTACTGTATATGATTTAGTGTTTCATCCTTTTAGATGGCTCTTGAGCTGCTATGATGAAGTGCTCTTGGTAAACATTGAGTATACAGAATCCATTAAGTGTAATAGGAAAAGTGAAACTCTGAGAGATTCCAAAAGTGATGTTTTTCAAGAGAAATCTTCTTATAGAAATATAAATTTAAAGTGTAATTTACTTAGATTTGATTCTACAGTTTTTCATGTCCTCCTAGTCCATATATTAGTTGGCTGTTTCGTCTGTGTTCTAACGGTACATTCATGTTGTACAGAATGAGCTAATACAAAACATTATGCTCAGTGAGTGAGTATAGCCTCTCTTTCCCAAATGTTAACTCAACTATAAGGATCGCGGTCAAAACTGATGGATGATAGGAGTCGTGGTCCATCAAGATATGAAAGACAACCTTTTGATCATCTCTGATCTAGAGAAGCAAGGAATATAAACCATTAATGTGAATAAAATTGGAAGAAAAGTAGCCATCAGCCATTTCTTCCTTCTATATCTGTAGTTAAGGGTGCAGAATGTTCAGAATTTTTAAATACCTGCTTTACTAATTATCATATGATAATTTGGCTCATAGTAAGGGAATCGTATTGCAGGTGAATTTTTAAGATTGCAGACTTTCTGTGAAAAAATCTCTCCATTCTAATTTTGTTCTTGTATCAAATAGGTACTTAACCTATAGAGGAAAAAGAAGTATGGAGGTCTAGTAGTTTATATGTTTCTGTTAGTGATCAATGCAAGCTGAAAAGAATGACCAAGATGACAATTCAATCTTACATGATCTATGAGTTCTTTAACCATTCCATTCCATTCTCCTTTGTCATTCTGGGCTCCGTATTTTCCATCAGATACTAGTTTTACTTCATAGATGAAGCCTAAAATATTTGATAACTCCTTCAATAAATCCAGGCAGTAACCTTCAAATCTATCATTACCGTAGAGAGGTTTGTCAGATTTCTTGTACATGACATAGGGATCTTCCTGTATAAAAATACATAAGACATTCGTAAAACCAGCTATTTTTGAAAACAGAAAAAGATTAGTGATATGCTAAAATGTACAGATGCTTAGCTTAATTTCAACATTTTATCTCAATCAATTATGTAAAACAGTAAAACAAATCTAGCTTGATTTGTTTTCTGAGGTCATCCCATAGCTAAATCTGATTAAGATAGTAAAAAGGAAACCAGTTTGCAAGGATTCACTGCTCAATATATTCATTCACATATTAAAAACAAATAACTGAAAAACTTAGGATGTACTAAATCATACAGTTGCTAGGATCACAGTATGGTAATTTAGACCCAAATTATTAAATAAGAGAAAACTCCATACTCAAAACCACCTTGAGGTTTCCTGCCTAGTTGTACAGTGTATGGAGCAGGTAATTAAATAGGAAACACTGAGATATTATTTTCTAAGATTAATATTATTATTGTGATATTAGGATGTACTGTTGCCCAAGCATGTGTCATTCACTCACATTAAGGTGCAACCATATCACCCTGGTAAATAACATGAAAAATCCTACATTAATTTGTCAGTTCTTCCAGTGATAAGAAAATAATAATAATAATTAAGAATTGCTGATCTTTCATGAATCTAAACTTGCTGTTTTAGATAGATTCATCTTGACATTGCAGTTAGTTATATGTTTTTAGGACCAAGATACCATTGAGTCATTTCATGCAATGTTTCAAACATTTTAAAAACATAATAAATAAAATTGTTAAATTCTAAAATAGCCAAAGTATAACGAGAGCATACTATATATGAAAATCTTTCAAGAATTAAGTAATTTATGAGTTATTTACCATCTTAACATTCTTTGTTGTTTTTTTAAAGAGACATAGCAACCAGTGATATTCCTGGGCATCAGACTGTCAACCTCAATTTTATATATATTGTATATCCACTATTGTTCAGAGGTAGAATACGGACACATCTATTTCTTTTCATTTTCTTCTCAAGATTGGTTTCTCAAACTTGGCTTTTAAATTAAACACGAACACATTTCATCATACACTCAAGCACTCCTTCTATGTTATAATGCATTTGCTTTAAGCAAATAAGTGAACTTGGCTAAAATTGTTTGGAAACACAATGAAGTTAGGAAGAAAAATAGGAACATAGGCTTCAGGAATATGGGGTTTATAAAATATAGAAGAATTTCATCTGTGACAAGATTTAGATGATTACCTCAGAGTATATGTGCTGTTAAATTGTATGTGTGACATCTACAAGGGTTTATGCTTACACTACTTAAATTCCCGATTCTTGTGATGCTGGTACTACAGCACATTGTACTGAGACCATCTGTAATAAAAGTTTGTGATTAATAAAAAAATGTCTTTTTAAAAAATACACATAGGCTGTCAGCAAAGCAAATATTACCTGTAAGAAAAGCAAAGAAAACTAACCAGAAAATATGCCAGAACTTACCAAAATAGTAGTGACTATGAGTGTCCGGTTTGCTAGTGAATCTGTTATATTGGTAGACCGGTCTTTATTGTTGTTAGTCATATTAAGGCCACGGTTTGAGTTCCAAATTCCAATCTATATAAAAGAAATTGGATATATGACTGCTAACCAGTAATGTTAGGAAAATGTCTTTATGCAAATGAATGTGTATTATGGATCTGTTGTGGAAATTTTATTTATGATTCACATCACAGTAGCAGACTAAAACAGTAGCCATAACAGATACTAAAGGCATGGACCAGACATATTTGAAACTACCAATCTACAAGATGATGGATTATCAACACAATTAGTTACATGAAAGACACTGCTGAGATGGGATTAATTATAAGGGAGTGATGTTAGTTGCATAGTAGTTACCAGAACTACTTTATCTTAGAATACATGAGTTTTACATGTTGCTTTTGTCTTTTTAATGAATCTTTTGAAAATGGAAAATGAAAACCGGATTTTCAAAAAACACACTAAGAGTATGCTAGCAGGCATAATCACTAATCATTTTCTTCCCTTTGAAAGCAGTGATTCCTTGACTATTCTAATGATGGAATTAATAAAATGATCGCTGATCGATGAACACTTGGGAAATTGAAGCTGAGTGGGAAAACTGAAGCGGAATCAAAAAAAAGAGAGGTGATTTCCCAACCTGAGGGTCTTGACTAATATTTACAGAACATTATAAATAATTTTGTCCTGAAGGATTTCAATGGAACATGACACTATCTAATTGTGTGAACTGAAATTACAAAATGGGAATGTCATAGTTATAAAATCAACCTTGCATAATTTCATCTTCAAGTTTAATGGTATTGCAGTTTAATGGAATTGTAGCAGAGGAACTACAGTATACTATAGTTGGCAATTATTAGTCAGATATTCTTTTTGCAGTGTAAACACCAGCTTCAGGGAGGATCGAGTAGCATTAGGGGAAAAAGTGATTATTCTCGGCTCTTCTTGGTTATAGTAGATAAGGGAAATCCACTTCAGGCACTATTTACATTGGCAGGGGAGGCTCCATTAAGGTTATTTACTATTACAAATAACAGGACTGCAGGTCTTTTTGTTCAGATGAAAAGAATAGTTTTCCATGACTTACATTTGCTTTGAAGATTAATACCATGATTTCATTAATGTCATATTTCAGTGAGTGGGTGAATTTTTAAAGATCTGACTCAGATATAAACAGGTTGAATAACCATTTGTCACCTAGCAAATAGGGAAACTACATAAGAAAGGGCAATTAATCTGTCAACATTATTCCTAGGTTTTAAGAGTTAGAAGAGAAACTGGAGCAAGGCCTAAAGAGAGAAATAAAAAAAAATGTTTTCAAAAACTTACAGTGAAAAATGACATTTATCCAATTCATGATTAACCATTAGAGCAGATCCCTCAAGGATCAGCCTATAGCCACAGCCAGAGCAGATCAATGAAATCACTTTTGGGAGGCAAAACTACAAATGCTAAAATTAGACAATGGACATATTTCTTCCATTACCACACTGAGCACCCATTTAATCAGGTTTATAGTTTATATGTTTATACTTCTTGCCTATGAGATCTTTACTGAGATAACTAGTGATAGACAGACTCATTTCTAAGCTTTTAGAAAATCATATGTAAGTCCGTCAAATAAGACACATCTGAATCTACATTCACCAGGAAAAGGACATAATGATTCTCTTGACTGATCACAATAAAAGTTCAGTAAAAATCAAATCAAATTACACCACAGTTAGAAACCATCAGATTATACAATGTATATATAGCAGAAAATATAGTTGTCAACAAATTATTAGAATAAAAGAGACAGTGCAAGTGCAAAAAAAATTACAATAGACTTAAAAAAAAATTTTTTTAGGAAGTGGATAGAAAAGGTAACGCAAGGGTCCTCCAGCATAGTGAATATAATTAAGAAAAAATATTATTTCAGAAGATGGAAGAAGTATATTAGAGATTAGCATGATGGTATGTCAAACAGTGGAATTGAAATGAATTCTGCAAATGTTAATGGCAAAACCAAATGATGAAAATAATCATAAATATTGTGAGAAGGTTAAAATAATTTAAGGATGCATATGTTGACAGTGTAACTGGAGACATGTTAAAATATGTAACTGGAGAGATGTTAACATATTTTTGCTTAAGGAGAAGATTGTTCAGCATGTATCTCAAGTCTGTAGCTGTGCTTGATGACTAGAAGAATGCTGTTATTGTTCCCTCACATGAAGCAAAAATGTCACAAGGTTGAATACATACACCACAGACAGATTTATTTATTTTAGTTATATGCCTGCTAATGAAGAAGCAGAGTTTGGGCAGCTTATAGAATTTGCAGAATAAAACAGACTGCAAAATCAGAATGAAGGTTATTAAAATAATGAATAAAATAAAAGTTAGAATTATATAAAGTAGGGGCTAAATATAAAGATTTTTTTTCCTGCTTCTGGAAAGCTATGAGAGTGGGAGCCATATGAAATACAGAGGAAAAACTACTCCAAAGAGGAGCTGCTACAGCGAATGCTCAATTATTATCATTTCCCCTCAGATGAAGATGATTGTTTAGGTAGAAAAAAAAATCTTGTTTGATGTACTAATTCCCATCTGATGATCAGTCTCAATGTGAGGTTGACCTTGTTCACTTTTCACTCCCAGCAGCATCTATCATTGTTTTACAAAGTTTAGGAAAAATACACAAGATGATGAACATACCAATAATCCTTTCTCGTCCTATTTTTCCAACAACAACAATCCTGTGAGGTAAATTGGGCTGAGAAAGAATGACTGGCCCAAAGCCACCTAGTTAGCCATCATGCCTAGTGGGACTACAACTCACAGTTTTACTGGGTCTATCACCTTGTTCATACTTTAATTTATTACAAATAGACTTGCCAGTGAATCCAGTAATCTAATTCCCAGGTTGAAGCTGGGAGGCCAGAAGTAAGATTGGAATCAGATTTTGAATTTATTTTCCCCTGAAGCAGCTTGAAAAATTAATCGGTTTGGCAGAATTCTGATTGAAAGAAGTACAAGCTGAATGGTACTTTTTGCTCTTCCAACAAATGATAGATAATTAAATTAGTTTGATTTAGAGAAAGTATATGATAAGTAGAATAAAATAATGGAATTTTTTTCACGAAAATTGAGTGGAAGGATTATTGCTAACTGGCTTAAGAGTAGTATATGATGGAAGTATAACATGAATGAATTTGCATTTTTAGAAAATAATTAAACACTGAGTAGCTAGAGAGAGAGAGAGAAAAAAAAACAAGGATTATTTAATGTATTTATGGATCAATGTACAAAGAATGTTTGTGATGATGTTAGAGGTATGTTGGCAGGAAATGTGAATGTGTGTGTATATTTGAACACACACACAGGTTATACATAAACTAGAACAAGTAGATAAATGTTTATTAATGATGAGGATGTGGATATTCTTTTAGGAAAATAACAGGTAACATGTAGTTTGATGACATGAGTGAATGTGTGTCAAAGTAAGTAAATATCAAGATATACAATTGTGTGCTTCTGTCTTTGTTCCTGGAAGTGATACTTAGCTATGTCACAAAAAACAAAAAATAATAATGTGAATGTGGTGGTAATGGATGAGTTTTGAAGCATGCATGTGTCATCTAGGGTCAAAAATGAATAGATGATGAATGAAAATAAATTATGTAAATATAAAAATGAGTGACCAATGTGAAGAAAAGTTAATGGGGTGGTTTAGGTATGAATATATGAAGAATATGTGAATGAACTCAGAAAAAAAAGAGAAGACTAAAAAAGTTCTGGCTGGACAACGATGATGGGATTCTGAGAAAGAAAAGGAGGAAAAGTTTAAATAACAAAAAGCAGTGCATAAAAGAATGCATGCTCAGGGAGGAGGCAAAGATGGTTTTGCAAGGTTAACAAGCTATGTAGAGATGTTTTCCCCCTGAATCCCCCCACCCCAAATATAGTTTAACATGGCGTTAGGCTATATTTTGTCTTTGCATTTAATTTATTTTGTTTTCTATTTCTTACTTCTTTTCTGTACTTTGTATGATACTGCTTTTGCCCCAAAGGATATGTGTTGAAGGTATGGATACATCTTTAGATTTTCCAGGATTCAGTATTGTACCTTGATAAGGTCTTTTGAGATGATAATCTCACAGACACCATCTATGAATTGGCTTCAAAAGTAGTTTATACCCTGTTGGTTGGTATTTTCTCAAATATCAAAATCTGATGGCAAACTCAAAGCAGAACTACTATACTTATTTTCTACTCTTACAAATCAAGAATAACAGTGTCATTGCTTCAGATAATTATTATATGCATTTATAAAGAAATCAATTCAACAGCATTGATTCCAAAACTAAGAATTTTATTATATCGTAAAGTAGGGTTATTTTTTTTCCTAGAGAAGTATACCATTATACAAGAACTAGGGAGAGAAAAACCTCTACATGTTAATGGAATCCAAGTTCCATATATTCTATCCATGATGGCCAGGAAAGGGAGAATTAAAATGATAGTCCATTTATAAATGATAAATTAATGCTTGTCCTCTTTGGGCAGTAAAGTCATAAAAATAAGAAGATGCTGCATACTAACCTTGACCAATCATCTAATTTCTCTGGTGTTGATCAGCACAGCAAATTTCAGATCTATGCTTCCCAACTACTTGAGATGTACTGATTTAACCAAGATTACTGGTTATTGAGAATGCTCGACAAATTATTTCCTCTTTTTCTCCATCCCTGGAAGCTAGACTTCTATTTTCCTCTATTTTACCCAACGGCACATGTATTAGTTTCCTTTTTCTCTCTTGATCTCTTTCTTAAGTCTGATTTGCTGTTCCACTGGCTCCAATCCTAGGGATACCCTTGCGGTGTTAAAGCCACAATCTTCTGGCTGTAAAGATTCTATGCTTTCACAAGTTGCCACCTTATATTTTAAAATATTTTAAAATGTGTTTGAAATATAGGGAATGAGATATTATAAAAACACCAATATAAAAATAAAAACTAAAACCAACCAGCACAGTCACAAACAGTACAAGATAAAATATAAAACTACAATACATTAATATTAGTGGGATGACAGTGTGTGTTAGTTTTACAGCAGTGAAAGATCAGAATTGTGTTTGAAGGAATAACATCACGGATCACATCACTAGGGGGAATTCAGGCTTATTGCAGTTTAGTGACAATTCACAGTGTATTATGTGAGAGATAGTTCCCAACACATGAAGTGAATAAGTACCAAATTAAATTAATTTAAAATAAACTCCCTTCACATATAATATTACATGTCAGATTGTAGATGATAGTTATCACTGATAATAAAAATATTAAGAGCATGCAAATTGGTTCTGATTCTGAATTTGAGACTTTGACTCAAGAAACCAGGTTTATTTGGCTTCATTAGTGAATTCAAATGATCTGAATTATTTACCAAACTGAATCTTTGCATTCAGCTTTAAATAAACTTTTGTTCCTTATTATTAATTAGCTTCACAGTTATAAAAAGTTTAATAATTAGATATTTTATTAGGAATATAGCTCAAACTAAATATACTGAGCCAATAGGTGCATTATTTTAAAAAAAACTGTGTTTCCTGATTAATTTATTTACAAGAGATTTTAAAAACAGGAAGTGATTCTATTTAATGACACTAAAATATTTTTTCAATATGCAAGGGAATTTGTTATGGATGCATTACTTTTCATTCCAGTCATTCAATATGTCTCTTATGTGGACAGAAATGTTCTTTAATTAAAAATAATTTACATCTATATTGTAACTGATATTGGTTTTTATACACGTGGGTGCCCATATATATTATATGAGTCCATGTTAAGCCAAAAATATTATTCAATATCATCCACATTAATGTTGCATTGATCAAAACATTTTTGTAGCTGCATCCAGTGCTCGCTAGAACAAAAAGGTGGATTATATATCAAATTAAAGGAATCTGATTCAATCATTATAAGGTGCAAATTGATGGTAAATTAATACCTTATAATGCATTTAACACTCTTTCTATTAAATCTTTCACTAACCATTACAAATCCTTGAAAGAGGGAGATCTTTATTCATTCATAAAAGCACAATGAGAATTTAATTTTGATTTTTGGCAGTACAGCTAATACTTTGGTTGGCTATGATCTGGATTAAACCAGGTTGATAACGTCATTGTGTTCTAAATTGTAATTATTATGTATTCATCCCAGTCTATTGTGTAGCAAGACTTCCTATATGCTTAAAAATCTGTTTTGCACAGGAAAACACATTCCAATATATTGTCTCGAAACTGCAATTTAATACCATTTTTCAAAATCCCAAGGAATAGTTTGAGACTTGAAGTAACAGTTCCTTACACAGCTTGTCTAGATACAAACCTTTTTCCAAACTTTATATAAATGATTAGAAACTTCACCAGCAACCTTAATTTATAAAAGAACAAAAAAGAACACATAACAATGCTTCATTAAAAATAAAATGCAAAACTATTATAATTGTATACTTAGATTTTCATTATAATTCTCTAATAGCATTAAGATTTACTGAGTTAATTATTGCTGGATTATTAGATTTAATAATTAATAGTACTGATCTTTCATCTATCTAATTAGAAATGCCCTCTTATTGATTTTATTTCAATTTCTCATATTTCCTCACAAGCATTTTCTATAGGCCCTTAGTTTCAGAAAAGATCACAAAATACATTTTGCTTGCAATTAATATATGGATCTGTACAAGATCTGAGCATTTTTTCTTCTGTTCTATTCTTGTAATATATAAATAAGTACTACAGTACATTATCATGCATGGTGACAGGAATAACTTGGACAATCCTTTTCACTTTAATAGTTATATAGTTTCTGTTGTAAACTAGAAATAGTTTCTATTATGTGGTTCCAACAAATTTGTATGTATCACAAAGTAAAGCTTTGTGAGAAGTATAATGTTTGAATATTGCAGATATACAGTACTATGCATGCGAAAAGATTCTACCCTTGTCTGTCACAAACTAGGGAAAGAAGAGGATAAACAAGTAATGTTGGCTCCATAATGCTGAACTGGGTTCAAACTGGACTATATGGTGACTATTAATTTCTAAACCAGATCTAATCCTATGGGATTCTAAAGTCCATCTCGATAGAATCATATAATCTGATAGTTTTGCTTATATATGACCATCTTATTGAAAAAGTTAGCAAAATATGAACTTGAACAAATAGCATGATGTCACCTCATGCAAATACAGTGCTTGTGAAAGATTTATATTTAGAGGGTTTAAGAAAAAATCTCTGTCCACTCACTCTGAACACACAGATATACATGCAATGATTTACCACAGTAATTTGGTAAAATAAAATATTTGTGTCTCTTGCCCTGAATACGTATCTTTTTCTTCTTCAGAGATTTGTCCATACTGTATATAATTGTGAACATTAGCTATGGGTGTGTTTGTGATGGATGTGGAAGTAGGGCTGTGAAAACTACCAAAGAGACTCACAAATGCTTACTTCTTATAAGGAAAGATGAAGTCTAAAAGATCATTTTTATGCCAATAAGGGTAGTTTGCAGAGGAGTAAAAACTTGTGTGCTATGAAATAACATAAATCAGCCCTGATGATTCCATTTCAAATATGGAGCTATACGTGAGCATCACCATCTGTTAAATTCATCTGGGCATGCAATTACATAAATTGTGGCATGACAAAAAGTGGCATATCAGAATAATACTGGTTTCCAGATTCAAATGTAGATCAATATATCTATTGTTCAGCTTATATACATTTGACTGATCTTGGGTTCAGTTTGGATTTAGTTTGTCAAAATCCTATATATGTCTCCAAAGTTAAGCGTATGTTTTCATATTTGTCACCTTTGAACCTTAGCACAAGATTATGGAGAATTGCTAGTTTCAGATATTGTAGATCCTTGTCTACCTACACAATATGATGTGGCTTTCTATAATTAATTAGAATTCTACACCAATTCTTAAGACATAAAGGCATATCAATTAAACCGATGTTTTTCTACATACAGCAGAATGTACAATATATTTGTGCATTTGGACAGCTGTAAATATAAATTATCATAGAATAAACCATTTTTCGCTGATACATATATTATTAAACTCTTAGATATAAGTAAAACAACTATTGCATATCCATTCCCTTTCAAACATATATCACAATCAATTTATTAAAATTAAAGCATGAAAATAAATAAATAGACTGTATATTGCCTAGTACATTTATTTCTTTGCGTTATTATTGATTTATAGTTTATATAAATTTCTATATTCCAATGTTCAAAGTAGCTTACAAGAATCTACTGGTTACCTATGACACCCTGGGTCTGTATTACATTCAAAGGCTCATTTTTATTTATTTTTCCATATGTTCCAAAAGAGATTCATTATATACATAATACAGATGCAAACAAGTTTGCTGCATTTAGGTGAAGGAAAGTGACATATATGTCACTTTGAGTAGTGAAAAAGCATTCAGATATTAAATGATGGCACTCAGCAAATCAAATAACATTCAATGTTAATAGTATCAATGGCAATAGTTGAAATAGCATGCACGCAACTCTTCAAAACTAGTTATAATGATTTGTATCCATTCTTTGGCAGTGCGAGAATAATAAAGGGCCAAAATATCAATATAACAAGTTTTACAGGAAAACGTGTGCATAAATGTTTAGATTGGTTAAAAAAGTCACCTGTTTCCGATTTTTTTGAGCATGTAGTTCCTAGTCTTTTTTGCAAATTCATAAAACTTCTAATTATGTATGAGCTATCATATTTATCATTTAGAGCTACATGAGCTGTAAGAAGTTGTACAAGATGTATATTAAAGACAAATGTTACGTAAATAATTGGATAACTTCACACTAGTGCTATCAATTGGCACAAACCATGAAGTGTATATTGTTACAGAAATAGTGAAATAAATAGGATATTCATAGGAGTGAAGAATGTCCTTGCAAGTAGAGCCTTTAGAGGAGCAAGGTGGAAACCATTTCAGACTGCACACTATATTTTTTCTTTATATATATAATAAAAATCTTATATATAGAGATTTTGACATTTATTCAAGTTGTAATGCACCAAGATGAGGAACGTTTCCTGTATTTTGAGTTTTCCCACAAACATTCCATTTACCTATTATCGGTCCATTTACTTATTACCAGTTTTATCAATGTATGCTCTGATGACTTCTTTTCTCTAAGCCTGCTTGAAATGTAGATTGCCTCAAAGTCAGTTCAAGAAGCTTTTCATCCTTAACTAGCTTATGGAATGCTTGTGGAATCAGCTAAAGTTTATCTTTTTAAAATAGAACCCCAGATTAAAAAAAGCTGATGTTCAGAAATTATTCAATTAAAAAAAAAAAGGGGCGGGTCAAAGAAATAGCACATTGTCTGGGATACAAGGTGGAAGTGTCTTTAAACTTACTTTTTGGGAAATAGAACAGTTGAGCAGCAATAATAAGACAATAATAACTATACCATTCTCCCCTTCTAATATAAAAAATAAATTATTCCAATACATCAGCAAGAAAAATATATAGTGGCTCTTCCATTACATCTAATCCTATACTGTAGATTTTCAAAAACAAGGCATGGCTGTCTAAGAGATTATAATTCTACACTTGGCTCTGGCTCCAATTAGGTTTGATACACATAATTCTAGATTAAAATTTTAGTGCATGAAAATTACTAGCAAACTAAATCTATAAAATCTCAAATAATGAAAAAAATGGCCTATATTTATTGAAAATGAGCTACCCCTCTTGAAATTCCTACTTGATCTCAAATGATCAATAACCAGCAACAGTTTCCTCCAGTTTTGAATTCACTAACTCAACACCAGATCAACAAGCCTCCTGAAAACATCAAGCAATAAAATATCGATGTAGGTTCTGATTAAACTTTTAGGACCCATTAGTGTCTTATCTTCCTTCTGTGGCTGATGATGAGAAATACACACACATACCTAACAATATCAGCATTTCAGCTGCAAAAGAACTAAGGAAACAAAAGTACTAAGGAAAGTCAATATAGCTAATGCTCCATAAAATAGGTAACACCTCATAAAATGTCTATGGAGATTCTCAGTCATCTGGGTCATGGTTCCAAAGATGCTTTTTCAAGAGGCAACTGAACTTTCTGTTTTTTCTTTGAAGATGTTTCACTCAGGGGTGGGTTCTGGCCGGCTTTACTGCTGGTTCACTCGTGTGTGCGCTTTGTGTGCATACACAGTTCAATTAAAATGTTCTGTGCGTAATTAGAACTCAAAAACAACATGGCAGCAATGGTGACCGGGGAACCGGTTTGGGGGCATGGCGGGCCTCGGTCGCTGCTGTTTCCAGCAACCCAGGCCACCATACCATTATCGGTTCAGCCAAACAGAGCCAAACCAGTAGGAACCCACTTCTGATTTTGCTTCTCATCCAAGATGCTTCTTCAGCTCTTCAAATCTGAAGCAGCTTCTTTAATGAGAAGTGAAACATCTTCAAAGAAAAACCAGAAAGTCCAGTTGCCTCTTGAAAAAGCACCTTCAGGACACCCCATAAAATCTTCACATTATTGTACAAATGGAGTAATGAAAAACAAAGATATGCTCTCTAAAGCAGTAAAATTATTAATCTACTTGTATTTGCATGATTTCAAATTTCTAGGTGTGCAGGAACCTGGGCAAGTAACAGAAACTCACCCCATTGTATGGAGCTCGGGTCTTGAACCCGGGCTGTCCATCAGTGAAAAACCTAATATATCAGCAGAAAATATTCTTATCATCTAACCTTTGTAGACAAAAATCCATTTAAGAAATTATTAAAGAAATGCAAAATGTATATGTTGATAGAAACTCTGAATATTTTCAGAACTGCAATACAAAATCAGAATAGGATTGGGTAGCGCAAACATTTTCAAAAGTAAAGCATTATTTGGCATCCTCTGAACTGGTCTGAACATTAGAAAGTAGAGAGATGTAGCCAGTAATGGCTGCTAAATCAATAGGAAATAATTTCTGTTTTGTCTCTAAAATTCCACTGATTCACAAATACAAAATATGCTTTTGTAAAAAGGGGATTTTTTTTAAATGGAAAGAAATATGAAAAAGTATGAAATACTATATTTTGAAGGGTATGGCCTAGATTTACAGAACAAATATGCAGAGAACTCACACACATTAGACATACATAATTATATTACAACATTTCTTACCAAAAAAAGGTTCCCTTTGCACGATGAGATCCAAGTTTAGGCTTTCTCCATAATGGATCTTACCTTAGACCACTGGATCTTAGAGTCCAGTTGGATCTTATTCTTGGCCAGTGCATGACAGAGCATAATATTAAAGTCAACCTTTCACACACCTTTTCATATTTCTGTGGTAAACAGATTGAACTAAAGATGAATGAGATATGTGTGATAATAATTCAGGAAATTAAAAATGTGTAGAACCTATCTCTTATTAATCCTATACCTGGCATTTATTTTATGAAGATCAGATGTGCACCATTTTTCAGTATTGCTTCATTGAAGAGGTGACTTTTATGTTTTGTGCCAATTGACAGCCCCTCTGGAGAAACTTAGATTAATGACCTTGAAATAAAGAACTGCATAGGACACAAATAGGCGAGATAATGCAAAGCATTTGACAGCAATATCAGGTCTTTCAAGCTCATCTAAAAAGCATGAACAACACACTGTTGTCCCTTGTGTTGGATATTCTCTGAACTTGGTTGGGGTAATAGTATAAATAACAACCTTTGCTTAGAGGCATTAAATACATTGGGACTTATTGGATTAATTGAACAAAAGAACTATAGTACACCAAACAGTCTCTTTTTAAAAAAAGAATCCACCACCAACATAAAGCTACATGGAAGAACCCATATAAACAAATTGCTTTTTTGAAAGCCTTGTTAATAATTTCAAAGAGAAGATGGTGAACAATGGCAGAACTACAATGGTGATAGCTTTTGAATAAAACAAACCAGATCATGGCCTGCTGCAGCCAGCATACAATAATTTTAGAATTTGCTTATGTGGCCCGGCGAGTGGGTCAGAGCACCAGGAGAAACACTAAACAGTAACAAAGAGATACCTAAATACTTAATTCTTTGCTGTTATTTAGAGGTTATTAATTCTTGCAGGCCAGACTTGTACTGAGAGAACATCCAGTACTGTGCCATCATTGCTTCCTGTTGTCTTCAAAAGCAACGTGTGTACGCAAGTTTCAGGCAGAAGGCAGCACTGATCCTCAAATATAGGCATTATTGATCACATATGGTGGAATGTGAGGTTACCATGAGACCAGAGAAGTCTCCTTATAACCTTGGTAGAGAACCTAGAAGGTTCTCTTTGGTAACAACTAAATAAGTAAATAAGGCAGTAAAGCAATGTCCTGACTTGGATTTTACTGTGTTAGCAAAACACTCCAAAAGTCATTTTCTGATCTTGGGAGAATAAAGAAATTGCTTTTTGTTTTGCTTTCTTATCTTATTGCTTATGATAGCTATAACAGTTTCGAAAATTTGAGGAAGCAAAAAAAGAGATAACGAATCCTCAAAGAGAAACCACATGCTTAGATGAAAGATGAATGCACAAATCAATTTTTCCAGGTAAAAAGGAGATTTGCAAACTAACTAGAAAAGATGGGTTTAGGTGGGAAATCTATTACATTACATTAAACATTGTTCAAAAAATGTTCTCCATACATAGAAACAACGTTATCTGATCTGCTGACCTTGCACAAGACCTCTGAAAAACAGGATTCTTTCAACAGGAGAGCAATGTTCTTGGGATAGCTTGATACAAAGCTTATCAAATTTATTTTTCTTTAAAATGAAAACATTTTCCTTCTTTTTAAGATAACAGAAATGGATGGGATAGTTCTAAGCCCATGTGCAATACTGTAAAAATTGTTTATAATAAAGTACTTGTAAAATGTTACTATCCCCATTTCAAATTATGAACAAGATATAGAGCTTTCTACAAACTAACCCTCTTAAAAGTATCATGGTCTATAATGCTGCAGGGAATATATTAAAAATAATTTATATAATGATGACAGGATGTAGGCGCAATTTAAAATAGTCATGGTCTCTACCCAGCATGATGGAAAGTACTAACGGAAGATATTGTCCTTCTATCTAAATTTGTTTATATTAATTATGGACTATGAAAAATAACACAATTTGCAGGAGTCCTACCTTTTGCAGAAAAATACAATAGCAGTCTTTTAATTTTATGGCATTTAATTTTAATACATTATTATCTTGATTTTGCTGCCAATTTAAATGATTTTTAATAAGTTGATATGGGTCCCTAGCAGTATTTTTTTTCAATCTGAGAAAAACATTAAATTTCCGTAGGTTGCTATGAGAAGCAAGTGGTAGAGAAAGAACTTGAATATTCATTTCAATGTGCCTTGGTCAGTTTATGGTATAGATAAGTATATATCCACCTGTAGTCCACTAGGCGTTTAAATATCTACACTCTTGCTGACTGTATCATCTGGGTCACATTAGGAATACAGTGGTACAAAACTGGTTACCTTTTCCATTCCATCTTCCTTCAGGCTGATGATATCCAAATCAAAATCTTTTCTTAAACCATCTGTTTTGTTGAAAGAAATCCGTCCTGTCAAACCACTCCAGTGGCCCTAAAAGATTGAGAGGGAGATAGAAATATGATTATGTGCAGTACATTTAGTTCAGTTTTTATAAATAAAAAATAGATCTGTAACTTCTATTTCTTGATATAATTACTTTTGAAACGGGTTAAAGTAGTCTTGTATGATTAATTCTATAATTTAGTATTTCATCAATAGCTAAAGACTACATGCACAGAGGAACTTGAACAGTGCAGGAATGGAGCTCAGACTTTTGTTTCTCTAACCCAGTTCAGGATTTCCCCTCCCTTCCATCCACAAAAGGGAACTTCTGCAAAGTTCCAAATATCCAAACTTTTCTTCTACAGTCTGACAAAAGGATTTCCACACTTTTTCTCCCTGTTTATGGAGATGAGGGGAAATCCTTCAGCAGGCACCAACAGTTTGGCTTTCTAGGGAAGTTGGCAAATAGCAATCAAATGTTCACAGGGCGCTTGATAACAAGTTGCCAAGCACCTAGAACCGTGATGGCAAACCTATGGCACACATGCCACAGGTGGCACACAGAGTCATTTGTTAGGGCACACGAGGCATTGCCCTGTCAGCCCCAGGTTGCATGCATGTGCTGGCCAGCTGACTTCGGCCTTCATTTTTGGCCATTTTTTGGTTTTCCTGAAGCCTCCGGAGGGTGAAAAACAATCCAACACGCAAAACGGAAGTTCAGGAACAGACTTCCAGTTTGCGCATTTGACCATTTTTCTCCCTCCGGATGCTTCAGGGAAGCCTCCAGAAGCCTCTGGAGGGTGAAAAACAACCCTATGAGCAACCTGGAAGTCCGTTGCCAAACTTCTGGGTTGCGTGTTGAACATTTTTCGCCTTCCGGAGGCTTCAGGGAAGCCCCCTGAAGTCTCTGGAGGGCCTCTGGGGGGCAGGAAAGGGAATTTTCACCCTCCCCAGGCTCCTAAAAAGCCTCTGGAGCCTGAGGAGGGCAAAAATGGGTCCATCTTGAGCCAAAAGCAGGGGGAGGGTCCTGCACATGCGCAGGGGGTCACACACATAGAATTATGGGTGTGGGCATGCTCACACATGACCCTCCTATGTTCCCTCCGCTTTTGGCACGCGGTGGCAAAAAGGTTAGCCATCACTGACTTAGATCATGATATGTGGCCATGGGGGAGAGAGTAACATTTTATGACATCGGAAGTGAATTATAAATCTTTTCTCAGTTGTCATAACTTCGAACAGTCATTAAACAACTGGTTGAAAGTCGAGGACTATCTGTAATAATGATACTTAATAATACAATTATTGATGTCAGAAAGCAGATTATGCACTAATGAAATTGAAAGAATAATTTCAAGGAATTTTGAATTACCATTTGTCACAGTATTAAATTCCTGGAATTATTAACATAATTTATGACAGAAAATAATCCTCTTTGTAGTGACTTGAGATAATAATATTTCCATTCCCATCTTATTTATGGTAACATTACTACATTTTAAACATTTACAGATATTTACAGAACTTGATCTGTAGTATTCATGGATTTTTATATTGATCCCAAATCTTCAATTTCATATCACTAATGTCGAGTATAAATCATATATAATACTCACTTCAATAAATATAGGTAGGACAAGGCATATACATGACTTTTCTATTATGAATCAGCCAGATGTTTAGACTGAATTTGGCATTTTTATCCATCAATCAAATCCTTACCAAAATCCTGAGATAGGTTGTTGAATGGTGTTTTAAAAACATGATAATTATATCAATGTATTAGATATGTATACATATTTGAATATTTTTATTAGAAAACTATATATAGAATTCTAACTGTGTTATTATAATGACATATTGTATATTATTTTTATTGTATTTCTATCACTTTTAGAGCTCTTTTTACATATGCATCTCTATTACTATAACATTGTTATGTGTTTTGCTCCCCTTTTCTGTTATTAATTAAAAAGCGTGTTTGTGTGTGTGTGTGTGTGTGTGTGTGTGTGTGTGAGAGAGAGAGAGAGAGAGAGAGAGAGAGAGAAATAGATTTTTATCCCTCCACAAGGCTTTGCCATATCAAAGCAATGTGATGTATCTCAGTGAGATTCACACACAAAAAGATACATATAAGAGGCATTGAAAGTTGATTTGATGATCACTTTTTGTTAGATAAATGGTTGTTATAATACAGTTTCTGAATGATACTGAATTTCTGAAAACAATGATATATAAAAATGCAGCATCCATAATACATGTAAAAGTGTGCCCTTGTTAGTCTGACGTGGAACACATAGAAAGTATACTCACTTCTATGATATACTGTATATGATGAGAGCATAAAGAATGCACATGTATTCACAACAGAATAAACTTTGCCTATATTTGTGTAGAAAGTGAAGAAAACTTCACTCATCTGTGACCTTGTAGTACTACAACATATTTATTCTGTATCCCAAAGAGTTTGGCAGCTCCTAATTCCAATTTCAAATCTTCATTTGTTCATTCATTGGATAATCACAGAAGTGTTCCAAATACGCAGACAAAATGACTGTATTTTGCCACTAACATTATGGGAAAATTGATTTTAATATGGTTTTAACACCAACAATTTGTTACAAATTATAAAGACCATCTTGAAAGCTGTTTCTGCAGCCTGGTGTTTCTACTTCTGCATGTGCGGTAGGTTGGGATTCCTTTTATTTTGTTTTCAGCATTCAGATTTTCTTAAAAACCTAGCAAATTACCTTGCCATGATAAGAAAAATAGCCAAGTGTAGATCAAATGGTGTATATGAGGTATTTTTATGTGCTGCTTATTTATTATTAATCCTTATTCAGCAGCTGTTTTAGGAAAATATTTTGAAGGGGACAGATTTAGGAATAATTATTTAAGCTATGGGAAAAGATTATACAATATACTGAGAAAAGATGCCCAGAGACCTTATTATGCTGTCCAATTTTCTGAGGCTAATTGATTTGAGGAAGAAAATAAATGTGAGGAAAGATAGTTATATTTTTCTTCTCAAAAATGCCATCAGTTCCTCCTTTTATTACTCAAGAAAAAAAACACACCCTTGTTTTTGCAAGGAAATTGCCACTTTTTCTTAAGGAATATACTCATTTTCAAAGGGAGAGTGAAGTATTAAAATACATTTAGATAAAAAATGACATAAGGTTATAGGGGCAAAGCCTTTTGGAAAAGATTTAATCTACATGACTGATTGTATCTGAATGCATGGTACATCGTATCAATCCACATGAAAACAAGTTGATGATTTCCAATTCTGTTACATTAAATCAATAGAGAAATCATAGGCTGATTTCTAATTCTCTTACATATACCAGAATGTTTCATTTGTGCTATGAAATAATTGTACGGTGTTTTCAAATTTTTGACTTTGGGTCACATTCTCTCAACACAACCCATGGCATAGGGTTGTTGTTGTAGGGAAAATAGGAGGAGAAAAGTGTCTTGGATAGGCTTGCTGACTTAAGTTATTTGTAGAATGAATGAATGAATGAATGAATGAACAAACAAACAAACGAACGAACAAACAAACAAACAAACAAACGAACAAAGTTGTTTCCCAACCCAGAGATGATGATGGTGGTGATTTCTATCAAGAAAACTTTATTAAGTCTGAATTTATATTTTTAATATTGTGAACTCTATGTATTTAGGTCATTGACCAGAAATATAAAACTTTAAAACAGACTATTTTCAGCTAGGAAAATTATTTTGCTATATGTAGAATGTAGAAATGTTTTATTTTGTTGTTACATAAAATTTCTTGGATGTTTACCAGGTAACCCAATAAATAATGAGTATGGCTGTCTTTATAGAATTTGCAATTTAAAACAATATGGATCCCTGTTTTGATATTTCCTGGGCTGTATAGACAATTACATCATTCAGTCTCTTCTATATGCAAAGCATCAATGAAGGCCAGTGAAAAATTATGTGGCATTTAAAATTTGTAATGATCCCAAGATAAGTTGCTGCTCAAGTACAGATCTGATTTATGGGATAGGTGTCTACTTTTGCCAGGTTAGCATATGGGCCTGTTTATGGTAAACATAACACAAAGAGGATTTAAAAATAATATTTTTATTGCAATAGAAATAAACGCATTATCTTCAGATCAATAGTACAACATATGATACAATTTGAATGTGCAATTCTGTTTCTTGAATTTTCCAAATTGTATCCATATTCTTAAAATGGGAAAACTGCTCTAGCTTGTGATTATTCCATCTCCTTATTTTAGTGTTTTCATAATTTATTCATAGCATCTGTAAAAAAATTTAGTGCTAATGTGATGAACTGTAAATTCTAAGGTCAGAAGGAAATCCATTTAGCAAAATAATATGCATTTATATCCACCCAAACACACACTTACACACACACACACACACACACACACCCAACCCCCCCCTCTCCAAAGTCCTATGGTATGAAAAGATTCTGAAGCAATCAGAAGAGGATCTAAATTTTATATCTAGATATCTGATCCTGCTGTTATAGCACTTAGTTGTCTAGCTAAGTGTATAAAACCTAGGTGAAAGCACTACCTTCTAAAAAGAAAGAAGGAAGGAAGTTTCCCTGTATGATATAACACACAGGACAATTGATGGCAGTTCTAGTACATAGGAATTGTAATACAATTGTAGACATAAGCTAGATAAATTTGACTGTTGCCCTCTTTGTGAGAAAAAATGAATGAACTTTCAGGAAAAAATACTTGAAAACAAGGCCATTCATTCTCTGCATTTCAACAAATACATTCTTTTGAGGGAATTCTGAAGGAATGAATAATTGTTTCAGTTTCCCAAGCTCAACTAATAGAAATTTACTAGAAGTTGAAATTTAATAGTTCCTTGACTAATTCTGAGACCAGAATTACGGATGTTTAAAACTTAATTCTCCTTTACAACAAACTAAGCTAAATTTGGGCAATCCTAACATGATGCTTCTTCGTCAAAGAAGGAAAATTGAATAAATTGGGACACTGAAGAGACACTGAACATTATGAAGAAAGGAGACCATATTCAGTAAAGGTAAAGAAAGCATCATTATTGATGACAAGAACAACCCATATATACCTCTTTTATCAGATTCATAAAGCGAGTTCCAAACCGCCATGGCTTATGCCGGTGACACTGGAGGGAACTGACTGTCATTTGGAAGGCCCGCTGGGATGCCACTGCTACCATGTAAACACCATCGTACATCAAAGCTGATTCTGTCTGTTTCGGGAAAAGCCCCCCAAAAAACAAAACAAAACCATGAGAGGAGTAGCATGTTTTCAAAATCTTATTTTCTTCTAAAATGCTAGCTATTTCTCCTATTTTGAGTTTTCGGACAATTTAATAATTTTTGTTTGTTGTTTGTTTGTACATTGAAACCAATTGCTTAGAGTTTGAGAAATATATAGAAAAACAGAAGTAGAAAAAGGAATGGAAACAGCATAAAAGGAATAGAGGTTTCCTAACTTTTACATTTTAAAAGTTTACACTTTAGTCAAACTATCTTCAGAGCCTTTCTGGATGTTAGGAATGTTGGGGTCAGTTGTTTTACTTGCTTTTGCGAGTAGTCTAATATCTGATGTATAACATTTCCTAGATTATTGCACCATTAAACTTTGACTGGACAGAGTTTTTTTTCCTGTCAGATAGATATGTGATCTTATCAGATTATCTGGGAAGAGTCTGAGCTTGACTTCTAAGGAAGTCATCAGAATCCTTGTAATAGTATGTAGGAATGACATTACGAGACAGGAGGAAGAGCCATGGGCTGGATTACCAACATGTAAAGCAGGGATGTCAAACAGAAGACCTGGGGGTAGATCTGGCTCGTGGGGTGCTTAGATCTGACCCTGGAAACAGCTCATTTTCACTGGCAGAGCTCTTGTGCCACCACAGGCACCCCTGACACTAGTGACTATAGCTGGCCACCCTCACCCTGCTTCCCAAGGTGAAACACAATGCTGATGCGGCCCTCAATGAAATCGAGTTGACACCCTGATGTAAAGGACATCTTAGTCCACAGAAAGGAATGTGTGTGGAAAGCATTTCAGAAGGAACCCTCCCTATTTTCTGGAAAGTAAAAGGACACCTCTGTTTTGTGAGCTGTGTTAGCAGCCAGCAAACTTCTGAGTTAATTTAAGATGCTAGTTATAAAGCAGTTCATGGCATAAGGATTGGTTATTTGTGGATTCAAACAGTATTGTCTGCCCACCCTATACTTTCTGAAACAGTTGCCATTGATTAAACAATGTCACCTCATGGGTCTCAGGAAATGGCCTTTTTCAACCATTCTCCCCAAGATTCATGCAATCATCGTCCCCCAATTTTATTTAAGCAAGCCATGAAATCCTGGCTCTTCCCAAGTGTGGGCACTCTATCCCTTGTGTATTTTTTTTTAATCTTTTGAATGGTTGGTTGCTATTTTCCAGCCTTTTTCCCATGTGATTTCTTTGTTTTTAATCTTTTGTTGTTAGTGTTGTATTTTCTAAGCCACGTACTATCACGACAAGTTGAGGCAGACCGTAGTTCCAAACTCAATAATTTTTTTAGCAGAGCTAGACTTTCAGCACTAAGCTGAAATTTCCTGCTATCATACACTTCTTTGAAAGATACCAATCTTCTGCTGTCCTGGCAGATAACTTCCATGAAGTTATCAATTGTGTTTCTCTTTCAATTTATTCTTACCCAATCACTCACTGCAGGATTTTCTTCCGATGGTTCCTGAATTTCTGTGTAGGCATATGCTTTCTTTATGCAATACATTTGTGGCTTTACAATAAATTATCCATGATAAAACAGCAGTAGATCTAAGTTTAGACATTTGTTTTCTGGACAAATCCCTGAATCAGGTCACTAATTAAAATTTGCTAAATTAAATTGTTGAGATGAGAGCCTTATATTGTTTAATTGGTCTAACCTTGTGATTTGGTTAAAAGACTACAACCTGTAGTGAAATGTAGCATTATTTATTATTAAGCTTCACAGTTAATTCAAAAGTTAATTGTTCAACCTGAAGAAGAAAAATGGCTTTAACTGGTTTTTTTGAGGCAGATTGTTATATAACAACCAGCTAATATGTACTGTTGTGCTATTCTGATTTTTTTTCAAATCTTAAATAACATTTTCCTAAAGGGGAAAAATGTGGTAGGTTACAAGTACAAAGTAGTGTCATTTTCCTGACATACAAAATTTAATCAATGAAGCAAGAAAGCTGCATGATTATCCTGATGAAATAATAACAGTAGTATGTAACAGCTAAACTGATCCACTTTGTAGTTACATGGGTATGCCAGCCTTGTAAATCCTTCTGGAAATTAACAGATTACTTCTCTGTTTCATTAACCTACATAGATCATTGCAAAACATAGGTGATGTGAATTTATCGGTTACCTTTAATTGCAGCAAAACTTTGGAATCCCTTTGAAGTCCCAATCAATACAACAAATTAGTAATACATGTGAACTATTCCTGTATTTTGTTGTATTTATATCCTGCCTTTCCTTTAGAAGCACAAGGTTGAATTTGAAAACTGGCCCAAAGTCAACCAGTGACATTCCGTGGTTGGGGGTAGGCTTGAATCTTGAGCTTTCTATATTAGTCCAGTATACTATCACCAAACTATACGCTCCAAACTTCTCACAAGAATTTAACCGCAATCCACACATCGAAAATCACTTTGAATTGTTTAACAACATAGTTTCTTATTCTTTTTTTCCCT
Source organism: Natrix helvetica (assembly GCF_964273705.1). Taxonomy (NCBI): domain Eukaryota; kingdom Metazoa; phylum Chordata; class Lepidosauria; order Squamata; family Natricidae; genus Natrix; species Natrix helvetica. The sequence goes on from NC_138550.1 coordinate 51,893,344, forward strand.
TTAGAATACTGGATGTAAGAGAAGAGACCTTAGGATATAAGAACACCATAAATACCATAGCAACTGCAGGGAGTTCTCACTTACTGATCACAATTGGTACCAGCAACTTCATCATTAAGCACAGTCATTAAGTGAAACATCATGCTCTTATGGTAACAGAAATTCTTGGCCTAACATTGTTTTCAATGCATTTGCAGCTAAACACTGCCTTGTTCTGTAAAGAGCAGGTTTCTGGGTTGTCTCTATTTCTACGGCATTTCTGAAAATTCAGAATTGTTCAAAAAAAAAAAACATCTTACAAAATTGGTCAAAGGCATTAGGGCTACTTTTTCCAAAATTACCTCGGCTTCCAGCTCAGTTGTGGCTATCTATAAAAGTATGGCATGAACTTCATTTACCTAAACTAGAATTTCCTAAGTTTCTGTACAAAACACTTTGCCCTAGAGAAGTGTTGGATTAATTGCATCTGGAAAGGAATCCATTTGCAGTCTGAATTCAATTGGTTTAACTAGGCACATGATTGCAATTAGATTGGTTCCAAAGATGTTCCAGATCTTGTAGAGACATGAATGTATCATGTGTCTGCAGCTCATTAATATAACCATATCTTTGCATATGAACACAGAGTAGCTGCAAAACTCTATTGCTTTTTATGTCACCAACTCACTTAGAATTTGCTTGTCATTAAAATAATGTAATTTATTTCATTTCAGATTGTGTTTTGTCACTTACAGTCATCATGCCATCCAGGAGTCCAGTCTCTGGCCTGGGTGGTGCCTGTAATCTTTCCATTGACCACTTATCAACAACTGAAGCCACTTGTGTATTGTCAATGTTGAGCAGACGAAATCCAGTCATATTGACTCCGCTGTATCTATAGGGTTCCAGGTCTAGTGCAAACAAATCCTGTATTACCAAGATTTTGTTGGTGATACAACAAAAGGAAAAGACAAGGGTATTAAAGATAAAATGAATCATGTCATATTACTTCAATCCAATAACATGAAAGTGCCACACTGTGTTGGTAGTATTTTATAGCAATTATGTAGCTTCCAATTAGTTATCCTTGTATTATTATTTGAGCAGAGAAACTGAAATTGTCCAATATAGAAAATAGTATTTTGTATCAACAAATATCACCTATGTAGACTTAAAACTGAAAAAATAAAGCTGAGGTGAAATCTGATCTTTGTCTTTCACAATTTCTGCCAAATCCCTATTGATATTGAGTATGTATGTATGTATGTATGTATGTATGTATGTATGTATGTTTGTATGTTTGTATGTTTGTATGTTTGTATGTTTGTATGTTTGTATGTATGTATGTATTTCTTAAGTCCAAGTTTTCTAGACACTGCATACTTTATTAAATCTAAATAATGATGAGCTGAATATGATTTATTAGATATCATAGTTATGACTTGTGTTAACACAGAACTCCAGATATTTGCAATATTATGTTCTAAGAAAGGTGCCCAGGAGTATATGTGCTGATTTATAATAAAAAATAATATTTTTGAAATAATGTTTCTGCTACAAAGAGTGGGGGAGGGGGAGAGACCTACTCAGAAAATCATGACAAATTGATTGGTTCATCCCTTGAAAGAGTCAACAACATAAACAATATAATTTTACAATTTAGAAGCTTGGTATTTCTCTTGCCTGCTACCTGGGGTAAATTACTGGCACTTTATCTGATGTATGCATTAGATCAGCGAAGAAGCAGTTCCATGTGAATTAGAGGTTTGCAAAGCAGAAATATAAAGGCTAAATTGAGTGATATTAATTTGTATGACACGTTTCAAGATCATGTCATTAACATAACATGAAAGAGTTTAAATAATTTGTCAGGATGTGAAATCCATCCATCCATCCATCCATCCATCCATCCATCCATCCACTACTGTATGTTCTGGTTTCAATTAAAACATTCTCATCTTTCACAATGGTAGAAATAATTAAGTGAGGAAAGAAAAAAAATGTTCTTTCTGTATATTTTAAATGTTTTTTCAATGTGAGACTGTAACATTTATGAAAATTATTAATAATTTATTTTCAAGGATGTTAGAGTTTTTTGTAGCAATATTGGTTTTTAGGGTAAACTTTTGTACACAAAATATAACCCACTGATATGATAGTAATTATTTGAGAAGTTGCCCTTACTTTCATTTTGGAACATCTCTGTCTTCATTTAATAAAACCCTTGAAAAATATGGATTTCTCTAAGTCAATAACATCCTGAAAGCTTAAACAATGGCACTGTGTTTGATTCAATTAAAATATAACCAGAAACAATTAATGATACTAGACTGATTTTGTAACCAATTTCTCCATTTTAGAGAAGTCCTATGGAAACCTTAAGCAAGACTAGTTCAGCATTCACCCACCAGACATAATCCATCTATGTTGATTACAAAAGTCTATTGTGGACAACCAACATGTTCACAAGTTCCCAGAGTTCCTGGTTGGAGATAATTACTCTGTGACAAAATAACATGGGGCTCCCCTTGAGGTGCGCCCGGAGACTGCAGTTGGTCCAGAATGCAGCCGCGCGGGTTATTATGGGGAGATCGAGATTCTCCCATATAACACCTATCCTGCGCGAGCTGCACTGGCTTCCTGTGGCCTACCGGGTGCACTTCAAGGTACTGGTTACCATCTTCAAAGCGCTCCATGGCACAGGGCCCAGTTACCTGCGGGATCGCGTCCTGCCCCATACATCCCTGCGACCCATTCGCTCACACAGAGAGGGGCTACTCCGGGTGCCGTCCTCTAGAGAGTGCCAGAGGACGGTGCCCAGGAGTAGGGCCTTCTCTGTGGTGGGCCCTACCCTTTGGAATGACCTCCCCCCAGACATCCGGACAACAACCGACCTTCGCTCCTTCCGTATGAAGCTGAAGACCTACCTGTTTTGTCAAGCCGGCCTGGCATAACGTTACAATCTTGCCACCCCAGGTCATTTTATAATGGGAAATTTTGTTTTTTAAAGTTTTTAGAGTTTAATATTTTTGGGGTTTTAAATTTTGTAAGTATGCTTATTTATGGACTTATTTTTACCTCCTCTGCACGATATATGGTGCTATCTTGATTATTGCTCTGTACGTCGCCCCGAGTCCCTGTGGGGAGAGGGGGCGACTAATAAGTTCAATAAAATAAATAAATAAATAAATAAATAAATAAATTACAAATTTCATAGTAGACCAGTAACTTTGATCTTTTCCTTTTGCCCAACATTTTCAAGGATATACTGTTAAAGTGTGAGTTCTTCACTGAATTAATTAGCAGACTGAAGAGAGATGAAAACAGAGTGAGTGAATTGCTGATTGTGATGAATATGCCAAGCCACCTTGTTTACAAGATCTGACTAGGAGCTACAGTCATTTTTTAAGCAGAATTTTATTTTTTGAAATCTACCATGGCTATACATAGAACACTGCCATAAAATAAGCTCTTCAGCTATTTCTGTGATAATGGTACAAAGTAATTACAGAAATATCTTACCAGAGTTGTAAAAAAGTAGTGATAATATTCAGTCATCATTCCCATGGAGAGAACCTGAGAAAGAACAAAGTGAAAAAACACAGCATAGGTAGTAATGATTGATTCTGTAATGCTGCAGTTTTCAAACTTTTTCAGACTGCAGAATCCATCAGATTGTTTTTTTTTAAATTCTCCTGAGCCAGAAGCAATGCTCTAATCATAGAAAATTGCCTATATTCACATTATTTTTCTTCCTTTCTTTTTTTCTTTGTTAGGGCCTCAGTCTAAGGAATCCCAGCAAGCTCACATCCTGGAAACCTAAGGTTGTGCAGAACATAATGTGAAAAAATGCTGCTCCGATATACCTGTGACAATATCTTCATAGACTATGAAATAGTGCAAAGCAGTAGTATGCCTGAAGCAGAAGAATAGATGCCTATTTATTTATACGTACTTGTAATGGCTTTGCAATAATTACAGTAACCACAGGCAAGTCATCAGTACCCCCTCTCCTTTGGATGAGGGCTTTTTGATATAATTTTAGGGTAAATAAATTGGTGCGGAGTGTAGTAATATCAAAGCAAAAATCTTTGATGCAGTTCATGGTTGGCAGAATGAAACAGCTGCCAGAGGAAGTGGATTTTGAATGTCAGGATGCCACAGCAATGATTTTAAACAATGATTTTACATTAACACCAGGAAAAGGAAAAGGTGTCTGTGGGATTCCTTCCCCTACCAGATACTAAATAACTGACTGGCTTTGGTGTATCTTGCCTTGTATGACAAGGGAAGCTGCTATTTGCTGTTCTTCAGTCTAGTTTGCTCTAAATTAGAGGCATATAAATCAACACCAATGAAATAAGACAAAATCCTTAGCGCACATTGTACAATCTTCTGTATTATAATAAGAAAATCAACATGAGAAATATAAAATCCACAACAGGATGCTAACCTCCCATTATGTGTGATTAAGTTAAGATTTGGAACCAGCTGTTAATGTCATTGTTTCTACCTAAGAACAAGCAAATAAAATTACTCAGAGTAATAACATTTAATATGGAGGAAGCAGTCAGTTCTAACTCCCAAAACAGCAAATAGCTGGCTGATGTACTGATCTGCGGACTGCATCTATAGAGCAGGCTGACTGTATTTTCATGATAATAGCCTCATACTGTTATCATGGAATAGTTTTTTTTTAAGTACAAGCTTTGAATGTAAATATGTGGCAGTCCATTTGACAGAAAAGTCAGGTATTTTCTTTCTGAACAAAATACATAGCTGGATAAGTACACCCCCTCCCCCCAAATAATAATTCAGAAATGTTCTGTAGTTCAGAACTCCAACAGCCACTTTGGGTATTCATAATAAGAAACAAAGCTGAACAAGGAGGTTTAAATTTTAACAATAATATAATAATGATACGATGAATGATACATATGCTTCAAGTACTATCAATCAAAATATCTACCTACATATACAGACCTTTCCTACTGTCCCAGGTAATTACAGCAGGTCACTGATTTTCATAGCATTCTCTTAGTAATCCCATATCCTCATATGATGAAAGAATAATAGAGAACATTTCTTTATTATCTGCTCACAGAAACCAATTTAACATAGGCATCCCTTTGGCCCTTTGTGGAAAGAGTGGGAAGGAAGCTGCTGCCATTCTAATGCACATAGAAACATCTAGTGATTGGCTTTGGAATGAAGTCACATTTCTCAGAGGTATTCTGTTAAGCACAGCATGCTAATGATAAGCATGAACAATGCCAAATGGAGCAACATTGTTTTTTCTTTCTGCCAGACTCCCTTTTGATAAAACATGTAAGTCTCCTTCCCTACGCTGAAAAAGCATATTTTATGTTTTACTGGCATGAATCAGAGAGAGAGAAACTTGTCCTGCCCTTATTGATACTAGTCTCACTTATTAGCATGAACAAAAAGTTTTCACTCGGTTGTAATCCATTTGGACTTTTGTCTGAAATTTCTGGATAGAAATGTTGAATTCTTCCTCTTCAAATTTCAAAATTATGAATTCTTTCAATGTACTTTAGTTCTTTGTCCCAGAGTACCAACATCCAGGCTAATTTTTCTAATTAAAGTTACCTGTGGACATTCTTAATATCATTTTCTGGCTACACTTCTGATATAACTATTGCCCTTCCCAGAGAATTTTTTCATGTTTTATTCATTGTATTACATTCTCCTATTTGTTAGTCTATTTCTCTGGACAGTTTCTCTGGACAGTTGAGTAAGATCTATCATGCGGAAAGTCAGTGAAATAGAACAGCCAAATTTGTCTCCTCCTTTTAGACAAATGTCTCTTCATGCAGTACATATATATGTGTTTCATTCTTTTCTGTCTGCTAAAGCTTAGCAGAAATCCTTGGAAAGATCCCACCCCCCCATATGTTCTGTTCTTATATATATTCCCATCCCAGTGGTGGGTTTCAAAATTTTTTAGAACTCTTCTGTAGGTGTGGCCTGCTTTGTGGGAGTGGCTTGCTGGCCATGTGACTGGGTGGGAGTGGCTTGCCAGCCATGTGACTGGGGGGGGTGGCCAACTTGTGAAATGTGGTGAAACTCACTTAACAATGCTCTTGCTTAGCAACCAAAATGTTGGCTCAGAAACTCTGGCAATTGAAGCACGCAAGTCTTAAAGCTGTCAAGTTACAAGACCCTTGCACCCCCAACCCTTTAGAAAAAAAACCCCAGGGGGTTCAAACTTGATAGCTTTAAGGACTTGTGGACTTCAACTCCCAGAATTCCTCCTCTCGCTCTTCATCTTGATGATGGGCGGACGGGTGGGGGGAGAGACCTGGAACTGGTTCTAAACGGCACTGTAGATTTGTGGAACCTCTTCTATAGAAGAGTTTAGAACTGGCAGGAACCCACCCCTGTCCCATCTTGACTTATCTGCACAAAGTTGAAACCTCGCTGAAACTATCAAGTACCAGTTCTCTCACTTCCCTTGCATGCTTTATTACTTTTGTCAGTCTTCCTTCAACTTATCTCTTTCTTCTGTGAGATACTAGCAGAATACAGAACAGTATTCTGTACTCAATACAGTACAGTGAACTGACAAATTAACCAGAACATTTAGGCATACAGTTTTCACTTGGAAGCAGAATCTGAAATGACATAATCTAAAATTGCTGATATAGCAAGAGAAGTGCTAACTGATAGGATTCTAAAATCCCAATGAATCTTTTCTTTGTGTGGAAAAATCTGCCATTTTTGTGATGTGCCCAGTCTGGTTTCTGTCAGGTTGAACTAAAAATTCTCTACCTAATTGCAACAGAACAAATCCTGGATTTTAAAAAAGAATTGACGAGTGGAATTCTGATATCTTAACTTTCAGTCCAATGCACAATCTCAAAGACATTAGACCCTTTTATTAACATTGGTTTATTGGTGCAGGCATCTATTATACAATGAAGAGTCAATTACTTGCAGACTAGAATTTCTGACCTTCAGTATTTGAATGCCTGTATTCAGCTGAACTAACTCTGGCTTCCTCAAAATGTTGCTTCAAATATGTTCCTGCTTTAGCAGAGGTGTCACTTCAGTGGACACTGAGATGCAATTGCAGAGTCAAAGACTGGGAATAGTTCTGCAACCTTGATTCCATGCACTGCATCCCAAGTATTCTATATTCTCCATCTGAGTAAGTGTAAACATACTATGACACTCAATCATGAATTCTTCCTTTTATGAACATTCACAATTGAATGAATGCTCACAGTGTACTTACTATCAGTAATCTTGATAGCAACTTTCTATCTGGACATATGTTAAGATTACTAAAGGTTCAGTTTTTCAACATCTCAAGGTACTTTCAGCATCTCGTCAATTGCTACAATATATACTATGAAATAATATATTAAGTCTGAGTTAATTAAGATAATCCCTAGCTAGCTACATCTACGGAGAAAGACTCCATATGAACTTTTTGCTGGTGTTGCAAAACAAACAAATGTACACAAATGAAAAAAAAAAATTACATGAGAATTAAGAAGTCTAGTTATACATGATTTATGATAGGATTTTAGAATGATTGTAATTAGCTATATGGTTAAGATATCAATTATTTATTAAGTGATTAGGCTATGCAACTAATATTTGTTTCAGAATTCAAACTATACCAAAAGCTGAATGGTGCTTTCTGCAATGTACAACTTTGCTAATTTCAGATACCAGTCAAGTTATTGCTAATGCTGTAGAAAATTCAATTCCTTTAGCTATTCATATTACCTTGAAAATATACAGAACAGGTTAATCTTGTCTAGATGATATATAACTCCAATACATTATGATAACCTTCCATCTGTTTATAATCATTGTCCGTAACAAAATTCAAGAAATTTCTAATGAGGCCCCTATTCTAGTTTACATTAGGTAGATAAATCATTGCTGCTTGAATGGGTTTTTATGTTTTTGATTAGCTTCAACCCTGGTTTAAATCACTAATAATATTTCAACAGGTGTGCGTGCGTGCGTATGTATGTCTGTATACACGCACACACATCAAATGCTAATATTAGTTCATTTCCTCACTAGTAATTTATAGCATTTTTTCAGTCATCCAACAACATCATGCACTGATAGAACATCAGTGATGATACATATTGCCTTAACCATGTCTGAATAATAACAGGTTTGAGTACAATAGCTTTAGTTTCTTCCTACAAATTCAAAAGTTCAAAGGTCTATGGAGACTCTCAAGTCATCCAAGTCATGGTTGTCCCAAAGGTGCTTTTTCAAGTGGCAACTGGACTTTCTGGTTTTTCTTTGAAGACATTTCGCTTCTCATCCAAGAAGCTTCTTCAGCTCTGAAGAAGCTTCTTGGATGAGAAGCGAAATGTCTTCAAAGAAAAACCAGAAAGTCCAGTTGCCACTTGAAAAAGCACCTTTGGGAAAAGTTCAAAGGATTCTAAAAAATACAAAAGGATTCAGTAGAGACAACTAAACATGTAATTGTAAACAACTGTCTGAATCTCAGAGACACGGGTCTTGACCCTTTGATCTAGTGATAAGATTTCAACCAGATGTTTTGACCAACAGGCCTCCCATTGTAATTATTGTTTTTGACTACATCAACTATTGCAGTTGTGTTTATGTTGTTGATTGTTAACCTGCCACAATTTTGAACAAATTTATTTGCAGCCTTTACCTCGATCACACTGGCAGCTCCCAGGCAAACAATAATAAAATATAATTCTTCATAAAACAAGAAACTGTATCCATAAAACTGAAACCTAGGATATATAGCTTTGTTAAAAATACATGTTAGGAGGATGCAACAAATCCTGGGATATTTTTAAACTGTTCACTGCTGCAAGGTGCCAGGTAAACCTCCATGGGGGAACAAGTTATACATTAGGATAGCTGTCACTAGCAATTGGACAAAATTAAGTTTATTATTTATTGTCATCCATCATTTTTTATATCAGATGTCTGCCATTTGAAATTGGGTATTTAGATAATGCTTAAGCTTAGGACATGCGTAATCTTTACACCTGTTGAGATGATGCTATCCCAAAGGCCAATTTTTCAGTGCCTTCTACATGCTGATCATAACTTTTAAATGAGTTTCTCCTTTAATCAGGAAGGCTGAAAGAACTTTCCAGCTTTCAGAGAGGGATTATGGTAATGAACAAAAGCTTAAACCTCCCCCAAATAATGCTGTGCTTTCTAGCAACTGCAAACCAGATGACATGAGTCTTTCGCTCCTGCTTACCTGTTTCATGATTTCAGCTGCTGTGTCATGTGAACAATCAAATATCACAAAGAACTCTCTGCCCCTCTTCATCTCCTTGAGTAATGGCCGAGCATCTTTATTTCCAGAGGGCAATTGGCGTATTTTAATTTTAATGTTATACCTTGAAGGGGCTTTGATGAGCTCTTGCAGACGAATTAGACCTAGAAAATGACATCCAATCATTCAGATGTCCTTTCTGTTCAATGAATCTTTGCTGCCATTTATATTCAACATTTACATTCACTGTTCTGCAACAAATCTCAAGTTTGCACGAAATAAAAGCTTAATTTGATAGACTATAATTGATCACATAATTCACTGAGAAAATTTATAGACCTTTTTTCCCTTTCTTTTCTGAACTTTTATGAGAAATGCGTTCAAACAAGGTTTTCGGGATAGCCAACTCTACATCAGAGAGTTTTACCAGGGTAATTGGAAATTTGGTATTTTTTTTTTACTACCATTTTTCTCATAAGAAAAAAAATAAATTAAGAGAGAAAGCTGAAAGATGTATTTTAGTGCTATAGCATCTATATCTAGAAAATGAGTAGAAACTATATAGCCCTCAAATGAATTGACACATTTTCCTGTGGGAGGTTTTTGTTGTTCTTGCTAAATGAGTTTTATTATTTAAAACAGGGCAATGCAAGACCAATCCACATGTAGACTTTGAATAATATATAAAAAGCCATGGCCAAACAGTGGGAAAGACTAGGACAAAATCTGCTATCTTTGCACTGCAAATGGTAATTAGCCAAGCAGGATATTTCATAATTTTATTTCACATTAAAAATTAAAATTTAATGACAAACTTTGGAAAATATTTCAGGAGCTCATGTGTTTCATGTAAGTACACCATAATATAAGTATTGCCATTTTTTAAAAAAACCCTCTTAAATATCCAAGATCACTGAACAATTAAATAGTGCACAAATGGAATAACGTTTCATAAAAAATTCAGCAAGTGAACTGTTGCAATACTCAGCAGTATTTTTTTAAATTTTTTTAAACTTTTTTATTACAGTAGAGACATAAAACCAACAGGAAAAACCGCAAATGATAATGAATAAAGAATTATTTATTGATTAAAATAAACTAAAGGAAAGGGGAAAAAAAGATCCTAAGGATAGCAACATAAAATTAATGTACTGTTAAACATTACCAACTGCAAACTGTTAATATGAAAATATTTTGCTTTCAGTTTCTTTGCTGGTCAGTTTTTGTCAAGGGAAAAGTTTCACCCTGAACTAGTGAGGCTTTGACCGCGGCTTTTCCAAACAGCATTTTCTTTAAGAAGCGAAAATGAAATAAAATCCCAGAAACATGTTCTAATTAAAAACAAAACTTTAATACAAAAATAATAAAATAGAAAATAAAACAAATCTATCTAATTGTTACATTTTGGCAAGAGCAGTTTGTCTCCCAGTTTCCTGGCAGACGGACAAAGATCAAAAGGGAAAAAAGTCTCTGGAATGTGTGATGTATATAAACATGTTAAGCATGCACAATAAATCATTGTCAGATAAGGCTTATGACCTGCGCAGTAATTCTTTCAGTAACTATTCAGTTCGACTAGCAAACATTTAACGCAGTGACAGTTTTCACCAGCACTGACATGGTCCAAATGTTGCCTTTAGCGTCGTGGACAGTATGCATGCAACCTAGGGAATTTTGGAACTTGAAGTCTATACATTTCAAAGACAGCCAGGTTTGGCAATGCTGAGACAGGCAGCAAGATGAGGGAACCAGCCAAGTGACTCCCCGGTAAACCAAGATTCAAAAGGAGATATCAAAGTGAAGGAGACAGAATTGTGGTAGGTTTGGCAAAGGAGAAGTGGAACAGTCACTCCAAGGTTATAGTGGGAATGAAACTCAGAAAAGTTAAAGTTATGTAGCAAGATAAAGGATGGGAGGTACATTTAAATACGGCACAACTGGGTTAGAAATGCCTAATGTTTTGCTAGCTTTGGCCAAACACAGAAACAGAAGGTACAAGGTGGCCTACACAATGTGAATATGTCAGTACCAGAGCTGACAAACAGCTTCCCTTTTTATGCATTACTTATATTATATTTCTGTAAATAACTAAACAAGAAATGAAAACATAATGAGGTGCTACCCATGAAAAATAGCGCAGAGGTATCAAACGCAGAAATTTAAAGTGGGAGAGGATGCTGGAGAAAATACACACAGTTGAATATTCTCTCTGTTTCCTCAGAAAGTAAAGATGCTTCCAGTAGTATTACTATTGTTATTAAATCAGGATGCACATCTTTTTTTCATATTGAGAAAGCTGCTAAACTTAAATGGTATTCCAGAATTGCAGTCCAAAAGGAATTTTTGTAAAAGAAGCATTTGTAAAATTAAATTTGATTTCATTTTATTTATATTAAAATTTAATATAAACTATTTGATGCCCGTAGTTTCTAAATATGTTTTAAATATTTAATATTTTCCTTTTTTTATTTGTAGCCCGCCTTTACTATTTTTACAAATAATTCAAGGCAGCAAACATATTCAACATAACTTTTCCACCTGTTTTCCCCACAAGAATCACTCTGTGAGGTGGGTTAGGTTATATATATATATATATCTCCTTGTTTTATATCTCCTTGTTACAAATATGAATGGATGTGTTTTTCTAAATTCAGTATATAGGACTATATATAAAGGTAATCTTCAACTTTCTGTTGTTAAGCAAGGCAGCTGTTATTTGAGTTTTGAAAAATCTATGACTTTTCTTGCCACAGTTGTTAAGTGAATCACTTGCAGTTGTTGTGAAAAGATTACCAAAGCTGATCACATTACCCCCCCCCACACACACACACTGCAACTGTCATAAATACAAGTCAGTTGCCAAGCATCCAAATTCTGATGAATTGATAATGGGGATGCTGCTATGGTAAGTGCAAAAAATGTCCCTAAATCATTTTTTCACTACCATTGTAATTTCCAACTGTCACTAAATGAATAGTTTATAAGTCAAGGAGTACCAACATATTACTCTAGTTTCAGCCTTCCAAACATGCATGCAAATAATTCTTCATTTATGCATATACATGCATATACATATTTAAGATTTTTTCCTATGTCAAAAGAGAGCCTCCAAAGAAAGAATTTGAATACAAGCAAGTGTTGCTTAAAAGAACCCTCTAACAAATGGTAATTATGGTAATGAACCTTCAGCAGATTTGTGAATGGACCCATTTGCTTTGCTTTGTATGGTTCCCTTTAACACCTGCAGCATAAGAATTGCACTAAAAGAATGCAAACTGATGTATAAAACAGCATAAAATATCACTCTAGTTACTCTGATGTGCAGGAGTGATTGCTCTCCTGCCAGCTATTGTCTTTGCTCAAGGCCTCACACTGAACTGATAAAATTGTCTTTTTTCCTGGTAGACTGATTTTCTTCTTTCAGTTTTTAAACACCCACAAGCCAATAAAAAATATAAACCATTATGACTATTGAAGTGAAAATTGTAGAAGCACTAAACAAATCTGGTTTTGGCTGGATCAGGTTTGTAGGCTTCCTGAAAAGACTTTGAATATAAAAGAAGATATGTAAGTTGGCTGTAAATCAACAGCTTGGCTAAGCTTCTATTGCCAAAGAAGCTTCTTCAGTCATTCCTGAAGGTTATAATAGTAAAGAAATGCATAATAATATCTGCTGTAATTACTGTTTAAAACTTCTTGGCTCAAAAAGATCCTTTATCATTTGGTGTCCTCAGCAAGAAAAATTCACATGATAGCTGTTGGTGAATTTTAATGGGAGAAAATGGATTAATTAAGGAAAAGTGTAATCCATAATGCCTACAGATCTTTTTTCATATCTACAAATATGTTCTGTGAGGTGACAAGAAAATATGTCAAAAAGAAGAAGAGATTATATTACTTTTCCAGCTAAATGGTTCTTTTCCCATTTAGCTCCAAAATAAATGAGAGCCCATCTGAAGCAAATACGATCTTGTCATCAGGATTAGAAGGGATCTAACTCTTTGCTATCTGCTCTAGCTTTGGTTTGAACAGGGATTCCCACTCTTACATCTTGCATGCTGGGAAGGGAGATGGTAGTTAATATCACTGAGTGATTCCCCCCCCCCTCTGATAAATTCCAGACATTTCATCCCTTGATATGCATCCCTGATATTTCATAGCTTCCTGTCTCAAGGATAGAGTCTGAGTTTGGATTCAAATGCTTACTTTGGACTAAAAAAAATAATACCAAAATAATACATAAATGCTATGTAGGGAAAATGTCATTAAAAGAATTCAATATTTTTAAATTCATCTAATAATTTTTTACAATAGATACAAAAATGGGCTGGCAAACCTAGAGAAAAATAAAAAATAGAATCCCATGGATTACTTGATTGAATGTCTATTACATTTTCTTCTACTGGAGGTGGTGCCGTGGTTAGAATGCAGTATTGCAGGCTAATTCAGCTCACTGCCAGCAATTTGATTCTCACCGGCTCAAGGTTGACTCAGCTTTCCATCCTTCCGAAGTTGGTAAAATGAAGACCCAGATTGGTTGGGGGCAATATGCTGACTCTGTAAACTGCTTAGAGAGAGCTGTAAAGCACTAAAAATGGTATATACGTCTAAGTGCTATTGCCATTGTTACCGTGTCTCCAATTTATCCCTAATCCTGTAAATGGTCATCTTCTGTTTAGATCTTATTGGACCTTATTCTCAGGCAAGTATTTAAAGGACAAAATTTCCATAAAAAGATATAACCAGCATCAAATAGTAATGAGATAAAACAAAAAGCGTAATGAGAAAAACTATAAAGGTTTTTAAACAATAAACACCTCCATGAGACCTCTTTGATGAGGTACTAGGAAGCATCATGGAGGCCTCCTGGAGGCCTTGCATGGTCAGATGATGGGTCACAAAGACCTGATGAAGGCCTCACAAACAGCAGCACATGCCTCAGCTGGGGATGTTTCATCAGTAGCAAGAAGAAGACAGAGAAGGTAAGCTGATGATAGTGGGGGGCAACAAGGCTAAGCATCAGTGGCAGAGTGGAGGGCAGCCAAAAGGGTAGAGATGAGGAGGATAAGTGAGGGGGAGGTTTTTTCCTTCTTGCAAGAGATAGAATGGGCTAAGTGTCAATAATTAGCCTAAGGTCACCCATTGAGTTTCTGTGGCTGAAGGTTGATTTCAACCTGGTCTTCTTGGTTCTAGTCCAGTATCTTAGGTGAATGCAGAAGAAGAAGGCATGGTGCTTCTGAAGTTCTGATCTAATAATTATGCAGGCAGAAAATCAGGAGCATTTCTGTTAATGTAATATTTTTAAATGTTTCACGATACTTACTTGTACTGTCTTCATATACAACTGTTACTATCTTCCAGTTGTAATGTAGCACCAAATCTAAAACTGCTCGGCTGATGGCTGCATAGTCTGGATAGAGGTTGATGTAAAAAGAGTCCTTGAGATCCACTGTTGGATGTTTCCACCGTGTCTGAATATGTGGAACTTCAAGTGCATTGCAAATAGATTGTACTGCACTGACTGATGAACTGTGGGATGGTCCAAATAGTGCAGCTACCCCTAGAGCAAGCTGGTCACATGCTGAGAGAGAGGGAGGGAGGGAGAGAGAGAGAGAGAGAGATGTAACAACCTTTCTAATTTGTAATACTTTTTCTAAACAGAAAAATGCAATAAGAATAAATTGTTTCATTTGAGAAAAAGTAATTACACAGCAGAAAAAAAGGGAATTATGTGTTCATCCATGCTTCATTGTTTTAAACTAACCAATGAGGAGGCTTCCTATTACAAAATTCAGCATACAAAATAAATTAGAGAACTAAAAGCAACAACTAAAACCAGAAAAACATAGGCATACTTGTTTGATTGGGTAATAGGCACACACAGGCTTAACAGTAACAACAGCTTTTTATTAAGTACAACAAGTGAGAACAATCCAGCGAAGGTTGAGTCTGACAACAGCCCTTTTATAGGGAGCTGTCAGACCCTTCGACCAATAGGATTATTCCACCTTGGTGGAAACCACTGAAGTTAGAGCAAGTATCTAACACCCCTCCCCTCTTGGATGGAACAATCCTACTTGTTACGTAGTCACAAGGGCTTTGGGGTAGCTCTGCCTGACCTGCGCAGTTCAGTAGGAGGGGTTTCCTTGGACAGGTCGGACGGACCTGTTTGCTCCGCTTGGTGGAAACTCCTGGAACCTTTCAGAGGCCGCAGCTGGAGCTTCTAGAGCCAGTTCGCTCGGAGCTCGCTGCAAGCCTGCAACATAACCAGAAAGGTTTCCCGGTACCCTCAGGCTTGAGCTGGCCATGGAAGGAGTGAGTGTTTCCTCCATTTGGGTAAGGCTTTGGCTAACTCGTGCAGGAGTTACCTCTGGTTGTCTAAGAGTGGAGTTGGAGAGGCAGCCATGGAGTTGGTCAATATGCCTTTTCCAATTCCTACCGTACTCGAGTTCTAGGACATAAGAGCGAGCGCCGGTGATGCCTATCACTGTGGCAGGAATCCACAGAGTTCCCCTGGTGTAGTTGTGGGAGTATACTGAATCCCTTATGCTAAATGTCCAAATCTTGCTTGTGGAGTCAGAAGTTTGTTGTATGAAAACAGAAAGTAACAATATATTTGAAAAATTAAGAGGAAATATGCAGCTTTTGCACACACACACAAATATTTTTAGGTATAACTATGAATAACAATTTGTCTGACATACTGTTTCCAACTCTAAATTGATACCACCCTGTTTTTAAGGTAGATTTGATTTAACTACTCTACAATTTTGACTTATTGATGGATTGATTATGTGCAATCAATATTTATTGAATGACTTATGTGCAAGTCATTTTTGACTCCTAGAAATCACACTGAGAGATTTCATGACAACCTATCCCTAACCTAGTTTTTCAGATCTTCTACTGGTGTATTCATTATCCGTGTAACTGAATCTATCCACCTTCCCTTTGGTTGTCTTCTTCTCTTTCTTTCCCAGCATTAATGCCTTCTTCAGAAAGCTAGATCTTTGCATAATGTGTTTCCTTCTTTAAAACAATCAAAACCCTCTGAAAATCAACATATACTATCACTTTCATCATCATTTTATCATCGCTTCTTCCCCTTCTTTCTTTATTTCTTTGATCTAACCAAGGAAGGCACTTTTGGAGACTATTGGACTATTATTTGTTTTTGTTGACCAATTTTGACAGTTCAGTGAAAGCATGCTATAGGATTTGTGTGTGGTCTGTGATTAGTCGTTTTTTGTATTGAGGGTATTATAGATAATCATGTAGGAGACACCTGACTTTTTTCTTATGAGCTAAGATCAGCCAGCATAACACAATTATTCAAGATGATTCAGAAACTGATTACAGGATGTTGTCATAGAATTGACATAGGACAGTTATACATCTAGAGCATACTAAACTATTTTGGCAATGTTTTTGGCAACATCAGCAGACTAATCTGATTGAATTTGGAGGCTATGCATTTGTCCCTTCTTCCTCAAAAATTCAAAGATTTCACATGTACAATGAAATAATAAGGGCTTTTTCAAATTGTTTTAAATCTCAAAATCTTCATTAAAAGATATTCAGATCACAAATCCAATCTCTGGTGATAAAAAATTAGTTGCAAACTTTTTTCTTCTGCCCTTGGAACCCATCAAATTCTTGTGGAGCCCCAGAGTTCTGTGGAATAGTGAAAGATCCTGCTATGATATATGCATCAAGAAAAGATATTGAGTAAAATTAAGGAAATTGTCCTTGTTCAATCTACACAAGTAAGATTTTTCAGAAAAAGTCCATTACAGACTTCCAGTCACTAATAATTGTAGTAATTGATCTTTCTCTAAGCAAATAAGTTGCCACCTTTGCTAATTCCATCTTCCTCACCAACTATTCCTTCACTGTGGCTATTTCAGAGTCTTTCCATTTTTGCACATATAGTAGTCTCAATGTGTTAATCGTATATGAAAGCAGTCTTCCATAGTTTTTTTCTAATTGTCTAATGGTACCAGCAAAAAAGTTCTAATTGAATATTAGTCTTTAAAATTCTTTGTATTATTATGTATATATCTGAACCCCAAATTTGCTGGCTTTTTACAAGGCAATCAGGCATGATAAAATGACCCTTCCACATTTCCAACAAAATTTGAAGTACATTTATACATTCCAGATAATATTTTTGGAGACATATTACAATGGTATAACATTTTATGAAACTTCTCTTTTATAATGTAATGTGAACATCACTTCTTTCAACCACTGTTCAAACAATATGTTATAACCAAAGTTCATAGCCCTTTTTATCATGCAGCCTATCACTTATTCTTCCTATGTTCAGCAAAAGGTTACAATTTCAGCAATTATAATATTGAACAATAATTTTAAATTATTAAATTATTATTTAATAATTTATTGAGGAATATTTTAAATGTTACAGCTATGGTCTAGCCTTACCTTTTGCTTCAGTGAGACACTTGAGGTACACTTTAGTAGCCTATAGATGTTCTAACAAATTTTTACTGACTGACGTATAGAAACTGATAATCTTTATAAATACGAGAATGGGATTCATATAACAGGGAAGCTACCTTAAGTATAGTAGGGATATAGTTACTGCCCTAGTAGAAAAACATAAAATAAAGGAATAGCTAAGTCTTCCAATCGATAGCATGCTGAAACATTAGCATTTCTTTTAACTGGTGTCTGGTATTTAACTGAGCCAAAATACTTTATTTATTTTGATGATATAATAAATAAATTATAAATAAATGAATATAATATAATATAATAAATGAATATAATAAATTATGTACAGTTCAACATTGGATCAAAGAGCTATTTCTCATGTCTTGAAAAGCAATCAAAATAAGTGATTTATTACATATCTCCAATGACAACAAAGATAATTAAGAACATACGACACTACTTAAAACATCTCATAATTCTAAAGAAGATCCTGACACAATTAAGTCATCAATAAAACCACTCAAGCAAAAGCTGAAAAAGAATGGGAGAAGGATATATCTTCATTATGATAAATATAGCAGGTATGTCCAATCAAATTAAGGTAATGTCTAAGCAAATGTTCTACATTAGTGTTATTTCCAGTAAAGCTCACAACATTATGTGCTTAAAATGGTACACACACACACACATGAGAGAGAGGGAGGGAGAGAGGGAGGGAGGATGGGTGGTTGGGTATTTGGGATGTTTGAATTAAATGTCTGAATGATGTTTTTGTTTAATATGATAAGGACATTGTATACACACATCCTAGCATCCCAAGTACTAAAACTAAAGAGGCATTTAAAATTTTAAAAGCTAAATTAGGAAAAAATGTCCTTCAAAAAGCATGTACTTGAATATAAATAAATTGAGAAGTTTTTTAAAAGTGCAATTTTATTAAGATAAATGCTAAGCTATTTTACAACCCTCCCCCTAACTAATTATTCCTCTAATGAGAAACTAATAAAACTTTGAAATCAATAAAAATAGGAATCCTTCTTCAGATTTATTTATTCGATTTATATGCCACTCATCCCATTTTTGAAGTGACTTTGTGTGGCTTAAAAATATGGTTTGATCTCAGAGCATAAACCAATACAATAAGCAATCAAGTATAAATTAGAAGGCACGGTGGCAATGCCTTCATGAAATATAAATGGTTTTGGCTGCAATTTTGAAAATCCTTAATTTTACAGAGAGGAAAATGAATTTAGTACTGTTTAGAAGTTTTACAGCTCTACAACTGTAAAAACCAGAAGAGAAAACAAGAATAAGAATAAAACAACTGAAATAATTCTACTAGTATATAGTACATAGTATAAAATAGCAATAGCCAGCTCTTCACTTTAGAAG
This sequence comes from Natrix helvetica, assembly GCF_964273705.1. NCBI lineage: Eukaryota > Metazoa > Chordata > Lepidosauria > Squamata > Natricidae > Natrix > Natrix helvetica. The sequence goes on from NC_138550.1 coordinate 51,912,434, forward strand.
GATAAGGTATGATGGGAATAAGAAAAGTAAAATTTGACAAAGGAGATGCCAGTAGAAAATGGAAAAAAAGATTGAAATGGCTGATTTTTAAATAAGATATATTAATCTACAATGTAAAAGTCAACTGTTCAACTATAGCAAGACAGTGAGTGTAGCATATTCAACATTAAAAGCAATTACAGTGTTATTAAGCAATTTGAATGTATAAATGATATGTATTAGGAAATGAACTATATTAGAAAAAAATCACATTTTTAAAAATAAATAAATCTAATAACAATAACAGCTCAATAGCACTACTTTATAACAATAATGATTATGAATTTAATAATCTTAACAATTCTTAGATTGAAAGCAATGAAATAAAACTAAAAACTAAACAGCAACCTATTACTAACATTTAAAAATATATGCTGAATTCATGATTATTTCAATATAATACATATTGTATTAATCCAAAAATATATAAAGTTAATGTACTGAAAAAGGAATTAAGATAGTGCTAGAACCTTTATGAGTACTTTTTGTGACAAATTACATTCGTGGTCCAGGAGATTTAACTATGAAAAATGATCCTTAAAGGCTGAAAGGATTTAAATCAGGTCAGGTTTTAATAATTTGCACCTTATGTTTATAGTCTGAAGTGTTTAGTTAATGTTTTATTATAATTGTTTTCCAGGTTATTATTTTAAAAGTTCATTATTAATGTTCATTATTACATTTCCTTTCCACAATATGAAGTCTCAAAGCCAAGTGTTTAGGCATAAAAATGTAAAAAAAAAATTATAGCAGATTATTGGCCATGAATGGCAGCCTAGCTGCTCATTCAATAGAATTACAAAATTTTGTAGTTATCTCTCTTCAATATTATTTTTTTCTTTAAAAAAATAACATATTCATTATTTATTTGTTGCTATAATCTTATATAGTACTTTATATAATGATATAAGCAAAAGTGAAGTACTTGCAATAACTAAAGAGTGGGTAGAGAGAAGATTAGATATAAAAGATATGAGGACAATTGTGCGTTCACACAGTATTTATATTTCATTTCCAAAGTGTTAGATATATATATATTGTTCCCCAGGATGCCTGACAAATAGGCAATTAATCAATTTATCTTTTTCTGAAAAAGGTAACAATACAGCAAAAGTCTTGTCTCATCATCAAAAAACAAAAACAAAATGGAGACTCAATATACAGAGGCAGAGGATCTATTTGCCAATTTATTCAATAAATAATGGCTTCTAAAATTCTGCATATCCAATAGTTTTACAAGCAATTATATTTAACATGTTTGCCAGGCTGTTGTGAAGCATATAATTATTATTTAGCTTATATAATACAGTTTATTTTTCTAAAATAACATGAACTAAATCTAACCTTTTCCTTTTTAATTGTTAATTTAAATGTTAAACCTTTCAGTTCTACTTTTAAATTTTATGTTTTTAAAACATTTAAGGCTGAATTTATAATGCAGACCAATCTTCTCCAATGGAATCCAGAAGTGTTGGTTTTCATTTCCATAATTCTTATCCAGCATAATTAACGGCTTTGTGAGCTCAGGATTTGGGGATGTGAAGTCTGATATACCTAAAAAAAGCCACACTTACAAAAGTGAAATAAACTTTAGCCCGTATCACTATGAGCAGGTCCATATTTAATAAAGCTTTCTGTCAATACTTCCATCTAATTAGAAGGGCTTAACTGAAAATATATGGCAAATCCTCACAACAATGCCACAGGCAAAGGGAAGTGTGACAAAGTTTAAATATCTCTCTAAAAAATGACATATTTCTGGTGGTGAACTTTAGAATGTAGACACTATTAAGAATGTAAATTACGGTTTAATATCCCGACATACTCAAAATAGTAGTAAAAAAAAAACCAATTGGAAGTAAGGAAATGTTTGAATTTCTGTCACAATCTATTATTATCACAAAACTAAACATTAGCAAAGAAGATAAGTTTAGTGTGGCATTCTAGGTATTTCAATAATGCCGCACTTGCCGCTATTTTAACTTTTACACAAAGAATTGAATCTTTTCACATAATTACACAATTAATGCTTAGTAAATGGGTGAAAAAATATGATTCCATCATAGGGAGAGAAAAATAGACATTTAATTAACTAAATAGAATTATCACGTGTAGATTAACTACTGCCAAAACTGAGAAATTTTAGGGGGAAAAATGGGAAGAATCAATAAGGCATTACAATGCTGAGATAGTTACCTCGTCTTGAGGCTTCAAAACTATCGAAGAGATTAATTCTCTGGATGTCATAGGTCAATGTAGTATTAGGCATCAGTGTTCTGTTTCTGTTAATATTGGTGACTGCAAACTTGAAAGCTAGTTCTTCAACATTAACAGGTTCATTTTCCACCATTTCAAATATCCCCCCTGCAAAAATAGAGAAACAAGAAAAAAAAGTTATCCTAATTCTAGTTTGCTATAAAATAAACAATATGGAATCCTTGGATATCAAAGTGTTGAGTAGAGCAGCCTTTTTCAATCTCAGCAACTTTTAGATACATGGACTTTACCTTCCAGAATTCCCTAACCAACATGGGGAACATCTTAAAGTTGCTGAGATTGAGAAACAGTGCACTAGTTAGTTCAAGATAGAGCATGGCTAGTGGGTCATATGCAACACACAATCAGCACACCTGTTGTAGCCTTCCAGAACATCCTTAGAGTGATGAGGCCAAATATTTAAAATATTTTTGCACTTGGGGGTTGGTTGGTTAGTTGGTTGATTAAAGTACAACATTTCTGCCTTAAAACTTGATATGTTTAAGCTTTAGGCATTTTTGAAATCTTTGAAAATGATCCACTTGGAAATGTATAACTTCATAGAATCATGGAATGTATAACATGTATAGTTGTGTATAAGCTCATCCACACAAAAGCTGATTCTCAAATTTTTACTCAAAATACCATGGAAATGAGCTAGATAAGCTGACCCACATTTTTCATTGTATTTTTAAACATGTGAAGTCTGCTTATCTGCAATGCAAGCATCTATGGTAAATACTGGTACTTTAAAAAATACCATATATACTCATGGATAAGCCCATCCATAGATAAGTCAAACCTAATTTTAGGGGGCATTTTGACACCCAAAATGACAGCCTATTCCACCAGATGATGGTCTTGCATGAACCTTGTCCTTATACATTTACCCAATTATTATGGTCCTGCTCTCTGGGACAATAGAGACTAAGTCCACACCTGATGTGTGTGATAACTATTCAGTCCTTGACTTATGACCACAACTGAGCCCAATATTTCTGTTGCTAAGTGAGACATTTATTAAGTGGGTTTTGCCTCATTTTGCAACCTTTTTTGCCACAGTTGCTAGATATGTTGTTAAATTTAAGTTAAGTGAATCACTGCAGTTGTTAAGTTAAGGAACTCAGTTGTTAAATGAATTTGGCTTCCCCTTTGACTGCTTGTCAGAAGGTCACAAAAGGAGAATCGTATGACATCAGGACACTGCAACCAAGTGGTAGGTTCCATGTGGTAGGTTCGGTCGAACCGGTAGCGGTTTGGCAGCATGGGTCACTGGAACTGGCAGTGACCCAGGTCTGCCACACCCCCAAATTGGTTCTCCAGGCAGCGCCATCTTGCGTTTTTCTTCTGCGCATGCACAGAACAATTTTTATTGCTCTGCCCATGCGCATCTACAAGCCAACTGGCAGTAGTGACTGCTGGAACCCACCCCTACTGCAACCATCATAAAAATTAATCAGTTGCCAAGTGTCGGAATTTTGATCAGGTGATCATGGGAATGCTGCAACAGTTGTAAGTTTGAAAAAAGGTCATAAGTTACATTTTTCAGCACCATTGTAACAGTCACTAAATAAGTTGTTATAAGTCAAGGACTACTTGTATTTGAAGATTGCTGACATATTTCTTCTCCTGCGCACAAACAAAATATTGTTTTTCTTTAACGCTTCCTCACAGAGCTAACCTTCATGCCTCTCACCAACTTAATGGCCTTGTTTTGAACTTCTTCTAATTGGTCATTATTCTTTTTGAATAGTGTTACCCATAACCAGATCAGTGACGTGCAGTCAGGGGAGGCAGGGGAGGCAGAGCCTCACCTCTCATCATGAAAAGAAAAAAAAGGAAAAAAATTATCCCCTTTTCTCTTTCATCTCTTTTTTGCGTGTGCAAGCAAAATACCCCAGGATCACGGTGGTAGGGACAGCAACTCCTTCCGCTGCACTGTGGAGAAGAGCCACGCTGTGCTCCTCAGCGCTAGCCTCAGATCAGCGCGAGCCGTGGTCCCCTTCATGTTGGCTCAGGAAGGAGGGGAATGGGACCGCGTGTGCAGGAGGCTCCTCACCGCCCCTTCCCCTGAACACGAGGTCCCATTCCCCTCCTTCCTGAGCCAACATGAAGGGGACCGTGGCTCGTGCTGATCTGAGGCTAGCGCTGAGGAGCACAGTGTGGCTCTTCTCCGCAGCACAGCGGAAGGAGTTGCTGTCCCTGCCACCGTGATCCCGGGGTATTTTGCTTGTACGCTTGCAAAGATCAAAGTTGTCACAGTCCTCCCTTCATGATGATCAATTGATGATGTCACCAGCCTCACCAGCCATAAACCTCACTGCACGTCACTGAACCAGATATAATTCAAATATCTGTAATGTATATAAAGATACTGAATTAAAAAGGAAAAAAGAAAAGTGGCTTTCAGAAGCTGCTTTTGATTTTCACATATCATTTACTCATTTAATGTTAATCACTAAAGAATAAATGGAATTTTTTAATCATTGATTCCCCATGTAAAATTTATTATTGACATAATTTATATTTCTCAGACAAGAAAATGTAATCTTGTAATGTATTGCAATGGTCTTTGATTTCAGTATGTCCCATAAACAGAGTAGCATAATCATCATCTGATGCAGAAAAAAGAAAAGCATAACGGAATTGTAACTGTTCTATATCTTAACTTAATAGTAGCAGTATTAATAATACATAGAAGAAAACAAGTCTAAAAAGTTATGGACTGAATTTTCTTGCCTATACGTGGCTATAGATATATTTGTAATATTATTTCAAAAGGTGAGAAGATAAATATTATCATTTATTGTTTATGTCTGTTTCTTTTTCATATAGCACTCCAAGAGACTTACAGCAATTAAAAATACAAACTATGAAACCGCACAATTAAAATTAAGTAAAAACTAAAATCAACCCGTTAAAATAAATTAAATTAACCAAACTTGGTGAAAGAGAGTGTTTCATATTTTTCTTGAACACTGAAGATGTGGCGAACTTTCCTTTAGGAACACATTTCATAGGCATTCACATCTCACAAAAGAACAATCTCTCACTGAATATTCCAGCAACAGCAGATTCTTCAAAAGGGAGTATTATTATTATTCCAAGTGGCATATGTAATGCTCCTACCCTCGTGCTATAATTAGATAGGCATGTTTGCTGACTACTTCTCAGTCAGGCTTTAAGCTATTTATGGCTTCAAGGGTCAACATCAGCCCTTTATATTGTATTTGGTTGGCAGCTGGCTTACTAAACCCACTGGCTCAGGAACAAGCACAATTGATGACAGCCATACATGTATCAATGTGTAGCTATTCTCTTTAAGTCCAGTGATAGGTCAATAAACATTCCCACATTGTGTATCTGCTCTTTCTAGGGGAGGGCAACTCTCTTCAAATATACTTCCCCTCAAATTCCAAGTACATCTCTCTCCATACAAACATCATCTATGTCTTATTTGGATTAATTTCATCTTATTCTCCCTCATTCAACCCATTATTGAGTTCATGCAACATTAAAAGGTGCATTGAAAACCTTCTCAGATATACATAGGAATAAACAATAGCACCTCATCCCAAAGTTTTTAATAACCATGCCTAATATTTTTATCAAGTAAATAATACAAATGACAAAATTAGCCTTCAAATTGGGCTCAGTTCCAGTTTCCTGTTTGAAAACAAAAAGAAATTATTGGTTTGTGTGTTTTTCTGCAAGTTAAAAGCAATGGGTAACAACCCGCCCTTCTCAGATTTGTGAAAAGTAGCCTGTGAAAAGTCAGAAGCAAAGGATCTGAAACCAGATTTGTCTATTACAATCACACTACAGCGTTGCAGAAAATCAGGAGATTTGGAATGCGAGATCAAGAAATAGCTTTATTTGGCCAAATGGTTCAGATAGAGATAACAATTTTGTAACATCTGTACAGCGTTCTAATCCAAACATGCATTCTTATATTGTATTCAAAGCATCAAAAACACGAAAATATTTTAAAGCATTCTTATTGGCTAAATTCCTTAATTCTAAGCAGAGAAGCGAATTCTACCATATTTCTCTTTCATGTCTCGGCTGCAGTAGGCAAGCAGGAAGTACTGAATACATACTGGCTTTTGTGATTAAGCTATATGCCTGACTCGTAGGCGAGACCTCTAACTGACTTGGCCTCCTTAGAACAGATATTGTGGTCTGACATTTGTATTTCCAGAGTTCAACTTTCCAGTTCAAGACTCAGTAAATGTATAACAAAATAGAAGGGATAGATCTGGCCCCCAGGAGGTCTTACAGTCTGACCCTGTTTCATGTTATGTCCAAATCTCGCTTTATGTCCTGCCTTAACAGAGGTGTCAATAGCTCCTACTACTACTGAAAAACAAGAGGCTTAAGTAATTATTTTATTTTATTTTTACACAGATATCACATACCTTTTAATTGATTCAACCAACTGTTCTTTGCCTTTTTTGCTAGATATCTTGGGAATTTTGTTTTGTCCTTTTCTCTTCCAGATTGAATTTTATCACTCCATTCATTTTTGAAGTTGATGTCTAAATATTATCTAACAGAGTGTTTCAAGCAGTATGAACAAGTATATTCATGAATAAAAATGATACATGTTAGAGATTCACTGAGTTATGTCCCCCTACTTAACTGATCATTATTAAACTTCACCAGTAATATTTTTATTGTCTGACAGTCTATGGTCTGTGGTTCTTTTAATGAGTAACAGACAAGTCGCTTCTGTCTGAAATGACATAAAGCAAGTTCATTATCCTTTTTAAAAAGCACTGCTGAGAAATTTAGGAACATTAATTATGTCAGTTGAACCACTGGGAAATATCTTCAGGCTTGAAAGTCTAATAAAACAAAAAACTCCAATAGGAATTACTAATCTTCAAATCCTATTAGACCATAGTAAAGCTTTAAGATCCTTTTAAAACAATCTGTGGGTTGTGCCATAGCTCCAAGCAATCATTCTAAGCCAGAGTTACTGATTCAAGTTTCATTTTATTCTGATTGTGTCCTCCAACAAATTTGAAGCAGAGCACACTTAAAGCAGGGATTTGGTTCATTTAGTTTAGATTTCAGCAGGCCCAATCATTGTTCTTGTTCATACAGTAAAATGTGATTTGGTTAATAACCTTTAACTTATTGAAAGGTAATATTTTAAACTACTGTATTTTTTGGAGTACAAGATGCACCTTCCCCCCCTAAAAGAGCATGGAAATGTTCACCAAATACAGCCATTTTTTTGCCTCCAGAAGCCTCACCAAATACACCAAATACAGCCATTTTTTTGCCTCCAGAAGCCCCACCCCTGCATCCCATTTTTGTGAAAAACAAGCTGGTTTTTTTCTCAGCCCCCAGCAGCCCTTTGCAGGCTTCAGCAGGGTTGGGGCAAAGCAAAAATGCCATTTTTGCAAAAAAACAGGCCATTTCCCCCCCCAAAAAAAACAGGGGCATTTTTGCCTTGCCCCAGCCCTGCTGAAGCCCGCAGAGTGCTGCTGGGGGCTGAGGGAAGGCAAAAACGTTTTTTCCTACTTACCTCTTCGAAATCATGGTGTGTCTTATACACTGGTGCATCTTATAGTCCGAAAAATACGGTAGCATGCATATGTGCACAATGTAATTGGAAAAATTACTTTAAATTTTCATAGGATTAATGGCGGCAGCCTTGCAACTGTTGGTGTTTCATGTGATGAGGAAAGACATGTATATTTTGAGAAGTGTCAAATGAAATATTAGGAGATGCTTCTCTAACAGTAGAAATTTATAACCCTTTAATTCCATATTACACAGGAAGTGCACGAACGATGAGCCAAATGCTTCTGCTTTTACATTTACTTGAATACCCAAATTGCCATAAAAATCTATTTTTATAATTCGTTAGAAATATATTGGATTCTGTTTCAGCGGCACTTGACTTGAATGAGGTCACTCTGAGGTATTCTCAGTTGCATGTTCCTATCATTTCAATATCCAAAGTATTGGTTCAATTCATATTTCTAAGCCGTTAACATTTTCAACACATAGGATTTACAGGTTTAATGAAGACATATTTTCCCAATAAGATATTTCACAAAAGCATTGAACTTGATTTGCACTTGATTTCCACTTCTTGGTGACATGCTTTGCTGCCTCAGCCATTGGTTGTGATGTCAAGACAGTTGTCATGAGGTTGTTTAATAAACTTGGCCCAATTAGCAAATACATCTCACATTGACATCAAGGGGTGTCAGCCTGAAGGCATATTGGCCAAAATTTGTCATGCTGACAGTACTCAGAAACTAATTTCTGAATTGCCCTTTTGCAAGGAGAGGGGCAGCTTTCTGTTTGTAATCATCAGGATTCCTGGGGCACCAGAAAGTTTGACATAGAAGCTAAGAAATTATAGCCCCTCCTGGTAAGGACTTCAGCATCACTGGTCAATCTTAGCTGTGTCAGGTCCACAATCATTGGTAATACTATCTGTTAGCAGATGCAACATCACCCTTTCAGGTACAATGTCACAGAAATAGGCAAGCTGCAGAAAAGGTAACAGTAGTATTGTTACTGTTACATTTAAAAGTAATAATAATAATGATACCTGAAAAGAATGTAATAATGGCATTGACAAAATCACCATCAGTAAATTGCAAAGGGCAGATTTACTTGGAACAGATTATATCCTTCAAAACAACTTTTGCTTATCACAGGTCCTCGGGAAGGACTCAATAGCTTGATAAAATACCAAATCCAGTCTATATATCTGTCTAACTAGCTTATTGGACAAAAAATGGACTCAAAAGAGAGCAAACTACCATATAGGAAGCTCATGTAGAATAGGGTGACTATCTAATTAAACTAGAAGTTATACTTGTTGGCATTATTGAGGTACATGATTAAAACTGCAAAACACAGTACTTTCTGAGAAGCTAGGAAATCATTACCTAAAATTGTGGGATCATTTTTTTAAATTATTTAGTCTGCATCACTTCTCAGCCTTTTGGCTAAGATCAAGTGTAGTGTAGCTTTGTCTGACTTCTACAGCTATGAGCCTATGTTGTCTTAACCCTGCCTGTGTAGTTTCTTTTTAGCTTCATGTGATGACTATTCTGAAATAAGCAAGGTACTTACATCTTGCATAGAATATTTTCTAGAGTTATGATATAGTTTCAAACTGCAGAATTTTATACATGCACAGTATTTGGGGGGAATTATTGGGAAATTATTGGGAAGAACCACGGTAGTGAAGTGGTTAGAATGCAGTATTGCAGGCTACTTCTGATGACTGCCGGCTGCTGGCTGCCTGCAATTTGGCAATTCAAATCTCACCAGGCTCAAGGTTGACCCAGCCTTCTATCCTTCCAAGGTTGGTAAAATGAGGACGCAGATGTTGGGGGCAATATGTTGACTCTAAACTGCTTAGAGAAGGCTGGAAAGCACTGTGAAGCAGTATGTAAGCCTAACTGCTAATGCTATTGCCATTTTAAAGCTTATTTTGAGGATTTCTAATGTATGTGTGTATCTCTACACACAACACAAACATCACAATTATAGAAACTAATGGAACAACAATGGAAATGGTTGTTTGGCCTAGATATTGACTTATTCACCTCTTTTTAAAAGAATTGCAATTCATGAATTGAGGAACCAAAGTAAACTGGCAATTCTTCCCTGCTTCATTTTTTATTGTATTGTATTGTATTTATTTTGGGGCACAAGGTGTAGAGTTTTAAGTAAATATTTTAAGCAATTACTATTATTTGCATATGACACAATTATCTATTGTTAGTTTAGCTATGGTTTATCAAAGCAACATTTCTGGGATTGGATAATACATTAAGGCACCAATTAGCCACAGGCACAATTCATCAACACTCTGGAGTAAAATATAGTCAATATAGTTAAGTTAGGGTCTAGGGTGTCATGGGATTACAGTCATATTCTTGCTTCAAGTTTTGACATTCTTCCTTTTCTTCATTGTTGCCAATGGAAATTCTCTTTTTAACCTACATTCAGTTTTAAAGAAATACACTCTATGGTAATAATAATCAGCATTAATTACAAACAAATGCTTAGTAGAAATTAATTCACAATTAATTCAAACAGACACTTAATTTAATGATATGTATTTACATAATGCACATGACAGTATCCAATCAGTCTAGATGGGAAATTCGACAAACATTTTATGCAAATTAATTTCTAGATTAGAAATTACAATTTCAGCCTAAAATTTTATCAACACACACCTGGATGGTCTAAGCACTTTTGCAGATTACAGCAAAAGGGAAAAGAAATCAGTTCTCCAATAGCAATATGCTAATAAGTAATGGTTGATCCCACTATAACCCTTATGAGTTATGTGCTAATACTTATAGTCCCGGACATCTTCAGTATAACAGAGCAAGAAGAATTCAACCATGTATGGAAATTGCAAATGTGTAAAACATGATCATTTTTCTAATGAACAATAGATTGGACTTGATCTGTACTTCAATCATTCATAGAAAATAAGGCAATAAGAACAATAGAGAACTATTGTTCAAAATAGTCTCAGAATTTTACAAACAAGGAGTCAACTTTCACCTGTAAGCAATAGCTATCATTCAAAAATGGAAGAAACTGTTCAGTAAAGTTAAAGAAGAAAACTAAGGGGCAAAATCTCATTTAAACCTCTGTTTTAAGACTGGTCAGGAATGGGGAAAAAATGGAAATGTAACTGGAAAACCTAGAAAATGCTTTATTCTTTGTAATCTCAGCTCATTGGCTGCGTACATAAAATGCTTGACTGGGCTTAACTTGCTGAATTGTAATGTCCAGTTTCTTGACCAGGCATCAAATAATTTACTAAATCTAAATTATGTACAGTATTTGTTCATAAACTATGTAATCTTTACATTCCATTTTAACATTAGTAGAAAAAGACTAATGCAGAATGCCTATGGTTTTTTTTTAATGCTCAAAAAGAAAAAAAACTATAATCAAACTTCTGCAACACTTCTTTCAAAGCATTTTGAACCTAAAGAAAAAAAGTAGCTCCAGTAATATTGTTGATAGCTATGAGGGCACAAAATTTCATTGATGTAACTTTAAAGTAGGCATTTATAAAAGTACTGTAAAGAAGTACATGCTTACAATGGCTTGTACCCACTATAAAACTATAATTTCACTATAAACCCAACAGCAGCACCAACTTGAGAAATGCAGGTTGTAAAATTTATGATAAATTATTGAGAACATATATTTTCAGTTAAGTGGCTTTCATTCCATCTTCCATTTCCAAAGCCAATGTAAACCTGTCTCTTCCACATCTGAATGAACAGCTTGAAAGCGTTCTCCCCATTTACATAGGAGTCTTTTTATGTACTGCATAATTTGAGACATGTAGTACACTCTTCTATACTTTTAAACAATATGAATATCAAAATACACAAAGTAGCTAGTTTTTCAATTGCAGCCTCAAAATGCCATTTCAACATTCAAACTATTATATTTATTAAATGCTGGGTTGTGCCCCTCTATGCTTGCTTCAACTAATTTTATACAATTACATTCTATATTATGTTGATAGACTGCGTTGTGTAAAATTATCTCTCCCTCACATGCATACTTGTATATACAGTAAATACAGTTTATTTACTCTTGGATACTCAGAAAGTATGAGAAACTGTACATTTGCCTTTTTCTATCCTACAGTTTTAGGGAATGTGATTTAAAGGCATGAAAGCAGTCTTCAAATTCTTACATACCGAAACTGATGAAATAATTATGATAAAGTTGAATAAAATGAATAGCTTAAATGGGCTTCTAAGATCATTTGCTATAAATCTTATTTAGAAAATGTGACAGGCCTCCTCATGCTGGTAAATCTATATGTACTGAACCCAGCTCCCAACTATTTCAGCCAGTGATCATGCTAACCAGGAGTGGCAGCAACAGTATTCAAATACGTATATATGAAGAGAAATGGTGAGTGGTCCACAGACCATCAGTTGGTGACCACTGCTTTAAATAATAATTTAAAGTGATTTGTAGATTTAAGATTCATGATGGCATGTAGAATATAAATCACTTATAGACCAAAGCCTACAGCATGCTGTGTGTGGATGACAGGTTGTGCCAATGCTATAGTTGCTTAATTACTTCCAAAAGATAATAAGTTTACCAGCTTCTCCAAAACTAGCGAATGGTTTGTATTCCAGGCAAGCCTGACCTAGTTGCAAAACCACATAAATATACAAACATGGACATTTTTAAAAATGCAAATATAAATTCAGTTCATGATAAAGAAAAGCACTGGAACAGAGAATAGCTAAAGCAATCTTGTTGGGATGAATTCTTTCATTGCCAAGATAATATAGTTTGGCAAAATAAATAAGGTCTTTTTTTCCTAGTTTAATTCTAGTACTTTAAAATGGGCAATTAGGGACTACCATCCACTGTACTTAATCGTATTTCAGCACAAATGGGGGATATTTACAATGATTACAGACTGTGCATGAAATGCTTTAATGATTCAGATTGGATCCTGTTCAGAGGGGTTTAATTTAAGGCACATATGACCCTGAATTCAAATTATCTGCAACAGTTGATTGAATCTTATGTTATTCCCAGAACTTTAATTTAGCCAAGAGATTATTTTTATAATCTGACTCTATAGCTTCAGCTATTTCTTTCTCAAATCAACTCCTGTTGCTAGCAACATTATTTACATTCCAATTTTATACTATTACTCCAAAATAAACTATTAAAATATCTCACAATGTTTTCCTTAAAACTCCACTCTTATTATTTTTAGCTTAATTTGCTGAAAATACTGATACATAACAGCTTTCTTGGCATTGTTAAATGATGTTAGGAAATGGATCTATGAAACACAGATCTTGCACAATTTAATGATTCAATCTACATGATATTTAAATCCAGAAAGGAAATTAGATTCAATATAGATAACTACATTTGTAGCTGTCACCTGATAACATCATACTATTGGCAAATTTCACAATGTTCTTCTATTGCGGAGAATAAAACAAATGCATTGGGAACTTATCAGACAATGTCACAATTAATTGTATAAATCTGTACTAAGATTAATTTTTAACCGAATGCTTTCCATTATATACTGGCTGCCAAAATAAAAGTAATATTTTGCATAGTAACCTGAAGCCGGCGGACCATCTTTTCATGATTTCCAAGCCTCAAGACACCCATTCTATGGCTGAATTAATAACAATAATAAAATCCTGGCTGCGATTGTGATTATAGATTAAAGCAGCTGGCTCTTGCTATTTATCATTGCATCCAAAAATAAGTACATTGTTCTACTCAAAATGTTAAGTAATTTTGAAGGAAAGTTTTTTGTGGTTGCATTTTGTTGCAAATTTTTTGGCAGTATGAAACTCACAAGTAATGTTGAAGCAAGCTATAAAAATATCTATCTTTCTACCTACCTACCTACCTACCTACCTATCTTTCTACCTACCTACCTACCTACCTACCTACCTACCTATTGATCATCAGTTTGATCCAATATTAAGCACTGGACAGACAAGATTTAGGTTCAACTTCATGCTGATGCATGGTTATTTAGGGGTAATTTAGTCATTCTCTTTAGGCACAACTTAGTTATAAAAAAATTTGTGTAACAGTTTTTTACACACAAATGTACAATGGGGAAGAAATTATCATTTCCATAATTATCATTTTAATTATGTAATTTTTTTAAAAAAAATACTATACTGCAATTGCTTGCAAGCTAAATCCAAGCATTTTTGTAGCATCCCTGGTTTATAGCAAATTAGTTTATTAGCTTTACCAATATTATTTTATTTTTCTCACTCAGAGATTTACATTTGTTCATACATTACATCGCAATTAAAATGTTCACCTAAAATGGGTTGGATAACACTCTGTCATTCACTGTGCCCTTTGCACTTGCTGGAAATAGCTTGTCTTTGGAAAATTATCCAGGTGCTTATTTGAAATGACTGCCAAAAATTAAATTGCTTCCAGTTTCCAATGTTGTACTCTTAAATAATCTCAGATGCAATGGATTTAAATATATTTTTCTTTATGTATGTATTTGCTATGTAACTGCACAGCACAAAATAAGTAATTTGGTTTAAAACAAACAAGAAACGATTTATGCTTAATGTACTTTGCTTATCCAGAGTTCAATAGTGCAACTATTAGATTATGTTATGAATCAATCCCACACGATCCTATGAATCAGGGTAGCTGTCAGGCCTGCAGTTATATTCCTTTTAGGATATTTGGTTGCCACACTCTCTATTATTTTTCTATGCTGTTTCGTTAGTGTAGTAATTGGGAGGGGGAATACTAAGGAGTAGAATTGTAGAATGTGGTGTTGTCAAAATAGAAAATTCCTTTCTAGAAGCCCAAGAATAGAACTCTTCCACAATCACATATTTCCCGTTGGGAGGGAGGAGAGAAACATGTCAGATACCCACTTGTGCATATCAATATGGTTGTGCATATTTTGCTTCATTTTAAGCGCATGCTGTAGATTTTTTATTGTAGCCATTTCATACAATCAAGATTTTAAATTTTTGTCCTCAAGTCCTACATTACAGTACCTCATACTTGTGCCATGAGTGTTCTCACCACTTCTCAGGTCTTTGCTACTGTTTGCTACTTCCAGCTAGCTATTAAACATATGTATAACCCTTATCTCGATTGCACAAAGGCCACCCCTATACAACCACAAAAAAGGAATTATATTAGTGTGTGTGTGATTTAATCCCTAGGGCAAAGTTGTAAGAATGATTTTCTTGCATTAAATGTTCAAGTGTTCTTTTGTTTTAGTACACTTTGGTCCAAACTTGTAGACTTTTCCAATTGTCCCAAGATAAAATCGTTTAAACTTATTAGGGATACTTAAATTTTTCTGCAGATTTGTACAATGTTACTTTTATAGCTTTTTCTTATCTGATGAAGCAAAAATAAAAACAAGCAACAACTATTATTAATAAATGGTTGGAAGGTTTTAATTTTTTCCCCAAAAGGTTGAGTAAAAGTTGCTTTTTTGCTCTGCCTCTTATTCTTAGACCTTTGTAAACGGTATTTTTACAGTACTTTACACAACTGAGATAACTTTTCTAATTATAAACTTAGACCACCTATCCATTAATGAATACAAAAGTACAATTAACAGTAGCAGGAGTGGGACTAAAAAAGCATTGAAGCATTTTATAGAAAGGCCTTTAACGTTGATCATGTCAAGCTGTGAAATGTGAGAAGAAAAAGAGGAATCCAAGTATATCTCATGTGAAATCTATATACAGGTCAGGAAGTCACAATATAAATAGAATATGGTGAAATAGATTGGCTCCAAGAAGGCAAAGCAGGGAAACAAGGCTGTGTACTCTCTTCTTTGTTATTCAGCCTATATGTTGAAATTGGAAACTGTATTAGAGGAAAATGAGCGTGGTTTTAACATTTCACGAAAAAGCATCAATAACCTGATGACACAAAAATGCAAACAATCTGCAAGCTCTAATATTAAAAGTTAAGGAGCAAAGTGAAAAAAATGGGACTACAATTAAATATAAAGAAGACCAAACTAATGACAATGGGTAGCACAATGAGCCTTAGAAGTGACAAGGGAGCTATCAAAGTGAGAGATAGAATCAACTCTCAACAGTAAAGGATGATGCGGTCAAGAAATAATATGCAACCTAGGATGTGGTAGATCAGCCATGAAGGCCATGGGGAAAAAACATACCAATTATGTGATGTGTCTCCACCTAAAAAAATCAGAAATGTGAAAGAAATGGTGTTCCCTGTAGTATTCTTTGGAAGCAAAAGTTGGACTGAAGAACCACGAAAGAAAAAATATTTATGCTTTTGACACTGGATGTTTGAGATGACTTCTGAAATACAACGGACAGCCAAGAAAGCAAACAAATGAATCCTTGAATACCTGGGAGAGAGTGACTGGCCCAAGGTCACCCATCTGGCTTTGTGCCTAAGATGAGACTAGAATTCAGAAACTCCTAGTTTTTAGCCTAATGCCTTAACTACTACACCAAACTGCCTCTCTATATTTCACATATGATTGTAGCATTAAAGGTAGTCTTTGAGTTACAATGGTTGCTGATACTGGTTGCTGTCATTAAATGATGTGATCATAAAATATAATGTCATGCGACAGTGTTAATTAGCAATGGTAATTTCAGCAGTCCTTGTTGCTGTCATTAAGCGAGGATTATGTGGATTATTAAGTAAGGGCTTCACATCACCATGATTTCCTATTTCCTACCAGCTTTTCCATTGACTTTGCTTGTGGGAAGCCAGCAGGGAATGTCAGAAATTGTGATCATGTGACTACAGCTTGTGGTAAATGTGGTAAATGTGAGCTAGGCATCCAGGTCTTGGATCATGATCATATGATTGTGGGAATGCCACAATGGGTAAAATTATGAGGACCCATCATAAGTAAGGTTCATTCAGCATTACTGTAGCTTTGAATGATCACTAAACAAGTTGTCATAATCCAAGGCCTACCTGTATTTACCTGTATCCTTCTACAGGTAAATGGATCTTATTTTAAAGTGTGTGTGTGTACGATTGTAACTGTGATTAATCTCTTTATGTAGACCTACCTACTAAAAACTGAAATTCTCTTATTTCAAGTTCTTCAAAAGAAGACGACAAATTAAACAAAATTGATATTTAAAGAAATATATGCCCTTATGGAGGGTGTCAATGATGGTTTTCTGCACAACTGTCAGGCCAGTAGTCTTTCCCATGATTGTGATTCCTACTGAACCAGACTGAGAGACCATTTAAAGGCTCAGGAATCCTTTCCAGGTGTTATGGCTTAATTGGCTGATTAGAGTGGGACACTTTGAGCCTAGAATATTGCACCTTTTCACAATATTCTAATGTTCTGAGATTGTGGATTTGGGGTTTTCATGAGATATAAGCCATAATCATCACAATTATGGCAAATCACGGCTTGAACTATCTTGCTTTGCATGTAATGAGTCTATCTCATATATTAGTTTCACCTTTTAAGTTGCATTACTGAAATAAATGAAGTTTTGCACAATATTCTATTTTTTTGAGTTTTACCTGTATTTCTATACACTCTTAACCTAACTCAGTATCATTTGATGTGTACCTTTAAGCTTCCTATCACTTGTTAATGAAATGCTGCCATATCTCCATATAGTAATTAAATCTTGCATTTTAGGCATACACATTGTTCCCCTGATAGTATAGAAAATGACAGCATCCAGAAGCAACCTGCCAGAGTCAATAATTTTTATAAAATCAATTACATTTTTTATGAACTAGATTTTAAAATTGAGGTAGCTTTCATTACTGGATGGTAGACAATTTATGCGAGTCCAGTTGCGATAAGCATTTTGAAAGTATGGCCTAGATATTAGTCTCACAATACCTATAGCAAATAACCAAGAATATTATCAAAATTAGATATTCATGTGATGTCTAAGACATCATATGAATACAGAGGGTGTGTTTTCTCTCTCTTGAAAAAACTGTTATTCAACATAGATGGAGACTGTGGAGATTTTAGTCACGATATCATAAGTACTTTATTTGAGAAATAAGTAAATATGTAATGTTTTTTTCTGAGAAAGCAAGCTAGACATTATAATATATTAATGAAATCTTTCCCTTTGCAACTATGACTTTGGCCATTTTTTTCATTGCACCAAACTAGATTTTGGATTCACCTTCTGGTCATAAGCCTTGTATCTTTATTCAGAAATCAATCCAAGGTGGAATTCAAGAAATGAGAAGTAAAACCAAGCCATCTACTATCATACTATATTAGGAATACAGAAACACATGGAATGCGGCAGATACATCCAAAAGATGGCAAGAAAATGTCACAGGGGTAATATGGACAGAGAATATGGGACAACAGTCCAGGAAGAGCAGTTTGGAAAGTGTAGAAAATAAGGAACCTATTTAGAATTAATCAGAATAAGTACAACAGTATCACTCAAACATGACATTTATTTTCTTACAAACAAGCTGAAATGCTAGCATCAAATAAAACAAGTTATAAGAATCAGCATGGAAAACATTTTAAAGTAATGAACGGAATAGTTTAAGCAATACTGTATTGCTAGCGTCTCGTTCAACTAATGCCTTTCTGATCACAGCCCGCAATTTCCAAAGAGAAAATCCCCCAAAGAATTGGAATTATTTCCAAGTTAATATATTTAATATAATTTAAGATTTGGCTGTAATGTGACTCTTTCCACACTTTTTCTCTGCCAGAGGGACTAAACTCTGAATCTGTGCAAACAAGGATTTTATTAAATAACCTTACTGCCCAATATCTTTGCCAACATCCTTCTGTTGTAACCACCTGCATTTTTTCTAGCATTTTGCTTTTTCTCTTACTAGAAAAGAGTTTGATAAGGAAGAAAAATGGGATCACAGTGTTAGGAGCCTTTCACCTTAAAACACTTTGACCTCCTCAGAATTATAACAAAGGTGTTATTTAAACTGTTATGTGACATCACAATTATAGCATTGCTTCTGCTGTTTCCAAACCATTGTACAAGAGTCATGAACAGATTCCGAAGAGAATTTGCAGAAGCTATGCTTAAAATTAATCTATAATTTATATGACAGTATCCCAGCAAACCATGACCAGATATGATTCCCCAGGAATCCTCCTTGCTGCTAATATCCTACTGGCATTTGCAGTATTGGGCAGTCAGAATTTTCATTTGTTATATTGATATACTGAAATGAAGCAAATGTAGGAAAAGTGCCCTTGCAGTGCAATGGTTCTTGCACTGTATGTAAGTCAAGGAAGGCTGTTCTGTTTTCAAAAGAATCTCCGCATACCTGCAAAAAATTAAACATTAAAACAGAACAGTTGTAAGAATGGCTATGCTTGACAGTACCTTGAACTAAAGGCTGATTAACTATAATCTTGCTATTAATCTAGGATTGGATTATCATAAAATCAAGTTGGATTGTGTAAGAACAAGATATGGTGTCAGTGTTACATTCATTAAAGAAGGAGAGAAATATATTTTTTTAGGTACTAAGGAAGTCAAGTTACACAAAGGAATTCAAATAACCAAAATTCATGTAAGAAATGTATGGCTTTATTTTAATCCTTTGAGGACTGGATTTGGAAACAGAAAGTTAGAATCGGTCTTGGAAAAGAATAAGGAATAAGGCACATATAGAATTCCAATATATGTCAGCCAGGTAACTCTACAAGTGAAATTTACTGTTCTCCTTCGGCATTAAAAATACAAAATAGCCTTCTTTTCCACCTGGCCATCTATGGAGAAAGTTTAATTCAAATATCTTTTCAACCAGGAAGTTCATGGAGAAAGGCTACTTTCAGTCAATTTACTTGCTGAATAAAGAAGATAAAACACAACAATGAGATTTTTGGACAAAACATGGAGACCATTGTTGTGGTTAAAAGTTTTCTAAGCATTTCTGTGATTTCCAATACTCTATTTATCCACCTCATGGGCTGTTTGTCTCTTCATATTCTGCCTTTCCCAGCATCATCACATTATTCATAGATGCATTAGCCCTCTTTGTATCCTCAAAGTATGAGAATTTTTGTTTCATGATCCTTGTTTCTAATGAGTGCTCTGTCTTGATTTCCTTTAGCACTGAACAGATGGTTCTGTTAACTCTCCAATGAATGCAACGCATCCTTGGACAGGAGTTAATCATCTTACTCTAGGTCTTGTGTTAAGTACATCCCTCCAATCTATGCATCATAACTTAATATTATTAACTTAACAATTTTAGCTTTTTCATTGATTGAGATATTTTAGTCTGACCTGATGTTTGTTTAGACTCTCAATGTCTTCTTCCTCATTGTTATTACCTTAATCTCTTTTCCACATCCAATTTCTAGACTCAGTTCTGGAACCTAGAAAATTGTAACCATCAACTACATCTACTGCATTATCTCACTGTTGGTCTTAAATTCTATTCATGCAGTTGATATATTCCTTTGTTTATGCGTAAGAAAAGTGCTGCCTTTTTGAACTTCTCTTTTACTTTAAAAATAATCATTTTAGGTGGTCTTCAATTTCTGCAGTCAAAGAAACATTGTCTGCATATCTAAATTTATTGGTATTTCTTTCAGCTTTTAGTTCTTCCAGTTCTACAGCCTATATAATGCTTTCAATGTAAACATATAAAAAGAATGACATATGTTTTAGAAAAACCCAATACTCTTCTAAATACTGCTGAAATAATCCTACATCAATCAGATGTCTTGACTCAGAAGAGTAATGAATGATTGCAGATAGAATTCAACACTTTCGTAAAAGCATCTAGCCCAGCGATGGCGAACCTTTTTTGGCTCGCGTGCCATAAGTGGGGGGAGCGCAGGGGGGGTCGTGTGTGGGCGTGCCACACCCATAATGCAATGTGTGACCCCCCCAGTGCGCATGCACGCACTACAGGCGCTCCCCCCATTTTTATATACTTTTTTCGCTCTCCCCAGGCTCCAGAGGTTTTATAGGAGTCTGGGGAGGGCAAAACCAGCCTCCACCACACCCCCAGACACCCTCCAGAGGCGTCAGGGAAGCCTCCGGACGGTCCCTGAAGCCTTCGGAATGCTTAAAACGACCCTCCGAGCAAACCAGAAGTGTCCTATAAAACCTCTGGAGCCTGGGGAGGGCAAAAATGGCTTTAAAAAAGGGTGAACTCAGCTGGCCAGTGCGCGCATGCGCGCTGGCCAGCTGCCAGGGCAGCACTTCGTGTGCCCTGACAAATGGCTCCGCATGCCACCTGTGGCACGCGTGCCATAGGTTCGCCATCCCTGATCTAGCCCATCATTTTAACTATTTGCTTCTTGAGCTACAGGTAGTCCTCCACTTATCACCCTAGTTAGAAACCAAACTTCCTTTGCTAAGCAAGATGGTTGCTAAGTGCCTGATTTTATGACCTTTTTTGCCATGACTGTTAAGTGAATCACTGCAGTTGTAAAGTGATTCCTTCACTGACTTTGCTTGTTGGAACCCAACTGCGAAGGTTGCAAATGCTGATCACATGACATTGGGGTGCTGCAACCATTGTAAATGCATGCTGGTGGCCAAGCATCCAAAATTTGATTATGTAACCACGGGGATACTGCAACATTCATAAGTGAAAGGACTACTGGCCATAAGTCACTTTTTTCAATGCTTTTGCAATTTCAAATGGTTGCTAAATAAAAATGTATAAGTTGAGGACTATCTTTATTTATTGACTCTTTTTATGAGCTTTCACCTAACCCAGGTTAGTGTGAAATTAGATACTATACAAAGGTTGCTACTATCATCATAAAACAATTTCTTATAATCCATTAATTAGCCACATCTTTCTAAGCAACCGAATAAGAACTGTGAGTAATGTTCTGTACACCAATCCAAATGTTCACATTACAGTGCATACAAATCAGAAGCCCACCTAAAATGTCATGTTTTCAATAATTTCTGGCAGATTGTTCCCAGAACACTGAATCACTTCTCAGCCTCTCCTTCAAAAAGTTAATCATCCATCAAATAATTAATAATGGATTCCAGGCTGACAAATAAGAGGGAATAAGAATACATGCTGTTAGAAATGCAAATCTAATCAAGGTGATCTCAACTGTCTGTACATATATGCATGTCTCTATAGTCTTTCTTTACTTTTTTTACCCATTCTTCTTGACATGCAGAATAACACTTTTTGTAATGACTCCTTTCATTACCAAATGGCTTTGGCTTGCTTTCAAAATTTTAGTGATCACGAAAACTCTATTGCTTCATACAGTATAAACCTCCATTCCTTAATTATGAAAAAAGTGCCAGGTATTATTTTTTAAATTAAATTATTTCCATGCCTAGAAGAAAAAGATGATTACATTATTAGCAATGAATACAAAGCTCTAAGTAGCTTCTGACCCCATATTTCTTTCTTTCTTTCTTTCTTTCTTTCTTTCTTTCTTTCTTTCTTTCTTTCTTTCTTTCTTTCTTTCTTTCTTTCTTTCTTTCTTTCTTTCTTTCCAGGAATCCTTGGTGTTCTCTGAGCTTGGCTGTTTTCTTGTAGACATTTCATTATTTTGGGTAATGAAATGTCTAAGAAAACAACCAAGCTGAAAGAGTACCAAAGACTCCTCGTTTCAGCCCTGAATTACAAATATACTTTATTGATTCCTTCTTTTATTGTCATCTGATAAAACCAGTTATTTTCTAAAATAACTAATGTAGGATTCAGCTTGATTCTTGACTCCAGATTCTATCATTTTTAAAATAGACTTTTGGTCTTCCTGTGATTCTCTATATCATTTTTTTTTGTAAGTTAGGGAAAGCAGTTGATGTGACAAATGTTTAGTTGTCAGAAATCCCATGCACACTGTCAAGTGACAGAATCTTAAATATGGCTCCACACTTCCTTGTCAATTAACAAAAACCTGTAGCTTTTTAAGATGCTACTATAGACTTTCCATTAGATCTCCATAGATGTCCATGGAAGGAATATATAATGACAAGTGTCAAAATATGTGTTGTGATGTCATAACAGCAATAGTACTTAGACTTACATACAACTTCACAGTGCTTTACAGCCCTCTCTAAGCAGTTTACAGAGTCAGCAGATTGTCCCAACAATCTGGGTCCTCCTTTTACCGACCTTGGAAGGATGGAAGGCTGACTCAATCTTGAACCAGTAAGACTTGAACTGCCAAACAGCTGACAGCCAGCAGTCAGCAGAAGTAGCCTGCAGTACTGCTTTCTAACCACTGTGCCACCATGGCTCTGAAAATCCTTTACTTGTAAGCACAAATTGCTTCAGTAACACCATGGTATCATATCATATACTTTTCACTGTTGGGTTCAGTATAGAACACCTATGGACTAGTCATGACAATTTTAGTTCAAGACCTGAAGTGAATAAATGTTTAACCTTCTTTTCTGACACTGTCCATAAACACTCCAACACAGTAAAAGAAGCCTTCATATTTACTAACTTTCTGAATAAATTGTATTGTGGATTGCGGATTGTTGTGGTTAGTTGCGAAGTTGTGTCCAACCCATTGAGACCCCATGGACAATGTTCAGGCCTTTCTGTCCTCTACCATCCTCTGGAGTCCATTGCAGATACACACAATAAAAAACACTGTTAACTCTGGTTTGCTTGTAAATGTCCCAGAAGCATAAGCTCGACATGATTAAGGTAAGTTATCTAGCTTTTCTATGTTGTTTTTGATATAGTTACTATGTTCTACATTCGTTCATGATTTTCAAAGTCAGGTATTTTAGTGTTTCTGAAATGCATCTCACATTACCACTCATTAGTCCATCCAAAAATAAACATAGCTTGATATATGGATTGTGTTTGCAATCACTATACACAGGAGATTATTTTTAGTCTCTATGTCCAAGCTAGAAGTAATGAAAGAACATTCTGCTAATCTCTGACCTTTGGGAATAATACCAACCAATGAACGCAGATCTTTGTTTTTTTAAAAAAAGAAAATCTCGTTTATTATCAAACTGTTAAATAAATTTTAAGGTAGGGATAAGAAGAGAGCAAATATAATTTATTTTATTGCTTCCCTATTTTAAATTAAATCTATCAGGCTCTTAATAATTCCTTGAAAGTACATTCTTCATGTGACAAATACCACACTACAGTGTTATGATTCTTTGTCACATGTGAGATCATCTTTAATGTGTCATTATTTAACTCTACTAAGATAAATGGAGTAATCTGAAGTTTTAAACAAACTAGGATAATTGTAATAATAATTAGTGATGATTTATTACTTAGTAATACATTTAAGGCAAATGTTTATTTAATTGTCAAATCATTTTTCACTAGTACAAAAAACAGTAATATTCTTTAAACAGCAACAATGTTCAAAACATTTTTTTGGTGATGCACTATGTCCAAAATATTTGATATTGTTAAACAGCAAATAAACTCTATACAACATGGATGCAATTTCAGTTACGAACATTGTCTATGCTGCTTTTATATTATTAAAAAACTAAGTGAAAGTACTGATTGCGTCTGATGACCATGGCTTAGAAGATTCAAATGTGGAATATAAAAACAAATAGTTAAAGAGCACAACTTAATGAATGCACACACATAAATACAAATGGACACAAACATAGTCATACACACACATCTTATAAAATTAAGAGAAAGGGGAAGAATGCAATAAATGTAAAAGAAGTCAGTTTGATTTTGTGAAATACAGATGATGAATGAATGTGAGGAAGCAAAGGTTTAGTTTATTAAGAATAAAAGCCTAAAAGCTATGTCAGTATATAAATTGATTTGATGTAGGCTGTTGTAGAGGTTTATGAAAATAGGAAGTCAGTGGTTAGTGATAATTACATATACTTGTTTGGAAATGATTCAAGAAGCAAGGACAAGATTGGCTAAAAGTACACACTTCTGAAAAGGTGCAGAAATATGAAAATATGCTTTGTAGAATGATAAAGTGAAAGACGCTATGAGTGACAAAAATGCACACAAAACAGTTATTCAAAAATAATGGCAATTCAAAGTATGTACTCAATAACAGCAACTATTAACATCGAAAAATGCTAACAGAGAAAATACACAAAAAATTATTCAAATCAGGGGTCCTCAAACTATGGTCCGTGGGCCACGTACAGCCCACCGAAGCCATTAATCCATCCCACGCAGGACCATGAGGCTGCCTCACCTACATCGACCAGCCCACCTGCCACCCCCCACGCCTTGGCTGAGCACAGGACTTACCTTCACAAGCTCTGTGGGCTGGAACTGGAAGGCAAGGCCAACATTTTTGGCCTGCAAAATGCTTCTGGAGGTAAGGAGGCGAAAAACAGGGTGCATGGATGCCCTGGGAGGCCAAAAATGGGCCCGTTTTTGGCCTTCCATGCCTCCAGTAGCACTCTGCCAGCCAAAAATGGGGTGAATGGAGGCCTTCCGGAATGTCTGTGCACCCCGTTTTTGACCTCCCCTGTCTCCAGAAGATAGACAGAGATAGAGACAGAGAGAGACAGACAGATAGAGACAGAGACAGACAGACGGACAGAGAGAGAGAGAGAGAGAGATTATAAGCTCCTTGGTGCTGAGAAGAAGTGGACCACTAGACTCCTAAACAACTGAAAAAATGATCTAGTGAAAAGAAAAGTCAACCAAAGGAGCAATTTGCAAATAAAAGCAAATAAAACACCCTCAGAAGCAAAATAAATTAAAGTTTAGCAGTTCATTAAACAATGCACATAAATTAATCATGCCCACCCAGTCACAAGACCATCTAGCCATGCCCACCCAGTTAGTCCGCCCCCGCCCCCAATAGTATGAAGGACCGTGAATTGGCTCCATTTAAAAAGTTTGAGGAGCCCTGATTTAAATATATAGCACGACAGCTTTTGGAAGTGGGCAAATAGAAACCTCAAGTACAATGACTGAAACAAAAAAAAATGGTAATGTGTGGGAAGGAAACTAAAGGAGGGGAAGAATGGAAGGAGATTTTTTTAAAGAAAAGTTAGTGATATGTCAAAGAATAGAACTGCTATAATGCTATAAATGATAGTGCCCAAAATGTTGATAAAAAGAAAATCATAAATGCTACGTATGAAATTGCTGAAAAGTGGCTATGCGGGAGAAAAGAACTGCCTTCCTAAAATGGATTGATTACTACACATGACCTTTCCAACATGTTCATGAAGACTGCATCTACACAGGGTGATTGGAAGAATGCTGTTATGAATCCTGCATAGAAATAGAATTCAGCTTGATTAAATTGATTAAAAAATTACAATATTTTAGATGGGAAGGTTGTTTGGCAGAATTCCTTCTGAAAGGGGAAATGTGGCAATAATGAGAATTTGAGAACAATTTGCTTTTATCCTGAGCAGGTGATATTCAGACTGGAATTTTGCTCTTTCAAGAAAGTCACTGGGAATGGATGTGAGGAAGAAAGCTTATTATACATTTACAGATTTATATTTGTATTATATGTGAATAACATGGAGAGTTTTGCATTAATACAGGCTTGTACAATAAAGTTTATTTTCAGTTCACATGTAGTTCAGGACAAAAATCCAAAGGTAAGCCTCTTGTAAAGACATTTCCTTACTACAGTCAAAATTCCTTCCTCAGTGCTACCTCAGTACTCATTGTTAATTAGTTTCAGGAGGTGCATTGAATACCAAAATTATGAGTACCAAACATATTTTTCCCATTAGGAATAAACGTATTGAGTCACAGAGCAGCTGACACCAACAAATTCAACACAAACTATGAGTTGCATAACAAAATTTTCATGTCAAAATGTGCTGAGCACCAAATCCAATGAGTTCCAAAACAGTTGAGTGCCAAGGTACCACTGTATATTGTATGTAACCTATGAAACCTCTTTGCACAATTTGACATAGAAGTGAACAAAGATGAAGGAAGGCTTTTGCCTCCAGTGCAACCTATCAAAGCAGACCCCAAATTCTGTTGATTAAATTGCAATCTAATGTCTAGAAAAAAAAAGGTCTTTCAAACTGTTTCTTGGCTGAAAGGCTTTTGAAAATCTGAAATATTTTTTTCTAAAGGTGGGTGGAGTTCCCTCTGATTTTTCCCTAATAATTTAATTTTGTTGTCAGTGTTTTAAATGTTGATACTGCTTTGCCTTAAAGATTTGCAAAAGAAAGCCACAAGTCCTTGGTAAAGACAAGGGAAAGAACATTAATCTTGACTCAAGATTATTAAATGTAAATGTTGCCTTGAGACTGGGAATTTAGTGAAGGAGACCTTGTATATAGGTATTTATTTGTACCTTGTATTAGAATGGTGCAAATGAATTACTTATTAGAAACTGAGAGGTGGCGGGAGGGGTCAGAGAGGGGGTGAAAAGAGAAGAACAGGCAGAGACAAAGTCAACACTAATCTTGGTGAGCAAATATATACCAAATCCAAAAGTGAGTAAATAATAGCAAGTAATATTATACAATAGAAAGAATATGTAAAGTGACAAAATTCACTTCTAATAACCAGACCTACTGTTGAAACAATACATAGCAGATAATCACATTATACTTTCTTGAAGTTGTACGATCTTTATTTTATCTATAGTTCTTTTTTCTTTTCTTTTCTTCTTCTTTTGCTTAGGTGCCATCATTACATGCTATTTTACATTATTTCTTTCTCTATTATTCAAACATGAATTATCTCTCTCATTCAATGATGCATCTTATGATAGACTCATTGCTAAAACAAACCTGATTGCTCATTTAAATTAGACTGAATTGTATATTAATGCCATGCAAATACACTGTCAAATTCTTGTCCCTCTTTCAAAATGCACCAAGAATAGCAAAAGCATTTTTTTTTAAAAAGGAAAATATTTTAAAGATTTTTAGGGAAGTACTGGTATTTATCTTTTTTATAAATACTATCATATTAATCAGATTCATGAAATGTAGCTTTTATATACATATAAAAACAGTTCTGCTTAGACACCTGTTGGCAAATAATAATAATTACAAATGAAATTCGGCAAAATAACAAGAATTTCAATGAAATAAAAGAATTCAAGATTTTCTAGCCAAATATTTATGACAATAGGACAGGGGTGTCCAAACTTGGCAACTTTAAGACTTGTGGACTTCAACTCCCAGAATTCCCCAGCCAGCTGGCTGGGGAATTCTGGGAGTTGAAGTCCACAAGTCTTAAAGTTGCCAAGTTTGGACACCCCTGCAATAGGATGACAAGGCTGCCTTAGCTCCTTTATTATAAAGAAAGTTCAAAACTGACTTTTATTTTTTATGGATACACTTTAAAAGTTACATATACTGTAACTTTGAGACAGTCTAGTCTTCTAAAGTATTTATACTGTATTAAATATTCCACTGCATTATTCTTCAGACAAATATCCTGAAAAATCTTTTCCTAAAGCATGATAACTACATATATCTGTTTTATTTCAATTTTGATTAGGATTGTGTGTAAAATTCAAGGAGGTTTCAGTCAAGTTGTACCCACTGAAGCAGAATTGCAAACAGGAGGCCAAGTTCAAAGTGCTTCATATCTTCTTACAATATCCAATAAACAGTGGTGGGATTCTAATAATTTAACAACTGGTTCTCTGCCCTAATGATTTCTTCCAACAACCAGTTTACTAAACTGCTCATAAAGTTAACAACAAGTTCTCCCGAAGTGGTGCGAACGGGCTGAATTCCACCACTGTCAATAAGCATTTTCCCGTCTCTAAGCATGATGTGGGTGGTGAATTGAATGGTTTGATGGCCTTTCTGACATTACTACGGGAAGCTACAAGTTGGTTTCATCACTTCATTAATCTCTCTGCCTCGTAGAACTCTTTTGAGGATCCATAAGGCTGACACTAATTGGGGATTCTTTCAGTGTCTAAGCTCACAACGTTTTTAATGTGGTCAGCCATTTTGCGCCCAGAAGTTCCTCTCCTTTTTTCTCAACATGGATGCTCTTATATCAAATCTTACTTTCAAATTCTGTATTATTACACAAAGTTCAAGTCTCTCAGTAATAAGTGAATAGGTGCCAGGCTAACACAGGCCCTAACCCAAACATTTACTGTTCTAAAGACTGGGAACAGCAAGAGTATGAGTGCAATTTTTCCATGCCAGCCTCTTTTTCTATGATCTGCTTTGTAGCACTGTATCACATTTCTTGTTTTGGGTTTCTGTGGCTTCCACTAAATAATTAACTGAGTACTGCCAAAATGCCACAACCCTGACACAATTAAATGTGGCCAGTAATAAGGGAAGTCTTTTAGGAGTGGAATCAAAATTGCTTGATTAGCTGGGCCAGCTCCCTAGCATCCCAGAAAACTGAACTATCATTGAACAATTTAGCATCACAATCCTGTCCTGTCTGCAATCCTGCTATTTCTTGGTTTAAAGGAGTAAAATGTAACATATATTGTATATATTTTATCACATTGTATTATAATTCTGTATACAATTTCTATAATTTTACTTCATTTTCCAGAAAAATAAAACAGTTACAGCTTGGGGATACATTTTTGTTTTATTTTATGTTGAATTATGAAACAATTATAGTCAATTTGTCTCAGATATTTAAATTAGGCCACTATATCCTACAAATGGCATTGCATTGTATCCTTTCATGCATAAACATAGGAAAATGTACCTAGGTGCTCCCATGTTACACCCCTTTTAGGCAGCCTGCACTGGTTGCCGGTTGTTTTCCGGGTGCGATTCAAGGTATTAATTATGACCTTTAAAGCGCTCCATGGCTTAGGCCCAGGGTACCTGCGAGACCACCTACTGCCACCAGTAGCCTCCCACCGTCCAGTACGATCCCACAGAGTTGGCTTCCTCAGGGTGCCGTCGGCCAGTGTCGGCTGGCGACCCCCAGGGGGAGAGCCTTCTCTGTGGGAGCGCCTTCCCTCTGGAATGAGCTGCCCCCGGAGCTTCGCATAATCCCTGACCTCCGGTCCTTCCGACGTGCCCTAAAAAGTTGGCTTTTCCAGCAAGCCGGCCTGGCCTGTTAATTTTAACTTATTTTAAATGTATTGTCTTTTAAATTTGGTTGGTTTTTTTTGGATATGTATATAATTTTTTTAACTTTGGGATGTGTGTTTTTTTAATGTTGTACGCCTCCCTGAGTCCTTTTGGAGAAGGGCAGCATATAAATCCAAATAAACAGTAAACAGAAAAAATATTTCATTTTTCCTTTTCTTCTTAGTCTCTCCTTGGTCAAGTTGAAAATACCTAAAGAAGGATGCAGGTGCAAATCGGTACTGAAAGTATTTTTAAATTTTTTATCTCTTTGTTTAATAAATAAATCTTTATATTTTTCATATTCTTCCATACACTTCCTTACCTCAGTCCCTTTTAGAGTGTAAGCCATTGCCTTGCCAGCCTCAGGAATCTGTATTTCATATTAATGAGAATATTCTCTCTGTAATAAAGTTTTGATTTCCTGCTGCCTGTAGTAAGTAATTTCTTATGTTTTGTTTTACTTAGTACCTGTGAAATGCAGATCAGTTCAGCTCTTGAATAATTCAGTAAATCTATACTATCCAAATGCATCATATAAAACAGAACCATAAAACAATAAAATCACTAATAGAAATTGTGAAGAACAAAGTCACAGGGCAGGCAGGGATGATATAATTTATTACTGGTTGGTGAAGAGTACTAAAATTGATTGTAGTGGGTTTTTTTTTTTATGAAGAGAAAAATTATCTCTTCATAAAAGTTAGTGATTTTTATCTAAGTTGAACTCTATGAGTGTAAGAACTGTAGCTTCTTTTTTCCTCAGGTAAAACATAAATTTCTGAATAGTCCTGGTTTTGCTGTTCTTGCAAACAATGTCTATGCAGAGACAACTTAAAAAGTTAAAAAATACAGCTGCAGCAACTCTGATTTCAGAATTGTGAAAGATGATAGGTACATTAACAAATTAACATTAAAAATTACACTACAAATACCCTTATTTTCTATTATTATAATCTCAAATATACCTTTAAAATGGAAACATTCAAACTCATGATTTTTGTTCTGGGTCACTGGCTTAGACAATCAAAACTGGGCAAAGGTGCCTCTAGAACAAATTGTGATTTGGGAACTGGGTATGTCTAGTTTAAGAGAAAGAAGGACTAGGGGAGACATGATAGCAGTGTTCCACTATCTCAGGGGTTGCCGCAAAGAAGTGGGAGTCAAACTATTCTCCAAGGCACCTGAGGGTAGAACAAGAAGCAATGGGTGGAAACTAATCAAGGAGAGAAGCAACTTAGAACTGAGGAGAAATTTCCTGACAGTTAGAACAATTAATCAGTGGAACAGCTTGCCTCCAGAAGTTGTGAAAGCCGCAACACTGGAAGTCTTTAAGAAGATGTTGGATAGCCATTTGTCTGAAACAGTATAGGGTTTCCTGCCTAGGCAGGGGGTTGGACTAGAAGACCTCCAAGGTCCCTTCCAACTCTACTATTGTATTATTGTATTATTTGATCCTGCTCCCTTACAGCTAGTCTCTATCCATCCAGAAAGAGCAGTTCTTTTGACAGACAGCACCAAGGTATAAACAGTAATTCCATCTTACTTAGGTTCAGTGTCAGTCTGTTCTTCCCCATTCCAACCCCTACAGCCCCAGGTTACAATATTGCCAGGGTCACTTTATGATCAATAGTGGAGATGCAAACCTGGGATAATTAGCATGCTAAAGATACGTAACTGCACTATAACTGACCCATCCAATAGCTTCATATACATTTTAAAGGCCAAGGGCGTCTCCTCTGCTCCAAAGCACAGTTTGAACAATTGTGACTAATATTTTCAGATTTATGAAATTTAGAATTGAAGTCGCGGATGAGCAGTTTTTGGTCAACGAATTAGATCCTGAATTCAATTTCAAAAGAAAGAAAAGAAACTATGCTATTCAACAATTCTACAAGTAAATACAAAAATGGAAAAGAGACTGTGAGGTAATTAGAGAGGAATGGACTAATTATTAATTAATAGTGGACAATTACTTTTAATTATAAATGTCATTCATTTTCTAGCTCTAGTCTATCTAGAGTTTTCTAGCATCTCTAAAAAATGTTAAACTGAACTTTCTAGCACCTAAAAATCTTGCCAGCCATGTGACCGGGTGAGAGTGGCTTGCCAGCTATGTGACTGAGTGGGAATGGCTTGGCAGTCATGTGACTGGGTGGGCGTGGCCAACTTGTAAAATGTGGTGAAACTCACTTAACAACGCTCTTGCTTAGCAACCAAAATGTTGGCTCAGAAACTCTGACATTTGAAGCACGCAAGTCTTAAAGCTGTCAAGTTCCAAGACCCTTGCACTCCTAACCCTTTAGAAAAAAAAAACCCAGAGGTGTTCCAACTTGACAGCTTTAAGACTTGTGGACTTCAACTTCCAGAATTCCTCTTCTCGCTCTTCATCTTGATGATGTGCGGACGGGTGGGGGGTGGATGGAACCGGTTCTAAACGGCACTGTAGATTTGTGGAACCTCTTCTATAGAGTTAGAACTGGCAGGAACCCACCTCTGATCCCCACCCACTCACTAGTTGTATAGCCTTCATTTATATAGACACATTCAGAATCATAGCTGTTAATATGAAAGAATAAAGCAAATGTGTAAAGGGAAGGGAATTGTAAAAAGAGATGTGAGAGTTAATGAGAATTATAAAATAAAACCCAATGAAGGGTGGCAACAAATATGTGCACATACCCAGTGACGTGTGGTGAGGTTTATGGCTGGTGAGGCTGGTGACGTCATCAGGAAGGCTGGGAATGGAACCACGTGTGCAGGAGGCTGAGGCAGCCTCAGCCTCCTGCACGCGTGGTTCCATTCCCCGCCTTCCTGAGTCAACATGAAGGGCACCGCCTCAGCCTCCTGCACATGTGATCCCATTCCCTGCCTTCCTGAGTCAACATGAAGGGAACCGCGGAGCGCGAGCCAGCAGAGTGTGCTCCATGGTCCCCTTCATGTTGACTCAGGAAGGCAGGGAATCGGACCATGTGTGCCTTTTCCCTTTTCCCTTTTTTTTTCTTTTCATGATGAGAGCGGTGAGGGTCTGCCTCCCCTGCCTCCCCTGACCGCACGTCCCTGCACATACCTAGTTTAGTAACAATTTTTGCCCTTTGTTTAATTCATGAGAATGTCCAAATTAAACCTAAATCTTTCTACAGCATATGAAGGACTGCAACATAGATACACCCCTAGTATTAATGGTATAGGTCCATGATGGCGAACCTATGGCACACGTGCCCAAAGTGGCATGCGAAGCCATGTCACCTGGCACACATGACATTGCCTGTTCCTCTTCTGGGTTTCTGGTGAGCATGCGTGCATGACAATCAGCTGGCCTTTGTGTGTGTGGCAGTGGTGGAAACTGGAAGAGAAGGTCTTCTGTTTTCTGGCGTGAGCATGCATGCTGGCCAGCTGATCATCGTGCATGTTTGTTTATTTGTTTGTTTGAATTTATTGGCCACCCAACTCCAATGGACACTTAGTTTCTTTAAATATAGGTAAAGGTTCCCCTCGCACATATGTGCTAGTCGTTCCCGACTGTAGGGGGCGGTGCTCATCTCTGTTTCAAAGCCGAAGGTGTCTCCATGGTCATGTGGCCTGCATGACTAAACACCAAAGGTGCATGGAGCGCTGTTACCTTCCCACCAAGGTGGTCCCTATTTTTCTACTTGCATGTTTTACATGCTTTTGAACTGCTAGGTTGGCAGAAGCTGGGACAAGTAACTGGAGCTCACTCTGTTACACAGCACTAGAGATTCGAACCGCTGAACTGCGACCTTCTGATTGACAAGCTCAGCGTCTTAGCCACTGAGCCACCACATCCCATTGTTTAAATATACTATGTATTAATTTTATCATTTATTGAAGTATTAAATTTAAACAGACACAAGAGATTCCTAGCTAATCCAGATCTAGTTTTCACGCTTCACCTTGCTAACCTTTTGTAGGGTTAGGTTTTTTTCAATTTAATAAATATATGTTTAAAACATACCATAATAATCTCCATTTTGTTCATGGATTTATTTTTCTATCAGGGTTTGAGTACCTTGGGCTGATGTAGTTGTTCTTATACAACATTCACATTGATCTGAGTTGGAGATCCCAGATCTAAAGGTACATTTTTCATAACTATAACCCTTGGCCCAAATTAGAAAGCAGTATTTCTCTAGTCTTCCTAAAGTACCATCATTTGTTTCATTTTGCTGACCATAAAGCATTTTGTATTTTAAAATGAGTAGTGAGATGATCCTTTATTGGCTTATTCTCCAAGATTTGCTTGGCTAGAAACACCCTGCCTCTTTCTACCTTTCTCTGCTTCAGCAACAGAATGGAGTGGCACTTTGCTCATTCTAAACAATCGGTTCTGGCACCTAAGCAGAAGCACAAGGCACTGACGTTGGATGAATTCAAGACGTTTTTTGAAAACCTCTCTGCTCTGAAATGTTGTCTGATAGAGCTCAATACAGTGTACTGTCCAATATGAATTATGCATTGAGAGTTTATTCTCGCATCATTATCTCTTTCATTTTGCTGGGTCTGCCCAGATAAGATTGATTCATGCATCCTACATTACTAAATTTATTATAACAGAAAAAATAGAAACATTTTCTTTGTCATTTTGTTAAGAACAAAAAAAAGAAAGAAAAGAAATAAGAGTAGAAGAAAGAATATTTGCATCTGCCATATGGATTCTAACCAAGCACAGCACTTACAAAAAACATTGACTTTTATCAGACTATTTCCCTATTTATGCACTAAAACAGAAGTACATGCAAAAAGTCTAGTGGTCACCACTAATGATATTAAAAAGGAGTTTGCACGTGTTTAATGTACTCCTTCCTTCTCATATTCAAACCATCATCTCAAACAATCCAAAGGTTATATTATGTCATGAAAGTTCATCATTTAGTCCAGGCAGCAGATTAATAAGGATAGAATTGCTGCAGCGGGGAATGCTATCACTTGCCAGTACAGACAGTCCTCAACTTAAAACAGTTCATTTGGTGACCATTTAAAGTTACAGCAGCACTGAAAAAAGTGACTTATGACCATATTTCACACTTACTGTATGACTGTTGTGGCATTCCCAAAGTCACGTGATCAAAATTCAGGTGCTTGGTATCTGACTCATATTTATGACGATTGTAGTGTCCTGGGGTCATGTGATCACCTTTTGCAACTTTTTGATGAACAAAAAGTTGCAAATTCATTTAACAATTGTGTTACTAACTTAACAATTGTAGTGACTCACTTAACAACTGTGGCAAGAGAGGTCATAAAATGGGCAAAATTCACTTAACACATTTTTCACTTAGAAACAGAAATTTTGGGCTCAGTTGTAGTTGTAAGTTGAGGACTATCTGTAGTTGAAGTGATGAAGAAAAAGGAGGAGAAATAGAGTGCTGTGCTACCTTTATAACAATGGACTGATGCTTGATTGGAGACATATAATTTTGCTCTGATTTCCGATATGCTTTCATTGTTTCATCCCTAGGTTTTTTTTTTCCCTTTTCCAGGTTTCCTAGAAATCAAAATATTCAGGAAATATTTTGTTTAAACATTCTATCCACATCCAATAAATTTATTTTCAATGGAATGACTGCCTATAAACAAATGTCCTTTTATAAAGAAGAGGAAAGGTAGATTAAGAATGTTTATAAAATCAATGTTCAGAAAACAAAAATAATTACAAGATTTTGAATGCAAGGAAAAAATCAATCTTCTGTAAAAAGAATGGTTGCCAGATAACTCAGTGAAGTACCTTTGTTTTCATTTGACAGGCAACAATCAAGAATATACTAAAATAACTATATTAAATAATGACAAGCTATCAAAAGAGACTTAGATAATTTTAAAGTTATCTTGGTTATGATCAGTTGCAATTACCACAATGAATGTACTATCTAAGATAAACTGTCTACTCCAAATGGTGCCAATTAGAATTTCAGAGGGAACTTTCATAATTATGGAGTAAGGGATAATTTTGTAATTGCACTTATATTAAATAAAAGATTGTCTTTTTTATTTACCTATTTCCAGAATAGCAGTTAGCAAATGTATCTTATAAGTTGCAAGGGTCTGCTTTCTCTTCTCAATGAGATTGACAAGCCCCAACACGAATGCTGAAATGATACTGTAGATATTGCCTTTTTTTCATTATTTTGATCTAAACTAGCTCCTCAAGCCAAATTCAATAGGTCTGTCATTATCTGATACCAATCTCTACATGTAAATTAAAGCCAAAGACTCCCTCAAGTTGCTAAATACATGTCCATGCCTACATAGTTTCTTTGACTGCAGTATGAAAGTATTAGCTATTCCAATATTCCAAGATGTATTTTTTCACTTACAATCTATAGCCCTATGATTCTATGAGTTCCTAATAGTTTCTCATCTAGCTGTTAATAAGATCAGACCCCACTTAGCTTTTCTAAAATCAGCCCATTCAGTCAAGGGCTGTAGTTGCTGTAACAGTCCTGAATGACTTGTGTTCTATACTATGGATAAATTTATAAGGATCGCTCATGAAGATACTCAAGGCCGACATTACTGATGTTAAACTAAGTCAGCACATATTTTAAAAACGAGCATTTACTTGGAAGCTGAATTCAATACGAAGTAGCCAGCATTGGACAATAATTGATGTATGTTTTAGTATATGTGAGTTTCCTCTTATTTAAAAAAAATGAATATTTTTATGTATGCATTTTGAAAAGTGTGTCTTTAAATAACATATTTCTCACTGAAAGAAAGAATATAGCAGATTGATAAAATTTTCATGGTACATGATCATGGTACAATAACATCTTAAATTGTATTGATTGATTAATAAGGGAAGTGGTAGCAGGTTCATACATATTCTTCGTTTGTACTTTATTTTACTTTTTGCCTAAATGCCTAGTTGGTAGGATTTTACCTTTTACAAAGGTAAAAGGGCTTTTCTCATATCTATGACATTATAGTTTAACATAAATAACATGGAGGATAAATATATGGCTTTTGAACTGTCTTAAGTGATCCATCCTGAAAAAGATGCACTTGCTTTAAGAAAACTTTGCTTCATATGGAAAAATGACAGATAATGAATCATTAAAAAAAAGTTATTGCAATTTCTGTGAATTCATACTATTATTTAATTTGGGAGCATTATCAAAATCTGTGTACAGATAAAATATATAGCCTAGATCCAGCAGAATGTACATGTTAATGTATATCATATTTGCTTCCTTTTTAAAATATTGGAAATATGTCTAAAAATGCAGACTAAAAGTAGTAGCCTGGTATACAAAAGTCTGAACAATTCCTATGAAAAGTTCTTGTGGTCTTTCAGACTATGGAAAATGACTGACTCCTAGATTTAATAACATTGTATACACTGATGTTAAGATAGCGTATTAACTCATTTATTGAACTAAAAATATAGACTCTGTAGAAATGTACTTAAATACTGAAGCTTGTCCTTGAATGATTAAATGTGATATTGCTTTTGACAATCCTTAATCTGGGGTTTAACTTGGGAGCTTTTTATTATTTCTTCTAAAAGGAGATTAATGACTACAAATCCCCACTAATGGTATCTTCTAAGAAGGTATCTAACTACTTTTACATAAAGGTTTGCTCCACTGATCATGGCATGATCAAATTCAAACTAAATTTTCCATAAATCCATTTTGTAATTACTTACAGTCCTAAGGAACAAATATCCATTTTTAAAGAAAAAGCTGATAAAATCTGTGTTATTTCTTTACCTGAAAACCATGAATGAATGAACTAAACAAGACCAGCAAATATAATATTACTCCCATAGTGTCTAATAGGCTGTTCTGCTCTTTAGAAATAAAAAAAATTGCTGGAGAATATTATAAAATTTATTCTGTACTTAACAATAGCAATAAGGAATCATCCTATAGCAGATACATCTCTGAAGAGCCACAAAACTAGCTTTAGTTCACACATCATTGTAGCAATGAAATTGGAAGCTTGCATAATTCATAATACAAGCATGAAACAATCAGAAGGTCCATAGGCTAAAAAAATTCAATTGAATAATAAGCAATAGTAAAGGTTTAGGTTGCAATCCTAGGGGAATCTGGGGAGGACCTGAGAGAGAAACGCTGGCATCTGAAGAAAACCATTTGACTTCAAAATTTGTAATCCCTTTCCTCTCTTCTATGACCTCTGTTGAGAGTATATACAGTAGGCCATCAGCCTTCATATACACTAACCACCACTGATGAAGTTTGATGTTTACAGTAAAAGGGAAGAAGGTAATATGTTAGAGTTGTGGCAAACTGTTAGATTGGGTAATGGCCATAAATTGGGGTCCATTGTCAGAGACCAAGACGTCAGGCAGGCCGTGCGTGGAGAAAAGTCTTCATAGCACCTTGATGACCGCTTCTGCTGTAGTGGAGGTCATCAGGACTACCTCTAACCATTTCGAGTAGGCATCCACAACTACGAGAAATGTCTGGCCGTGAACTGGGCCAGCAAAGTCAATGTGCACCCTAGACCATGGTGCTTGAGGTCGCTCCCACCCTTAGCAGGTGCCTATGGTGGAGCTGGTCTGGACTCCTGGCACGGTGTGCTGGTAGCCATCCATTCTTCGATCTCCCTGTCCATGTTAGGCCACCACATGTAACTCCTAGCCAAAGACTTCATCCTGATAATTGCAGGATGCCCTACGTGTAAAGGCTCTAATACTGCAATGCACAGTTTGGGAGGAACAACAACACAGTTCCCCCCTGTCAGGCCTGTAGTTATGTTTCTTTTAGGATCTTTGGCCTGCCACACTTTCCATTATTTTCCTATGCTGTTTCTTTAGTGCAGTAGTTGGGAGGGGGGAATAGAAAGGAGTAGAATTGTGGGATGTGTTGTTGTCATTCTTTCTAGAAGCTCAAAGTCATCTTTTGTCTCTGCACCTCGACACCTGACCAGAAGCAGAGGGGTATAGATGCCAGCATGGAAGAAGAAGATTGGACCATGTGATGGATTATGGGTGTGGGGATAAGATCATGAACTTTCAACTGGGTGGAATCCCAGGAAGCAAATCAGATTTGGGATTTCATAGCACAATGCCAACATGTCTGTCTTATTAAATTGGAGTTTTAAGGATAAATCTACCTTGGACTTATATGGTCCAAAGTCCTGTTGCTCCTTGGTCCAAAGTCCTCTTTTCTGATGAGAGCAACTTTTGCCAAAAGCATCAAAAACTGGTTCAATGACCGTGGGGTTACTGTGCTTGGACCACTGAGCAACAGTGGTCACAAGTCCTCTTTTCTGATGAGAGCAACTTTTTCATCTCATTTGGAAACCAAGGACCCAGAGTATGAAGGAAGAATGGAGAGGCCAATCAAGCACAGTAATCCCACGGTCCCCTCAACTTGTTCATCTTTAACATCTTGGAGGCAAGATGGCTATACATATGGATGCTGCGGTTGGGCACTCCTTTTTTCAGTGTATAGTGTGGACTGGATTTTTTCCCCTTGATTGAATCCTGTGGGGCAAGGGGCATCTACAGTCAGCAAGCCTTTATTTAGCCTTTGGAATAGTTGGCCACAACATCATCCTTTAACATATCTAGAAGGAGAACACAGAGAAGAGCTTAATGAAGTTAAGTTAGTTCCAACTATCATTCAAGATGGCTGCGCACATGGATGAACCCTGTGGGGCAAGGGGCATCTATAGTCAGCAAGCCTTGTTACAAATTGGATTGAAATGTGAAACGACTATTACCAACAATTTTATATGTTCTCATAAAATACCAGAGAAGGCAGCTAGGCCTCTGGGGGAAGCATGGAATAATATCCCTGCAGGAAGGAGGAGGAGAAAACAGAGGGGACAGGAAGAGAAAGAGAGGTTGTTGTGCAGGCGTTCTTTTTAAGCTGAGAGGAATTGAAGTCAAACTATTTTCCAAGGCACCTGATAGAACAAGAAGCAATGGGTGGAAACTAATCAAGGAGAGAGCAACTTAGAACTGAGGAGAAACTTCCTGACAGTTAGAACAATTAATCAGTGGAACAGCTTTCCTCCAGAAGTTGTGAATGCCCCAACACTGGAAGTCTTTAAGAAGATGTTGGATAGCCATTTGTCTGAAACGGTATAGGGTTTCCTGCCTAGGCAGGGGGTTGGACTAGAAGACCTCCAAGGTCCCTTCCAACTCTGGTATTGTATTGTAGATATATATGGAACATCACCTTTGCAGAAATAATAAGGTTGCCCCCCCCACCCGACATTCTTTCCAAATGCATGAAGACATGGGTTTGCCATCAGGCCAGAGACCCCAGGGTCCTACGGAGCCGACCAAATGGTTTGTCCAATTGTTGTCATCAGGGGTGTCATTATGCTTTGTCAACCATGAAAGACAGGGAAGGGCTTTTGATTATACAGGTAGTCTTCACTTGGTGACTTCTTGTTCAGCAACCATTCAAAGTTACAACAGTGCTCAAGAAGAAGACTTATGACTGGTCCTTGAAGTTGTGTCTGTCGCAGTGTCCCCAGAGTCACAGGTCATGATTGGGGCACTTGGCAACCAGCACACAGTTACAATGGTTACAGCTTCCCACAGTCACATCATGACCACTTGTGATCTTCACTGCCAGCTTCAATCAGTCAAGTCAATAAGGAAACCAGCCACCACCTGATATTGTGCTTAATGACTGCACATGATTCCTTAATAACCACAACCTGAACTGTCATTGTACACTGAAGATCACATTTAATTTCTCTGTACAAGGTGCAATGACAATAAAGTAAACTAAACTAACTGCCTCATCCAAGTCATTGAGAAATATTAGAAAAAGCATAAAAATTGGGACTGTCCCTCCTTGGGCTCCACTTTTCACCTCCAAGCTGTTGCCACTAATGCACCCTCTGTGAGTGTGATTGATCAGCCAATTGTGACTACATCTAATCAAAGCCCATTCTCAATTCTCTAGTTTCCTCTGTCCAACCACTGGAAACCTTTTCAACAAAGAACTGTCTTTCATAGTTTTGTAACTCCAACGCAATATTTCTGAATGGAAGGGAAGTACTTACTTTGATGATGCTGGGTTAGGCTAAGTGATAACAGCTCAATCAACATATTGTCTACTTATTTTTCTTAGAGAAAATTTGAGTTATTTTAGAATAAGACTATCAAACATTCCAAGCCCTGTAATTTTTTTCACTGAAAAACAATGAAAAATTAATGTATTTGTCTTCTCAAGACTGAGCAGCTACAAATGGCTGAACCTTCATTTAGTCTCTACACCACTATCACAAAATATGTCTTTTGCCAGAATTGCAGTAAATTGTTGTTTGAAATAAGCAGTTATTATGTTAGAAATGACTCTGCCCCATTTGTTGAAATACACTGCTAAAATGATGGTGTACATGCTATCTAACTTAGAAAAAATATTACTTTATGTTCTCATATTTATATGTGCATTCAAGGAGATATTTGGATAGGAAGTACATTAGTAACCCATCAGAGTAAGCAATTTTGCATATTATTTGTTCAATTTTCCACATCCTGTTACTGACCTTAAAGTAGTGTTTTTTCAACCAATAAAACAGTGCTAGACTAATGTCAAACAC
Source organism: Natrix helvetica (assembly GCF_964273705.1). Lineage (NCBI taxonomy): Eukaryota > Metazoa > Chordata > Lepidosauria > Squamata > Natricidae > Natrix > Natrix helvetica. The sequence goes on from NC_138550.1 coordinate 51,953,782, forward strand.
ATTAGATTACAGTTTAGCAGATAATTCAGATCTGTTATCTATGACTTGAATTCACTTTTTAATTTTTTTTTAAATGAATGAGTACTCATTATTTTATCTTTTATCACATTAAAATGTCAATGCAATGTTTGAACTGCACTTTTGGGGTTTTTGATGTTATTCAGGAATGCATTATTGTATTATTTACGTTGTTTATTGCATATCTGTGATGAAAGGATTTATCCTATGCAAAAATTGCTAGCCTTTTAAGGTTCCACAAGTTACGGTAGGCTCTCTCTTTCCTGAGCAGGTGTTGTTATGACATCTTGTACATCTCCTATAAAATGCAGTTGAAAGCTGCAGTTAAAGAGGAATTAAAGTTTTATGTTGGATGTTCTTCATTTACATCACAAACTTATACATGTTTATTTAGGAATCTACCCCTGCTATTTTCACTTCCAAGCAATTATGAATAAATTTGTGCTGATGCCCATATCTCATATAGTTGCTGCTTTCAAGTTTTCTAATTGACAATTGCTTTCTCTTCTTCACTTAGCTTTTGCTTCTCTTGAGACAAAAGCCTCAGAAATTATTGTCTTTTGTTACAAGGAAAGTTGAACCAGTTCTAAATCTTATCTATTAAATTAAGCTATTGGGTCTCCAAGGAATCTATTCCTGGGTTTTGAGCTCATCTGTGTTTTGCACTTTGTGTTCATTTTGCTGTGTTATTTTTCATTGCCTTGGCCCATCACCTGCATTATTTTCATTCACCCATATCTGACATTACCATTGTCAGTATGCACCTAATTGTTCATATTTCTTTCCATTGCTTGTCCTTTCTATTTTCATCTCTGCATCTCAAATTCACATATTAGCCTCCACAGGAGCATATACTATTTCTAGTCCTCATGCTACCTAATGACTTTGCTTCTTCTCTCAATTAATTGTTTGCAAGTTGGTTTAAAGATTCATCATAATCATTCTATTATGAAATCTTATGTGCCAATTCCTAATTAATGCATTACTTATGCAGAGCCAATGGGTACATGCATTTTGTTTTTAAGATTTCTTAGAAGTCCTAAAATATGTTTCATGGAAATCTTGGGGGAAGGATTATTTGGCCACTAAAAAGTGAAAACTGGATTTTATCCCATTTAAAGTAGGGAAAATATTACTTTAAATAGGCACATTTTTTGGTATGCAGATTTACTATAAAGGCATTGCCTCTCTTGCCCTTGATCCAGTATTGTCACCCTGTCTGCAGTCCTCCAATCTTTTAGAGAAATATTGTTGCTGGATAATGGAGAGACAATTACAGAATGCCCTTGATTATTCCTGTAAATGCCAGAAGATCTAGAATTTATTTATTTATTTGTTTTATTTATATCCTGCCTTTATTTTTATAAACTCAATGTGGAGAACATATCTTAAGTATTCCTTCCTCCTACTTTCCTTACAAAACCACCCTGAAAGGTGAGTTGGGCTGAGAGAGAAAGTGAGTGGCCCAAGGCCAACCAGCTGGCCTTCATGGCTAAGGCGGGATTTGAACTCACAGTCTCCTGGTTTCTAGCATGGTGCCTGAACTACTAGACCAAACTGGTTCACATATAATACAATTTCTGAGATATACCGTATTTTTCGGAGTATAAGATGCACCTTAGTTTTTGGGGAGGAAAATAAGAAGAAAAAAATTCTGCCTCTGCCTACCAACATCCATGGTATTCAACAGTCATATGGTAACAAGGTCAGCCAATTAATAGGCATAGCAACTAAATCAGCCAATGAGGGCTATTTGGATTCTGAAATTTGCTATGTGCGCAACAAAAAGATCGGAAGGGGCCTGGCTTAGCCGAGAAATGAAAGTGAAACTGCTTGTGTTTTGCTTGTATTTACTGCTACCTTGGAAAACCTTCTTTTGGTATTGCATTGTATATTATTATTATTTTGAATCCTGCTGAATCAGCATACTTGTTTGTGCTTTCTGAATGTGATTGCTGCTGCAAACTCTGACCAGCCAAGTCAGCTTCAGCACTTATTGCAGCCTGATTCAGCACAGCTGATTCGTTGGTGGATCAGACTGCTGGAATTCCCCCAATCAGCTGTTCCAGGCTGCAGGGATTGCCACAGACCATCGCTGCCTCCATGCCTTGCGTTTTTGGCCTCTGGTGGGGGTGGGTGGAACTACATTCAGTATATAAGACGCATGCAAATTTATTTGGGGAAAAGGTGCGTCTTATACTCCGAAAAATATGGTAAATATAAATCTGGAGCAGCATATGTTTTAAATTTAATCATGATAGGTATGTTTATATTCTCCAGGTTACCATGTTCTAGGTGCTTCAGATTTTAAAAAACAGTAGAAGACATTGTACATCACACAGTGTATTGTTAGGATGACAAATAACAATGAGTCAATATATTTTTTTCAATTTACATTGAATTTTCATTCGTCAGGGTGGAAAATTCAGCAAAAATCTGTTGCATGCTGTAATATCTTATGGTTTTCCAAATGGCTAGCATAATCTTATTTCTATGATACCCGCAAGTTGATCCACAACATGGCATTAAAGTGAATGTGTAGAAAAGGAATCTTAGCAAATTATTATCTAGCAAATATTTGGGCGTGTTCCTGGCATGGATGGCAATAAGTATCTTTTTACAGATTTGAGCAGCAAACCAATTAAATCTTTCAGGACCAATTACATTTTGATGTACTCATTTATGCCCTAATTACTTCCATGGTAATGTATTCTATATGGAGCTACCCTTCAAAGTGAATTGCTACCATGGCACTATTGATTGGAGGCAAGCCTTCAGAACATATTATATAGTATATTCACTCTTGGGTGCCCATTTCTGAGATCAATTCAACTGTTAATGACTGAAAACATTAGTGATTTAAATGTCTTTTTCTGCCACGTGCACCTCATATATATGCTCAATCATTTTACCCTTGTAGAATTCTATCTCTAAATGAAATATGTTCAAAATGATATCTCTAAAAGAAATATGGAAGACATTTATGAAACCTTGGCAGAGTAAAGACTTCTTCACTAGACGCAATCACATTATTGCTGATTGACGAGTAGCTAATATGTCTATGAATACAGATAAAACAGTAAGTCTAATCAGAATAAAATTAAAAAATTGCAACAATTTACTTTTGAGGTTCAGATAAGTAAAAATAACAACTGAAAGTAGCAGAAATTTGTGGCAAAATTTTCTTTGTGTTGTTAAATAAATAATTATCTCGATTGTCTTTATTTTTCAGGCCCAAACAAATGGAAGATAGCTTAGTTTTTATTTGCTCAAATTCAGGGGTTTCACATCACAAAGAGTTCTATTTTCATTTTTTCTACAGCAGTTAGCATTAAGAAACACGAGAAACCTGTGGTGTATTGCTGGGGAGTGGACAAGCAGCAAGTTCCTTGGACTAGGAATAAACCATAGTTGACACATTGATGATTTGGTCGATAAACACTTGCTCTTGGGAAGAATCCTATCTCAAAGAAAAAGTCCATTTGCCTCTGATTTATATTCACATTGCAATAGATAAATGCTGGAGCCATCCTGACTGCCTCTTATAAAGATATTTTCATCTACACTACAAAACTAATTTCTTTCTGTATGCTGATTTGTTTTTCTTTTACATTTGTACTTTTTAAAAATCTGCTTAATAAAATTCTTCTGTGACCTATTGAAGTCGAGAATATCCCAGCAGAATCTTCTTTAGAAGCTATGTTTTTGTCTGTTCAATATTCTTTAATTAGATGTTAAGATGAGACATATTTAGATGCCTCCATTGCTAGGGTTGCTATTTTTATCCTCTCTTTGCCTAAGGTCTATATGTTCATTTTTATAATATTTAGCTTTGATTGCGGGTTTTATATATATTTTATATTTGTGGTTTTATTTAATTTCCTGCCAAAAGTCACTTTTTGTGAGATGGGCAACTATACAAATTTGATTAATAAATAAACAAAAATAAATGATTTAAGTGGGGTAGGTATTACTTTTTTTTGCCTTTTCTATCTTTATCTAGAAAGAAATGGTGGACCTGAAACATTTTCTATTAATCATTAGTCATTTGCAATTCATGCACTCTGGTGAAATGTGACTGCTTGAATCTGTCTTGGATGGTCAAACCTGACTTGCAAGATTGGAAAATTCACAGCAAAGCTCTTCCTTAAGTTTTCTAGAGCCTCTGGACATTCTGTAAGAAATATTTATGTCTCTCACAGCACAGATGCTCTCTAGATGCCTGTAGTTTTGCATTAATGATGGTGCAAAACACTTCAGAGGAAGGTAAGAGAACAGAAAGTAAGAAGTGAAGTAAGAACAGGATGGTTCTGTGTATATTTTCTTAACACCAGTCCTTATTGCTATTTGCAGAGCATGGGGAACAGAAGGAGAGATTAAGAACTAGATGCTTATTATTTCATCCAATTTATCTCTTAATACTCTTTATCCACATGTGTTTTGGGATATTACAAAGACACCAAATCATCTTATATAACAAAATCAGAAGTAATTGCTTTCCATCACAAAGATTCATTTTTGTACAGTGCAACACAAGTGCTTTAAAAAGGACAATATAGCCACAGAAGTCAAATTCACAGTGACACAAAGTCTCAAGTGTGGCAGAGATCCAATAAAATGTGAAGAGATTTGAAAAACAATAACAAGACCTTCAAAAATAAATATGAAATAATTTAATGGCTGTAGACAACAAATAGCTATGGACAACTCTGTTCTTAGGATTAATATGGCTTTAATTTATTAGATGAGCCCCTATTGTAATTTTTTTGGTACAGTTTTTATTATTTGTTCTTCTAGTTGTCTCGGCTATCTGCTTTTGTGTCGTTTTCTACCCAGAGACTTCTAGAGAGAGCAGCCATTTTAAATTGAATTAATTAAATTAAATTGAAAGACAGTGATGAGGTGGCATTGTATGAGATAGCTAAACTAGTCGACTGAGGAAGAAATAAAGATTCTTTCCCAGGGGATGTTTTGTTTATTAATTTAGTTTGCCCATCATGCCAAAGAAGACACACTGAATTTGAGTTTCCATTCATGGAGGAAAGTCATGCAAATCAACACCATCAAAAAACCAGAAGGCATTGGGTAGCACACTGATAGACTAATGAATATTCTAAAACACTTGTTGATTTTCAAAGGTGATACCATTATTATTATTATTATTATTATTATTATTATTATTATTATTATTATTATTATTATTATTATTATTATTATTCAATTGTATCACAGCGGCCAGTTGTTATGCCGGATTTGGCATTGATTACTAGTCAAGCCCCACCCAGGGGCCTAGGACGTCGTAACGTATTTTCTTAATATACGTGCGGATCCAAGAAGTGCAGCTTTTTGCATTTGACTGAGGGTGAGTTTGTCAAGTTTTAACTGTTTTAAATGTAATTCCAGTGCTTTTGGAATAGCACCCAGTGTGCCGATTACCACTGGAATTACCACTGCTGGTTTGTGCCATAATAGTTGAATTTCAATTTTTAGGTCCTGGTATTTCGCGATTTTTTCATGTTCCTTCTCGTCGACCCTGCTATCACCTGGTATTGCGATGTCCATGATTGTAACCTTATTTTTCTCAACCAGTGTGATGTCTGGTATGTTATGCGCCAGTATTTTGTCCGTTTGTATACGAAAATCCCATAGGATCTTGACCATCTGATTTTCGGTGACTTTTTCAAGCTTATGTTCCCACCAGTTTGTTGTTGTTTTAATATTATAATTTTTGCACAAATTCCAGTGGATCATTTGTGCTACTGAATTGTGCTGCAATTTATAATCAGTCTGCGTGATTTTTTTACAGCAGCTGAGCATGTGGTCAACAGTTTCATCAACTTCTTTGCAGAGACTGCTTTTGGCATCATCAGAGGATTTTTCAATTTTGGCCTTAATGGCATTTGTTTGGATAGCTTGTTCTTGCGCAGCCAGGATTAGTGACTCTGTTTCTTTCTTTAATGTACCTGCTGTTAACCATAACCAAGTTTTTTCACTGTCCACTTTATCTTTTTCCCCCCAGAAATTGACCATGCAATGCTTTGATGATGATGATGATGATGATGATGATGATGATGATGATGATGATTAAATCTTTGGTGAGATTCACAGCCTTTGGGGCTGATTGGTAGCTCAACAGTTCGAGTCCTAACAGAGGACTTAGGAACTGTTAAGGTAACGTCGGAGGATATAAGCTGTTCCAAGTAGGGTGGTTTTTGTAGAATCAGAATGTTCAAGTCCGATGAATTTATAATTTCCAAATAGCGAGGTAGCCCTTTAGGTATTGCTCCAAGGGCTCCAATTACAACCGGGACAATAGACAATTTCTTTTCCATAGTTGCTCAACTTCAATTTCCAAGTCCCGGTACTTTGTGATTTTTTCCTGCTACTTATCTTGAATTTGTGCATCACCAGGTATTGCAATGTCAATGAACCAAACTTTTTTCTTTTCAACTATTGTTATGTAAGGTGTGTTGTAGGCCAATGCCTGTCAGTCTGAATTCTGAAATCCCACAAGATCTTGACTTTCTCATTCTCTAAAATCTTCTCAACCTGATATTCCCAGTGGTTTTTGCTGTACTCAAATCCAAACTTGTGCCACAATTTCCAGTGAATGATTTTAGCAACTCGGTCATAGCATTGTAAGTAGTCAGATTGTGAAATTTTGCTGCACCCACTGATCAAATGTTCGACTGTCTCATCTTTCTCATTACAGAGGCGACATTTGCTGTTGGTAGTAACATGCTGAATTTTTGCCTTCATGCAATTTGTGGCTAAGGTTTGTTCTTGAGTTGCCAAAATAAAGCCTTCTGGTTTTTTTTTTTCAGTATTCCTGATCTTAACCAGTTCCAAGTTAGCTTTTAGTCTGCTTTGCCTTCAATACTTTTCAAGTATTGGCCATGCTTTTCCAATTTTCAGCTCGCTTCTCAATTACTTCTTTCTTGTATTCAGCTTTCGACTTAGTTGTCTTCAAAAAGCCTCCTTTTGACTTCCTTAGTCATTGGTTCTTCATTTTTCTGGATGTAGTCATTCAAGCTGTCTTTCTTTTTCCACAGTCTGCTTTACTTGCAGGAGTCCTTGACCACCCTTTGCTCTTGGTAGATATAATCGATCAACATCACTTTTAAGGTGCAAGGCATGATTCATTGTCATAAGCTTCCTTGTTTTTCTGTCCAAATTGTTCAACTCCATCTGGGTCCAGGCAATTATTCCTGCAGAGTATCGAATCACAGGTATAGCCCAGGTATTTATTGCTTTTATGATGTTTCCTCCACTCAATTTGGACTTTAATATCTTGTGAATTCTTCTTATGTACTTGGATGAAGTTGATTCCTTGACTTTATTATGCATTAAGTCAGAGTAAGGTGACCAACCGTCCTCCTTTAGGGAGGACAGTCCTTCTTTTGTAAGTTCTGTCCTCCCTCGAAAAGTGTCCTCCTATATGTCCTCCTTTTCGATATTTGAAGACTAATCTGTTGCGCGTTATGTGACGTATTTGTATTTGACATGACAATTCGTCAAGACTCAAGAATTTTTATCTAAAGAAATGCTAGACATTAAAATAGACGACAATTGTCTCTTTGGAGAAATTAGAAGACTGAATGTATATTTAAATTCTGAAAAATCAATACAATGGGAAAATCAACATGTTGAAATTGATAAAAGATGGGTGGATATTTTCAGCCATTTCAAAAATGAACATATTCCATATTCCATGTGAACATTTATTTATACTTGTTCAATTTACGTTGTGCTGCCCTGGAACTAATGCAGCAGTTGAAAGAGTTTTTTTCAATTGCCAATGATTTTTTGACAAGTGAGAAATCGAGATTGAATGTTGATACTCTAGCTGCAGCACTTGCCGTAAAATTCAATATGAATTTTGTTCAGATATTTCCAATATATTGTTAGAAGATGATACATTGACAAAAAATATTAATTCAATGGAAAAGTACTCATTTAAATAATAATTAACAGGCATGTAAGCATAATTACAATATAAAATGTTGCAAATGTTTTTATTATGCATATATCATATTTTAGTGTATTATTGTTGCAATGAATAAAATATTTCTTTTATTTACGATATATTTTTTCCAATTTATTTGTCCTCCTTTTCATTGTAAAAAAGTTGGTCACTTTAGCATTTTGGACAATAGAACGTGTTTTGTCCTCCTTTTCACTGTAAAAAAGTTGGTCACCTTAGTCAGAGGCCTCTAAAATCCCCAAGTATTTGTAACCTTCTTCTGGTTTTACTGCCTTTAGCATTTCTTCATTCTCAAGTTCTATTCCATCATCGTCTATGACCTTGCCTGCTTTGATTGCCATTGTTGCACATTTATCAATTCCAAATTGCATGCCAATGTCTTGGCTAAATTCTTTTGTGCTTTCAATTAATGAATTCAGTTCAGCTTTTGCTTACCAAACCGCTTCAAATCATCCATGTACAACAAATGTGAAATTTTCAATCCTTTCTCTGCAAGTTCATATCCACAGTTCACCTTCTTCAAAATGGTTGTCAGTGGTAGCATTGACAGTATAAAAAGTAGGGGTGAAAGGGAGTCACCCTGGAAAATGCCTCGTTTAATTTCAACTTCACCCAGTTCTTCTCCAATAGCCATAAGCTTCATTTTCCAGAAGTTCATTGAAGTTTCCATGAATTTTTGAATGTTGCTGCTAATGCCAAAGATTTTCAGGCATTTCTTGATCCAGCTGTGTGGAACTGAATCAAATGCTTTCTTATAGTCTATCCAAGCCATGAACAGGTTGGTTCATCTTTTCTTTGAATTCTTTAGGATTAGCTTGTCAATCAGCAGTTGGTCCTTTGTTCCTCTTGAATTTTTGCAGCATCCTTTCAGTTCTATAGGAAGCAAATCATTTCTTTTCAAGTATCCATAAATCTGGTTTGCAATGATGCCAGTAAGAAGCTTGTATGTTGTTGGCAAGCAGGTTATTGGCCTATAGTTTCCAGGGGTCCTTTCATCTTTCTTTATCTTTTTGGATCAAAAATGTCCTTCCACTCATCATCCATTCATCATTTTCAGGTGTTTTTAAAATCTGGTTCATTTGGGCTGCCAACCTTTCATGCACACTTGTAAGTGCTTTTAGCCAGAAGTCATGTAGCTCATCTGGTCCAGGTGCATTTCAATCCAGGTCCAGATGAAGTTCAAGGAACAAACTTCTGGGTTGCCCTTTGGGCCATTTTTCTCCCTCCAGAGGCTTCAGGAGGATTTCCTGAAGCCTGCAGAGGGCAAAAAATGGCCCAATGTGCCTTGCGGAAGTTCAGAGGCTTCAGTGAGGCCTGCACACATGCACGGGGGAGGGGAGGTTGTGCATGCATGTGCGGGGTGAGGGTATTGCATTATGGGTGTGGGCACATACATGTATGACACCCCCCCCCAATGTTCCCCACGCTTTTGGCATCCCTTGACAAAAAGGTTAGCCATCACTGTTAAAATATCTTCCTAAAGTGCGGTTGAGAATAATTATTATGCCCGTATTTGCTCATTTACCATATAATAAAAGCAAAATTATTTCAAAAGTCACATGTAATTCTCCAATCATTTTAGTACCCAAAGCTCATGGCAGATGACTTGATCTTCAGCAACAGAGGTCATGATTGCATTATTTTAGTTTATTATATACAATAAAAACAATTCCACATTATTTAATTTTCACTAGATTAAAAGGAATCATTTAAAATTTTAAAAAATAGAAGCAAAGGTAATGATAGATTTAAATTAGACCCATTTCAATGATTTATTTATTTAGTTTTTCACTCATGTACAATATAACAGGAATAAGAATAAACATGATTAAGAACACAGGAAATGGGTACAAATAAATGGAGACAGTAGGACAGGGACATTAGACACGCTGGTGCACTTATGCACACCTTTTGCATGCTTTTCTCTGCATGCTTTTCTCTGGGTTACCAAGTGTTTTTAGTTTCCATATATACAGGAGAGGCTCCAATATACATAATCTATATTGGCACATAAAGACCATGCAGGCTAAAGGGAGCAAGCCACTTCCTCAAAACAAGGGAGACTACCACTATATTTACAATGGCTGGGTAGGAAATCTAGTAGGGAAATCTAGTAAAAAACAAGCAATAGAGTGAGTTAAAGACTGATTAAGAAGAAATGTTGTGGACTTTACATGTGCAAGCATATATCTGCTACTCATTAAAGCAGCCACTCTATTTTTGTAGCTGCTTCACAAGTCATCTGTCCTTTTTTCCAGGCTTGTGAGGGACCCCCCCCCCCAAAAAAAGGCTGACAACTTTACTGAACTACAGAAGAGTACTGAGCTTAGGTCCTACTTCCAAATTGTTTACAACAGAGCTGTCAAATGTCCAGCCCATGGGCCGGATGCGTCACGCACTGGGCCATGCCCATACCCAGTTTAGTGAAGGGGGGGAGTTCTGATACATCATGTGACACTGCCGTGACGACGTGATTTTGACACCCCTGAGCTACAAAGTTTGCAAAGTCTTTCAGGCAATGCAGAGAATTCTAAGTATGAGAAGGAGAAGAAACAACAATCATGCCAAGAAAAGCACTGCATGCAATTTTTTCCATTAAAACAGAAGGTGGAGACTCCCCTGAAGCTTATAGCTTTTCTTGCTAAATGAGGCATAGCAAAATAATGGCTGCCAACTCCAATACTTTAAAACTAAACTTCCTCTTCTCTTTTTTGAAAAGAGTTACTAGTTAGTAAAACTAGGAGCACATGCCTGAAGATCTACTTCAGCAAAGGAGCTGTAATCATCTTAATCCAGGACAAGGCTCAGAAGAATAAGGGTGGCTGGCAAGGAATATATTTGCCCTTGTCAATATCTAAATTAGTGAATGTCTACTATAAAGACTTTTTTTAAAAAAAACTCAGACTGGTCTGAAAAATAATCACAAATGAATCTGTAATTAAGACTTAATTCTTACCATGCTACACTCAGTTGTAGACTTATGTTTACCGCTCACTTTGGTCAAATAGTTTGACCAAATAATTTGGCCTTAGGAAAAAAATAAGATGTTTTGAAGGAGATGGAATACATGAAAGCTTTACATGAACATTTGACATAATAGGAGACTATGTAACCTTCTGGCCAAATAGATCTGTTTAAAGACTTAAAGGGTATGAATGCAGCAGTTTTCTTTAAGTATTTGGGAAAAGGGCAGAATTTATGGTTTCACCAATTGTACTTTATGGTCTTTTAAATTTTTCATCAGGTGCCTAAAATCATAGGAATAGGCACATAATTTCATCAAATACGTAAGGTTTTGAAAAGCCATATGAACCTTTTCATAAAACCACCACTGAAATGTTTACATTTTTTCCTGCAGTTTTCTTATAATGGAAAAATAGTATTCTAAATAAACTAAAATATATGTTCGTACATTTTCTGTAATAAGTTATGGCTTTATAAACAACAATGTGAACAAAAGCATGCTGATACATCTAAGGTAGGGAAGAGATGGCTTTCTCTATCAGAATTTATTATTATTATTATTTTATTTATTATTTATTCACATTTCTAAACCGCCCCCTCTCCCCAAAAGGGACTTGGGGCAGTGTACAGTCCACAATAAATCACAGATAAAATACAAATATAAATAGAACTATAAATATATGTATGTATGTGGAGGAGGTTAAAATTAAGAGTACTGTACAGAAGAATAAATATGAGGCTAAAAGCCCTAAAAACAATTAAAACTAAAACATTACCCTTAAAATAACCAGATGAGAATATACTACCAGGAGTTCATAGATGTAACATTTATAATCATGCCAGGCCAGCTAGTCGGAACAGCTGGCTAAGGCTAATTGTACCTGAACAAAACAAGGTTGTAAAGAATTATGAGCTGAAATCATGGTTTGCTGTTGGCTTAGGAATCCTAAAATATTTTGCAGCAATAAATTGGATTTCCAGGTTCAGATACCATGCAAAATACAACAAATATCCCAGAAGGCTTCTCAGCTAGATTTTTGTACATCCAAGCAATTACTATTATTCGCAAATCTATAATTGTATCTTTATTAACAGGCATTTATATTGCTTTGAAAGAATTGTTATCTTTAAAAGTAGTACATAAATAAATGTAATAATTTCCATCATCATTTCCATCATCAAAGTGTTGCTTTAAATGTACAGAATGGAGGGTGGGAAAGATTTCCTGGTGTTTTTACTTCTATTCTGCTACTATCATGTACATAAAAGGGTTACAGCTGGCATAACCAAAGGTCATTCCCATTGGGACTATCCTGCTAATTAGGAAGGAAGGAAACATTATTTCTAGTGAATGTTCATGCAGCTGAAAAATTCCATAACTAAATCTGAAAGAGTTCAATGAGTGTCTATAGTAAGGAAAGTTGAATAATGTGGAACTTTTAGAACTATGGGAAATTCATGTACTAATTGTTCTTTTATCTGGTTCAATTTTAAATAATATTTATTTGTTGCTTGTTTGGATTCTATGTTACCCAATAACCAAAACTTTTTGGATAATTCATAAAACAATAAATGAAAGCAAATATATGTGTCCCAGGATAATGTTGCAGGATCCAATTTTGGTCAGACATTGGCACCAGAGGTTTCGTCTTCTGAGATTTCGGGCTTGTGCTAGAGCCCATCCTCAGGGAACTTCTGTCTACATTCTGGTAGATGTACGTTCTCTGCGGATGAGCTCCAGCACAAGTCCAAAAGCTCAGAGACTAAACTTCTGGCCCTGGTGACCGGTCAAGATTGGATCCTACATCATAAAAAAATGCTTAAACCCCATCAAAATGGTACAAAAACTAAATAGTACAAATAGCTACACATCAGTACTCAAATAGTAACAAGATGTAAATAATCCAGAATTGACAGATTAAAAAACTGACAGTACATTATTTTTTTTCAAAAATTACTTGGCACTAAAAATATCACAAAGAAATTAGTCAGCTAGCTTCTGAGGAGCAAAATCTTAATTTTCATATACCTACATTTTGAATTGAACTTGCAGGTTAGGTGGAAATTAGTAGAGTTCATAAAATACGGCAATAATATAAATAAAATTAAATATAAATACTGTCCAGTCCTTATTTGTAACCTTTCTATCCTATTATCCTTACCCTACTATCTAAAATATATTGGCCATTTCCAATGCTTTACCTCAGGGGTGTCCAAACTTGAGAACTTTAAGACTTGTGGACTTCAACTCCCAGAATTCTGGGAGTTGAATTCTGGGAGTTGAAGTCCACAAGTCTTAAAGTTCCCAAGTTTGGACACCCCTGCTTTACCTTAATCCAGATGAGAATTTACTAAAATACGAATCATTATAGCTAAACTAGTGGTTCCCAACGTGGGGCCCATGCCCCACAGACGGGCAATTTGATTTTTAATGGGGGCAATTTGAACTTTGTTAAACCAAGTTAATGGCCTTTTAGGCTTCCTCCGCATGGGTAGAGTTCACTTTTTGAGTAAAGTAAGAATTATATGTCACAGGAGAGGGCATCAGGATTTTAGAGATGCTTAGGTGGGGCATGGCCAAAAAAAGAGGTTGGGCTAGACCGAACCACTGAGCTAGACTGTCTGATGCAATTAAAATCATAGCTGATTATTGTTGGAAGTGTTATGAACATTCTCTCAGATTATCATTATTAGTACTTATCAGAGTTGCAAATTATATAACTGTCCTAATCAAGCCTTATAACCCCCTCATCTATCACTAAGCACACCAAGGAGGCATTTTGCTACTTGTTTATTGGCCAAGTCTTGTTCCTAAAGACCTTATACATCTGAATAAATTTGAATGAAATGAATTACTTCACATTTATCTCAGTGGGATGCAAATTGTTGGCATTATGCACTCTGGAGTCTACCAGTTATATTGGAAATACAATTCCCATAGTGTGATAGCAAACTATGGAAGTAATTCAACACCTTAAGATGGCTTCTAGTTGAGGAAGGCTTTTCGCTTTCTCTCACATACATACATACATACATACATACATACATACATACATACATACATACATACATGTTTTCGTAGATTTTCACAGGTGTAGGTATGCTGGTCTTGTTGTATTTGGGTCTTTCGAATCATCCCCAGAGAGAAATCTTCCAGATGCCCCAAACTCTATGGCCTCCCCAAGATACACAAAGAAGGAACACCACTCAGACCCATAGTCAGCTCCATAGGCTCACCTCTACAGAATCTTGCCAAATTCCTCACCAAACAACTCCAACCCTACGCAGAATCCATTACCTCACACGTACAAAACTCACTCCACTTCATAGAAACAATAAAGAAATAAAATCTACAACCCAGCGACCTACTAGTGAGTTTCGATGTCATATCTCTCTTCACCCAAGTGCCTATAAAAGAAGCCTTGACAGCTATCCAGAACAAACACAGCCCCCCTAAACACATCCTGGACCTGACCAACCACTGCCTAACCAACACATACTTCATCCATAATGGACAAAGATACAAACAGATAGAAGGAGCACCCATGGGATCACCCCTCTCACCCGTCATTGCAAACTTATACATGGAACATTTTGAAACCAATGCCTTAGATAAATCTGAACACAAACACAAACTCTGGCTTAGATATGTTGATGACACTTTCGTGATTTGGCCACACAGGAAAGAAAAACTGGACAACTTCCTCACACATCTCAACAGCCTACACCCCAAAATACAATTCACCATGGAAATAGAAGCAAACAACCAACTTCCCTTTTAATCTCTAACGGATTCCAAAGAAAAACAATTACCAACCTAATCCAAAGGGAGACTCCCCCCCAAAACCAAGACACAGAACAGGACAACGGCATCACCCTCCTCCCTTACATCAAAGGCACCACAGATAAAATCAGCAAAATTCTCCACAAACACAATATCAAGATAGCCTTCAACACTGACCAAAAAATAGCCAATATCTTAAGAACCCCCAAAGACAAAATCCAGCTAGAAAACCAAGGAGTCTACGAAATACCATGCAAAATCTGCCCTGCAACATACATAGGACAAACAAACAGAAGAATAAATGCACACATCACAGAACACAAAAATGCAGTAAGAAAAAAAGAAAAAACTTCCTCCCTTTTCTAGCACCTTAAAGCTACAGGACATGAAATTAATTTTGAAGGAACCAGGTTAATCTCCAAAACAGAACACTTCAACAAGATAATAATTATGGAAGCTATCGAAATAGAGAAACACCCCCACAACATGAATAAACGTAACAATCCCTCCCACCTACCAGACATCTGGAAACCAGCCCTAGTCAACAAACAAGTGGGGCACTCACCACCCAGGCTGTTACAACACGAAACAACAATGGACGCATAGCCAGCACCAATCGGCATCAATCTACCAATCATGATACAACTACACAACCAATCATTTCGCTTACTGAAATAAAGCCAGCACTCCACCCCCACTCCCACCAAGATTTATAGAAAGACGGCAGCTCCGATCACACTTTAAGCCCAAAACCCAGCCTGAAGATGCCGAGTGAGACCTCGCTGAAACGTTGCCAAGACAATCTTAATCTTACATGGGAAAAGACCCGAATACAACAAGACCAGCATACCTACACCCGTTAAAATCTACGAAAACATATATATTATATGCTGGTTTTGTTGTATTTGGGTCTTTTCCCCTGTAAGATTGAGATTGTCTTGGCAACGTTTCGGTGAGGTCTCACTCGCCATCGTGTGTGTGTGTGTGTGTGTGTATGTATGTATGTATGTATGTATGTATGTATGTATGTATATATATATATATATATATATATATATATATATATATATATATATATATATATATGTACACATAGCTGATGTATAGCTGATAATCTATTAACTGAGCATTAGCACACTTATAATAAAATGATCGTAATTAATTAAAAGAATACATATATTTTTTTACCAAATTTTAAGCAAAATAAAACACTGACTCAAATTCACAAGGACTAAGATTATTTGTAACAGTGGTACAGATTGTCCTCATATTGATATTTTATATTAAATATTTGCCCATGTAATTTTTTTAGATAAAGTAGTGAGTTGACACAGTCCTTTCAACCTTAATGTGGTTTCTTTGATACAGGTAGCGCTTGACTTATGATCACAGTTAAGCTCAAAACTTCTGTTGCTAAGTGAGACATTTGTTAAGTGCCCCATTTTAGGACCTTTCTTGCCACAGTTGTTAAGTGAATCATTACAGCTGTTAGTTGTTAAGCAAAGCTGGCTTGCACATTGACTTTGCTTGTCAGAAAGTCTCAAAAGGTGATCATATCACCTATATTTGTGCAACTGTCCCAAATATAGGTCAGTGGCCAAGCATCTGAATTTTGATTACATCACCATGAGGATGCCACAATGGTCATAAGTGTGAAAAATTGTCATGCCAGTGATATGTTATTGGTCACCAAATGGAATGTTGTAAGTTGAGAACTAATTGTACTGCAACAGTTGTTCACAGCCACTGCATTTTATAAATCATGATTCAATATTATTTACCATTTAACATTATATGATGTTAATAAGTATGATTAAGTCAGCAAGCAATAGTTAAATATCATAGTTTAATACAATGTGACAATTCAGTTACTAAAGTTTCTAAGTCTACCAAATAAAAGTTTCCACATTGTATTAGAAGGAGAGCCCATCTCATGTTCACCTTTTAATTTAATCACTACCCAACAACATATCAGAAGAAAATCAACTAAAAAGGAGACAAACTAGTCACACAATTCAATTGTACTAATAAAACATTTCCACTTGATAATTATTATCACACTCCATTCATTAAGTTTAGATGGTTAATCTATAAATGATTAATCACTAAGATTGCAATCATAATTAATAAGTTATGCCCATATGTATTTTAAATAGAGAATATCAGAAACAAAGATGTCCTAGTCCATAATTTTATAGTTCCTCATTATTCCATTCATTCCCTCTTATTGAGAATAATAGATCAGTTGACTGTTGCTTGTTCTATGAACACAATTTTCTTAGATTGTGCATCAAATGATGCCAAAAATTTGTTAGAGGTCTATTTTACTTGAATTTAAGTTCTCTATAATTAATTTTAATAGGACTTCATTCTAACCATAAAAACCAAATTAGTTTTAAAGATTTGTTTGTAGAAAAGTACCAATACATTGATCTATTTGGAAAAGATGGTATGTACATAAATTAGAACAAAGCTAAATGTTATTCTTTTTACAAAAATATTTATTCAATCTTAATAAATGAATGAATGAATGAATGTGTGTCAACCCTTTTAACCTTTCTTGATTTCAAAGATCAATATGTGTAGTTTCTATGGTAATGCAATTTAAGAATTATTATTAATTTCCTGAATTGTGCTAAAGAATATTTTAATCCCAGATGATACAAAGAATAGAACTCTGAACTCAGGACCATTTCAATCCATTAACCAAAGTCAATTTTCTCTAGTATATCACCATTTGCAAATTTACAGTTTATACAGAAAATTATATAACAGAAATGTATATTCTCCCTGCATTTTATGTGCACTTTTAAAATTTAGATTTATATCTTAAAAAAATAAAACATGAGGTTATGAATTGAATTTCAATTCATTGAACTTCCCAGGATCTCAGACCTAATCCATAAACAGTGCAGTATAAAAACATTATTTTTTTGTTAAAATATTCCCAACACACTGCATGTCAAGAGATTTCAGAATGGGATACAATTAATAAAACAATTCAACTAACAAGGAAAAGCCACATTTCAGTATAGCTACCGTATCATAAATAGGCCATTTAGAACCAAAGCTCTTCATAAGATTATAAATTCTACTTTTTTAAGAATATCTTTTAATATTGCATTGAGATTGTTAGTTATAATATTTTCCCAATATTGACTTTGGGAATATTTAACCATATTCCTCTGATATGGATGCCATCAAAACCACAACCTATACTCATCTGTATTTCCAGTACTACAGGGACATTTGCCAATGGATTAGTCCTCTTTTATTTCAATTTCCAGGGCGCTCTGGCAGCTTTTAACTGCAGTATGTGTGAAATAAACAAGATAAATTTATTTCTCCAAAAATAGCGAAAGGAAATGCTACTTTGTGTGTAAGGTTCTCCGACAAACAGTTTGCTAATAGTTCTTGCTGTTAGGGAATAGTTTTGTGTGTTCGTGTTGTTGATTCCATTTATATTAGTCAATGACTGAAATAAAATTCCATCTATCTATCTGACCATTTGATATAGAGTCTTTTCCTCTGTATTTCACCCGGTTTAATTTTAAAAAAGGTTAGAGTGTCAGACTAAAAAAGTAAAGTTCAAAAATTGTGGAGCAAAATAGTCCTTTCCTTTTAATTTGACACTTTTGGAAAAGCTGTGCATGGGTTAGAAAAGATCAGAATGTGAGGTATGAGGCTGAGATTTTCTTTCAAAATATTCAGGAAGAGACTGAGGTCTGCCTGCCTAGTTGCTCCTTCATTTAAAAAAAAAAACCCCCAATTATATGCATTCACCACTGCAAATGGGGAGTTTTGTCGTTTCTTTCTTTCTTCTTCCTGACTGGTCCAGGTGACCACCAATGTTGCTTAATTCCCTGACCAACATTTGATAATCTAATAAGACTACATTTACATGAACCATCGGCTGCATCCAAAAAGATGCCACCACCACCATCAAGCTACCTTAAATTAAACTACAAACATTCTCCAATTATTACTTTCTAAAAAGATCCCTCAGTTTTATTTATTTTTTTAGTCCCTGCAAAAGGAGGGATAAAAAGACATGCTTATTCAAAAGGTGTAAAGAATTTCTTCAATCTAAGTAATAGGAGTCAGCCCAGCATTTGTTTATCTTATTTAAAAGCCAGTAACTCTACTGTAGCATTCCTCCCAGGGTTGCAATAAGAATAAAAGAAAAAGCTCCATGTGTCTTGAATGTCTTGAAGAAAAATCATATATCAATCTATAAAAGAAGATAAATCAAAGGAATGAAATAAATACTGACAGATTCTTACCCAGATTTTGCTGGCAGTAAAATACAGATTGCTCAAAGCTTTTTCAAATACTTGTCTATGAATAAATGCACATCTACAAACTATTATTTAAAATATGCTGGACTATGATTTTAATAGAGGTTAGAAACAACTGTTTAAAAACTTGCTACCATTAATGCATGCCTAGAGAACTCTTCTATGGGGGGGGGGGGAAGCTGCACAAGAGCAATGCAGCAAGTTTTTGCTGCATTGTTCATTTAAGGGCTCTTGCAGAGCTCCTGTTCAATTCAGCAGGAACATCATGGTAGCAATCCTTTACAGATTATCGGTGTAATTCAAGCATCTTTCCAACAGCACTGATTTTCAAAGCCACTATTTGGCTTATAAAGTTTAATTAGCATCAGCAGAGAAAGGAGAATATGAAATAATGAGGCCATTTACTTCCTCAATCTTTCCATATTCATAAACTTGGAATAAACTAGGACAAACCGATCTTTGAGGTCACAGTTCCAAAGCCATCCAGTAAAACTAATCTGTTCCGGGGACAGGATTTTTAACATTATTTTTTAAACTGCTGAACAATCTCTGGACTAGTCAATCAAATCAAGCATTTCTAAGAAGATTAAGACAGTTGCTTAAAATGCTTGGAGGAAAGATTTAACATTCATTACAGTCCAGCATGTTTTTCAGCCCTTAATGGGAACAGAACATATTAAAAAGGACTGTGTTCTATCACAGTAGGCAAAATCTATTGTCAATGAGCCACTTGGGATCAGTTATAAAGATAAAGGTTAACATTTCAACTTCCTGATACTTTCTGATCTTAGGGGGGGGAGGAGTATTATATTTAGAACACTGGTTTATTTACAATTATTGATGAGAAATGTTGTATATAGAAATGTATTATGCGAGAGGTTATGAATTAACTCAACAACTACAAGGCAAAACTAACTTGATCACAATGCAAAAATATAAAGCAAATTGAAAATCCACATCATATTCAGAAGCACACTAAAATTGGTGAATAGATTGGTCATCTCGTTTCACTCAATTTTCTTCAGCTTTACCAATATTTTACTCTGTTTCCACCTATGATTGAACTTTTTTTCCACGTGTAAGACTTTTGCAGTAAGTCATTTTTGTAAATTATTTTTCATCAAGCCATGGGTTTTTAATTTATATGAAGTTTTGTGAGTGAATATTTTTAGACACATTTGGGAATGGTACAAAATCATCCTGCAAAATTTATAACATTACGAATATCAAAGGATAATCACGTTTCAGTTCAAACTAAGCTGCAAATCAAGCAAATTCCGTTCCCATTCCTAATTGCCTTCCATGTATTTGCCAAGGAGCTCATGGGACCACCAGATGGCTCGTAGCCCAGCCAGAATGATATAGAGATGTTTGCGAGCTCCATGCTACATCTGTGTTCACATACAGATGCTCCTGCTACAACTTTTGGTGAGCTGCAAAAAACTGGAAAAGTACAGGGAGCAAATCTACTTGGTTTAAATGCATATTTCCAATACGTACCTTTATTAATAATACATGGAATTCAGCTGACACCTAAAAATCAATAATTGATGTAATTGATGGCAAAAAAAAATCATTCTTCTGTGGCTTTATAACTCTTTATTTACGATGTGATCAAGTCTCAGTATTTTATGTCAGACGTAACTAGAGAAACTTCTGTTTTGTTTAAAAGCAAATCATGTCCCTTCAACCAGGGACATATTCAGATGTATGACAGATACTTTCTAAATTATCTGTCATACATCTGAATATGCAATGAGACTGTCACACACTATATTCCATCTGTATTTTTTACATGAAGCTACCAGAATTGGGATGAAAAATGTACATAACTACCAGATGACATTAAACAGCTACAATACAGAGAACATACATGGGGTTTTGCACTTCAGGTCTGGTAGCCCTACTTTTGTATGTACAGGTGGTCCTCGACTTACAACAGTTCATTTAGTAACTGTTCAAAGTTACAATGGCACTGAACGACTGTTTCACATTTACCACCATTGTAGCATTCCCATGGTCACATGATCAAAATTCAGACACTTGGCAATTGACCCATATTTATAACCATTGAGTATCCCAAGGTCATGTGATCTCCTTTTGCAATCTTCTGACAAGCAAAGACATGGGGAAGCCAGATTCACTTCACAACACTGTTACTAATTTAACAACTGCAGGATTCACTTAACAACTGTGGCAGTTGTAAAATGGGGCAAAATTCACTGTACAACTGTGTCACTTAGCAACATAAATTTTGGGCTCAGTTGTGGTCTTTAGTTGAGGACTAACTGTATTAAATTGCTTTAGTTTCTGTAAAGGGAAAGCTTGTAATATGCTTTGAAAATGTAAAACATTATTTTCTAAATGCAGTACTTTCTGTTGATTTTTTTAACGTGTTGCAAGATTAAAAACTAAAAACAAATTACCATCTGATTGCCTTTTCATAAGTCAGTGAAGCTTATCCATACTGGATAGTATGAGTAGAGAAAGATGTAAGTCTCTGAAGGATAACTTCCTAGATTGTTTTACCACAAATCCAAACCACAGAATTAGATTTTAATAGTTCTTTAGTTTTTTATACAAAAATAAAACTACAGTCCAATATATATTTTCAAAAAACCCCAACCCCAATTCCTTAAAGAAAGAACTTGTAAAATAGAATTCCTCAAATACTGAGTTTAATTAATTCTTATCTGGGGATCTCTAACTAAACATGTGTAGTTAAGGTACAAAGATATGCTAAGGTAGTTTTTGTTATATTACATCTTCACAAATAGTTTTGAATGTCTTTTATAAGTATCTGCATACAGATGATTAAGCATAATTGCAAAAACACAATTTCAGATGTAGTCCATCTTGAATGAAACTTTCAGTGATGAAAGCTGGAAGATGTGAGTAGTCGTTTACTTCAATGTTGTAGACTTGTGATACCTTACAATCTGCCTCTGCTTTTCACGGCCATATAATTACGCTGAACAACTTGTGGGTAGAATTGTTTGGAATGCTTTTTCATTTGGACCATCTTTAGTTAAGCTAGCTAGAATACTACGGCCTGATTACTGATATCTGCAATCAAAATTGTAAGGATGCATTGTTACAATATACTTTTTTTTTCTAAAAGAGCAACTTCCTGATGAAAATTCAAGCTATGAATATATGAATTCCATAACATGTTATATATATATGAACTACACCTTGTCCCAAACATCTTCACAATATTGCATTGTGGCAGTTTACTTTTTTATTTTTATTATTTGTTATAATAAAAAGCAAGAAAGAACAGCATCAGCTTTAAAGAAATGCAAGATTGCCCTAATTTTGAGAATAATTTTTCATACAATGTTTAATTCAGGTGTTTGTTGCAAAAAGAGTTAAATTCATTGCTAACTCAATCTGAGAATTTTAAGAAAGACAAATTTGATACCAGAACAAACATTTTACTTAAACATTAAGAGAGGCAGAAAAAGTTATATATGAAAATATCTCCACTTACACTTGCTGTACACAACTGAATTAAACGAGTATATTATTCACATCATGTAGTGGTATATAACCCATATTGAACAGAATGAGAACTATAAGAAAAAATCAAATCAGTTTTTTAAAAAAAACTAGTGCAGCTAATTATTACGACTATTTTATTTCATTTATTTGATTATTACGGGATTTTGAAAAATGTGAAGTCATTGCTAGGAAATATTAAGGAGTACTTTAAAGTGTTAGCAAATATACACAATTACCTACGCAATATATTTTAATCAAAGCAGAATACCTGATCATGTGCTATTATGGTAATATCTGTGTTCCTTATGAGCTTCATAGGAGTGATGAGTACTGTACTTTTCATGTCAAAGCAGCAAATGTATGAGTATTATTTCCCTTTTAGTCATTTGTATGTATAAGGACAGATTCTAGAGGAAGGGAAAGGGAGGGCTATAGAAATGAACATGATATAGGAGAGTTTCAATCCAGATAAATAGATTTCTGGGGAACACTGTTGCCCGGTGGCTCACATTTTCAGCGCTCTACTATCACTGAGCATCTATCAGAGGAAAGCGAAGGGATGGTAGTTCTCAAATAAGATGTCAGGTTTGTTAAATCACCTAGTGCTGTGCTGATCTTCTTAGTCCAGCTGCTGAACCAACATGCTGTGTGTGTGTGTATGTGTGTGTGTGTATGTGTGTGTGTGTTGTGTTGTGTTGTGTGTACGTGTAAGTGATGATGCAGCAGAAGGATCTGAATATAAATTCTGCTTCCAAACATTCATATTAGTTTTGAAGCATAGCCTGCAATGTTAGGCAATATGACTAAATAAACTGAATTTGCATTCAGGGTATATTACCGCAGAACGTCTTTCTGGGATCATATTACAGATAGACTACTGTGCGATGTTTTTATCGTTTCATGTGTGAAGAAGTCTAACCTTCAGTGGCAACAGACAGGAAGCTTACTGAGCATTGTCAGTATCATGGACAGAAGTTCCCCGGAACTGCGTTTCCCAAACTGTCATTTCCGATGTCCCTGTTTCCTCAATAGAAATACTCAGAGGAGTAACAGAGAAGGGCAGCAACTTCCAGCTGCTTCATTCTGCCTCCAGCAGAAGGCAGCTATAAGGATTGGGCTCAAAAGCAACAGAGATGGACAATGACCATAGTAAAAAGGAAATGTGAATTGTTTGAATGAAAACAAACATACAGAGGATATCTTACCCTAGCACAGTGATGGCGAATCTTTTTGGCACTGAGTGCCCAAACCAGAACGCACGTGGATGTGTGTGCTGGAGCACCGGAAGCCCCAAAGACCAGCTGGCCAGTGCACATGTGTGTGCCGGCCAGCTAGTCTTTGGGGTTTCCAGCATGTGCATGTGCACTGGCAAGCTGGTCTTCTTGTACCAGAGCTCTGGAAACCCGAAGACAGCTGGCCGGTGCACACATGTTTGTTTTGGGGGCTTTTTCAAGCTGTTTTCCAGTGGTCTGGCACCTGCGAAGGCCAGCTGGCCGGTGTGCATGTTCACCCCAGAAACCAGAAGAGCAGCTGGCGAGATGCGTATGCCCACAGAGTGGGCTCTGCGTGCCTTAATATTCCATCTTAAATATAGGAAGTTGTGCAGAGAGCATTGGATGCATCATCCCATCTAAAATTTTTCTTTCTTTCATGATGTAGAATAAAGAAGGGGGACCCTTAGACTCCTACTTATTATCTCTATTCTGCTGCCATGATGAACATTGAAGGTTTAAAGGTAGTCCTTGACTTATAACCAGCCATTGAAAGAACTTTTAGTCACAACACCTTCGGAAGGAGTGCTTTACAGTCCATGAAGCACTTTTGTTCATCATAAAATGTCACACCAAAACCTTCACTAGTCATCTGACCACATTTTGACCAGCTTGTCATCAAATAGGTTACAGAATCCCACAATCACGGCACCATGATTTGTGATATTTTTTGCTGGTTTCTAGTGGTGATTTTTTTAAACCAGTTTCACATAATAACGTCTTGAAAAAAAGGTTGAACAATTGAGTCTGGTTATATGGAGCCTCAACTTACAACCATAACAGCTTGCAACTGTAATTACAGTCTCAATTGTGGTTATAAGTCAAGGACTACATGTAAAGCCACAACATGGTTCCCAGCAGGGACGTGCGGTCAGGGGAGGCAGGGGAGGCAGAGCCTCACCGCTCTCATCATGAAGAGAAAAAAAAAGGGAAAGGGGAAAAGGCACACATGGTCCGATCCCCTGCCTTCCTGAAGGGGACCGCGGAGTGCGCTCCGCCGGCTTGCGCTCTGCGATCCCCTTCATGTTGACTCAAGAAGGTGGGGAATGGGACCATGTGTGCAGGAGGCTGAGGCAGCCACAGCCTCCTGTATACGCGCGGCTCGCGCTCCGCGGTCCCCTTCATGTTGACTCAGGAAGGCAGGGAATGGGAGGCAGCCTCAGCCTCCTGCACACATGGTCCCATTCCCCGTCTTTCTGATGACGTCACCAGCCTCACCAGCCATAAACCTCACCGCACGTCACTGGTTCCCAGTAGCTCTAGAGCTATCTCTGGGTTTTGTTTCATTTGGTTAGATAATATACCTACTTCTTTTTCATCATTTCTCATTGTTTTCGCATGTCTTTTATTGTATTTTTGACAATCAAACCTTTTTTATTTTTGCTTACACTTAATAAATAAATAAACAAATAGAGAGGCAGTTTGGTGTATTGGTTAAGGTATAAGACTAGAAACTATGAGTACTAGTCTTGCCTCAAGCCCATTTGGAGGCAAACGATACCCCAATGTGAGCCTTGTTAGCTAGCTTGCCTGACTTAACTATGTGTTCTATACTCTTTTCATAAAACAAAGCACAAGTGACATATTTCCCTTTTTTTCACATTTCTACCTTATTTCCTTTGATATTTCCCTTAATAGTGGAAATCACTCTCTAAGCTTCCCTGGTCAGAATTTGCATTGTCTGCACCATCTTTTACTTGCAATGTTTTACTGTTACAGTATACGTGATCCTTAATTTATTTTTTGTTTTCTTAATTTTCCTTTATTTGCTTGTATTTTAATTTTATAATAAACGTTTAATCATTTTTTTCTTCTTTTCATTTCTTGTCCATCATTCAGAGTTATGACATTGCGCTGGGATATAAGTTAGTAATAAACAAACAAACAAAGAACTTCACTGAATTCAGAGAATAGCAACCTGATAAATGCCACTTTGGAGAACAAAACAAAAGAACATACTCACAACATGCTTAAAATTTTGCAAGACAAAAGAAACTATTTTTACTTGAGATTTAACAAACTCTGACCCAAACAACAATGTACTGGGTAACTTAAAAGCACTTAACACTGATGAAAATCTACCACCTTGTAATGATATCATGTCACAATTATTTAGCTTGCATGTTAATTTTTATTCTACTAAACATAAAATTATGGACATCTGTATTTTCTCTTGTGCTGGACAACAGGAGACTACAGTCATGAATTGGACACTTCTGCAAAACTCTAGAGCTTCAAATCAGGATGACCAGTGAATCTGTGTACCTCCATACTTTGCATAAAAGTTTTTCCTATACAGGAAATGAACAGAATTGTATCCCAGACTATCTCCTTGAAATATCATACCATGGAAATGATAACATCTGAATGCGTTTCCTGCCATAAAGAGAAATGAAAATTGCTTAATGCTAAATCAAATGTATTGGGTGCATGAACTCTATTTTTGTTTTTTTGTAATATATTTGAATGTCTGTGGGTGTATAGTTATGGAGACAAAATATATGTTATTGCTGGCAATTGGGTTGTAAGCTCATCTATCAAAGGAAAGCTTTTGTACTTGGAAATAATAATGAAGTCAGATACTTGCTGAAATAAAAATATTATATAATAAAAATGCCACCCTCTTTATATTTATCAGTATTCCAGTATAATTTTCTTTCTTTCCTTGCACTAAGGTTTTCAAAAAGATGGTGCCCAAGCACCATTTGGAATGAATAGAAGGTAGAAAAATGCATTCAGTAAATTGCAGTTTGGATACTTATCCCACTACTAGGCATTCTACTTCTTGCAAATGTTTTAACGGTTAAATACATTGTATATAGCTTTGGGATAATCAAAGTAGCTCATGTCTCCTAAACTACATGACTAGAGGGCAAGATCTGACATTTATTTTTAGTACCATCAAAACCTTACATATGCAGTTCTAGCACCTTTACCTTCTACAATTTTCAATTGGATTTACTTTCTAAATGACTACAGTCAAATTTCCATTGTATTCAGAGATAATTTCTCCACTGAAGGATTATTTTATTAAGTAAAGATGCTGAAAGTTTTGAACAGAGATATCTTCCAAGACGTGATAATTTTATCAGTTAGAATGAATGAGTCTAAGAATTCATCCTCAAATACCACCATTCAGATAGCTAGGAAGGTTTAACCAAATCTTAAGTAGAAGTATATATGGACCTCATAAATGTGTACTGGATTGATTCTGATATACATGTGTCCTTGAAGACATAGAACTGTCTTTTGCACTTAGGCTGTCTAATAACTCAACTACTTTGGGCACAATTATCATCTTTACAATTGGCAAATGACAATGTCTAATAACAGTGTTTCCACTTCTACTGTACTAGTGTTTCACAATATTGTTACTAATATTGACAAATTCTCAACTAAACATAAATAATATTACGACAAATAATATTAGCCTTGGCAGTTGTGGACAGAGATAGCCCAACACTTGAGGACAGAATTTGCCACCCTTAGCATTCATTCCTTACCTCCATTCTCCATATATTCTCCATTCACTGATTCTGTTTGCTGGAAACAGGATAAAACATGGAGAGACAGAAGACAAGAGATCTCAAAAAAGCTATGCTCTTTAAGTCAGAAGTTCTAACCCAGAGGCACCTAGGCCTCTAAAATCCTTTGACTGCTCACACTTCTAAAAGGAGTTCAACATAAAAATGACATGTGGTCATTTTACTAATATTTACGGCTCATATGCATGCAATTCCCACCTTCTATACTCACACACTGTATAAGCCAGGGGTGTCCAAACCTGGGAACTTTAAGACTTGTGGACTTCAACTCCCAGAATTCCCCAGCCAGCATGGCTGGCTGGGGAATTCTGGGAATTGAAGTCCACAAGTCTTAAAGTTCCCAAGTTTGGACACCCCTGGTATAAGCATATCAAACACCACTGCATTTCAATTTGTTTAAATTCATATTTCTTTGAATGCAATGAGGTTTAGGAAGAAAAAGAATTTAACCAAATTTTACATAGTCGCGAGACCTGGAGCTTGTCCTTTTATCTAACACAGGACTGACATTAATTACACATAATGTAAATAAATAAGATAATATCAGAAAGCACATCTTGATTTTATTAGGAGAAACTATAGTTAAAGGGGTCCTTGGTGCTCTCTGAGCTTGCTTGTTTTCTTGCAAAGGTTTCATTCCTCTAACTAGGTAACATCATCAGTGCTAATCAGACTAGTTTGTTAGGGTAATGAAATATTTGCAAGAAAACAAGCACCAAGGACCCCTCATTTCAACCTTGAGCTATAGATATTCTCCTTTATTGCTACAGTTTAAAGTTCTAATTTAAAACTGGATGTTTTGGTTTGAATTTGCTAGCTGGAAATGGGAATCAGGGAATTCCTATCTCTACTTTATAGAAAAGATGCAAAAAAAAAAAATTCCAAACATTTACATCATTAGATAAGCCAAATTCTTCTGTTTCTAAAAAAAAAATCATCACCCAAATTATATATCTGTGGTTTAAGCAGAACTATC
Source organism: Natrix helvetica (assembly GCF_964273705.1). Lineage (NCBI taxonomy): Eukaryota > Metazoa > Chordata > Lepidosauria > Squamata > Natricidae > Natrix > Natrix helvetica. The sequence goes on from NC_138550.1 coordinate 51,982,126, forward strand.
CTTTTTGCTTTTGATTGGATTTCACGTGTAGTTGCAGGTGCTCTCCAGAATCCTGAACAAGTGAATTCTACATTTTCTTTCTTTGGCAATTTATGTTGTCTTCTTTTGCTTGAGACATTTATCAAATTGGCAGACGTCTTTGTTGATAATGTGACAAGCTATTCCTTTTTATGGATGATTAATCTATCAAGAGCAGCTACTTTTGATAGTTATAGTCCTAAACTTATGAGCACAATTGAGCCCAAAATTTCTGTTGCCAAGCAAGACAGTTGTTAAATACATCATGCCCCATTTTATGATTTTTCTTTTGCTATGGTTCTTAAGCAAATCAGTGAGTCATGCAATTTTGGTTTGTGAATCCGGTTTCCCCCATTGACTTTGCTTGTAGGAAACTCCCTAAGAAAGTTGCAAATTACAATCCCAAGACCCAGGGACACTGCAACCTTCCTAAATACATGCCAGTTGCCAGGTACCCAAAGTTTGATCACATGACTGTGGGGATGCTGAAATGGTCATAAGTGTGAAAACTGATCAATAGTCACTATGATCAGTGCTGTTGTAACATTGAACGGTCATTAAACAAATGGTTGTAAGTCGAGGACTACCTGTAATAACTCCTGAATCACATGTAGATTAAATATCAGCTGCAGAACAGCAATAGTGGAAAAGAGCATTTCCCCGTAGTCATCTTATGAAGTTAAAAAGGCCTCCTGCTGCTTTAAATAGTGTCTCGTTTCTTTATTTCATAGGATGCTTCAACAATCAATCTATAGGTTCCCTATATCAGTGTGAGAGAGAATATGTGTGAGAGGGTACATGTGTATGAGGGTGAATGAACACGAGAGATTTCAAACTAATGGATTTGCAAGCACTGCAAAAAAAGATAATCAATTTAAAAATAATAAAACTTTTGTCTTTTGTTCAAATCCAGCCATTTAACTGCTAAGACTAGGCAAGCTTTTTTTAGCCCGTAAAAATAAAAAAAGATAAGTGCTGATGTGTTTTTCCCCAGAGATAAAGAACATGGATTTCAAGGATAGAAAGAACCTGCTGCTCTCTAAGAATAGCTATAGCTGATCTCCAACGAAGCTCTGCAATTTAGCAAGTAGTAGATTGCTGAGCTTCTGACCTGTCATTTTCATGTTAGATAATCAGGAAAAGGCTCCATAGCAATTTTTGTGCGATAATTAAATATAAAATAGTTTGGGTGCTGTAACCTTAATTCTTCCTGGAGTAATTTCTAAACCAGGTCATATAAAGCGGATAAATTATTATTGCACATCAAGCTTTAGTTTAATAATCCAAAGAAGTTCATTGGCTTACTGGCAATATTGTGAAAGTAACTGCACAAGTATTCTCATGATCAAGGTTAGTTGTAAAAGCACTTCAGTGTTAATTTTTGAGCCATTCTTATAATTTAGATTGATCTTTGATATTATCCACTACAATCAAGATTAAAATATATGAAAATGATATGTATGTATGTATGTATGTATGTATGTATGTATGCATGTATGCATGTATGCATGCATGTAGTTTTGGCATATTGGTGTTTTTCTCCAGTCCCAATAAGTCAAATAACTATTTAGAAAGGAAGAGAAATAATTTTACACTTTTTAGGGCAAAAAAGAGATCAGATCCCAAGATTTAAATATGTAATATTTACATTTTCCAACAGTAGTCAGGTTGCTACTTGTATTTTGTTATTATTAAATGCAGAAATACTTTTTTAAAGTTCTGACCTTATTATATCTTGTTTTAACTTCTCTGTGCGTATATGTTCACATATGCATCTGTGCATCCAAGCACACATACATCCTTCAGATTAGTGTTGACTCTTGGTGACTACCTGGGCATGTTCTTACTATTTATTTATTTTTTTGCAAGACTTCAGCAGTGGTTTTGCCATTGCCTCCTTCCCAGATCTAAGAGAGAGTGACTGGCCCACAGTTTCCCCTCATGATTTCCCAGTTCCTAACCTGATCCCTAAAAGACTACCCTAACCTGGCTGTTTCTTTGTATCTCACACTTATTTCCTTATTCTATTTCATTTTATTGTAATTTTCCTTTATTGTATTTATGTTACATCACTTTGTTATGATACATGATTACAACAATAAACTTATTTATGTGGAGTCCTTGGTGCTCTCTGAGCTTGGCTGTTTTCTTGCAGATGTTTCATTATTCATACTGTTGAGGTTGCCCAGTTTGGTAATGAAATGTCTGCAAGAAAAGAACCAAGCTCAGGGAGCACCAAAGACACCTCATTTCAACCCTGAGGTACAAATATTCTCTTTGATTGGTAATCTTATTTGTCCATTTACTATCCAATACTCTCATTTCTCCTTAAGTTCATCAAGAATTCCCTTCTTTTCATTGAATTTATCACAATACCTTGAGAACAACTTTTTCAGCATAGCTTTACAGCTATTTAAAATATATAGTAATTTAGGTCAGGTTTTCAGAACATTAGCCTACTATTTATAAGTCACCAAGTGCAAAGAAACAGAATTCAGAAAGTTGCCTTACCTTTTTGCAATTGTCCATTGCCTGCTTAATTTTCTACCTACATTTTTGATAACTGATATTCACTATTGACCCAAGAAACCCACCATAGAAAGAAACCCTCCCTATGAACTTTGTTGGGTTTCCATGGAAAGAAGTTTGATCTTTTTCTCAACCATACAGTAGCACATTCTGTCTAAGGAGGGTATAATCAAGATAATCTATAATTGTCTACCAATCTAACAGTATGGCGATTGACGATCTCTTTATATTTCAGCTCTAACTCTTTCAGTCTCAAAGAAGTATAGGCTATGTAGTCATTTCTGGTTCCTAATTTTTAAATGCCCATGCCAATTTCTTATACCAGTCAGAAAGTTATTTTAATATTTTAGTTATTACCTTCTTTATTCACAGTTTCAGTTTCTAGATTGTTTCCTGAAGTTGACATCTTCAAAAAGCAAATATAAATATTGACATGGCCAAAGGAAAATGGCTGGTTTTTGGTGACTTCAAAATGAAGAATGGTTAAGCAGATGGCAGTCAATATTTGTTTATTTTGAATTAGCACAGAACAGCTTTCCCAGTCTGGTGCCTTTCAGATGTTTGAATTACTCTGCCCCTGGTGATGCTGGCAGGAATAATGAGAATTGTAATCCCATACCTCTGAAGGACTCCAAGTTGGGAACATGAATTTAAAGAGAATGAAATCTCTCTCTCTTTCCTTGGAAAATGCAAGCAAAGGATCTCACACAAAATGTGTATAAAGATGGTTGGTGACTTCAAATGTACTTTTTAAAGGTTTGGTGAAGAGAAATCCAAAAATTCTTTTAAAGAGGGAAAAAATGCTTGCACAGTTGCACCCATGGAGACGTGTGTGTGTATATATACACAATACACAGAGAAACAAACTTAACAAAGTGCTAAGTCTGCCCACCAACTGTCTTTGAGAAAAAGCTTCTGAGTATGTGAATAATAAGGAGAAACAAAACCACTCTGGAGGGAATCAGCCACTGAAACAAAACACCTGGGTAAGTGGGACCTGGACAACCATCCCTGGGCAAATGGTCAAGTGTGCACTCTCTGCTGGTCTAGCCAGCCTCTCCTTCATCCTTGGACTAGCAGCCTGCCCAGATAGTTGCACTGCATTCCAGTGGAGCAATTGTAACAACCAAGGAGTCTGAGAGGTTGGTCTAAATCCAGAGAAAAAGAGAAAGGTCCAGGTATTCTTGACCAGTTTCCAGTGTAGCATTTCTTTGGGACCAAACTGGAATGGACGGATTCTTCCTACCCTGTGGACAACCAGCAGATAGCAGAAGCTTGGTCTCCTGATGCTTGTCTTGTGGGGGGAGGTTTCCATACGGATATAGGAGCCTAACCAAAAACCACCGGAAAGATCCCTTCACACATTCACGAACCCTCCCTGCCCCTTATTTCCCGGCACTCACCGATCCTGAGCACTTGCTGGGAAGTGTGAAGGACGCCCAGGCGAAGATAAAGGAGGAGAAACAAGAACCTCCTGCTGGCTTCCATGGCAGAGTCCATGGACTCCTAGCAAAGGGCTCTCTCCGCTTTCTTCACGCTCTGGCTGGGTGCATGCTTCAACCTCTCGGCCACATTTCTTCCTCCTGCTTAGGCATTCGCTGCTCGGACTCAGACTGGTCGGCGACCCCTCATATTTTCCTTTAACTCTCTCTCTCTCTCTCTCTCTCTCTCTCTCTCTCTCTCTCTCTCTCTCTCTCTCTCTCTCTCTCTCTCTCTCTCTCTCTCTCTCTCGTGAGAGTGAGCGCGTGTATCCCTCCTTCCTTCAGCCCATCACTCTCGCTGGTGTCCCGGCCAGGCGAGAGAGACTGCAGAGGGTCTCCTCGAGTCTAGGGCAGCGAGTCATTCGATGGGAAAGTTGCCTCTCGGAAGGAATGACCGGCTTGGCTCCCGCTTTCGATCTGCCGCCCAACGACCGAACGGGGAAGCGAAGAGGCAGGAGAGACGAGTTCTCACGGCAAATCCGAGCAGCCGCTGCTGGGAGCCCGTCCCAAGCCTTCTCCCAACCCCCGCACCCCTTCTCTCGGCTACTTTCTGCCTCGTGGACCTAGAACTGATTGGATCGCTGCTGTCTCCGGGCTGGCTCTCCTCTCCGGCACGATTAAAGGAACCCGGTCAACTCGCAGCTGCTCAGCTGGAGAAGAATGAATGAAGCCCCTCTGGTGACGTCAGCCCGCCTGGGAGCATCACACGCCGCGCGCACACATTCTCATACACATACATTACATTTGTCGTCCCACTCCCAGCCATTTATCCTCAAGCCTCTGTTAAAGCATAGCGTCTACTCAGGGATTCTGTTGCTAGGACTTAGGCTGAGCTTTGCCCAAAGGAATATAACACGGGACGATTTCAGAGGCGAAAACTCGGAGGGGTTTTGAGCATCTTCAGGTTGAATTTCCGAGCCCCTGAGAATGGAAAGAATGATTCCAGGAAACCGTGATAGTTATGGGGGATGGCGTAAAATAGGACCATATGACTGGGGTATAGGGCCATTTACTGTTAGGGTACTTTAAAAAATCGAGGGGTATCTCTGTATCTCCCCCCCCAAAGGAGAAATCTCAGTGGGAGAAGATTCCCTATCCCAATGGGATTCCCCTCCCCTAGAATGAATTTTTTTATATCATAAAAGAATTCCTTTGTCAAATAATTACAACTTTGGGCTAATTGCTGAGGGTAGAAAAGTGAATGAAATTTCTGCACATCTCAAATGTGTTTTCCAATAAAGTATAAAAGAAAACATATTATGCTAAAATATAGGCATTTACCAAAAAAAAAATCCATCTGAATTCAAGATCCAAACTGACAGCTAATAGACTAGTACACCTAAAGAATCTACTGGATTCTAACCCATTTTTTCGTGGATATTTTGGTAAATACTTATAAACAGGCAATTATGCTTTTCACTCAAACTGTTCACAGCATTCAAAACCATTATTACAACAAGCAGTGATACAGTTCAGTATGTCAGTTTAGCCATCAATAATGAGTTTGATCAGGGGGAAACACCTGTAAGTCGTTTTGTACTCAGAATGATTTTATTTGCTTGCTTAGTTTTTATTATGTGTTTAATCCACCTGTTAACAAGAATTACCTGAGGGGCTGAAAACTGAAAGAAGTATCACATGTTCACATTTGATTTGATAGGTAGAAATTGTATTAATGAAACAGCAATAATGTACATGTCTATCTCTATACATACACACATTCACACATACATACATACATACCACTACTATTCCAACATAGGAACATTTTTAAAAATGTGGGTGTCAAAGTAAATACATGTTGAAATACTATAATAGTTTCTTAACCTGTCATTGACACTTAGCATATACTAATTCACCTGTGTACAACTCCAATTTCTCTCTCTCTCTCTTTCCTGTCCTTTATCATTTTTTTGTACTGCTTAAATATAGAAAACAATTAAAAGCAAGTATCCATCTAAAGTATTGAATACTTAAATGAATGCCATGTTTATTATCTTTCGGAAAACACATACCTTAAAAATTACACATGCAAGAATTTGATTTGCCATTTATAAAATATCCATTTCAGAATCAGACTTTTTCACAACTCTTGTGGACAAAGCAGAGGAACCCATACTGAGCTCAAATTATTCTTGCCAACTGCCTTTATGGTGCATCCATAGCTCTATAGCAGTGTTTCTCAACCTTGGCCCACCTGAAGATGCGTGGGCTTCAACTCCCACAATCCCCCAGCTGGCTTTTTTACAAGATTTTTACAAGATTTACAAGATTAAAACAAGTGTAGATGGGACTGTTACCCATAAAGCTAGATTAGTAGCACAAGGTTTCAACCAGTCAGCAAATGACTATAATGAGGTATTTGCACCTAGTTTAAAAGCTACAACTTTACGTGCATCATTAGTTTGGGCAGCTAAGCATGGATATGTAGTGAATCATTTAGATGCTGAGACAGCATATCTCCATGCACCGTTGCAACCAGTGGTGGGTTCCTGCCGGATCGCACCGGATCGCGCGCTCCCTTTCGGCGCTAAACCTGGAAGTATGGTCTTGCCCCGCCCCTGGCGACACGACGACGCTTGCCTGCGCTCCACCAGCTTGGCTGGGAACGGAGACGTTTCTCTGCTCAGCAATGTCTTCAGTGGAGTGGTGGCAGCCTGGCAGGCTGAGCCTGCGTCCCTTTCAGGCGCTCCGCTCCGCTGAGGAAACGTCTCCGTTCCCAGCCAAGCTGGTGGAGCGCAGGCAAGCGTCGTCCCATCGCCAGGGGCGGGGCAAGACCGTACTTCCAGGTTTAGCGCCGAAAGGGAGCGCGCAATCCGGTGCGATCTGGCAGGAACCCACCACTGGTTGCAACACACTATATATTTAAAGAAACCTGAAGGGTTAAACACTGATAGCAACACTGATTGTTGGAAGTTAAAAAAGAGTCTTTATGGTTTAAAACAATCAGGCTATGAGTGGAGTCAATACATAGTGAAGGAATTAGCAAGGATAGGTTTTAAAGCTGGAGGATTGTGCTGGGGGATTGTGGGAGTTGAAGTCCACGCATCTTCAGGTGGGCCAAGGTTGAGAAACACTGCTCTATAGTATAATCTGTGAAACAATCACTGCTAGCAGCTAGTCTCTCACCTGACGGTGAAGGTTGTGAAGCTTTTTGTTTTTAAATCCGTGTGCCTCAGAAGAAAGTGAGTCTCACCTACAAAGCTGGAAGATATAAGTCTAGAGATATGAACTATGCTTATCTCTTTATGCTAACCTCAGGCTTTGTTTGGAGCAGGATAAAACACAAAAATGTGGTGTGTAGAAATGCTATGAAGCACCATTCTAGATTTTCTAAAACAGAATAAAAAACTACTCCAAGTTTGCCATTAGAGTAAATATTTCTTACAAATACCTTCCGCCTCAAAGGGAGGGGAAAAATACATAGGGATTGAGGAACAGAGCAGAAATAGAAAAAAAAAACCCTGGAGAAATCATTGACCTTAGGGAAACATTAAAGCTTGGAGCATGGCTCCATAAGGAAGCTGTAGTTACATATTTTAAAAGTCATTTATCAAGAACAGCTGAGTGAGAAGATTTCACTCAGTTCTAGTTACGTTTATAAAAAATATGGTTTTAAGAAATGCTAATATCTTATTCCATTTCTTAAAGGCACAATGGCTTTCAATAAGCCATTTTATTTCTACATTTTAATCCTGACAGCTACATTATGAGTACCTGGGATAATGTTATGCATAAGCAGGGAGATTATCACTGAAGACCCAGTCCAGTTACAGACCTTCAGTGATCACAAAGGCATGGTGAAACCTTCATGACAATTGAAAATGTGTATTATCAAAAGGCAACATTGTCTTGAGAAATTTTGAATGAAACGTTTATGATGCGGAGACACTGTTCACCAAAGGAACTGTTATGACTGTGAGGTATGTGCTGTATAATGTAGCTCTTTGCTCATTAAATTATCCCTGGTTTAGTTGTAGGTTAATTTGATTGTGACTTCAGCTGTTATGATTTCTAAAAACATCTGTGACTTAGTATGCCATGTGGACCACATCATTTACAACTGTCTGGGGAAAAAAGCAATATTAAAACTAATCATAGCACAGGGTGTCATGACTTTTGATATTATGGGGAATAATGTTCAATATTCAGTGAATATTCTAGAAATTGAATAGCAAGAAACGTAGATTAGCTAGGGAAGCATAAGTTCAGAGAAGAGAATGAACAATATTGTCAATATTTTGAAGCATAGTTTTATGACCAAATCAAAATGTCTTGTATGCAAATAATACTAAGTAATAATTGCTTACTTTCACATGATAGTAAGCAAAGCTCCAGTCAGCATTCTGTGCCTTGATTTGAGGAGCTAATTGATAAGTTTATAAATTTGCATTAAGAATGTATTTACATGCCCTCTCTATTGCCCCTATCAGTCTCTTTTAGTGTCCATTTTGCTTTTATTTATAGTTTATTGTACATTATTCCAATTGGGTCATATTCATAATTATTTTCACATCCTATTGTTGCCTCGTGGCTTTTGGAGAATTCTCATTGCTTTCATTGGGAAAGCTTATGGATTTTATAATATCACAGATTATTTTAATAATTAAACTTAGAGACAATACATTTGGCAGCATAGAAAACATTGTTATAATAATACTCTCCATTAGCAGATTTTTTTTAAAAAAATTACATTTTCTTCTGCATTTTTTCTTGGGTTGCTTTGCATCTAGCCAAGTGGGGCATAAGGTCCTTAGGAATACAAGTAGCCATTCTATAGTCTGCCATTCAAATCATGTCAGATCTTGGTTTAGGCTTGTAGTAAACAAAATAGTCATCTTTTTAACTACCGTATTTGTGTAATAATCCTTCTGCAAGTCATCTCTCAGCTTGTGATGAACCAGGTATAAAGGAATCTGTATCCTAAGCTTATTCAACTATAATGAATTTCTATTGGCATTCTTCAATCTGAGACCTGCAGATGTATTGGACTACAATCTCCATCACTCCCAAACTACATTGTGCCATAAGAGAGAAAATGCCTTGGGCAACTATCAAAGCAATTACCATGAAATTGTTGGTGTTTTTGCTTGAGCTAAGACTGCCTAAAAGGTAAATGGGAGGTAAGGAGAGTAACTGGGATGGTTGAGACAAAGATCTGCCTCTATGTGAATCACTAGTTACTGCCATATTCCCTTGCCCACACACAGACACATACTGCAATTGCTTATTAGAGCTTTACGTTGTCAAAATCAGGGGCAAGGACCTTAACATAATACTTGCTTCAGCTACCATAAACATACTGACAAAGTTCAAGCAACCCACTGTAAGCCAGTTAAAAACCCAGCAGATAAAGACTTAGCATCTACACACATGCTATCTTTTGTGGAAGTGGGGTGGGACGGGTGTGTGTGCTGTGTATTAAGCATGTTATGTGATTAATTAGAGTACAATGGAAAATATTGCATTGAACCCTTAGATTTCTCAGTAACCAGATTAGTTATATATCAAGAAGGCTAATAAGCAGTTCAAGTCTGATTCAGCTTGGTAGCTGGTCTCTCTACATCACGGGTGTCCAAACTTGGGAACTTTAAGACTTGTGGACTTCAACTCCCAGAATTCCCCAGCCAGCGTGACTGGCTGGGGAATTCTGGGAGTTGAAGTCCACAAGTCTTAAAGTTCCCAAGTTTGGACACCCCTGCTCTACATAGAAATGAAATGAAAATAGTTGAGGAAGGGAGAAACTAGAATGTAAAGACCAAAATACTGCATAAATGTCACCACTTCCTTGTTTAAGTGACTCCTTTTTTACGTTAGCTTCATTTTTCAATAACTGGGGTTGGCTCCTATATGTCAATACAGTCACACAGGGATGTGTTCCCTTTCCTTTCCTTTCCTTTCCTTTCCTTTCCTTTCCTTTCCTTTCCTTTCCTTTCCTTTCCTGTCCTGTCCTGTCCTGTCCTGTCCTGTCCTGTCCTTTCCCTTCCTTTCCCTTCTCTTTCCTTTTCCTTACCTATAGGGCAATTTTAATGGCCTCTTGTTCATTATTTCCCTTTGGATCATTTCTGCCCATGGGCCAAAGTCACAGACATTCCATTCCACGGCTGAAAACTAAGTTCCAGGTCAGAATCCAAAGCCTCAATTTGTGGGAGTCTGACTATGCCAATATTAATTTCAAACATTTATGAAATCCTACCAGTAATTTCCATGAAATTTTGAATCAAAGGCGGTTTCTGAGGAGTTATCAGTATCCCGAATACTCCTGTTACAAAGGCCAAATGATGATTACACTTTTTTATTTCCACTGCTCCCCTGACTTGATTCACAATGGGGATGCATGGATAAGTATCAATTTAAAAGTCAATCACCATACTATCCACTTCATTGGCATAAGGCTATCTTTCTCAAGCAGAAAATTGAAATGGAAAATGCAGTGACTGCACTAGCAATTTATTTTACTCCCTAAATTCATGTAGATGTGCCTGCATAAGGGACCATAAAAGAAATGTATAAATATACAAGAAACATAAGAAATTAATTGCTCTCCATATCTAGCTATCTGTCTGTATATCTATCTATCATTGAGAAGCATTTACTGTATATTTGTAAGAAAACATTAGAAATATTCAAGTATTTCTTAATACTGGGTGTTGGGTGAGAGTTAAAATATATCCAAATCCAATGTTGAATCTTCCTGAAGTTGGCATTTTCAAAGCATGACTGAAAATAGCTACCACGGCACAGCTGGTATGTGACTGATACACATCTCTAACCCAACCTGTATAACTAATTCTGTAAACAGGAGGCAGAATAATTGTGTTCAATTTTAAATTATATGTCAAGTTGTATAAAGTCATTCTGTATTGGAAATATCACAGAGACCAAAATAATAATGAGTATAATATTTAGACAACGAACAATTCCACAATGCTGTTTCTATTTCCCAATTCCTAAAAAACAGTATGAAGAAGATTCACAAAGAAAATGCAAGGAATATTAATAAATGTTCCTCTTCCCACTAACTCAAGCACAAAAGACAAATAAAATAAAAAGCACGCTCCCTCATTTAGCCATCCTAGATCCTTCAAGTGTCTTCTGAAGGAGAGTAAAAACCCATGTTTTTTGTTGAAGCCAAGGATCAGAGAGATGTAATGAGAAGAAGCTCCTGCAAATACAGTGGGCAACTGGATTGTAGAGCTTTAGAGAAAAAGGGCTAAAAGGGGTTAAAAAAAGAGAGAGCAATTATTTTTACTGTATTTTCAAATGCACCAGAGAAAACCCAGAAATAAATAATTTCAAATCTCTGTCAGAACCAGCACTGTAGACTGAGATGCATTTAGTGCATTCAGTAGAATATGAAATATGATTATTTTTGCCAGATTGAGCCTGCTAATTATAATGAATTATATTTGAGAATACTTAGAAATATATCTAAAATGATAAAATTTGTGTGTGTGTGTGTGTGTGTGTGTGTGTGTGTTGTATTTGTGCTGATAAATAAATAAAGGGAGACTAGTATAGATCTATTTAGCTCTCATCAGCTAGCCATACCCTTACTGGGATTCGAACCTGGGCTGTATTACATATTAGGCAGATGTATTAGCCACTAAGCCACAGGCTCTCCACCTTATCAGTTTTATAACAATATCAATATTATAACACAAATACATACATACATACATACATACATACATACATACATACATACATGATAAATATATCTAAAATGATTGGACTGTTATTAGAAATAGCAACATATTAAGACATATGAGCCTCATTTAAACATAGCACATGAAATAAAGCTCATTTTGTTATGGTAGATTCAGATATTTAATGCCCTGTTTTGGAGGTTTAGTTGGAAAGATTCTCCTCTATAATTTCTTCTCAGCTCAATTCTCAGTTTGTGAAAGATATTTTCATTTTTCAGATTTCAGTTGGGAGTATAAAGTTTTTAATGAATTAATACCAGGTTTTGCATTCAGAAAAGTGCCATCCATGTGTTATTTTGGAAGAGCATATTTTAAATCACTTAGAAGTGAGGGTGGTTTGGGATACAATTACTTTCTTTCTTAGTTATTTGAAATGCATCAGTGTTTATGCTCATACTAAACTGACATGATCTTAACCTTAACAATGCTTATTTGGAAAACAAAGTGTGAACTTTAGTAGGATCAGATACCCTTGTTGCTTGCCAAAAATTCAGAGTAACAATATCTTTATTTAAAATATCATTTTGATAACTAGATATGATCAAGGAGCATAACTGTAAGCATCTTTTACGAAAATATTTGGTAGATTCAGCAAATTGTTGAAGATATATAATCCAGTATTTAATACTGGTTTATTTGTCATGTTTTTATGGTACAGCGGGTTCTTCTGGATAAAAGTTATTTTATGTATTACTTTCCATCTGTTTTTTGTACATTTTAATCTTATTTTGAATTATATACTAGTAATTAGGAAGCAAAAAAATAGAAATGAATGTAGCAATGTTATATAATCCCAAAAATAATTCTGCAAGGGTGAAATAAATACACTTATGTCCAGTCCTAACTACTGTACTTTAAAGCTTTGACATCACCATTCAAGTCTCTGGCCAGTTTTTTCTTCCTTTCCTAGGAATAATTAAAATTGGTTTCTCAATATGAATGAGAAAGTAACTTGTGCAAACAATAAGAAAGGTCAAAACTGATCAAGAATCTTATGGCACTTTAAAGATAAACAAATGTATGACTACCTAGGCTTCCATTAATTCCTTCATCTTATAAGATGGCTAGATTATAGTTTTATGAGAGAAATACAAAATGCATCAGCTGTTGCTGGAGAGATATTCTGCAAAGCGAGGAAAGAAGCAGAATTATTTCGAATAACAATCAGCTCATCATTCAGGTGCATGAAACTGCTCAGGACTAACAAGTCTATCCCTGTAAATCATGTATTAGCATGTGCTTCCTGTTGCATTCTTAACCAGTCACTCTTTTCCATGCCCATCTCCTTTCCAGAAAATAGCTACTGTATCTTTTTCCACCATTCAATCATTCTACACTTAGTGCTTATTTAGGCATTGGCAAAGCTCAGAGTTACTTCAATTCACATGCAATAATTTCAGGAGACTTTACTATACTTGGAAAGTTGCACGATTTGGAGGAGCAATCTTCATTTCTCAAGAATCAAGTCACACACCTTGTGATCTTGGGAAAGTGAAACATCATCATGGTAAAGAGATTCAGAGGAAATCCAAGCTTTTTCTAGTTAAAGCTCTCTTTTTGATTCAAAAAGATTTCAGGGTTCAAGACCTTTTGCATGTGGGATGTTGTTTTGGAACAAGCTCCCTGCTTGTGCTGCCTATTCATAGCACCGTCAGGATTTAATCCAGTACATCAGTAAACTGTGTTGAAATACTCTCAGAATGTTCAGGTAGCCACAGCAACCTATTGCTGAAATCCAAATGTTTGCAAACTCCTCTTACAAAATATTAATCCAATTGCACGAAGAATCACAAGAGTGGGGTTACCCAGAATATGCAGGATTGCAGAGATGCTTTCTGTGATTTGTCCAGATAGATCAATATTAAATTAATGTTTACAAATAAAATGGCTCCTGTGTAAGTATCATTGCACCTATTTTTTTCTACCTTAATTCTTGTTTAATTAATGGAACAATATTAGTTAATTCCTGTTTGACTAGCAAAGCATACTTTTAATCAGATAAATTGCCTTTTAAAACCACATTGTCTCTAGTGAAATACCTGAATAGCAGATTGAAGGGGGGAAATACACTATATGTTGCTACTTCTGACAATGCACTATAGTTTTATTTATTAGCATATAGAGTAGACATACTTTCTTTAATAACCCCAAATCATGATATTGTCAAGGTTTCAAAATATGTATGCATACCTACATATCAAACCAAAGACATTTCCGTATTTCCTATGCAGCTTGGAAACCAGACTTGAGGGGGATTTTTTTTTAAAAAACCCATTAGCCATCATGGTTAATGTCTGCGGTATATTTAATACAACTCTTTGTATTTGAGCAATTCATTCTGGCCATTATGTAAATATTTTAATGGATTGGTCCAACAAAAAACCAGATTTTCTTTAATTAAAATGATTGCGGTCAACTAGTAACCTTATTTTTGGGAAACTGGTTGTACACACAAGCATATTCAGGTGTAATTAGCACCTTCTATTATTTTGCGGCTCAGAAAAGTGAGGTCAAAGTAATGGCCATGATCAACTTTATCATTACTAAAACTCTTCCTCGTGCATATCAGGTGCATTTTGTGTGAAACTGGGAGTCAAAATGAAACCACACACATTTCTTATTTTGCAACTTCCTACAGTTATGTGAGCAAGTTTTAGCTAGAAACCAATTAGAAAAAGGCCAAAATCGTTTTCTATTATGCTCTATAGAATGAATTTCCAGCTGTTAGATTGGGTAATGAAAGGCACAAAAGGCTAAGATAACAACAGCTCTTTATTTGGTCAAGTACAGGCATCCATTGAGTGAGAAGTCTGGCAGCTCCCTTTTTAAAAGGGAGCTGTCCAGCGCTTCAGCCAATCAGGTCTCTCTCTGTTCCCGCCTGAAAAGAGAGGACCTGACTGGAAACTACTATTGTCCTTGCAACAACTAGAGGGGGGAGTATCTAACACCAGCGATAGCTGAATTAGGAACTTAAGTAATGAAGATGGATTTTCTCCAATGGCTAATTTCATTTCTTCAAAGTCCAAGACTTAATTAATTACATTTGTTATGATGGAGTCAGTTCATTGGCAGCTGCTCTTACATGCAGTCATGCCGAAAATTTGGGGCAGGAATGCTACGTTCAGTGGCATCCACAAGAAAATTATATCAGCCAATGGCAAAACATATGTGATGATGCATTTGGTGTCAGGACACAAGCACAGTCTTGGAGCATTTATGTGATAACAGGACTAAGCCTGTGTTATTATGTTGGCATCCCTGGTACAAATACCACTGAGTTGTCTAAGTTCATTAGCAATCCGTATTTAAGACACACAGTAATAGCACAGCTGGATGCAAATATCAGTAACTGCAAGACTCACAAAAATGTAAGGCCAATGTCCAGTAGAAAAAACAGTTATTGTAATTAGGCAAAGAAAGAGAAGAAATAGAGTGGAAAATGGGGACAGAGCAACAGGAACTAGACCAGTGTGAAATAGATAAAGAACTTAAGCAAGAATGACTTCCATACATACAATACATCACGCAGGAGGGGAAATACAAATATTTATAATATGGCTTTTAAAGTGGTTTAAATGTTTACAAACAGTGCAAATTGGTCTGAGTACAAAAAAGGGGGAAGTTAGGAATTACATTTTTATCTTTTGCAATCAGCTCTTTTTTCTCCTTTCCTTTTTTTTAGTACTCATAAATAACAAATAATAATAATAATACCATGGAGACTTTAGTATTAACTTCAAAACTATAAACTTTTTCATATAACAAATCAATTTGATGCATCTTGCAATGTCTTATCAATGTCATATTTAGCATTCACTGTATAATTTAAGGACATTTGTTCATTTATATTTTAGAAATCAAACATTTTTTCTGCTATAAGATTTTAAAGTTTATCACCACCATATTAATAGCTTCCACTTTCTAATTATTTGTATTTTCTAATAAAACAATTGAAGTCATAAGCACAAAAATGACAGCTGTTTAGCAAATATATAGTGCGTATGTAACCTGGGTCACAAAAATCTGTTTTGTGGGTAGAGTTCTTAAAAGTGTTGCATAAATTCCAACTTCTGTTTAATAATGCAAATTTGCAATCAGAATTGAGCAACAGAATATGTATTATAAAGGTGAGAGCTCATTAATACAAAGCACTGGAAATGCTTTATAGAAATCAATTCTTATAAAATTTTAATTGTATCCATATTTGCTTGTCCCAACAGACACAAAATTTTCAAAGTACATTGGTACCAAAATATTTTCGAGCTAGTGTATCATAGAGGTTAGATAATTATACTTTGTGCAAAAAATCCTAGAATCAAATTCCAAATAAACTCTGAAGTTGATGGCCACTGTCTCTCAATCTAATCTTTGTCACAAGGCAACTCCCCAGATCAAATGAGGAAGAAGTACTCAAACATTATATATATATATATATATATATATAATGTTTGTTGTAACTCCATGGAAGCATAATGAGATAAATGGATTTATAATGTGCTGACCAACCACACTCAACATGTAGTCCTCAATGGAACTGTATCTACATGGAGGGAAGTATGCAGTGGATACCCCAAGTCTCTACTTTAGGTCCAGTATTCTACAATATCTTCATCACTGATTTAGACAAGGGCATAGAAAGGGACCTCATCAAATTTGTAGAGGACACCGAGCTGGCAGGAATAGCCAATACTTGAAGATAAGTTCAAGATACAGAAGGATCTTGACAGACTTGAACACTGGACCCTATCTAACAAAAAAAAAGTTCAGTGGTGAGAAAAATGAAGTTCTACATTTAGGCAAGAAATGCACAGGTATAGAATAGGTCCATGGTGGTGAACCTATGGTACATATGCCAGAGGTGGCACACAGAGCCCTCTCTGTGAGCACACACACTGCCACCAGCTACTCTTTCGGGTTCTGTCACGCACATGCCCGCCAGCTGAAACCCAAAAGAGAGCTCTCTGGTGGGTGTGCATGCAATGGAACCCAGAAGAGCAGCTAGCCACCGCACACATGTGCACTGGCCAGCTGCACAGTTCCAAGTTCCAGAATGGGCATGCATTCTCCAGTTTCAGCACTCAGTGCCGAAAAGGTTAGCCATCACTGGAATAGGTAGTACTGGCTCAATAGTAGTTACTGCAAGAGGGATCTTGGAGTCCTAGTAGACACTCACTACTAGCAGTCCTAGGCTGAACCAGCAGTCCTAGGCTGTATTAACTGAGGGAGAGAATCAAGATCACGTGAGGTGCTAATACTACCTTATAAGGCTCTAGAAAGAGTGCAGAGAAGAGCAGCAAAGATGATTAGGAGACTAGAGGCTAAAATATACAAAGAACAATTTCAGGAATTGGGTATGTCTAGTTTAATGGAGAGAAGAACTAAGGTTGACCTGATGGCGGTGTTCCAATATCTAAGGCACTGCCACAAGAGGAGGTCAAACTATTCTCCAAAGCACCTGAGGGCAGGACAAGAAACAATGGATGGAAACTAATCAAGGAGACAATTAATCAAGAATGAAGGATAACTTTCATGACAGTTAGAACAATTAATTAATGGCATGATTTTCCTCCTGAAATTGTGGGTGCTCCAATACTGGAGGTTTTTAAGAAGAGATTGGGCAACATTTTTCTAAAATGGTATAGGGTTTCCTGCTTAAGCAGAGGGTTGGACTAGAAAACCTCCAACATACCTTCCAACTCTGTTGTTCTGCAAATATATACATTCTTGAGAAATAAACTTTGAAAGACAAGTTTTCTTTTTTTAAAATGTATGTTTTCTTTAAAGCACCTTTCCCATATTCCAAAAAACTGGAGAGCACTGCTCAATAAAAATCTATTATCTACATCGACATGTCTGCCTGCCTGCCTGCCTGCCTGCCTGCCTGCCTGCCTGCCAGCCAGCCAGCCAGCCAGCCAGCCAGCCAGCCAGCCAGCCAGCCAGCCAGCCAGCTAGCCAGCCAGTCATCTATCTATCTATCTGCTACCCAGTGACGTGTGGTGAGGTTTATGGCTGGTGAGGCTGGTGACGTCATCAAATTATCATCACGAAGGGAGGACTGTGACAACTTTGATCTTTGCAAGCATGCAAGCAAAATACCCCAGGATCTCGGTGGCGGGGAAAGCAACTCCTTCCGCTGCGTTATGGAGAAGAGCTGAAGAATTTGTTCAGTATCTGCAGGATAAAATCGCTCAGATCCGGACAGGCTTGGACTCTGACTGGGTAGATTCGGGCAAGTCAATGGGGATGAATCTTGTGGAGACAATCTGGGATGAGTTTGACCCTGTGACCCCCGAGGGCATGGACAGGATTATGGGGAGACTCAGTGCTGCCACTTGTGTGCTGGACCCGTGTCCCTCTTGGTTAGTTTTGGCTTCGCGGGAGGTGACACGAGGCTGGCTCCAGGCGATTACCAATGGTGGTGAGGCCCCTCCTCAAGAAGCCTTCCCTGGACCCAGCGTCTTTAGCCAACTATCGTCCGGTCTCCAACCTTCGCTTTGTAGCAAAGGTTGTCAAGAGTGTGGTAGCATGTCAGCTTCCCCAGTACCTGGATGAAGCTGTCTACCTGGATCCGTTTCAGTCGGGTTTCAGGCCCGGGTACAGCACGGAGACGGCATTGGTCACATTGGTCGATGATCTCTGGCGGGCCCGGGACAGGGGCTGCTCCTCTGTCCTGGTCCTATTAGACCTCTTGGCGGCTTTTGATACCACCGACCATGGTATCCTACTGCGACAACTTGGGGGGTTGGGAGTGAGGGGCACTGTTTTACGGTGGTTCTCCTCCTACCTGTTGGATCGGTCGCAGTTCGTGTTGACTGGAGGGCAGGGATCGACCCCGAGGCATGTCACTTGTGGGGTGCCTCAGGGGTCGGTTCTCTCACCCCTCCTGTTCAACATATATATGAAACCGCTGGGTGAGATCACCCGTGGTTTTAGGGTATGGTATCATCAATATGCTGATGATACCCAATTTTTCATCTCTACCCCAAACCACCCAAACGATGCCCTCGATGTGATGTCCCGATGCCTGGAGGCTGTGCGGATCTGGATGGGGAGGAAAAGGCTCAAGCTCAATCCCTCCAAGACTAAGTGGCTGTGGTTTCCATCATCCCAATTTGTGCATCTTGTTCCATCTTTGATGATAAGGGGAGAAATTTTAGCCCCCTCAGAGAGGGCTCACAATCTGGGAGTCCTCCTGGACACGCAGCTTAGTTTTGAAGATCACCTGATGGCCTTGACCAGGGGGGCCTTTTACCAGGTTCGCCTGGTACGTCAGTTGCGCCCCTTCCTGGATCGTGATGCTCTATGCACAGTCACTCATGCCCTCATCCTTTCTCGCCTGGACTACTGCAATGCTCTCTACATGGGGCTGCCCTTGAAGAGCACCCGGAGGCTTCAGCTGTTCCAGAATGCGGCCACGCGGGTTATCACGGGGGTACCTAGGTACTCCCATGTTACACCCCTTTTAGGCAGCCTGCACTGTTTGCCGGTTGTTTTCCAGGTACGATTCAAGGTACTAATTATGACCTTTAAAACGCTCCATGGCACATACATAACAATTGTTATGTAGGTTCCATGTTTTGTTTTGTTTTATTGTGGTTTTTTTCCTTGTTGTTCTTTTTTTACTGTTTTTAAATATTAAAACATTCAATAAAATTTTTTTTTTAAAAAACAAAGCGTTCCATGGCTTAGGCCCAGGGTACCTGCGAGACCACCTACTGCCACCAGTAGCCTCCCACCGTCCAGTGTGATCCCACAGGGTTGGCCTCCTCAGGGTGCCGTCGGCCAAACAGTGTCGGCTAGCGACCCCCAGAGGGAGAGCCTTCTCTGTGGGAGCACCTTCCCTCTGGAATGAGCTGCCCCTGGAGCTTCGCATAATCCCTGACCTCTGGTCCTTCCAACGCACCCTAAAAAGTTGGCTTTTCCAGCAAGCTGGCCTGACCTGTTAATTTTATCTAATTTTTTAAATGTTAGTGTTATATTAATTGGATTTCTTTTTTGGATTGTTTCTAATTTCCTTTTAACTTTTGTAATATGTGTTTTTTTAATGCTGTACACCGCCCTGAGTCCTTTGGGAGAAGTGCGGCATATAAATCCAATAAAACAAACAAACAAACAAACAATCCTGGGGTATTTTGCTTGCACGCGCAAGAAAGAGATGAAAGAGAAAAGGGGAGAATTTTTTCTTTTTTTTCTTCTTTTCATGATGAAAGCGGTGAGGCTCTGCCTCCCCTGACTGCCTCCCCTGACTGCACGTCACTGCTGCTACCCATCTTACCATCAGTTGATTTCATCTTTGCTTTAGGCTAATCTACATTCTGTACATTGCTTCATAAAATCAGTGATACAATCTCTTGATGACAGTTTTGTTCATTGAGCCAGTTACAAGCCAATTCACTTGAGGTACTTTCTGAACAAAATAAAAAGATTCTATTCTATTCTATTCTATTCTATTCTATTCTATTCTATTCTATTCTACTCTACTCTACTCTACTCTACTTTATTGTAATTTTTCAGGTCTGTGAATACATTACAAGAGATTAGTGACAGCATCATCATCAACTGAAAATAAAAACTTGTAAAAATATTGTAACGGCAGGGTGGTTTAAGACATCAGTCATTTTCAATTCTGGTGCCTATGACAAGCTTTAAGAATTCAAGATGCAGCCAGAGAAACTGTCAATCTCTGTTTTAGTAATGCTGTCAAGAGCAGTAGCAGCCCCTTTCATAGATCACTTTGGAACTCTTGTGACTCTTAATTATCCTAAATTGAAGATAATTGAAGCAATCCATTTGATATAGGTCATCCTAACTGTGATAGTGATACATAATGCAGCGTTATAAACACAATAATAAAATGCCTTTGAAAAGTGAGAAATCAATCAACACAGTTATTTTTAATCCCTTGGGTTTCTACACACTTTTTTTTTTGTAAACCCAAACAGAACTATTTCCTAATCCTTTTCTCTTGCTCAGGTGATGCTTTTCTCACCTTATGCAACATAAGCTTTACTTTTGAGACTCAATCTGGCATGTTGGCAAGAAAAAAGAGGGAACATGAATGCTATTATTTTCAATTTCAGATCAGGAATTATTTTTTAAAAAAATTTCATTTCTCTTCATTTGCCATGGTTTAACCAAATTAAGCATTAAAAATTGAAACTTCACCCAATTAAACAAACACAGCTAATTCCAATTTTATTACACTGTTTCATTATCTGAATAGTATCCAAAACACTTAAGTTATTAAGTAGCTTAGGTAAAGAAGTCAAGGCACATAAAAATAACTTAACTAAAACAGTGTACAGATTTTGTTTTGTCTTTCTGTCTTATTCTCTATTGTTTCTTTCACAATAGAAGCCCCAAATATTGTGGGGGAGTTATATTTGTTTTCACCCAAAACAATTCTTGTGTAACAGGTGAAAATAGGTCTAATACTACAGATATCATTAGACACCAGAAACTGAACTATCTCAAATTTTACATTCCTGTACTGTAATCACAAACATCTTTCCCAACTGTGGATCCAATATTAGTGAGAAAAGCTGAGAACTATCGCAATTTCCTCTGGCGAGAGTTCATAAAGAGAGGATGGAAGATTTCAAGCTCCTTGGATCAGAGGTGTATGAGCTGCATCTTCTTCTAGAAGTGGAATAGAATGTTTTTTTTTAATCCCTTAGAAGATCTTAAGGCTTACAGTTAATATTCAACTCTTGATCTGATCTGGGATCAGCACCAGCTTTTACTGAAAGTTGATAAACTTACCTGACTTCAGCTATAGTTTAATTGAACACATTTATTTTTGGCTCAGCTCTGTCATTAGCAATGCAAGCTATTTGTTTTAGTTATCCTGCAACTTGGGACAGGTACTTTCCCACTGACAGGAATTCTTGTTTCTCCCTGGCTCCCATTTCCTTAGATCCCCTCACTCTCTGCTAAGTCACTTTACCTTCCTGTCTTGCCACCATGACACCAGGCATTGAAAACTAAGAAGATTTTCATTATAAGCAGAAACAGGACAAAGCTTTCCTCATACTGTAGCTGCCTGTTTGTCAACCTTGCCTAAACAGATGCTATTCCTTTTAGACTTAATACTTAAGATTTTGATTTGTCAGGGTATAATTTTTCTTGAGAAGAAAGCAACATTAGGTAGAGCTGGAAGGTAAGCTCATTGCCAGAATTTTTTGTCTGTAAAAGCTGAATGAACAAAGCCAAATTGCTTTACATTAAAATAAAAGTCTAAAAGTTATAATAAGAGAATAATGCACGTGGAAACATCTGATGAGACTAAATATAATAAATAAAATTATACACAATATGAGCATGTTCGTTTAGACTTCTATTAGGCTTGCATCAAGTGATCTTAACAAAATTACCAATAGTTGTCCATTTCATTTTTCCAAGGATAAGATGAAATCATTGTAATAGATGGGAAATCCAACTCTGTTTTTAATCTCTCATTTTTTGTGATTAATTTTTAGACTAAAAGTCATTTATACTACTGACTCTAGTGGTATGAGTTCAAAATTCTTTGAAAAACTATGAATACAGGAACATCTAATCTTTTTATCTATGATATGTGGATCATGGTATTGAGCTGTCTGAGAGTAGGGCTAGGAGTGGAAAAAACGCTGCAATTCTGGGGACAGGTCTCTTTTTTATATTGGCTTTCATTTATTTAATAAATCAGAATAAAGAGAAAAACTAAAACAGCAAATGAAACATTAAAAAAGTAGTGCAAAAACAAAAAAATTACAGAAGGAGCTTCTCATATATGTGCATGATTGTGAGATCACAGTCTAATACAGTATGGACATACTTCATCGTAATCATCTATGTCTATAAGCAACACGTATGTTTGTTTGTTTATTTATTAGATTTTTATCTCATATATAATTTGTAAATAACATCGTCTTCCGCTTCTGAGTAATTGGACCATATGAAAATACTAAATAAGAATATTCCATATGGGCCCAGAAAGGAACCTTTATACTAAATAAAAATGTTATTCTAACATCTACAGTTTCTAAAATGCTGTAGTAGTTTAAAGTTATGTATAATACCCTGTTTCCCGCAAAATAAGACCTCCCCGGATAATTAGCCAATCAGGCTTTTGAGCGCATGTGCTAAAATAATCCCTCCCCCCAAAAAACCCTCCCCCAAAATATTGCAACCCAGCAGCAGCCATGGGGTGACCATGCTCACCATCTCCTGCACCTCAAAAATAATAAGACCTCCCCAAAATAAGGCCAAGTGCTTATTTCAGGGGTCAAAAGAAAATAAGACCCTGTCTTATTTTCAGGGCAACATAGTACTATGGTTCAAAATTTAGGGGATCCAGTTAAACACATGCCTTTCTTGCTTCTTTCACTAAGTTCAATATTTCTGGCTGAAGAAATAGAATCATAATCAAATATATATAATTATTTACAACCTAACATATCTTATAGAGTTCTTGTAAAGTTTGAATCCAATTCAGAGGCTCTATGATTTGGAAGGACCAGCAATAGCATTCAACAAATCTGTTCTTGTTTCTCAACTGTAATAGTTTTATGGATTTATCCATAATTCACTTGACAAAGAAAAGTGTTACTATAGATTTATATCTTAATCCTATATTGCCAGCATTATGATTCCCAAACTCAGAATATAAATTGAGATGTAAGGTATATTTATTTGTTCCATTTGTATGCTACTAAATCAACTACTATTTATGATAACAAATGCAATGAAAGGAGCTACAAAATGGGAAGAAACAAAACATCTATGGTAACATCCAAAATAAAAATTGATATAGAAAGTAGGTGTAGTAATAATAATCATTGTAATGTAATAATGAAAGAAAGTAAATGGAAATAAAATAAAGATAGTGACAATGACAATGCATCATTTTTAAAAAATAATATCAATCATCACTACAGGAGGATCAAGCCAATTCAATCTGGTTACAATATGTGATCCAAATCAGCTTCCAGTATTAAACATTTGTTATAATTATCATCATCTAATGTATTTTGCAAGGGAATAGGTGGAATTTTATTTAATTCATTTGCTGCTTAATACTTAACAAAATTAGCAAATGAGCTGTAAAGATAATCTAAAAATGAATGCTGTAGGAAAAATCTATCCAACTGAGCAGAGTGATTAACTCTTAAAGAATAAGAGCTGTATCTGCCCAGTAGAGGGAAGACCAAGTCCAACATCTGTACCAGACAATATACATTTTTAGGCTCAACTAAAATGCCACAAAAACAGACATTCATTATTTACTAGACAAGATTTTTAAAAATAGTGGGAAAAAGTTAAAAAAAATCTAAAAATTGGGACAGATGTTTCAGCCATACGTTTCTATAATATAGTTTAAAGTCAGAATAGATGAAGATTGCAACCTACATGTATGTACTGGAGATAAATATTGCTAACATCAGATTGCAGCTAACATTCAGAAACCAATAATAATTACTATTCCCTTTCAATCTGGATACCACAAAGGCAGTTAGTCCTCAAACTATCTCCTGCTTTGATGAATCATATAAGCTGCTGGCATGGTAAAACTGTGAAACTCTTAGTCCAGGGGTGTCCAAACTTGGCAACTTTAAGACTTGTGGACTTCAACTTCCAGAATTCCCCAGCCAGCTTAGTCTTCCAGTGAACATTTAAATAAAGTTGAGCTCTTTATGCTTCAGAAATGTGTCTTCACATTTGTAGTAGAGTACCCTTTTAGACTTCTGAAAATCTGAGATACCTGGCTCTTCCTCCAAGTACTGGGCTAGGATGGGGTTGAGTCAATAAGCCAATACAAATATGAGTGGTCCATTGCCTGGAGGGAAGGGCTTGTTCTGTTTTTATCTTACTATTTTATTGGATGTTGTGAGCTTCCTATGATCACTTTGTCAGATAGGTGGCCACATACGTTCTATAAATACATATACACATGAATTTATACTTTCCCATTTAGCCTCTAGAGAACATATTGGACAAATCTCCTAGAACAGTTTGTTGATACTTTATTACAAGATGTGCTCAAAATGTTTGTTTCTGTTGTAAACCGGGGGGGGGGGGTGTTTCTACCCAGTTTTTATTTTCCCAAGGTTGCACACATACTTATAGAAGAAGAAAAGAAGAAGAAGATTATACTACCTCACCCCTTTGTTCTAGCAGGGGAGATCTGTTTGTTTGCCAAGAGTACTGCTGGGGTCCATGGTAAATCTCAGTGCCTCAAACATTTAATTAAGATTTTATAAGTTAAACATATGAAGACTACATGACCCAACACCATGCTTCTTTCTTACTTCTACCATCTATAAGACATTATTAACAATACCACACATGTAATGAAACTCTTTTGTGCCAGAGTGTTTTCAATACTCCAACAGCCTCTTCTCAATGATGGGATTTAGGCTGATTGCCAGATGAAGCCTAAATTACACAATTGACATCTCTAATTGATTTTTACTTGTCTTCAGGAAAATTCAGAACACTACTATAGTTTCTTATAATTTCTTCAGACTTCAATCACATACAACATTTTCATTTATTTATCCCAACAGGAAATATCATGCTTGATGTTGTCTTCTAAGCAATCAATACTTTTTTGCAGCTTGATTTCATAAGAAAGCAAGAAAGCTGAAGTTTTCCCTGAAATTCAGTATTATTATTAGTATTATTATGTTTCAAGAAGTAAAATGTGAATAGTGTGAATGTTAAATCTGCAGATAAAGCAGGTTGTGCAGGAAGCTGTGCAAGAATTTAAAGAATAGCTAGTAAATGCTGTACAAGAAAAGAATTATGTCGTCCTTTTCTTTACTATTAGTTTTTTATTGTCTCTTTTAAATGTTGTTTATCTCTATAGAGACAACCAATCAATCAGTAAACAACAGCCTAATCAAGTAACTACCAAGGCGGGAAAAAACACCCCCACCAATACTGACAGGGCAAGATACTGTATATAAACAAAGCTCTCCCTGGTCCCTTCTTGCACTAAATATGTTATCCAGTCTGGTAAAGAAATGTCTGCAGGCAAACCTCCAAGCTCAGAAAACACAATGAACTCCAATGTTTAATATGAATATCAAAATTCTAACAATCAAGGTAGTTTATCAAATAGTTTATTTAAGAACAATCAAGATAGTTTATTTTTTAAAAATCAGACAGCTCTGACAATGTTCAATTGTAGTGGATTTGATTGTTCTGAATAAAAATAAAAAGGGTTAAGATGTAGCCTGCACTTAAAGACACTGTATATTTAGAAGTAGTTCTACGGTAGTTTTCTGAGGAATTTACCAGCTGGATCCCAGGATTTCTATAATAAAAAGTCCCAGTCAAGAATGATTTTTTATATTTGTTTGACATCACTAGCATGTTCTATTAGAACAAGATTATAACAAATGTGTTTCATATTGTAATTGTTTTCAGAGTATACATTAGTATTATAGGCTAACAGAAAATATTGCACTGCGCAGCAGACTAGGCTAAATTATACCCATGTTACTTTATTTTTGTAATATTTTTCATTTGACATCATCTCATTTGACATTTGCAGATGACACCAAGCTGGCAGGAATAACCAACACTCCAGAAGATAGGCTTAAGATACAGAAGGATCTTGACAAACTTGAACATTGGGCACTATCTAATAAAATGAAATTCAATGGTGAAAAGAGTAAGGTTCTACATTTAGGCAACAAAAACGAAATGCACAGGTACAGTATAGGTGGTACCTTGCTCAACAGTAATAACTGTGAAAGGGATCTTGGAGTCCTAGTGGACAACCATTTAAATATGAGCCAGCAGTGTGCAGCAGCTGCCAAAAAAGCCAACACAGTTCTAGGCTGCATCAACAGAGGGATAGAATCAAGATCATGTGAAGTGTTAATGCCACTTTATAATGCCTTGGAAAGGCCACACTTGGAATACTGCATTCAGTTTTGGTTGCCACAATGTAGAAAAGATGTGGAGACTCTAGAAAGAGTGCAGAGAAGAGCAACAAAGATGATTAGGGGACTGGAGACTAAAACATATGAAGAACGGTTGCAGGAACTGGATATGTCTAGTTTAATGAAAAGAAGGACTAGGGTGTCACTGCGTTAAATTGTTTGCTAGTCTGAACTGAATAGCTGAACTGAAAGAGTTACTGCGCAGGTCATAAGGTCTTATCTGACAATGATGTACTGCTGCGCCTGCTCTTCACACATTCCAGAGACTTTTCTTCCTTTTGATCTTTGTCCGTCTGCCAAGAAGCTGGTAGACAAACTGTTTTCTGCCAAAATGTAACAATTAGATAGATTTGTTTTATTTCTTTATTTCTTATTTTTGTATTAAAGCTTGTTTTTAATTAGAATATGTTTTCCGGGATTTTTATTTCTTTTTTTTCGCACCTTAAAGATAATGCTGTTTGGAAACGCCGCGATCTAAGACCTCATTTAGTTCATGGTGAAATCTTCCCCTGACATAGGGGAGACATGATAGCAGTGTTCCAATATCTCAGGGGTTGCCACAAAGAAGAGGGAGTCAAACTATTCTCCAAAGCACCTGAGGGTAGAACAAGAAGCAATGGGTGGAAACTAATCAAGGAGAGAAGCAACTTAGAACTGAGGAGAAATTTCCTGACAGTTAGAACAATTAATCAGTGGAACAGAAGTTGCCTCCAGAAGTTGTGAATGCCCCAACACTGGAAGTCTTTAAGAAGATGTTGGATAGCCATTTGTCTGAAACGGTATAGGGTTTCCTGCCTAGGAAACTCCAAGGTCCCTTCCAACTCTGCTATTGTATTGTATTGGATCTATAATTTTACAACTAAATTTTAACAATTACACTACATTCACTTTATTATAAGTCACCTAGAGTCTGGTAAAAGTGAGATAGACAATAGTAATAGCACTTAGACTTATATACCACTTCACAGTGCTTTACAGCCTTTTCTAAGCGGTTTACAGAGTCAGCATATTGCCCTCAACAATCTAGGCCCTCCTTTTACTGACCACGGAAGGATGGAAGGCTGAGTCAACTTTGAGCCTGTGAGGATTCAACCCCTGGCAATCAGCAAAATTAGTCTGCAATACTGCATTCTAACCACTGTGCCACTACAGCTATATAAATTGAATAAATAAATCAATAACTATTTCTAGGAACATTTATGAAAATACTGTATATGTAATGTCTCTGGCTAATTCTTCTAATTATCTGCTTTAATTCAGTTGTGCTATATGTAGATATTTCAGAATGTTCTTTCTCTCTTTAATTGATAGGACATAATGGGGACAGATAAGGAGGAGACAAAGAGAGGTAAAGTACTGAAGACTAGAGGGAGGGTGACCTTTGATGTGAATTGTTTGTCACCCTCTAGATTAACACATTTCTCTCATTATTTTTTGTACAAAGGGAAAAGAAAGACAGACCTCAGCTCCCTCATACCATTTCTTTCATTAGAATAAGGACTGAATAGCAGATAACTTCATACAGTGGAAAGAATGCAAAGTGAGATAAATAGTATAATTAGGAGTCTATTTTTTATAAGAAAATATTCTTGAAGCTGGTGTTTGCAGATAAAGATAAGCTTTATTTAGGAAATGACATGAATTATTTAGGCTTGTCCACAGCTATGAGAAACAGAAAATCAGGTAAGTACAACACAGTTCAGAGTTTGAAGAGAAAGAAAGACTAAATTGAGAAAAGAAGAAAGGGATGAAACAAGATCACTCTGACATATTACAGACATATAAAATAAGTTTCTTAAATAGGACTGTAAAGTCTTTTCCCCCAACTTGGTATTTATTACCTGTAGAAGCCAACACATTTAGGTATAGAACAGCAGTGCATGAAAAGCTGTATTCCTACAGTGAGGCAATGAAGGATAGGTTGCGCTGATCTCATCACACTCTTACAATTAATGACAAATTCATATATCAGGTGATAAGGCTTTATAGATGTAGGGGCAATATAAATACATCCTTTGCTTAAGTGCAAAGGCCGCATAAGGGCCATACAAAGGAGGAGGTGGAGCAAGAGCAGGAGGAGAAGGAGGAGGAGAAGGAGAAGGAGAAGAAATATTGTCACATCAAAATGAGTCTGGAAGCAAATCAGTAATCACTGATATCAATATAAATTTTATATTCTCCAGGTATCTAGATCTTATCATTCTATACTAGATAAAGACTTTCTATGAACTAATTACAGTAACAGACAGGTTGCTTTGAATGCTAACTTCACTGTTGTTTAACCTATTAACATATCTTTTTCTGTCATATGTGAAATGTAGGACAGGTCAATTCGGTTGCAAATAGATGCCCAAGTTTATAAATTTTGAACCTTCTTTGCAAGGGAGGAAGCTATTATTGTTGCAATAGATTTGTTAGTGTTCAACCAGGGCATGTGTCAAACTTGATTATGTCACATGACATAGCATGACATATTGTGATGGGTTTTTTTTGCCTTTGTGGAGCTGGGGTGGGCGTGGTCTCCACGTGATGCATCCGGCCCATGGATCATCAGTTTGACGGGCCTGAACTAGGTGGATAATATGTATTTTGTCTTTTTTAATTCATATTTTTTCAATGCTTTTGTTTAGCTTTGTTTTGCCTTTGTTAATTTATTTTATTTTATATTTTAACCTTTTGAATAAAATAAAATTGTTGGGAAATCCAGGGCAGTTGCCAACTGTCTGGATCATGACCGTGTGAACAAAGGGATAGCACCACACCAACTGGAAGTTCTGAAAACAGTTATAACTACTACTTGTTTGAATAGTCACTGAATGAATGGTTATTAAACAAGGATCACCTGTATTACAGAGAAGAAAATGCTACTTCTAAAAAGATATGCATATATTGTTGAAACATATACATATATCATAACATAAATCAATCTGTTTCCTCCATCTCAGTAGAATTATTGTTTCGATAAATAATATGCAAATGCATATAGATATAGCTATTTAATTTCATCCCTTCCCACTGTTTAAATCAAGAGCAAGTTGCTGACAAGTGCACTGAGAAAAATAATAATGCTAAAATCAATTTGTTCTTGGAACTGATTTTATGCATACATTTGGGAGAAACATTTTTAAAAAATTTAAGATTGTATAATTCCATGATTGATTGAGACAAATAATTCAAGTACCTACGTGGTGTTAATTAAACCCTAAATTTTCAGGACTCACAGGTCACTTCTATTCTTTTGCAGTTTCTTTTCAAGTGCCATAGTTCAACTTAATGAAATGGTTATCAAAAATGAGTCTAGAAATGGATATTTGTGGCATGGAACATTTTGTTGATCAATGAGCAAAAGGAGAGAAGGCAAAGTTTTGTTATCTAGACCAGAGATACTGCTAATGCTGTGATTCTAGGCAAATTTATTATTTCAATAACCTACCCAGAGTTAGAAAATTATCACCGTTATGAAAGATCTGGAGTTGAGTAGGGAGAGTAGCTTTCTAATGACTGCTCTTCTTAAATTAAACCATCAGTGTAAAATCTGGTCTTTATATTCCATGTGAAATGCAAAAGTATTATTGATGTACATACGTTACTAAATGCAGATTAGTGGTTATGGAATAACTGAGACTAATCTATTTAAGTTTAATTTAGCTTCCGTTCCTTCTTAGAAATGTTTATTTCCTAATTAGTCTAAAATGAAGTATTTACGTGTGCCATCCCCAAATCATTTTAGTCCTTTCCTTGGTTCCATATCCCTGGTCCAATGTTATCTTAGCTGCATAGTTGAAAGTCTGTTTATTTCCTTCACAGTTTACCATTTAAATGGTTCTGTTAATAGAACTGAATTCTAAATTTTAGTTTGTGACAGGAAACTTGAAAAGAGGATTTAAAAGAAAAGATTGTATAGGCAATATCAAATAGCCATAATAAAGTGAAATGCTTTGCCTGGTGTGAAATCCTACAGGATGGAAATAATTTAGGAGTGAAAAGTTTGCTTTAAATAATTCCAAATCAATTTTTGCTATTTCTCACATCTAAATATTGTTTCATAGGTAACAGTAATGTCAGGAAATCAGTCTTACCTCTTAGAGCTGAAATAATAGAAGTTCCCATATCTGAATAAGAAAGATACAAAAAGTCTATAATATATGAGCCTATTTGTCCATTCTGGCAACATAATGTTAAATTTTGATGAAGAGGTCATTCATATAACTGAAGACATAAAGATTCCTGTCATCCTGGTAATTATAGCTGTCAAGTGCCATCATGAAATCAGGAGATTCAGGCAGTTCAAATGAGCATAAAGATTTATTCTAAGCTTAAGCTCTTTACAAGAATCTGAACTACTAACGGTCAAAGCAATTTGGCAGTAGATAAAGAATTCAGGGTGGGTTGGACTTAGATCTCTTATGGGGCACGAAGTGGCTCATGTTTGATGATGCATTTGACTCCTTCCTTCAGCTCAGCCTGGTCATCTCCTACAAATTCTAGAGAACAGAAATAAAAGCTGTACAAGTTTGAGTACCTTACATGCTGGTATCCTATTTAGAATGAAGCTGCCAACATAATGCCTTGTTTGTTATTGAAAGACTGATCCCATAGAAATCTGTAGTACTATTTTAAAAATTATTATACCTAACTCTCAGCTGAACCAGAAAAAATAAAGGGAAAGTTGCTGTGATTGATCTCAAATGAAAGCTGAAATGTTTTTACACCGAAATAAAATTAATAGAGGAATTAAATGCTACACCTGCATGGTAACTTCTAATTAATGCAATAACAGAAAAAATTGGCAATCCTGTCTGAGCTTGTATTTTTATTTTTCAAATTCAAACACATTTACCATTAGTTCAGATCAGTGGGCAAAAAGGATATAATCCAATGCAGACAAAATTATGTTTAAACCCATTCCTCATAAATGATCCAATTGGTACTTAATTCTAAAACAATTGACCAGAAAAATTATACTTTGTGAAAAGTAAATATGCAAATAAAACTTAAATCCATCAGCTTTTGAATATTGAAACAGCAATTCTTTGGCCAGCTTATTAATATGTATCCCTCATCTATAAATTTTCCTCATTTATATACATAACTATATCAACATGAAATATAACTTAATGAACTATATGTAGACTGAACCGGACACTGATTCATTGCATAAATGATCTACTGAATGATATAATTATGGAGACATTCTTCATCTTGCAATTACTATGTTTTCTGATATCTTCTTCCAGATAAAATAAGTTAGATGCAGCTCATTCAAATTAATGTCCCTGTTAAAATGAGAGATCTTTAAAGTTTGTTTTAGAATACCCACAAAAACTAGTTGTATGTGAATCTGGAAAAGTCAGCAACAAAAGTCCAAAACTGTACAGGAAGGAAGAAACAGGAAAGAAGAATATCTGAAAGTTGGCTTACACCTTTGTTTTATCAGATTAAAAGTGTATTCCAGTTTAACCCTTTATATCATGAAAAATATAACAGCGCTGCCACTGTTATTATACATCAGTTGATTAATGCAGTTAGGTAATGAGAAATTTATCAAGCGTTACACTAATATAAATTTATATCAAGCAGTTAATAGAATGCTTTGTATGCAACTCTATCACAATAAATATAGAATATAACCCGTATCAAAAAGGTGTGTCCCTATATTGTATTAAAATCTGCTTGCCAATGTCTGTGCTCTGTGATGCTCTCTTTCCAGAAAGGCCAATTCTTTTAAAATTAAGAACTGAATCAAACCATCTTTCCCAAAACACAGCATCAAAATGTATGTTATTGGTTGCTCCACAGAGGAACAACCACTCCACTTGTGGGTTTGATAGTCCTTGCTTTTTGTCTAGATGAAACTATTGCATGGAGTCATCCATCATATTGGGGTTTGGTATTCATCAGGATACAGATGGTACCCAACTATACATTTAAACCCAGGCTGTAAAGTCAAAACTGTCAATGTACTGAACAAGGCATAATCATTGAAATCTGGTAAAAGTTTGACATTTTTATTATTATTTTAGTTTTCAGAGAGATAAGATGTTGTATGAATTTAGTGGATACTTTAAGCAACACTGGTTCCAGTAATATAACTAATGCGCTACGGCTAAGTGTACTTTAAGAACATCTGTTCCTTTTCAAGATTACTGGATAGAATTAAATGGAAAGCATACTCATTTGTTGCATTCAAAAACTCATTATCAGTAAAGTTGCCTGATTCATCTTACCCTATGGTCCATTCATCATTAGATGCTTAATATTATACTTAATTTTCAAATTGTTGGCTTTATTTAATTGATGATACATCTTTAATAATTGGGTAGTCCTGATTTAGAATTCATTTTATGGTATTCAACAGAACCATAGCACAAATTAATTAGTCCATATTATATCATGGGTGGCTGCCTGCATTACATAGTAATAGCAACATTTTACATTTGCACCTGTGCACACAGCTTCTGTGAATATAATACATAAACTAGGTAAGAAAATTAGGAATACCTGACCTTTATTTCATTAGCCATTGGATGTCACTGTTTAGCTATAAATGGATTGGTTCTTCCCAATAATAAGATGACCCAAAGCACAATTCTTTGTCTTCTAAAACCTACTTCAGTAGGGCTTACTCTGAGAAAATTAACTGAAATATTGCCTCGGTGGGGAAAAAGCTGCGCCAAGTGGAAGAAGATAGAAACTGGTTTTCCAGTTGCTTGGTGCAAACAATTAACTCCAAGAAGAGGGATGAAGTCAAGTGTGATATTGATTTATGGAGTTATGGAAAGGCAACCAAGTCTCATTATTGTACCTTTATTCCTAAGGCAGTGCTAAATTGTACTTCAGGAGTTAATTTAACTTGGCAAGCATTGAGTAACATGACTCTTAGTAGTGTTCAGTAGTATTGATCATACTGTACTTCTGGACTACTTACAAGGATTGACAGTTGAGATACCATTTTGCAATGGTTCTGTTCCTATTTGAGTTGTGATTACACCTAACACCTAAATCTAATAAGATAGGAACTGACCAGATTTCAGTTGCCAGGAATATTGATAAATCATGATTACAGGCCTTAATTCCCCTAATTTAATAGAAATCAGGTACTGCTAATAGAGTCTTATAGGATCTTCACATTGAATTGACAAAACTAATGAAAGAGTTTGAGAGACCTGTAAAAACTCAGTGCCAATCCATATTATTGTTTTAACCGTTCAGTCATGTCTGACTCTTAGTGTCTTTATAGGCAATGCTACCTCGCCAATCCTTGTTGTTGTTGTTAGTTACGAAGTCGTGTCCAACCCATCACGATCCCATGGACAACGTTCCTCCAGGTTTCCTGTCCTCTACCATCCTCTGGAGTCCATTTAAGCTCACACCTACTGCTTCGGTGACTCCATCCAGCCACCTCATTCTCTGTTGTTCCCTTCTTTTATTGCCCTCAATCTTTCTCAGCATTAGGCTCTTCTCCTGTGAATCCTTCCTTCTCATTAGATGGCCAAAGTATTTGAGTTTCATCTTCAGGATCACCTTCTAAAGAGCCTAACTGGTTTGATTGACTTGCAGTCCAAGGGACTCGCAGGAGTCTTCTCCAGCACCAATCCATATAAGGGATTGGTGCTGGATGCCAACCCATTTAAGGGTATAAGGGTATGAAAATAATATATCATTATAAAATAAGATCTGAATATAGATCTACAGTATGTCTGATTTCCTTACCCCAATGTTGTGGCCCAGCAGGAGCCATTGGAGCTGCCACCAGACTCCGACAGCGAGGGTCCCTATGAGTTGGCTCTGGAGGATGTGGAGGACGCGTGACAGGGTTCTGACTCCGAGCAGAGATCAGAGAGGCTGGTTGGCCACCAGGAGGCGCCTGAGGCATGGAGCAGTGGTGAAAGCCAAAGGGATGGTGTTCCTGATGTCATGCCTTGGAGCAGTGGGGAAGAGACAAAGGACAGTGAGTCAGACATCAGTAGTGAGTTGTTGGATGCTCGTTATCAGCGCGCTAATAGGTGTCAGGAGCAATTGCGCAGTTACAGGAGGTAATTGCGCTCAGCTGATGATAATTAGATTCCTCTCCAGACTATAAAAGGACTGCTTGTGCACATGCCCTTTTGCAGAAGTGAACTCATGAACTAATGTGGGAGAACAGTCTTGTGAGCGTGGCAGGCTGGATTATCAGTGCCGAGTTGTTATGAAGGCTTATTTGTGTTGGATTGCTGCCAAGGACCTGTCTGTCTGTAAATAAATCTGGTACCTTATCTGTGGCTCGGAGTGTGTGTTGGGGGGGTAGTCAGAACACCCCAAGTAAAGAAAAAGTGGTTAAGCATCAGTTTCAAACTTTCTATATTTAGGACTTGACATGCTCTCCCTGCCTAGGTGTTAATACGAGGCCTACCATATTTATCACTGTTTTTGTATTCTTCTACTCTTTGGACTTCGGTTCCAACATCCAGCTCTCTAAGCTATTAACGATGTGTAACATTCATTTTTCCCACATTTATTTTTTCTCCCCCCCCTCCCTCTTAGGAATTTTGTCAGAAGCTATCAGTTTAGATTGATGGAGCTTCTTTTATCTTGAGCTTGAATTTACACACTGAAGTCTAAAGTTCATGAATTGAAATATGTTTATGCTAAAACCATTAGGAAAAGACAGATGGGAAGTAGCTGGTCCTTCATAATTGTATCACGTCTGTTCTCTATCTCAATGTATGTTATTCATTGGGAACATATACCCATGCAGAAAAAATACTATTATCATTATGAGATGAAAGTAGCTCTTGAATTAATTCTTAATCTATAGATTAATTCTCTATAGATGTGATACTTTGAGTCAGTATGGTAGCTTCTTATCATGTATTCTTAGTCAATGGACTACATAGTGAGAACTTTACATATTACTGTATATTTTTCACAACTACAAATAGGAATTAATCTCACAATATAATGCATGGTATTTCTTATATATCGACAAATAGTTGAGATATCAGATAATGGGAAATCCTACTATTAGCTTGCAAAGGCTGAACTAAAAGGCAGCCCTGAGGTACCAATCAAAGGAGTACTAAGCACCAGACCCATAGAAGCAGGGGTCTACCACACTAGACAAGAACTACAGTGCAGACTATGTAGAGAAATCTCAGAGACAGTCAAGCACATAATGGCAAGGTGTAAGATGCATGCAGGAACAATGTACATAGAATGGCACGATCAAGTAGCTGCACTGTGTACAGGAACATCTGCACAGTATATGGACTAGACCATCCCAAGATCAGATAGGAGATTCCACAAAAGATCATAGAGAATAAGAGGACTGGTTTCCTGTGGATCCAGACTGGCAGGTATTAGCCAATTAACAGACCTCACAGTAAGAGATAAGGAACAGAAGAGAGCAGTGGGGTTAGATATAGTGGCATCAAGTGTCAGCAACATCAGGAAAAAGGAGTATGAGAAACTGGAAAAGCATCAGGGCCTGAAGGAGGAAGTAGAGATAATCTGGAAAATAAAATGGTCAAGAATGGTTCAAAAAGATCCTAGCAATGAGGTCTCTGTCCAGGAGATGCAATGTTAGGAACGATTAAGATACTACACAGAATTTGCAAACTCCCGGGCCTCTGGGAGATACATACCACTCAGAGGGGTAAGAAGGAAATATTTTTGATATATCTAACATTTTTAGTAACAATTTTCAAGAGTTTGGGCTTGGGGTCCAATGGGAACATCCTATTTTGGAGGCGGCTATTAGATTAGTAGACGATTCCACTTCTACCTCATCTATGCATTAATATTTTTATCTGATTTAATATTAATTTTAATATTTTAGTTTTTAATGCCTGACATTTTAATTTTTTTATCCAGTAATACTTTTGTTATTTGTGGTAGTGTAAGCCACCCAATGTTGCTTGGTAGAGAGATGGGCAGCATAAATTAATTTAAATAATTTAAATGAATAAATTTAATAAAGAAATAAATTTAAAATCTCACACAGCTTAACTTAAAGAAAAAGAAATTTATTTATATTTCATATTTATTAACCACCCATCTTCCTCAGATTTCCATAACAGAGCAATTCTTAGTGGTATAGAATCATTTTCAGTTTATGACTACTTAGTCCCTGATAATATATACGTTAATATGTAATATCTATAATATGTGCACATAAATAGAGTTAAAGGATTTTTAAAAGAGTGAATTCATTTTATTCTTACAATGTAAAAATTGCACAGAACTCTTTCTGAGATAAAATGTATTGATCAAATAAAACGAAATTATCTATTACATTTCTCTCTAGCCTGCCTAGTATTTTTATCAAGAGGTGTTAATAAGTAAATGTGACAGATCTATCTGTAGGAGGAATAGAAGAATATGTGGCCTACCATCCCTATTTCATGCCTATCACAAGGACATATATGGTAAGAAAAAGACATGTTACTATATCTGCCCTCTAGAAAAACTGAAGGTAGGACATAAAATTACATCATTGTAAAAGTCCTTTGTTTGTTCAAGGTTACTTAAAGATAGCAGGCAGGGCTAATAATGTGCTAAAATGAAGTGAAGGATATCTTATTTATAAACTAATGTTTTTCTTTTTTTAAGCTTGTTTTTTCCTCTTTCTTTTTAATGCAAAATATTCTTTTCCTATGGTCTTAATATTAAAATTTTAAAAAGCATTCTTGAACTTCACTCCAGCCATCTACCCCCAGTCAGGTTGATGGGAGATAATTGGTTGGAGTGATAATAATGTTATGCATTATTAACAAACAATATATAAAACATTTTCACTAAACTACCTTGAGTAGGTTGAACAAGAAAATATGTTTGCTTATCAGCAGAGAGGAAACATTGTTCAGTGTCCAATGTGTACAGTATTACCTAATGGAGAACCAGATTTTGTGTAGTACTTTGTGCAGTTTCTGTAGATCTCACATCAGGCATTTAATTTTAACCTCAGTCATATGTTGATTGATTAAACAGTTCCAACTACCTCCACAGTCAGTACTCATTAATACTAATCAACCAATTGAACTATAATACTTCAATGGAGGTTAGATGTAATCATTGCCAGCTTTTTGACTCTATTCCAACTTATTTGGAAGTTAATAAAAAAACTTTTTCTTTCTTTTTGTTAAGTCAAGAATGGTTTTAATTTCATTATTCTGCTGTTTTATAAGTATCTTTTGCAATATA
Source organism: Natrix helvetica (assembly GCF_964273705.1). Lineage (NCBI taxonomy): Eukaryota > Metazoa > Chordata > Lepidosauria > Squamata > Natricidae > Natrix > Natrix helvetica. The sequence continues at coordinate 52,019,977 of NC_138550.1, forward strand.
GGCAATCCTCACCTAACATCCAGCTGCTTAGAGGCCATTCAAAGTTACAACAGACTTCCTCAAAGTTATTCATGACCCATTTTCATAGTTACAATGGCGGCACAAGCCACTGTGGTCATGTGACCCCATTTTGGGTGCTTGGCAATTGATTCACATTTACAGACATTTGCAGCATTCTGTGGTTACGTGATTGTTATTTTCAGTGGGCTTTGCCAGTTAGGTGAGGATTGCCTATATTGCAAAAGATACTTATAAAACAGCAGAATAATGGGGAAAAAAACCCATTGGGGAAAATGGACTTGTTTAATGACTGCTGTGTTCACTTAACGATTACAGTATTTGCTTAATGACTGTGGTATTCATTTAATGAATGCTGCAAAAAAAGGTTATCAAATTGAATGTGAGGGTGTTCTGCTTAACAATCATCATGACTTATGACTGTAATTCCGGTTGTAAGTTAAGGACTACCTGAATTTCAGAAGGGTTTATTACTTTGGGTTTTCTCAAACAGGTTTATACTCTGCGGAAAAGACTAACAAAGATGATAAGGGGTCTGGAGACTAAATCATATGATGAATGGCTAAGGAAAATCTGTTTAGCCTAACAAAGGGAAGGCTTAGGGAGACATGATACCCATCTTCCAATACTTGAAGAGCTGTCACAAAGGAGAGGGCATCTATTTATTCTCCAAGCACCCGAGGGTAAAACAAGAAGAGTTGCTTCAAAGCAAGATGGATGGCAAGCAAATTTAATAAATCAATAAATAAACAAGCAAACAATGGGTGGAAATTTATAAGATGTAGATCCGATCTATAAATAAAGAGGAATTTTCTGACAGTGAAAATTAATCAATGGAACAATTTGCCTCCCAGAATTGTGGGTGCTCCATCACTGGAGTTTCAAGAAAAGGTTGGATAACCATTTGCCCAGGATGGTATAAGGACACCTGTCTTGGGCAAAGGGTTGGATTAGAAGATCTCCATGGTCCCTTCCAGCCCTATGATTCTATGACCTCACAGACAATAACTCAGCATTTGATTAACTGATGCATTAGTTGATTATGTGCCATTAAGTCAGTGTCAGGTCTCAGAGATCACATAGGTTTTCTCCCAATCTGTTCCCTAACTTGATCCTTCAGATCCTCCAACACCATACCATACAACTGAGTCAATCCACTTTGGTGCTGGTCACCCTTTTTTTTGGTTGTTGTCGTTATTTTATTGAGAACAAAGTTAAAATACAAAATAGAAAACCAAATAAAAATCCAAGAAGACATAAAAGGAAAAAAAGCGATCAGAACATTGAAAAAAAGGTGCATTATGCATTATATTATAAACATATTCTCCCCTCTAGTCTAGTTGAATGCTAATTAATGTATTACTACCTTAGTTCCCACTGCTTGAGACACAGGCCCTCCCCACATTTTTACCCTATTTTTATCTTTCTTTCCACCATTCCCAGCACTACAGACTTCTCCAAAGAGTTAGGTCTTTCCACAATATGTCCAAAATATGATAATTGAAGTCTTTTGTGCTTGCATGCTTTGAATGTGAATTCTGAACTGAATTATTCTATGATCTGTTTTCTTCATTATTCATAGTATTCTCATGAGTCTTCTCCAATACCAAAGTGTTAATATTTTCCATCCTGTTTTTTCAAAGTCCAAATAATGCCCTTACTTGTCTGATATTAAGCTGATATTTTAAAACTGGGGTTATTCCAGGGTGTAAATTGGTTGTGATTAAGAATCACATTTCATTCCAAGAAACATTTATTGGAATATGAATGGAGGAACTCCAATCCTACCCAAGATGAATGACCAATGCAAAGAAATCTGCCAAAACTGCAACTCACAAACCTTGTTTGGTTGACATAGTTCCAGAGGTATATGTACTCTTTCTTAGCTTTTCCAGTGTTCATCTTTACTGTCAAATTAAGTCAAAGGCAGATATTGCTGCTTTTGTATTGAGTAGGAATAAAAATGCAGCACTTTATTGAAATAACCCTTCTTTTTCTTCCTCAGCCCCTCCCCACCTTTAGTTTTTGTATGAGTTGAAAACTACAATCATTAAATGTTGACATTTTAATATGCTAATTAAAGTAATGTGGAAAGAGACACACGTCTCCCAGAAGTTTGTTTTTCTGTTCAGAGCTGTTAAAGCAATGGACATTCCTTCACTGAAGTATTTATTGATACACAATAAACCATAAATACATTTTTTTAGTGGTAAGACTTGTTCTTCTGCCTGTTCTTCTGGACAGGTTGCTGAACCTGTCTGCAAATCAAAGTAGCCTTTTCTCTCCTTTCGGCTATTAACCTACCACTTAAAATGTGGAGAAAGCATAATGCAACGAAGACATAAATTACATTTCGTTGTATTTAAGTACAATGACAATAAAGATTATACTTAAATGTGTATAAGGGATTCTAATGATTGAGGGACTATACAACAAGGAATGTTAGTTTTCTCAGTTTATAGCTTTCAAAAACTGCAAGATTGTCCTTAAGTATCGTGATCATTTTAACTGTATGTCTCCAATGTTATTTAAGCAAAAAGAAAGGAATAAATTATTAAATATACTACAAAAAATTGGAAAATGCTGAAAAGAATAATATAGTCATCATTACCATTACAGTCAACTGCTTGCCTTAAGTGTCCATGGGCATTTCTTTTTTAAAAAAAAACCTATTTTAATTTGCAATTATGAGAATCTCTAATTCATCTCTGTATTGTTTGATCTGTCAAAGGCTGGATGTTTTCTAGCATTACAAAATATTAATAGAACTAAAAATAATAGTCGATAACTATATGAAATGTCTTGCTAATATTCATGGCAGACATTTGGTTTATCCTACCCTCTGTGCCTACTATTTATAGCAGAAGATAGCAGTGTTTTCCTTGTAGTTGTAATACATTATAGGTGTCACCTTAGGACTCAACCTGCTTGTTTGGCTAGCAATGTTAATTGCTCTGCCAACAGTTTTTCCATGAATTAACTGTCAAATAGAGAGAGGGTTTTTTCAGTCTCTGTTCATCTCAAAAACAGCAACAAGCATGAAGAACATTTCAGGTTGTGTTATGGTGCTGTCAGACAAAACTAAATAGGAAGAATATAATTGGTGAAGAATTCAGCAGCAAACAACTAGAAATATTTCATTGTGTCTTTCCACAAGTCAGTGTTACTTTGTATATACTACAGGTAGTCCTCAACTTACAACGTTTAGTGACCTTTCAAAATTGCAACAGCACTGAAAAAGCATTTTTCACACTTATGACCATTGTAGCATCCCCATGGTCACATGATTTATATTTGGATGTTTGACAACTGACTCACCTTTATGATGGTTGCAGTGTCCCAGATGTGATCCTCTTTTGTGACTTTCTGACCAGCAAAATCAAAGTCCCTTCGGGGAGAGGGGGCGGTCTATAAATTTAATAAAATAATAATAATAATAAAGGAAATAATAAAGAGGAAATCAGATTACAACCATATTACTAATTTAACAACGGCAGTGACTCACTTAACAAATGTGGCAAGAAAAGTCATAAAATGGGGCAAAACTCTCTTAACAAATTTCTCACTTAACAATATAAATTTTGGGCTCAATTGTGGTTGCACGTTGAGGACTGTCTGTATCATACTCAATACATGGAATTTGTTGCATAACATACAAATGCATTTCATCAAGAGATTATCAAAAATTACCAAAAAAATACAGGTACAGTCAGCTCTACCTATGATAATTTTGATGATGAAGATTTCTGAAGTTGCATGGAAAAATCTTTATTTGACACATGAAATAACTTCTATGTGTGCTTGCCTTTCCATTTTTGTCTTATTTTATCCTTTTAACTTCTCTTGCTATTTCACTTTTTGTGCATTTTCATAATGGTGCTTCAGGTAAGTCCTCATATATTCACTGAAAAACAACATAACACAGATCAGATTATTGAGAAGGGGCGGGGGGAGACAAGGGCCAATTTGCCCAAGAAAAGTGGCAATATAATCTCTCAAAAAAGGGTGAGAAGTAAAACAAAATGGAACTGAGCTTGTACATTGGTTGATTAGGATTTGTTCTTTAGTAAAAGTGATTGCGGACATTCTTTAACTATAGCTTCCTACCGTCTGTCTGTCATCATCTGTAGTTCCTGATTTTTTTATAAGCTTGTCCAAATCCTTCATTTATGTTTGTGAGGGATGGTTTGAAAATCCTTCATTTATGTTTGTGAGGGATACTTAGCAAAAAATGGAATTGTATGATGGATATGTATAGACTTCACAATAGCAGGGTCTATGCTGGTCTTGTTTCTACATTGAGATCTGGACGAGAATGGAGAATTAATCCTCAACATTGCCTTAAGAACTTTTGTATTGTTAGGAATCTGTAGCACCTGCCTGAAACTGTGATCCTAGATTTGTTTCTATCAGCATTGCTTATTACCCTTCCTACATTATCACTTAATTGGAAGCCTGCAAATGTAGGCCATATATTAATAGTTTTGAAGGAATTGATTGATTGATTTCAATACTACATATGACCATCTATCTCACTACTTGGTTTTTTTTATAATATGCTCATCTTTTCTGTTGGTGTCAGGGAAGATTATATTGTAAGTTCGATCAAATCCTTTTTTCCCCCTCATCCATTATATAGATGCTAAGGACTGAAATTAATATTAGTATTTTAGCATTTTAATTTGGTACAGTATGTGCTTATGTATCAATGCAGTACAAAATTATTTTTACCTAGAATAATAACCCTGTGCTGTGGAGAGAGCTAATACCTGGCCAAAAGGCATTCAGTGAAAGCTACTTTCACTGAAGGTGAACTTGAACTTGGGTTTCCTCACTTTTACTCAATGTCTTAAGCACTAGACTCCACTAGCTTTTATACTAGGACACTGAATGAGCTAAATAAATGTGAGGTGGTGAGTCACGATTCCATGATAAATGAAGTTTAAATGGCAATTATAGGGGCAACAATGTCCAAGAAGTATGGATATTCATCGAGTAAAAGATATTTCATATTGTTGAGGGACAGGGGGATGGTTAATTTGCCATGCTCAGAATGCCATTGTTAACCAATGACTATCAATAAATCAGATGGCCATCCAAGCATTAAAAAGTGCAGTCTGCTCTTTCTTCTCATGAGCAGATGGATTCTCATCACAAGAATAGAGCCTTTTATTTTATTTTATTTTTATAGTTCTTTTTCAGTTCTGTGTTGCTAGCTAAAATACAGAAGTTTTATTGCTATTCAAAGGTCAACATTCTGTTCCCAAAAGTAACTACCAGATGTCTTTGAAAGCTTATAAGCAAGGCATGAGAATGGTAGCCACTGAAGCATCTGCTACTTAGATTACCTTTGAACGTGGAGCTTCACTTACACTGAAGAGATAATGGAACTTTGCTATTTATTCCTCAGACATTTTTCTTACTATTCTTTTAAATAACTTCCAAAAAGATGCCATTTCTTCTGTGGTAGAATAAGAGAATTACAGTATATCATGAAATTGTACCATATAAAACTAACAGCGATGTGAAAACATAATTTTAAAAACTCATCTACTTATTTAACAAAAATATAAAAAAAACCAAAATGAAAACAAATGTTAAATATCATACTTCATTTGATATCACTCCATTTATTTCCTTTGTTGCTTTGACCAACATCCATTGGTTCCTTTCAGGAGATATTTCCTTACCAGTTTCCTCAATGCCTCCAACAGTGTCAGACTTTTTCATCTACTGCCTTCTCTGGATAAATTGAGATACATTCAGAGATGTATCTTCCTTGAAAATAATAATCCATGTTGAATTGTATAGCATAAATGTCAGCACAGGAAATGTTCTATGACATTTTGTATTATATAATAAACTATTTTGTGATAATTTTTATGGTAAAAATGTTTTATAAAATGTGTGCATTTATTTTCCATAGGAGTGATGATCTTGTTAGATGCATTCTATTTATTAGCCCAGTGATGGCTAACCTTTTTCTAAAGGCATGCCAAAATTGTGCCCAGACCCACAGTGGAATGCCCCCACGTACCTGTGCATGTGCCCTTCCTACACATGCTGCGCATCCCACCCACCCCCCGTGCAGGAGGGAGTTTTCACCCTTCCCAGGCTCCGGAGGCTTTCCTGAGGCCTGGGGAGGGCAAAAATGGCTCCCTCCTTGAAGGCCCCCTGGAATGTCAGGGGAAGATTTATTTCACCCTGAACTAGACGAGGTCTTAGATCGGGGCTGTTTCCAACAGGCATATTCTTTAAGGTGCGAAGAAAATAAAATAAAGATTCTGGAGAAACATATTCTAATTAATAAACAAACTTTAATACAAAAATAATAAATGGAAATAAAGCAAAACTAACTAATCATTACATTTTGAAAGAACAGCTTGTCTGCCAGTCTCCTGGTAGACGGACAAAGATCAGAAGGAAAGCTCTGGAATGTGTGAAGAGCAGGCGCAGTACATCACTGTCAGATAAGAACTTATGACCTGCGCAATAACTCTTTCAGTTTAACTATTTAGTTTCAATTCAGTCAGTTCAGGCTAGCAAACAATTTAACGCAGTGACATGGAAGGTGGAAACAGATCATTTCCAAACTTCCGGTTGGCCCATTTGGCCTGTTTTTCACCCTCCCCAGCCTTCAGGAAAGCCTCCGGGGCCTGTGGAGGGCGAAAAACAGGCTCAATGGACCAACCAGAAGTTTTTCGCCCTCTGTAGGCTCCAGAGGCTTTCCTGAAGCCTGGGAAGGATGAAAATGGCCTCCCCTGGCCCTCTGGAAAGTCTGAAATCAACTGGCCAGTACGTACATGCGCACCAGAGCTGAGGGCTGGCATGCCGGTTAATAGGTTTGCCATCACAGCATTAGCCAATTTGAGGTACATTGGTTCAAAAATTATTGCCCTGTGATGCAGCATTTTGCCCAGTTAAAGGTTATAGGAACAATAGTTCTAATAGTATACCCATGACCCACTTGAGTCACCATTTTAGAGATATTTCCTTACCAGATTCTTCAATGCTTTCAACAATTGCAAAGCATCTAATGTTGTGGAAATGTTCTTAAAAATTTAAGAGAGATATTCAGAGATGTATCTGCCTTGAAAGTAACCCATGTTGAACTGCATAGCACGGTCAAACATGAGGAGTTGACCAAGGGGAAATGCTTTATGACATTTTATATTACGTCATAAAATGCTTTATGATAATTTTAGGTCATAAATTTACTAAATTTCACTGCCAAAAGACTCATGGCTCTCAGATTTCGGACACATTCTATAAATTAGCCCTTGCTTAAAAAGGTTTTGCCCTGTGGTGCACTGTTTCACCCAAATTGGGTTTTCTTATTACATATAGTGGCTGTCTGTATGGATTCTGTGGCATTTGACCACAGAATCATGAATCATGAAGGGGATGAACAGGAGAAATAATGGACAACATATAGACTTCGACCATCAAAAGACAAAGAAAGGTAAATAAAACCTACATACCATACAAAAGAGACCATCAACAAGCCAAAAAAGGAAGAAACAGACCAAAACACCTTCCACCATCAATTAACATCCAGATGAGCAGAGATTCATACCAAGATTCAGGGACGTGTGGTCAGGGGAGGCAGGGGAGGCAGAGCCTCACCTCTCTTCATGAAATAATAGTATGTATGTATGTATGTATGTATGTATGTATGTATGTATGTATTATAATATTATATACATCCGTCCGGCCGCGCCCAGGATCTGCGGAGGCAGAAATGTTGTCGGCGCTCCCAGATGACGAAGGCACGAAAGCGACTGGGGAACGACGAGAACCTTCCTGCCTCTGCTGGATTTCGCCCGCTCCTCGCGACTGCAATATGCGCAAAGTCCAGCAGAGGCAGGAAGGTTCTCGTCGTTCCCCAGTTGCTTTTGAGGACTGCGGAGCGCAAGCCAGTGGAGCGCGCTCAGGAAGGTGGGGAATGGGATCACGTGTGCTGGAGGCTGAGGCAGCCTGAGCCTCCAGCACACGTGGTCCCATTCCCCGCCTTCCTGATGATGTCACCAGCCTCACCAGCCATAAACCTCACCGCACGTCACTGCCAAGATTAACACTAAACCAACAATCAATACCCCAATCAAGGAACTGCCCAATCAAGGAACTGCCCAGCAAGCTAACAATAAGCAGCTCAACCAAAGAATCATTAAGACAACTCCCACCAACATTGAAAGGACAAGCCACTATAATATAAATCGAGAGCAAACCCCATTTCCTACTAGCACTGATGATGTTACTTAGTTTGGGTAATGAAGCACCTGCAAGAAAGCAATCAAACTCAGAAAGCACCCTCATACAGACCAGCTACTTATTTAAAAAGACATTAAAAAGCCAGAATCTGACAATGTGTCCAAATAATATATTCCCAAACTCACAGAAGAAAATGGGATAATACTGTAGATAATCTCTTCTTTTCCACCATTGAATTGATATGTCCATTCTACTTTCACTACAGTCTTATAATGGATGTCAACAGAAAAAATGCGTAAGAATTTTCTCAGAAAAAGAATGTACATGTTTTGACAGTGATTATTTTTCTTTTACAATTACTTTGCTCTAATGTGTCCTAAATATAAAAGGAAGAAGCAATGATTTATTTGTGTGTCCTTTTATATTGCAAAATATGTCAAAAACATAAATATTTCATACTTGGCTATCTCCAACTCAGTATAATTTATCATCTAACAAGCAAACATTTTACTTATATTGATTAGATTATGGGACATGTCTGGTAGAAATAATGTAATCATAACAGCATTTTGTCCAGAATATTTCTCAGTATCCTCAAATACATGAGACAAGTAAATTGACTTTGTTAGTTGGTTTGAAATAAATATAATACTACAGCCAGCCCCAATGTGGTGCTCTCAAATGTTTTTTGGGAGTACAACTTCCAAAATTCCCTGTCATCATAAGACTTGGTGATATTGGTTGGAAATTCTGAAAACTGCTATCACCAATTATATAGAAGATGCAGACTGTAGAAGATTGTTTCAGCAGAAGAAACTTAGTTGTGACCGCAGATAACTTTTTACTTCACAGGCACAAGAATTGAACTCAAATAAGAATATTTCAGAATGATTGCCCTCTATCAAAAGCAGTGAACCAGGAAAAAGACCTTTGAAAGAAATGGAAAATGCTTCTACTTCCATCAAGGCTTAGTCTCATCACAGGTCATGGGATCTATTGAAGCTCAAGGGAGATCTGCTTCATTTATGTCCAAATAATTGCAAACCCTGACAAATGCTAGCAATGTGTTACTCTGGAACTTTCCTGGAAGAATTTTTCTACTGAATTTTTTTAAAAAGATCATAGAGAAAATAACGAATTGTAATCCATTACTTTAAATCATAATAGTGACTCATCAGCAAAATGTTAATCTTCTTTTAAGATGGATACTTTGATAACACCTTGAGTCTTAACATAAAGAAAAACTATCTGAAGAACTGGCCTCTATTGATTGTAAGAGTCTGGGGTTCTGTTGGGACTTTTACTGTTTTAAATTGCTTCTCAGCACATACGAGAGAGGGAGGGAGGGAGGGAGGGAGGGAGGGAGGGAGAGAGAGAGAGAGAGAGAGAGAGAACTAATGTGGTTTGCCAATTGATTATGAGATTGTAAGAGTGTCATTAAAAGGAACAAAATGCCCATGCATTTCAATTTATAAATAAATGTAAATGAAAGTTATCATGTATGTAACATTATCTCTATCAATCTATATCTATCTATACACACATACAGTAAATCTATTTATAAATAAATATAAATGAAATTAACATGACATTTAGGAATTTACATATATAATAAGAAAGTATTATTTATTATTGCTGTTTGGGAACACAGTAATTGCAATTTTGATAGCCCATGTTAGCAGAATGGCAGTTAGGGAAGGAATAGATATATACAGTATTTTCTGCCTGTACCAGCCATTTGGCAAAAAAAAAAGGTAAGGTCATTTGAAGGGAAATAATCTATGCCAACTCTAATGAGAAAGAGGTCAGCTGAAAGAAGCAATTATTCTCTCTTGATAAATGTGCAAAATACATTCCTAAGTGAAGAGAAATTTTCTTTCAAAGATTTCAGGTCATTATCAGCCTAGGACCGAATGCTTGTGGGGGTGGGGGGGAAGGCTATAAAGAGGACTTTGGTATAATTCATAAAAGTACAAGCAAATACAGTATAATCGGAAATCTCTAAGATGCCCTACCTAGTGCCTTTTAAGTCCTGTAACTCAGGTTGATAGAGTTCAAATTCAAGTTTAAAAGATTTTGCTCATGCCTTTACAGAGAGGTTCAAAAGTGCATGTAATCCAGATTCATGACAATACGTCTCTCTATTTTATAGAACATGATAGAAAATCATCATATTGGTTCTAGTAGTCACCAGGAGAGTTTTCCAAATATATGGTAAAATTTAATATAGCCCTTGACTACAGACCACACTTGAGACTGGAACTTCCATTGCTAAGTAATGCTGTCATTAAGTGAGTCAGCATGTGTCTGTGCTCGACATTTTTTGTCAATGTTGTTAAGCGAATAATCACAGTCATTATAATGCTGCAGCCATCATAAATTTCATGCCAGTTGCCAAGCGCCCAAATTGTGATCACATGATTTTAGGGACACTACGACAATCATAAATGCATACGGTCATAAATCTATTCATCTGATCACTTTCCTTAGGGCCATTGTAACTTCAAATGGGCAGATGGTGGTAAACTGAGGATTACCGTATTTTTTGGAATATAGACACACTTTTTCCCTCACAAAAGAGGCTAAAAATCTGGGTGAGTCTTATACACTGAATACAGCATTTTTTGCCTCCCAAAACCCCAGCCCTTCACCAAAATGGCCGTGCATAGCCTTTAGGGGGCTTTCAGAGTGCTCCTGGGTGCTGGGGAGGGCAGAAATCAGTGAAAAACGGGCTGTTTTTTGCTCAATCCCCCCCCCAGCCCCAGGAGCACTCTATAAGCCTCATAGCCTTTATGCATGCCCTTTTTTTGACATTTTTTGCTCATTTTTGAAGGGGCCCGTCCCCCCAGGAGCACTCTGCAAACCTTTTAAAGGCTATTCATGCTCTTTTTTGGGGGGGAGGGAAATGGCCCCATTTTCATTAAAAATGAGCCGTTTTTGGGAGGTCTGCAGAATGCAATTTTTTTAATTTGCCTCTTCAAAATCTTGGTGCGTCTTATACTCTGAAAAATATGGTACCTTTATATATTGCTCAAGCTGCATGAATTACTGTGTAATCTGGTTTTGTCAAAGACTGAATGCTGTTCCATTTATATCTACTTTGTGCCCAAAAAGCTGCATTTATATTCTTTGTTCCAGTAGGCAAGGGACTTGACTCACCAATGTTTAATTCATGAACAAGTACCTTCTGAATGTAACTTCATTGTGTAAAAGGAACAAAAGGACTCACCTCATGAAATCTCTGCTTCTGTAGCAGTGGGATAGCAAATGAAATTATCACCACTAATGGATACTCAGCTCTAACTATTTACTACCAAAAACAGCATTTTGCCAGAAACACAGAGCAGTAGTTCATTGAGGCCAAGAAAACAAAACATTATTTCTAAGTAAGTAAGTATAATCTTTATTGTCATTGTACTTAAATACAACGAAATTGGTTTTCACCTCACTGGTGCAAAATTATAACAGAAACGAAAAAAGAAAGAAAGAAAAAAAACTAGCGTGTGCATGGAGTGATTGTGGTTGTATTTAAAAGTCTCACAGCCCAAGGATAGAAACTATCTTTAAACCTGTTTGTTCAGCTGGCCATACTTTGATGTCTTCTGCCTGATGGTAGAAGTGCAACGAGACACTGACCAGGGTGTGAATCATCTCTGAGTATCTTCCTTACTCTGCTAAAGCAGCGAGATCTGGCGATGTCATCCAGTGGTGTCAGAGGGCAAACAACGGTTTCTTGTGCCGAATTGATCACTCTGTAATGCCTTCCTGTCCGCAGCTGTTAAACCAGCATACCATACTGTAATACAATATGTGAGGACACTTTCTATCGTGGACCAATAGAAAGAGGTCATCAGCCATTGTTCCACCTGGTTTTTTTCACAGGATTCTAAGGAAATGAAGTCTCTGTTGGGCCTTTCCAATCACCAGAGACGTGTTGTTTTTCCAAGTGAGATCTTGACTAATAAGCATTCTCAATAATTTAATAGAGGAAACCCTCTCCACACAGCCCCCCTCGATATACAGTGGGGCAGGTTCCTCTCTGTGCTTCCAGAAATCTAGCACCATTTCTATTTCTGTTCTAAAGCAAAGAAGGCTAAACTGCTGTGCTACAAATCAGACAAATAGCTGTCAGTTTTGTAGACTGTTACTTCTCATTCTATCCCGTTTCATATTACTGTTCCACCCTTCATTTCACATTAATAGACATATCCATTCCTGAGAAATAAATGCATTCTAGATACATTTATCTTGCTTTGTATATATTAAAAATGCTTATAGGAATGATTGCACTGATGCCAGGAAATTCAGCACTTTTATTTGCCCTTTGGACCTTGATCCAATTGGCAAACAACAAAACTATTGCACTAAAGCAGCTGTTGCATAATCATTAGCTGCTTAACACCCTTCATCACAAGGAGAAAGTAGACCAAAACTGGATTTGGTCAGCTACTGACAAGTAGAAAGAATACAAAGGATGAATCAAAGAACAGCTTTCTATCTGCCACATGAAAAAGAAAGAACTTATCTTTCCTAAGGTTTCCTGAACAGTAGCCATGTTCTTTTTTATTATATTTATCTTAGCAGCAGAAACAGTCTTCAGCACTGCAGTATTTTTCATCTGATACATGGAATATAATCCAACTGTGGAAAGCGATCCAGGCAATTTATTCACTAATAAACTGGTCAATCTTTCAGGTGCTCTCGCTGTTTCTACCAGTGAATATTATGAAGATAAAAGCACTAAATTCTTATCCCATAGAATATTCATAAAGATACAGCTGACATCCAAATATTGAAAACCTACCTTTGTTTACAATGTTTACACAGTTTAGCAATCCTAGCTCCTTCCAATTTTGATTTTGAGTATAGGCTGCAGTTACTGAATCCACTTACTTCTCAAAGTCTGCTTGAAGCTACTGCAATTACAGCTGTGTGAAAAAGTTCCACACACTTCCAGTTTTAAGCGGCATTTATATGTTTAATCAACTTTTTACTCATAGAAACCATGCAAAATTAGCACTTCGATGAAAAATTCTGTAGTCAGAATGAAATACGGAATTTTTATTAATATAACCAAAGGTGTTTTTTTTAAGGTTTTGAGTGAGTTTATGTGCTAAAACAAACACAACTTGAATTTTCGAGGATGTTAGGATCGAAAGTAGCCAATCAGCAGAGAGCTTTGGCTGACCAATCAAAATGCACAGAGGCTAAATCTATGAGCCAATCAATGTTGTCATACTCTCTGACTATAAATAGGCATGAAAAGCATCGAGAAATTAAATTTAGCTCTGGCTGTGGGCAAGGATGAAGGCCTTTGCTTTCACCAGTACTGAGCAGCGACATCACATCATTGTGCTTCATGAAGAGGGTTATTCTTGTACAGAAATAGCCAAGAGAGTGAAATGCCATCACATCACAGAGAGTAGAATGGTTGAAAAATATGAAATAACTGGTTCAGATGATGACAGGCTCTGCTCTGGAAGACCAAGAAAGCCGACAAAACCACAAGATCAGGCTCTGCAATGTATTTTGATGGCTGACAGGAAGCTCACCTCACCTCAGATTACAAGAATTTGGAGTGAAACATGTGATGCAAAAGTGTGCAAAAGCACAGTGTGTTGCAGATTGGTTGCCAGAGGGCTCAAAGTCTGCAGGGCTTGAAATAAACCTGTACTCACAGATGCTCACTGCTCTCGTTGATGGGCATGGGCCAAGAAGTATGCCAAGTGGACCAACAAACAGTGGGCCAAGGTCATCTTCAGTGATGACAGCAATTTCTACTTGACTGGGAATCAGTGCAATAAGTATGTCAGAAGATTTCCAGCTGAAGAATTTAGGCCATGCTGCCTGAATCTATCTGTGAAGCATCCATTGCACATGATGATCTGGGGCTGTATTGCTGCTTCTGGTATTGGTCGGATACAAATTGTGCAGGGAATCATGACTTCCGAGCAGTATGTCCTGGAAAAGACCATGCTTCCTTCAGCTCTGCTACTTGTAGGGAAGGACTTTTACTTCCACTTTACAAGTGCTCCTTGTCAATGAGCCAGGTCTGTCCAGCAGTGAATGAAGAAGCATGGTGTTCGACTCTTGGATTGGCCAGCCCAGAGCCTGGATTTGAACTCAATTGAGAACTTGTGGGCCAAGATTGGTTACAAAATAAGAAAGAAACATCCGAAGACCAAGCAGGAGCTGATTGAATCCATTATTGCAGCCTGGCACCACATTGTCATTAAAGATCACGTGCAAAAGCTTATACAGTCTATGCTCAAGCGATGCCACCTTGTGATAAGCAATAAGGTCTGGCCAATTTCATATTAGTAACCATGTTTGGTTACCTAAACGGTCCTTTTCAGGGTCACAAACAATAAAAATGTTAACAAAACATTAGCATCGGCCTTAGTAATTGCAACACGTATGCCACTGGGTATGCATCAGTTAATCTGTTTTCATAGTCATTGTAAGCATGCATTGTAAGCATGCAAGAAAATCCACAATCCCCATCCAACAGCACCGCATTGCAAAAAGCTTATGCTTTTCACTTAAAAACCACCAGTATTTATTGAAATATAACAATATTTGCATAGCAGTTAGCATAAAATATCATAAAATCAATGGCTTATCCAAAAAATCTCATAAACCATAAACCGTAAAGCGTGCAGGACTTTTTCACACAGCTGTAAGTTATATAAACCACTATGCATAGGGTAAGATAGAAACATAGAAAATCGATGACAGAAAAATTTAGTGGTCCATTGAGTCTGCTCTTTGAGGGTTTTTTGTTTTTTTATTTTCTTTTTAATTAAATAATAATAATAATTATTATTATTTTGGTTGGATGAGGGACATATGCTTATCCCAAGCTCATTTAAACTCAGTTATTGATGATTGACTCACTATCTCTACTGGAAGTTGGTTCCAAGTTTTCACTACTCTTTCTAGGAAATAATACTTTCTAACGTTACTTTTAAAGTTCCCTCCTGATAATTTGAGGTAATGCTTTCATCTTCTTGATTTTTGCTAACCAGGATGATGGGCTATTTAGGGTGGTTAACATGCTCTGTAAAATGTATACTGTGTAGCTATAGAACAATTTTCATATGGAATAGGATACATTTTCTGACTGCTTTGTTTATTATATTGGACTGAGTTTTAACTTTCACAGTTTTAGAAACCAGGAAGACTGTAAGTTCTAGTCCCATATTAGTCATAAAGCCAACTGGTAACCTGGAATCAGTCAAAATATGAATCCTACAGTCATAATCACAAGAAAATTAATCCATGGTGGTTTCATTGATCAGCATAAAACATAAAACATATTTGTGTTGTGTGCTGTATCTTTTATTTCTGCAGTCTAATGTTGTTTTACTGTATATCACAATAGCACTTCTCTGAATAATGGCTGCTTTAGATATAGAATATCTTTTATGTCTGGGGTGCTACTTCATACATCATAGTCTATTATTTTTCCACTTTTTTTCTGAGTAACATTAGGTTGTATTTGTGGTACAGAATTCTGTACAGGTGGTCCATAAATTAAAAAAACAACAACCATCAAATTATCTGTAGATCTCCTCCTCCAAATCTTAAAATATTAAAGCCAAAATAATGGTGCTCTTCTAAAAAAGCAATATCTTAAGCATCCCTCAAAACATGAAATAGAGTGCCAACAGTATGTGACTTTAAGGGTTTAACTACGCCTTAATGTTATGAGCCTTCCTAGCACTTTTTCAGCAATATCCATGCCATAGTAGCATCAGTATGCTCTTTCAGCTGTGTGCGTACTGCAGCAATCCCAGATCCTGAAATCTGCACAATGAGTGGTGCACAGAACTGATCCCAGGTCATGTAAGGAATAAATTTGGGTATTTATGGTAGAAACTAATGGAGTGGAACGATGAACAGTCTGGAACTAAGCCGATATATCAAGTTGAGTGTGATGTTTTTATCTGAAGTATGACAAAACATGGATACATTGCTTTTCTTAGGCAACCTCAGGCTGATCCTCACTGAGAGAAATATCTAACTGGGAGAGTGTCTTTGAACAATAGACACAATACATTTATTACTCAACTTCAGCAAGAAGCTGAGATAGTCCTTGAAATTCTAAATTCCTGGCTCATACTGGATATACGAAGTGTTGTGAGGTCTTTTTTTCAGTTTTGTGGGATTCTTTTAAAAGAAGAGTGATTTTCATCTTATGAAGAATATTGTGGTTAATAATTTGAGGAGGATAAGTAAGGAAATGCTGGCTCCTTCCTGGGCAAGCTACAGCTCTTTGGGGGTTAAAGGGTAAGAGCACTAAGGAAGACAACCAGACAGGAAAATGGCCAGCTAGGAAATAGAATGCACTGCAGAAAACAGAACAGTGTCAGGTGATGTAAATCCCACTGTGTTTAATGGGTTTGCTTAATGGCTGTGTTCATGCATGTGTATCCATAGTTGACCTAACCATGGTTTATTCACTGACCTTCAGACAACATACTGAGCTAATCTGAAGGCCTGGAGTTAAACTACAAACAATTGATTAAATTGTACTTCAATGTTTGGTGAATGTGTGTAAGATTTAATATGAATATGCTTAAATTTCAGCTTAAGCTTACAAATATACATGTAATACAACAAAGGGAATGGTTTATTCCTTATACCTTTATTTCTTTAACCGACTTGAATCTGGATGCCAATATGTGATTTGTTCCATGGCGCCTGCAAAGACGATTCTTTAGATTCTGGCTTCTGTCTATCATTCCAGAGTATCAACAAGGTTTAGTTTAGGGTTGGTGTGAAGATGTGTATAATGTTTGTTAGACAATGCCTTTCATGAAGCATATAGCAAATGTTAGTAATAACCTACACACACACACCCAAAAATAAATGTTATAAATATACCTAGATAAATCTAGATGGAAGTTCATACTTTCGAACAAACTTCCAAATACATGGTTCACTCATGGATGGTTTAATGAAAAATCATAGAAGTAGCATTACTGACCACTACATGAATAATTTGATTTTAAAATGTGAATTGCTTGATTATCTGAAGAAGAAAATGTACTCCAGTTTTTTTATGGTGCCTGATTACAAGGGAAAAAGAAAAGAAAAGATAGCATAGTTTTTTGAGAGTTTCATCAAAGAAGAATCAGAGGATGAGAGCCCACACTCTCGGAGATCCCACTTGATGAAAATAAAGCACTAAAGAGAAAAGAAAAAGATATCAGAGAGGCTATGTCAACAAATTGATCATTTCAATTGCAGGAAGTCACAAGGCCAAGGTTTCATCTAGCAGTCTTGTGGTGAATTAGAAATGAAGCCGAAGAACTATTGCTAAGAGTAACCTAGAAAAAAAATATATCATTTTCAGAATCGGCCTTTTTAATTTATGGCTGTTCAGTGTTACACATGCATGCCTTCTCAAAAGTAAGTCTTATTGAGTTTACTGGGGATTCTCTCCAGATAAATGTGCCTTGAATTGCCTTTCAAATGAAAAATTCCTATCTGTACATTTAAGAAGCTATAGTGGGAAAAAGGTGGCTGATTAATATATATCTGGCTCCTGCAGCTAATCTAGATTTCAACTCTGATGCTAAAATTTCTGACAATTCATTTATTTGGCCAGCTACAGTATCACAAGCAAGGGGTTCTAAATAGCAGAACTATTTTATTATCTGGTGAGAAAAAACTCATGATTATCTTTCATCTTCTTCAGCAACAACTTTGGTTTGTTGGTGTGTGCTTAACTGTTAGGTAGTACACAAATATTTTCTTGGCACAGGTTCACAAATATCCCAGTTAAGCAGCATCTGCTATATTTTAGACTTTAAAAAATCATTTTATTATATTACTTAGCAACTTTTTGGTAATATGTAATATTTATTTATCATCATTTTGCTAGCTTCAATAACCTTTTAGTATGATAACTCCAATATCTCAGTGGGATGGAGATCCAATAATCCATTCTGAAAAATATTACCATAGATTATTGTTGTTAGTTGCAAAGTCGTGTCCAACCCATCACAACCACATGGACAATGTTCCTCCAGCCTTCCTGTCCTCTACCATCCTCTGGAGTCCATTTAAGCTCACACCAACTGCTTCAGTGACTCCATCCAGGTACCTCATTCTCTGTCGTCCCATTCTTCTTTTGCCCTCAGTCTTTCCCAGCATTAGGATCTTTTCCAATGAGTCCTTCCTTCTCATTAGGTGGCCAAAGTATTTGAGTTTCATCTTCAGGATCTGGCCTTCTAAAGAGCAGTCAGGGCTGATCTCCTCTAGGACTGGCCAGTTTGATCGCCTTGCAGTCCAAGGGACTCGCATGAGTCTTCACCAGCACCATAGTTCAAAGGCATCCATTCTTTGGTGCTAAGCCTTTCTCTTTTTTTTAGAATTTTTTTTATTGTTTTAATTAAACAAAAACACAAAAAAAATTCTTCATTACATTTTGTAGAAAGCATGTCGATTGGTTACAAATAAATTTCGTGCATTACTATACATCCTTCATATTTTTAATTTACATTTTAAAATTGAAGATCTTTATGTATTTTACCATCAATGTACCATCATTCTCATTTAGCTATAATTATTTAAATATGCTTTTATCTAGAATCATTTGCACTTGAAGACACAACCACCTACTGGCATTCATTAGCTATTCCTATAAATCTCCAATAATTACCCTTTTATAGCATATTCTCTTTTTTTTCCAACTCACTATCTAAGGCTTATATCTAATTGCTTTTACCAATGCCAAGATATATAAAAATCATTAAACATTGTCCATTAACATTTTCTTATTATTATAGTTATCTAAAGAGAAAAAAAACAGATTTTTTTTTGTCATTTATATCACATCTCCTCCCTCCGATCCAAGAAAAATAAAGTCTAAACAAAAGTTTGTTAGTAAAGTTTATACATGCCCAAGAAAAATTACCTCTTTATAATAAAATCTAAACAAAAATATATTAGTGAAATTGATAAATCTTTTCCCCAGGTCACCATTTACAATTTATATCCTCAGACTCAGAACCAGACTCTATAAACTGGTACCGCCCCAGGCACCTGATGGAATCTGATAGATTCCAGACGGAGCTTGGGCCAATTCCTGTAGCCTTGTCCCGCTCCCGCTCCGAGGACCTAGTGACTGCCTGGAATAGGGCGACGACTGGGGCCTTGGACCGGGTTGCGCCTTTGCGACCTCTCCTGCGGCATCGACCCACCCGGGCTCCTTGGTTTACTGAGGAGCTTAGGGTGATGAAGCGCCACAGGAGACGTCTAGAGAGCAGGTGGAGGTCCTCACGCTCCGAATCTGACCAAACACAGGTAAGAGCCTATTTGCGGACTTACCTTGTGGCAATAAGAGCGGCCAAACGTAGACACTGTGCTGCTCTTATTGCGTCCGCGGATAACCGCCCTGCCGCCCTGTTTAGGGTGACCCGCTCCCTTTTATCGCAGGGGGCGCGGGAGACACCCTTACAGGGTAGAGCAGAGGAGTTTGGAGAATATCTTCAGGACAAAATCGATCAGATCCGGAACGGGTGGGCCTCCGTCAGTGGACCAGACGAGCTGCCAACAGCGAGTCTTGAGAGACCATTCTGGGAGGAGTTTGACTCTGTTGCCCCCGAGGATTTGGACAGGTTGCGTGGACGGCTGCGACCTACCACATGTTTAACGGACCCGTGCCCCTCCTGGCTGGTACTGGCAGCCTGGGAGGTGACACAAGGCTGGCTCCTGGGCCTGGTGAACGCCTCATTGGGTGAGGGATACTTACCTACCGCCTTGAAAGAGGCGGTGGTGAGACCCTTGCTCAAGAGACCGTCGCTCGACCCAATGGAGCTAGCTAATTATCGTCCAGTCTCCAACCTCCCCTTTTTGGCAAAGGTTGTTGAGAATGTGGTGGCGCAACAATTTCCATGACACCTAGACGAATCCGACTATCTAGACCCACGCCAGTCTGGCTTCCGACCCGGGCACAGCACTGAGACAGCCTTGGTCGCGTTGGTTGATGATCTCTGGAGGGCCAGAGATAGGGGTTGTTCCTCTATCCTGGTCCTATTAGACCTCTCGGCGGCTTTTGATACCATCGACCATGGTATCCTATTGCGCCGGTTGGAGGGGATGGGAGTCGGAGGCACCGTTCTGCGGTGGTTCGGCTCCTACCTCTCCGACCGGAAGCAATGTGTGTTGACAGGGGGGCAGATGTCGTCCCTGAGGCCACTCACTTGTGGGGTGCCACAGGGGTCGGTCCTCTCGCCTCTCCTGTTCAACGCATATGTGAAGCCGCTGGGCGAGATCATCCGTGGTTTTGGGGTTGAGTACCATCTTTACGCTGATGATACTCAGCTGTATATTTCAACCCCAAACCACCCCAACGAGGCTGTCGAAGTGATGTCCCGGTGTTTGGAAGCCGTCGGGGTCTGGATGGGGGACAACAGACTCAAACTCAACCCCTCCAAGACTGAGTGGCTGTGGGTACCGGCGCCTCGGTTCAGCCAGCTGACCCCATCGCTGGCCATAGGGGGCGAACAGCTGTCCCCTGTGGAGCGGGCGCGCAATTTGGGCGTCCTCCTCGATGCCCGGCTGTCAATGGAGGACCATGTGGCAGCCGTGGCAAGGGGGGCGTTCCACCAGGTTCGCCTGGTGCGCCAATTGCGCCCCCTACTGGACCGGAATGCCCTGCGCACGGTCACTCATGCGCTGGTGACGTCTCGCCTGGACTACTGCAATGCTCTCTACATGGGGCTTCCCTTGGGATGCATCCGGAGACTGCAGCTAGTTCAGAACGCAGCCGCGCGGGTTATTATGGGAAGTACTCATTACTCCCACGTAACACCTCTCCTGCGCGAGCTGCACTGGCTACCTGTGGCCTTTCGGGTGCGTTTCAAGGTACTGATTACCATCTTTAAAGCGCTCCATGGCATAGGACCTAGGTATCTGCAGGATCGCATCCTACCACACACGTCCCTGCGACCTATCCGCTCACACAGAGAGGGGCTCCTCCTGGTGCCGTCTGCTAGGCAATGCCAGCGGGCGACACCTAGGAGTAGATCCTTCTCTGTGATGGGCCCAACCCTCTGGAATGACCTCCCCCCAGACATTCGAACTACCACCGACCTCCGTTCCTTCCGGCAAAAGTTAAAGACTCACCTATTTCAATCAGCTGGCCTGGCACTTTCTTAGTTTTACCTCCCGGGGATTTATTCATTTTAATTGGGTTTGGGGTTTTAATAAGCTTTTAATGTATTATATTTATTATTCTATATACAGTCTTACAACCTCCTTCACCTATGTATTTAATTATTTAACTGTTTTATGTATGTATTTTATAACGCATTTTAATGACTGTACACCGGTCTATAAATATGAATAATAATAATAATAATAATAATAATAATAATAATAATAATAATAATAATAATAATAATAATAATAATAATAATAATAATAATAATAATAATAATAATAATAATAATAATAATAATAATAATAATATCCAAATTATTTTTACTAATTGAGATTATTACATTATTATTATTATTATTATTATTATTATTATTATTATTATTATTATTATTATTATCATCATCATCATCATCATCATCATCATAATGGATTATTAATTAACAAAAAAACATTTTAAAGAAAACATTCTAAAGTGTCTAAGAAATCCTACTTATTAATCGCCAAAGGTTAACTAAGTTTTGAGTTATGAACCTTCATCATCAGCCTGTGTCTTTCCAGTAACAAAACTGTCTTATCTCTTTAGCCAGTTGTTGTGTCAATTCTCTCATAAACTTCTTTATAAAGTTTTTAAAAACTTCTCTCCGCACTTTTTTGCTTGAAAGACCTCTCATATAGTCTTGTTGCCTTTGAACTGGTATTAAAATTAACATGTCTTTGATTATCCGATGTCTTTCTAAAGCTGTTTCTCTTCTTAATTCCATCATCAAATCCATATCTTGACAGGGGGGGGGGGTACAGCTCCAGATCATCAGGTATTTAATAATAATCAGATTCACTTTTCCATGTTCCCTCCTTTCCACTTTCACTCATAGGTGCTCCATTATTAGGTTCATCTGTTATCTTGTCTTTATCTTCTTTATCTTCACTCCCTTCTTTAATTTTTGAGGCTCCAGTCCCTTAATCTTTTATTGAGCCAGACAATAATCTATCTAACTTCTTATCAAACCTCTCAAATCCTTCCAATATCTTTAGAATTCCATCCCAAAAATCTTAGTAACTTAGGGTTTCTTCATCTGTATATGAATGCATATTTCCCAGAAGAAAAGAAAAAGTTTAAAATCCACTGGCACTCTCGCCTTCAATATCTCTTTTCTGTATAAAAATATTTTTGTTTTAAATTTGCTTAAACATAAGATCCTTTTAATTTTTTCAAAAAAAAATTGAGGGTTCTATCTTTTCTTTTCTTTCCCTTCCCTTGTCCAAAATATTCTAAAGAACACCTGCAAGAAAACAGTCTGTGTCCTTCAGCCGTTATCAGTCTCTACAGACAAGCTGCAAACCCTCTAGTTAGCAATGTCAACAAACTCAGGAAAAGTAGAGCAAAGGATACTTTGTTTCAAAAAGAGAAAAAAACCAAGTTCTGGCTTCCGAATGGCAGATTCAACATTCTCTTATTCGTATCAAGCTTAAGGAAAACAAAAATCTCTAAGTGTCTTTAATAAAATTTAAAATTGTTTAAATTTAAACAATAAGAGGAAGGATTATTAAAGTAAAAAAAGTTTTAGATCAGCCAAAAAATAAAGGTAGCACAGATTAGGAGAAAAAATCAATTCATTTACTTAAGAGGAGAAACGGGAAGCGTTCCAATCACTTCAATACACAAAACGCTGTTACTTAGAAGAGGAAGAAAAAAAACTTTCTAAGGCAGTCCAATAAAGATAAATTTCGCCGCTTTGTTCTTTTCCTTAAAGGACTAATTTATCTTTTTTTAAAAAAATTCTTTCGGCAATCATTCTCAAAGAAAAAAAAAATCTCACCAGCTGGACTCACTTTCACTTCCTTCCTTCCGGAGCCGTCTCTGACTTTGTCAGCCTGGGGGCTGTCTGTTTACCGCCGGCTTGGAGAACTTCCCTTGGGTCAATCAGGGACTTTGCGGTGTCCCTGAGACCAGCAAGGATTTGTCTCCCTGTCACCATCTCTCCGGGATGGTTTAGGTCCATATGGACCGTGCAGCTGGTAAAAGAATCAACGGCGGTCTCGGACTATCGAGACCGCACGTTGTGTCATTGCGATGTCTGGCTCGTTCTCCGTTGGTGCTAGGTCTTTCTTATGGTCCAACTTTCACAGCCATACATTGCAAATGGGAAGACCATAGCCTTGACTATACACACATTTTTGGCAGGGTGATCTCTCTGCTTTTTAGTATACTGTCTAGATTTGCCATAGCTTTCCTCCCCAGGAGCAAGCATCTTTTAATTTCTTGGCTGAAGTTCCTATCTGTGGTGATCCTAGAGCCCAGGAAAATAAAACAAAGCTTTCAAAATGTAACTTTACCATAGAATTTCATTTCATAATATTAGTTATTAAACCGGGTGATGAATAGTGGGGAAGAACGAGGCTGGACACAGCTGAGGAAACTTCCAACTATTTATTTAACACACAGCAAACAGGCAGTACAGGAGAGAAGCAGCTGTCCCTCTGCTTGACAGCTATTTATACAAGAGCAGCCCGCCTTCAGCCAAGCCGCGCCTGATTGGCTAAGATGCGGCTTGGCTGTTGCTAGCCGGCAGCAAGGGAATCCCCGGTCGTAAGTCAAGGAAGAAAAGGAAATACAACACCGGGAGATGTAAATGGTAACTGTAGTGTCATACATCTCAGAGTAAAAGGCTAGCCTTCAGCCATCTTTATTCACCAAAATGACTGGAAGGGGTTAGCTACTTGAGTGCTCAATGTTTAGAAGATGAAATTTAATAACTAAAAGCCAGTCCTACCATTATGAAGTATGAGTCACCATGTTCAAATATCTAAGTTTAATGCCATGAAAGAGGAATGGCATTCATTGAACGTTATATTTCTGTGGGATTTTTATGATTTTGGATGAGAGGTCTCAGAGGACACCAGTTTTTTGGTCCTGGCTGTGTTTCTGAGTTTTATGAGGTCATGGAGACATTATTATGAGGCAATGATGACAGGCAGATGGACTTTGACAAAAAAAAAGTTAAAGGAGAATGGACAGAAGAATTAAAACTATTTGAATTACATTGCTATTAGTCAATTTCAATTTCAATTTATTTGATTTGTTAGCCGCTCCCTCTCCACAAGGGACTCGGGGCGGCATACAATAAAAAAGCACATATATATACATATACACATACACATACACGAAGGAGGTAACAATCTTTAAATACATAAAATAATAATAATAAAATTAGCAATTAAAATACCCCAGTTTAAAATTACGGATTTAAAAAGACTGTCAGGAGGAATAAGATGGAACTATGGTTGAGCCAGGCCAGATAATTGAAAAAGGCGGGTCTTGAGTTTTGAACGGAAGGAGCGGAGATCGGAGGTAATCCTAATGTCGAGGGGGAGGTCATTCCAAAGGGCTGGGCCCATCACAGAGAAGGCCCTACTCCTGGGTGTCGCCCTCTGACACTGTTTAGTGGACGGCACCCGGAGAAGTCCCTCTCTGTGCGAGCGGGTTGGTCGTAGGGATGTATGGGGCAGGATGCGATCCCACAGGTAGCTAGGTCCTGTGCCATGGAGCGCTTTGAAGATGGTAATCAAAACCTTGAAATGCACCTGATAGACCACAGGAAGCCAATGCAGCTCGCGCAGGAGAGGTGTTACATGGGAGTATCTAGTACTCCCCATAATCACCCACGCGGCCGCATTCTGGACCAACTGTAGTCTTCGAGTGCATCTCAAGGGAAGCCCCATGTAGAGAGCATTGCAGTAGTCTAGGCGAGACGTCACCAGCGCATGGGTGACTGTGCGTAAGGCATCACGGTCCAATAGGGGGTGCAATTGGCGCCACCAGGCGAACCTGGTGGAGCGCCCCCCTTGCCACGGCTGTTACATGGTCATCCATGGACAGCCGGGCATCCAGGAGGATGCCCAAATTGCGCACCCGCTCCATGGGGGCCAGTTGCTCGCCCCTGATGGCCAGAGATGGAAGCAACTGGTTGAACCGGGGGGCCGGAAGCCACAGCCACTCCGTCTTGGAGGGGTTGAGTTTGAGTCTGTTGTCACCCATCCAGACCCGTACGGCTTCCAAACACCGGGACATCATTTCGATGGCCTCGTTGGGGTGGTTCGGGCTGGAAATGTACAGCTGAGTATCATCAGCGTACAGATGATATCCCACCCCAAAACCACGAATGATCTCGCCCAGCGGCTTCATATATGTGTTGAACAGGAGAGGCGAGAGGACCGACCCCTGTGGCACCCCACAAGTGAGGGGGCTCAGGGTCGACCTCTGCTCCCCTGCCAACACACGTTGCGTCCGGCCAGAGAGGTAGAAGCCGAACCACCGTAAAACGGTGCCCCTAACCCCCAGCCCCTCCAGCCGGTGCAAAAGGATACCATGGTCGATGGTATCAAAAGCCGCTGAGAGATCTAATAGGACCAGGATAGAGGAACAGCCCCTATCTCTGGCCCTCCAGAGATCATCAACCAACGCGACCAAGGCTGTCTCCGTGCTGTGCCCGGGTCGGAAGCCGGACTGGCGCGGGTCTAGATAATCATTTTCCTCCAGGTGACGTGGGAACTGTTGGGCCACCACACTCTCTACAACCTTCGCTAAAAAGGGAAGGTTGGAGACAGGACGATAATTGGCTAGCTCCGTTGGGTCCAGGGAAGGCTTCTTGAGTAAGGGTCTCACAACCGCCTCTTTCAAGGCGGCTGGAAGAGACCCCTCGCCCAACGAAGCATTCATTAGTCCCAGGAGCCAGTCGCGTGTAACCTCCCAGGATGCCAGTACAAGCCAGGAGGGACACGGGTCCAATAAACATGTGGTAGGTCGCAGACACCCACGTAACCCATCCAAATCCTCGATGGCAACTGAGTCAAACTCCTCCCAGAGTGGTCTCTCAAGACTCGCCTTGGGCGCCTCCCCTAGCCCACTGAAAGGGACCCATTCCCTCCGGATTTGAGCGATTTTATCCTGCAGATATTTCCCAAATTCCTCTGCCCTGCCCTGTAGAGGGGCTTCCCGCGGCCTCTGTGACAGAAGGGAGCGGGTCACCTGGAACAGGGCGGCAGGGCGGTTATCTGCGGACGCAATAAGAGCGGCACAATGTCGATGTTTGGCCGCTCTTAATGCCACAAGGTATGACCTTAAGTAGGTTTGTACCTGTGCTCGGTCAAGTTCAGAGCGGGAGGATCTCCAACGACTGTCTAGGTGTCTCTTGTGGCGTTTCATCACCCTTAGCTCCTCGGTAAACCAAGGGGCCAGGGTGGTTCGTTGCCGCAGGAGAGGCCGCAAAGGCGCCACCTGGGCTAGGGCCCCGGCAGTCGCACTATTCCATACGGCTACCAGGTCCTCTATCCGGGGGCGGGTCAGGTCTACAGGAGGTGGCCCAAGCTCCATCTGGAACTTATCCGGTTCCATCAGGCGCCTGAGGCGGAACCATCTAATGCCTTCCGGTTCCGCCTCCCCGCAGCGGGGGGTAGCACCAGGGAAGTCAAGTCGGAGAAGTGAGTGATCTGACCATGACAGGGGAGTGATAGCTAAATCCCCTATTCCCAGATCACTCATCCACTGGCCAGAGACAAAAACGAGGTCCAGCGTGTGGCCTCCCTCGTGCGTGGGGCCCTGAATTAATTGAGTCAGGTCCATGGCTGTCATGGAAGCCATGAACTCCCGAGCCACCTCGGACGCTTCTCCCATCGACGGCAGGTTGAAGTCCCCCATCACTAAAAGTTTGGGGGTCTCAACCGCCACCGATGCGATCAGCTCGAGGAGTTCAGGCAGGGCCGCTGATGTATAGCGAGGAGCCAGGTATACTATCAGCAGGCCCAACTGTCTCCCTGGGCCCCATCTCACGACAAGGGACTCACACCCGGGTGTCTGCGGCACAGTGAACTCTCTCGGCTCTAAGTCTCTAAGTCAAAACAGATACAGAGAGAGAGAGAAAAGAGAGGGAATGTAACCTGAAATGAGCTAAGGAAGGCCCAACAAAGTAAAAGGAAGATACAAGAAAATAGAGTTGAAATGTCAAATAATACATTTTGTGGCATGAAGAAGAAAAGATAATTCCTGAAATGCTGCATAAATGCTGGCAGGGGAAAAAAGGTAACACTGTGACCTTGAAGGGGCTGTTGAGTAAGAACATAAAATAAAGAGCAATTCATGCAAAAGAGGTGGCCTAATCTGTGTTTAGCAGAAGAATTCTTCTTCCAGATTCTTATGGGCTGAGAGGAAATAGACAATTTTCCCTAACACGTCTCCATGTTTTAATCTGATGTTTCTCTTTTATAAATGTATTTCTTCCCCTTAATCTCCCTAGGATGCATTACAGCTTTGATTAATTGATTGATTGATTGATTGGTTTTTAAAAATGCCCAGACTGTATCTGTTTTTTATTCCCTACCATCATAATAACAATAACAATGCAACATTTAAGATGCCTGAGCTTCCCACCATCCAACACAGAGGACTTCTGCAGATGTACATTTGGCATATAATGTCCCTTCAGTGACTTCTTAAAGGGCAGTGGTCTGCTCCCTCAGTCCTTTGGATTTTGTCAGCAGTATTATTGGTACTCCAACAATCCATCTGTCTGTCCAGCAGCAGGATAACTCTCTGAAAATTAAAAAGAGTGGGATCAAAGAAACCACAAAGATTGGCATTGAAAATGGGCCACATCCTGACTGGAAATGGAGGGGAGGAAATCCCAGTGCATTCCTATTGGAATAGCCATTGGGCAGTAGTTTGAAACATGCCAACTCTTCCATGCTACTCCTTTTCCTTCCTAGCCATGGGAGAGAGGCACTATTATTAGGGGCTTCAGAATTATTCAGAAACCATGTTTTTCATGCTTTCCCTATCTTATTTAAAAGAAATAAGAACTTTATAGATGTAATCAATGGCTGATGAAAGTCCGCAGTGATGGATATTTATTTTTATATTGTTTTCTTGTCATACAGTCCTGACGAGCCAACATTTTAGATCTTTTCTTGCCTGAAATATTTAGAAAGTTTTAATTGGACAGAATAGATGCTTTAATCTTTGAACTTTAACTATGGAGACCTTAGAATCCTCAAACATATTATCCAGTGTTTCCTAGGACTGTAGGATTGGTAGGACAAATGTTAAGGTATCCTTCCCTAATTACTTTGACAATATCCTGAAATTATAGTCATGGCCCCTTGAATCTCTTATGATAGCATTCTGGCTGAGGAGATAACCCAGATGGCAATGAAGGGAGAGGTTGTAATCATAGGTGACTTTGACATGCTCGACATTAATTGGGATTTTTCAACTACACTTACAAAAGAAACAGGAATATGTTAGAGGCATTAAAAGGTGCCTCTGTAAAACAGTAAAATGCCCATCAAGGAGGGCCCATATTCTAGGTTTAGTTTTGACAAATGGAGATATGGCTACCAGAAGTTGAGGTGAGGAAAAATGTAGGTGTTAGTGATCACCAATGCCTTTGATTTGACATTAAAATTAAAACTGACATAACCTATACTAAAACTAAAGTTTTAGACTTCAAACACAATTTTTTTACCAAAATGGGGGAGTATTTAAAACATAAACTTGAAGGTTGGCTTAAGGTGACGAGTCAGTTCTCAATAGATGCTGATAAAATCTGCCATTATTAAAAGCAAAAGAAAGAAACCACTCAAAGCAGATGTAGATAGAATGTAAAGGAGCAAAAAAATAGCATATAACAAATATGAGAACAGCAGAAACAAAGTAATTGAAGCTTAGAACCAACTTCCTGGGGAGGTAGTGGGTTAACCATTAGTAACTGACTGCAAATATGCTTGAGATAAACACATGTTTATCATCCAACAAAAATTAAATAAAATAAAAATAAAATAAAAAATAATAATTATTAAAATAATATATAAACAAACAAACAAAACCTCAAAGCAAAGACTCAGTGGATCACTGGATCTTTTTTTGCTGTCAGGTTTCTGTGTCTGGAAACTGGAGAAAGAGTTTCTGTTTCTCCAAACTAAATAATTAAAAAATACAGTTCCTTCTTCCAAGAAAATTATTTGTCTCTTCTCCACAGAAAACAAATTTTCATTATATAAATATTCTGAACATCCTAAGGAGTCCTTCTGTGTAACATTTACAAGGTTGAACTGTCAAATAACTTGTTCTATACATACACATTTAAAACCATGGAAAATTTCAATAAACAATCTGTATGTGTTTTTATTGTTTATATATTTTAATTCATTGTTCATTTTATCATTATGTATTGCTGCCCAACTCTCAACTGCAACTCAAGATAGGATTAAAAATCAAAAGCTCCTCTGTAAGGAAGACAGGCAGTTAATAAGATGATGATAGATAGATGATAAATATAGATTAGATAGATGACAGATAATAGATGTGGATGATAGATAGACAGATAGATAGACAGATAGATAGACAGATAGATAGACAGATAGATAGACAGATAGATAGACAGATAGATAGACAGATAGATAAATAGATAGATGTGTGTGAGAGAGGGGGAGAGAGAGAGGGAGGGAGAGAGAGAGTTTTAAACATGAAAAACGTAATATCAATGCTCAAATCAGTCACTTTCCATGTTTTAACGAACTTAGTTTTTCTCAAAAGTTTCCTTGATCTTTTCTGAATATCTCCATTTTCATATGTCTTCCCTCTTTCCAAGCAAGAGGTAAGGTTGACAGTGAGAACTTGATGCTGGGAATCCTTTGAATACTTGCCACAACATCATTTTCTGCCATAGTGTGAAACAGGGGTGGGTTCCGACAGGCACTACTGCCAGTTCTCTTGTGTGTGTGCACGCTTGCTTGATGCACAGTGTGATTAAAATTGTTCTGCGCATGCGCAGAACCCAAAAATAAAATGGCAGCATCTGCAGTGGCGCCCAGAGAACCAATTGGGGGGCATGGCAGACCTGGGTCGCTGCTAGTTCCAGCGACCCAGGTCGCCAAACCACTACCAGTTAGGAACCCCCACTGGTGGGAAAGCTAGGCATGGAAAATAGTTCCTATTCATCCTATATTGAAAAGGAATTTCTCCGTTGTCCTTTCTTATTTCCAAGCAAGAGGTTTTACGCCAAACTATTTCAATATATTTGAAATGTTTCACTTGTGGCCATCACAGCACATGTCAAGACACTCTCCCCTCACATTTATACTGCAGTGCCTGCATGTGTCAACGTGGTATACAATAGCTGCAGACTTCATGTTATCTAGAAATCTAGATTCAGATTTACATGGAAGATTTACATGGACTTGTCAGGGCCACTTTCCTGCAGGGAAGGATTACATGTCACAAACATCAGCCAGGAGGCAAAATAGCCACTGGTTTATTTGTTGAAGCAAACAGTAATTAGAAGTTCTGAACTCAGCAATGCTTCTTATTTAAACCGATAAACTCACTGCCATTGATCGGTTTAAGATGTAGCTCCCCTTTGCTATTTTGCATTTAATGCTAAATCATGCATAACATGGGGCTCATCTGTATGCTACATTCCTTTCCCTCCCTCATTCTCTCTTCCTCTCTCACACAAACACATACATATTCAAGTACCTCTTTAGGTAAGATTTTCATCTTAATATCATACATAGTCAGCTTCCTGTGTCTGAAGGAAATATATATGTTAATAGTTCCCCTTATTGAGTACTTTGTTTAGACTTGGAAAATAGCAACAGTGGGTGATGTGTTTGTTATTCTTTCTGAAAATATTGCAGCAGATGGCTGACATGCTACACAATCTAGGTGTGTACACGTGATGAATGGGAGCAGCGAAATGACACATGCATTGTTTTTCTTGGTGGAGCATTCCCTAAAACAGCCACTCCAGAAAAGGAATAGCATTTCAGCAATTGCAAAATCAGTCATTAAGTATGCAACTATAGGTGGTCATGCCAGATAGAATATCTTAAGTCAAGCCATTCAATGAAAACCAATCCAGGCTATGTCATGATTTCCAAGGACATCTTAATGGAAGTTAAGTTAGACATGAGGAATTGAATACTGCATTAGCAATTCTAGCTATGTAACTCCCACATTTGCAGTGATTTGACAAACCAGCCCTCAGATTTGTACCCAAGATTAGAGTATCACTGGATTTGAAAGCAAATACAATTAGCTTACATTTGAAAATTATTGGTGCATTTTAGAATCACAACTGACAATGTATTAGGACATCAGTAGCTTAACAAAAAATTGTATCACTTTTGACCCATTTAGACTTTTTTTGTCACCATTTTGCCAGCTAGATAACAACACCTAGCCAAATCTGCTTAATAAAAAGTTCAGATTTGATCAGAACCTGGAGGGGAGGTAAACATAAAATCCATATGCTAGAGCAGCGATGGCGAACCTTTTTTTGGCACGTGTGCCATAAGTGGGAGAAGCACAGGGGGGTTGTTTGCAGGCGTGCCGCATCCATTATGCAATGTGCGATCCCCCAGTGTGCATGCGCGCACTACAGGCATGACCCCCCATTTTTGCATTCTTTTTTCACCCTCCCCAGGCTCCAGAGGTTTTATAGGCGCATGGGGAAGGCGAAAACAGCCTCCCCCGCCCCCCGGAAGCCCTCCGGAGGCTTCAGGGACCTTCAGGAGGCTTCCCTGAAGCCTCCGAAGCGATCACTTCCAGTTTGCTTGGAGGGTCGTTTTGAGCGCTCCGAAGGCTTCAGGGACCTTCAGGAGGCTTCCCTGAAGCCTTGGGAGCAGACAAAACGACCCTCCGAGCAAACAGGAAGTCCATTCCTGAACTTTCGTTTTGCCCGTAGGGCCAGTTTTTTGTGCTCCGGAGGCTTCAGGGAGGCTCATGAAGCTTCCAGAAGGCCTCCAGGGGGGCAGGAAGCCTCTGGAGCCTGGGGAGGGCGAAAATGGCTTTAAAAAATGGTGAACTCAGCTGGCCAGCGTACGCATGCGCGCTGGCCAGCTGACAGGGCAGCGCCTTGCGTGCCCTGACAAATGGCTCCGCGTGCCACCTGTGGCACACGTGCCATAGGTTCGCCATCACTGTGCTAGAGTGAAAAAGACAAAGAACAACAACAGCATCCCAGAAGGAAAAGGCAGTAGCAAACTATTTCTAGATTGCCAAGAGAATAATACAAACATGACCATGAAATTATGAGCTGTCAAGCTTCACTAAAATCAGACTTGTTTACCTACCTTTCAATGTCACCATTACAGAATGATGTTGCAGAAGGAAGTAAGAATGAATATTGTACAGTGGGTCAGTTTATAAATAAAAGGTAAAGGTAAAGGTTCCCCTCGCACATATGTGCTACTTGTTCCCGATGGGCGATGCTCATCTCCTTTTCAAAGCTGAAGAGCCAGCTCTGTCCGAAGTGTCTCTGTGGTCATGTGGCCGGCATAACTAAATGTCAAAGATGTACGGAACGCTGTTACCTTCCCACCAAGGGTGGTTCCTATTTTTCTACTTGCATTTTTACATGCTTTCAAACTGTTAGGTTGGCAGAAGCTGGGACAAGTAACAGGAGCTCACGCCATTATGTGGAATTAGGGATTCGAACCTTTGAACTGCCGACCTTTGTGATCAACAAGCTCAGAGTCTTAGCCACTGAGCCACAACGTCCCTCACTATTTAGTTTATAAATAGTAATGGGTTTATTTGTGGTTTCTTTTTAGATTGTATGAAGTTTTCACTTTTTAAAAAATGGTAATTGATTTTGTATGGTCCTTCTGAAACCATCAATGAAATGGAGTAAGCAATATAAGTTTATTAATGAACAAACTAACTTTGATTGCTGATATAAATAATAAAATATTGGAAATTATTAAATTTTTGACCTGATTCATGTTTACTGAAGGAGGCCATAAATAATGCTTTGGATGGAGAGCTGCTAGTGATACCATTCTAAAGGTTATTATGCATCTATTTGTTTCTTTCTTTCTCATTTCAGATAATCCTTGTCTTATTACCATTTGTTTAACAACCATTCAAAGTTACAGCGCTGAAAAAAGTGATTTTCAACCAGAGCTTGCACTTATAATTGTCAGAGAGTCCACAAGTTCACGTGGTCACCACTTGTGACCTTCCCAATTGACTTCCAACAAGCAAAGTCAGTGGGGGAAATTGGATTCATTCAACAACCAAAGTGATTCAGTTAACAACTGTGGCAAAAAGGTCATAAAATGGTATACGTAATTATATGTACCAATATGTAACAACTATATTCTGAAAAGAGGCAGTTTGACAAAGCATAAGAGACAATAGCTGAAACTAAATTTGTACAAAAATAATAAATAAAAAGCTTATTAAAAATAACTTTTTGATTTCAGTTAGAACTTTACATTATACAATTTTCAGTATATTTAATCAGCTTCTAATATGTTTTCCAGTAGCATGTTAGTTTGTACTGAAGGCGAATCAATTTTCTTAAAACCAGAATTCTGCCAGACTGAGATATTAACAAATACACAGGAGAACTTCTTTATTTATTGTTACAGCTAGGATTCGGAAACATGAAAACTGCCCTAATAAACTTACATTTCTATTTCTATTAAGCCATCCCTCATAACTTACAGTAAATTTTTGCTGCTGTTTTAAATCGAATGAAGTTTCACAAATTCAGATGGAAAATAAAGCTCCCACTTGGATGAATAAGTTGGCTGTTTCAAATTGATCTGTGAAACAAAGACTGTTCTTGTTCATAAATACAAATACACTAAAGGAGTACTTCCAGCAGTTCACAAACATACTATATGGCTTGTCTGGTGTTGTTTCAGTCTTACATGAGCCAAGACAAATATTGTTTGTTCAACAAATCAATGACAGTAACACTTCTTCCAGCTGTTGCAGCCAAACTCCGTCGCAGAAGGATTTATTCTGTTCCTGGAGAGGAAAAGGGGCTGTCCAGCACGGAAATAAATAAGTCTAAGCTGTTTATTCAGAGGAGAACAATAGATATAAATGTTAATCCTTTACATCCTCCTAATCTGAGAGGAATTTTATTCTGAGTCAATATGCATAAAGTTGGAGAAATGAATCATTTGTATTTAAAAAATAATTTCAAAGGAATTATTGTGTTATCTTAAGCAATTCTAAACATAGCTATAGTCAACATATTATTTGTCATGTGGTTCTCATACCTTATTATCAGTATTGAAATGTAAATATATTCCGGTCATTTGCATTCAGCTGTTTTTATACAGTTTAAAGCAAGAATCATCATGAAAGCAAGCAGCCCCTTCTTCAGATAAAGAAACCTTGATCATAATGCTACTTCTGTTAAATATATATTTAAATTAGCAGTGCTTGTTGAGACACCAAGTTTCATTATCCGAATCCATAATGTAGCTCAAAAATAAGCAGACATATAGCTTATTGTCCTATTATTTCCCAAACTTGGGAGTAGAATTTCAAATGTTTCAAAGAAGATTTATTTTAGTGACTTAGAAACTACCCCAAAATCTCTGGTTCGCTTTATCTCTTCCTCCTCCCCCACCTCCCGGTGTTTGGTGTATTTGAGATTTTAAGACATTATTTCTCTTATTCTTCAACTTTTTTAGCCACTCTGGAAAACATTTTTAACTGATTATTGTGTTTTAAATAAATAAATAATTAATAATTAAATAAATTAATGATCTTCTAAGAAATAATTATTGGTGTTTTCTATCCCTACCATCTTTCTGTGAATCATTCCAAAGCATTTGTGTGGGAAAAGAAAACAGGAAATGGCACTCATACCAAAATTATTTTTAAATATTAATATTGTAGCATACCCTAAAAATGTTTGCACTGATGTTTATGCTTTTGCCAGTGAAGCTTCGCTATACCGTATCTCATTTTTGGGGGGGGGGGGAGACTGTCTGCAGGTCTCATCCCAACAATTACTTGCGATCTTCATGTGCAAAATTTTAGGCAAATAAGTTTTCTCTGAAATACCAGAAAAAAAAACAAATTCTTGGTGGTGCTTCATTATGAAACTCTGCTAAGCTGGCCTCTGACTCAACAGACACAAAAATTCTTAAAATGGTCACGTGTCCAAACACCACCTTAATTGAATCCATTCTCTTATGGTCTGTAACACACTGAGATGTGCAAATGGGCAATGGGAAATGTTTCGTCAAAATCAAAATTTCTCAAAATCCTCAAAATTTCATGGTTTTTTGGGGGGGGGGGGGAACTCAAGCCTTTTCTTAGAAAACTTCCATTTCATTGCTGGCCTGGGTGAACACTGATTAAAATTTAAAAAGCTCACATCATAACTCCATATACCATTCTTTTTACCTAAGTATATACTTCTTGAAGATCATTTGGAAGCTGTGCAGGTAGTCCTCGCCTTATGAGCACAATTGAGCCCAAAATTTCAATTGCTTAGCAAGACAATTGTTAAGTGAGTTTTGCTCCATTTTATGAGCTTCTTGCCACACTGCAACAGTTGAGTTAGTAAGGCAGTTAAGTGAATCTGACTTCCCCATTGACTTTGCTTGTCAGAAGGTTGTAAAAGGTGATCACATGACCCAGGAAGATTGTAACCATCATAAATATATGCCAGTTGTTAAGTGTCTGAATTTTTATCACATGAGCATGGGAATGCTACAATACTCATAAGTGTGAAAATAACAGACACTTTTTAGTATGACCATATGTCATGGCTACTGAGTGAGTTGTTCTGGTTCCCAGTCAGCTTCTGGGTACAATTGAGGCTTTTGACCCTTATTTATAGAAACCATTTATGGCTTGGACATCTAAGGGCCGAACCTTTTCTGCCCAACTGGTACATTCTATTAAATATGATCATCTTACAAAACTAAGGAAGTGTGCCTTCTCTGTTGTAGCTATTGCCTTCTGAAACAGCATCCCTCCAAAGTGTGAGGATAGCCCCCTCTCTCCTAGGGCTCCCAAAAACTCTCAAGACCTGGCTTTGGTCTCAGGTCTGAGGTCGATGTCCTTGTGGGGGTTCTGGTTTGGTTTGATTTCTTATTGTTTGATTGTTTTAGTCTAGGCTGCCTATGTGGTTGCATGTTTTTAACTGTTTGTATTATTTTGTATTATATTCATAAGTTGTCCAAAAAATCTATGGGAATGGGCAGCTATAATTAATTAATTATAATGTGTACGCAATGCAGGATACATGCATCAAAATGGATTCACATACATTGTATGGGTCTAGTGATAGGAAACTATAGAAGGTCATAATTTAGGTACTGTAATATATAGTGTCTGTTTTGTGTATATTTCAATTTAGGTTGTACAATAATTTGGAGAGCGATGGAGA
Organism: Natrix helvetica; assembly: GCF_964273705.1. Classification (NCBI taxonomy): domain Eukaryota; kingdom Metazoa; phylum Chordata; class Lepidosauria; order Squamata; family Natricidae; genus Natrix; species Natrix helvetica. The sequence continues at coordinate 52,056,585 of NC_138550.1, forward strand.
CAGACAGACAGATAGATTGACTGACAGACCGAGAGCAAACCTTACTATTAGAGCTGGTAGTTTATATTAACTTTTTCTTCGTAATACGTATCTATTTTGTCCTGAACAGAATCACAAAGATAGGTTATGCAGAAATTTATTGAACATTGACCAGGCAAATGCTGAAAGCCACACTATAACTTTCTTGGCAAAACCTGGGAAAATCCAATAATAATTTACACTGCATCAAAAATTGTACTTTTCTATAAACTCAAAGGTCTTTTATTCACCAGATCAAATACCTTTACTCATATATTTATGTAAGAGGTGTCATTTAGCAAATAGAACTTAGGAAAGCAACATAATCAGGCATAACATACAAAATCAAATCTTTTACAACATATTTTAAAATTAATGCATTCCTTTAATACATTTGCTCTGGAATTGTTCACTCTGTTAAAGTTGTACTGGCCATTCTTATACACTAAACTCCTTTCTGTTTCCTCTGTGTTTTTTGGACTAATCATGACCCATCAAACAGAAATATTACAAAAATATTGTGACCCATTTAGCCAATTTTTCCTAATCTAGGTCTTTTTAGCTGCATCAAAACCATATTTCTTAGCAATGGCTATGTTAGCTTCATATGCCTGGGAGTTAAAATCCACAGATCTAGGGATTCTTAAGTCAGAAAAAAACTAAATTAGGGCTTGATAAACTTTTTACTTTTCACATTAATAAATTAAAAAGAAAAATTAAAGAAAATAGATATTAACTATAATATAGTAGATTTTTCCTAAGCATTCAGCAAGGGTATTTTAAAAGGAAGGAAATTTCAGCAGATTTAAAATTCATCTGCAAGCTTTCAGGTTTCAAAATGTGAAAGCACTGAAGGGTGTGTGTGTGTGTGTGTGTGTGTGTGTGTGTGTGTGTATCCCACTATCTGTATATAAGCATGCATTTCTCACCAAAATGTTAGGAATAGCATTTATCCTGATCAAGAGAACTTCAAAAGTAGGAGAAAACAGATTGAATCTAATTTTCTTTCCCTGAAAACACAATACCTTATGGACATAGCCTGAGAGTTTTGCAGCAAATACAATGTCTTCATACTGTTACATGTTGCATTGCTAAGTAAAGGAAGTGATCTGCCCAAAGAGCATACTACTAGATGAAAATCTGTTATTGATTGAATCTACATAACTGTATTGTCCCGGATTTAAGGTTAGAATCCCAAAATTCATTTCTTTGTCCCAGACAAGTTCAGGATGCAGACCTGAAGGAATCATACATAGGAACGCATTCCCATAGGCTTGATTTGGCTGCATGGTGCTGAATGCTGATATATTTCAGGTTCTTCAGGACAGCAGCAGAAACCACAAAACATGCCTCCTCCACAGATTAGAAATGTGCCTGAGACCCAGCCTAAATAGAGAGCAGCTCCCAATTCACGTTTCCGGGCAGCTTGGATTTCTGGATTGTAAAAATTCTCAATGATATCATTGGCAATACAGGAAACAGGAATCAGCACAAAAACCCCGGCCAGGAAAAAACTTACTCCAGCTGTGAATAAAATGTTTCTTTTGACTTGTTCATTATTGCCTGGACTTCGGATGCATTTCATGCCAGCAAAAGCAATCAGACAAGCAATAACTGACAGCGCACAAGCCGTGCACATTAATCCTCTCGCGGCGTCTAACAAAGGTGGAAGGGCCAGAATGGATTTGTAGAATTCGCACTGATAATTCTTGATGTGACTGACACATACCATCCACAAGCCTTCCCAAATAGTCTCAAAGACTATGATGTTGTTCCCTGTAAAGGCTGATACTTTCCACTGAGGCATCAGAGTGACAATAACCGTTCCAAACATGCCAACAATCCCTAGCAGCCAAGCCATCATTTGCACCGGACAAAAAGCCATCTCAGAAAATTGTACCCAGAAAAGCAAGAGACAGAATATGCTTTCTAAAGAAGATCTTCATTCCTCTGAAAAGTTGACAATGTATTCATGGTTTCCTCCTGGGTCGGATGAATTTAAGATCGTCTCCATCTATACCAGTGAAGAGTTCAGAACACATCTGCCTACTCGGAGGAAACTGCTATATATCCCGTCTAAGAGTCTCTACAAAAGCAAGACCTAATACCTGGCTAGCAAATCATATCCTTGGGAAGGGTGAGTCTAACTTATACCTGACGCTGATGCTTTTTTGAATTTCAATGTTTCTGCAAGACTATAATTAAATGATTTGGTTCTAACTATAGTGCTGATAATTATTCTACAACAATAATGATTGCATCAGTGTCAAAATATAATGGGTAAAATGAACGTGGTGTTCTATCTGCTAAAATAGATTTACGAGTTGATGACAAAAACCAAAGGCTGGGTTTAGGATATTTGACAATGTTTCAAGGAATAGATGAATGTGAATTATTTATGTAGACACACTGAGGGTCCCTGTTTTCATTCATTAGTTATGAAATTAGTAATGAATTAGTTAATTAGCATACAATATTGTGTGCAGAAGGTCTTTTTCAAGCTATGCCCTGATAATTCTCCAAATCAATGAATTGCATTGCTTAAGCAGTTCTTTTAACACAGATAAGTAAAAACAAGATAAATTGATCCTGAAGTTAATGAATTGAAGCACTGGTGAAGCCCTGTGCATCCAAATGTCTATAAAGTCCTAGTAATATTTTGGCAACCTGAGATTATTTATTGGAAGTTAAAGCTCAGCAATTATGGAAATATTGCAGTAATCTTTTTGTGGTTGTTGTTTAGCATTACAATATTATGGCAGCCACTACCCACATCTTCTCCTTTTGTTTTTCAATCTATATAATGAATACTAGAAGGTCAGATCTACTTTCAGGCAACATGTCACGAATAAAAAAGTATGGCTGGAGTGAAAGGTTCTCCCCCCCCCCCCTTTCAAAGTCTTTTGCTTACTAGAAATTTGTAAGTCTGATGTGTTTGTTTAGAAGTCAGGGTTACCAAGTTCTCTGATTAAATATTGTTCCCTGACAATTAGTTTACCTTCATCAACATAAGAGTTATATTACTATTGATTTGCATATTTCATCAAATTAGAAAAGTAATTAAAGTGAGCCAATATCAGTTACGAATTCTAATTCTCAGGATGTCAAAGTGTAATTTTGATTATTTAAATTTTTACTCATTGTATAGTTACAATAAACAGTACTGGTGCAAGTCAGTGTAAGAAGTTTCTGCTATTCAATTAAACTTGATCCATCTCAATATTATTGTACACTGACAATATCTGTGTATCATATGAAAAAGGTAGTTTTCCTACTAGTTGCTAAAATATGCTATCAACTAGAGATAAATTAAACTTTCTTCAGGAAAACCAGCAATTCTATGGTTGAATAGACCATCATCTTGACGTTCCAAAAGCCCTGGGGAAAGCTGATTGTGTAGACCCATTTCAGTTAGGTTTCAGACCAGATTATAACATGGAGATGACATAGATCAGATTTATCAGTAACCACTATGGGTTCAGGATGGGGGTGATACATCCATCCTAGCCTTCCTTGATCTTTCAGTGGCCTTTCAATTATGATGTTCTTTTGGATTAGTTTCAGAGGTTAGGAATGGAGAATATAGTTTTATGAGGATTTTCTTCTTCCTCTGAAGCTAGTTCCAGTCAGTGTAGAGGTCAAATAGGTCCAGTCCCAATATCACTGGGTACCTCAGAGCTCACCTCTCTTCCAACTGCTTGTGGTGAAAGGAGTCACTATTCCTGCTTGAGACGCATGGTCATGACCAGAAGGGACTTTAAATCCATCTTGAGTACCAGTTTCACCTGTTGCTGGATCAGGAAACTTCACTCACATCACTTATGCCTTAGTCACGTCCTGATTGGTTCAGTACACGTGCATGCACAATATTGAAAAAAACAAGATGGCGGCGCCTACGGCAGTGCCTATAAAACCAGTTCAGGGGCATGGCAGGCCAAGTTACTACTTACTCGTCCGAACCAGTCTGAACCGGTAGGAACCCAACTCTGGCACAGAATATATAACACCACTGCTTTGTGAGTTACACTAGCTTCTGGAGGCAAGTCAAGGTGCTGGTTATTACCTACACAACTATGAATGGCACAGAGCCAGAGACTTCCTGTCTCTGATCATTTCTACTCATCCCACTAGATCTGGCAGAATGGACATGCTCCAGGGCTCATCTATTAAATGGCATCACTTAGCTGAATCCAGGATGTGTGAAATGGATAAAACAAATTGATGTAAGAAAAAATGAGAAACTGAAGAAAACCAAACTGATGGATTATCTTTACCTGTTACTGTTCTTACCTCTGAGTTCGACTATGTGTAGTCTCTCTTCAAAGCACTCATTTGCAACGAATGTTACAACTATTTAGCTTCATTCCAAGTGTGGAGCAGTGTAGCATGTAAGTATCAAAACTCAAGGAAATTCAAATTGTGAATGAAATAGCAAATATGCATGTAAACACAGAAAGAAAAAGAAAAAAAGCAGCCAGGGTTATTTGGGTACTCAATTTAAAACATCTTCAGAATTAAAAAAGAAAAAGTAGTACAGATATATAATTATTCCTATCTGCTAAGCTGAGGAAGTAGTCAGCAGATGCCACATTTATTCTGTGCTATAAATTGAAGATGAAGAGGGTTTGCCCTCTTAATTCACCAATGGACCTTTAAAATGAAGGCATTTTGCAAAGTTCTCACCAGCAAATCGTAATAGTTCTACTACTAATGGTAATTATTTTATACTATAAATACATAATGAAATAGATCAAATAATTTAAACCGAAGCTATTTATATAGGATCTTCCATAACTAATTGCATCAAAATACCTGAAGTATTTATTTGAAGAACAGAATTAAGCCATGGAGACTTAATTAAAGTCAGACTGCATTTATTTTTTTACATCCAAGAATATAACATAAGCACATTGAAGACATGAAGACATGGAGTCCGAGATGATAGGAGGTAATGCTGAAACTTGAGGGAAGTAAAGCAAAAAAAAAAAAAAACCACCTTCAATAGAAAGAGAGGGAATGAAACTAAGGATTGTGGATTATACTAACACCTCTTGTACTGGTTTCCAGATTTCCCAAAAATATTGAAAATTTGATTTTTCTTTCCTACCTATTTTAAAATTTTACATTAAAATCAGGAAAATTATTAGGAGTTTCAGTTCCAGATTTTGATGACAAATCAGATAATTCTCTATTAGAAGAAAAACACCTTATTTTCTTGCCTGTTACTTTGTACAGTATCTGGAAATCTGCTATTTGCTTTCCAAATACATTGGTCTACAAATTCCATTTGTATATATACAATACAGGCCCAATAGATAGGAGCCTCTGAGTTGTGGAAGGCTGGAATTCTTTGCTGCATAAAATGAAGTGAAAGTTTGGATGGGAGGTTAATTCACATCTCCAGTGCTCAAAGTGCCATCATTTAACAACACAGATAAAAAGACCACAGATAAGACCATAAATTTCTGTTACTAAGCAAGACAGTTAGGTGAGTTTTGTCCCATTGTATGACCTTTCTTTTCCACGGTTGTTAAGTGAAACATTGCAGCTGTTAAGTTAGTAACACGGTTGTTAAGCTTCCCCAATGTCATTTCTTGTCAGAAGGTTACAAAAGTGATCACATGACCCTGGGACACTGCAACTGTCATAAATATGAGTCAGTTGCCTGAATTTTGATCATGTGACCATGGGGATACCGCAATGATAGTAAGTGTGAAAAATGATCCTACGTCTCTTTTTTCAGTGCTGCTTTAACTTCGATTGGTCACTAAATGAACTATTGCGAGGACTACCTGTATTCCAAATGGCAAATTGTGCAATTTCCATTGGATCTAAAAATCATCTTGATGTAAACAGCATTTGTAATATTTGAAAGTACATTCTAAATCCAATAATATTTAACAGTAAAATACCTACCGCTATGTGCAATTGGATTGCACAGCTTCTTCCTATGATTAATTATAAAAGAATTTTGTTTGTTCTTCACTAACTATAAGCTATATGACTATGAAAACTTTTAATTTTCAACAATATAAAGAACACTGAGTAGTCAACATGTACTCCACTATAGTCTTATTGCGGTAATCGGTTTCCTGCCATATTTCAGCTCAAGCAATCTATGAAAGGAATGTCTAATTCCTTTTTCTAGAAGAAGAATGCATGTATATAGCTGTGTGATTGACATTGTTAACCTTTAAAAACCTGAAAGCAATCTCAGCAGCTATTTTAACACATTGTAATATGAATGGTTGCATTTCCTTTAGGCCTGTCAAATATAAAAATGTAAGTGCTTTGTATATGCAACACATCCTGATAAATATATATATAACTTAAAATAAATCCTACGAGCTACTCAGAGATATTCCCCCCCCCCTCAAAATCCATCTACTGGTCAGTCACATGAAATACTTTCCATGTTTATTGTAGATTTCACATTTTGAATGCAAATTAGATTTACCCAAAGAGCCATTGGAAAAGTCACACAAAACTTGTTATCGGATGCAATGTGAAATATGTTTAATAACAGCATTTTTTTAACTGCAGAGTGAAATAGAATGCACATCAAATTAATGTCAGATTACAATTTACAACGAAAACAGACATTAATTATTCAAAACCCCTTATGTTTACACAAAATATTAATGCTTTTGGGATAAACTAAAGAAACATTTTGACAGAAAATGAAAACCAACTATTTGAAATATATAATTTCATACTTTCTGACAACTGAAGAACATTTTATTAAAGACTACCTATGCAAATAATCATTTATAGATTTAAAGTGGACATTTCCAAAGTATAAATATGTGAATACTTCTTAATAGAGATTAATTAGAAAAGGACAAATTGGAAACAAGATCCAGCTTCAAACTCCATTCCTGCTCTGAAATATCTGAAGACATTTCTGTCTTTTCTTTTAGAGTTCATAGATAAAGTGGCATTCCAGCATGCACAGTATGTTACTCGAGAAAAGCTTCTTCTCACCTTATCAAATTTCATGTTGGATGTAAAAGATTCTTCTTCTTGGATCAAGACAACTAAACATATTGACTTTTAGAATATGCACTCTCAGCTCTTCTTTGAATAGTGTGGCTGCGGTGGGTGGTGGGTTTTGAGGGCAATGAGTATCGGTAGCTTCGGGTTTTTTCATCGCAACGGCAGAAACAACATAAAATTGCCCCTCCAGCCACAAGGCAGAAAGCTGAAGCCCAGCCTATGTAAAGCGCTTCTCCAAGCTCTCGTTTCTGAGCCACTGTGATGACGGGATTGTAGAAGTCTCGGATAATGTTATGGGCAACAAAACATACTGGGATGAGCACCACAATACCAGTCAGGATGAAGGAGATGCCACCTGCCAGCAGAATGTAGCCTTTGATGCGGTCATCATTTCCTGTGCACTGGGTACACTTCATGCCAAGAACAGCCACTGCAAAAGCGATGAATGCCAGAGCTGAAGCTGCACACATCAAACCTCTTGAAGCCTGCAAGTCTGGTGGGAGAGCCAGGAGGGAGTCATAAACCTTGCATTGCATCCTGATGGATTCTTGCCTTATACAATTCATCCAGAGGCCTTCCCAAAATGTCTCAAAGACCACCACATTGTTTTCAATGAAAGCCGTCACTCGCCACTGGGGCATGCCAGTGATGGCAAAGGTCCCAACAGTGCCAATGCCTCCAAGGATCAGTCCTACAATCTGCAATGAAGTCGCTGCCGCCATTTCCTCATTCCAAGTCAGTAGAATGTTGTTCCAGAGAATTTTCGGTGAATCTTCTTTTACTTCACCGATTCAGATCAGATATTGAAAAAATAATGTTTCAAAACATCTCATGCTCATGTACCGAAATTCTGTTAACTCAAACCCATTTCAGACTGATCCACAGTGATTAGGAGTTGGCTGTCTCTGCTGTTTTGAGCATACCACTGCCCCTATTGATTGGAAAGGATAAACTTATCAGTCAGGTTTTACAACTTTCAAAGCAAGTGAAAGGTTACACATAACAAGGCTTGCAAAGCACACAAAAATCCTCTCAGGGCACACCTAAACCTTTAAGGAAAGTCATTTTTCCCTTAAACTTTCTTCTTTTTATCATAAGATCATGGTATAGAACTAGATTGTGTTAATATAACAGGTTGTTTTTTCCAAAAAAACATCCCTCCAGTTAGAAACCAAAAATATTTTTGGAAAGGTCTAACATAGCATTGACATGTTTATCATCTTACAGTTAGACTTCAGATAGAAAATACAAGTTAACTTTTATTCTTCTGTACTGACCAGTGAAACAAAAGTTTTGAAAACTGCAACTACCGTAGTGGTTAAATATGAATCCAAGGCAAATTAACCTTGAATGGAGAACAATGTGTTTATGACTGGATTTTTAAAATGTCATATGAAAGATTCAAGCAAAGATTTGCCAAACCTCATTATAGATAGTCTTTGGGATATGATGGCAACTGAGCCTGTTGCTAAGCAATATAATTGTAAATCCCAAAGTCATACAACTGCAACAACAATGCTGGAATCCTGGTAGCCATCATAACCTCTAGGACCACAAGAGTCATTAAGGGAGGACCCCACATGACCATGATGTGAGAAAAGGGAGGAATGCCAGGCAAGTAGTCAGCAGGTTAGAACTGCAGATGAGATTCACAGGCAGGTGCTGCAGGCAGGCAGTTGTCATGTGCAGGTGCTATGAAGCCTAAACAGATTGGTGCCACAGGCAGGTGTTATACAGTAAAGGCAGGTATATGGGTGCGACTGTGTGTCACGGGGTGGTGCTATATAGTACAGGTGGATTGCAAGTAGCATGGCAATTGCACAGGTGACGTGGCAGGCATTATGGAGTGTATTAAGGCATGCAGGTGCCACAGGCAAGTGCTATGGAGTGTGGGCATGTGTGTGGATACTACTGGCAGGTGCAATGGGACTTGTGTGACTATGTCACTGGACAGGTGAAGGGGTGCCACAATCAAGCACTATGGCATGGAGACAGGTACACAGATGCTTCAGGAAGATGCTTTGGAGCATGGAATACTGTGTGGATGCTGCAGGCAAGCGAGAAAAAAAGTGGTTTGTGACCTCATGCCAGATTTCCCACTGACTTTTTTTATGGGATGCCAGCAGAGAAGTCACAATTGGCAATCGCCTGACTGCAGGACATTGTGGCCACCAAAACTGTGAGTTGGCAGGGACAATGTGACAGCCCCAACTTCACAGACTGGTCATACTCTTCATTCAATATTATCATAATTTTAAACAGTTGTAGAACAAATGATCATAATCCAAGCACTACATTTATAAATGAATAGACTAACTGTACTACATAAGTTTATTAATTTAAAAATCTGAGCATTCATCATGATTGAAATTCTATGATAGCTAATTAAATTAGTAACTCTAACTATAGTTAGTTCCACTCCTAAATTTGCTGTTTTCTGTCTCTGGTTTCATCCCTAATATATTGACTCAATATCAAGTCAATGCATGTAAATCTGAAAATATTTTAACTGGAATTTCTCTATTATCACTCCCTCTTGACTGAAATCAAATTTCTATTCCCCAAACAGCTCCACTCTTTTTCTAAATCTATCCTAAATAAGATAAAGCACTGAAATGTAGACCTGTTTGAAATGTTCAAGTCTGTACATACATGAGATAGATATATTATTATTACATAGGAGTTAATTAAATTGAATATTGTTCATGCTGTGTGTATTTAAAATTCTGCAGTATAGAGAAACATATTTGTTAGATATTTGTTCTAACTACAGTGGTTTCCACCAAGTCTGCTATTCCAGAGGGAACAGAGGTTTAATCCTATTGGTCAAAGGGTCTGACAGCTCCCTAAAAAAGGGCTGCTGTCAGAAACAACCTTTGCTGGATTGTTCTCACTTGTTGTACTTAATAAAGAGCTGTTGTTACCATTAAGCCTGTGTGTGCCTATCCATTAACCAATCTAACACTGGTAACGAAGGTGGGATTGGAAGGCAACTAGGCGAACTGAAAGAGCGTAGCAATCCAGCAAGTACATCTAGTCCGGAGCTCAGCACAGCTTCGAGCAGCCATTTTTGAGCGGCAAACTCAAAACACCCTCTGAACATAAAATGGCCATGCACACCCCACCAACTCCATATGACCCAGTCACCAAGCACTGGGACTCGCACATGCTACTGTTTGACTGCTTCCTCGAGGCAAATGACCTCATGGGCCTTTCTGAAGGCCACAAGAAGAACAGGTCCCTCGGATACTGTGGCCGGGAAGTGTTCGAGACAGCGAAAAACTTCTCTGAGCTGACACCGCTACAAACTATGCGCCCAAGCCATCCAAGCCATTTGCCGGCATGAGTTTAACATCAGAAACCAGAAGGAGGACGAGTCAATTAATGAGTATGTTGCAGTGCTCTACAAGGCTGCAGCGTACTGCAAATTCCGAGACCTGGACGAGATGTTTCTGGACAGCATAATTTGCGGCGTGCAGGACATTAACCTGCAGAGAAGGTTACTCTCTAAATCTAATCTCACTCTGCAGATCGCCTTGGACGAAGCCAGGGCATCCGAATCATCTATCAAATCTACTGAGACTCTGCAGCGCCAAAGCACTCCACAAGACGTGCAAAAGAGTACATATGTACATTGCTATGCTGCAGAGCCCGAGAGCTCAGAAGGCGAAGAAGATGACAGCTGCCGCATGCGCAGTAGCCGCATCCCGCCAGCACACAAAGTCAAACCGTGTCCCCGCCTTGTGCTAGCTGTGGAGGACACCATGCCAGATCGGCTTGCCACTTCTGTGATGTAATCTGCCAGTGCTGCGAGCGAAAGGGGCACATTGCCAAGGTGTGCCAGAGCGAATTCCATGTCACTACCTGGCAGCCTAGAAGCGCACCAAACTGCCAACAGAGGCCCAACCAAGGGGCCTGGCAGAAGCCGCCATGGCGCTCAGAGGGTGACAGTAGAGTCACCTACTACACGTCAATCGCCAAGTCTGCACTTGATGGCCAAAAAAGCTCAAGGTCACAGTCCTCATCGAGGACTCTCCATGTGAGATGGAGATCGACACTGGGTCATCACTGACCATTATGCCTAAAGCAGGCTATCCCTAGTCTAAAGAAGCAGCATCTTCGCACCCCTGACATCCGCCTACGTGATTACCAGGGAAACTGGGTCCCCATCGTGGGCCAAGGCACCTTCCAGGTGAAGTTCAAGTAGTTCAGCAGGAAACTCCCAGTGACAGTGGTCAGTGGCAACCTGCAGAGCCTCCTAGGGCTAGATTGGTTCCAAGCCCTGGGCCTAGAGGTGGCGGGTATCAATGCCTTGAAAGATGACGGCGCTGAAGCCATCTTTAAGGAGTTTGAGGACGTCTTCGGCACCGGTCTGGGTAAGTATGTGGCGACTCCAATTTCCTTTAGTTTGGACCCCAACATAGCCCCAATAAGGCTAAAACCCAGGAGAGTACCTTTTGCTCTCCGCCCCAAAATTGACAGGGAAATTGACAAGCTCATAGGCCAGGGAATCCTAGAGCCGGTCGATCACACAAGCTGGGGGACCCCTATAGTGACACCTGTCAAATCTGACCGGTCTGTCCGCATCTGTGCATACTACAAGTGCACAATAAATAAAGCGCTACAACAAAGTGCCTACCCTTTACCCATTGTACAGCACCTCCTTCATTCATTAGGCCCTGGAAAAATTTTCTCTTAATTGGACATGGTGCAAGCATACCAACAATTGCCTGTAGATGGTGCTACGGCGGAGGCCCAAACCATTGTGATGCACAGGGGTGCATTCAAATATCACCACCTGCAATTCAGCGTTAGTATCGCCCCTGGACTGTTCCAAAGCATCATGGAACGGCTTTTGCAGGGGATTCCAGGAGTCGTCCCCTATTTCGATGACATCTTGGTATCGGCTGCAAACAAAGTGCAACTTTTAAAATGTGTATGAACAGTTTTGGCTCCAATTAGAGACAAAGGCCTCCGTCTCAAAAAGGCGAACTGCCAAATTAATGTGCCAAGGGTTGAATTCTTAAGGTACCTAATCGATGGCTCTGGGATTCACCTAACAACACAAAAAATCAAAGAAATTCAGGACGCCCCCACACCTCGCAATCAAACTGAGCTGCAGGCGTTCCTCGGACTCCTTAATTTTTACAACGTCTTTCTTAAACAGAAAGCCACCGTTGCTGAGCCCTTACACTGTCTCTGGCTAAAAACATGAAGTGGTCCTGGGGAAAAGCCGAGGCTGCCACATTTGCTGTTGTAAAATGACTCCTGTCAGCAGACTCCTTCCTGATACAATACAGCCAGATCCTGCCGTTGGTGCTGACCTGCGATGCTTCCCCATTCGGCGTCGGTGCCATCTTCAGCCACCGCATGCCCAACAGAACCAAAGCCCCTATTGCATTTTACTTCAGCACCTTGTTTGCCGCAGAGTGGAACTACAGTCAGCTGGACCATGAGACTTTGGCTGCAGTGACTGGAGTAAAGAGGTTCCATGAGTATCTATACGGCTGGGACTTCGAACTGGTTACGGACCACAAGCCATTGATGGGATTACTGGCTGGGGACCGACCTACCCCAGTGTCATTATCACCCTGCATGACCAGATGGACCATCTTCCTAGCTGCCTACTCCTACCGTCTCATCCACCGACCAGGCTGTTCATGTGGATTCCAAAAGTGCTTAGGAATACTCAAAAGCCCATCCATCCACTCAGGAGGACAAAAAGACAAAGATTCTGCTCGACATTTTAATCCTCCTCCTCCTCTTCCTCCTCTTCCTCTTGAACTTCAATGTACAATTAAGATATGAGGCAATGGGTTCTTAGTATAAATTGTTCCATGGAGAGATGATGAGGAACAATTAGCCTGAATCAATGTTATTGATACGTGGCTGCTTGAAGCAGAAAACAATGTGGCCGAGTATCTTTCTGTTTGTTTTCTTGTTGAGGACCATGGGTTTCCAGAGATAGTCTAACAGGTAGCTACATACAGACATTGAGCAGATTTCAAATCTGCAAGTACGACCACAATATCCAATAAGTAGGTTCCATATTTTCTTTCTGTCTCCCTCTCCGGTATGCTAAACTGCTGGAAAGCAACAGGTGTTCAGAGATTTTAATTGATATTTTACAAAAGTCTTTTGAAAGTAGGCTTTGTGTTTGACTTTAGTTTTGAAATGTATCCTACAGAATTTCCACATCAACTGAAGTTTTCGTCCCTCCCTCATTCCAATAATGATGATGCTTGAAGCCCAGTATTTCATCATGCTACAGGCTTGGGCTGTGCCTAGTCTGGCCTAAGGTCAAATAACTCTATACTTGCTTGTTTTAAACTTCTCAAGAAATCGTGGGTGATAGTTAGAAGTCACACACACACACACACACACACACACACACACACACACACACACACACACAAAAGAGAAGAAACACTAGATGAATCACAGAGCTAGTTTAGATAACACAATAAAAAGAGATAACATCTACATGCCAAAGGCAAGTCATAATGTGCTATTTCACAGAAGTGCTGAGATTTTTTTAGTTCACATGGATGTCAGCTGAATCCTTAGCCCAACACATTTTCAGACAGCAAAACATTAAAGCTATTGGAGCTATAATGAGGCAAGAAATATGTGTATTATAACATCATTATATTACCAAACTCTAGAACAGCGATGGCGAACCTTTTTTGGCTCGCGTGCCATAAGTGGGGGGAGCGCAGGGGGGTCGTGTGCGGGCATGCCACACCCATAATGCAATGTGCGACCCCCCATTTTTACATGCTTTTTTTGCCCTCCCCAGACTCCAGAGGCTTTATAGGAGCCTGGGGAGGGTGAAAAAAGCCTCCCCACCCACCCCCCTGGACGCCCTCTGGAGGCTTCAGGGACCATCAAGTGACTTCCGGCTTGCTCAGAGGGTTGTTTTAAGCGTTCCGGGCGGCCCCTGAAGCCTTTGGAGCACTCAAAACGACCCTCTGAGCAAACCAGAAGTCCGTTCCTGAACTTCCGGTTTGCCCATAGGGTTGGTTTTTTATGCTCCGGAGGCTTCACAGAAGCTCATGAAGCCTCCGGAGGGCCTTCGGGGGGGGGCTCTTTTCGCCCTCCCCAGGCTCCTATAAAGCCTCTGGAGCCTGAAGAAGGTGAAAAATGGCTTTAAAAAAGGGTGAACTCAGCTGGCCAGCGCACGCATGTGCACTGGCCAGCTGACAGGGCAGCGTCTCGCGTGCCCTGACAAATGGCTCCACGTGCCACTTGTGGCACACGTGCCATAGGTTCGCCATCACTGCTCTAGAAGATCATATTCATGGAAGGAAAATGTTGCTACTGTTAGTCACAAAGTCGTATTGTGACCCCATGGACAACGTTCCTCCAGGCCTTCCTGTCCTGCACCATCCCCCAGAGTCCATTTAAGCTCACACCGACTGCTTCAGTGGCTCCATCCAGCCACCTCATTCTCTGTCGTCCCCTTCTCCTTTTGCCCTCAATCGTTCCCAGCATTAGGCTCTTCTCCAGTGAGTCCTTCCTTCTCATTTGGTGGTCAAACATCTTCAGGATTTGACTTTCTGAAGAGCAGTCAGGGTTGATCTCCTCTAGGACTGACCTGTCTATTCACCTTGAAGTCCAAGGGATTCACAGGAGTCTTCTCCAGCACCATAGTTCAAAGGCCTCAATTTTTTGGTGCTCAGCCTTTCTTATGGTCCAACTTTCACACCATATATTGCAACTGAGAAAACCATGGCTTGACTCTATGCACTTTTGTTGGCAGGGTGTTGTCTCTGCTTTTTAGTATGCTGTATAGTATAGATTTGCCATAGCTTTTCTCCCCAGGAGCAAGCGTCTTTTAATTTCTTTGTTGTAGTCTGTGGTGATCTAAAATCGGTCATTACCTCCATTTCTTCCCCATCTATTTGCCAGGAATTGAGAGGGCCAGATGCCATGATCTTAGTGTTCTTAATGTTGCATTTCAGGCCAACTTTTGCACTCTCCTCCTTCACTCACATCGAGGGGATCTTTAGTTTCTCTTCACTTTCTGCCATTAGAGTGGTATCATCTGCACACCTGAGCTTGTTGATATTTCTCCTGGCAATCTTAATTCCAATTTGTAATTCATCCAGCCCCGCCTTTCTCATGATGTGCTCTGCATGTAAGTTAAAATAAGCAGGGTGACAGTACACAGCCTTTCTGTATTCTCAAAATTATTTCTCAATTTTGAACCAATCAGTGGTTCCGTGTTCAGTTCTCACTGTTGCTTCTTGACCTGCATATAGGTTTCTCAAGAGACAGATAAGATGGCCTGGTACTCCCATCTCTTTAAGCACTTGCCACAATTTGTTGTTATCCACATAATCAAAGGCTTTAGTATAGTCAATGAAGCAGAGTATATATGTTTTTCTGGAACTCCTTCGCTTTCTCCATAATCCACTGTATGTTGGCAATTTGATCTCTACTTCCTCTGCTTCTTTGAAATCCTGCCTGTACTTCCAGTAGTTCTCAGTCCACATACTGCTGGAACAGTGGTGAGTTGCAGGCAGTACACCCCGGTATGGGCATACAGGTGCCTGCCAAGAGCACCGGGTACCGTTCCAGTATGGTGCTCCGGAGTGCTCACCCACCCACCCTTGTTCCTTACCTGTATTTGAAGGAAACGGGCCATCTGCGCACATGCACGCAGCATACGGCGCCTGCACGACACTCTGCCGAGCAGCTGGAGCATCGCGGAGGCATCACAGGAGGTAAGGATGCATGTGCGTGCTGCGTCCATGGGCACGCATGCTGCATGCATTCATGTGGTGGCCACTGGGCCCCGTTGCATAATACCAGTTGCACCGGGATCCGGAACTCACCACTGTGCTGGAACCTAGCTTGTAGGATTTTGAGCATAACTTTGCTAGCATGTGAAATGAATGCAATGGTACGATAGTTTAAACATTCTTTGGCATTGCCCTTCTTTGGAATTGGAATGTAAACTGACCTTTACCAATCCTGTGGCCACTGTTGCTTTTCCAAATTTGTTGGCAAATTGAGTGTAGCACTTTTATTGCATCATCTTTTAAGATTTTGAACAGCTCAGCTGGAATACTGTCACCTCCACTAGCTTTGTTGTTGCTCAGACTTCCTAAGACCCATTTGACTTCACATGCCAGAATGTCTGGCTCGAGGTCAGTGACCACCTAATTGTGGTTATCAGGGATGTTAAGCTCATTCTTGTATAGTTCTTCTGTGTTATTTTACCACCACTTTTTAGTCTCTTCTGCCTCTATTCGGTCCCTGCCATTTTGGTCCTTTATCATGCTCATCGTTGCATGAAACATTCCCTTCATATCTCCAATTTTCTTGAAGAGATCTCTGGCCCTCCCTATTCTACTGTTTTCTTCTATTTCTTTGCACTGTTCATTTAAGAAGGCATTCTTATCTCTTCTAGGTATTCTCTGGAATTATGTATTCAATTGGGTGTATCTTTCTCTTTCTCTCTTGCCTTTCACTTCCCTTCTTTCCTCAGCTATTTGTAAAGCTTCCTCAGACAGCCATTTTGCTTTCTTGCATTTCTTTTTCATTGGGATGGTTTTAGTTGCTACCTCTTGTACAATGTTGTGAACCTCTGCCCTTAGTTCTTCAGGCACTCTGTCTATCAGATCTAATTCCTCACATAAAAAAGGAAAGGAAAACATATAGCTTATGAAACATTGCTACTGTTAGGGAGCTGCTGGGTCAATGAGGAAGCAGGCCATCTGCTTTAGTGCCTGCTGTCAGAGATAAAAAAGACCAAGAGGAATGGACCAGATCAGTGATGATGAGTGATCAATCAAGGGTATTACCACTAGGTATGGTGACCAAACTTGTGGAATTCATTCCCTCTGCCAGCCAAAGCAAAAATGACCACAGATATACAGAATCCCATGGCTGGATGGCACTTGATGGTCTTGCAGAAGATCAGGGATACAAGTGCAGTCACACTTTAGCTTGACCAGCCCATATCTAGACCTGTGCCTCCCATCATAAAGCCATAGCAAGACAGGCCATAGACCCAGCTGCAATAATATTAGGCTATACCAGTGGAACAGTCTGCAATTTTGAGGTTCCTGCTCTAATACCTACCTAACAATACCTAAATCTTGCTAAACTCCAATTGCTTTCAGTGTCACATCTGCAAATTTGATTCTTCTGGGTGAATTCAGAAATTAAATTCTCCAAACCAATAATATCAAGATTCATTTCATTAATAGGGAAACCACAAAAATTATCTCTTATTTAGAGCTTGGTTTAAAAAGACACATTAAAATCAAAACCACCATATCTAGCTTTATCAAGAATGTGCTATTGTTCTTCAAATATTTTTCCCATACAAGGCAGGACAGATTCATTTATGATACATCAGAATGAAGCTTCCCATGATGCTAAATGATTTATGTGGGAATCATTGTGTTGGATGTTTATTTGTTTAGGAAATAAGTAAGCTAGTAAAGGAAGCAATTATGGATGAGAATATTATGTGGTGTAAAGGATTAATTTTCTGAGGCTTAAGTAGACAAAATATTAAAGACCAATCTTGTATTGACAGGAAGTTGGATGTGATGACTCACTCGACTTTTCTCATCCAAAGGCAATACTGTTTCTTTAAAATGAAACTGCTACTGTTTACTATTGCAAAACACAAATGGATAATGAAAACTATATTGACCAAGTTCTGTTTGCCAGGATGTGCAAATTGTTGTGCTCAGAGAGTTGTCATCAAAAACAAAATGGGATGAAGTACCAAATTAGGAAATCAAGCATTGCAATAACATCAAATGAAAACTTCAGCATATTCACAGAATGTGAAGGTTTCCACTGTCTTCTGTTCAGAGAGCCTGAATTCAAACTACAGTATTTTTGTGGATTCATAGATTCCAAGCACAGCAGTTATTAAAGGTTGTGGAGAGTTTTGACACTGGAAAAAAGGAAAAGAAAGCCTTTATATCTGATTCACTAATGACCAAAGATGTACTCATCTACCGTGAATGATAAATTAACTCAATTCAGATTAATTTTACTGTTTATTGGTTTAGTAGTTCTATATCTTCTGTCCTCTCTAGAGTTTCCGACTTTGACCAAAGGTTAATGCATCTCAATATGTGGCATCTATCGTATAATAAAGTACAGGTAATCCCCCAGGTTACGAGCATTCCCTTAGAGCAGTGTTTTTCAAACTTTTTGGGGCAAAGGCACACTTGTTTCATGAAAAAAATCACGAGGCACACCACCATTAGAAAATGTTAAAAAATTTAACTCTGTGCCTATATTGACTATATATAAAGTAATTCTCTTGAATAGGAATCAAATAAACACAAAGAAAGTATTTTATAATTACTTTATTATGAAATAGTAAGTAAACAGAAATATGAAAAATTATAAAATACTTTATTCAGTGCGCAACCTGGGCAAAATTGGCTCTTAAGACTGGTGGACTTCAACTCCCAGAATTCTGAGAGTTGAAGTCCACCAAGGGCATCAATCATATTAGCCCAGGCAGGGATCTGCAAAATTGGCTCTTAAGACTGGTGGACTTCAACTCCCAGAATTCTGAGAGTTGAAGTCCACCAAGGGCATCAATCATATTAGCCCAGGCAGGGATCTGCAAAATTGGCTCTTAAGACTGGTGGACTTCAACTCCCAGAATTCTGAGAATTGAAGTCCACCAGTCTTAAAACAGCCACCTTTGCAGACCTCTGTGTTAGCCCAAAGCCTGGCGCTGGGCGGGCCTTGCTCCCCCATTGGTGGAGCCCCAAGAAGCGAGGAGGGAGAAAAAGAGACTGAGGCAAGGAGCTTCTCCCCCCCCGCAAAAATCTTATCAGGGAGCCGGCGGGCAGTAGCAAATTAGCTGATCACGCGGCGTGATCGGCTAATTTGCTACTGCCCGCCCGGCTCCCCGGTTAGATTTTTGCTGGGAGGAGGCGGGGGGGAAGCTCCTTAGCCTCCGTTTCTTTTTCTGCCTCCTCGCTTCTTGTCCCCGCCAGGTGGATCTGATCGGAACACCAGTGTGCAAGAGGCGAGCCCTTACTTTTATTATTACTTTTCAATTTTTCCCACGGCACACCAGGCAACATCTCGCAGCACACTAGTGTGCCGCGGAACAGTGGTTGAAAAACACTATCACTAGCACCCCCCCCCCATGGCTTTCCCTATCCTGAAGTACCACATGTGCGCTTAATAAACCGTGCATTCAATTAGTGAATGTGTAGGCAAAAGCAGGGAGTGATTCCAGTCTAGGTACAAGATTCACTCCCATGAATCCTCAAGTTATAAATGGAATGGGCAGGCTCCATTGCATTCATAACTCGAGGACTACCTGTAGTTGGTGAGCATCAAGAGAGAGCAACAACCCGTACAAGCTGCGTGTGGGTTTCAACAATAGCAATAACACTTAGCGTTATATACCACTTCATAGTGCTTTGCAGCACTCTCTGAGCAGTTTACAGTGTTAGCATATTGCCCCAGCAATCTGGGTTCTCATTTTACCAACTTCAGAAGGATGGAAGGCTGAGTCAACCTTGAGCTGATCGGGATCAAACTCCTGGCAGTGAGCAGAGTCAGACTGCAATACTGCTTTCTAACCACTGCACCATCAGGGCTCCAATAAGGGCTACACATTACTTGAAATGTTGTATAATGCACATATGTTTTGCAGTAAAAGGCATACACCGAAGTCACTTGCCAAAGAACAAATCATTGCATAGTTGGGTATCCACTTGGTTCTTATATAAAACAGAATGCCCAACTAGGTAATAATTCTTTCTATGGCAAGTGACTTCGGCGTATGCCTTTTATTGCAAAACTTGTGCATTATGCATTTCAAGTAATTTGTAGAGAAGTCACCTAATTGCTTCTTATACGATAATTATGTTAATTAAAATATGATGATCTTCCGAAGTATTTTGACAGTGATGAGGCAAATGACTCATGGGAGTCTGCTGGGAGAGGGGTGAAGAAATGACAAAAAGCATATGATGACTTGCAATACTGACTCTGCCCATTTTGTATATGCATTGTAATGTTGTCTTCATGTAGATCAGTGGTTCTCTACCTTCCTAATGCCGTGACCCTTTAATACAGTTCTTCATGTTGTGGTGACCCTCAACCATAAAATTGTTTTATGTTTTCCATTTTTTTTTGAAAATATGTGTTTTCCTATGGTCTTAGGCGACCCATGTGAAAGGGTTGTTCAACCCCCAAAGGGATCCCGACCCACAGGTTGAGAACCACTGACTTAGATAAAGGGCGGAGGATGCATATTTTATCATTCTGTTGAACCCTCCAGATTCAACAGCTCTCTCTGATGTAATCTATTCGCCCTCAATTATTTGTTTTAAGTGCCAGGCTTTAGTAAAAATATTCTCCAATTATTAAAAAAAATTACTGAATATTCATATTGCAGAAAAAGCTTAAGCTTTAACATTGCTAAATAGTTCCGTTTGTCTAAAGGAAAATTTAAATGAGTGATATAGTTATAAAGAGCAAATAAAGAAAACAAAAAATATATAATTTAAATTTGTTACTAAACTTTGCAACTGAAATGAAACTTAATAAACTTTGAATTCTGAAACAGTGAAAAGAAAAATATAACTTTATACTTATGTTTATGAACATTAGTCCATTTTGCTAGAGCATTTCAGTCCTACACTTCAATGCCAACAATATTTCTCTCTAAGTGAGTGTGCACATGTACTTTTTTTAGCAAAAAAAAAGTAGCGTAAAATTAATTTGTTAATTTCTGTGACCTGTTATTGGAACACTTAGGAGAAAAAATAACTCCAGATTAATTCTTGTAGTATGCCTTTTGAATACAAACATCATATATTGATGCTATGCCATATGAAAGTTGTTCATCCAATTTCATAAGCTTACTTCTTCAAGGATAAAAAATTCTTTTCTTAGTGTGCTTTAGAATTTTTTTTTTTAAATAAATCTTGATATTTGGTGAAGCTTACTTTTTTGAGACAAGAGGATTCGGGTTGTTATTGCTTTCCATTACACATTTTCCATAATTTTATATTCAATGGCGGGAGTTGTATCACAATCTCTGCTCCTGAGATTTAACAGAAGACCATTTGTAGAAGCTTAAATATGGATACAATATTTATGCTTTTACATCAGTTTACAGTCAATTAATCTATAACAATGTAATACTCCAGACAAGTCAAGTCACTACATTAAGAGAAACCATCATGGGTCTGCATATCTAAACAAAGTGGTTTCATGAGACAGAAAGGTGGTATCATGAAAATAAATAATATTAGTTTTATGTAGTGAGGTAAGAATGAGGTACTTACAGAGTTCAAATGTGCAAACATTTCAAAAACATAAATACATAAAATGAGTCATTTTAAACTTTTCTCTATGTAAGCTGACTTTCAATTCTTCACTTACTTTACAGAACTAAAAGAAAAATCTGGATTCTCGTTATACTTGTATGTGGCTTTTTCTAAATATCTAAGAATGTGAAATAGAGGCAGTAATGTTGCAAAGCCTATCCTGGATTCCTTATTAACAAAGACATCTGACATTTCAACAGACTGTTCTTAAAAGAAACGTTTCTCTTCTGCCCCAAGCAATTAGGAACTTGGAGTAGTTTCCTGTCACACACTTCCAGAAGAACTGGTATATCTTCCTTGGGGTTAGGTGTTGCAACATCATAAACTCGTGGCCTCAGGTTTTAATCTGCTATAACAAGAACCTCAGAAACAACATTCATCCAAGTTAAAAGATATCTAATGCTTTTGTTGTGGAACAGTGAAATTAGAGGAAAACCAACACAATTCATTGAATTTCCTCAGACAAAAGTGCCATGCTAGTGTTCTTTTGGAACAATGTCACATGGGCTTTTCCCATAATGTTCTGGTAGGGTTTAAAAGGCAGTTCAACTCAGTGGTGGGTTTCTAAATTTTTTACTACCAGTTCGCTCGCGTGACACTTCTGCGCATGCACAGAAGCATCCAGGCGAGTGGGCAAAGCCTCCCACCGGCGCTACTACCAGTTCGCCTGTTCTGGGCTAAACCGGGAGCAACCCATCACTGGTTCAACTCCAGCTCAAATTATAGATTCTTCCTGATTCCTTGGAATGCATTAATATAATCAGTACAAAGGATACACTGGCAACTACACTCACTAGCCAGGCACATCTTCAGTCAGTAATGGGAGGGCGATCTTAAAAAGATGTCCAGTCTCTTTTCCCTTCAGGGAGAAAACAGTGCCATGTAGGTCCATAATTATCCTTAATTTTATGTGACTTTGTGTTTTCTGAACAACAAGTCCTGCATGGCTTTTTATTTTCCTTTTCTTTGGTTACTTTCTGTATAAATGATATGGTTTAAACATTGTATCTTTCCTGCCCTAAACCCAGCTTTCATATAGCCATCATCCAAACTTAGATGGTGCTGAACAAGTGGTACTTATGGCCAGTCTTCAGACTTGCAATTCTTGCATCATCCTTACATTCACACGATCTTTACAATCTTCTTTGCTAGCTTCCTATAAGCAAAGTCAACAGGGAAATTGACAGAGGATAGCAAATTGCATCCGTGTGATGTCCTCACTTAATGACAATGTGACAGCAACCAGAAATGCCAAAGTGACATCACACTTTTTGATCCGATTGTTTAGCTGCAGAAATTCCAATCTCAATTGCCTCGGTTAAGTGAGGATGGTGACGTCCCACCTGGATTACTGCAACGCTCTCTACATGGGGCTGCCCTTGGGACGCGCCCGGAGACTGCAGTTAGTCCAGAACGCAGCCGCGCGGGCTGTGATGGGGAGTACGAGGTACTCCCACGTAACACCTCTCCTGCGCGAGCTGCACTGGCTGCCTATGGTTTTCCGGGTGCGTTTCAAGGTGCTGATTACCATCTTTAAAGCGCTCCATGGCATGGGACCTAGTTACTTGCGGGATCGCATCCTCCCACATACATCCCTGCGGCCAATACGCTCACACAGGGAGGGACTTCTCCTGGTGCCGTCCACTAGGCAATGCCAGCGGGCAACACCGAGGAGTAGGGCCTTCTCTGTGATGGGCCCAACCCTCTGGAATGACCTCCCCCCCGACATTAGAACCACTTCTGACCTCAGCTCCTTCCGGCAAAAACTGAAGACCCACCTGTTCCGATTAGCAGGCCTGGCATAATTCAACTGTCCCTCCTGGCAAATGTGTTATATCTGGTTATTTTAGGGGTTTTTTAATTTACTGTATTTGTTTTTAGGGGTTTGAATTTATCTTATATCTGCTTTGTACAGTTCTTTTAACTGCTTTTAACCTCCTCCACGTCAATTGTCAACTGTACATATTTAATTTTATTGTATCTTGTTATATTTTGTATGAACTGTACACCGCCCCGAGTCCCTTTCGGGAGAGGGGGCGGTCTAGAAGCATTAAATATTATTATTATTATTATTATTATTATTATTATTATTATTATTATTATTATTATTATTATTATTATTATTGGATATCAGATTGCATATCAAATTGACAGTCTCATGGTTATAACATTTGTGAAACACAGGTTCCTCTGGGTCTTAAAATAGATGACAACATTCTAGTGGAGACACCTCTTATCCAATCTTCCATATAAAATACACCACACAGACAGAAAATCTGTATTTTCACCACTTGTGTGCACATCTGTTTGATTCTGTTGTAAAATAATCCAACTCCAATTTAAGTGCATTCTTTGTGTTCCACTAGCGAGCATACTATTTTTTCTAAATTGATTGCAATTATAAGAACCAAAGAAAACTCTCTATTTTATAACTTGGAATATTGCTGCATATCCCAACTCCTTTTGTTTTTAGAATGATATTGAATCTGAATTATTGCTTGTTCCACATATATTTATTTGGATCACAAATACGCTATTTTGTTAAGTGTGCCTAAGACAATAATGATGCTTCTCTGAAGCAGAAGTGTGATGGAGGTTTTAACTTGAGTCTGGAGGCTGTGAGAATCTAAACAAGAGAGAGAAAACAGACTGAAATGAAATCTTAGCAAGAGAGAGCTACTGCTTTTAGATAAGCCATATGGCTTGATTCCATCTCTTCCATTGACCCTGGATATAGTCATCCAGGGGCGGCAGCAGCTCCATTACTTGTGGTCCTCCTTGTCCCATAGTTTCTTCCTCCAATAGTGGAAACTGTGGTCCTAGGGGGAGCTTTTGCCCAGCTTCAGATAGGATGCTATTTATGGTTGTTATTACTTCAGCCTTTATGTGCAGTTCAATACCCCCTTTACAGTAATATAGCTGCTGCTTTCACATTTTTCATGTTTTTGTTGTGGGAATACAGACTTATAACCTAGATCAGTCCATCAGCTACAAAGAAGGCCCTGTGTTATACTTTGGGATAGGATTAATGGACAAATACATATATTTCTTGAAAGTATACAAAATTGTTAATGTACAATTTCTAGTTTCCTATAACACAGAGAATAAACTGATGAGATACAGATCTAGCATATTATTAATCTCCTTTCCAGATTAGATGAACAAAGAATCTTAATATGTTTTATGAACTTTGTGGAAAATATAACCTCAACAAATTAGAATAGGTTAGTTGTGGGGGGGAGCAATAACTGTAGGTAACTGTGAGTAAACTTTCATGGCAAATTATCTAATAATCAGGATAAGGTTGGTGTGAATTACACACATTGATTTTTCTTGCAGAGTCAGACAACACATAATTCAAAGATCTTAGTACTTAATTATTAGTTTAAAATAGTTTGGGAATGCTGAAAAATTAACCAAAGTATATAATAAAAGTCCATTCTGTTTCCACTTGAAAGAAGCCAAATACATTATTTAAAAAAAAAAACCTACTGTGATCTCATTTATTAAGGCTGCCAAACAATTAACTTCTTTGCCTATCAGTACCTGAGGAGGTTCATCATGTAGTATTTTCCCATAATGGTCTTTGTTGTTGATTTACTACATCTTAGGAAGTATTAATTACTAGGTGACAGCAGTACAAAGACATCATGAAGTGAATACTCAAGCACTGATTCTTTTTTATTTTGGGATAGTAGCTTATTGCAAAATAGACAGACTGCTAACCCAATATATTAATGTAGCATCTGTATCTTTTCGTTTTGAAAAGGATCATTGTCAACATTCATATTGCCAATCTAGTCATTATATTATTAATCAATTACCATTACAATAGTTACTGCACACAGTAGTTACCACATACACACTCTGCATACATAAAGTAGCACAGTTTAATTAATATTCCTTAGGATCCTGATACAGTTAAGGTGGCAATTCTATCCACTTGGCATGGCATCCAAGAATCTATGGGATCAGTCAGATATGATACCAAATCATGTCTCCTCTTCTCTGTCAATGTCTATAGCTTGTGCTTTCCAAACCTAGCAGTCTAGAGTCAAGATCTATCAAAACAGTACATTGGGAGTAAAGGGACATAAACAGCTTTGTAAACAATGGGAGAGATTTATATGAGGGGTCCTTGGTGCGCTCTGAACTTGCTTGTTTTCTTGCAGATGTTTCATTATCCAAATTAGGTAAAATCATGAGTCCTAGTTTAGTACTGATTATGTTAACCTAGTTTGGGTAATGGAATGTCTTCAAGAAAACAAGCAAGCTTAGAGCACGCCAAGGACTCCTCATGTCAACCCTGAGCTACAATTAATCTCCTTTATTAGAGATTTATATTTTACTAATAACAGCTATAAGAAAGCCTGAGATATACATGGAAGTCACTGAATCTTTACTCTCCATAACATGGACTGAAGAAAAACAACCCCCATTGGCACCAGCAAAAGTTTCCCTTGAAATGCAACTTTAAAGAGACAGTTTTAACAGGATTCTAGTAGGAAGAGAAAGAGTTAAACATTCTTTCCATATTTATCATCCACAAATCCAAGATTACCATCCAGCACTGCTATGTTTAGGCAACAAGCACATGCATTCTCAAAAATGACCCCTTCCAGTTTTGTGCTAAGATAATTTTTTTAAAAAACAAGAAAGTGAAGAGTGGTTAAAAGCTATTTTCCTGTGTTATAATTCATTTATTTTGTAATATAGAGAGCTTTAGCTTCCAGGGCTAACACTGAGGAATGTCCTGGTAGCCAGATTCTAATCTGGCCTGTTCCCCTCTGATAGGTAAAGTCTTCATTTGCTCACAGCAGAGAAGCAAGATTGCAAATTAAATCCTAGTAAGAGGAAAACAAGCTACAGCCATATATGTTATTTTCCTCTGCTACTTCGAACAATATTCAAGAAAAGCATTTGCGAAAGGTTTTGAAAAAGTTTCTTTATCATTTCTAAACATACATGTTTGTTGGCTTTTCTATTAATGTTTAAAAGTGGTCACACAGTGATTTTTTTTCTCTGTATTTATTCTAGATGGGCAATGCTCAGATTATGCATCAAGCAGATTCTTCTCATTACGTTTCTCTCTCCTTCCTGCTCTGAGCCTGATTCCTACATAATGGGAAACTGTAACTGGATAACGTTTTCCTTCTAATAAATTCTAACCTAAATTTCATGCAAGCCTCCTCCAAACAGGATCAAAAAAATGCACACGCATGTAAGTTTAGAAGGGAAAAATCTGAACAAAAATAAACTCTTTGAAATTTGCATCAACAATTTGATCCTGGTCACTTCCCCCTCCCCCTCCCCCGCTTGTTTCCCAAAGGCAACAACTTTTAGACCTTTTTTTAAAAGAAAAGAAAAAGGCATAACTAAACAGATGGTTTTGATATATTGGCTTCATAATGCTTAAACTTTTGCAAGTGTCTGTCTCTAATAAAAAGAGAATCTGATGAAATGTACAGTTGTTAAAACAAGTTTGGATCTTCCTGTCTTTAGCTCATTTATGCGACCTGTTTATTAGCCTTAAGAAGGGAATTAAGCGTCTCTTAAGCCAGATGTTCCTAACCTGAGATCCTTGGAAGGCCTGACTGTGACACTTGTAAAACTTCAAAAAAATGTAACCAAAATGTAATTTTTAATGGGAAAGAAAGGGAATGTTATTAAATATAACATTTAATTACATTTCTGAAATCTATAAATCTGAATAATAATCATGTTAACTAAAATTCATTTCATTAGAATTGTTTACAAATGAAATCAAGTCAAATTTAATTTTTGCCTCCGCCTCACAAGATGAGCAGCCCTGATTTGGTCAATGACATGGAATGGGGAATAAATTGGTATCTCACTACATTCTTCTATCTCATAGGCAACCATAAGTTAAACCAGGAAAAAAAATGAAGATTCATGATCATCAATCTCTTGAAAAAAAATTTTTAAAACCACTTGACCTCATCAACTTTTGGGAACATTACTCAAATGCTTACAGGGGAAAAAAGACTTTTTTTCCACCCTAAATTATGATGAATATTTAAAATACCAGATTTCATAATTTTTTTCTTTGAAAAATCTGTATTTTACTTTTTAAAATATATCTTCACAGTATATTGAATACCCATATTGCATTAAAAAAAGCTTAAACTTGAAGACTGTTTAATTAATCTGCATGTGTAAATAAAGATCTAAAACAGTGGTTCTCAACCTGTGGGTCAGGACCCCTTTGGGGGTCGAACGACCCTTTCACAGGGGTCGCCTAAGTCCATCGGAAAACACATATTTTCAAAGGTCTTAGGAACCGAGACAATTTTATGGTTGGGGGTCACCACAACATGAGGAACTGTATTAAAGGGTTAGGGTTAGGGCATTGGAAAGGTTGAGAACCACTGATCTAAAAGAACATAGGTTTCCCTAGCTGGATAGAAAATCATTAGATCTTCATCCATTTGAGAGATCTGGTGCTGGGATTACACTATAGGGAGAATGTTATTAAAGCATTTCACCTCCCAATGTTCCTGGAGATATTCTGGTTACCATCAGAGTGATGCTGACTGAATTCCTATTTTTTTCTGTTGCATTTTCTGTGAGACAACCCTTTGGCTTATATAGTGATTGCTGGTAGGAATAGAAGTGATGAATTAGTGGAGACAGTTCTGAGCCCCAAATATGGCATCCACAATGGAATCTATATTGCCTCTCCTTGTTTGATTCAAAATACTAGAATCGCTGGTTGAATGGGGGTGATGCAGAGGTACCTAAGAGTTCCTCTGTGCTTTATGCACAGAAAACATCTTAATTATCCACAGGCTAGGAACACCGGGAAGAAAATGCTTCTTATACTGAAATGTCCAGAGGGTAGAAGCTCAAATAAACATGGCCACTTGCTTGTATTGGTAAGAGTTTATGAGAATTGTCATCTGATACTATTAGGGAGCCACAGCTTGTGAAAGTCTATTCTAACTCAATTTGCTTCTGCAAAACTCTCCAATTTCAATTTCTTCCATTTCCATCCAGACATTTCAGAACAACTGCTATCATCTTTTTCATCCCTAGCAATAATTTAAGTATTTAGAACAACATAGTTCTTAAAAAACAGCTGCTCCAATTTGTGGTAGCCATACTGGCTTTTTCCTAGCATTAATTATGTTTGCTTTTTAATTTTCCTTTCTTCTCTCCCTATTTTATAAAAGACAAATGATGAAAAGTGAAAGCCTTATGTGGAAGTCACTATTCTTGTTAAGCTGTGAGAAAACAGCAGCAGCAAAATCAGGAAAAATATAATTTTCAATCACAGTTTAGATGCCTATTAAGTCAGAGTTCCCCAATCTTTCCACCTTTCTGGACCATGAGGATGGGGGAGCAAGGAGTTGGTTCTGTGTGTACGGCAGGCAAGCAAAACTTCCTTTGCATGTATGGTGGGCAGGCACACATGCCATTTGCACAAATGGAGTGCACATGGTCAACCACAACTCATGCAAGTGGGGATGCCCATGCACTCGCCCACCACTTCCATGGCCTGGTTATGAACAGCTGAAAGCCTGGTAGTGGGTCATGGTCCAGGGACTGGGGATCCCTGTTATAGGTAATCCTTGACTTACAACAGTTCATTTAGTGACCATTTGAAGTTACAACACTGAAAAAAGTGACTTATGACAATTTTTCACACTTACAGTTGTGTGATACAGCATCCCCATGATCCTATGTTTTACATTTGGATGCATGAAATGGTTCATATTTATGATGGTTGCGGTGTCCTGGGGTCATGTGATGATCTTTTGTGACCTCCTGACAAGCCAAGTCAATAACGAAGTCCTATTCACTTAACAACCATGTTACTACCATGTTAAATTTAACAACAGCAGTGATTTCACTTAGCAAGAAAAGTCATTAAATGGGCCAAAACTCACTTAACAAATTTCTCAGCAAGAAAAATTCTGGGCTCAATTGTGGTCGTAACTTGAGGACTACCTTTAAAAAATCATGCAAAAAGTTCGGCTGTCCTGGAATGAGAACAATGAAAAGTACCTACTTGATTTTGGCATGGGAGTTAAGCAATTCATATTGTCCTCATAGAATTTTTGCAATTCTACCATTGTTTAATCATCTAAGAGAAATATTACTATTTTCTCTTATTTCCAAAACATATAAGATTCGGTTGTTAGTAATATAATAGTGCATTATGAATACTACAGAGTCATTGTATCAAACATGTGACTTGATTTCCTAAAGCTATCATAATACACAACACTGAATGATTCCGAAACTGATATTAGATGCTATTATTTAGTACAACATAATTATATTGCTTTATAATAACATTGTAGTAAATTAGCTTCTCAAAAACAACATGACAGTTTTGCTCTTATTTAGTCATGGTAAATGAGGTCACTCATCCAAATTTATATACAGAATTCTTTATATTAATATTGCTTTACATTTTTGTTCTTTTACAAAACAAAGACTGTATCCTTAAATTTGGATTGTTGGGTGGAAATTAGTGAGAAAATCTCAAAATACTTACGGGTGCAAATCCAATGTTTTCTGAGGGAACATGGAAAGGGAAAAGGAAATCAAATTCAGAAATCTCTTCTGCTATGCACAGGACTTCTCCGCAAACTAATTTCATTTTCCAATCAACATAAAAACATATTTACAACATTTATACTGCGTATGCAGCCACAAGTATATAATTACACTTATTAGTAACCATATTTTTCCTAATTATCTGAGATTTGTCCATAAAAGGAACATAGATAATTAAATCTGAAGGATGTTACATATAATTCACTATATTAACACACTAAACCTGCATTAGCTTTGCTTATCTTTGATGCTTTTAATGCATTTGTCAAGGCTGAAAACAACTGGGTTAAAATTGCTTTGGGAGGTAGAATTTGAATGTATTTGGGGGATGTATGTCTGTGTATGTAATATTTAGTATTACGTTCTCTTATGTATTAGTAAACAATGGTAAAATAGATACAAATCTTTCTAAATACCCAAAGGAAAAGCAGGAAGTATGGATGTCTCTGAAGGAATTATTTTCCTCTTTCAGGCTTCCAGCTTTGGAATTCCAGTCATCAGTCAGAAGCAACACGTTTTGCTTCCATGTTCTGCCAATTTTGAATTGAACTTGATCATAAAAATTATTAACCTCCTCGTCTTTATTAGTGGTTGAAGCATAATTTGAATAATCACATTACAAAATTGTCGGGATGTAATCAATATTATTTGGTCATTTATTGCACTGTAGCCAAGTACTCTTCTTGCTAAACTCTTCCTAACTATAAAAATAATTCCATTTCTTCTTTTTCAAGTCCTGAGTAACAAATGGTGTGATTTTTGGATTGAAAGTATCCAGTCCCAATCCATCTCAATTTGCTGATGCTCAAGATGTAAATTTGTAATTGTTTCCTTTCATCTTCATTTCATCTTCTGTTTTAGGACTAGTGTTTTTCAACATTTAAAAACAATGGAATTGGTCACCACTAATGGAATAGCCAAATTTGCTTATTACACAAAATTCATCATACTTTATACTTTATAAAGTAGATTGGGAGAAGCTATTTTCTCCTACCCAAAATGCTGGAATCAGATGTCACCAAATGGATAAATTGGATAAATTCAATAAACTATAAGATTAGAAGAAAATAATGAAAATAATCTGTTTTTTTTTAATTAATATTATGTCATTACCAGAGTAACTTCAATACAATATTGGTTTTCTTATTAACCCTGGTAAATTTAAATATCTGTAATTAATTCTTATGCAGGATTGGCAACATAGTAAAAAATCTGCAATATGAAAAAAATAAAGTGGAATTAAAAATTTTGTGACATCATTTTTTATTTTTAAGATAGCAATTATTTAAACTGCTATTCTTCCTAAAACATTTTTAGAAACTCCCAGTATCCCAGTATGTCCTCTAACTGGTTAAATAAAAATTCATAATTTAGTAATTTTTGAAATCACCAAGAATAAGATAAATCCTTTAGTGAAGCAAAAAGATTTAAGCATACCAAATCTGACATATTATATTAATGCATTTACTTTACTTTACTGTCATTGTACATAAATAGACAGTTTACACATACAACAAAACTCACATAATACCCAGAGACCAGGCCCAACACACATAACAATCCCCAAACGCACCACCACCCACCAAAAAATTCCCCGCCCCTAAACCACCCAAACATCCACACAACAGACCAAGTAGTGCTGTCCAATAGCTTACCGATGGTGGCCCTTTAGTTCATTGTTGAGTGCAATTATAGCTCTGGGATAAAAGCTATTCAGAAGAAGTGTGGTCCTAGTTTTAATTGTTCTGTATCTTCTGCCAGAAGGCAACAGTCTAAAAAGATTGTAAGCAGGATGGGAAGAGTCTCTGAGAATGTTATGCAACTTCCTCAAACAGCGAGATGTCGCCCAAGACTGGTAACTGGAGCCCAGTGATATTCTGGGCAGTTTTAATGATTCTCTGTAGAGCTTTTTTGTCCATTGCAGAGCTGCTCCCATACCATGCAAGAATGTCGTATGTCAGGACACTCTCAATAGTGCTGTGATAGTAGGACAGAAGTAGATGCTGAGATAGATTTATCTTCCTTAGCATTATCAGGAAGTACAGCCTCTTCTGTGCCTTCTTCACAAGCATGTTAGCATTTATTCATGAGAGGTCCTCTGAGATATAAATGCCCAGAAATTTAAAACTACCAACCCTCTCCACCTCCTCGCCATTTATGTACAAAGGTAAATGTACATCTCTCTTCCTCCTGAAGTCAATTATAAGTTATTTAGCTTTTTTGGTGTTAATTGTAAGATTATTTTCTTTACACCACAATGTCAGCCCTTGTACTTTCTTCCTATAAGCAGACTCATTGTTCTTATTAATGAGCCCCACCACTGTCATTGTTAGATAGGACAATGAGAAGGCAGACTCAGGTTTAACGCAACAACAGCTCTTTATTACATCAGTCAAGTCTGTACAATCCAGCATCAGTTAGGTCTGACAGCTCTCCTTTTATAGGGAGCTGTCAGACCTCTCGACCAATCAGATTGAACCTCTGTTCCTGCCTAAACAGAGGACCGGAGTGGAAACCACAGTAGCCTGTGTTAATATCTAACACCCCTCCCCTCTTGGTTGGACTGTTCTAATTGATTACATAGTCTTTGAGGTAGGCGGGTCTTTGTTTTACCCTACCAGACCTGCGCAGTTCATTTGGAACCGGTTCTTCAGGCAGGTCGGACGGACCTGCGTGCTCTCCAGCTCCGCTCTGTGGAACCTGCTGGAACTTACCCCAGGCCGCGGCTGGAGTTCTTTGAGTTTGCTTGCTCGGAGCTCACTGTGGGCCTGCAACAAACTTGGATAAGTCTACCGGACATTTCGGGTTTGAGTTGTCTGTGAAAGGAGTGAATGTTTGCTCCTTTTGGGTAGGGCCTTAGTCGTTTGGTTTCAGAATTTCGTCTTGTACCCTAAGATTGGAGTGGGAGAGGCAACCACGGAGTTGGTCAATCTGCCTCCTCCAAGTTCTACCATCCTCTAGCTCTAGTAAGTAAGAGCGAGGCCCGGTGATGCCCATCACCGTAGCAGGAATCCGCAGAGTTCCCCCGGCATAGTTTTGGGCGTATACTGAATCCCCTATGCTAAAATTCCGAATCTTGCTTGTGGAGTCTGGGGGCGATGTGGCAGAGTAGTTTGGGTATAGCCGGTCTCAGTGGGACCTTAGACGGCAACCCATGAGAAGCTCAGAGGGGCTTCTCCCAGTGGTGGCGCTTAGCGTAATATGTTGGATTAGTAAATAGTGATCAACCCGTGTTTGCCAATCACCCGGGCCCATTCTGGCAAGGGCCTCTTTAGCGGATCGCACCATTCTCTCCACCTGACCATTGGAGGCCGGATGGAATGGCGCAACCAAGGCATGCCGAATTCCCTGGCTAGCTAAGTAGGTTTTGAATTGCATGGCCGTGAATTGGGGCCCGTTGTCAGAGACCAAGACATCGGGCAGGCCATGCGTGGAGAAAAGTCTCCGTAGCAACTTGATGACCACCTCTGCCATGGTAGAGGTCATCAGGGCTACCTCTAACCATTTCGAATATGCGTCCACAACTATTAGGAACGTTTGGCCATGAACAGGGCCAGTGAAGTCAATGTGCACCCTAGACCAGGATGCTTGAGGGTGCTCCCACTCCTTAGCGGGCGCCTCTTGGGGAGCTGGTTTGGATTCCTGACATGGAGTGCAGGTGGCCACCCACTCTTCTATCTCCCTGTCCATGTTAGGCCACCAGACGTAGCTCCGTGCTAAGGATTTCATCCTGACGATGCCAGGATGCCCCACATGTAATGCCTCCAATACTGCCTTTCGCAGTTTGCTTGGAACAACCACCCGGTCCCCACACAGTAAACAACCCCTGATTACCGACAACTCATCACTCTTAGCAAAAAACTTTTTAAATTCAGCCCCAACAGGCCCCTTGGGCCACCCCCTCCATACCCAGTTCAGAACCTGCTTAATAACAGAGTTTTTAGCAGAAAAGCGGGCAACGTCATTAGAAGAGACAGGTCCAGAGTCCAGGCAGTCAATAAGAAGGACCGGTGTCTCAGGAGTGGGGTCGGGCAGCAGTTCAGGCAGGGGACAATGGCTTAAAGCGTTGGCATGTCCCAACGTGGAACCAGGGTGGTGGATCAGTTTGTAGGAGTAGGCAGCCAGGAAAACAGTCCACCTGGTCATGCACGGAGACAAGGAAACCGGGGTAGGTCGGTCCCCAGCCAGTAGCCTCAGCAAAGGTTTGTGGTCCATCACAAGTTGGAAATCGTGGCCATAGAGGTACTCGTGAAACCGCTTGACTCCCGCCATTGCAGCCAAAGCCTCTCTATCCATTTGGCTATAGTTCCGTTCAGTGGGAGACAAGGTTCGCGAGTAGAAGGCAATAGGGGCTTCCACACCGTTGGGCATGCGGTGGCTGAGGACAGCGCCGATGCCAAAAGGAGAAGCATCACACATTAACACCAGCAGCAGGGTTTGGCTGTACTGGACCAGCAGGGAGTCAGCAGTTAGCAGGCGCTTCACTGCGGTTAATGCAGTGGCCTCGGCTCGGCTCCAGGACCATTTGGCATTTTTAGACAGGAGGCGATGCAAGGGCTCGGCAACAGTAGCTTTCTGTTTGAGAAAGACGCTGTAGAAGTTAAGGAACCTGAGGAATGCTTGCAGCTCGGCCTGATTGCGAGGTGTAGGGGCTCCCTGGATAGCTTTTACTTTTTGGAATGTCGGGTGGATCCCAGAGCCATCAATCATGTACCCGAGAAATTCTACCCTGGGCACATTAATTTTGCATTTTTCTTTTTAAAGCCGGAGGCCTTTTTCATGAATTCTGGTCAAAACAGCCCGAACTCTTTTTAAAAGTTGTGCCTCGTTTGCAGCCAATACCAAAATTTCGTCGAAATAGGGGACGACTCCTGGTATCCCCTGCAAAAGCCGTTCCATGACGCTTTGGAACAGTTCAGGGGCGATACTAACTCTGAATTGCAGGTGGTGGAATTTGAATGCACCCCTGTGCGTCACAATGGTTTTAGCCTCCACTGTGGCACCATCTACAGGCAACTGCTGGTATGCCTGCGTCATATCTAATTTAGCAAAAAAAATTCCTGGCCTTAGCGAATGTAGTAGGTGCTGTACAATGGGCACAGGGTAGGCGCTTTGTTGCAGCACGTTATTAATTGTGCATTTATCATCCGCGCAGATGCAGACTGACCCATCCGGCTTGACCAGGGTCACTATAGGGGTCTCCCAGCGTGCATGGTTGACTGGCTCTAGGATCCCCTGGCTCACCAGTTTGTCAATTTCCCTATCAATGTTAGGGCGGAGAGCGAAAGGCACTCTCCTGGGTTTTAGCCTGATAGGCATGACGTTGGGGTCCAAGTTAAAAGAAATTGGCATCCCCTCATACTTACCGAGACTGGAGCTGAAGACGTCCTTGAACTCCTTAAAAATCGCCTCGGCGCCGCCGTCCTTTATGGCGTTCATCCTGGTGACTTCCAGGCCCAGGGCTTCGAACCAGTCTAGCCCCGGGAAGCTCTGTAGCAGTGCGCTGGCCACAGTCATGGGAAGCTTGGTGCTGATGCCCTTGAATTGGACCTGGAAGGTGCCTTGGCCCACGATGGGGACTCGGTTCCCCTGGTAGCTGCACAGCATGATGTCTGGCGTGCGAAGGTGCCGTTTTTTCAGGGTCGGGATGGCTTGCTTCAGGGTCGACCAGGAGATGATCGTGAGGGACAATCCAGTGTCGACTTCAAGCCCGCAGGGAGTGTCCTCAATGAGGACCGTGACTTTCAGCTTTTTTGGCCGCCTTGTGCGAACTTGCCCTATCATGGTTTGATAGATTACTCTGGGTTTTCTCTCTGGGTGCCCTTGGTTTTTCTGCCAGGCCCCTGGGTTGGGCCTCTGTTGGCGGTTTGACTTTGGCTGCCAAGTGGTGGCAGGGACTTCGCTCCGGCACACTTTTGTGATGTGCCCCTTTTTGTCGCAACGCTGACAGGTCGCTTCCCAGAATCAGCAAGTAGACCAGGCATGGTCTCCTCCGCAGCTTGCACAGGGCAGCAGGCATGAGTTGAATCTTCGCACCGGTTTTGTGCGGCTACTGCGCATGCGGTAGCTGTCATCGTCTTCGCTGTCGGAGGTTTCTCGTTCTGCGGCCTCGTGGTGAACGTGTGTCTGTTTCTGCATGGATTGTGGTGCGTTGTGCTGGCGCTGCAATGCTTCCGTGGACTTGTCGGCCGACTCGGATGCTCTGACTTTGTTGAGTGCGATCGGCAGAGACATGTTCGATCTGGCTAGCAGACGTCTCTGCAGGTTGATGTCTCGCACTCCGCAGATCAGGCGGTCTAGGATTTGGTCATCCAGGTCATGGAAGTCACAATATGTTAATAATAATAATAATAATAATAATAATAATAATAATAATAATAATAATAATAATAATAATAATAATAATAATAATAATAATAATAATAATAATAATAATAATTTTTTAATTTATTAGCCGCTCCCTCTCCAAAAAGGACTCGGGGCGGCGTACAATAAAACATATAAAACATAAAAACATATGTGCAAACACATAAACAGCAAATCCACACATATACAAAGACATACATGCACGGAGGAGGTAACAATTACATCACATTAAGAATGTTAAAAAATCAGCCATTAAAATACCCCTTAATAATAACACAATTTAAAATTTAAAAGGACTGTCAGGAGGAATAAGAAAAAACTACGGTTGAGCCAGGCCAGATAATTGAAAAAGGTGGGTCTTAAGCTGTACACGGAAGGAGCGGAGATCGGAAGTAATCCTGATGTCACGGGGGAGGTCATTCCACAGGGCTGGGCCCATCACAGAGAAGGCTCTGCTCCTGGGTGTCGCCCCCCGACACTGTTTAGTGGACGGCACCCGGAGAAGTCCCTCTCTGTGTGAGCGGATTGGTCGTAGGGATGTATGGGGCAGGATGCGATCCCGCATGTAACTAGGTCCTGTGCCATGAAGCGCTTTAAAGATCGTAATCAAAACCTTGAAACGCACTCGATAGACTACAGGAAGCCAGTGCAGCTCGCGCAGGAGAGGTGTTACAGGGGAGTATCTAGTCCTCCCCATAATCACCCGCGCGGCCGCATTCTGGACCAACTGCAGTCTCCGAGTGCATCTCAAGGGAAGCCCCATGTAGAGAGCATTGCAGTAGTCCAGGCGAGACATCACCAGCGCATGGGTGACTGTGCGTAGGGCATCCCGGTTCAATAAGGGGCGCAATTGGCGCATCAGGTGAACCTGATGGAACGCCCCCCTTGCCACGGCTGTTACATGGTCATCCATGGACAGCCGGGCATCCAGGAGGACGCCCAAATTGCGCACCCGTTCCACGGGGGCCAGTTGCTCGCCCCCGATGGCCAGAGATGGAAGCAACTGGTTGAACCGGGGGGCCGGAAGCCACAGCCACTCCGTCTTGGAGGGGTTGAGTTTTAGCTGCCTTTCGCAGGGCCGCAACATATTGGTTAATGGACTCTCCCTCCTTTTTGATTTCGCACGTTAAATTCGTGGCGGCGAACGTGCCTCGAAGGTTTGGGCGCATAATGCGTTTTTAAAGTCTGTTGCAATGCCACTCATGGAACCGCTTGAATTGGAGTTTTGCCTCTCAGCCGCAGTAGCCCAGGAAGAGGTTTTTCTTGTGGGAGTCTGGAACCCCCATGAGGTCGTTTGCCTCGAGGAAGCATTCGAACTTCAGCATGTAGGATTCCCAGTGTTCGGCCACTGGGTCGTACAGAGTTGGCGGGGCGTGCATAGCCATTCTCGTTTGAGGTGATTTAAATTTGCCGCTCAAAATGGTTGCTCGATGCCGCGCCGATGCTCAGGGCCAAATTCACTTGCTGGATTGTCCATTGTTCGTTCTTCGCCTTATCTGCCTCTCGATCCCACCTTCATCGCCAATGTTAGATAGGGCAATGAGAAGGCAGACTCAGGTTTAACGCAACAACAGCTCTTTATTACAACAGTCAAGTATGTACAATCCAGCAGCAGTTAGGTCTGACAGCCCTCCTTTTATAGGGAGCTGTCAGACCTCTTAACCAATCAGATTGAACCTCTGTTCCTGTCTGAAAAGAGGACTGGAGTGGAAACCATAGTAGCTTGTGCTGATATCTAACAGTCGTGTCATCTGCAAATTTAATAATTGCGTTGGTATGGGGTACAGTCATGTATGTAAAAAGAATAAAGGAAGGGGTTTAGCACACAACTCTGGGGAGCTCCTGTACTTACTATCAGAGTAGAAGAGTGGTGAGATCCCATCCTTACTGACTGTGGCCTATCTGTCAGAAAATCCTTTATCCACAAGTTTATTTCAACTGAGACAATTAATTAATATTATTGGGGAAGGTAATTGGTCCTTGACTCTCCATTCATAAGATGAGATGCAAACATAAATTTCAATCTAGCCTTAGCCCTCTTAGGTTGGGGACCCAACAGTAATACAGAGTATACAACCCTACTAAATAAATTCTATAGTGCAGAGAGGACAGAATCACACTCCAGCCTGACTTCAGTTCCAGTTTGAAATTCTACTTCTGCAAATTTTGTGATGCTGTTTTAAATTTTTAATTTAATTTGTTTTACAAAAATGCTCAAAATACATTAATTAAAAGGATAGAGAATTGGGAACAAAAATATACCTATTCATGAAAAGTTCATACAAATTTGTATATGTAAGTATATGCAAGTAAATACATAATATATTATGGTGCTGGAGAAGACTCCTGCAAGTTCTTGGACTGCAAGGTGATCAAACAGGTCAGTCCTAGAGGAGATCAATCCTGACTGCTCTTTAGAAGGCCAGTTCCTGAAGATGAAACTCAAATACTTTGGCCACCAAATGAGAAGGGAGGACTCACTGGAGAAGAGCCTAATGCTGGGAAAAATTGAGGGCAAAAGAAGAATGGGACAACAGAGAATGAGGTGGTTGGATGGAGTGACTGAAGCAGTCAGTGTGAGCTTAAATAGTAGAGAATAGAAGGCCTGGAGGAATGTTGTCCATGGGGTCGCGATGGGTCGGACACGACTTTGCAGCTAACAACAAAATATATTACAAGTTTCATTTTTAAGCTCACAAGCTTAAGAATAGAAAAATGAGAAACAAAAGTTTATAGAAACACCTATTCCAATAGCTGAACAGAGGCCTCCAACCATATGTAATGGCTTCATTGGTACTTGATAATCCACTGATTGTTGTTTTCTTAAATGTGCAGGAAAAAATGATTGCTTTGCTTTGGAGGCTCATGGGCTGTGCAGTTTGGCTAAAGGCATCGAGTACTCAGTGGGACTTCTGTCATTTTACTGGAAATAATAGTCACCTCCTGCTATAGTAAGACTGCATTTGTAAATTGCTTTCCAAGGAGTTTAAAAGACAGCTCATTATTTTAAAAAAAACTGCTGTGAAACATTTTGTTCTTTTGATCATGTCCTTCCATAATAAAATTAAGGATGCATTCCTCAAACATGCTAATTGAAACTGTGTAGAGTTCACTGTGTAACCAATGCCATGATTCTTTCCAGTTATAGATTTCTTTTCATAAAGTGCAACTCCTGTGGAAAATAATTTTCATTACTGGATTTTGGGCACTACGGATATAAAAATATCATTTGTTTTGAATGAGCCCCTGACATTCTATTTCATTCCTGAATGAAAACCGGCCCAGAACGAACATCGACAACAGAGGCATTTTCCCAAAGAGGCAGGGCCCACTTTTTAGATCAATGAACACAATTTCACACAATCGGACAAAGCAACCAGATCAAACTGAATGATTTTTACATGCCATCTTACCTTTGGTCTTCTATGCAGGCACTTCTTATCGATGTAAAAGTGATAGGCAGTGCTGGGAATGGTATGGGATGGTCTTTATAGAATATGCCCATACTACTGTAGGTGATTTTTCCACATTTTCTCTGTTTTTGATGCAACACCTGCATCAAACACCTGCTCCAAGACTGTATTATTGTGGATGTGCTTAAGAATAACACAGTTCCAAGGGACCTTGGAGGTTTTCTAGTCCAACACCCTGCACAATCAGGAAACTCTGTACCATTCTAAACAAATGGCTGTCCAGTCTCTTCTTAAAAGCCTCCAGTGATGAAGCACCCACAACTTCTGAAGGCAAGCGGTTCCACTCGTTAATTGTTGTCACTGTTAGGAAATTTCTCCTTAGTTCTAGCTTTGCTTCTCTCTTTGCTCAATTTCCAACCTTTGTTTCTTGTCTTGCATGTTGGTGCTTTTGAAAATAGTTTGACCACCTCATCTTTGAGTAGGAGCCACACAAATATTGGAACAGTGCTATCATGTCCCCCCGGTCCTTCTTTTCATTAGACTGGATGTACCCAATTCCTGGAATTGTTCTTCTCATGTTTTAGCCTCCAGCCCTCTAATCATTTTTGTTGCTTTTTGCTGCATTCTTTCCATAGTTCTATTTTTTGTATTGAGGTAACCAAATATTGCTTTTGAGAATCTTGCTAGATGCCTGCTTTATCATTTTTCCAGCCTCACATGTACTGAGTTTCCAAAATCTTTTGATTTATTTTTATGCTGCAATGGAACTATTTAATTTATATTGTCTTTCTTTTCTTTATTGTTTATATGCTATGCATTTTAACCACTGTTTCATTTTTGAAAAATGGTTTTCAAAAGGAGTGGGGAGGAAATCACACATGGAGTTGTTGCTGTTGTAATTGCTTAGGCTCTGTAGCGTGCTCTCTAGAAACAATTAACCTAGCATACAAACTGGCACATCGACACAATCTAGCTGGATGCTTGATATGTTCTGTGCAATCGGTCCAAAAACACAAATCCTCAGAAGTGTTTTTCCTTGACTTTTCCCAAGAGAGTTAGACAGTTCTCCATTATCTTTGTGAGTGTTGTTTTTCTTGCCCTTAGATTAAATTTATTTCTAATTTTTGAATATCTGTATAATACTAGAGCAGAACAAAATATGTAGACTTGAACAATGTAAATATAGTATTGTTTATTAAATATTTTCTGTCTTTCAGACAGTTGGCACTGGCTAAAGAGCTCTTGAAATACTTTACAAGGGAATTAAAGTATTCTGTGCATGTTTGAAACTGCTTTGCTAGCCCCAGGTAAAACATTTTTTTAAAAGATTACTGTTTGAGTTTCTGCGCATAGCATTGGTAGCCATATTAACTAACAACATATTGTAATTTTACTGAAGGAAGCATTTATTTTCTTGTCAGGAAATAAATACCATGCTGTTCCTAAGAGAGTGACTATAACAAAAACATGTTAGATCTTATGGGCTGGTGCTATTAATGAAATAAAATTATTAAATAATGACAATGGAAAATGCTTTATATTTTTATATTTCCTAGATATGGAAATTATATTATAATTTGATTATGTTGTATTCCTTTATATCCTCAAACCTTCTAAGTCTTCAATTTGCTGAAATTAGATTTTCTCATAAATCTCTACTTACTTGCTATTAATTCATATTAATTGAATTAATAAGTATTCATATCAATTAATGGATAATGGATTAATTAGAGATTTTCTAATTAATGGTATCCATTAATTAATATGAATACTAAAGGTATTATTTGAAATCTATATTTCAGAGATTGTACATCTCTGTCTTAAATCTGTTTCGGTAGCAACTAAAGCATATAGAAGGAATTGCTGGAATAAACACAGGTGATCCTTGACACACAACCATTCATTTAATTATTATTCAAAGTTACAACAACACTGAAAAAAAGTTATCTACAACTAGTCCTCACACTTGTGACAATTGCAACATCCCCACAGACATGTGATCAAAATTCACTTGGCACCTGGCACGTATTTACAATGGTTGCAGAATTTGCAATTATTTAGTCAGCTTTTGACAAGCAAAGTCAATGGGACAAACCAAATTCACTTAACAACTATGTGATTCACTTGGCAAAAAGAAAGCAATGGTAGTACCAATAGTAATAGGCACTTGGAGCACTACCTGAATACTATCAACATTGATAAATCATCTTCTGTCAATTGCAAAAGGCAGCTTTACTTGGAATAGCTCACATCCCATGACGATGCCTTTAATATCCATGAAAATTTAACTTCTGCCTATCCCAGTTCCATGGGAAGGACTCAATAGGTGTATACAAAAAAATAACAAATCCATTTTGAACATTTGGTTGACTGTGTGACCAACCATTATAAAAATAGTAAGAATACCCCAATTATTTTTGTAGAACTAAAGGTTGCTAGCAAATTACATAAAACATAAACTACAGAAACACTTCCAAATGGAGAGTTGGTTTTAAAATAAGGAC
The DNA here is from genome assembly GCF_964273705.1 of Natrix helvetica. Taxonomy (NCBI): domain Eukaryota; kingdom Metazoa; phylum Chordata; class Lepidosauria; order Squamata; family Natricidae; genus Natrix; species Natrix helvetica. The sequence continues at coordinate 52,098,813 of NC_138550.1, forward strand.
CACACTAAAATGCAATATAAATATGATATAAGAAATAAAGATCATGTGCTGTCAAACTTTATTTTAATAGCCTTCAACTCAACTACCTATCCAATATTGACTGCAGTGATGTTAATCAGTCCCAATTATCAATCTAATTATGGTAGTATATTATCTTAGTCTCCTATATTTCTATAAGGTTCTCCTCAGGAATGGGCTTTGAAAAGGCTTCAGGATAGGCAGTTAGTTGAGAATGCAATGGCTAGATTGTTTTGTGTGTGTGTGTGTGTGTGTGTGTGTATGAATTTTAAACCATTTATACCACATTCTTCCCATCTGATGGCAATTTCACTACCTTCCAGTCTGTTTCCTTCTCTGATGCATAAAGGCCACAGTCTCTTTTTTTATAGACTGATAATATTTTCAAAAGTCCTGTGATAGATTCCTTCAACGAGAGAGGTTTGACTGGAGGGAGAAGTAAAGGAGACGCCATTTTTCTGACAACTTGATTCTGGGATTCTTTTCCAAAAGAACCAAAAAAGGAGCAACATAAGCATTCTTTCTTAAAGTCAGGTTTTAATTCTGCTGCTACTTCTCTTCATTTTGTAATCTAATTATGATTTCTTTTATTTGTAAACCAGTCATCTTCATGTTGCTATGGCTACCACATCCTATTCTTGCTGCTAGGAAACCAAGACTTCCATAGGCAGATGCCCAAAACAGAAGGAGCAGAATCTCCTTCACTTGTGACAACTTGCTGCAAGACAGTTTCTGAAATGGAGGTGAACAAAGCAGCAGGAGCATCTGCGCTGGCTTGGTAGGAGGGAAGAGGAAGAGAGAGATAAGAATTATCAACATCAGATGCTACCTTAAAGAAAAACTGTTTTATAGAGATGTGATGAGTTCCTAATATTGTGAGCTGAATTTAATGTTCCAGTACATATGACTTAATATCCTCAAACTTTTTAGAATTTTGCTAGATCAGTGGTGGGCAACCTTTCTTTTCAACTGAACCAAATCTCGCCAAAACCACGATTGAAATTTATTTTGAGAGCCACATTTTTAAAACCGAAAATACATAGGATGGTACACTGTTTTTAGTTTCAATAAACTCTGGCATTTGGATGTTGTGTCCTCCAAACATCTTTTAATTTCAAGTCGTCTTGTAAGTCAAAAAAGGCCTTTGGTAATTTGGTAGAGAGTTTAGTCTTTGTACTCTTATCTATCCTTGGAGAAATCACTCCATTCCAATCTCCCATTATTAGAATACTCTTAAAATTCCAATCTAAAATTTTTAAATGAAGCATCTTATAAAAGCTTTCTTGTTGTTGGTTGGGAGCATATATTCCTAGCACCAAAATAGGACCAAGGTCTGTATCAAGTTCAATTGCTATATATCTACCAGTATCATCCACCTCTATGACTTTGGTTGAAAATCTTTTATTTATGTATATCACCACTCCATTTTTCTTTACCAAGTTAGAGGCAGCGTAAGATGTTCCCAATTTTGAATTCACTAAATACTTCTGATCTTGCAACCTAATATGAGTCTCTTGAAGACAAACAACGTCATTATTAAATTGCTTCAAATAATAAAATATTTTTTTCCTTTTTTGTGGGGAATTCAATCCATTCACATTCCATGATAATAATTTAAACATCTTTTGGCCTGATCTGGAGCATTGAGAGCATTTGCTGAAGGTCTCTTTCCACAAGACTAATCTTCGGCCCTGCTCCTCCCATAGCTCCGATTTGCTTCTTACCTTCCTTCTTGGCACATTGTACTTGGGGCTTCCCCTGCTTGTGAGATTCTAGCATTTGTCTAGTCGTAGATCTAGTAACGCGTTGTTCCACTGATTTGAGTACTGGCATTTCAATGAGGGTTTTGGACGGTTCCTCCTCCAAGAAAGAGCATAAAAGAGATCCAGAGGGGTCCACTCGTGATCCACCAGGAGCACCCTGAACTTCCTTCTTTTGCACCTGCTTTCTTTGTTCTTCTTCTGTCTCTTTCTCAAACTTCCTCTGCTCTAAGACATCCAAATCTGCTGGTGTTGGTGTAGATGTACGTGGGGGGGTTGCATTTTCCTTGAGTACTCCATAATAAAAGTCTCTGGCTTTGTCTATTGTATTCAAACGGTACCTCAC